>NC_068290.1:11533395-12940062 GCF_025860055.1 Xyrauchen texanus | reverse complement strand
TGCACTAAATCTTTATTTTTCTGGTTATTATTGGGATTTTGGTTGAACAATAAACTGCATCTGGGATTTTATTATTTTGGACTATTGTAGTTTTTACATCTGTGCCTGTTACAGTAAAGAAATTATCATTCTTTAAATAAATTTTAAAAACTATAGGCAGATTAAATGGTTATCTGCCTTTTCCACCACCTTAGTTATCGGTCGAACTCTAGTTGATTTGCATTTCCACTGTATTTTTCAATCCATGTCTTCAGTATATTTTTCTCCGCTTGCTTGGCCTTTTCTTGGTGTCCATTTTTAGACCTCAAGGTTTTTTATTTTGTTTCTGTCTGTTTCTTTTAAGCAACTGAAAAAGAATGTGGATGACCTTCAGACCAAGCTTACACAGGCTAAAGGGGCATATAAATCAGCTCTACAGAACCTGGAGATGATCTCTGATGAGATCCACGACCGCAGACGTTCCTTAGGTATAGGCCCGCGGGAGAGAGGCGTGGGTTCAGAGGGTGATGGCATCATTAGTGAAGACCTTTCGGGCTTCAAGATGGATTCTGATGGAATATCAAGTAAGTTCATGTTATCAGTGTCAGCCTCAGTCCATTGTTAGTACTGAAAAGTATAGATTAAAATTGTTCACTCAATGTATGTGTATGCTAAATAGCTGCTTAAAATATTGAGTTGTTAGCTTAGCAACGACTATTTTTGATCTTTTTTTGTGTAGTATCAAATTGCTTTGTTGAACTGAGTACAAGAGCACAGTGCCACATCTAGTAGATGTACTGCATTGTACTGAAGAGAGAATCACTTTGTCTTTTTCCTCTAAGCGTACCGCAGAGACACTGTGTGAAAGTCTGATTGATGTTTTTATAGATCTTTTCAGCAGAGTGAAGCACAGCAGTGCTGTGTACAGTGGTTAATACTGTCTGTCACCCCTTTGGCTCTTATCTTAAAATGGCACCTTAGTTATCTGTGCGCTGTTCTACTATAGCTTTTTTACCTGTTTTTGTTTTATCACACTTAAAGGGACAGTTCACCCAAAAATGAAAAATGTCTCATCATTTACTCGCCATCATTCCATCACAGATGTGTATGACTTTCTTTCGCTGAACAAAAACAAATGTTTATAAGAAGATCTCAGCTCTGTAGGTCCATACAATGTAAGTGAATGTGACTAGAACTTTGAAGGTCCAATAAACACATAAAGGCAGCATAAAAGTAATCTACACGACTCCATTGGTTATATATATATATATATATATATATATATATTTCTGAAGCAGTATGTCAGATGTGGGTGAGAAACAGATCAATATTTAAGTCCTTTTTAAGCCCAGCAAATCGCCAAAATCAAAAGAAGAATGTAAAAGTGAAAGTGGAGATTTAAAGTAAAAAGGCCTTAAATATTTATCTGTTTCTCACCCACACTTGTTATATCACTAATGAAGATATGGATTTAACCACTGGAGTAATATGGATTACTTTTATGCTGCCTTTATATGCTTTTTGGACCTTCAGCGTTCGGGCCATCATTCACTTGCATTGTATGGACCTACAGAACTGATTTTTCTAAAAATCTTTGTTTTTGTTCAGCATAGAATTTTTTTTTTGTGTGTGTGTTCTATCCCTTTAAAGGAATAGTTCACCCAAAAATGAAAATTCTATTATAATGTACTCACACTCATGTCAAGTATAACTTTCATTCCTCCATAAAAAATAAAAAAAGAAAGTATGAATTAAATAAAGTATGAATATACTGGTGCATCTTTTCAGTACAATGGCAGTTGATAGTGACAATCTTAAAACAGTGACACAAAAGTATCATAAATGAAGACTTGAAATATGAAGCAGAACTACTTTTATGGTACTTTTGGGTCCTTTTTAAGCTTTAAAGTTAGTCACTATCCACTGCCATTGTACTGTATAAAAACATCTTTAGTGTTTCGCATAAGACAATCATTCATGTTTGGAAAGATATGAGGGTAAGAAAATGGATGGAGGGTGTTTTTATGTTTTATGCTGCAGTGGTAATTGCCCCTGCAGATGGGTGGGCTAATGCGTGTGGTTTGTAAAGAGTGGATTGCGCAGTAAAGAGCAGAAACTGATAAAAGCTTCTTCTGTATCTGATAAGCCTTTATGAGCCAAGCGTAATTCAAAGGGCAGCCACAGGAATACTTTTAAATGCAACACAGTCTTGTTAGTGCTGAACATACAGAATAGGTCACATATTCTGTATATGCCCTTAATGGCATTGTTTTGATGGATAACCTGAATTTGTCATAATCATTATGATGTAAACAAGCTTTCTGTTCTGACCATTGTGATGGTAGTATGGCCACTGATTCACCAGAGTCATGTGAACATTGTAAACATGTTTCACTGTTCATGAAATATGTTTGGATTGGAATACAAGCAAACTGCTTACACATGACTTTTGTTTATCACGAGATGCCATTATCTGCATGTTTAATTCAGTGAGTTGCATTGCGAATGTATTTTTGCAGATTTGTGTAGTGACACTAGTGGTGGTGGCATAAGGCACTTTATTGTCATTGTATACAATACAATGAAATTTTGTGTGGCAACCCTCAGAAAGCAATAGTAGAGTTATTACAGTTAAAGAATAAAGATAAATAGATTAAGTAATAAAGCTAGAATAAGTACAAATATATTGGCAGATAAAAAAATATAATATATAACTTGCTCTCTGGACGTGGTGTTAAAATATTTATAAATAATGTTTAAGTAAAATGAAAAGACAAAAAAGTATATAAATTGTGGGATATATACAATATGTTTAACATGTGTATATTGCACATGAACTTGGTCTAAGCTTATTCTTAAGCTTTTATTTTTTATTTTTTGTCCTGCAGTGGCATCTGGCTCATATGAGGATGAAAGCTGCAGCACTGGTGCCATGTCTGAGGAAGACTCTGAGACCCAGTCCACCAGTAGCTTCAGTTCTGGACCAAACAGCCCTCTGGACATAGCTTGCCCCTTCTCTTCCTCATCATCCTCTTCCTCTGCCTCCCCTGCCCCTTGCTCTCGTCCCTGCAGTCTGGATCTGCCCAGCACCATCTCATTGACTGACTTCAGTCTGATGTCTCCCATCCTGGGCCCGCGTAGTGAATGCAGCGGGGCCTCCTCCCCAGAGTGTGATCAAGAGAGAGGTGAGAGATTCTTGGATGCATTTGTGTTGATTGATGAAACCCAAATAAGGCTGCACGTGCACGTGACAGATTGCATTCAGGCTCTTGCACTGGTTTCTGCTGTGAGAGGATGTAATTTTTTTTAGTTTCCTGCCTGCTTGCAACTGTGCCATCTGGGAGGGCTCATTATTCTATCTGATTGATAGCTGGGTGGCTTTGCCTGGGCAAAACAATTATTGTGTAATTCATTGTATTTAAAATTTGGCTCCATGTACATTTGATTACTAAATGAAGACATTTTTTAGTTTGTGTTTGTTTTGTTTTTTGTTTTTGTTTGATTTTCAGTTTGTGATTTGGCTTGTTTTGTGTTCTCAGATATGCCTAATACCTTCCAGCTTAAAGAAATAGTTCACCCAAAAATGAAAATTCCAATGTTGTTCCAAACCTTTGTTGTTGTTGCTGTTGTTTTAATTTTCATGGAATGTTTACTATTTCTATTGATATCATAATATCGATGACCATTGCCAACAGTGAATAACGACTTCAATTTTGGTAATTTCCTCACAAAACAACTATCATATAGCTTCAGAATACTTGGAATAAGGCACATAAGTAGTACAAGCTATCTTATGGTTTTCTTATTGTGCTTTTTGTTCTTTTTTGGGCATATCAGACATGGCCACTATAAATTGTTGTTCAATACAAAAGAGCTGTGTAAAGATTCTTAAAGTTATCCTTTTGTGTTTAATAGAAAAATAACAGCATACAGTTTTGGAACAACAAATGTAGTAAATGACCGAATTTTCATTTTTGAGTAAACTATTGCTTTAAATTGATAGTTTGATGTCACTGAAATGAAAATTCTCTCATTATTTATTATTATTAATTTTAACTTATTAATACCCGTGTGGCAATTAAAATAGGGCTACAGCAGTGCTTCACACTTCAACACAATAGCTAAACAAGAATACAGCATACCAGATCACTATTAAAGATAAATAAATACATACATAAAAATACAGTAATAATGATAAGAAACTTTGATATCACCCATTACATATTCAAATACCCACAGGCACAAAGGTACATTTATATCTATTTGTAAGGCACCTTACACCATGTAGACAAGGGTCAAAAGCTTGAACTGAGAGTGCAAGGGATGTTTTTACTCAACCTCATGCCATCCAAGATGTGTATGATGTTCTTTCTACAACAGAACAGAAATGAAGCTTTTTAGAAGAATATCTCAGATCTATAGGTCCTTACAATGCAAGTGAATGGTGGTGGTACACTTTGAAGCTCCACAAATCACATAAAGGCAGCATAAAAGTAATCCATACAACTCCAGTGGTTAAATATATATATTCAGAAGTGATATGATAGTTGTGGGTGAGAAACAGATCAATATTTAAGTCCTTTTTTGTTATGAATCTCCACTTTCACTTTCAGAATGTGACAAAGTGAAAGTTAAACTTTTCATAGTTTTTTTGTAAAATGGACTTAAATATTGATCTTTATTGCATAAACGATTTTTGGATGAACCTTCCCTTTAAAGCTTCTATCATTGTCCATCTAAAATGAAAAGATTCCTTTTTCTAATCGGATTTTTTGTACTTGTTTTCTCGTACAGGTAACCGGGCCGAAGGGGCAGAGTCTGAACTTGGCAACGTTCTCAAAAACAACAGCATCAGCAACACCAAAACAACCTTTGGCCTGGATAGCCGTTTCCATTTGCTATCTCTAAAATTCAGCCGGATGGACACCAGAAAAAATGTGGACCGAGGCCCTCTCGGTATGGCTCAACAGTCCTCCCCAACCACACTGTTGCTCGATGGGATGTGACGGAACTATCTGCTACACAAGATTGATGTATTTATCCACATGCCATGCATGCTAGCGAGAGGCCTTAGCAACCATCCATCCTCTCCTTCATCAGCATCATCCCAGCCCATTCCTCTGACTGTCTAGAATGATCTGCCAACTTTCGGATTGAAATGTCACTCGATCTGACAGGTGTTTGAAAAACACTGACATGATGTACTGCAGAGACAAATCTGCCGCTTGGAGTAGCCTGTAATTGATGTGCTGTCTCAAGTGTAACGTCTAAATAAAAGACAAAAAAGCACTCAAAATCGTGAGCTTCATGACCATCGTAACATTCGCATGCATTCCAGATATGATCTAGAGTGTGAAGAGACAATAAGTAGAATTGTTTGTGTGAATGGAGTATAGGGGTCACAAAGTTCTTGAAATCACTTGTTGTGGGAAAAAAAAGCACTTTTCACTGGAGGGCTTTATGAAATTCATAAAAATAACAGATTAGATATAATATAGATTTATGCCACTCGTTGTCTTTCATGTCTGTTGAAACGGTGTCATAGAATGGTAAATATACTTAACGGAGCCATTTGTGTGGCGGTATAATGTTACTGTGTAGCTAGGACACCTGTGCATGACTTTGCTTTAGCCTAGAGCTCAACAGACTCTCAAACATACCTATTACAGACAAAAAGAAGTGTCCATCTTCAAAAAGAATTCAATATCTTTTAAGGAACTTTAAAATTCAGCTTTTTTCTGCAACAAGTTATGAGGAAGTGAAGCCAAACACCTGCATTACAGGTCACGTCCTCACTGTTAACTGGAAATCTGCAGTCGTGGCGGGGTTTTCCAATCCACACCTGCTCTTTTCACCTTTCTTTGTTCCTCCGAATGCCAAATGTATGAGCCTTCCGAACACAGCTAGACAGTGTGCATGCCGCACTATTTTTCTATGTAAAGGACCATCATCAATTCTTTATAACATAAATAGACAAAGAGCAATAGATGCAGATTCACACTATCTGTGAGTTTAAAATAGAACATGGAGGATGGTTCAGAAAGGAGCATAATAAACTCTATGGATTAAGTTTTATGGGGAACCACAGATTTGGCTGGTCTTAGTGGTGGATTGGTGTACTGATGAGGTGGACACTTATTGAATGTTCCATCAAGTTTCTATGTACAGTAGTTGCTGCTGGATTTAGAGATGTACTTTAGGTCTAATCAGTACAGTAGGTAGACTGTAAGGTGTTTGTGTATGACCTTGTGTCTTTTTGTTTTTTTTTGCCTTCTCAAAATGTTTTTCACCTGATCATTCTGTTTGTGGTCTGTTGCTATTTTGAGAACCGAGGATAAGAAAAGAAACCATTTACCAGTATTTTTAAGTGATTTATTGCATTTAGTCTTTTGATGTTTATAGAGCTTGTGTAATTGTTTTCAGACTTAAATAAAATATGTACTGCATTACTGTCAATTGTAATAATTACTGTTAGCCGTGACTTCACCGCAGTTCGTAAAACAATTATGAAAATAATGCACATGCAATTAAAGTCTGGGTCAAGCATATCATTGTTTCCCCATAGACTTACATTGTAAGTACATTTCTGTACACACAATGTTTTTTAAATATTGTTTCTAAGATAAATATGTATTTAAAGGAAATTCCAGGTTCAATACGTTAAGCTCAATCAACAGCCTCTGTTTCTGGTGGGTTTAAAACCAAAATATGAAGCTTATAGTTTTATAAAAGCAATTGCTTTAATTATTCTGTTAAAACGTGCTTTATTTGAGATGTAAAGTTGTTTAAAGTTGTCTTTTTAGGGGTTACAGTGTAATGTTGTCATGGAAATGAAGAAAAATTGGATTTACACTGGTGGCCAAAGGTTTGGAATAATGTACAGATTTTGCTGTTTTAGAAGGAAATTTACATTAATTCACCAAAGTAGCATTCAACTGATCACAAAATAAAGTCAGGACATTACTGATTAAAAAAAAAAACCAGCACGATCACTATTTGAAAAATACATTTTTGATCAAATCTAGACAGGCCCCATTTTCAGCAGCCATCACTCCAAACACCTTATCCTTGAGTAATCATGCTAAATTGCTAATTTGGTACAACAGAATCACATGCCATTAAATCAAACACAGTTGAAAGCTGTTTGGTTCGTTAAATGAAGCTTAACATTGTCTTTGTGTTTTTGAGTTGCCACAGTATGCAATAGATTGGCATGTCTTAAGGTCAATATTAGATAAAAAATGGCAAAAAAAAAAACGCTTTCTCTAGAAACTCGTTAGTCAATCATTGTTTTGAGGAATGAATGCTATACAATGCTTGAAATTGCCAAAAAACTGAAGATTTCATACAAAGGTGTACACTACAGTCTTCAAAGACAAAGGACAACTGGCTCTAACTAGGACAGAAAGAGATGTTGAAGGCCAGATGTACAACTAAACAAGAGGATAAGTACATCTGAGTCTCTAGTTTGAGAAATAGATGCCTCACATGTCCTCAGCTGACAGCTTCATTGAATTCTACCCACTCAACACCAGTTTCATGTACAACAGTAAAGAGAAGACTCCGGGTGCAGGCCTTATGAGAAGAATTGCAAAGAAAAAGCCACTTTTGAAACAGAAAAAGAAAAGGTTAGAGTGAGCAAAGAAACTGGACATTGGACAACAGATAATTGGAAAAAGTGTGTTATGGATCTTAACTCCATTGAGCTTTTGTGGAATCAGCTAGACTATAAGGTGCGTGAGAAGTGCCCGACACATCTATGGCAAGTGCTACAGGAAGCGTGGGGTAAAATGTCACCTGAATATCTGGACAAACTGATAGCTAGAATGACAAGGATCTGCAAAACTGTCATTGCTGCACGTGGAGGATTTTTCATGAGAACACTATGAAGTAGTTTAAGAAGTTCTGAAATTATTTTTCAAATTGTAATAGTAATTTTTCCACATTATTAATATCCTCACTATACATTGTGATCAGTTGAATGCAACTTTAGTGAATAGAAGTACCAATTTCTTTCCATAAGAGCAAAATCTGCACATTATTACAAACATTTGGCCGCCAGTGTAACTTTACACAGAACAGGTTAGTAATCATGTTAACATGCTTCTAAGACTTGTATCTATACTTTTTAAACAGTCAGTATTTTAACATTTATGGATTGGCCCCATTCACTTCCATTGTAAGTGCATCACTGTACCCCAGATTTGTTTTTTTAGAAGGAGGGACGAGACGAAATTATTTTTTGTTGCAATCAACATTGTGCCACAAATGCTGTCGATTGAGCTTAACTTGTATTGAACCCAGAATACTCCTATAAGTTTTCAGATCACCCTTCACTTTTTATTACATGGTGATATGATGGAATGAAAAACAACATATGACAATGAGTCTCTTTGGATTAAGAAATTGAAATTTGAATTAAAAGAAACACTTTAAATCAGTTAAGATTAATAGTGACACATCAGTCATGATGTCACTTTACAATTCACAAGAGCTATATAGCTTGCCACATTATTGTCAAATCTTGTTTACTACCCATTTCTCATTATGCCATCAGTATTTTCAGAATAAAGTGCTATAACGTGTGAATTTTCAGTATAACTACTGCTTAGCCCTGTGACTCCAGAATAGGTCATTTGGGAGGGAAAATGGGACAACAAATGGCTTTAAAAGCTAATCTGTGAGAATGCCTGATAATACATACACATATATTTTAATCTCAGCAAATAAACACATTAGAGCAGATGAATGAAAACCAAAAAGCATGTGAAAAGGAAGAACTTCAAAGCATTTGCACAATCCCCAAATAGGAATATCCTCAACAGTCCATGTCCATGTACAATGTGTGAACATCCAGTTCATTGTTATCATCTGTAAACATACAGTACTGTAATGGTAAATAGTGACTGAAACAAACTGGGCTATTTGTTGAAATAGCTGAAAATAATTTGACCAACATGCTTATGGGTGCACCAGATGGATATGTGTAAAAGCACACTGAAGAGAGAAGCCCTCTGAACATCATTCTACCTAGACATCAATGACAGACCAGAGGAAGAGCCCTTAGTAAGGTGACACAGAGATCTTTGTACTATGCAGAACAATCATCATTAGCTACTCTAGCAAAACACATCATTTATATACAACAATGTAAAGTCCCTGTTGTATTTGCAGTCTCCTGAGTGAAATACAGTTGTTTCAGGTGTAGTGCACTTACACCATACTCTTTGATTGCAACTTTAGACCGCAGGTCTGGGAGAAATGTGTTTTTGGCTGATCGAACACACTTCCTTCAAGCATGGCACAACAACAGCACAGGAGTCAGAGCAGTCATTCGCTGTCTATCACACGCAAACATGACAAATATGGCACTATGTCAGGTACCATTTGTGGGTGGTGCGCATTTGTTTTGGAAAACAAACTTCCATGCCGTGAGAGATGAGTGCTGAAGTATCTTCAGTAAGGGCATCTTTTAATTGCAGAATGAACTGGTGGGCCGCTGATATACACCATTTTTCATCATGATTGTGTCCTTATTGCAGCTGAGATACCCGAAGTGGGGTGACACTGCTGATGTCCAGGAAGAACGGGCCTTCCTGTTTCGGCAGGAAGGTGGTGGGGATGACATTGTAAATGCCGGCTGGGAGGTGCTCCAACTCCATATAACAGAAACCACATCTGAGGGCAGAGAAAATATTGTTATATGACATCATACAATACCTTAATCTTTTGTATAGAGTATACATTGTAAAAAAGACTTTCATCTTTAAATAAAAGTCAATATGATATGCAGCTACAGCCATGTTATTAGTGTTGAGTTCTGCTTTAAGGTCAGCTTCTGTTATCTGGTTTTCTTTATCTTTATTTGCTTTACCGGAAATCTCCACTGCCTCTCTTTTGAGAGCCTGAGGATCCAGAATCCCCAGCTGTAGATACGGTCACCACCTCAAAGCCCACGCTGTACTGCCTGCAGGGACAAAGCCAAACTCATTCATATTCACAGACAACACACTGCATCAGACCTCCTCTCATCACAGAGAATGCAGTCCCACACTCTACGGCAGAAAGAGAGATACAGAAGGGATCTGAATGTGTGGAGGTGTTTCTTCAAAGATGGAGTGATTACACAGGATGGCCCTGTCCGTGTCATTCCAGGTGTGAAGGGGAATCCTATCCTATGCCTTGTCTAATCGTATGACACCAAACAATTAAATTAGCAAAAATAAATTTTTTGGGGTATTCTGTGGTCTTAACCAGCAAAATACTTCAACTAATGCCTTAAAAAGTACAAAATAAAAATAATAAAAAGAACTGCTTTACGAGTGATTATCGTCATCGTGCGACACACTGTGACGGTTTTTGTGAACCTTCACCACAGATGTCGCACCTGTTTTAAAAACGAGCTCCTCTTCCTTTTTATGACTTGTTTGGTAGTCATCACGTTCTGTAGAGATTTCTTTCTTCATTAGGGTTTTTACTGGGTCAAAAATGATTGAGTAGTGAGAGTGATCAGCTCAAATCATAATAATGTCCAATTGTCAAAGGGTATACATTTATTATCACATACTTTAGGCACAAAACCAGAAAGATTATATGTTAAAGCCAATTTAATATTCATACAAACTATAATACATATATTATACTATATCGTTGGCATTGAAGTACCATTTAAAAATGACTGTATTTACTTCACATGTGTTTACACTACAAGATTTTAAGCCCGATTTTCACTCGCCGACAGTTTTGTGGAGATCACCGGCGACAAAAGCCTGAAATCATAGGCAAATCGCAGCGTTGACCTACAGCCAATGAGAGAGCAAGAAACGGGGCACGGGAAGTTTCAGTGGGAGGAGTCCTGATGTTCCTGCAACAGAGCATCAACTAGCATGACTGCAATTTCAAGAAAGTTTCAATGGACCGAAGAAATGGAGGAAAAATTTGTGGAACATGGGCAGGAACACCAGTGCCTATTTGATGTTTCCTTTGAACTGTACCACAACCGGGTGGAGAAAGAGAAGAGCTGGAGAGAAATTGCCAATTCTCTTATACAGTCAGGTAAGCAAATAGGTAGATTATTCAGTAGGAGGTACTTTTCATATTGTAACCAATAAAATATATGATTAAAAACATACACATCATATTCTGAAATGCATAACATATGATCATGCATTTGTTTTCGTATCTCGTATCACTTCTCGCGTGTACTCTGTTGTGAAATGTAATTTGGAATCCAGGCAGAGTCGTCAGTGATTCTTCAATAGTTAAATGTTTTGTAAAGTGTTCACCCCTGTCGCTGATTCATCTTGTAATTTGAAAACGCCACAACTTCCATGACAAGCTAGACAGTTGAGTAATATGAACGGTACCACGATCCGACGTCTTTGAAAGTCGTGTAGTGTGTAGGAGGCACTGGAGGGGTTAATTTCCCTTGACACTGGCTGACTTTGTTAACATTGTATGCTGCATACAAGAATCCAACTGAAACAATACAATATGTAATTTATATACCAAGAAAATTTAAATGTTATATTACACACATGTGCTTAACTAGATGGTGAATTGCATTTGCTGCTATAAGGCTATGTTTTGGGGTAGGGAGACTTGCAAGACTCCAAATAAACAGTATATTAATGTTGCATATAAAAACCCTGGTGTGACTTTTTGCAGAACAAGGAGCAACCTTTTGAAATGTTAAATAGTGATGGAACATTAGTGAAATGTGCCCTCTGGTGGTGTGGAGTAAATAACTAGCTAGTCTGACCTGGAGCCACGAAGTTCAATGAGCAGAGGACCTGATTTCTCCAAGTTAAACTGATAAATCGGGTTGTTCTTGTAGGTATCTCTATAATTTCCACAACCCCCGGCACTGGCCCCTTTCCACTGGCCATTTATCTACACATAGGAATACATAAAAGAGCGAGATGTTGCTCTCTCTAGAAATATTTGCCAAATACAATGTAATAACCACCAATAACAATGCAATAACCATATATAACAATGTAATAACCACATATAACAATGTAAGAGTACCAATGTGGACTCACTCTTTTGGTGTGGGTGAAGGGTGTTGGGATTTTGGAGAAATTAAACTTGCACACTGAATAGACCTTGAAAGGGTATATTCATAGGACAACAATTAATAATAAGATTAAATGATTATTCATACACAAGTATTTATAGCATCATTATGAAGATAAAAATCTAAAATATAACAGGATGACACATAAACACAGGCCCTCATTTGTTACGACACAAACACTGATTGTAATCTTACCCTTAGTGTGTAGTTGATGGTGTTTTGTTTTTCATACTGAGAGACCACCAGTGTAAAAGTGTGAGTTCCAGGACTGGTCAGTTTGATTTTGGTCAGGTAGTGAGGGCTGTTGATTCTGATGCCATCAATGAAGGGAGGCGGTTCAGCTACAAACAAACAAAAAGCAAACACATGTAAATACTGAAATACAATGAAGTCAAAAACAGTTCATGTAATATTTTTGACAACTATAATGCCTCAATGACACACCAGCATTTGTGGTTATTTACCTGGATAATACACTTTCTTTCCATCTGTCTTGTAAACGACTAAAGTTATATACTCCCGGTTTTGAGCAAAGTCATCCTTGAGAGTGAATGAGAAAACAAATTCATTATTCAACTAAATTTTCATAGTTATTTATCTACAGTGGTCTTTAAAATCTCTTTGAGCAAGTCCCTCCATCTGATTGTAGTGCACTGTAAAAACTGCCCAACACTTTTTTGCTGCCATACCTTGTCAGTGATATGTCTTGTGAGAAGCACCCATACAGCCGTGCCCCCTTGAGGACAATTCACCTCCAGTTTGTACTGAGGGTTATTGGCCAAGCTGTAGACATCCTTTGCTGGTCCTTGTTTTCCATCCCAGCTACTGCAATAGCAAACCATAACACATGTATAATTTCTTATTATCTGATGAGAAGATCATCAGACATATTAGAGAAAAAAAAAAAGATACTACATACGATATGATGAATTAACTGAGACGGACCTGTGTATACATGAGGATTCTTTGAACAGAGCTGGATTCCAGCTCATGTAGATGACATCATAATACTGGCACAGGTCTTCCCAGATGATCCAAAATACCCCTTTAAGAAAAACAGGTGAATAAACACTTTTCTTCTTGTATGCCAATTTGTATTGTGTTATTTGGAATTTAGCATTTGCTTACCATTATCAAACTTCTGCGCTGTCTTAGGGTCAAAATTGAGGTATTTGAGAAGATCTGGTGTCCAGTTCTTTTCGTCACGTTCACTATAGCGACCTTTCCATCTTAGATGACTCCACGGGTTCTTCAGCTGGAGGAAGCGTTTACCCTGAGAGAACAAGGAGTTGAAAAGCTTATGAAGTATGGGGAAGCTTAGAATTTGGACTTCAAAATGCATATAGCTAATCCAACCAATTCTTACATAATGCTTTTTAATCTTCTGACAAATTAGAACTGTTTTGTTATCACAACAAATATATTCATAGTTGGTTTAAACATAAAAAAAAGATGAGATCGCCATGTGTTACACAGTTGTACCAAAACATATTGGTAAATATGCATAAAGGCTGTGAAAGATAATCTGCATTGTTTATCCTTTTGATCTTTTATTAAAAAACTTAACAAAAATCTAACCTTTATTTGAAGTAAAACAATTAAAAGAAGGGAAATATCTCAATAAATAACACATTTTCTCCAAAACATGTTGGCCACAATTATTGGCACCCCTAGAAATTCTTCATATTTAAATATATATATATATATATTTTTTTTTAGTGGACCTGGGTGATTAGGAACATTAAATTGTTCAGCCTTGACTTCTTGTTTCACAGGAGTATAAATATGAGGTAACACACAAGCCAAATTCCCTTAATCATCAATCCCAGTGGGTTAGATTAAAGAATATACATAGTTCAGATGTGCGGCAAAAGGCTGTTGAGCTTCACAAAATGGGAAGCTGCTGTAAGAAAATAGCCAAAGCATTGAAAATGCCCATTTCCACCATCATAATTAACAAGTTCCAATCAACTGGAGATCTTAAGAATCTGCCTGGAAAAGTACATGTGTCTATATTGTCTCCACGCACAGTAAGGAGGATGGTTCAAGTGGCCAAACTATCTCCAAGTATCACAGATGGAGAATTGCAGAAATTAGTTGGGTCTTGGGGTCAGAAAATCTAAAAGAATATATATCAGACATCACCTACATCACCACAAGATGTTTGCGAGGATTTCGAGAAAAAAATATATGGATGAATGGTCTCAGATCTCTTGCCAGGTGTTCTCCAACCTCATTAGGCATTATAAGAGAAGACTCAGAGCTGTTATCTTGGCAAAGGGAGGTTGCAAAAAGTATTAAATAAAAGGGTGCCAATAATTATGGCCAATGTGTTTTGGAGAAAAATATTTGTTTAATAATGATAATGATTTTTTCCCCCCTGTTTCAATTGTTTTACTTCAATTAAAGGTTAGATTTTTGTGAATTTCTTAAATGAAAGATCAAAAGGACAAACAATGCAGATTTTTTTCACTGCCTTCTTTGCTCATATTTACCATGGAGGCCACAACTGTACATCACTGGAAAGGCCTCAATTAGTAAAATACATTGAGCAAATTTGTTTCACTCAGAGGCCAAACTGCAGAGAGTATTGTATGAAATTCCCACTGAAACATAAATCTAACAAACAAGACTGTGATTCTGTCACTTTTTTTCTTTATTCCTGAAACATACATATAATATAGACAGTGACATATTGTAATTTACAGAAGACTATCCTGATTTTTTTTTACATTTAATCAATTAATTGCAGGCACACAACAGGTGTAACAAAGTTAAATATAGCCAATAACATGTAAAGTAAATGGTAAAAAAAAAAATTGTGTGTGCCCTCAGATACCATATGTGAACAAAGCCAAGGAATTTTAGTCCAATTAGATTAAGTAAAAAAACATTTTTTATAAAAAAAAAAAAAAATGACCAGAACACAACATAAGTGTTAAAGGCCTGTTCACATCCAACAAGTTTTTTTCAGTACGATTGTTTGTTCCAAATTAGCTTTTGAATGGAAAACCATGGATTCAGATGCTGCTATTTACATAGAGCCCGACAAATCATCCTCCGACAATCTGAAGGTTTTTTAATAACAGAGTGTTCTGATTTTTTTCTTCTTCGGACTGCGATGAAAACTGACTGAGCACTGAGATAAGTTATTTTTGTCAGTCGCTGCTGCTGCTCAATCCAAAAAAAAGTGTTGGTGGTGCTAATCAACTGGCATTAACCCATTTAGAGCTAATACAACTTAAACACATTTTGGGAAGGGCTGAACCTTTATAATGTGTCTGCCCGGAGTCTTTACAATGATGCACAAACCACAAACACACACAGTACAGAGCCCCTTTAACAAGAGCCTACAAGCTCTTTTGGCAAACGAAAAAAAAAAGATGGAGTCGCGGAGGTTGTTATCTAGATAAATAAAAAAATCTCTGCGCATGCACGCACACACACACACACACGCACGCACACAACATATGTTGGTGCAGCTGTCATTATGAAGACTCTCCATAGACATAATGATTTTACTAAACCCCTAAACCTCACAAAAAACATACTGCATTTTTACATATTAAATAAAACATTGTTTAGTATGCCTTTTAAATTATTTGAATCACGGGGACACTAGAAATGTCCTCATAAACCACATTTATAACATAATACCCTTGTAATTACCAGATTGTAACCTAAAAAAGTCCTCGTAAACCATAAACCTGCCCACACACACACACACAGCTAAGTGATAAAATAATGGGAATTGTGATAAAAATAATGTATGTTTCAGCTGATGTAAGGCACATCTTAATTACCACAGATGCACGCCAAGTCTTAACTATCACGAAAATGTATTTTTATCTGCAAGCGCTCTTCACATGGAGTTCAAAGCGCCGCTGGCGTCAACGCCCTAACACAAATCATGAATGCGGCTTCAAGATTGCTGTATGAAAGCAAATAGCTACAGTCTTCTGGCAGATTAATATTGTGGAGGATGAGTTTAAAAGATTTAATGCCCACTGCAATGAATATAACCTACGTGGGGACTAGTTCTTTCAATTAATCAAACTTCCACTTAGACTTTGGGAAATGTGTTATGTTTAGTGAAATTCTATCTTTGTACTGTGGAAGGCTTTGTTTGGAAAATGTTAATAAAGCATTATATTGTTACATTTTGTTTTGTTTTCTTGCCTAAGATGGAAATAAATGCATTTTGACGGAAAAATAATATAGAAGTACTTTCAAAATCTACGATTAATCACGATTAACCACAAAAAATTATGTGATTAATCATGATTAAAACAATTAATTGACTGACTGCACAATGTTTTATATATGCATAATATTTTATACTATACTGTTACTCTCAATGTGTATTATTCCACAAGTCTTATATCACTGTACTTTTTACTATGTTATCCAGAAATGATAAAAAGAGAAGTTGGGTTCTGGACTCTGTTTGGAAGATACTCATAGATAAATATATGTGCAAATATAAATAGGACATATATTTATGCAACAGTGCTCTTTCTTCTTCAAACTCATGTTAATAAACACATATTATATCTCCTCAAAATGCAAAAACCATGGAAATAACATTATTAAACAGTTATGCCGAATTAGGTAAATAAATGCTTTAACAGTGTTCATTATATTAATCTCTAACAACTGAAGTTGCTGGGAGGAGACTGGTATAAATGTTTGTAGAACAGCAAACATCGCTGCCAACTGTACAAGAGTGAAATAGTTTTTCATTTCATGTTTTAACGGACTCTGTGTGAATAGACCTTCCATCAGAGGTTCGTCTCGCAAAATCGTCACGGATTTGGTGTGAACAGGCCTTGACACTGTTGCTTAATTGCCATTGTGGCTTTAGATCAAACACAAGAAACTGGCCCATTTTAAAGGTAGACTTTACAGAAGTGTATGACTATGAGTTCCCATCAGCAGGCAGTACATGTGCAAGCTTCAGTTATTTTGAAATACGTAAGGGGGTCGTGAATGTTACCTTGTATTCCCTGATGTCTAAGACAGCATATGCATGTGTGGGCACCAAGCCCCACCTTTCCCCCTCATCCTCAGTCATGACCCCTGTTGCTGTGGTGACGAGAACATCTCCTCGGTGAAACCTGTGACAATGCATTACAAACATACATACATACTATTATTGACCAAAATTATGGCAGGCATATTGTCAATGGCCACATAAACATGGCAGGAGGATCTAAAGCTTCATTTGACCATACAGTGGTCAGAAATCTTTACGAGAGAGCTGTGTGCACGTTGAATGTGTGCTTACCTCTGGAAAAGCATGCGGAAAGAGTCATCTTTGTTAAAAGACTGATTGTCTGAGTGCATAGCGATACGTTCTGGGATCCAGCCAGTGAGGGCGTGCAAGTCAATATTCTGCAATTGAAAAACAAATGGTGGTCGATGAACACTATGACTCTATAAATGAATAGTATTACGCATAATAAAGCACCGTGCACAACTGGCTTAAGGTGCCACTTACAGAGTTGGAGCCAGGGAAGTCATATCCTCCCATGACCTTCATGTAAGCCTTCTCAATAAGTGATACCCAAAGTTCATTGCGATTACTGGAGTAGGAGCAAAGCAGTTCGCCACTCCGATCCACCGGGAGGAAATCATCGATGATTACCTGACAGAAACAAACACACCTAAACTATAACAATACAGTCTGGAAAACCTGTTGCTCTGCAAACTATGATAAAGGCAAGAGATGAAAGGCTGGTTATTTGAGAAGGCGGAGCTTAGAGAGGTTGTTTACCTTCCTTGGAACACCGTTAATGTGTAGCTTGACCATGTACTTCCCACAGGGGTTATATTCTGGCTCTCCTTTCCTGTTTTGTGGGTAGATGATACTACAAACAAACACATACACATGTTTGTTATTAAATAATGTAGGGATCTCCCATTGACTTCTATTATTCTTATTACAATTTTTACTGATATTATTATAGCTAATTAGTGGTGCTTTCAAATCATGAAAAAACATTTTCATGTAAGTATTACATTTTGGTGCAAAACCCATCCCGCACCGTTGGTGGTATGGTGGTATAGTAATTAGAAAAATATTTAATTGCCAGTTGTCTAATTTATATTGCCATATATTATTTTTAATAATTTTTGTTTTCCATGTTTACACCTTATAAATGTAGAAGTTTATTAACAATAGAGCTGGGTATTGATACAGATTTCCCGATTTTGATTCACAAGCTCTCGATTCGATTCAATATTGATTCATATGGGTATATATCAGTTAAAATTTCCCTTTTGCTTACATTTGAATTAAATTCTATTCCAGCTAATGTTGTTAATTATACAGGGGACCTTCTAACTAGGTACATTATGAAAATCTAAATTTTACTTATTTTATATATATATATATATATATATATATATATATATATATATATATATATTATATATATATATATATAATTTTGATCACATTTTGGATTTTTAAAAATTAACAAATCCATGTATTCAATCAAGTAATAAGATACTTTATTTTATATATAATTTTTTTGTTACATGTTTGTATTTTAATTGCATACTTTGTACAATGTATAAGTATTTCTATTGATTTGTTGAACACTGGCTAAAAGCAGTACTGTCTCTTTAACAAAACCAGCATTTCTGTAAAAAGCGTCTGAAAATGAGCACCTGTTAATGAGTGACGACTTGAATGGCTTAGCCATGCACAATTACAATTGAATGTTTATTTTTGTTGTTTTTGATCAACAACTGACTGTAGAGAACAGAAAGCGTATTAAAAAGACATTATTCAATCACAAATGGGTCGCATGGATCTGGTCTTTGAATACGCATGACACAGAACAACTTTTACTCTCAACATGCAGTGAAAGGATCTTGCTGTTGGACACTTCACGACTAAACTACACAATTACTGGCGAGTGAAATCTAAAAATGTCCCAGTCAGTTAACAAATATATACATTTAAGTCACATATAGCATGAAATTTGGTTGCAAATGCAGTGATTTTATCTCATTGTAGTGGAGGGTTGTGCATAGAGTAAAAGATCGATCTTGGGATTTAAGAATCAATATCGAGATTGCTCAAATGAAGACTGCGATGCATCGGAAAATCTATATTTTTACTCACCCCTAATAAACAATACAGCAGCTTTAACTCATCTGCAATACACTGCTTCAGGAATTTATTAAATTTTTGCCCTTCGACACATGATGTGAGATATTAAACAATCATAATCTGATTCATTGATCAGGAACCCAGCAGGTGGCTAGATAATCCAAGGGTTAGTTTAAAACATGATTCAAACTAGTAGAGTAAACCTGGCACACCCGCTGTACCTTGTGATTAACTTTTTGTTGTAGCGTCTTTCATAAGCAGCACTGATGGCCAATGAGGCAACAAAGGAACAGTCTGACACAACCGTCTGCAAACATGAACAAACAGAAGAAAATGTATTTACATAAGCTATGAGTAACATAGAGCTTTCTGTTTGGCAAAACAGCACTCAAAATTGCTCTAAACAATAGGCAATACTTTCACTGGAAAGACTTTATATAGATATATTTATGTTAAATACTTTCTTTCATTCCAGCTTTTGGTCTGTCTCGCTTTCGAAACATGTTTTTTTACTTACAGTTTATTTAAGTATCCCAATTAACCCAACACCAATATTGGCTGAGACATTGCCATGTGTTTGGGGAGGGACTATCCGTTTCCAAACAATGGGAGATGGTTTGAAAACAATAATTATGCAATTCTATTTGGTGACACCATTGACACAGATTTTACACACTTTAGCTTTAACTAATTCCCAAAAGTTTCGGAGAGATACATTAGACTATAGAGATACTTAAAATTTGACCTGCTTGATGCTGAAGCTGGACACAGTGAAGATCATGGTGGGGTTATTGCAGATGTCATCAGGCCGAACCCAGCGTGAGAATATGGCTTTCTGCTTTGGCGACAGAGCCAGTTTTCCACATTTGTCCCTTTGTATATACATAACCATGTCAAACAAAGAGTGTTTTGGGACTACTGCTATCAAATAATTCAAAGCAAAATATAACAGTTGAAGCTTACAATCAAGAGCTGCATATGTTTAAATAGAACTAAAAAATACAATAAAAACAAAACTCACGAGAACGGAACCGGGAAAGCGAAACGTTCCCTCAGGTCTACACTCATGAATGGAACATATTCAATTCCATTTATCTTGGAGGTTTTCCTTTTAAACACAAAAAGGTTAGAATTGATTAACCGGGGGGTGGGGGATTAGCGGAGAGCCGGAGGCATCAGTTCGAGATAGAGAGAGATGCATGTGTGTCAGTGTCTGTTTATTTGTGTTTTAAGTTAAATTTGACATTTCAATTTTATGTTTACTGTTCAGCCAGTTCCCGCCTCCTCCTTGCCCATCCATATAACAGTATAAGGATGGGCAAAGAGGAGGTGGGAACCGGCTGAACAGTCAACGTAATGTTTAATAAGAAACTCAACATAAAATAAACATAAGGACATACAGACACACATGCAATGCGGCCGAGTGCATCTCTCTCTCTCGAACTGGCGCCCCCGGCTACCCTTTATCTCACTCTCCCACTGACCAGCCGATTCAGTGCCGGCCACGCACTCCTCATAGTCACAGTCACCATTCATTTTCATTACATGGAAAAAGATGCAATGAAAGTGAATGGTGACTGAGTCTGTTTGTCCTTAACTCTTTCCCCGCCAGCGTTTTTAAAAAAAAGTTGCCAGCCACCGCCAGGGTTTTTGACGATTTTCGCTAAACTTTAATGGCCCGCAGAATATTTTCTTCCATGAATATATGAAGATGCTATATATCACAATAAAGATCTGAGCCTCTGCTTTTAGGCAAAAAAAACCGATTTTATTTTATCTTCATTTGTTCTTTTTTTATTGCGACTTGAACAGAGGTCGGTTTTGTCAAAAAACAACATTTCAGACAAAAAGCTGAGAAAAAGGCATGTTTATGTCTGATATTTGAGCTTCTCAATACTCCACTTCTTCATGTTTGAGACGATCGCAGTCTGTTTCTTTGATCAAAGAGTTGCGTACTCTTTCAAAACATGCGCAGGGGTCTTCCTTACCGTATAACACCTAAAACACGGAAACCCGGAAAATTCCGTGTTTGGCGGGGAAGCGTTTTTTCATAAAACACGGAAAATTCTGTGTTTGGCGGGGAAAGAGTTAACATTCTGTAAAAACATCTCATTTTGTTTTCCATGGAAGAAAGTCAAACAGGTTTCAAACAATATGAGGGTGAGTAAATTATGACAGATTTACATTTTAGGGTGAACTATGAATGCCTCATTTACACCACTTCTTATCGCCTACCTAAGCACCTCTATCTCCTCCGGCATGTAGCGTTGCCCCTGTGGCTCACAGGACTGTGCCGCTCTGACCGGCTGAGCTTTGTCATGAATAGAGAAGTCTGGACCTAGCGGCAGGAATTGCCTCACCTGAGATTTGGATGTGGATGAAATGGGCTTGTCATGGTTAGCAGATTTACTAAGGGAGTCTTTTAGTCCCTCTGCCCTGAAAGAGGAAAAGTAAAGTAATAAAAGAGGATAATGGGTAAAATGTGCATCATACTGATGATGAGAAAGGAGAGAAGATTGACTAATTGTTTGACTACCATTCTACGTAGTGTAGCAGTCTCAGTCACCATTCACTTTTATTGCATCCTTTTCCATATAATGAAAGTGAATGGTAACTGAGGCTGTCATTCTGCCTAACATCCCCTTTTGTGTTCCACAGAGTTATATATGTTTGGAACAAAAAGAGGGAGAGCAAATTATTTTTTCAAAATGTTCATTTTTGAGTGAAATATCCTTTTAAACACATTTTTTTTTTACATTGAATACTAAACACTTCACCTTAAAGGTATCATTCACCCAAAAATAAAAAATCTCTAATCATTTACTCATCCTCATGTCATGCCAAAGATGTATGACTTTCTTTCTTCTGAAGAACAAAATTAAGATTTTTAGAAAAATATCTCAGCTCTGTAAGTCCTTTCAATGCAAGTGAATGGTGGCCAGAAATAAGAAGCATAGAAGTAATCCATATGACTCCAGTGGTAAATCCATATCTTCAGAAGCAATATGATAGGTGTGGGTAAGAAACAGATTTAAGTCAGATGTGAAACTAAACAGGTGTTACATGTGATTTTATGATCTGAAATTTTTATTTAAATATTGATCTTTTTCTCACCCACACTTATCATATTACTTCTGAAGATATGGATTTAATCACTGGGTTTTATGGATTACATTTATGCTGCGTTTATATGCTTTTTGGACCATCAAATTTCTGGTCACCATTCACTTGCATTGTATGGACCTACAGAGCTGAGATAGTCTTCTAAAAACCTTCAGTTGTGTTCTGCAGAAGAAAGTCATACACGTCTGGGATGGCATGAGGGTGAGTAAATTATGAGAGAATTTTTCTTTTGGGGTGAACTATCTTTTTAAGACTGCTTAATTTAGGCCTGCTTCTATGGAGCCAGAAATATGCTAAAACAATTTGAATTAGAATTGTGTAAATTTGAATTATAGACTTTTGAATTTGAATTATAAGTGTGATTTTGCCAAATTTTATATTACGTTGTATTTTAAATAGGTTTGAATTTGAATTTTTTAAACTCCAATCCTGGACATTTCATATTTAACCAAATTGATTTTTTTTTTTTTATGGCACAATTTTATAAATATGTATTTTCAAACAGCAAATATTTGGTTCTGAATTCTTACACTGTAAATATTCCGTTTTAAAAAATACAGCTTCAAGTTTTCAAGATTTACACAATTGTAATTCAAATTGTTTTGTCGTATTTCTGGCTCCATACGCTTCCTGCAACATTAGTATATTAAACAGTGACACACCTGTCCAGTGCCTGGCGAGCAAGCTGTTTCAGTTTGCCCTGTAGTGCTTGATCTGATGTCTCATTGGACTGTGAAGGAGAGATAATGAGTTCAAAGTTTACAGTTGTGGCTCTGTTTCTGATTACCAAAGGAGCCCAAATCAGAGATTTCAAACCAGACCAATAAACTAGCAAAACACCACCACATATTACAAGGAGTGACAACTATTACATCAGAAGAACTGCTGTTAATACAGTATAGTGTATATAATGCAATTACTTTCATAGTTATATAGTTATGTGGTTATATAAAGTTCTTACGTACAACTTTAAATAAAGACCCACCGTTTGAATGCACAACTCTACAGCCTGAGTGTAAAGCTGAATGGCCTCATCAGTGTTTTCCTTCTCATCCTCCTCAAAAGCCTGTGTCACCAGGAAGTACGCCCTCTCCAGATCCAACTGATGCTTGCTCTTCAGAGGGTCACTGCTCTGTGCTTGAACTGATCACAGGGAAGACAATCAGTGAGCTGATAGGTAGCAAACTTAGGCTTACAGAATGGATATCCAGTTATCAACAGAATCTTAAATGGCTAGTTCACCTAAAAAGGAAAATTCTGCCTCATGTTGTAAAACTGTATGACTTTCTTTCGTCATTGGAAAACAAAAGGAGATGTTAGGCAGAATGATAGTCTCAGAAACTATTCACTTTCATTGTATGAAAAAAAGATGCAATCAATGTGAATAGTGAGGCTAACATTTTGCATAACATCTCCTTTTGTGTTCCACGGAAGATAGTAAAGTCCTACGAGTTTCAAACGACAACAGGGTGAGTAAACGATGACCATGAACTTAAATCTTTAAGGGCCACAGAAGAAAAAATGGCTTTTGTTGTCATGGCTGTCAAATTGCACTATACAAAAGAATGAGGAAGAAGATTTGTTTCCATTTAGGGGTGAACGACATGTGAAGCACAAAATACAGTATATAAATGTTGTCTAACAGCATTCACAATTAATGAATGCTTTGTTAGTCATACAAATATGGTCTGATCTATGCAAGCATTTCTAATGGTTGGGCAATGGAGAATATGTGTGTATAATTTCTCCCTTCTTCCTTCTACAATAGAGAGGAGGTTTCACTTTTGCTGATCACATAAAAGAAGAATGGTGGACAAAATTCAGCCATTGTGAATCACAGGTCTAAACTCAAGAAAGTATGAATCTTGATACAGAGAATCAAAATATGAAAACAGCTTTCTGATGATCACGTCCTACTATTAATTGGTGAAATACACTGACCAGTGCTGTGTAGAGTCTGTACTCTGTCCATGTACTCGTTCACCTTGTCTTGAATATTCTCTAGTTTGGATCCAGCCATACCTGCATAGATGAGAGCTTGGGCAGCCTCCTAATAAGTACCAAAGATACAAAATATAAGTTTTTGTAAACTATGAAAGTGAATTTCTTTTTATGGCAGGTTTTAATGCCAAATACAAAACTTGTATAGTTTAATAAAGTTTTTAATTTTTTTAAGGAAGGTAAAAAAATTATAAGATTATCTCAGCTGCCATTAAGAAGCAGAGCATTCATCAAGAGACTTTGATACAGTTTACCTTGTAGTAGAAAACAGCTTCATTGTATTTTCCCTGCTGGTCGTGCAATACAGCTGATTTGGCAAATTTAACAGCATCAAGTTCAAGAGCTGTACAATCCATAATTAATGTTTAGTGGCTGATAACTAAATTCAGCTTGTCAGATGATGTATGGATATGTTGTTCTCTTCATTATAGGCTAATTTTCCTTCGAGGTTATACGCTTCTTTCTTGAGTTATTATTGTTACGTCAACTTCTCGAAGTCTACCGCCAAAATAAAACGAGCCGAGACCGAAAAATCCTGATTACAATGAGGTCTAAAACTTATTTACACTAAATAAGGCGCAAACCAACAAAGACACAACTTGCTTTTGATGACATCAAAACAATCCCGCAAGCCCACTGTACTTCCGGGATCAGGTGGGCGTGTCCCGGTGTCGTCAGGAGGGTCGTGTCTGGAAGGGATCCCTCTTTCGTCAATCTCGCGAGATTCTAATATTCCACAGATTATACACGGCGTTTTAAGAAGCACTGCAACGATGCGCGCTTGTAAAATATTATTTTAAACTGTTTGTTTTGATAAATTGTCATTCTTGATGATAAATTCAAGTTCTAAATTAAATATTTCACATAATACATCTGATAACTTCATCACACTTGTGTGCTATTTTCAGTCATCAATCAGAGCCGGTAGGAGTCTGACTGGGTGGTCTAGTAGTAACTATTCGCCTTGGGGTTCTAATCCGAATGCAACTCTATATTTTAATTAAGAAAGATTGCATCCGCACCTCAGTGGATGTATAATTTGAGTGGGGACACCTTTATTTGCATATTTCTATGGAAATTCGATTGGAAAAGAGCGTGAGCTGCGGAACTCGCAGCAACGACGAGCGCTCACCGCCCATTCCCAAGTAGGGTTCTCGATCTTCTTAATACTGTATAATTAATGATTATGTAGTTTATGAGCATGCCTTTGTTATTTTGCTAAACATCTTGAACTGATCTTTAATTTTATATTTCGTTCTTTTGATAAACAGTTAAAAGATGAACGTAGTTACACATACTTAAGACTTTACATAACAGACTGCGCATGTGCGAGATGTTGACGAAAGAGGGATCCCTTCTTGACACGACCTGTCATGACACGTCATTTGTTTACAGAGCCGCTGGCCTGTAGCAGAACTTAATGTGGGAAAATCTACCGCTAACACTCAGAAATATGCAATGCGTTCAAATAATTATAAAAATTCTGAAAACTTGAGCGTTAGTCAAAGCTGAACTCAGATCACTGGGATATTTGTCTGTCCCCTTCCAGTAATGAAATAGTATTACTAGTAACTAGTAATAAACTGTGTGTAGTCATAACTGTTGGTCATCTGGAAATACTACAGGCCTTTGTACAGTATATGTTCTGCTGCTGTTGCAGTTCATAAAATGTAGTTTAATTAAAACCAAATTAAAGTGAATAAAAACCGAAATATGATCATCTATTGATGATACGTTCAACATGAAACAAAACAAACTTTGACTGAATATAACTTTACATATAATAATAGCAAATATCACAATGTATGATGCAGATAACACAGACACAATCATTTCATATGTGCTAATTTTGTTGGAATTTCTGTGGAATTCTGTAGAATGTCTTTAACCCTTAAACACATACCTTGGGTCTTCAGTGACCCTGGACCTCATTCCACCCCCTGTACCTCATCCATTTTTGGAGGTGTGCCCACACCTCTTTAGTATTTCTCAATCTTTGTCTTATAAATAATGTTAAAAAAAATTCCAACAATTTTGTACATTATTTAATACAATGGCTTAAGTACCTAAAGTGTATGGGGTCATTAGAGACCCTTGGTACTGTATGCAATAGTGTCGTTTATATATATATATATATATATATATATATATATATATATATATATATATATATATATATATTGTTTATTAAAAATAAATATTATAATAAAAAATAAATACTATTTCTCATTGATTTTCTGTGCAACAATGGTGAATTATCTGTCAGGATCCTGTCACTTTGTCAGTCATGTTGATTGTGGTGACATGATCCTGACACCTAGGTTCTGTGTCTCTGTGTGCGCACAGGGCTTCGGGTGTTATTTCCTCATGCTCCATGTTTCGTCTTTGTGAGTGCGTGGTTTCGGGTTCAAGTCTCTTGCAATGCGCTCCTGTCTTGTCTCGATTTTTTGAACCATCATTGAGCTCATGGCCAATGATGGTTTGCTTGCCATGTACTCTGTTGTCTTGTCATTGTGTTTAGTGTGAGCACATGACTTCTGTCAGGTTTGTTTGCCTTGAGCCCCGTTACCTAGTTATTAGTTAATTTGCTTCACCTGCCTTCCCTTGCTACCCTCCTTATTTCTTTCCCTATTTAACCTCCCTGTGTTCTCAGTCCTGTGCCATGGAGCTGACTTCAGCGCCATGGAGTGCTGCTGGTAGGAAGTAGCGTAGAGTCCAGAAGCGATCTGGAAATGGAGGATGAAACGGTGGATGCGGATAAAAAAGGAAATGCATTAACAAAACCACTGAAAGAAATAATAGGGACGATTGAACGTGTTAAAACCTTAAGGGATGGTAAAATTATGCTGTTTTGTAAAGATGGTAGGCAACAAAAAAACGGCCCTGGGAATTAAATCACTGGTCGGGCATAAAGTAGTATGTTTAATCCCTGAAGAAAAGATCTTGGTTAAAGGTGTGATAACAGGGATTCCAACAGATGTTCCATTTGAAAAGATCCAAAGAAACATAACTGGAGCTTCAGTAAATGATGTCAGATGGCTGAAGTGCGTCAGAAACAATGTAAAGACAGACAGCCTCTCAGTGGTATTAAACTTTGATGAGAATAATTTACCTGAGAGATATGTAGGTTTTGTGAGCTATATGGTTAGACCATAAGTTCCACCACCATTAAGATGTTATAAATGTCAAAAAGTCGGACATGTAGCAGCTGTGTGCAGAGGCAAACAGAGATGTGCGAGATGTGGAGGTGAGCATGAATATGGCAAATGTGAGCAAGGTACACCATGTGCTGTAATGGCGGAGGTGATCATAGCACAGGATATAGAGGTTGTTTAGTGAGGAAAAATGCAGTGAAAGTTCAAAATGTCAGAGTGGAAGAAGGAATATCATATGCTGAACCTCTCAAGAAGGTAAAACGTACAACCAAAGTAATAGAAGCTAAGGCAACAATTTCAAAACAAAAAGTTAAGCTGCAAGAACAAAGTAAAGAGAAAGAAGTGATTGAAGATAAAGTGTCATTCATGGCAGAAGTGGTGAATTGTTCTGCCCAAACCGAAAGTAGGACAGAAAGAATGTAAATCATTATCAGAGCTGCTGAAAAGTACTTGGAATTAGAGGATGTTAATGTAGATATGATAAATGAAAGGCTTAAGATGCAAACAGTCAGACAGTAAATAGTCAGACAGCATGTGGTGGTTCATAATGGTGATTACAATCTTGCAATGGAACGCAAGAAGTTTAATTGCCAATGGACAAGAATTCAAGAAACTCATAACAAACCAAGAAAATGATCTTGAAAGAAACATGCCTAAAACCACAATTACATTTTTTAATGCATGGATACAATACAATTAGAAGAAATAGTCATAAAGGAAATGGTGGTGGGGCAGAAACATTTATTAAACAAGGTATTGTTGAGGTAAATGGGGAACAAGAGGTAGTGGTGGTGGAAATTTGGGAAGGATCACGGAGTATTAGAATAATTCATTTTTATAATCATGTGACAGGTTAAGTAAGGATACATTAGAAAATATTGGAGGGAATGGAAATCATAAAATAGAGTGGTGTGGTGACTTTAATGCACACAGTACTTTATGGGGTAGTACAATAATATATTCATTTTTCTGTATTGACTTCAGAATTAATAGCAATATTCCTAACACTTCAATGGCTATTATTTTATATTACTTTTGTTTCAGTGATTGACTTGATTTACATTTGACATTGCTATTTGAGGGAAAAAGAACATAGAAATAAACTATAGCAAGTGTAACACATGAACAATATGATGTGACTATTGTCATTTAGATGCATTACTGAAATTATGTAAATTGTGCATCTATTTAGACTCATGTCTCAGAGAAAATACATTTTTTATTTGTATCTTGTGTGTAGCTTATGTTTAAAAAGAGATAGATACAAAAAATAGAAAAGTGGATTATTCAACATAAGTTATTCAACAAAATTAACCACACACAGTAGGCATTATATTAACTGATCTTTATTCAGTAATATCCATGACTATAACAATGATTACATTGCATGTTTCAGCTCTATTGTTCAGATGTCTCTCACTCGGGTATCAAGCCAAAAGCACACCTACACATGCTTACATTAGTTGTGCAGAAACACCACTAATAAGTGTAATTACTATGTGCCTGTAAGAACATGACAAACACTATAAACATGTTTTAGCTATGCAATGTCCACTGATCTATAATGATCTGTGTATGTATGCATATATATAATATCAGTGGCAATGTCCTTTTTTATGCATTTTGGCTAAATTGACCTTAATATTCACATTACGCAGTTGCACACCAAAAAACATAAAGCGAACTATTCACGCAAAAACTGTTAGCTAACACTGTTTTATCCACTTGATGATTTAGATGGATCTCATTAGACTTTATTATATTAATTAGCATTATTTAAAATTACATTGCACTTGTTTGGACATCCATACAAAGGTGTTATACCATCTTGGTACAGTATATCTCTCACTTCCACACTTTGACAATACCATCTCTAGAGGAAGTGACTATAAAGCCCTGGGTTGTCTGAAAAGTAGCAATATCAGTAATGATATCATGGTGACCCACCGGGAGGGATTCCGGGCCACGGCGAGGTGTGTCCTCTGTGGATCCACTCTTCTGCTTACTGTGAATCTCCTAGAGAGGTTAAAGAGGGACAGGAATGGATGATGGTCATCTAAATATACCAATGTGCAATATAAGATGAACAGTCAATCAGATGAGCCCCATACCTGCACAACTTCTGTTCCTTCTATGATCTTACGGTTGTAGAACACAGAAGGGCAGTGAAGAGAGTCATTGGCACCACCTGCGACAATGTAAGACCTCTCGGGGTAAGCCAGGTCCCAAAACCTGTAGATTTCATTCATAACACAGTGAAATTTAAAGCATGTTTCATACTGTACTTTTGCATGTGCACTACAGTACTGTATTTGACATAACTAGGCCCAGATATAATCTACAGTCTTCAGTATAAATTCTGTACTGATTTAAGGGGATATTGTGCTCAATGGATGAAACATGGCAAAATGTGTTTAACAGAGTTGAGAGTATTACATACGTTTTGGGGGCTGAAAGCATAATTAAAATAGCCAAAATAATTAATAAAGTAAAACATAAGAGGAGGTGAATTTGTACAATTTTATAAATGATGGGCAATCCGATTCTGAGTCGACTTGTGTGAAACTTTCTGCAGAGTTCACTCTATTTTGTATGGGTCTGCTTATAACTTTGGGTAACAAAACATTATCACTTAACTATGTGAATTTTGAGAGAAAACAAGTAAGTTTTTATGAGCTCACTAACAAACCACACCTGATTCTCATGTCAGATCCAGCTGTGAGTAAGAGGGGGTTGCCATCAGCAGGGCTGCAGTATATCCCGTGTACACTGTGAGGAGATGGCTGTAGAAGACAACAGATTCCAGAGTTGATAACTCTCCTTGATTCTACTCATTATAGAAAATGTGCTTTGCTATGGAGAGGGTAAAAACATACCTGCATCTCTGAAAGTGGGGGTGCAGAGCTGGCCCAAAGGGTGAACTTCCTGTCCCCTGTCTCCATGTCCCACATGGACACCTCATTGTTACCTTGGACAGCTGAGGAGAATGAGAAAAAACATGAATATATTCTGTATACAGTCCTTATCATGGGAAAAATGTATCTTATCAAGGGAAAGACTGCATGTTTAAATCACTATCCAACCTGTAAAAATGATATTTTCAAACAAAAGTATTTAAAGATTGTGTGTTTAAAACTGGGAAAGTCTCTAACCTGCAATTACAGAGGACTGATAGAGTGGATGCATCAGCAGGCGTCTGATTCGGGCTCTGGCTGGGTGGGAGTGGTTGGATATTGGTAGCTGGAACCGCATATCCCAGCAAGCCATTGTGCCATTGCTTGTGCCTGAATGTCAGTAATGGGGCAAAAAAATCATCAGTTTAATATTTTTTTCAATCCATTTTGAATTTGGATTCAATCCAATTAACCAAATTTCTGCATTACTTTCAAATAGCATTAGAGTGCAACAGTGACCGCCCACTTATTCAGCCGTTTGGGTTCCGGAAGTATTTTTCCCATAGACTTTTTAGAAAATCCTTCATCAAAGATTTGTAAGCCATGAACCAAACCAACCAGCTCCTGAAGTAAATCACAACATCGCAAACTTTGTTTTGAAGCACAAAGACAAAGGTACAAGACTGTGTACTTACCATCTTTCATGAGGGCATGGACAACAAGCCCATGAAGCATTGCAAATAATGTAATTGAAAAAAAAAACCTGATGGAAATATATAAAACGATTAATTTTAAGTTGTTGATTACAAGTAGAAACAACTTGGTTTACGTTTATTGCAAAATATTTAACTTGATTATGTCATTTACAGTGCCTCATGGGAGTGGTCGGTTGCTCTGTGGTACGTATCTCAGGCTTCGTTGGCCACGGTTCTCTAATTGGTGAAGCTTTCTCTGCTGGGCCATGGGTATTGTAGTTGTTTACCATGCATTCTGCTGTCAAACACGATTTTTAAACAATGACGGCAAAATAATCCAGACGGATGACTTGAACAGAAGCATACACCAACGATGAACAACCTCTGAACTCAAGGTAGGTCTGTCTTTAAAGGTTTATAATTTATCGTTGGAAATCAATTAAGCAGTGGAAAAAAATGTATGGGATTTTTACTTCCGGAACCAGATTGTTGCACTCTATTGTGTTAACACCTTGACAAAACATGATCCAAAATAAACTATGATGTTTGCTTACCCACACACAGCCAACACTGGTGCATATCCACAGCAAAGGAAGTGATGAGGCCCAGACGCAGGTCGTGGCGTAGGGTCCAAGCGTTGCTGTTGCTGCGAAGGTCCCAACCCACCAAGAAGCCATTCACAGTGGCATAGGCCAGCACCGTCTGTGCCCCTGAGTTAAAGTGATGTATATCCACCACACAGCCCTCATCCTTCGGATCTAAAAACCTGAAAGAGTACCAGTACCTCACTGACCTGACTGATGGAGAGTCTAAACATTCACCAACAATGAACTGCACGAGATTGTCTTTTCTTTCTAAAAACTGATTTCTACAGTAAAAGGACACGAATTTCAGACCTGCCAACCTTGGACATTTTTTTTTAGTACCATCAGTGTGACGGGGCACAGGGTTTGATAACATACCATGTTTTGCTCATCAGGACATTGTTCTGTGCACACTGCGAGTGAAAGAGAGATGCATGAAATCTTCCTCCAGATAAACGCTTATTAAATAATTGTGTTAATAATTATTTTTTAAGTAATGATAAAAACAATATAACACAATGTGTAAATAACATTTTTATGTGAATTCAATATTAACAGACTAGTCGACTATTATTTCCAATGTCGACTAGCAGCAGCTGTACCATTTAGTCGACTAGTCTCACACATCCCTAATCTACATATGTAAAACTAATTATAATAATAATTAAAAACAATTAAGTTGTGATATAAAACACTGTCAATGAGATATGAGTAAAACCCAAGTTTGAGTTCAGGATTTACATTTTGTTTAAAAACTAAATCAGCTATATAGTCACACATCCTGAAATAGGAAAATATAGCCTATTCAAATAACAAATATCTAGAAATGTAGGCCTTCCTAGATAGCTAAATTATTTCCTGAAGCTCTTTGATGGCTAATGTGAAAACATGAGTTCATTGATGTTATTAAATGAGTCTGCTTTTTTATTCCATCAGTTACTCCTGGTCTGAGGCCTCCGTAAATATTTAGTTTATATACAGGGTCCTACCTAATTTAATGGTGCAACGCTCAAATATTTAGTAGTGCATAAATTGTGACTTAGTGCCCATTTACGCCACAACTAGGTTAAGTTGTAACTTGCGCAAAGTTGGTGCGACCGGCCCCAGGTGAACAAGCAAGCTAGCATACAAATTACGTAGCGTTAGGATAACGTTATTAATGTTAAATATTTTCCAAAGGTTAGCAGGTCTGCACTCATCACACACCTTTGTGCTATCCCTGTTAAGGGAGTATTTTAGAGGTTAACGTAATAAGTGGCACAAACTCACACAGTTTGTGTGGAGCAGCAGTGAAATGAGCCTCTCTGAGACGGAAAAACACCACGTGTGTGAGCACAGAACACGCGCCCGAACAATTCTGGAACTCTTCACTCTGGAACACACGGCACCTCAAAATATTTAAATCACAGCACTTGCATAATCACTAAGCCATATAGCGATTTCAATTTTATTTAGATTTATTGTTCAGCATTACTTGAGCATTTTATAATTTATGTGGCTGAATTTTGTCTTCCTCTTATATGAGTGACCATGAATGATGGAGTATTTTAAATTAATCCGACACGTCGACTCCAGAGGATTAAGTTAACTCAATTAAATATTTCAACTTTCCACATCCACCACAACCCGTTTACCTTAAGGAGTTAGAAGTACAGTGACTACTGTACTGTACTGTACTGTCCTTGCTTAAGAAATCAGTAAGACAGCAGGAGTGGAAGGGGGGATCGAACAGGATTTTGTGTTGCTGTCGATTTGCAGTCTCTTATTAATGATAGGCACATTTGTCAATCATACCCGATTGCTATTTGGGGAATGAACCCAGCACTATGATTGGTCGAACTCTTCTTTTGCTGTTGCTTGATTTGAGTACTGCGCGTGCACACAGGCGTCACCAGGTTTTTGCGTAGTTTAGAGTGACAAATCGTACCAGCGTACTTTGAGGTCAAAATGTGTACCCGCTACACAAAATGCGTACAGGTTGGTAGGTCTGGAATTTTCAGGATGTCGTTATTGAAAGTATTTAAAGGGACAGATAACTCAAAAATTTAAATTCTCTCATCATTTATTCACCCTCATGCCATCCCAGATGTGAACACTTTGTAGATGAATATCTCAGCTCTATAGGTCCACACAATGCAAGTGAATGGTGGCCAAAACGTTGAAGGTCCAAAAAGCATATAAAGGCATTATAAAAGTAATCCATATGATTTCAGTGGTTTAATCCATTAAAGAGAATAAAACTTTTGGGGGGAACTATCCCTTTAAGTATTTGCACATACTTAGTCTGACAGGGCTGAACTTTGGGCGATTTGGGTGGCTTGTTTGCCTCAACTGCAAGAAGCTGGATGGAACCATTGTCTGATGCGACAGCAAGGTAATGTGACCCCTGACAGAAGGTCAGCGTTTTCACATGGCCTCCAATCCGAGAATATGTCAGTACAGATCTGAAATCAAGCAAAATCGTGTGGTATTTAGAGTCAACATACCATTTCTTGTGAAAGCGAAACACAGCTACCAAAAAAGCTACCAAAACAATTTAGATAAATACAGTCAAATCTTTCATTTAAATGTCAAAACTGACTATGCATGACAGATACCTTGTGGTGGTTGTTTTACCCTCCATTTTTTGGCTGTCCCAGATCTTTACAGTTCCATCATTGGAGCAAGTAGCAAAGATTGAATGCTCATCAGACACTCGAATCCGGTTTACTGCAGATTTGTGCTCATGGAGATGGGCAACCAGAAGACCTTTTGGATGCCACCCTGCAATAAAACAGTTACCATAGAGAAAATGCCCTAGTGAATCACTAATATGTGACAGAAGCCAGAAATTTAAGAGACAGCAATAAAATAATACTAAGTAATGTATTCAATCAGCCAAGTTCACACAGATCAAACCTACTATCCAGCATTAAAAAAAGATTAGTTGCAGTTACTGGCTTCAGTACAAGATTTCGTAAGCACACACTGGACAACCCCATCATTTAACAAGAGAGTTGATATATGACAGCTGTACCTGGCAGTGGAGGCCTGCTCTCCCACTCTGCACTTTCCATCATTTGCTTGGCCATACGCTCCGCAGAGCATTGCTCTCTCTTCTGCTGAACCAGCTGCTGCAGCTCTGCCTTGCATGTGGTGATGCGCCGCTGGTACGTGGACACTCCGGTTAGGGACTGTACCACCTGAATATTTGGGAGTGCGGTGGTTTTCCTGGGCTGCACTGCTCCGCCCTCAGGCACCTGCAGTAGGTGGAGAACAATGGGGAGTGGTTTAAGGTAAAAGTCCAGAAGATCATAGTCACTATTGTTGATGAAGGACATACTAACACACATAATCAGTGAAAAATTAAATACTCTATGTATGTCTGCGTAAATATGACTGAAATGTTGCAAAGCTTTAAAGGGGTCATATCATGAAGAATCAAATTGCCCTTGATCTTTTAAAATAAAAAGAGCTTGATGCAGTATGAAAACACATTGTAATTTTCAGAACTCAATAATTCCTTCCAGTTAAAAATAGCATTTATTGAAACTGAGTTGCAAAAATGATTTAGGGCTGTTGCTCGTTCAGCATGTAAAGGGGGAGTTTTTCACAGGAATAACAGCAACAAAATATCTATTTAATTATAAGGCTCTGTAAGAGGGTGTGAAAATTGCCATTTAAAACTAACATTTGTCTTCAATATTATAAGTGGAGCTAATGGAAAAAAAATATTGTAATACAAATAATATTGGTATGATATGACCCCTTCTAATCACTATTGATTTAACTTTTTCAGCACACAAAGCTGCAACACAGACAATGCACACAATCAAATGTGTTGAACACATGAATGAGGGGACACTGTTTATGAAGACAGAATGAAAAAAGAATGGTAGAAGTGGAGGAAAGAAGAATGAGAGAGCGCAAGGTAAAGTAAGAGAGGGATGAATAGCACACTGTCGGCTCAGCGGTCGACCTGGGCTGAGGATGGAACATGAGGGAGGTTATGAGGCAGTGAGGAACTCTCAGATCGCAGTGCCTCTCCGCCCAGAGTTCCGTTGGGCACCCCACCACCTCTAGGAACTAGAACATTAGGTACCGTCGACGGAGTCTGTGCTGAACTGGGAGGATCCAAAGAACCGAACATGCTCTTCCACTCTTCATTCAAGTTGGAGTCCTGTTTCGTATGTTTGCGAGCTGGCATGAGAGAAACAAAACAGATTTTTTTTTAAAAGTGGCACAAAAGACTTAAGAACACATGCATGTTTGGGTTACTAAAACGGTCAGTTCTCTGTTAGATGTTAACATGCGGGCTGACACATGGAAAGAAATCAGGTGATTAATTTAGTCAGTGCAAGGACACAAAGTACTTAAAGGGATAGTTCACCTAAAAATGACAATTCTCACATCATTTACTGCCATCACAGATGTGTTTGACTTTATTTCTTCTGCTAAACACAAATTAATATTTTTAGAAAAATATCTCAGCTCTGTTGGTCCTTTCAATGTAAGTGAATGGAGGCCAGACTTTGAAGCTCCAAAAATCAAATAAAGGCAGCATAAAAGTAATCCATACGACTCCAGTGATTTAATATATGTCTTCAGAGACTATGCAATCACATTGTGAGAGAAAAAGATCAATATTTCAATTATCTTTTTACTATAAATTACCACTTTCAATTTCAGAAAGTGAAAGTGGAGATGTATAGTAAAAAGGACTTAAATATAGTATAATATAAATATACCCACACCTATCATATTGTTCTGAAGACATAGATTTAACAACTGGAATCATATAGATTACTTTTATGCTGCCGTTATATGATTTTTAGAGCTTGAAAGGTCTGGTCACAGAATGACATCTACTAGAAAATCTATGACTCTATGGCTGTGCCCGAAAACTGGAAAATGGGGCTTTAGGAGGCTATATATGGAGGTAGGATGAAAATAAGGTGCTTTTTAAACTGTTCTGAGACCAGTTGCCTTAACAGTTCCATTCCTTCCAAAACGCTGCCAGTTAAGCCATTAACTGATAGGGGAGCAAGGCAGAAAATCAGCTGCTGACGATTTCGGATGCATGGAGTGGTGGTGGTGTAGTGGTCTAAAGCACATATCTGTTAATCAGAAGGTCACTGGTTCGAGCCCCACAGCCACCACCATTGTGTCCTTGAGCAAGACACTTAACTCCAGGGGGATTGTCCCTGTAATAAGTGCACTGTAAGTCGCTTTGGATAAAAGTGTCTGCCAAATGCATAAATGTAAATGTATCCTTTTTGTGAATGAATAATTCAGTCTCCAGCAGTCATACACTCCAAAAGGAATTTGTAATAACTCTGGTACAACAAAAAATATTAAAAGACTACATAAGACTTGGAGTTAACATGCATAACTCCAAGTGCATCTATCTACAGTAATTCAGATCTGCCTGTTATAGTGAATTCTCAGTTATGACAACACAATAACTCTAAGTTAGTCAAACTGTAAGTGTAACTTCAAACAGAGCTGCTTAAAACCTAAACAATATACCAGAGGCAGTAGTGATGAAGTCTGTAAACAAATACAAAAAAATTATACTTTAAATTAAATGGCGAACCAATAAAATGAGAAGCATTTATATTTTCAATTGCAGTACAGTGGGGGTAAAATAAAGACTTTTTGATTACACAAATGCATGTTGCCCACCTCTCTTGTCTTCTAACTCCTGCTTGGGTTTAATCAGGTCCACCTGTCGGCCAGTGATGCCCAGTGTACCGAGTTCGATGACTCCACTTTGAGCTCCATCATTCATGTGGCTCTGGTCCACAATATTTGCTTTAGCCTTGTTGGACTTGAGCATGAAGTCTTTCAGAGCCAAAAGCTTGTCTTCCTCAGCCTCTGTCATTCCCTGGAAGAGATCCCCGTGTTAAAGGCTGACATATAAAGTAAAAGCATGTTTGTACGATGACGTCATGACATGTTCCTGGATGAACTTTTGGAACAACATTCCTAGCAACCAATCACTGACCTTTGATATAAGGGTTAGGGCTGATGATAGGCTGGTGAGAATGTTGTTCCAGGAACAACAAAGGATGCCAATCCAAGAACAAGTCATTTGTGTAAATAATTTTGTGCTGTACAGCAGATAAGATGAGAATTACTTTTATAAAAGATGCCCTAGTAGGTGTTCAAAGTTGGGGGGAAAGGCACACAGAAAATGTCAAAGTGCTTAGATATGTCAAAATTATCATATACAAAGTCATGAGATACTAATTCAACATTTTGAGATAAAAAGACATCAATTTCAGATCAAGTCATCTCATAATTATGATTTAATATCTCATAATTATGATTTAGTATCTCAAAATTATACCTTAAAATCATTATTATGATTTATTATAAGTCATAATTATGAGATACTAAATCATAATTATGAGATGACTTTTTATCTCATAATTATGACTTTTAATCACATAATCATTACTTTTTTATCTCATAAGTGTGACTTTTTATCTAAACAATTATGACTAAGCATCTCATAATTTTGACCTTTTATCTTGAAATTTGGACTTTTTAATTATGATTTAGCATCTCATGCTAAATTATGACTTTTTTCTTATTAATTTTGACTTTTTATCTCAAAAGACTTAAACATAACATAAACATGAACGATGTGGGGGAAATGGGCTTCCATACAGTAGTGCCTTTGTTGTGCGAGAAAGCTAAAACTTAGCTTTAGCTAAGCTTAGCTTAGCGTAAATATTTTCTAAATGTACACGTTTTCTGACCTGTGAGAGCAGTTTCTTAAGCAGCTGGGCGATTGCAGGATCCTCTGGAATAGGGCATTCTGGAATGGAGCCGTTGCGTTTCTTTTGCCGCAGCAGCAGGTGTCTAAAGAGGCTACCAATGTCTTTAGAGCGCAGTGCGTAGTCAAAGATGGAGCGACTTACTGGTTCCTTCAGCACACTGAGCAACACAATCTCTTTATCAATCTGCCCAAAGATAAACAACATCACTTAGTAAAAGGTACTTTAACCATAAAACCTTAATCAACACATTTCTTGCAACACTACGATTTAGATTCCTCATATTAAGTATTGAGTACTTGGGAAAGCAGATGGTCAATGTATGCAGGGTGTAGGCAGAATATACTCCCAATTAGCCTCTGTATTATACACAGTATAAACATGTAGTAAACATAGTATGCATCTTGACATGTATTTGAATGAATTATTGCTACTGTAATGGACTAGACCATACAGAATGCTGAGATTCAGACTTGTGACCTAACCTGTATAATAGGCTGGGTGATGAAGGAGTTGAGGTGTGGCATGAGTTTGCAGTAAACGTCAGCAATGTTCAGGTGCTGAGCAACCACAGTGATGAAACCCACGGCTCCATAGCGGATCCAGAGATTGGGGTGACACAAGAAAGGAGCTATGGGATGATAAAAATCTCATTATATTATACACAATATTTTAGAGTACATAATACATTGACATATAAGAATAGATTATTTCTCTCACCAATGTCACTGACAAACTCATAGATGTGAGGTTTCTGCAGTAGCCCCAGCTGACACATGCAAGTGAGAGCATTGAGAGCTTTATAAATGACAAACTCCTCAGCATCACTCAGGCCTTGCTGCAGAAGAGGCTTCAGTATGGAAGAACTCTGCCAGCCAACATATGCAGCTACACCTACAGGGAGGAGAAAATGTGGTTATGAGAAAATGCTGTGAGAAAATGTCTGAAATTATATAAAGCAACTTGACATTATCTATAAGTTTTGCAGTAAGCATTAAATAGATGTAACCATATAAAATTGTAGGAACATTGTGGTGCATCTTACCCACTATACTGTCGAAGAAAGCTCCACGGAGGTGCCAGTCATTCTTGTCATTGAGGAAGGTGATCATATGGGAAAGAAGTACATCGTTGGCTTTCTGTCGGCCAAAGAACACGCAGAGGCGAGTAATGCCATTCTCCATCAGCGTCTGTTTGACAATATTCTCAGGGTCGCTGAGCAAAGTCACCACCTTCTGTTGTACCATCTCATGCAAGGCCTGCAGCTCTTTGGACAAGAGATGGATCAAATCCACAGTATTTTAAAGACAGCACTAGACTCTTTCCATTCAAACTGATTATTAATATAGTACAAAGGGGGATCCTTATGGATAAATAAACTTTCCTTAAAGAGTACCATTAAAGTACACCAGCATTTACCTGAATCATAGTTTTCATTTGGGTGAAGAGTTTCCTCTGTGTCTTCTCCGTTTAGGTCTTGTTCAGAGCTCAAATTATTCTCCTGGACCAGCTCAAGAAAACGCAGCGCTGTCTCAGCCAAGTGGGCGATGTTCTCTATAGAGAAAGACAGAGAAATGTTTTTATTTATTATCAATATATGTCCATATAATACATAAATACAGCACAAAACTGCATAGAAGTCTTAAAATATGAGGAATTGGTGACATCAGCCAAAAAGAAAAGTCGTTTAAGAGGCGGAGCAAGTTTTCACATGTTGCTCATGCACCTGAATTGTACACAACAAGACCGAGAACGTGCATTAAGAAAGTATATAGAATTATTTTGATTTCATGTTGCCTTTAATAAAATAAATATATATATATATCTATATTTAAAAAGCCGACCGATTAGACACTATTAGACATTATTTTTGAGGGTTTTGTAGCACTAGAATACCTGCATAAGCAAGCCTAACAATTGTGGCCTCATCCTGCGCCAGGTGCGCAATCCCAGGTAAGATGTATTCTGGATAGATGTTGACATCATTACGAGGAACTTCCTTGACCAGTGCCAGCACTTTAGTCAGTGTGCGCACGGCCTCTGCCCTGACGCGTGGCATTAAGTCATTGCAGAAGTGCAGCAAGTATGGTGTGATCCTATCCAGAAGAATCTCCACATTCAAACGGCCCGCCAGATGAAGAATCAGCTCCAGCGCTGCCAGCTTGGAGTCACAAAAGCGCAGCGTCTGCAGACAGGATGTTATCACTGACACTAGCACCACCAGCCCGTGGTCCTTCGAAAAATCAAGTTCTTGAGATGCCTTCTCCTGTTTTTCAGCTTTCCCTCCCTGCCCGCCACTGCACAGGTTATTGAGGATGTTCTCCAGGTTCTTTCGGATCACCAGCACCCGTTCGTCAGCAGATTGGAAGGTCTCCTTAGCAAACTGGGCCATGTAGGGCTGCAGGAAGGTGTAGAAGATTTCTGGGAATGCTTTGCCTCGCTGCTGTTTGAGGTATTCTTCAGCTGTCAGGCGCTTTTCTGGCTCTCGCTGCACCATCTGAGCCACCTATGGAAATTTAATTGAATTGTTTTTTTAGTATCATACTAGAGATAATCAAGTTGAAGGATACATCTACACTCACTGAGCACTTCATTTGGAACACTATGGTCCTAATAAAGTGCCTCACGTGGTCTTCTGCCGTTGTAGCACATCTGCCTCAAGGTTCGACGTGTTGTGCATTCGGAGATGCTATTCTGCTGGATTTTCTGTTACTGTTGCGTTTCTGTCAGAAATTCTGATGGTTGATGTGAACATTAACTGAAGCTTTTGAGCTGTATCTGCTTGATTTTATGCACTGCACTGCTGCCACACGATTGGCTGATTAGATAATTGCATGATTAAGTAGGAGTACATGTGTTCCTATAAAATAAACTGCTCAGTGAGTGTATATTTTTGACACTGATATTAAAACGTATCTAATTAATCAGTTATATTTTCCTTAATATAAGTTCTGCATACAGTATAAATAGCAAATTCTTGTTGTAAATCCCTAATTGGAAATATTCCACTTTGTCATATTTGACCGCTTGTCAACTATTATTATTGTAATAATTTATATTATTATTAAAATATTCATATTGCATATTATGTTTTTATTGTTACAATTGACTCATTATTTAGTTATCATTCTGATGTAATAAAAAATATATTATTCTTCATATCGATTAATGGAAAAATAAACAATAAAATATTCAGTATTGTATCTGTCATAAAAAAATAAATTCATCGGCCTCTATACAATACAATACATCTATCATTTGTAAAAGGGATGAATAGAAACTTTACCAGTTCTCTAATGCTGCAATCCTCAATTTTCATCAGCACTTGTTCGGTTTGGAAATGTCCTTTGCGATAAGCCAATAGCTGAGAGAGATCGAAGAGTGGAACCCCCTCTGTGAACAGCTCTGCAATTACACATCCTAAAAAAGAAAAGAAAAAACATTGGTCTGATATCTTCACAGAAACAAATAAGCAAACTGGGAATGATGAAAGTTATAGATACCAGCTGAGAAGATATCCATGGGCTGTTTAAGCTCTCCCCTGGTTCTTTGGCTATTGCTAGACAGATCCACAAGTGGAGTTGTCTGGTCACTTTCTGTGGCAAACATGCTGCCATCCACAAATCTCTCTGGAGCAATATAGCATGTTCTCCTTCTGGACGTGTCAAAGAAATAGTTGAAATCTGCAGGGTTATCCTCAGGTAAGTATGTGGGTTTAAAACTAGCAAAGTCTGTGAGCAGCACCCAGTTCCAGCTTGTTACCATGACATTCTCTGTTTTAATGTCGCCATGACGTACACCAGATTTATGGGCCTGATCCACGGCATTGAGGAGCTGGAAGGCAATCCACTTCTTCTCCACATTGTTAAGAAATGGCCGTGTACTGATACGGTCATACAAGTTATCGCGAACATACTGTCGAAAAAGAATGGCTGCTTTCTCAGTAAGTGTGGCTTTTTGAAAGGGCAAACAGTTCTGACAGGAGTGCAGTCTGATTTTCAGCTCTTCCAGCTCTTGTTTATAGCTGGTCAGGGGCAGTGATGGGTCCTGGATTGCAAAGACCTTAACCACCACTAAACCCTCTCGATGTTTCGCCCGGGCCACTTTGAAAAACCTTGTACTGCCCAGACTTTTGTCATACTCATAATCATGAATGTCAGAGAAGTAACTGTCCACTGAAAGAATTTGTGATGGAGCAATTCCAGCCAGCTGATTCCCCATCTCGCCGAATCAGAGATGGTTGTCCCAAAGACAAATCTCTACCTATTATTGACAAAACATACAGATAGACAAAATCTCAAAACAGATTGATATGTATATATATATATAGGTTTGGGGAGTAACGAAATACATGTAATGGGATTACGTATTTAAAATACAAAATATAAGTAACTGTATTCCACTAGAGTTACAATTTAAATCATTGGTATTTAGAATACAGTTACATTAAAAAAGTATTTTGATTTTCTAAAGAGATTACTTTGCATTTTATTGTCATTTGTTTCATTTAATATTTAGTCCTTTCAGATGGAAAACATTTATACATACAAATGATGAAGATCCAAAGTGCATTTGAACAGCAGTGAAACACTTTCTTATGATGTGTTACATTTCATACGAGCAGACAGAAGTACATTTGAGTAAGTTTGGAGCAGAAGAAATAGAAATAAACTAAAATATATATTCCACTTTACACTAAGCTAAAATGCTATTTCTAGATATTTTACAGGCACGATCATATTTTTTTATCAAGAAAATACACATTGGATCATAATTTATTTTTTTCTAGTAAGAGCTTTGATATTAGGGCAAAAATCGATTATTGATAATAATTTTTGTATTGTTTTCCTGTATAAATATCTAAATTCTTAAAACAAGATCAATTTGATTGATCTTAAGATATTTAGGTTTTTCAGAGAATGTATTTTTAACATGTGTGTTTTGTCTTACTGTAATGGCAGTTTTTTTAGTCAAAACAAGTGAAGAAATCTACCAGAGCTGAAGAATCTAACGGAATACGTTACAAATAACATTTCACAACATGTATTCTGTAATCTGTACTGGATTTAATTTCTGTCTATCTATCGTAATATATATATATATATATATATATATATATATATATATATATATATATATATATATATATTACGATAGATAGATAATGTAATTAGAATGCTTTACAACAAATGATTGCTAATATATACAGTACTTAACTAATGCAAATTTATAGTATAGTTTAGAGTTGTGTCTTCTGTATACAATCTTCTTCTCATCATACACAGTTTCATGAGACATAAAATGTTGCATCATATCTGTTAGCCATACTCGCTATAAGATCCCAAAAACTCACATTATTTACATTCTTTCCCGACCTAAACTACCAATTAAAAATGTTATATGTCACAAATAGCGGCGTGCCGGGTGTGTTTACAGCACTAATTTAATAATAAATAAATAAAACAGTTGTTTACCTGACGCGCTGTTAACTGATCAACAGACTGGTATTTTTTCTCAGCTTATTTAAAAAGACATTCTACATTTTGACAAAGGTAAGATAAATGTTTCTACCAATAATACGTTAAATCTAACAAATGATACAATATATAAAGATTTACATAAACGAGCCGCTTGTTTTGTTATTACATATCAACAATGAAATAGCTGTGTCCGGCTGTATCTCTAAAGGTAGATGTGGGATCAGCTCTCCAGTTCATTAGCGACACGCTATTGGATGAAAATTGAACATTGTTGATCCTGGATCTGTGCACCCAACCGGAAACCGGAAGATATTATCCGGATTTTTTTGGGGGGACTTTAATTATGTAGAGTCATTTTCGTGCGTCGGATAAGTTACTGAGCCTTACTTCACTCTTGTATTACTTTATCTGCATGTTGTTTCATTTGTAAACTCTCTAAAAATATATTTTTTCTTTTGACGCTATGGTGCTACTCAAAGGGTTTGTCATGTTAAACAGATATTTAACTCCGAAGAAGCTTTTCACGCAAGCAAGGGTAAGAAGTCCTTTATTTTGCAATGCAGTATGTGTGCATGGATTTTATTTCAATTATGTATTTTCATAAAATTCTGCGAATACATTTAAGAGCATAGATTTAATAGTTTGGGGAACTTAATTTCTACTTTTGTGTTTCGTAAAAACAATATACTAGCTTGGGAGTAGCTTAAATGTGTTTTTATTTCATTAACTGTACGTACAAAAACATACCGAATGGGGAAATTATGACTTTGAAGCATGATTTTTAGTTGTTACGTAAATAGTCATGGATAATTTCCTAAATGTTCTGCCATTTGCTGTCCTCGTGACCTTTCACCTATTTCTTTCAACCAATTTCTGTCTATACTGGCTGCTATATTCCTCTGTCAAAATCATCTGAAATATCATTTTGCATCCTCTAAAAGTTATTTGGAAATGGGACAAACACTTTATACCAGAGTAGTCAGGCTGGATTCTTCCCACCTCTTGAAGGTGCAATGCTTCTCCCTGGAACGTTCAAAAACAAAGTGGCCTTCATTACTGGAGGAGGCACTGGGCTGGGAAAAGGCATGACCACTACTCTCTCTTCTTTGGGAGCACAGTGTGTGATTGCCAGCAGGTTAGTTATCCCTCTCATGTTTCTGGACACACACATTTTCACACTGTTAGTAAAGGTATTTTAATTCTATTCTAAACTATTTTACTTTACAAGCAAGCCCTATAGTTTAATCATTTTTTAAAGTCTTTAGTGACCCAGGACCTCTTTCCACCCCTGTACCTCATCCATTTTTTTGGAGTTATGCTCACATGTCTTTATTATTCCTCAACCTTTTTCTTCTGAACAGTTAAAAAAGAAAGAAAAGAAGGCAAAATTGCATAATTATTTTTATTATTATTATTATTTTATAGGGTCATTTAAGACTCGAGATATGTAATGGTGTCACTTTATAGCACTTCGATAAATAATATTTTTTTATGATTATTTCATATCTATATACATTTACTATCACAGGATATGTATTTCTTTGTTTATTACAAGACAATGGGATACTATATTCATACAAATTACTACTATATCTTGTTGATTTTCTGTGTGACAATGGTAAATTATCAGTATTCCATATGCGTGAATTCTACACCAGCATATTATACATGCTATTTCTAACACAAGGTGTCACTGATGTGTCAGTGATTGACTTGATTTACATTTGGTAATGCTATTTGATGAAGAAGCAAAGTGGAAGTAAACTATAGCAAGTGTAACACATGAACCGTATGATATGGCTATTTTAATTTGGGTGTACTGCTGAAATTATGTAAATTGTGCATCTATTTAGACCTGAGGTTGTGATCATGTTTGGAGAAATACCATGCATTTAAGGGTTAAAGATTAATATGGGCACTTATTCATTTTAATGATCCTATAATTCCAGAAAACTGGACGTTTTAAAGAAAACAGCTGAGGAAATCTCTCAACAGACAGGAAACAAGGTACCTGCATGCAACTGGACTAAACTACTTTACATTTGGAAAACAACAAAAAACACTTGCTTTATCTATATTCTCAGAACTGTACCATTGCAACTGGGAATTGTAGTGATTCATTTTTCCATATTTTTACTCTTGTGTCATTCTGTAATAACATTTAAAGGGCACCTATTATGGCATTTAAAATGTTCCTAATATTGTTTTGGGAGTCCCCAACAACAGTTTTACATGCATGCAATGACAAAAAACACTTTTGTTGTCTTATAATATGCATTTATGTTTACCTGATTTGCTCACCGACTCCCAAATGATTCGTTCAACGACTACTTTTTCCAAACCCCTCCTTTGCGTGACGCTAATCTGCGGTGATTGGTCAGATGACCCAGTCAGTTGTGATTGGTATACTCTGTGCAGAGATTGTCGGAAACGGAACGCCCATCACCACTTTGTAGTAAAAAAATCAAAATCAGAGAAGGAATTTGAGTTGATTTATGTTAGCGATCATAGCCCAAAGTTCGGTGGTAAACACCCAATCAGTTATTGTTTGCGTTAGCCCAACGCATAAACATATTGGTAAAGCACTGCATTACTACAAGTTATTGCTCTATTCTTTATGACAACTCCAACAACATCGACAAACATTTCACATATTTCAAAAAAATTGACATTGGAGACCTAGAAGCTGCGCTGAGCGTAACGTACACAACACACACAAATATTATTAAGCATGCTAAAAAACACACAAAAGCAACAATTATTAATAATACTTACAGGTTGTGATTCGGAGGAGGAAGCTGATCCAAATAAACTTGGTACTGAACCTTCCTTCAGTATCAACCGCTCATGAATCCACGCTTGAAAGCATTCATGTTCAGTAAAGCAATCGTCATTAAAATGACGCTGAACACAGCACAAGGTTCGGGCTATACTTGTGTGGTATAGTTGTAAATATAAACTCTAGCCACTGATTCTTCACATGCTCGTCCCTGGGCAGTGAAAAAAGGTCGCTTTTGATATGCACTTCAGAACACAGCGTCTTGTTGTCGACATGACGCTTTCAAGTTTTCCTGGTGTCTCGCGCACAGCAATGAGTGGAGCGGCCAATTTGATAATTTTTCGTCTTGACGTCACAACGAAAAGGAAAATGACTCATTGGAAAAACGATTCATTACATTGACTCAGAGTTGACTCCTACTTTTGAGAGACAATAACTTTTTTTACGGTGAACTTTCATATATAAAACTTTTCAGGATGTTTTTGTTCACTTAAATCTATGTTACACACTACATGAAAGGTAATTTTCAAAATTCCATAATAGGTGCCCTTTAATAAATGTGTCCATCAGGTCCATGCTGTCCAGTGTGATGTGAGGGACCCTGCCTCAGTGGAGGCTGCTGTTAATCAGTTTGTCAGTGATGTTGGTCTGCCTGATGTAGGTACAACTCTGCATCTTTACGGCAATGACACAATTGGTTTTACATTATCAAGTTTTACAAAGCTGTCTCCATTCTGCTTAGCACCTGCAAGTTTTTTGTGGATTCTCTCATTTTTGCTTGTTGTCCCACAGGTGGTGATAAACAATGCTGCAGGAAATTTCATCTCTCCCTCTGAGAAGCTCTCCCCCAATGCATGGAAAACCATTACAGACATAGTGTTGAACGGCACTGCCTATGTCACACTGGACATCGGAAAGCGTCTCATCAAAGCTGAGAAAGGTGATCTAGATAATACAAAGTAGTTTATGGAATTGAATTGAAGAATATTTCAATTAGTCAGAATTCAGAAGAGGAATTTTTTAAACCTGATGGAAATGTAAAGTTTTTCGATTCATTCCCTGCCTACTCAAGCAGTGTGCAACACTTTGATGAAACAGTCTCCTTAGATTTGTTGACTGCATGCAGTGGTTGATTTGGGGCACATGACCACTAGAAGGCAGTAAGTGCACAAGATATGTAACATTGCCTACAGCTCTCAACCAGATGTATTTAGCAGGAAACCCCCAAGTCACTGTCCTATTCAATTGTATTGGTCCTATAATCAATTCTATGCATTTTCATGTCATTTTCTGTGTATTCCTATAAGCAACCACTAAGCTTTGGTTTAATTACGTTTGTGAAAATAAAGACATCATTAGTCTTTATCTCTTTGTGGGTAAGATATAAAAACAAACAAGATACAATTATTCAGTTTCATCACCGAGTTGTGGAGGTTTTTTAGGCAATATGGGGGTTAGGCTGTGTATGTTCTTGAGTTTGTTTAATTACGTAGCTGTTTAATTCAGAAGTCTGGCCCCTCATCTGATTATTTAGAAATGTTCTGCTCCCTTAGACATAGTGATTACAGAATGATTAACTGTTAGCCTATTATGTTTAAGTGTAAATATGCATAGTATTGATAATAAGCTTGACCTTTTGGACACACAATGTATTTTTTGTATTTCTATTTCCACTACGATTACATCTAGCCAAATTTAGCTTATGTCACTAATTACATTTAATAGGCTACTCAGAAGTATATATGTAAAGTTTTCTTACCATTTCCATATGATATAAAGTAAATTAATATCAGGATCTCTTTGGATAGTTCACCCAAAAACAGAAATTCTCTCATTTACTCACCCTCATGCTATCCCAGATGTGGATGACTTTCTGTCTTCTGCTAAACACAAATGAAGATTTTTAGAAGAATATCTGAGCTTTGTAGGTCCATATAGTGCAAGTGAATGGGTACCAAAATGTTGATGCTCAAAAAAGCACATAAAGGCTTCTTATAAGTAATCCATATGACTCCAGTGGGTAAATCCATATCTTCAGAAGCGATATGATAGATGTGGGTGAGAAACAGATCAATAATTAAGTCCTTTTTTCCTATAAATTCTCCTCCCTGCCTAGTAGGTGGCGATATGCATGAAGAATGCAAATCACCAAAAACAAAAGTAGAATGTGAAATTGAAAGTGGACATTTATAGTTAAAATGGGCTTAAATATTGATCTCTTTCTCACCCACACTTGTATCACTTCTGAAGATATGACTTTATTTATTTATTTTTATTTATCCTTTATTTAACCATGGAGTTCTGTCAAGATGGCTGCACCAACAAATTCACATAAAATAACACAGACACATTTTAAACAACAATTAGTACATACAAAAAAATAAAATTAATACAAGCCATACCATTCAAAGGTTAGGAAAAACAGCAGCATGATTCCTTCAGTACAGATTTTAAAAGACTTTTAAAAACATTTAAAGAGGTAAGTGATTCTAGAGTAACAGTTACTTGCAGATCATTCTATACCCATGGAGAGTAAAAAGAGAAAGCAGTTTTACCAAGCTCTGAGTATACCCTCGGAACAGTTAAATAAATACCATTAGTTGATCTAGTGCTATAATTGCTGGTGTGGTATGAGTAGGAAGTTTACCTAACAATGCCTTAGCAATAAATAGCAACATGTGCATATTTCTTCTTTGATATAAGGAGGACCAACCTATTGATTCATATAAAATACAAGGGGGAATATGTGAACCAACATTTGCTACAAAGTGTAATGCAGCATGATATACAGAATCCAATTTAAAGTGATGATGAGGTTGCATGCAAATCACATCACCATAATCTAAAACAGATCTTTCTGGCTTCAAATGGGAAGCATTTTTTTAAATGAAAGCTTCCCAGCTTCGGTCTAAGCTTTTTCATCAGATTATCAATGCGCACATTAAACTTTTGAACAAGCTAAATGCCTAGGTATTTGTTATTAGTTACTCTTTTTATACAAATACAGTCTATGGTTGATATAAAAGGATCAGCTGTGTTAGTGCGACAGCAAGATAAATCATATATTTACATTTTTTGGAATTTAAGACCTTTTACCACTTTTTTGGATTACTTTATGCCGCCTTAATATTTTTTTTGGACCTTCAATGTTTTGGTACTCTTTCACTTGCATTGTATGGACCTACAGAGCTGAGAAATTCTTCTAAAAAAAAAATCTTAATTTGTGTTCTGCAGAATAAAGAAAGTCACACATCTGGGATGGCAAGAGGGTTAGTAAATGATGAGAGAATTTTCATTTTTGGGAGAAATATCCCTTTAAATAAATTCTGCATGAAACTGATTCTGCTGACATGTCTTATAACACTCTCAGGTGCTGCATTTCTGGCCATCACCACAATCTACGCTGAAAGTGGCTCTGGATTTGTTGTGCCGAGCGCTGCAGCTAAATCTGGCGTAGAGACGTTGTGCAAGTATGTGCACTTTTCACCCACAGACATCTTTTCAGGTCCAATTCACCTTGCAGGTAGTGGCCTCCTTTGAGGTGACTCAGGTCCTCATGTCAAATGCCTCTCTAATATACTCTTGAAAGCCTGCAATCATAAACATAATGAAGGTGCCAGTATTTTTCATTTATATTTTAATTGTAAGATGGGGATCTTGATCCCCTCCTCTTAGGAGGTTGGATCATGATTAAGTGGCATTAAATATGCTTCAGATACAACCGGGAGCGTAAGACAGCTGAAGACCAACTGATGGCTAATGGATCAGTAGCTCATTAAAAAGATTTTCTCAAAAGACATGTTAAGCTCAACGACAGAATCTCCATTATAATAAAACCACTTTTAATTCTTTTGAAGAATGAAATTAGGCTTTCAATTAAACATGAATCCTTAAAATGTTTCTTGGGTTAATGTCTTATATAAGCACCCAGTTAAAGGAATAGTTCACCTAAAATGTATGATTTTCTCATCATTTACTCACCCTTATATAGTCTCAAACTTGTATGATTTTCTTTCTTCTGCGGAATACAAAGACAGACATTTAAATGGAGATATGATGTCTGTTTGTCCATACAATACAAGTAAATGGTGACCAAATTTTTAAGCTCCAAAAAGAACATAAAGGCAGCATAAAACTAATCCATAAGACTCCGTGGTTTAATCCATGTCTTCTGAAGAGATCCAATCAGTTTTGGGTGAGAACAGACCAAAATGTAAAATATTTTTACTGTACATGTTGCTATTGCAGTCTCTAGGCAGGATCAGAATTTCAGGCTTGAGTGCCTTGTGCATGTGTCAAGCGCTAGGAAATGTAATCACGCTTAAAATCATGATCACTAAGGAGAATGTTAATGTCAAGATTTATAGTGAAAATTGTTATAGTTCTCACCCAAAAGAAGTTCTGAACTTCTCACTTCAGAAGACATGGATTAAACCACTGGAGTCTTTTGAATTACTTTTATGCTGCCTTTGTGTCCTAATTTGGAGCTTGAAAATGTTATCACTTGCATTGAATAGACAAACAGACATCATATCTCCTTTAAAATATCTTTATTTATGTTCCACAGAAGAAAGTTATACTTTTTCAAGTTTGAGACAACATATAGGTGAGTAAATGATGAGAGAATTATGATTTTTGACCAAACTATTGCTTTAATCTTATGGCCTATGATTGATGTTTTTTGTGTTGCCAATATGCTTTTTTTACCAATATTAAATTACTATTGTAATGTGTACAATATAGGTTTCTATATTCTATAACAGTCTGAATGAAGCACCTTAGGTGAATGGACACTTAAATAAACATGTGTACATAATACATTAACACATTATGGAGGTTTGCTTTACAGGATGTTCATTCAACACCACTTTTTGTACACAATATAGAACACATTGTATGTATGCCTGTCTGTCAAAGGCTGAAGGTCTTTTTCTGGTGGTTTTTCTCTTGATTTATCTGGGCAAAATCTCATTGCGTAATTAAAATAATAATATAATTAATATATTTAAGGTAACTAGAGCTTAAAGAGGCTTTTGATTTGTATTCTCCTTGAATTGACTCTCAAAAGCACCTCAAGCAAGCATGTTTGTTATTGCTTGCACTGTGTGATAAACATTGTGGAAAAGAGTCACAGGGAGATAATTGCACTCAAAGCAGTCGTGGAATATATGATGACTATATGCTGTTTTTACCACAAAATATAGTACAAAGTTAATATAAATCAGAACATGTGTAAATGGTCTGAATTATTGACCATTGTTCTGTTCTCAGACTGTACTCTTTGACTACAGGTCTCTTGCAGCAGAGTGGGGCAGATACGGCATAAGATTTAACGTTATTCAGCCAGGACCAATCAAAACCAAGGTACTGTGTGTTTGTGTTGACGGAGCAGAAATGTAAACCTAATTTTCCTCATGGGAAAATTAAGTAACACACTGTGACAGTGACCAACTCACTGTGGCATTGACTTGATTGGCATGCCATTCATTTTGTTTACCCTTACTGCACTCAAAATTTTCATTAAAATAGTCATAAACCATTTTAAAAGTTGTTTTCCAACATAAAGGTTAAAGTATGTAAAAATAAAAAATTGCTCAGTTTGTTTGAGCATCCCGACAAAGTACCATTGACTTAACCAATGGTGTGAGTTTAGGGGTGGGACAATCTGTTTGGCAGACCAATGGGTGATGGGAGTATTTGGGAAACCTGTTTGAAAACAGTACATTTTTGCAATACCATTTGGTGCCACTAGAGGCATAGTAGTTTTCAGCTTTTAAACTTTATGTAATAAAATTGTACTACTGTTTAAAAAGAAAATGATTACAGTGCTCCTATCTTTTTGCAGGGAGCATTTAGCAGGCTGGATCCCACTGGAATGTTCGAGGAGTCGATGATCAATAGAATACCCACGGGTCGTCTGGGAACGCAAGGAGAGATCGCCAACCTTGCTGCCTACCTCTGCAGTGATTACGCCAGCTGGGTGTCAGGCGCGGTGAGTTCGGTGACTTTGTGTAAAGTGCTTTTGTCTCTCCGGGCAAGAGTTCATCAACGTCTTACCCACAGGGCCTCTCCTTTTTACAGCCAAATGGAGACAGAGCAAAGGGCAGATCTTCCACCTTATCGCCCTCTCTCTCTCACTTTTCCACTGTGATTGGTAGCAGTGGGAATTAGCTTTTTTCTAATTGGATTAGAAAATTTTTTTTACTCTAGAGATCAATATGGAATTATATGCTCTGACGCATTACTGTAATGGCTCTATAGTTGTAAAGTTAAGGATTCCTGACAGGGCAGCTAATGTGTTTTCACAGTGAAAAACAACTCTTCCAGCTTACGGCTCCCCTGTTCTTACAGGTCATCAGAATGGATGGGGGTGAATATGTCTCTATGGCTGGAGAGTTTAATGATCTGAAAAAGGTGAAGTTTACAACAAAACTATTAATGAAATATTTACTATCGTGAGTATTAAATATGTAATTTACTATGTGTTTACCTTGATTTTATTTGTCAGGTCACAAAGGAGCAGTGGGCCATGTTGGAGTCAATGATCAGAAGCACAAAGGGATCATAAATACTCTGAAACAGCATTAATAGGCAACTAATCACAGTCCTAATCTCCATGGCAACCATTTGAAATATGATAACACATCTCATTCATACAGTAGATCATATTATACTTTGGGACTTAAAACATTGCCTTAATGTGAATTTGTACCTGACTCTATAGGGTTTTTCCTGCCATATATGAAATGTCTGTCCAATAACACCTGTATCGACTTAAGTTTTAATATCTGTGTGCATGTTGTAAGAAATGTATGGTTTGTACATCTAAAGCCATAATTAATTATACATTTGCACACTTTAGTATAAGTAGTCCTAGATAAGCTCTGATTTTTGGGCCATAGCTGCCTTAAAACACCATTGTATTTATACATTCATAGCCTACGGTACATGCTTTCCTTATTTTTATACATCAACCAAAAGGTTTTTGATTTCAATACATGTTTCAAGGGATTCAGCTTTCAACTTTGTAAACTTTTTTGGACTTTTTGATTCAACGACTTCTTTCAAGAAAACGATACAATAAATTCTGCCCTAATTTTTATTCTTAGTGAAATACTATTAAGCGAAATAAATCCAGAATAAATTATGCGAAACACATTTTCGGGATGTAAGTGTTTTTGTTTTATTTTTTTTTATATGTTGTAATGTGATCTATAAAAAAGTAACTGTAGTCCTATTACGAGTATTTTTAAATGTAGTTTTATCCAATAACAAGTACTTTGTTTTTGTGATCTGATTACATAATCAAATGTAATTATTAAATGTAATCAATTACTACCCTTTACTGTAATCACCCTTGGTGTTTTTTCGATTCAATAGACAAAATTGTTGAGCAAAAAATAATTCCCTCCCAAATAGAATGTTGAAATTCTAAAAATCATATGCATTTTTAATGTCAAAATTAACATATTTTTTAAAACATTGACAAATGGTACATATAAAATTTTTCTATTTTCCAGCCAGAAAATATGCTTCTCTTTTGAGTACGTGTCTGTTTGTTCACAATCACACAAGTTTTATGCCTTCCAGGCTCCCAGACAAAATGTGAGTGTCCACCATTGGAAGGTCAGTTATTCAATTATAAGATTAGATCACTGATCCAGATGGTGCAGATAATTGTACTTAAAGATACTGCATTCTTTTTCAAAAGTTCCTCTACATCAGTTACACGTTCATGCAATGTTTGAAGTCCTAAAATGAAATTTAAGTATAGTTTTATTTACTTTAAAAACTAACAGAATGGATGTAATGACAAGTGATGATGGTGCATCTGATCCAAATCATATAAATTGCTTGCAGAGGATATTCATTTGAAATTATCTGTTGAGAAATAAGAGGCAGGACCACTGGATTTGGTAGTAATTCAATAAGTTTAAATTCTTCTTACACACTTTCTGTGTTCAGCATAGAGGAGCATGTCATTCTTTACAGTGCAAAATTAAGTTGATCTAACATCAGAGACAGGGCTGGGGCGACGCATTACAATCGGCATATGCTTACAGTCACACTAGCAGGTGCCTGTCTTCATCTAAAAACATGCATCGCTAAAGTAAATGTAGCCTTTTGGAGTTTTATATAGATTCCACCAACAGGCCATGTTTCATTGGCATTCCTTGAGGTCATTATTGCTTTTTGTCTATGATATCAAGATTATTCACTGAATAGACATTGGCAATCAATATATTTTGGATATTGAAATCTGTATTGGGATTAAGTACTGTTCTGGGTTTCCTCTGTTGAAGGTGAAATGTCAATGTATGTAGTGCACAAGGTGTAGGTCAGAAGTATTGTAACCACATCATTGTTAAAAAAGTCTGTACACTTAGAAACAGTATAGAAACAACAAATCGAAAAGTATGTGCCAACAGTTGCCTGTTTATGTGAAATACATTTTCTAAATGAAAGAACAGAAATATGCATTCGGTTCTAGATAATTTACACTTCACAGGTGAGCTGAGGAATGGTTCTGGGATGGTGTGAGTATGAAGGGGTGAGTATTGTGGATGCTGGGGTTCACATCTCCTCTGCACACAACACTAGTGCTAACTCTGTTCTGTAGAGCTTCCCTCCATCAGACAGGGCCATGATGGCACTCTTATATGTCGGGATTTTGCTGACTTCTAGAACCTGTCAGAGATAAGAAGAACATCTTAAATGTTTGTACCGTCTAAATACACCGATCAGCCACAACATTAAAACCACCTGCCTAATTTTGTCTAGATCCCCCATGTGACGCATAAACAGCGCCAACCTGCTTCTTCTCACCTCAGTTAACATAAAGATTGCCAGTAGTTGTTTCCCTTACACACAGTTAAAGTAAAGTTCAGTCATGACAACTCGGAAAGGTTTAGCATGTTAATGCGGGTATGACATATTGATAGGATATTGGTCTTGGCAGATTAGATCTACTGCTGCTTGTGCTGTTGCACACTGAGTTAAGACATGCTGCTGCTTCGTCTGCACAATTCGAAAAACACAAGACATGCTGCATTAAGTAAATATGACCAGTGTTGGGGACTAATGGAATACATGTAACAGGAAAACGTATTTAAAATACGAAATATGAGCAACTGTATTCCACTACAGTTACATTAAAAAGTATTTTGATTACTTTGCATTTTATTGTCATTGTTTTCATATAATATTTAGTCCATTCAGATGGAAAACATTTATACATATATATGATGTGAAACAAGCAGACAGAGAAGTAAGTTTGGAGCAGAAGAAATAGAGATAAACCTTGTGTAAATTGTCAGCTTTACGCTAAGCTAAAATACTATTTCTAGCAATTTTACATCCACGTTACCAGGCATGATCATATTTTTTATCAAGAAAATTCACGTTGGATAATCATTTCTTTTTTTCTATTAATCCCTTTGATATTAGGGCAAAAAATTGTTTTCTTGATAATAATTTTTTTATAGTTTCCCTGTAAAAATATCAAAAAATCCTTAAAACAAGATCAATTTGATTAATCTTGTTTTAGAAACAACACTGCATAAGATATTTAGGTTTTTCAGAGAATGTCTTTTTAACATGTGTATTTTGTCTTACTGTACTGGCAGAGTTTTTATAGTCAAAACAAGTGAAAAAATCTACCAATGCTGAAGAATTATTCTAAAGTATTTTGAATACGTTACTGTCTTGAGTAATCTAACTGAATACGTTACAAATTACATTTTACAGCATGTATTCTGTAATCTGTAGTGGAATACATTTCAAAAGCAACCCTCCCAACCCTGTATATGACATGCTGCTGCACAATTATACATTAATACAATCCTTCAACAAAGCAGGGAAGCTGCGCAAAAGCATTACACAAAACACAACCCCCCCAAGCAAGCAGATTGTCTGCCAAGACTGGTGTACTGATGCTGCTCTGAAGAGCCATGTGCATAGAGTGTAAAATAGCAATGTATGCTCTGCCTTCTTGGCAGAATGGCATAGTTCTAGTGAACGGAATCTCTAATGAACTAAATGTGTGGTTATTAATCTGACTCTTAATGTGGACCTGGAAAGCCCAGAGCTTATTTAACTTGTGTGACTTAGCCTAGCTATGTGTGTTTTTTTTTTTTTTTTTTTAGAAGATAACGATGTGTGCCAGTGCCTGATTTGGCTATGGCTTACCTTGTTAAAAATGCACTTCTGTGTGTCATCTGGCTAAAGCCAGACCTTACTGTGCAAGCTGACAGAAGAAAAAGCCCCAGCAACCACCTGAGCAAATAGCATTTTCAGAGAAAACTCTTGCAGCACGCTGCAGTTAAACCAGCTTACTTGCAAACTGAGCAAATATAAATGCTGGGCAAAGAGAGAATATGCAAGTTTATTGGCTACCTGATTGCACATGAAAGGACCCATCACTTTGCACCATGTGAGCCGATTGGCTTAACATATCACATTTGAGCTTGCTGATTGGCTAACAGATAAGTTCAAAGAACCTATCAGCCTGTGCCATTCAGAGTTTCGTGCTTACAAACTTCAGATTACAAACTTCAGCCACCTCTAAAGTTGAGAATGCTTATGCAATCCACATGCACTAGTAACGGATTATAATTTTCACTAGTATTACCATGCTTTTATGAATCTACTTTAAGATATTTGCTTGTGCACAAGCCCATCGTTGGCTACTACTTGGTAGAATACATAAACTGCTTTCCTCATCTCAGGAAATGAAAGTGTGAAAGATTAAAGGAGCGGCCACACTAGTCTTTGAGCATGCACATTTTTTCCAGACAATGCAATGTACCAGGATATAATGTCGTGTGGGAGAGCTTCTGGTTTTAGTAAATATCACTTTAAATAAAAGTTTTTAAACATACTGTCTCACTTTCCAGCAACAATAAAAACACACAACTTTGAAATATGTATCCTTTGAATTAAGCCAAGAGGTCAGTGTGTGATGCTTCAATTTTCTATTGGTCTTATGTCTTCTCGTTGTGCAGATTTGCAGTGACGCAGAGTTCACCGAATTTGAACTTTGGTATGCAGCGTCACACAAAATTCCTTAGCATGATCTTGCGTTTCCGGTCTCCTGTGAACGGTCTCCTGTGAGTAAATGGAGCACAAAGTGTAGTGTGACACCCCTTTATGGGTTTTTAGAGGCATACCTTATTGTTCTTCTCGCAAAGGTCTTTGAGAAGGGCATCAAGCTCATTTTCATCCATGTAACCGTTCCTGTCCTGAGAGAGAAGGAGAGCATTGTGGCCATTAACAAGGATAGATGTGTGACAGCTGCTGCGGAAACTCAGCGTCATGCCACTTTACCATCATTTCCTGTAATCTCTATTCAGACATTAGGGATGCCTCGTACAATCTTCTCAAGAAAGAGATTGAAAATCAGGGCATTGAGGATCGGTTTTGCACACAGAGTCAATACAATGACATGCTGGGTCTCTGGGCGCTCATTTGGCGCTCTGAAGATATAACAGCTGGAGAAAGTGGGCCTATAACCTCAGATGGTTTGAGACATTTATATAACCTCCTGAAATATATACATTTATGTGCTGCCTTTGGTAAAATTTATAGAAATAGTTCACCCAAATTTTTTTAATTCTGTCATCATTTACTTGCCCTCCATGGAACACAAGTGTGTTAGCAAAATGTTAACACAGCACAATAGTTTCAGTGAATAATTACTTACATTTCAGTCTGATCCTCACACAAAGCTATCATATGGCTTCAGACGTTTTTAAATATAGTGCATAGATGTTTTTATTGTGCTTTTTTGTCAAATTGTTTTTTTAGCTAGATGGCCCCAGTACCCATCCAATTGTAAAGAAGAGAACAGTGTGAAAATGTCTCCATTTTTGTTCCACAGACAGGAGCAAATCATGAAGGTTTGGAATGAAATGAGGGTTAAAAAAATAATTATATAATTTTCCTTTTTGGGTGAACAATACCTTTAACTGTTTTTGCCCAGTGATCAATTGTATCTCATTTTGATAATTTTGGCATAGTCAAAAATTGACTAATACACATAAATACAACATTACATAAATTCAGGAGGCATCTAGGTATAAAAAGAGAATAAGCCAATCCAGTAAGTCAGTGTAACTGTGGTGTCCACCTTATGTCACCTCTAAATGAACTGCAGAAAGATCAGTCTGCATTGTCTCACCACAAACTGCATGCAGCATAATCACAGGCCTGCTAAATACAGACCAGCAAAATGCCTCATAGCTTTGATATTGAGCATATGCTACCTTCTCTGTGTTTTCAAATGTGTGTGTTTGAGCCTGTCTCCCTGTGAGTTAGCAATCTGAACCTGCCAATCAATAAAGTTCAGGGGTGCTGTCATTAGTACTGATTCAGGGACACAGTAATCCATTACAATAGAGCCTTGGCCAAAAGCTTAAACTGTGTTGGAGGTGATATCATAGCTATTGAGAGCACTGTCTTTGCATATTACTTACTGCTTTTCTTAAGCCTTAAATGGACACAATCTTGCTGATGTATCTATGCACACTTGTATATTAATAAATCAAGCAGCAATAGGTTTGGATTTTAATTGTTTCAACATTACCATTGCCAAGTACAGAGGATTTTGTTTATTAGATCATAAGAATGAGTGACTGATCAATGCAACAATTTTCTATGGACTTACCTGATCATATAACTCAAAAATCTTGTTGAACTCTTTTCTGGCCATTGTAACACCCTGATGAAAAGATGTAAACAATTTGTTCAGTTCTGGGTAAGGGTAAATCCAGGCAGGGTGTTTATGGGTTAAAGTATTAGTTCAACCAAAAATGAAAATTCTGTCATCAATTACGCAACCTTGTGTTTTTCCAATCCCGAATTACTTACTTTCTTCCATGGAACACAAAACGAAAACATTTTTTAGGGATAGTCTTAGGGGTTGACAACCTTATTCATCATTCACTTTTATGGTATGGATAAAAGATGCGATGCAATTTAATGGAACAACATAAACAGAAGTAAATGATGACAGAATTTTCATTTTTGGGTCCCTTTATTTCTAAAGACAGACCTGAAATTTTAGTAGAAAGTTCTCCTGGTCTGGTAACAGCCTGTTTAAAAATAAGAGGTGCCAAATTTCCAGTTGAAATATCCAAGTTAGAAGCCAACAATAAAAATTCAATTTTGGAATTTCTAGTTCACTAACCTTGCCATTTCTGACAGACATAATTTCCCATCTTTATTTGAATCAAACATTTTCAGCTGGAAAAATGAAAACAACATTTATTCTTTCAAAATGGGAAAGCTCATCAAGGTGACACAGCACAGACTTATCTGCTGAGCTCTCTTACCGTAGTCAGTGTGTATTCTTCTAATTTCTTTTCATCATATGGTTTTTTGGCCTTCTGAAGAAGGTCTTTCAAAAAGTTCTGCAAAATAAAACAATTTTAGACTATGAAATGGCTCGACTTATGAATTGGTAATACATTTTCTTGGAGTGTCTTTGAGCCTTGTTATGTACTGTATGTTTTTACATAGAGGGTTTGTCCCCAAAAGGAAAAATCTGTCCTTCACAGGCCTCTCAACATTTTCCTCATCCTAATGGAGGGTCCATTAGTAGTCCAAATGCAGTCCAGTGTTGATAGATTGCACTCAACAAATCACTGACTGTAAATATGGCAGCTGTTCAAAGAAACCTCTCCCATTTTCATTTCAGTTGTGCACTGTGCTTGTTTAGTTCTGTGGTGTACATACCCATTTGAGGGGGGCATTTGGTTAATACAGTATTGTAGGTTTTGAAATCAAGCTTCTGACTATAACTGACCCAGTCATGAATCAGTTTCACACATTCTGGACTACTGTAGCTTTGAGATGCATCCTGAGGCAAACTAATGTAAATTTTTAAGAATTTTAAATTTTTCTCCACTTTCACTTGAGATTTATAGTAAAAAGTACACTAGTAAAAAGTATAATTTCATACCTATTATATACTTTGGCTTCTGAAGACATAGATTTAACCACTAAAGTTTTAAGTATTGGCTGGTCACCATTCACTTGCATTGTATGGACCTACAGAGCTGAAATATTCTTCAAAAAACCTTTGTTTGTGTTTTACAGAAGAAAGAAAATCATAGACATCTGGGATGGCATGAGGGTGAGTGAATGATGAGAGAATTTTCATTTTTGAAAACTGACATAATGTAGGATCACAACAACTTTGTATTGGGTTGATACTTCATGATTTTTTCACATTTGCTCACCTTAAGTTCATCAGCTTCAATGTATCCACTGTGATCAGCATCATAATTCCTCCATGCCTGTGGTGGAAACAAATAACACAGCTGAATCTTGTCTTCAGTGTTTATTCTGTATTTAAATGAACATCGCATGAGAGGATTATCTTATTTTTTAATTTTTTTTAAATGTAACCTATATGTTTAGCTAAAAATATTGCTATAAAAAAGCTAACAGCCTAAGTTGGTTTCTGGTTTTAGCTGGTCTAGTGTGTCTTCTAGCCTGGCAAAGCAAGTGCTAGGCTGCTTTAGCTTAAAAGTGCCCAAACCCTTTAAAAAACTAGTAAACAGACCAGCCTTATCAGGCTGGGAGACCAGCTTAAACCAGCAAACCACATTAGGCTGGTTTAAGCTGTTTTCCAGAAGGGATTTCCACAAAAAAAAAAAAAAAAGTAAAACCCTCAATGGATACCTCCATAAATTCTGCACAGGACTTTAGCTGTTGTCTGAAAAATAGCAAGAAGTTTTCCTCTGTTGGTAGTATTTGTACCAGCTGGAAAAGAGGTGAAGAGAAAGATCCAGTCAACTTACAAAACATATTTTTGTTTGCACTTTTATCTGGTTTTTCCAATGGAAAAGACAGGATAGTTGTGTCAGCTATGAAGAGATGTCAATTTATGAAGTGTCAAAGGCTGCTGGATCTCAGGCTGCATCTCTACTGGACCTAATGTCTCTAAAATTATGCTCCACAGAGAGCTGCTGACAGCAGAACTGATTGCCATAAATCCACATGCTTTCACCACTGCAAACATATTATGGATTGAAGTTTTCTGAGATTAGTCAAATGTTGCTAAAGCCAATTTTGTACGGAATACATTTAAGACTGCATTCACACTGCAATTAAATGTGACCCAAATGCACTTTGGCATGTGGTGTGAATGTAGTCTGTTTTTGTATGGAAAGCATTTCAGAAATGAAAAAAAAAAAAAAAATAGGGAGAGTACAGTCACATGGGGTAACCTCCTCGTGGTCACGATTAGGGGTTCTCACTCTTAATGTGGCACGTGGTAAGTTGTGCGTGGATCATGGAGAGTAGCATGGGTCTCCACATGCTGTGAGTCTCCGCAGTGTCATGAACAATGAGCCACGTGATAAGATGCACAGATTGACTGTCTCAGAAGTGGAGGCAACTGAGACTTGTCCTCCGCCACCCAGATTGAGGTGAGTAACCATGCCACCACGAGGACCTACTAAGTAGTGGGAATTAGGCATTCCAAATAGGGAGAAAAGGGATTTAAAAAAAACAACAATTTAAAAAAATACATTCTCTGAAAAACCAGAATGCATTGTTGTTTCTAAAACAAGAAAATCAAATTGATCTTGTTTTAAGGATAAAAAAATGATTATCAAGAATACAATTTTTACCCTAGTGTCAAAAGTCTTACTAGAAAAAATTAATTATGATCTAATGTGAATTTTCTTGTGCCTGGTAACATGTGCATGTAAAATGGCTAGAAATAGCATTTTAGCTTAGCATAAAGCTGACAATTTACACAAGGTTTATTTCTATTTCTTCTGCTCCAAACTTACTTCAAACTTACTTCTCTGTCTGCTCGTATGAATTTAACACATCATAAGAAAGTGTTTCACCGCTGTTCAGATGCACTTTGGATTGCATCATTTATATGTATAAATGTTTTCCATCTGAAAGGACTAAATATTAAATGAAACATATGACAAGAAAATGCAAAGTAATCTCTTCAGTAATCAAAATACTTTTTGAATGTAACTGTATTTTAATTACAGTTATTTAAATTGTAACTGTAGTGGAATACAGTTAATAATATTTTATATTTTAAATACGTAATCCCGTTATAGGTATTCCTTTCCCCCACCCTGTCCATACAACTCCAGTGGTTAAATCCATATCTTCAGAAGCGATATAATTGATATATTTAAGTCAATTTTTACTATAAATTCTCCTCCCTGCCCAGTAGGTGGGGATGTGCAGGAAGAATGCAAATCTCCAAAAACAAAAGAAGAATGTAAAAATGGAGATTGATAGTAAAAAAAGAACTTAAATATTGAGCACCCAAACCTATCATATCACTTCTGAAGATATAGATTTAACCACTGTTGTCATATGGATTACTTTTATGTAGCCTTTATGTTATTTTTGGAGCTTTAAATTTTGGTCACCATACACTTGCATTGTATGGATCTACAGAGCTGAAATATCCTAAAAATCTTTGTTTGTTTTCAGCAGAAAATGTATACATATCTGGGATGGTATGAGGGTGAGTAAATGATGAAATATTTTTCATTTTTGGGTGAACTATTTCTTTAAGACCTTTATTTTATCAGTGCTAAATAGTCATGACATAGCATAGTGTTTTCTTACCTCAGTGATACCTATTTTCCCATCAGCATTTTGCTCATATTTCTCCACAAAAGCTTTCATTTTGTCTGTTAGTTCCTGAAAATCAATAAAGAGACACTCCTAAATGACATATTGTGTATCTTTTTGCCATTCCAAAAAAAAAAAAAAAAACAAAAGCCTTTCCCAGCTATAATCATGTTCCCAGCAGTGACAATCCATTTACTACAAAATGTGAAATTTAGGGATGATTTGTGTTTCCTTTTGCAAAGCCAATGAATTGTAAGGAAACAAATACTCAAATACAATCAGATGAGATGTGCTGTTATCTTCTTCCCTCATTGCACAATGCTGATTGTGTTTTCATCCTGCTCTGCATTCAATAGTGAGGAGCTCTCATTTCTATAAAAACGGGCCCCGGTACTGGAGTACTGTCTTACTGTGGAGCAGTGACTGTGCAAAAATACTTGAATCAGGTTGAAATTATGTGACCTAATATCCTCAAGCAGGTATCTCTGCAAACATTCTGAGAAAGCATCTATATACAGCACACTTTTCAATTAAGTATACTGAAATAACATGTAAAATAAACCCCACTGTGGTTGCTTCAGTACAGTTTATTCGGACACAGCCAACCTGAAAAGACCAGCTCAGACCAACATCAATTCCCATGCATGTCCATGCTGGATAGTGCTGGGTTGTTGGTGGACCAACAAAGCCATGCTGTTCACCATTAAAACCTAACTAGCACAGCTGATCAACCAGCATTATAAAGCTAGTCGGGCAAAGGAAATCTAGCTGGTTAAGCTAGGTAAGAACAGGAAAGAAACACCAGTACACCAGCATCCTAAACTGGGACCAGCATCCAAAACACATCAGATGCTGTATATAAACATAAGAACCAATGTGTGTGACTATTCTGATTTATGTATTATAATTTACTATCAAATCTGATCTATTGAAGCATTAATGACTTATATCAAGTTTTTGTCAGGATCCTCCATGCTCTTCATTCATCAGCCCCCAACCCCAACCCCCAACTGGTGATGATAATCTAGATGATTAATGACCTACAATTGTGGAACACTCTTTCATTTAATTGACAGTTTTCATGTGGTCTGTTGAAAAGGTCCATTGATTAATTGCACAACCATCCTGAAATCCATTTCCTTTTGCTCTATGGTTTTCATCTCATGCAAATCTTCATCTCTTGTGAGTGTACATCATTTTAAACATATTTTTCAAAGGTACTATTCCTTTATGTATATGCAAAACTTTTTTTAATTAGGGAAAAAATACTGAATGCACCTTTAAAAAAAAATACAGTCAATTTTTACATAATTGGCTTATAGGGCCATTAATAGACACATTGTCGTAGGGACATTTTTACAATATGATATTTTCAGTAGAACACTGTTTAGCATGAATCATCTACTGCAAGATCACACTTCATAAGCAAAAAAAACTTTAAAACGTAAACGTTATCACAGAGCAAGGGAATTATTTTCTCAACTTCCTTAAAATCATTTCAAAAGTCGACTGTTCAGTGTCTTGTTCTTATCAAATCAACGCGTGTCTCAGTATTCAAAAAGATTTGGAGGCAAACCTGAGTTAAGGTGGACACAGGTAGCAAGATTAAATGAAACCTGGACACATGCACAGTTTAGAAGTAAAGTCTGAATAAATACAATTTTTATAAGCAGGTGCCCATGACAGACATTTAGGGACTGTTAAAAAAAACTAAAACTGTGACATCATTAGAGGTGTGAAATAACCCAGTGGTTGTATTTCCTCAGTCCTGTCACAGTCCATCGCCTCCTCTTGATGACTAAAAGCTTAATAGGACCCGTAACTCATTGGCATAAGAATCTCAATGATGCAATGGCATTGGACACTACCTCTGGGGCAACATAGAGTAATAGAAAGTCACTTTACAATTTCAGACCAACAGAGTGCAACAGTGACCATTCAGTGTTGACTACTGTTGACTTCTAGTTCTATCAGTAAAGACTCAGGATGATTGAAATGAATATGAATGAAGATATATTTATATCATTTTGCGTAAGCCCCATCCTACGGTTCAGAGATCAGATACTTGCTTGAACCGTCAGAGCCTTCTGGAAGGTGAAGACGGAAGGGGAGAGAAGATTACCCATTAGCCAGGACAGGACCTAAACTTGTGGTGATGAGGTGGTGGGGTGAAAACAATGAGGCATTACGTGCGATGAAGGCAGCTGTGTGAGCTTATAAAGCAGAGGCTGGATTGTGATTGGATGAGATGCCTGATTAAAGACCACAAGTCTTGCTGCTAGAACTACCGCTTACACTCACTTTCCAGAAGTATTTTTCAATTCAAATTCTTCAAAAAATTCTTCAATAAAGAGTTCTAAACCATGAACCAAATCAATCAGCACCGAGATGAATCACAACATTACAAACTGATTTGAAGCAAAAAATAAATGTGAAAATCAGACAAAGATACAAATTTACAAGAATATTTTTAAAAAGTGTTCATTTTAAAAGTAACAGCCAATTGGTGGATCAAAAGAGACGTTCTCTTCAGGATTATTGGTGCTCTAGTATTTCAGCAGGAATTTGGCTATAACACATTTTAATTTTTTATGAAATTGAAATCACAGTGATTTGTGGCTTTTACCGAAGCATATACAGTATCATCACTTAACAACGCTTGAAGCTCATGGTAAGTCTATTTTGAATTTTTATAAATTATCATTTTTAATATAATTTTTTTTCTCTGCAAAAATAAATCAATGGGATTTTTACTTCCTGTTCCTTATGCTATATTGTACACCTGTTTATCTTACTAATTCTGCCATTAGTCATTAATCTTTGAGGATATTTGCCTTGCATCACCTGCACAATGCAAGTGGTGTAGGTGATAAAGCGCAAAGCTAGTAATGAAAAGGTTGCTGGTTTGAGTTCCATACGCCATCAATCATCATTGTGTCCATAAGGAAGGCAATTAATCTACAGGTTGCTCCTGAGGGAGTAGCTCTGTACAATGTATGTTGTGTTGGATAAAAGTGTCTGCTAAGTGACTACTTAAACTTAAAGGGCTGGTTCACCCAAAAATGAAAATGATCTCATCATTTAATCACCCTCATGCAATAACAGATGTGTATGGCTTCTTTCTTCTGCAGAACACAAACAAATATTTTTAGAATAAAATCTCTGCTCTATCAGTCCTTACAATGCAGGTGAACGGTGACCAAACATTTGTAGCTCCACAAATCACATAAAGGTCACATAAACGTAATCCACAAGACTCCAGTGGTTAAATCCATATCTTCAAAAGTGAAATGATAGGTGTGTGTGAGAAACAGTTTAATTTTAAATCCTTTTTACCATAAATCTAGACTTTCACTTTCAAAATGTGAAATTATTTGAAAGTCAAATGTCTGGTCACAATTCACTTGCATTGGAAGGGCAAACAGAGCTGATATATTCACAAATCTTTGTTTGTGTTCTGCAGAAGAAATAAATTCTTCTTGGATGGCATGAGGGTGAGACAATGAGAGCAGTTTAATTTTTGGGTGAACTAGCCCTTTAATGCTGGAATCTACCCAAACTTCAAATAGCATTAATACATCCTTTACAATCAATCAGTAATAAATAATTCAGCATATTTTTACTATTTTTCAGCTTTTTGGCCCTCTTACAGTATCTTGCTTGGCAAGTTCAACATAATTTCCAGACAAAAACAACTGTCCTTCAAACCAGTCTAATAAGTTTCATCCAAGGTCATTCCACTACATAAAGTCTTCATGCAATTCCCTTCAATAACGCTTAAAGGTTCTTTCATCTTTGTTTTCAGAACACAGCACTTTGCTGTTCTCTTACAGATAACAGCATAACAACCACATAATTGCAACTACAGAGAGCTGCAGTTTTTGTAAAGCAAACACAAATGAGGGTTTATGCTCTATGAGGCAGATGAGACACAGATGGGGAGACAGACTGACTCTAGCATGCTGACTGAGACAGACTGGGTGAAGTCTCTGTCCTTTTTCAATTGTCCTCTCTCAGTGCATCTTTAACTGGTTTTAGAACAGGCTACTCAATCATATGCTACTGATAAGTAGAAATCCGTCATCTTGATTATAAATGTTTGCTTTGAGACAAACAGTACACAGTATATATGTGCATTAGGCTACTATAATTATAGCACAATTTACAATACAATTGTAGAAATTCCTATAATTAGGAAGCAATGTTTTCTCAAAAGGTCACATAGTGACTGCGGCACTCATTTTGCTGAAACAAAATGTGATCCATTTAGATGACTTTTGTAAGCACCTCACATAAACATGCACTTGTTTGATAGATAGATAGATAGATAGATAGATAGATAGATAGATAGATAGATAGATAGATAGATAGATAGATAGATAGATAGATAGATAGATAGATAGATATTGAATGTCATAAAAATATTGCAGTGTAACACATCAGATGAAAAAAAAACTGTGTGACTTACCAGTCCTGCTTGTTTTCGAGCTTGTTGAAGTTCTTTGATAAAATTCTGCAACTCCTTCCCTTCAATATATCCATTACCTGAGAGCATTTATACCCCAAATCAGTGACACAACACGGTTTCAATTCAGAGGAGATGTGCTTACATCAGTCTACCAAAAATATATATATAATTTTTTTAAATATCTGAAATGGAAATCAATCTTGTGCATTTAATTATTGGGGCAGATGAATTAGACACATTTTAAAGAAACTTTTGGAAAGCAGTTGCAAGGCAGATGGCAAGAATATTCCATTGTCACTTCAAAAATCCACAATATAAAGAAAATAAATTACCATCGTTGTCATAATGATGGAAAATATCCAGGAACTGAGACGCGGAGATCTCTACTCCTTGCAGGTACGCATTTGCCATGTTCTCTCCGTGTTCCGGACACTGATGTTTCGCGGGCTGATGCTGTGACTGTCTCTCTCTGATGTCTCCGGTATTTAACCGGTGTTCCGCCCTCCCCTCTGATGGCAACAGGCCAGCGCACCTCCGTCTCGCGCAGCGCAAGTACTGTGCCGCACACTCACACGAGTTATTGCTGAGCTGCACAGATGTGAGACGCATTTCAATCAGGACTTGTTCTTCACGCGCTGATATCACAGATATCAATCAACTAACAAGCTATTATAACTCTAAATAGGAACATCTGGCCACAAAAATATAAATAAATAATTATTATAATAATTTGACAATCTGGCATGCATGAAGTGCGGTGTATGGCGCGATAAAATACAGATCCGTTTTGGTCAGTGGGCAAAATGTTCACTTCTGCTCCAGCCATCATTATCATAAAATGTATCCTTCATGCATCCTAGAATTGGAGAAATCTTTTTACAGCTATGCGGTTTGAGGAAATACTGTAAAGCTTGGAAATGGATTTCAAAAAGCAAAGTGTAGAAAGAAAACTTATGTGAATGGAAAATGGAAAGTCAAATGCATTTTCATACAAAAGGGAGAAAAAAATAACTTTTGCACTCTACATAACATACTGTATTTTTTTTTTAAATAATTTATATAACGGATTTGTTTTAGATTTACACTATGTATATGTGTGTGTATGTATGAAGGTGTGTGTATGTGTGTATGTATGTATGTATGTATGTATATGTATAATTAAATATTACTTGGCAATAAAGATGATTCTGATTCTGATTTTTTTTGCTCACTGAATTTGGCCATCGGTGTGCATTTATGATTTTAGGATATCTCACAAAGATATGCACCTCTCCAAGTCTTGTTTTCTTTCACAGAAATGACAAAGCTTTATAAAAAACATTTACGTGAATTCTCCTGTTATTTTACCTAATATTGTTTACATTTTGTGGCTATTTTTTTTAAACAGTGTGTATTTTCATGTTAACCAACAGAACCAATTCACTTCCATTGTAAGAGTCTTGCTGTAACCCAGATTTTTGCTTTTATAAGGAACATGAGGGACAAGTTGAAATACATTTTTGTGGTAATCAACATTATGCCACAAATGCTTTTGATTGAGCTTAACTTGTACTGAACCCGGAATATTCCTTTAATCTTGATAAAACACAAGGTGCCAAAAAGTGAATTAAGAATCAAATAGTTAGACAGCATGTTTCACTATTGCAAATATGGAATAGAATAGAATAGATTATAATGCACACAGCTGAAAACTGTTAGGGAAACCTTACATACTTGAGACAACATGTGAAATTTTGTATTGTATATGTGAAAATGTACAAAATGCTGTTCAGTACTAGATGGGTTTTTAGTGTCAGGAAGCTCTTTATGAGGAAAGTGGCTGCAAAACAGCAGCACTTAAAACAAGCTTATCTTCACTTTGGATGCTATGTGTGGTTATCTTTTTATTGAGAATTTACAAAGGTAAACTTGCAATGTAATTACTGTACAGCTCACAGATGCAAAACTCTGTTTAATACAGAAAGCATCACTTATTAGTCTATCATGGCCAAACCCTGTCAACCAGTGTTCATTTTTACAACTCTGTACCAGCTGTACACCAAAAGGCCCTCTATGGCCTTCAGAACTCAGAGGCTCCTTTATCCAGGGGTTGGACAGCCCAAGCTTTTGTGTGAGTGCATTGTGTAGAGTACACCTGAATTTATGGAAACATTTTTCTTTTTGCCTCCACAAAAATTATTCCCTAGTTGTGTCTTTTGTTTGTGTACATTCCTTTTCTTTTGTTTACTGAACAATAATTCATAAAGACGAGCAACGACCCGGTTGATAATTGCTCTCCATATGTTTTTAATGAGGCTCCCTTCCAGACAATTGACTGCTGGGTGTCTGGTTCTCTTGTCATGGCATCCTGCTTGGCAGGTAGGTAGCAGACACACAGATAGATGGACAGTTCACCACACTGCCACCCTCATGCAATTATAATCCTCCCTGGAAGTCTGGCAGTGAGAGTGAGAAAAATGATCTTAAATTAGACTACAGTACATGGTGCTACATTATGGTGCATACAGATGTTTACACATTACTGAAATCTGAGGTTTCTTTTGGAAAGATGTTCCTTTGGACCCAGAACCTAAAACATTAGTGGTTCAAATCCCAGAATTGAAATGACAAATTCCTAATCAACCTACTGTTGTGACTATACTGCAATAACAATCTCTCTTTGTCCATAGTGGAGCATCAAAGAGTGTCATGCATTTATTGCCCTTTATGAAACACTCCAGCTGTGTGTTGTTGTGAGGAACTTGCATCACACTCTAACCAGTTAACAGCGGCACCTGCACATGTAAACAAATCACCTACAGCTCAGACGATGGTATACAACAGCTACCTGCTACCCCCAATCAGACTGTTTGTTTTTATTGGAAGCTTCATGAGTCTTTGTTCAACTGTGCACTATATGCTTTTGGATATGGAAAGGAACTGATCTGTCATTCTAATATGCTAATGTGATGGAAGATTATAGTGATACATATTTAAATTTAGATTAATGTTATGATTCAAGGTTTTTATATTATTTTGGCCCAACTCTGTCATGCCTTACAGACCCCTTGTGTGCAACATGGTCTGGTATTTTCATTCTGGAACGTTAAAAGATTAGCAAACATTTTATCTCTACTGTTTCCAAACCCTGTCAAGGAAGGTTTTGCCTGTTCCATAACAGAAGCTATACAGTGTTGTGTAGCACATAACTATGCATAACTGATCTACGAGCACATTTTGAAAACTCACAAAAAATATGCCTCAGTGTTATTCATGGAACAATTTATTCATTAAGCAGTTAACTGTTGAGCAAGTGGGAAATGGGAGCCATCTTTCAGTTATTATTTTTTGTTTATCTTGATCGCTCATTCGCTTATTTTAAATTATATTTCCCACATGCTATTTTCTGTTAATTTTTCATAATAGAAATGTCCACACATTATTACTTTCTGTAAAATTTATCTCACTCTTTTTATATTTACTCCATTTACAAATAATTTCAGCCTTGCTCCCAAATTAATTACCTGCTATTTTTGGTAAAGTCTGTTTTTAATGAAGTCTGATTGTAACCAATTGTATAACATTATGAAAGTACATTTATGCCCATCAGATCCTGAAGATCCAGCAAACACTACATTATCATATCTATGACAGCCCAGGTATCACAATCACAGACATTTCTTCTGGGGTATTTGGATAACCTCCAAAATGAGGTGGCACTTGGGAGCAAATAGAAAGTCTGGGTTTCTCAGATTATGTTACAATAAGCAGTTATTTTTGTCCTTGCTAATGTATGTCTGACCTTAAATGGTCAAAGTTCATATTTTTGTTCAGAGAGGGTTTTAAACACAGAAAAAGATCTATAGGATTCATGATTCCAACAGAACTTTCAAAGCCTCATAGAATGGTCAGAGAGGACCAATATTTAATGCTGACTCCAAAAAAAAACGAAATGCAGCCGTCTGCATTTTAATGAATGTTGACCTGCTGAACATTTGTTTTTTGTACTTGACAGTCAAAGAAAATCAAAGAAGGTTATGCCCGCAATATCAACTCAGTCAATTTCCTGATTAAGTGAAAATCAATTTTATTGATAAGAATACTCATTATAAGATGGTGCTAATTAGAAGAATAACATTTTGACCCCTAGAGTTGCATCTTAGAAGAAGCACAAAATTAAAATGTTTGCTATTGAAGGATAAAAAATAATTCAAAATTGGTTGCACCCAAGCTGGTGTTTTTTAATATGGCAAAAACAGCAGCACCTTCTAATGAACACAACTCTATACACGCATATCATACGTTTTGATTGGTAACTGATTCAACTTTATCAGTGTTTGTTAGCCTGCACTATATGCTCATGGTTAAAAGGCTAGCCAATGGTATACTAAATGCATCATTTTAACCTGCTAATCTGATTTGAGAAGGGTTATAGCAAATTAGATTAAGATTCACATCAGGTACCTTTTTACATATTTACTGAATACAATTAGGCCCCTATCAATTTTACAGAATCCATCAGACATATTGATATCAGTTTTTTTTCCCACTAAAACAGATACTAAGGATTTGTCTCTGAAGGTTAAATTTACCATAATGCAGTGACAGCTGAATTGCAAGTTGTCCAAACAACCCAAAAATCACCACTGAAAGTTGAAAACTGATGATCCCGCAAGCAGGGAATACATTTCCAGTTTATGTTCTGAAAGTTTTTATAAGCATTTAACTAATCTTAATTATGCAATTAGTGTTCTTCCATAATTCTTATCTCTTGGGTTTGCATCAACAAGGAATAAGATGAATTTGCTTTCAATGCATCATGTAATGAATAAACATGGCTAAATTAAAAAATCTGATGAATTGGGGCCTGGGTAGCTCAGCGAATATTGACGAATGAGTGAATCCAGCCAGGTTTCCTAAGCAACTAAATTGGCCCGGTTGCTAGGGTAGGTAGAGTCACATGGGGGTAACCTCCTGGTGGTCACAATTAGTGGTTCTCGCTCTCAATGGGGCACGTGGTAAGTTGAGTCTCCGTGGTGTCATGCACAACGAGCCATGTGATAAGAAGTGCAGATTGACTGTCTCAGAAGCGGAGGCAACTGAGACTTGTCCTCTGCCACCCAGATTGAGGTGAGTAACCACGCCACCACAATGACCTACTAAGTAGTGGGTATTGGGCATTCCAAATTGAGGGAAAAAAGGGATAAAAAAATAAATAAAATCTGATGAATTGGGAGTAATTGATCAGCACATGCAAAGTGATTTTGCTCTTAGCAATTTATTTATGGAGTCTCAAAAACTATCTACAAGCCGGAGGAATTCTCTATATATTCATTCTTTATATAATGATTATATTATGTTACATAATTACCTCAGAAAATAAATGATAATTTACAGATGTATTGAGGGTCTTACAGTTTTAGCACATTGATACACTGTTATCCATAACTAAATAAAATCCTCACAGAGGATATCACATTTGCCAATCTTGTCACATGTGCACGGTAGATCACTACTGTGTTTGCTGCATTTTACAATGCTCTTAGATTATTAATCATAGCATGAAAAAAATGCTAAATTCATAATTTCAACAGTGGGAGATATATTTACAGTTTACCTTCAATTAAAAAGGCAGGAAAATAGAATATTGTAACAACCCTGCTGGGTTAGCCTAAAGTGGTTAATCTATCCCCCCACTTTTATTTCACAATTGGGAATGCCCAATTCTGGGCATTCCCAATGTGCTGTAAGTCCTCATGGTGGCATAGTGGCTCACCTCAATCCAGGTGTCGGAGGATGAATCTCAGTTTCCTCAATCCGCACATTTTATCACGTGGCTTGTTGAGCGTGTTACCGCGGAGAACCATATTATAGCGACAATGAGGAGGTTAACCCAACGTGACTATACCCACCCTAGCAACCAGGCCAACTGCTTGCTTAGGAAGCCTGACTGGAGTAACTCAGCATGTCCTGGATTCAAACTTGCGACTGCAGGTGTGGTAGTCAGCGTCTCTGCTTGCTGAGCTACCCAGGCCCCCGGTTAATCTAGATTAATCTGGTCTCCCAGATGGTTTAGCTGGGTTAATCTGGTCGTCCATCTTTTCTCCCAGCCTGAGCATTTGACATGTGCCAAAAACCTCTCTAAAAACATAAAAATAAACCAATTTAACCAGCTTGGACAGACTTGGAGACCAGCTTACCATTTTAGGCTGTTTTTGTTTTTGTTAGTTTTTTCAGCAGAGTAACAATTACAATTTGGAGATAATATTCAAATTTTTCTTAAAGGCACCATGAGGTCTGCCATTGGATCTACTGGAGACTTTCAACCAACCACATACACTGCAGATAAATACAGATTGAACAATATATGGAACCCATAAGATCCATAAAATTACATGGCATCCACATTGCCCTTAATTCAGTTGGCCTGATTGATCCTGCACAGCATTTGAGTAGATGCAGTTGTTGTTCATGTTCTCCACTTGGTGCAAGCGAGCGATGAAGGTTACAAGTACATTTTGAAGCATCTCAGCTCTCATCTTACTGATCTGCAGTACCTCCTCATGATTGACCTTCTCCTCACGACTGTAGTCCATAGAAACCTTGTTGGTGATGAGTGAGAGGCCCATGACCCTCAGTCCGCAATGCTTGGCTACTGTCACCTCAGGAACCGTGCTCATACCTGTGAGGACAGCAGGAGGGATTACAGGGAGAGGGATAGAGAGAGAGAGAGAGAGAGAGAGAGAGAGAGAGAGAGAGAAAGAGAGACTCTTAATTAAATGGCTGTTATCTCAGTAGGTGCTTGTGCTGCATCATTAATAAAGGAGACCAGGTCTGTGTCTAAATACTTAATGAGGACTATTGCGGTCCTGTTTGATACACAGGAAGAAGGACTAGCACAAGTATAAAAATGGGCCAGTCACTTACCCGGGCTAGTCAGTGGAGCGCACTTAGCGCATACACCATGGTGCTGCTGTTTGGTAATCTGAGCCCAATTATCTTACACATCCTTCAGCTCATCAGAGGACCACCGGTGAGTACAGTTTATCCCAATCATATGGTCAAAAGAGCTATTCAGATCACTGATTAACCTAATCACATTGATTGAAGTGGTTTACTCTGGCCCTTTGGGTGGGCTTAATCTACTTTAGTTAACATGGCAGGTTTCCTCGGCCTGCTACAAGATGAAACCTAATTTATTAATGAACTGTAATTTTCATTAAAGACTAATTAAAGGAGGGAACAATCCTTACACCACTCAATCTTCTAAGTGAGAAGATATCTGATGCAGCATTGAGGAAATGATACCTGCCTACTGTCAGATTCTGATCATTGAGTGTGTGTATGGTTTTGGTTTTGCTATTCTTATGGGGGATAAATGTTTGAAAAGCAGTTACAGCAATAACCTGTGTATAACCTCATTGAAAAACCAGTAAAACTTACTGTTCCATATGGGGACGAGATAATCCAAATATCTCCATAAAGGGACAAAATAATGTCTAGTTTTACATATTTAACAATACCATGTTATAACAATACCAAGTTGCATTTTGGGGTTAGGTTGGGGAAAAGTTTCATAACTTTCAACATAAAAATCTGGTCTACATTACTTTATAAGAACCACCTAGTTAGACAGGATGCGATCATCTGACTAACATGTAAAACTTGATAGGTAAATTTGTCTAAACAAATTTTGATGTTGGCTAAAAAGCTTGAAATTTCACATTCCACAAAACTCAGACAGAGAGCAAAAGCACCAGACAGAGCAAGGGTGAGAAAAAGAGAGACTATAGATAAAGACAGACAGACAGACAGATACAGACACAGACACACACAGACAGACAGATAGATAGGAAAGACAAACAGACAGACAAAATGATAGGTGTGGAGGTGGGGGCATCTGAGTGAGAGAGGAAGCGATAAGGGTTTCCACCTGGGGTGAATAGACGGGGGAGATAAAAGTGGCCCAGTCCACAGGAGAGGCACACACCAGAGACTGCTTGTCCATTTACTCAGAGTGTATTGTTTAAGCTGAAAAGCAGGATATTGTTTTGTTTGTAATAAAAGTGTCTCACATGGACTGTTGAAACCGGCTCCCGCTTCCTCCTTTATCAGTACAACAACAAACCCTGTCACAATAGGAGAGACAGACAGACAGGTGGGAAAGAAAGACCGACAGACAGACAGACAGACAGACAGATAGGAAAAACATGCAGATAGACAGATAGGTAGGAAAGACAGACATATAGATAGGAAAGACAGACAGACAGATAGGAAAGACAGGCAGACAGATAAGAAAGACAGAAAGAGAGAAGGACAGATAGAAATGACAGACAGATAGGAAAGACAGGCAGACAGATAAGACAGGTAGACAGACATATATAGGACAGACAGACAGATGAGAAAGACATGCAAGTAGACAGACAGATAGATAGGAAAGACAGACAGACAGACAGACAGACAGATAGATAGATAGATAGATAGATAGATAGATAGATAGATAGATAGATAGATAGATAGATAGATAGATAGATAGATAGATAGATAGATAGATAGATAGATAGATAGATAGATAGATAGATAGATAGATAGATAGATAGATAGATAGATCAGAAAGGAATACACACAAATATGTGTAGCTTAGGCATGCTTTTGTGTAGTAGCCAGAGGTGTAGCTATAGTAACGAAGTACAAATAATTAATTACTGTACTAAAGTACAGGTTTTTTCATATTTGTACTTTAATTGAGTTTAAATATTTTGGACTTTTACTTTCACTTCACTATATTTTAAAGAACATATTTATACTTTTATGATTAACAAATTGTGTACATTTCTCCAGACCCTTTCGTTACTTTTGATAACACCAAAAAAGTTTAATAAATAAATAACAGCTCTACTGCAAAAATGCTCGCAGTTTGGCGATAGTGATGTGTGATTCGTTGAAAGAATCGTTTGAGTCAAATCTTTTTTTATTCGTTTTGCGAATCATGAATCCGAATCAAAATCTCAAGCGAAGTGTGCGCCATATCATGCGTTCCGTCGTCTGTCTCCATTGGGGAAAACAAGAACCTGCTCATGCAAGTTTACATTTGTTTTTTGACTAATTCATTTGATAAGTTTAGGCTTAAACATTATGAAAGCTGTTAAATTATGAAGTTATGTGGGATCAGTCTCACGCCTTTCCAGGAGACCTGTTCATATAAATGTCAATCACATGCATTTTCATTTTACATTTAAACAAGGTATGCGCCAGCGCTCATGAAAATGTCCAACAATATTTACTTTTATATTTTATGAAGATGGGTGAATGGTCTTTGCCTAAGCAAAACTAGTTTTCTGGTGGTCCCTAAAGTGTTATATTTGCTTTGGGGCACATTTATGCTACAGTATGTGGTAACTAGGGGTTTCTGGATGATTGCTAGGGCATGCAATGCAGTTGTCAAGGTGACCTCTGCTGTGGTTTTGGCGCATTGATACAGTATTACATTGCTCTGTAGTTGACAGTGTGTTCTAGGTGGTTGTCAGGTTGTTGCTATGCTGTTGTTAAGTTGTTTTAACTCTGTTTTTAGCACATTGCTATGCAGTTGCCAGAGTGTTCTGGATGGTTGCTTATTGCAAATGAAAAGAGCCCACCACAAAAGTCTTGTTCTGGTCACTAATATGACTCAAATCTCTCCTTCAGTGTTCCAATTTTTATGGACTGTGGTTTTCATTTACACTCATCCCATAAATATGATCATTCAAATGTGACTTGAATGCGCCATTAAAGGGATAGTTAATTTATAAACGAAAATTCTCTCATAATTTTCTCACCTTCATTCGATCCTAGATGTGTTTGACTTAAACCATTTTTTTGCAGAAGACAAAAAAAAAAAAAAAAAAAAAAGATTTTCAGAATAATATTGCTGTTATGTAGGTCAATTAAATGTAAGTGAATAGTGGCCAGAGCTTTAAAGCTAAAAAAAAAAAGCACATAAGAGTAATCCATAAGACTCCAGTTGTTTCATCAATGTCTTCTGAACAGATCCAATTAGTTTTGGGTGACAATAGAACAAAATATAACTCCTTTTTCTATAATAAACCTTGACATTAGCAGTCTCCCTGGCCATCAGGATTTCAAACTTGATTATAGTGCCACCTAAGGCTCTGCGCATCCGTCAAGCTCTAGAAAGTGAAGTCGAGCTTGAAATCATGATTATGATGAATTAACTTAAGTACAGTTACTTTAATACTTTACTAGTCGTTTTCTCATGAGCTACTTTAACTTGAGTCAATTTCCATGAAGGTGGAAATGAATGAATCTTTACATTTACTCAAGTATGACAAATAGATATTTTATACAAAACTGGTAGTAGCAGTCCATACCCACAGAGTCGCTCCCTAAGATTTGCAGCATGCGCGCTTCAGCGATGGTCTCAAAGTTGGGTCCACTAACCATACAGTAAACCCCTTCCCGCACAAAATTGGAGTAGCCCAGCTCAGCAGTGATGTCTAAAGCAAGCTTCCTCAGATCTTTGCTGTAAGCATCAGACATGCAAGGAAACCGTATGCCAAACCTGAAAAAGAGATGAGAGAACACGTAGTGTGGATTTTTAAGGGATAAAATAACTCACCCTCAAACCCAACTTTCTCCCATGGAACACCAAAGAAGATGATAGTAAATGTATTAGCCTCAGTCATCATTCATTTTCATTGTAAGAAAAGAAGATGCAATGAAACGAATGGTGACTGAGGTTAACAATTTGTGTTCAACAGAAGAAATTCATAGGGGTTTTAAACAACACACAAATTAGTAAATAATGACAGATTTTTAACTATCCCTTTAACCATATTTTCCATACAATAGAAAGCAGCACATACTAGATAACCTAATCAAATATCTCCTTTCTCCTCCTTCTTTTTCACCCTTCCTACATCAATTTCTCTCTTTCTTTCCCCTCTTCACTCCCCCTTATCTGCATACCGTTCATCATTGGGTCCACACAGTGGGTGCTGTCCAGCAAACCCCGGCAAGTTAATGTGGTCCTTAATGACCATGATGTCTCCAACTTTGAAATCCTGACAAAGACCTCCAGAGGCATTTGTTACGATAATGGTCTCCACACCCATCAGCTTGAAGATCCGCACAGGGAATGTGACCTGGGGATAAAAAGGCCCACACAGGGCACACAGATACAAGCAGGTACTCATCAGTTACCTACGTTTAAGTTTCACTCGCTATTCAAGTTTACACATTAAGAAATTAATAGCATTTCTAAAAAATTTGGTTGCAGACAACAGTTAATCATGGATGGCAAAAATGTCATCCTGTTCAGATAGATTTTCTATCCTTATGAAAATGGGTAAAATGTAAACATAGCACGTGCGTATGATACCACATACACAGAAATGTGCGGTGGTATTCCACAGTGGCCAACCTCAGTTTTGTGCAGGTATTAAATAAATATAGGATTGTAGAGCAGAGAGCCATTAAGAGAGGTGTCAGTGCGAGCATGAGATGAATAATGAACTTGCAGGCTTAGTATAGCACAGCTCAATAGGGATGTCACAGCCTGTCAACCTGCTCTCCAACTGATGAACCAAGGTGGACGTGTATGGCGGCCACGAGCAGCATGCCGATTAAATCTGTACACAAACGGGCGGGGTGGACTGGCCATTGGGAGAACTGGGACTTTTCCTGGTGGGCTGGCCATAAAACAGGGCCCAACGGGCTGTGATAAACTGAAACGGGCCGCCGCGTTATGCCGAATGGGCTGCAACTGGCCAAAGAGGGCCACAAAACAGCACTGCGATACGCCAAAGGAGGCAGCGATATGCAGGAAAGGGGCAAAAAACAGTGAGCGGCACATCTGTGGGTGAAAACAGGTCAGAGGAGAATGGTTCTGATGGTTGATATGAATATAAACAGAAGCTCCTGACCCATATCTGCTTGTTTTTATACATTGCACTGTTGAGACACGATTGGCTGATTAGATAATTGCATGAATATGTAGATGTACAGGTGTACCTAATAAAGTAGCTGGTGAGTGTATATTTACACTGAGAGAGGCTTGATTATGATATTGAATTTAAATGGATAGTTCATCCAAAATTAAATATTCTCTCTCTCATCATTTACTCACCCTCATGCCATCCCAGATTTGTATGACTTTCTTCTGCTGAACACAAATTAGGCTTTTTAGAGGAATATCTCAGCTCTGTAGGTCCATACAATGCCATTGAATGGTGACCAGAACTCTACTAGTTCCAAAAACTAGATAAAGTCAGCATAAAAGTAATTCATAAGACTCCAGTTGTTTAATTCATGTCTTCTGAAGTGATCCAGTCAGTTTTGGGTGAGCACAAACCAAAATATAACTCCTTTTACACTGTACATCTTGTCATTGCAGTCTGTAGGCACTATCATGAGCTCAGTTACACTTCCAGTGCTTGACACATCCGCAGAGCACTAGATGGCGCTATAGGAATTGTAATCTAGCTTGAAATCATGATCGCCAAAGAGACTGCAGATGTCCAGATGTATAGTGAAAAAGTAGTTATATTTTGGTCTGTTCTCACCCCAAATCAACTGGATTGCTTTAGAAAACATTGATTAAACCACTGGAGTCTGATGGATTACTTTTATGCTGACTTTATCTCCTTTTTGGCACTTTTGGAGTTCTGGTCAATATTCACAATAAGAGCTGTGATATTCTTTTATCCCACTGAGTCCAACCAATCACCAAATAGAATTTCATATCGATACAATACAGGCATACAATTTTAGCTATCCTCCTATAAAACACTTTATTTAAAAAAAAGGAAACATCACTGAACAAATTTGGTTACTCATTATATATTTATTAATGCAATTAAAATGACTGTTATATGTCAGTAACCTGTAAAACAGTGTTTTCTTATAAAAAGCATGGTTAGTTTAGAGTTTAGGTAAGGAGTAACACTTCATGGTTAGTTTTAGGTTTGTGTTTGACTTAAGAAAAATCGTAATAACTTTATTCGTTGGTTCGTACATTTTTCTCTATGGGAGTAAAAGATGTATGTTTTTGTACAAACTAATTAGTATGTTTTTTTTATGATTTGCCATTTCGTACTAATTTCTATGACTAATCTTTTTTCATGATACCAAATAATGCATTAACTAATGTTAAAAAATAGAACCTTACTGTAAAGTGTTATCCATGAGTTTGCCTTTGCATACAAGTGTTAGAATCTAGCTAAATTAATTACCTTACATTTCTTCATTTACTTTTAGGTTAAAAATTGCTGTGGCATGTTCAGCCTCCCATTCCTTGTCACATTTGTAACACTAAAAACTTTGAAAGAGAACTGCGCAAACTACTCCTCTGTTGCACAAGGAGATTTGGGCAACACTAGCAGAGAAAACAGACTTTTATTCCCATAGAGACTAACAAATCACCAAACAGAATTTCATATCTATATGCATCAAATTTTAGCTAGCCTCCTATCAAACATTAGTATAAGAAAATAAATTTGGTTACTCATTACGTATTTATTAATGCAATTCAAATGACTGTAGTATGCCAATAACCTGTAAAACCCCAATGTTTTCCTATTAAAATCATAGTTAATTTAGGGTTTGGGTAAGGAGTTACACTTGATGATTAGGTTTAGGTTTGTGTTTGAACTTAGGAAAAACCCTAGTAATATTGTTCATTGGTTCGTAAAAGTTGTACATTTTTGTATGATTTTTTTAATGATTTGTCATATAGTACACTTATTAATATGACTAGTCATGAAACTGGGTTGGGAAGCTAATGTGCCAGCAACAGTGTTAGCAAGTCTTAGCAAGTTTTAACCAACAATCTAGAGGAAATATATAGATATGAGTTAGATGCCTAGACAAAGGCATCGAAACTTCAAACAACAGAAGAAACATTAAGAACATTCAAAAATACATATATTTTTTTATTATTTTTGTTGAAAGTTTCTCAACATTTGATGGTCCCACTTCTTCCTCTCTCTAGATTTAATTAATCTGAACACCATATCGATATTCTGCTTGCTATAGAGAAACAAAGACGTCACTGATTGGTTAGCCCAGCACTATCCAATTGTCCTCCATAGAAAATCTCGTCACAACAAAGAGATCACTTAAAGAAATCCAAATGATTTGTCTCTGTGTGTTACCAAGGGCAAATATGAAAGCAAGTTTGCATCCTAAACTACAAATGGAATGAGTTGGTTATTAGTGCTCTTTTATTTACTTAGGTTACAGTGGATTAGCACAAATTTGCACAGTGACTCACATACATGAGTCATCCAAAGGGTACTGTACAATAGGCTGGGTGCTTATTCACAAAAGCACAGCTGAATCGAACTCAGCCTGACAAAAGATGTAATAACTTGATTGATTTAGCACCTAATTATCTCAGTAGCTTAAAATCAACATGAAACAACACTCGCAACCCATTTTACTTTTGTAATGTGACATATTTCCAAATCCATCAGGACACTCAGAGAGTAAAAAATAGTGTGAGAATTGATTTTATGCATTAGAAAATCATTGGATCCTGAAAAGTGGTCTCTATATGACGTTGTGACGATGTAGTGACACTAGGGGTCGCACTTGAGAGCCCTAAACACCTCTAAACTTTGAGAAAAGGCCAATGAGAATTGATGAGTGGAATTTGCATGCCTCTCCCATGGACATACTGGTATTAAAGGAGCTAGAATGTGGCCACTCATTTAGATTTTTTCTTCGGAGCAGAGCGGTTGTGTATCAGTGAGCTGAATACCACTGCTGTTCCATTCACCTCAGAAAGAGGTGTATGCTGTTGGATATACAGCGCATTCCAGCGGGTTTCTCTTCTTCTGCACGCCTAGTGCAGATTATGCCACTTTGAGCTTTGACAGTGCTACTAAGTGAGTATATACACTCACCTAAAGGATTATTAGGAACACCTGTTCAATTTCTCATTAATGCAATTATCTAATCAACCAATCACATGGAAGTTGCTTCAATGCATTTAGGGGTGTGGTCCTGGTCAAGACAATCTCCTGAACTCCAAACTGAATGTCAGAATGGGAAAGAAAGGTGATTTAAGCAGCCGGTCTGAGTATTTCACAATCTGCTCAGTTACTGGGATTTTCACGCACAACCATTTCTAGGGTTTACAAAGAATGGTGTGAAAAGGGAAAAACATCCAGTATGCGGAAGTCCTGTGGGCGAAAATGCCTGGTTGATGCTAGAGGTCAGAGGAGAATGGGCCGACTGATTCAAGCTGATAGAAGAGCAACTTTGACTGAAATAACCACTCGTTACAACCGAGGTATGCAGCAAAGCATTTGTGAAGCCACAACACGCACAACCTTGAGGCAGATGGGCTACAACAGCAGAAGATCCCACCGGGTATCACTCATCTTCACTACAAATAGGAAAAAGAGGCTACAATTTGCAAGAGCTCACCAAAATTGGACAGTTGAAGACTGGAAAAATGTTGCCTGGTCTGATGAGTCTCGATTTCTGTTGAGACATTCAGATGGTAGAGTCAGAATTTGGCGTAAACAGAATGAGAACATGGATCCATCATGCCTTGTGCAGGCTGGTGGTGGTGGTGTAATGGTGTGGGGGATGTTTTCTTGGCACACTTTAGGCCCCTTAGTGCCAATTGGGCATCGTTTAAATGCCACGGCCTACCTGAGCATTGTTTCTGACCATGTCCATCCCTTTATGGCCACCATGTACCCATCCTCTGATGGCTACTTCCAGCAGGATAGTGCACCATGTCACAAAGCTTGAATCATTTCAAATTGGTTTCTTGAACATGACAATGAGTTCACTGTACTAAAATGGCCCCCACAGTCACCAGATCTCAACCCAATAGAGCATCTTTGGGATGTGGTGGAACGGGAGCTTCGTGCCCTGGATGTGCATCCCACAAATCTCCATCAACTGCAAGATGCTATCCTATCAATATGGGCCAACATTTCTAAAGAATGCTTTCAGCACCTTGTTGAATCAATGCCACGTAGAATTAAGGCAGTTCTGAAGGCGAAAGGGGGTCAAACACAGTATTAGTATGGTGTTCCTAATAATCCTTTAGGTGAGTGTATTTCTGCAAAGAGTATATTTTCCTTTATTAGAGCAGTACATTGACGTGAACGTCTTTTTAAAGAAGTGTCTTTTTAAAGATACCTTTCTGTGTTTGTGTGATTCCTGGATGCGATCGTTATCTCTCTGCCTCCGACGGCCACTTTCACTGCCTCACATGTCTGGGCCGCTATCATACTGGTTTGTGTTCTCATTGCGATTTCCTTCTTCCGGGGGAAAGCCACTCCAGCCGTCCCCCGCACTGCACCTTCTACCTACAGGTATGAGGCCAGCCTGGCTGGAACTGGAGGCGATTTGGGGAGTTCAATGGGCACGGAAAACCTCCCTTTCCCCAGCTTGCTTATCTGCCCCCGTCGAGTTGCGAGATGAAACCAGCTTGCCTCACGGCCAGCTTAATGTCTCTTTCAGGGCTCGCGAGCAGGATGAGTCAACTGGGCTGCCACCTTCGGGTCTGCACGCCCAGTCTGAGGCCGACGCAGAGCTGAGCGCTATGCTTGCCCCGGCCGCCACAAGTGTTGTGTTGGAATGGAAACCTCCACCCTCCCCTGAGCCCTTGCAGCTAGATGATTGGTTCCTGGGTTCGGGGCGCCGCTCAGGGCCCCTTTCTTCTTGGAAGTGCATGACAAACTGGCGAGGTCGTGGAGGGCACCTTTTGCTTCCCGAATCCGACTTTCCGGTTTGTACGCTCTCACTACCCTTGACGGCAGGGCTGCCCTCAGGTACACGGTGGTCCCTTAGGTGGATAAGAAGGTTGTGGTGCACCTGTGCCTGCAAAACACCGCCACCTGGCGGGATTGTCCGGCGCTCCTCTCCAGGGCCTGTAGGACTACGTCGTCTCTGGCAACCAAAGTATACAGTTCTGCTGGACAGGCCGCCTCAGTCCTGATCCGATGTGCTGCAGGAGCTGCGCACGGCGACCGGCCTCGCCCTCTGGGGCTGAATCTGTTCGAGGTGAGGGACGCCGACAAAGTTCGATTTCTCAACGCGCCCATCTCCCAGAATGGCGTATTCGGCAACACCGTTGAGGACTTTACCCAGCAGTTTTTGGCGGTGAAGAAACAGACGGAGGCAATACAACACATGTTGCCACTGCGCAGCTCAAGATGCCATACCACGTCTGCTTACCGAGGACGCCCCCCTACGGCGGCGAAAGCCCATGTGACTACACCACAGCCCGAGACCAGTTTCTCCCCCAGCGTAGAGCTGCCCACTGGAAGCTGGCGCCCCTGCGTCATGGCCTGGCACGAGGAACAGGAAGGCTCCTAATCGCCCCTGAGATGGATGACCGTGTCCATGGAGCTGGTACCCAGACTACTCCATCCCCCAGTGGAGGGCAAGGAGGAAAATCCTTTGTTTTTTTTTTTGTTTTTTATATTCGACTGTACCCACACTATCAAAAAAAAGAACAGTTTCCTCACTTCTTGGATTACATAATCAGTGTTTAGGACCGCTGTTGTCACGGCAGCCAGACACTGAGCACTCGCAGCCAGGGCCTCATGAATGCGCCCCCCTGCTTTCATGCTCCCGGCCGCACCACACCTACAACCATGGCCATCCAGTTGTGACGAGTCCCGAGGACGGCCCAAGATGCCCCACTCCTCAGTCGTTAACCCGCCCTATGCCGGGTACGCTGAGCAAGGTAAGTGCTTCGAGGTTCCCATTGCTTTGAAGCAATGTTCCTCGACGTAGAGTTGCCTGCTACCCCCTGCCACGAGGCTCCACCCCAGGTATGTCAGCATGGCTAGCTCTTTCCAACCCATCGCGGTGGCTGGCCAGGTCCATCCGTCTCGGCTACACGATTCAGTTCACCGGGCACCCGCCCCATTTCAGCAGCGTCCGCCTCACCTCGGTGCAGGGCGAGAATGCCGCCACCCTGCATGAGGAGATAGGGACCCTTCTTCTGCGCAAGGGGATTATAGAGCCTGTCCCTCCAGCCCAGATGAGAAAAGGGTTCTACAGCCCCTACTTCATCGTGCCAAAGAAAGGCGGTGGGTTGCGGCCAATGTTGGACCTGCAAGTTCTGAACCGGGCCTTACACAGACTCCCGTTCAAGATGCTGATGCAGAAACGCATTTTGGCTGGCGCATTTTGGTAACCAAAAACTATTGCTTTTGCATGATGCCATATCCATGCTGCTAAGCGTAGATACAGCTAAAACAAAAACAACAACAACAACAAAAAATAACAGTGTACCTTTTACCATGTAGCATGCTTACAGTAGACTACAGCTGCAAGTTGGATATTGGCAATTAACTGATTTTATATGAGATTGACAGGAACAGTAAACAGTTTGTTTCTGTTGTGCACCTGCATCCTCATCATTCAGCCTGTATTTTCATGCAGTGTGGTTCCTGATTGTGACAGATAAATGAATGGCCCATGCAGGAGGTAAAAGCTCCTATCTTTTTCTGCAAATAGGAAGTGATGCTAAGAGGAACTAAATCCACTGAACAATATTTTTTATGAGACATTGATGGCATAAAGTAAAAAAATGTAGGTTTGTGATATTGGCCTTACTTCAAGCCATTATGTAAGTAAGTTTTATAAATGGATTCATCTAAGAACAATCTATCAAAAGTCAATACAACAGTACAAGCATAAAATAAATGAGGTGAAGGGAACAGGAGGGTTAAAGGGAAATTAGAAAGATAAATACAATTTAAAACAGTTAAGGGGAAGAAAAATTAGCAGGCCATTATGGTGCAGTACCTGCAATAGATCAACCCAAACCATTTTGAACTCACCTTACACAGTGAGTAACCCTCATAGAGATGGAACCTTCCCTGCATGAAGACACAGGACTTTCCTTTCAATTGACCAAACACCAGGCACCCTTCATGACCAGGAACTAAGCAAAAGAGAAACACATCTTCTAAAGCCAAATCCAAAGTGAAAACAGAATTTCTTGAATCACATATAAGCAGGGTTGGGGAGTAAAGGAATACATGTAACGGGATTATGTATTTAAAAAACAAAATATAAGTAACTGTATTCCACTACAGTTACAATTTAAATCATTGGTCATTAGAATAGAGTTACATTCAAAAAATATTTTGATTATTGAAGAGATTACTTTGCATTTTATTGTCATTTGTTTGTATTGTCTTTCAGATGGAAAACATTTATATAAATGATGCCATCCAAAGTCCATTTGAATAGCGGTGAAACACTTTCTAAATGATGTGTTACATTCATACGAGCAGACAGAGTATGAATGTACATTTGAATGATCTTGTTTTAGAAAAAACATTGTATAAGATATTTAGGTTTTTCAGAGAGTTTTATAGTCAAAACAAGTGAAAAAAATCTACCAGAGCTGAAGAAGTAATTCAAAGTATTTAGAATTCATTACAAATTACATTTTACAGCATGTATTCTGTAATCTGTAGTGTACATTTCACATTTCAAAAGTAACCCTCCCAACTCTGCATATAAGCAAATTCCCTTTCAAGGCATGTCAGTGCACTCAGCCCTCTCCTGAACGCACATTATGCTGTTTAACTGAGGCGCTTATTTATAGTTTATAGTACTTTCAAATGTATATTTTTTGCACCAGAAGCATTCGCATTGCTTTGTAAGACATAACTACTGGAGAGGTGTGGATGATGTTAATGCCAATTGTCTGTGCTTTTTGGAGCATAAAAGATCGTGTTACCATCCACTTCCATTATAAGGACCAACTGAGCTGAGATATTTTTCTATTTTTCTTCAGATGTGTTCTTCTGAAGAAATGACGTTGTATACAATACGTCTGGGATGGAATGAGGGTGAGTAAATGATGAGAGAATTTTCATTTTTGGGTGAACTATCCCTTTAATGAGTATGTACATTAATACAAGTGTTTCGTTTCAGGCTAAATAATCTCTGATATAAGCTAATGTGACATCAGTAATTCAGTGCATGCTGAGAGTTTTCTCTCTCACTGAAAAAAAGAAAATTTTCAGCAAAATGTATTGAGAAATGTTAGTTTTTGGATGTCTAATATTTTGCTTGTCTTTAGAAATCAAACCAATATCGAATTTTTCTCCAGGTTGTTGGTTAAAAGTTAACATGAATGACAGATGCTTACACTGTTGCTGTAGCTACCATTCAAGACTTTATCATGGCTGTGATGTTGGGGGCAATTGTACCACTGGTTCTGAAATAAGGGTGATTGTAACACTGACTCCTTGTATTAAATTCGATATTAGAATCTAATTTTCTCCTTTATTAAGTATTTTAAATGTACAGTTACTTTTGGCACTTAAAGAATTGTTTTGTGTACCACAAGATGGCAAGTAGTTGTTTGTGAAATAATTACAAAAATAAAAATACAATTGCCTGAAGCCAGTCTCTCTATACAAGAACAGCAAGTTCAACATTATATAATTATATTGTGCCATTTCAGGTGACAACAAACTCTTCAATTCCATTTAGTTTGCATTTCTAATATTTCACCATGTAATTTCAAAGTTCTCCCCTGAAATTACTCTCTTTTATGTTGATTTTATTGTGTTGCACTCGCTTTTAAGCGTTGTAATGTATGAAGCAATGTGATGATAAAATACAGTGCACTGTGTTCTATGGCTGTTTTTATCTGATAAAGAACCTCCTGCTGTAAAGCATTTACTCTTTGCTCTCTCCTTAATTTTTGTATCTACCTAAGAAAAGGGGATGTACATCTAATGATATATTATTCTGTACCAAGCCCAAAATATGCCAGACAATACCATTGAGAAGAGAAACCATCTAATCCTTTGCTATAATATAAGGTTAAAAGGATAGTTCACCCAAAAATGAAAATATTGTCATCATTCAATCACACTTATGTTGTTCCAAATCTTCGTGAAGAAATAATTATTTTGTAGAACTCAAAAGGACACATAAGTTAATGGTATAGCAAAATGTCCTGGCTGGAAGATTCTAAGCAAAAACTTACATTTCAGGTTATTCCTCACACAAAGCTATTTTATGGTTTCAGAAGACTTGGAATATATATTGCAAAACCATATGAAATACTTTTATGATCCTTTTATAGAACGTTTTTGGCCTTTATGGAGCTTGACAGCTCTGATCACTTTCCTCTTAAATTGGATGGATCAGCTTGTACATTCTGTTAAACATCTTTTGTGTTGCACGGAAGATAGTCATATGTGTTTGGAATGCCATTAGAGTGTGTACAGTAAATTATTATTCATAAGTATTAAAGGGTAACTAAACCCTAAACCAACTTTTTTTAGTTAATGATCTGTAAGAATGGGGCTTTATTAGTACTGGTCATTGATTCAAGTAATTTTTTTGACATTTGTGTATAAAGTGTTTTAATTCTACAATATATGGTGTAAAAACGTCTGAGTGCTGCCCACAGGTTGAACGGTGGCTACTGCAGTTGAATTTTCCTATTGGCTGTTTGCGGTACTTCGTGACGTAAGCGGTGACAGCTGACGTAAGCAGGTTCCAGCTCACCACGCTCTTGGTACGAGCTACCACGCCCATGGCAGTATAAAAACCATCTTGTTTCAGTCAAAACCACTGTAGCGAGTCAGGAGTTGGAATTGCGAGTATTGAAAACGATCAGGATAGAGTATTTTAGCATCTATTTAGCATAGCATTTATATAGTTATTTAGATTATTTTGTGTAGCCTAGGTAGTTAATTAGCATATTTGTTAGTGTAGTATTGTTAGAAGCATAGTTAGTTAGTAGCATAGTATTGCGTCAGTTAGGATAGCTTCAAGTTAGCGTAGATTATCTGTATTTAGTACAGTGGTCAGGATGGTATGTAGGTGTAGTGTTTCTGGTTGCAACAGCAGTGCTGGACTGTATAGCTTTCCAGCAGACTTGGAAATTAGGCACCAGGGGTTGCACGTCCTTGTTCTGGAAGACCGCAAGTTCCCGCCTAGAGCTGGAGGAGTGTGCAAACTGCATTTTACACGGGATTGCTTCTCCAACGCAATGGAGGTGGAAATGGGCTTCTCCAAACAGCTCGCGCTGAAAAGCGACGCAGTGCCAAACGCTGCTCCTCCTGCATGGACTCCACCACCTCAGTGGCGTCTTGAGGTGAGTGATCATATATATTTGAATCACAATTTATGGTTAGGCTAAAGTTAGTCCTCTGGGGTAGACAAACGCGCGTTCGCGATGCGGGTTCACGATGTGCGCTTTACGTCACATTCTTCTAAGTTGAGAGAACAGCTAACTGATGTTATGTTCAAGTGAAGCTTGCTAAATAAAAATCCTGCTAAAAGGATAAACATCACTGAACAGCGTTTCGTTTGTTTTTCCTGCACGCGAGTGAAGGTGAATGCGCACTCGGATGCTCAACCGGGAGTTAAAACCGCAGTTTGAGTCAGCGGCTCGAATTGATATGACTTCGACAAGACTGTCCGCGGACAATCAGCCTCCACTTCAGGTGCAGCTGCGGAGTCAGCTCTCGATTTCAAAAGACCGCTCGTGACAGCAGCTGCTTGCGATCACTCTAGTCACTCTCCGATCTCAGAGTCTGCATAGCAGCTGTCACACTTTCAATCATGTCGAGCCCACTGGTCTCAGGTGCATTTTTGAAATATTGCTAGTGGGTGGAGTCAGACTCTGAGCAGGGGTTTAGTTACCCTTTAAAGATCCTACTGCTTCGGCTGTACTTGGAAGTTCATTGATTTATATCTGCATGTTCAACATCCTGATAAGCTCCAACAGCCATTCGGGAAAGCTGATATCTCCTACTTAAAGATGAAGGCTGATGTCACCAAGGGTGGCAATAGTGAGACTGATTGTGTATCATAAGTGCATAAAAACTTTGTTTTGAAACTAAGAAGCCAAAGGGAGGCTGCATTTTGTTTGTGGCTCAGGGAATTTGTTTTGACTTGGGAACAGATCGACTGAGCCTAGTCAATGGGATCTTATGTAAATGTAACCTTGAATTCTGGCTGATAAGATTTGTTTGGCCCTAAAACCTGCAGCGTAATGAGGACCTGGTGGAATAATAGCTGTGATTTTCCAGGGACCGTTTCGTCTTTCTTAGATGAGCACTGACAAATGGCTCAGAGAGAGGGTTATTACACTCACATGAAATGTATTTCCTGTAACAGTCTAAAAATTAATGAGCAAATTAATGCTTCAATAAATGCAGTCTGTTTTTTTTTTGTTTAATCAAATTGCCATGCAAATCAAACTGTGCAATGAGAAAAATTTTAATACAATGGTTAAAAATTCTTAATTACCTGAACTACCTGTCATTTACAAAAATGAAAAGGGAGTGCATTAAGCAACTAATCAACATTATGCATCTTGTCCTCATAATAAAACTACAGTAATTGCTGGTAGTTATTCCTTTGTTGGTCTCTGTGTACCAGCTATAACTTACCTAAATTATCTACAAGAATAAAGATGACAACACAGATGTATTCTAAGACCCCCTTATTACACTGATCTTACTCTTTGTAGTTATCAGCCATCAAGGACACAAACATGCACACAAACTCATGCCTGCTACAGGTAATTCAAATATCATTTGGTGCATTCGAACACTTCTCCAGATTATTCACCTCACCATATTAATATTTAAATCTGTCCAAGATATCATAGTATGAATTCCCTGTGGCAGATATTAGGGGCTATTTTTGCTCCAGTCGTGATATTTTATTTATGGGCTGTAGTTATTCATTTTGTAGCTCATATTACCAGGAGGTGTGCATCATTTGTTAACCATACAATACAATGAGGGACAGAGTGAAAACCTCAGATTCGCTCCCTGCATTTGCAACAACTTTTTTATGCATCTGGTGACATTTTTAAGACAACTTGTTGACTAAAATGACTAAATGACCATGATATGTCAATTAAAGCTGACTAGCATAACCAAATGGCATTGCAGAAATAAACATTCTTTTCAAACAAGCGTTCCGAATAAGGCTCCTGTTTACTGTTGATTGAACTAGCAAAAAGTCCTGCCCCCAAAATCATGCTATTGGTTGAGTCCATGTTGTTGTTTTGTTGAGGTGGACTGGCTGATCAAAACAGAGGCAGACAGAGACACTGTGTTTACGTTACAGTTTTCGAGAAATTTAACCTACGAATGGCTTACTTGTTGTTGCCTCTGCATTAAGCTGGTATAAGAGAAAGTATTTTAAAACTGAAAAAGATACAAAATTCAGCTTTAAGTTAACTACATAAAACATCTACCAACTCTGCCCACTGATTTATTGCTGCAAACCCAAACTGAAAACTTTTCATACATAGCATTGATAGCTTGCTTGTTTCCTATTTATTTAGCCCATTTAAAAAAAAAAAAAAGACAAAACTAACTCTGCACTGGCAAAATTGAGACATTCAGTATTTCACTTTATTTCAGTTGCTGCTTCAGTATGAAAAAGGTCTATATCTTTATACAATACATGTATACTTCACCAGAAGTTCTCAACTGGTTTTGCATCAGGACCCAGGTTTTAGCTCTGATATGCTTCCATGATTCTGATACCTGTGCTCACTGGGAAATTGGGAATGTCCTCATAGCGGAAGGTCTGTTTGTTGGAGACACTGTCTGCGAGGAGGCCCAGTCCAGATCCACACACAATAGCAATCTTTGGCCGGTGTCTCGTACTGCTCATCAGCCATTCTGTAGTCAGTTTGCAGTCATCAAAGGAACAGCAACTGTGTCAGGAAAAATAAACAATGGCCAGATATGTTATCACAGGTCACACTGATAAATGCTCACATTGTATCAGACAAGATTACTAAGTGACAATGCCCATGCTTATCATGAGAATCATACATTTCCTTTCAAACTCTTCATTTTATGTGAATGCAACATCATTATAAGGTTTTCAAATGTTATAAAAATATTTACATTTAAATTTGCATTACATTTAAAAAAAAATACAAAAATACAAAAATTTTAAATCTTTCAAATATAATTAGTTCCTTATAACAGACCAAAAATAGACAAAATCACATGTTGATATTTTAAACCTTCTCTAATTTGAAAACACACAACTACTGTGTAAAATTTCATATAATTTTTTCTATGCCCGAACTTTCCAGAGTCAGTTATTAAAAAGTTATGACTAATAAAGAACACAGAATATTTACTGATAAAAATTAAACCACACGGACACTCCAAAAAGATTAAAAAGAAATTGTAGGAAAAGGCTTAATGTTGTTAAAGCTATATAAAAAAAATAAAAAAGCTGCTTAGATGAAAATAAAATAGAAAAAGAGCAGACAAAAGGAAATTTGCAGCATAGAGTCATTAAGGCTCTATTTAATTTGCATCTCATTTGGGACTAATTTTTATTCATATTTTGACTCAGCTGTGCTGAGCAAGGCTGTTATTTTTTTTTTATTGGTCTTACTGATTTGATTCAATGGATTAAGGCTCATATACTAAGATAACAGCTGTGAATCCAAATTACAATATGAAGCTGTTTTGGTTAAAAAAGTAAACATTTGTTTGTCAGTAATTAGTGATCCTTTATAAATTCTTTGATGTATATTATACATAGTATATATTACCCTTTACATACAATATATCACATAAAACTAAAATTTACCATGAGTTTTCCTTGGTGTGCATGATGCCAATCTTTGGTCAGACAGCCAGACAGTAACTGTAAAAAAGTATGCACTTGTATTTTTCCAGAACAGATAAGAGAGAGAAAAAGAAAGAGAGAGAGAATAGCCCTCAAAAAGCACTGTTAGATCTAATCTCATTGGCTGTGTAAATGGTGGGAATGGGAACTCTACATATCCTTTCCAAGAAATTGATTCTGTCCCCTTAGAAACTGGACTTTTTACCCACTAAATGAACAGAATTTTCAAGGTTTTTTTTACAACTCAAAAGGTTTTTGCCAGCGATAGACAACCGAATAAAAGAAGTTTGTATTTGGTCTTTTGTTTATGTTGTAGATCTACGGGTAACTTTTATCACAAATGTTGAAATGCTTTTATGTCCACCAGTTATTTATTGTTTTTTGTGTTTCTTATATACAGTGGAGAATTGACAGGAAAGTTGAGGAGGAGAGAGAGAGGTAAAAAGATCAGGACTTGACACAGGGGATATTCTAACCCCGGTACCATGAACACAAGAGCTCCCTATAACGTAAAACCCGCCTGCCACAGCTGTGACATGAAGCTGCCATGTTTAAAGGTGCACTCAGTAATTTTTTCCCAATAAAAAAGTTTAACTCCTAAATAAATGAATTGTAATTATGCCATATATATATATATATATATATATATATATATATATATATATATATATATATATATATATCATGACCGCTCACATTCAAATGAAGTCTCCAGTCATACCAAGTAATCTTATAAAAGCTGTTTTATTCTACATGGAGAGGGTCCACACATGGGGGCTGCTATGTTAAAATCACATGGCCAGCTGAATACTACTCACTTAATCTCAGTAACTGTCCTTTTGATTACCAGTTTACCAGTTATGTGGTTTAGACCACTACACCAAAAAGTGTAGTGGTCTAAACCACATAACTGGTAAACTGGTAATCAAAAGGACGCTGGTTCGATCCCCACAGCCACCACCATTGTGTCCTTGAGCAAGGCACTTAACTCCAGGTTGCTCCGGTGGGATTGTCCCTGTAAGAAGGGCTCTGTAAGTCGCTTTGGATAAAAGCATCTGCCAAATGCATAAATGTAAATGTAATCATGGCTGACTGTGAATTCATACTACATTTCTACAATTGATTATAAATTATGCTGCATCCAAGCCGCTGGGTGTCAGTGTAAGTCAAAGATGACACACAGACAAAAGTTACTGAGTGCTCCTTTAAGCATTCCAGGCCACATTACAGAAAAGTAAACTTTGAAGTCACAGGTATTGTTGCACTTGGTCTAGCTTTTCTGTTTTTTTTTTTACGCATGAACATGTTTGGTCTGAATGGCCCCTTATGATGTCTGGATAAAAATTAAGCAAGTGAATAGCAGACCTGCCAACCTGTACGCATTTTGCGTAGCGGTTACGCATTTTGAACTCAAATTACGCTGATACGATTTGTCACTCTAAAACTACGCATAACCTGGTGACCCGCCTCTTTTCACGCGCAGTCCTCAAATCAAGCAACAGCAAATGCATAAGAGTTTGACCAATCATAGCGCTGGGTTCATTTCTCAAACTAGCAAGCGGGGATGATTGACAGATACGTAAGGCAATAAAGAATCCCGCTCAATCCCGCTTCCACTCCCGCGGCCTGCCATCTGACTGATTTGAGCGAGGACAGTAGGCTACAGTCACGGTACTTTTGACTCCTAAAGGTAAACCGGCTGGGGTGGATGTGGAAAGTTGAAATATTGTATTGAGTTGATCTGGATTCGATTATCACACGGGAGTGATCGCATGGATTTATATATCTCACTCAAAATACTCCGGTATTCATGGTCACTCAGAAAAGAGGAAAACATAATTTAGCCAAATTATAAAATACTTAAGTAAAGCTGAAGAATAAATCTTAATAAAATGAATCATTATGGTTTATTGATTATGAAAGTTCTGTGATTTGTGGATGACTGATAAGCGTGAGTCTGGAGAAACAGGCGTACATTTACTCATTCTCATGATTGAAATACGTAGCTTGCATGTGTTACATTATTGTGTTAATAATAGCTAAAGTACCTAATTATGTTACATATTTATTTTGTATGAAAATTAGCGCGTTCGTTACTTGCGGATTTAAAAGTACCGTTATATCATTGCAGCGCGAGCTCTCTCACAAACACTGACGCGCGCGCAGAGAGAAGATAACTGTAAAATGAAAATTGACGGGCTAAGTTTAAATTTGTATTATCCACCCGTGTTTTAGAATTCGTTAAATGACGTACGTTTTACTGTTAACAGACCTTCCTATATCGGATTCGTCTAACTTGATATTCTTTTTAGAATAAGTGATTCGTTTTGCTATTATTGGACTCCTGTCTATTCATTGTCAACTATTTTCTATAAATATGTTTGTATTGGCTAACGTTTATTAAGTAATGCGTGTCCTGTTTAAAATGTGTAATGTTCAAATGCAAAGACAGCTCGTCACAAATAAAAGCATTTTCTTTGAGATTTAGTATCATATTTGGAAATTGGAATAATAAATTACAATTTATCTTAAATGTAAACACAATGTTCCTGTTTTTTTTTTTTTTTTTTTTTTACTGTTTTTTTAGGGGTTTCTTAATTTTAGACTAGTTGACCAGCACACATTACAATGCAATATTAATCATGAATAAAAATGGTTTTGAGCAGTACTATTTAAACTGGACTCTCACTGTAAATTGCAGTGCTAGAGAAATTTTCTGATTTGGGTCGAATTTAAAAAACCTTAGAAGTCAAAACTAGAATTATGAAGATAGGCATACATGCGTATGCGTATACTTGCAAAGACATGTGTTTGTGTGTCTCTTGCATTCTCAAAAAATATATGCCAATATATTGTTCTATATATGTAGTATATTATATGTTATAGTAATCTTATAGAAATAGGCTATAGGCCTATTATTTTGGGACATACTATAGAAGTATTACAGTATTTTGGGACAGACTATAGAAGTATTATAAGACTGTAGGCTACTGTAGGAGGGTAAGGTCATTATAGAGATCATAAGTGACCTGGGCTACACATCACTAAAAATCTTATAGTATTACTTGTATATAGGAACGGATTATGGCAGACAGACGGCCTACATGATGTTAAGAGGATATATTGTGTGTGTGTGTGTGTGTGTGTGTGTGTGTGTGTGTGTGTGTGTGTGTGTGTGTGTGTACGCTCGCACCTTGCAGTTAATCAAAATGGCTTCAGATGAGGACACTGACAGGGAGAGAGAAGGCAGCAAACCTAAAAAGAAGCGGGTCTTTGCCCCTCTAAAATATCAAGAGCAGTGGCCATGCCTCCGCCCCTCTAAACTGCCCAATCATGCCTTTTGCACTTTGTGTAATTATGATTTTGACATTGGCCACCAAGAAGCTACAGGTAATAATGTAGCTATCATATATATGGCTAATTAAACAATTGAATGCAATTCATTTATGGATATCAGTTAATATAAGCACACATACAATTAAATATTGATCATGAAAAAAATATTTTTAAGCAGGTGTACTGAAAAAAAGTATAGCGTAGTAGTGCAGAGCAAGTGATATTTTTAGAATCCGGTGAAATCATAGTTTTGCCTAATCACTTTTACAGTCTACCCTATAATTACGAAGAGAGGCTTTAGAGTGTGTGTACGTATGTTTTTTGCAGACTGTCGACGGCATGTGGAGGGCAAAAAACATTTAAAAAATGTGGCTGCTACAGACTCAGTGCCTAGAATTAACTGATTCTTCGTACAACCATAGGATTTGAGACCAATCCGCGCCGAAACCCTTTACACTACATTCATTGTAGAACACAACTTGCCATTAGCTTCTGCAGACCATGCCGGACCTCTGTTTAAGAAGATGTTTCCTGATAGTGAGATAGCCAAACAGTATGGCTGTGGCAGAACTAAGACATTTACATTTACATTTATGCATTTGGCAGACGCTTTTATCCAAAGCGACTTACAGAGCCCTTATTGCAGGGACAATCCCCCTGGAGCAACCTGGAGTTAAGTGCCTTGCTCAAGGACACAATGGTGGTGGCTGTGGGGCTCAAACCAGCATCCTTCTGATTACCAGATTACCAGTTATGTGCTTAGACCACTACACCACCACCACTCCCCTAAGACTGCTGCCATAATAAAAACACTGGCCTGGCATGATGATGAGTGCATTACAGAAGCAATGAAGCACTCTCCATACAGCCTTGCTACAGATGGGAGCACAGATATGGAGGACATAAAAATGTACCCCATTGTAGTGAAGATTTTTAATGCCAATCTAGGTAGGGTAGTTGTGATGTTGCTTAAGATTTGTGAATCAAGAGAATCTACTGGGAGAGCAATATTTGAATTGCTTGATGGTGAACTGACAAAGAGAGGCATACCATGGTCAAATTGTGTCAGTCTTGCAGCTGACAATGCTGCAGTTATGCAAGGTTTGGTGAAAGGTGTAGCGGCTTTTTCAAGGCACAACATCCGCGATATCTACCTAGTTGGTTGTCCCTGCCACCTGATACACCTAGCTGCAGAGAGGGCATCCAGGCAGCTTAGTGTGAACATCGAAGACTTCCTCATTACCATCTATTACTATCTAGACAAAAGCAGCAAGAGAAAGTCGAACCTACGTGATATTCAAATCACGTGTGACACAGAGGTGAGGAAGATCCTCAAGCTGGCCTCCACAAGATGGCTGTCTCTGGGGCAGTGTGTGAACCGTTTACTGCAACAGTGGGATGCTCTTACTGTTTTCTTTTGTAATGAGGTAGATGCAGGGAAGAAAAAGAGGACAAAGTTATCAGGTTCCTCCAATCTGGCAAAGCTTCCACCTGGTCCTACAAAGACCTCTAAAGCCTCACCCTCCAGCAGCATGCCAGCTAAAGTGCAGCCCAAGCTCTCCTCTATCCTACCAAAGCTGTCTGCACCTCCACCTGGTCCTACTCAGAAGCCTAAAGCTCCTGCACATCTTGCTGCAGAGTTTGACCTAACAAATTTCCTCTTCAAGCAAAACGAAATTGGAAAAAGAGCTGCAAAAGAAAAAGAAAAAACAAAGGCAGAAAGAACCGAGAAAGAAGAGAAAACGATCTGACAAAACCTGAGAAGGTACTTCAGTTCCTCACCAACCCTATGTCAAAAGTGTATTCACTCTTTCTGAAGAGGGTCATACCAGTTTTTGACATCAGCAACCAAATACTTCAAAAGAGGAGCCATGCATTCATATCCTGCTTCCAACTTTGGAGCTGCAACTGCAAAAGATATTGCTTTCATTCTGCAAGCCTGAGCATGTGATCACTATGTTGAATGAAATTGGTAGAGGTATCAGGCCAACCATCACAAGTGAAAAGCAGCTGCCTGATGAGGAACTCTCAATTGGGCATGAGACCCAAGTTTTTATCCAAAGCCAGGGTAACCTAGAGCTGAAGCCTTTCTATAGGGATGTGAGGAAGTTCTTTTCATCTGCAGCTGACTACATGCTTTCCAAATTTCCATTTGGAGATGAGCTGCTTATGCATGCTGTTGTGGCCAACATAGAGAAGAGGCTATCTGTGAAATTCTGTTCTGTTGACTTCTTCATCAGTCGCTTTCCTTCTATTTTGCCGGATAGTGTAACAGTGGATCAGGTAGAGGATGAGTTCAGGATGTATCAAACCACCAGCTTTGATTCCAGCATCCTCAGGAAACGTATTGATGAGGCATGGAGAGACATCAGCCTTTTGAAGAGGGGAGGCCAGGAGGTCTTCGCCAACCTCTCAGCAGTCATGCTTGGAATACTAGTAATATTCCATAGCAATGCTGACTGTGAGAGGGTTTTCAGTCTTGTTACCAAGAACAAGACCCAATACAGAGCCAGCCTGAGCACTGATATGATCAGTGCTTTGGTTATGAAAAAGGTGAGCATGGCTGCTAAGTCTGCCACATGGAGGGCTTCAGCGACAGACTTCTCAGGAAGGCCAAGTCCGCTACCTATGAGGTAAAACAGTCTAGAGCAGCTGTCACTGCCACAAGTGATAAATCTCAACAGTAAAATGTTTATTTAGAAAGGACATGGCATGGCTTCAGTAATTTTATCTTTCTTTCAATAGTTTGCCAGTTGTCAATTTTCAAAAGGACATATTTTCTTTTGTGATTTTGAGTTATTTATATGATGTTGAAGGTCTATGATAAGGGTCATAAACCTTTTTGAATTTTCACTTCCCTTTTGTCAAATGTCCAAGTTGAAGTGAATGTGAGTGAGTGATGTAAATGCATGTCTTTTCATTAAAAATGTTCTTGCTTCCTTCATAGTGGATTTATATGTTGAATAACTAAATATGGTGGTGAGTGGGGAAATGACTATGTCCTATGACCAGGTGAAGTGATTGGTAAGCATTTGAACAAAACGATACACTATACTGATGCCCAACCAGCCAAAATGACATCAAAGACAGTGGTAATGGCACATTTTTTCCGCGTGCGTGCCGCCATGTTCATGAACCAGAACTTCGACAATAAATCAGTAAGTTGCTACTCAAAAAAGTTTTTGAAGGTTGGCAGGTCTGGAATAGGATAAACCACCTCTACTACTACTACTACTTTCAGCCAAAGAGGAGACATAATAACACAAGTGGAATAAATGACCATGGTTGAAAACTGTCACCTAGATTATGGGTGGAAGGAAGGATCTTCTCGACCCTCAAAGAAGGCTAAAATAGCTAATACATTTCTGTTAAATCAATGGAACTGCAATTTGTTGAGTTGGCAAAAATTAAATGCAACTTACACAAATGTAATGGACAACATTGGGAAAGGACACGTCATAAAATAAATCAAACATGATTTTGCTCAGGGTAGAAAATAATGGTTTTGTATCATTACAAAAACAAATTTTCTACCGTTTTCCACCTGACACTGCCAGAACAAGAGGCAGGAGGACTTAAACACTTTTGTATTTTTTGCACTGTGCTGAGCTGTGCAATTACAGAGTATGCATTATACCTAAAGCGTCAGGGTCCAATATTGTTCTCAAAAGCCTTTACTTTAGCTTGGAAATGGATTAGCAGACTCAGTATTGGAAATGTTTGACTCTAAAATCTAAATAAGCCAATGCATTTACAGTTGTGTTTGTACACTACTCAGAAACAGTATTTCTATGCAGTGATAGTGAGCTGATGTAGCTTGTAACTTGTTTCTCGATACTTTATTGAGATTAGTCCTGTTTGTTTGAATGACGTATTTGCTTTTTTGAATGAAATGGGCTCTGCATCAAGGCTTTTCATTGAGTCAAGGGTCCAAGGCAATGCCTGTCAATGAGTAACATATCCAGATGTTAAATTATGCAACGGTTACAAGTCTACGACAAGCATAGACTGACCGACAGTGACAGACGTGTAAATGGTTTACTCATTTATTATACTTAAACTGAGTTCAGATGGCACAAATATAACTTTGCCCTTCATCAAACATATTTCCAATAGCTAAAAAAGTACATAGGGAAAGGTGGCTCATGATTAACCAAAAAGAAACTGAACATATGAGTTTTGAGCAAATTGCTTGCATATACTGAATGTGTTGGAGCACTAGCAATTAACCCAATTGTTTTTTTTTATTTATTTATTTTTTTTTTATCTATAGTGTCAACAGTTTAATTATTAGCTAATTTAAATACCTAATTTTCCTATCTCTATCCTTTGCTATTTCACAAATAAATAGACTAAATTTCACATATCAAAAGATTTGATTTTTAACAGGTTGTTTGAAATCACTTGCTACTAAAAATGATGTAATCCAGTTTATTTGGACATTAGTGCTCACTCTGGCCACCATTTAAATCCTGGTTGTAGATTAAGCACAAAACGTCTAGGTTACTGTTGTAACCTCCATTCCCTGATGGAGGGAACGAGACGTTGTGTTGAGTGAAGCGACACTAGGGGACTTTCTTGAAGGCCTCGGTTACCTCTGAACTTGAAAAAAGGCCAATGAGAATTTGCATGTCCCTCCACCAGACATACAGGTATAAATGGAGGGAATCATGCCTCTGTTCATTCAGGTTTTGCACAGAGGAGCTGAGAGTAAGTTTCGGCCATTGCAATGGCTCGGTTCAGCGTCGTGGTCAGGGGGACACAACGTCTCGGAGGTTACAACAGTAACCTAGACATTCCCCGTCTGTCACTCACTTCAACGTTGTGTCAAGTGAAGCGACACTAGGGGTCCTTATTGAACCGTGTACGTGCGCTGCTGATGCAGGTGCAGGCAGGCAGTTGCATGCCAAAGCAACAGGCTGCATCAGGCTTCACATACCCTTCCCCAACACCCATAAAATCGGCATAAACCTTTTAGGTTCCCGGCATCCCGAAGGGGGGAACAAGGCGATGGGCCAAGCATGGGAGCAGGCTTTTAGCGCCTTTTCTCTCTCTATGTTTCTCGCATAGAATTAATGTGGCTGGGGCCATCTTAATGCTATCACACGCATCGGGAAGGCGTTCTTTTCCAACTCCTATTCTTTAATGGGGAAAAGTTCATGTTCTCTCGCAGTGAGAACATGAACAATCCATGAATGCTTAGCCCAGGAACTACACGAAGACGGAAAGGCCTTTTTAAAAAGACGTTCAACGTCAAAGTGTTTGCTGTAATAGAGGAAATATTACTCTTTAGAGGAGAAATGCACTCTTTTAGCACTGTCGAAACGCCCAGGGGCATACTCTGTACTGAGCGTGCAGATGGAGAGAAAGCCGCTGGAATGCGGCTTATATCCAAAAGCAAACGCTTCTTGAAGAGGTGAATGGAACAACAGTGGAATTCAGCTCGCTGATACACAAACGCTCGGCTCCGAGGAAAATATCTGAATGAATACTGTGTAACGTCTTGTAGCTGGCAATGGCAATGACGAAGACTTGACGAAGGACTGACGAACCCAAGTGCAATTTACAATAGTGAAATCCAACAAACCATACCTTCAAAGGTGAACAAAACATGAACTTGACTAAACTTCACTTGAACTTGAACTTGAACTTGACTAAACATGACTAGACTATGAACTTGACTCAACGCTACACCAACATACTTGACAAAGGACAATGGCAAACATGAGGGCTTAAATACAAGACCACCAATGAAAATACAAGACTTAAAACAATATAACAAGACAATGAAACATGAACCAATGACATAACAGAACTGATAACAAGTTAACAAGACAATAAACCAATGAAAACAAGACACATGAACATGGAGGGAAAACAGGACATCACATGACTAGGGAAACAGGAACTAAACTTTTCACAATAAAAGACATGAAAAACAGGAACCAACAGAATAAACATGACACTGCATTCCAGCTCCCTTTTATACCTGTATGTCCGGGGGAGTAGCATGCAAATTCCAATCACCAATTCTCATTGGCCTTTTCTCAAAGATATGTGGTGTCTTGGGGCTCTCAAGAGCAACCCCTAATGTCACTACATCGACACAACATCAAGTGAGAAACAGAAGGGGAACTTATTCTTACTCTGTCAGAACGCAGTACTTATTTTTCAGCAACAAATAGCGAAAAATCGACTTGTATCTCTGGGGGTGTTTTGCATATCACTCACTTGTCACTCACAGGTTTCCTGCCAACAAAAAAAAGTACATACTGACATCAAGGTCAACATGCAAGATAAGATATTGCGCATGCAGGCCCACGAAGGCCTCAGAATAAAACTCCAAATCAAATTCAAAAGACTGTTTGTGTTGCAAGTTGCAACAAACTTGACAAATCAAATTCAATTGGTTTGTACTGGAATCTACTGCTGATGCAATCAGGGAAGCATCCAGACCAGGGTAGGGTTGCACAAGCTGTGCATAAGGTCTCACTTAAGTTGAGAGGTAAAGTTCACTTAGGGCTTAGTAACTTCTTGTATGGTATATTTTCAATGAATATTATGTCAGCAAAGAAACTGATGGTCAGATGTATGTCATAGATACAGCCAATGATTAGATGTATGTTGCATGGTCAGCCAATATGTAGGTCAAGAAACAGATGCTCTTTGTATACGCATAGATGAATATTGTATACATATGAGTGACTACTGAGGAAAAATCAGATGTGCAAGCACATACATATGAATGACTATTGACTACAAATTAGATGTGCAAAGCATATTTTTTTAAAAACAAAGCAGGCACTGGATTTCCACCAATAAAAAGAAGTCAGATGGCCTACAAAAATAATGGTGGCGAGATATGATGATGTAAGAAACAAGCTCATTGGCTAGAAGTAACCAAATTGAACGATTTGTAGTTACAAGATAGATAACAGAAGTGCATAAAACCAGAGGGGCTGGAACTGGAAGTCAGAATGCACAGCTGGCCTTCTAAGGTTTATTGAATGCTCAATAAACTAATACCTTTTACATCTGGGACCCTTGACTCTGAGAGATTTCTTGTGAAGAGACAACTTTAGCCTTCTTGCAGAGAGAAAACAATCTTCAACCGTTATCCACAACACTTGTTAGTTTATAATTAAGTCGGTGCTTAATTTGGTTTCACCACTTGTTCTTAATGCAAGACTTAACTAGTAGGTCGTAAACTCTCCTTAAAGTAATGCGTAGTCTCATAATATGACTTTTAACTTAATTGATCCAATAAGCAACCTTCAAATTTGTACACAGAAGTATTAAAAAGTTCAATAACTGTATCTAAATAACTGTATCTAAAACGAACAAGGGACAATAAATAAATAATTACTTATACAACAGGCTGGAAAAATAGACATTTATTAATTTTAATATCTTATATTTAAGCAATATCAAATGAGCAACAGTGCGATATGGCCCTACATCAGCACTGCTGTGATTCGGCTGCGTAGGTAATTACAGCAGTGCTGATGTATAGGGCCATATTGCACGATTGCGAGTGTGATATTGCTTATATACAACAGTTCAATGAACACGTACATTTTAAAACATTAGGACCCATTCCTGATCCAAGAGTTCCACCAAGCCCATCCTAATCATTCAGCACCACGACCAAGGGGACGTCCCAGCAGAAGAACACCAGGAGTTGATTGTACCCATTATTTTGTTTGCCTGGTTGGACTGTATTGGTTTTTGGATTTATCTGCCTGATTTCGACTAGGTCTCTCTGCCTGTTGTTTTGGATTGTTTGCTTGTGTCGTTTTTAATAAACTTCCTGCACATGGATCCTAACACCATCTCCATGGCCAGTTCATTACAATATTACATAATACAGGATATTGATTCATAGAGTAAATTAGAACGAAAGCATTTAAACAAAATAATCTAGCAGTATTACATTTTTTACTTTAAATTCTTCAATGCAGTCTTCAAATTATTATTGATAAAATTGTGATGTAAGAAATGCAAGACAATAACAAAACTACTAATTCAAAATAGAATTAGTCAAAATAGAACACAGCCTATTGTGTCGGCCCCAAATATTGCAATCAAATTCCGCTGTGAGATGTTTAAATTCAGAACTAAAATCTTTTCCGAGATGCAATTTAAAAAACAAAATGCAATTTTTTAAGGGTGGCAGATTGTGGATTTTTCATTTCATTTTTACTTTCAATGGTTATGCACAACACACACACACACCCACAGTGAACAGCAACTCTAAACTTCAGTGTTCCAGGAGTGTGAAGAAACTTTATACCAGTCTGACACTAGAAGCTCATTTTTCCTGATTCAAATTGATTTGTCATAGAACAGATATTACATTATTTCTGGTATATCAGCTTTGAATTACAATGAGTGGCCCACAGCATCTAAAACAGAAATTAATATTTGAAATTAATACTTATTTCTTAATAAATTCTGGTGCAAATGGATTCCGACATTTACCATCTCACTCTCCATAAAATATTTCATGTTTCTAATACAGTTAACATTGCAATTCAATAAGGCTCCCGAATTTAATTTCTTTGTAAACACTTTAGAGATTTCATAGGGTACAAATCATTAAACCAACCAAATAAATTGGTGCAAATGTCCTAAATTATGTTCATTAAAATGTCCAGGCTCACCATATCACTGTTTGCTGGCCTTTCTTTTTTCCATGGAACACAAAAGAAGATGTTAGGCAAAATGTTAGTCTTAATCACATTCACTTTCATTGTAAAAGATGCAATGAAAGTAAAATGTGACTGAGGTGGTCATTTTGAATTTGCACTTCGCTGAAGAAATAAAGACATTCAGGTTTGGAACAACATGATGGGAGTATATGATGATTGAATTTTCATTTTTAGGTGAACTATCTCTTTTAAAGGGGTGACATGCCTTTTTTATTATTATCATGTTTCTTGACATTCACTTACAATATCAGTTTTTTGTGCAACAAACAGTAATATATTTGTAAAACATGATCATTTTCCACTCTCTTTCTGACCCCCTGTCAGAAAAACTCAGATTTGGTACTGCTTCTACTTTAAGACTTGACAGTAAATTAACACTCTTTTGATTGTCTTTCTGCTCTGGACTGACAAGCTCTTTTATCTATCTCACTGCTCACCGTTGCTGGGCGGGTTACAGAAGTGATAACATAAATTAGGGACTGATGTGTTTTGGATGTTGTCAGATGCAATCTAAAAGTATGTCATCACAATGTGGAGAAAGTAGGGAACGAGTTGTTTTGGCAGCTTGGTTTCAATAAAGGCTGTTTTTGCAGTGAGGAGGAATTTTTGAGTTCTGAAACTTACAATGTGTTTTATATTACAATGACCTCTTATATGTCAAAAGATCAAGGATAATTTGACTCATCATGTCATGACCCCTTTAATGAGATAGCGCTACAGTGCTTGGGCATCACAAACTGAGCTCTCTTGCTGGAAATTGTGAGGGCTAGCATTTTGTCATGTTTTCTTTTTCACATGAAATGAAGAGAGGGATTATGCACGCTTTGTTTTGAACTTCGATGTGTCATATGGTACAAATGATCTCCTTGGGGTTTCGGGAATGCTAAAATGAGAGTCATTATGGTCACTCATTACTGATTGCTTCTGAAGGACTTGCCATCAAAATTTCTGCATCAAACTACTGCAATCAGGCCCACCAACTGGCCAGTTCATGTGCAGTCAGGCTAGTACTTTAGGGGGTTAATTAGACCCAGTTACAGCATGCTGATTGATTACTCACTATGGAGAGTAATGGGGACTTTGCATGGCGAAAGGTTAAGAAAAGGCAAAGGGCATACATATTACTCTTCTTGGCTTAGTATTTGAAAAGCAGTAACAGCATTAAAAGTTTATATCTAAGCTCACTCCAGTCCGGACAAACATGTTGCTATATAATGATAAGGAAAATGATCAGGTATTATTAAGCCCATGTGTTAGCAATTAGAGTGTACAGTAAGTTGCTAACCTATAGAAATAGTTTAAGACTTCTTGACTGAAAGTACAGATAAGACTGGACCCAATGGGCCTCATTCATGAAACATGAGCAGAACAAATTTTTATTTAAATCATTAATTAAAGCTGTTCTGACATAAATTCTTGGATTCATGAAAGTTTTCGGATACACAAAACATTAGTAGTACTTCCGACCACATGTAAATGGTGCGTAAGACATCCGAACGTGTTGTGTTCTTTGAGGCAAACTGTCATGACTACATTTTGATAGAAGTGAAATTAAATTAGTAATGAAACAATTTACTAATCATTAAAGGTGCACTCAGTAATTCTAATACAATACACTTTTTGTCAAATTCTGAAATTCCCTCATAGTCTGCTAGCTTTCCATTCTGTGAGTGGGCTGAAAAAACACATTTGAAAATTTGTACACAGCCCTGGCTCTGTAAATGGGACAAAAACAAAGTGGAACAAACCAATCCACACAACACTACTCCAGCCAATCAGCAACAGAGGGTGGTTCTTGCATGTGCACAAGATGGGGAGTGGGGGCAGAGCGAGAGGGAAATTAATTGGAAAAGCAATAGCAAATCTGGTTGATGCGAACGTTCTAAACTCCAAGGAGGACAAACGGCTGAGAAACAGACCAAGAGATAAAGGTCAGACGAATATAAACTAAAAAAGAAGGATTATGATAAGTCGAGTGCTAGGAGCCTCGTCAACATCAGCAAGGCGGTGGAGAGATTATACAATTTCAGGTTTGAGTCGGCCTCGTGTTCTCCTGTGTTTTGTCAGGTCCGTGCCGGCAAAACTCTGTAATACGGAACAGGCAACTGGTGTTCCGCTTGTACCTTGCGCCCTTCACCAAAGTGATCCAGTGCACTCTCTCTCTCTCCCAGGTTAGCCACTAAGCTCTCGCTTCCTGGATGTTCTTCCTCCCTAGCCTTCTGGCCTGCAAATTCAGTGGAGGAATTTGCGGCCAGACCCACTACGAGCTGCAAGTGCTCTGTACTGGGGTAGGGCTCCACAGGCCTAATTCCCTCTTCAGGCAACTCTCTGTGATGTATTTTCCGCGGTACGGTCCCCCTCTCGGCGGACCCGCGTCTCCCTTGGCTAGTCCCTCTGCCCCCGGTCGCTGTGTTTGCAGAGCTCCTCCCTCATCAGGTAGTACCTACCACTGCGCCACTTCCACGTGTGGCTTGACTACCCATGTGACGTATTGGCCACATGTCACCTCCCCCCAGTCTGGACAGGATGTGTTCTCCGCAGGGTCTTTTCTCCCTGAAAGAATAGGAACAGAAAAGATTGCCTTCCCCGACGCATTTCATAGCCTCTTTATGCTCTATGATGAGAAACATAGAGAGAGAGAAAAGGTTACGGCTGGCCGGCTTGCTCCCATGATAGTCATGTCGCCTGTTCCCCCCTTAGGGTTGCTGGGAACCTAAGGTCTGTATATGACACCTTTTTCTAGGGGCTTTGGGGAGGGTTACGTGCGGCCGATACAGTTGCTTCTAGCATGCAGTAGCTTGCTTGCACCTGTGTCAGCAGCTCACGTAACACGGTCTACTGCATGGTGTTTTTAAATGGGACCCCTTGTGTCACTATATTCAACAAAACGTTGAGTGAGTGACAGAAGGGGTACGTCATGGTTACTGTTGTAACCTCCGTTCCCTGATGGAGGGAATGAGACGATGTATCCCCCTTGCCACGACAGTAGACCTACCACTGTAAACGGCCGTACCTTATTCTCAGCTCCTCAGTGCAAAAACCTGACTGACAGATGCATGCCCACTTCCCTTTATATCCGTATGTCCAGGAGCGGGACATGCAAATTCTGTCTGCCAATTTCTCATTGGCCTTTTCTCAAGTTCAGAGGTACGCGAGGCTCTCAAGAAAGACCCCTTGTGTCACTACATTCGACACAACGTCTTGTTCCCTCCATCAGGGAACGGAGGTTACAACAGTGACCATGACGTTTTACACTTGTGCTTGTGAGTTTTTAGGGTGCATTCAGGGAATTTTTAGTGAGTGAATGTTTCTTTGCACTGGAACGATTTTGTGATTAGAAATGGCCGACTCACTGATCAGTGCTCTTACTACTGAATAGGAAGCTGATTGAGACGCACACATAGTTCCAGTGCAAAAACAACAATTTAGACAACTTTACACCCTCATGCGCTAACATGTACTTCCATTGTAAGTACCTTGGTAACGCTTTACAATAAGGTTGTATGTGTTAACATTAGTTTTAGCACACTAGTTATCATGAATTAACATTAAAAAAGTGAACAATTATATTAGGTACTTCTTGGTTAATGTTAATTTCAACGTACTAAAATTTGTAAATGCATAGTGAGCAAATATGTCAAACTACAATGAACAATAGTATTTTAATTAAATACTATTTACATTTACATTTATGCATTTGGCAGACGCTTTTATCCAAAGCGACTTACAGTGCACTTATTACAGGGACAATCCCCTGGAGCAACCTGGAGTTAAGTGCCTTGCTCAAGGGCCCAACAGTGGCATCTTGGTGGTGCTGGGGCTTGAACCCCCGACCTTCTGGTCAGTAACCCTGAGCCTCAACCACTGAGCCACCACTGCCCACAATTAAATCAATTTAATTAAATCATAATAAAGTTTATGATACCTAATGCATTTACAAATATTTTTTGTTACTAAATTAACAAATATGGTGATTCTTTAATGTAAAATTTTAAAAGTACCCTAATTCTAATCCTGATTTTTGCTTTAAAAAATCTAAAAATAAACTAGGGACAAGATAATTGTATTTAATTATTTATTTTATGGTAAACAATGATTCTCAAGATGATGCTCACCTTTTGAAAAGGATGTTGGATGTGGAGATGACAGGGGTTTGATGCTGTTTTAGGATGCCAATGATGGATATGACAGTTCAGTGATGGAAGAACAAATTGAGTCCATACCATCTCGCTCTGCTATTGCCATGTCCTTCGGCATTACTCACTCCAGTTTACCACCTTCTTTATCTGAACATATTTATATATATATATACATTTCCTCTCATCTTCCATATGGCTGTTAACCTGAAATCCTCCTCAGGAAACATATCAACAATGACGTGCTCATGATATGACCATTATGAGATCTGGATGGGGTGATGTCCAGCGAGGATCATACATCAGATGTACCTCTGTGTGGGAGAGGTAACAAATTGTGATAAAATGTCTCGTTTTCTGTCAATGGTCTGGTGGTGGAAAGGTAATATATATAGATAACAAAGATTAAGTCCTCAGAATGCCATATTTCACAAAATGATAGTTTTAGGTCATGGGCCATTTTGTGAAAAGGACGAACGACATCGATTTTTACTAACCTAAGTATTTTTTTACATTTTATTATACAGGATAAACTGCTGATTTAAAGGTGAAGTGTGCGATTTTTTTTTTTTTTTACTAAAATTTGAATACAGCGATTAAATTGAATTCTTAAAGTTATTTTATTTTTCTAAATTTGCATTTACCCACTCATTTTAGAACAACCCAGAATTTCACTTCTAAAACCAATAAAACCACAGACATAAGTGGATGTTTTACCAGTATTTGTTTAAAATTATTTAATAACCTAAATGTTTTTTAAGCTTCCATTTTACTTGATAAATAATTATAATCTATTTTAAATAATTTGCATTGCAAGTATATTATTAAATAAATAAGAAGTATTTTTCAAAATCTGCCTCTTGATTGAATTAATAACGATTGTTTTCAACTATTGTTTTTTTCCCACCCCAAACTCACAATTTTTAAGACATTGACCACATTTACATGCACTTAAGAAAACGTTTTATTCCAGCGGTTTTGCAGAAAGTGACGTTCTGAAACATCATGTAAACGAGAAGCCTTTAAGGGATTAAGAGAAAGCTGTTTAACACACCCAGGTATCTCCCGGAGAACGCGACTTAATGTGGCCATGTAAATGCATAAGCGTGTTATTACAGGTTTTTGAGGAGTGTGCGTGTGCATGAAAAGACCGAATAATAAACATCATAGAATGGAGCCCAACAAGTCAACACAGCGGAAAGAATTCAACACTACTTGGAGTACAGAAAAGCACATACACAATAAACCCATTTATACACACCAATGTAAAATATTGACTGTCCCTTATGTTCATGTATATGCACATTGTACTTGTACATTGGGGGAAACACAGAGTTTTATGTAAGAGAGAAACTCCACTATTGCAGCACAATTCCACTGCAGGTCATGATGGAAAGTTAAGGAAACAAACACAGACATAGCTGTGGTATATCTAGAAGTAAATAGAATCAACAGAGAATAAAATAGCGAAGTCTTCCTTGGATGCCATGTTTGTTTACATAAGCATAAGCATCGCAGGGAAATTATGTTGCTGTAGAGAAAGCTGCTAACTGACCCAGCCTCATGTAATACAGTGCATGTAAACAGGACTCTGCTTTCTCACAATAAGCCTATTTCAGGTGTCGATGTAAACACAGTCAATGTTGCTCTGTCAGGCTGAGATGCTTAAACTAACAGAGCAATGTTTTGTACTGGCATAGAGAAAGATTATTTAATAGCAGACTTCACTTTTAAGTCTCAAGAAAAGGAAAAGAGTATTTCATTCTCAGGTGAAAGCAAAAGCCAGTAGTTCTGGCACCAGCCTTTAATATAAGAAGTCCCTAAAAGGCACATGTTGATCTTTTGTGCGTTTGACACGAGAGAAAGCGAGAACTGTCAGTCCTCTCATGCCTGACAAAAGAAGAAAGGTTAATGGTTGTGTATTTCAGGAATGTGATCCATTCCATTTCACCTTATCTGAATGGGAGGCCGACGTGGGTTTGCATATCTTCGAATTCATTAGGGTCCATCAGTGACAGGGCTTGTTTTATGCTGTTCCATGGCTAAATTCAGGACGTGAAGGCCTTTTGTTCATCAAATGCAAAACACTTAATATGTGAGCTCTAAAGCGCCGCTTCATCAGGCAGAGATCACGTCTCAAATTAAAATAAATTGAGACAGAGGTCAGACAAGATCAGAAAGAGAAGAGGACACTATTGGGTGGCTGGCGGAATTACTAAATGATCAGAGAACATGATCATTGTTATGGGTGCCACAATGATAAATAAACAAATAAATCTCCATGTTGCTGTTATAGCTTGAACCAAGGCCATAGCAGCCATGTCCCCCGCGCTCTTTAAAAAAGGTGACTTTTAGTCCAAATGGTGGATTTGTATACAGTACATTTTGTTACTTTGGGCTGATTGAGCAACCATCCAGCCAATCACAGGTGAGTTTCATTAGCCAAAACAACCCTTACATAATAGGCTGTCAGCAGACAGTTTAATCAATACGGCTCCATTCATTTCTGCAAAGTTGCTTTCAACAATGCTCATTTATCCATGTTTTTAACGACATTGATGTTGATCTAAATTAATAATCTAGAGATGAGTAACACGTAAATGAGAGTTTTTTATGCCATGTCATTCTTGATTGCCAGCATTACGTGAAATGCACTGCAGAAAAAATATAAAAGACCATCCTTCTTTTAAGCACACATTGTTAATGGAGTTTATATCAGCGCATGAGTCTTTATTAAGTAATGCTTTTCACATTTTGTTTGTGAGGTAATAGTTTGATCAGTTGTTTTTGCCAATTTAAGCAGATAACTAGATCTGTGTTACATATGTAAAGCTATTTTTAATATCAGCCCCTGTTTTTTTTACCTCTTTGTTACTGTATGTTGTTGACAATTTGTAGGAAAAAAGATAGATCTTCTGTGTTCTTAGAACACTTTGGCATTTTACTAAAGTGAATAGATATGTAGACACACTTTTTTATACATGAAATTGTAAGAACATCATTGAAACTCATAATTATTATAAGACTATAATTGTTGTCTTTTGATAAAAGTCATGCTCAACAGCTCACAAACTGTAGGGTTTCTTTGTTCTTATAATGCTTAAAACCTCTACAAAGAGACAAAGTCTCTGTAGTAGGCCCGTCTCTGTAGTAGGTCTGTAGTAGACCTATCGCGGTTATTAAATAACTGTCTGATCACGGTTATTTGATCTAACTGTGGTTATTTGAGACAACCGCGATTATTGGGCATTCAGATCCCAATTACATTTTAATGCCCAAATAAGGAATGTTAAGAAACCGGTAATATACTGTATAAATGACTTGAACGGTGCATTTGTATGTCATTCAGTTGAATTCCGCATCCGAGCATCATTGAGCCGCTCCGCGGAGGTCAACAAGCTCCTGTCCCGAAGAGTGCATGAAGCGCTCTAATACATGCACTGTAAGCAGAGACTTGAACAAAACTCCCACGAAAATATAAACAAACAATAATAAACTTTGATAATGAATGCAAAGTGCTCCAGTTTCACTTTAAATGATTGTGTAATTGCAAATGTTTCTGGTTCATATACGCTGTATTAATGACACGCAGTGACAAAGAGTAGGAGATGAATGCTAACTAAAGTGAATATACAGCACAGTTGCCAACCAGGTGACTGCCAGTTCACAACAAAAATAGGTCAGTATGCAGGAACCACACCAACAGATCAGACATACTTCACAAATGGTCCCAATATCCTCATACAGAAAAAGAACTTCCGTTAAACCTGTAAATGGGGTCTGACCTCACAAGGCATCTGATCCATAAAGAAATGGTGTGCTCTAGTTTGCTGAAGTTTGATGACCACACTTAAAATTACTGGTCATGGAAAGGGTCTTTTAAGAGTGCTACAAAATATCTTAACTTGACAGCCCTAGAGGAACTGGATTTGATGATGAAATGGTTAGGACCTGAGTCATCATAACAAGCTAAAATAATATGTTCAGTACATATTCTTCATCCTGATGCAGGACTTGACATGTTGTGCCAAAGACTTGAGGAAAGCTATGGAGCACCAGAGATGGTTGAGCATTTATTGTTAAAATATTAGAAGATTTTCCAAGGCTAAGCAATAAAGATCACAAACTCAGGGAGCTGGGAGATATCCTATTGGAACTGGATTGTGCAAAGATTGAGGGGTACATTTTTGGATACAGCTCGAGGACTGAAACCCATAGTGGAAAAACTCCCATACAACCTGCAGGAAAGATGGTAACGGAAGGATTAAGATACAAGGAAGAGTATAAGGTACCATTCATAATTTTCTCTAGATTTTTCAGACAGCAGGAGAAGTCTGTGTATGTGGATAAAACAGTTGTTCCAAAAGAAATTGAAACAGAGAACTCCAGCAGAGCTGAAAGTCTTGAGTGACAGTGTCCAATACACAAAAAGCCCCATCCTCTGAAGTTTTAGAAACAAGTCTTTAGACGACAGAAAAACATTTCTTAAAAAAGAACAGAATATGCTTCGGGTGTTGTGGATCAACTCAGCATTTAGCTAAAGATTGCATGAATTCTAGAATGTTAAAGTAAAATGCACATTTAAGCCATGCTTCCAGGTCCTCCCAGTACAGCAGTAACAGTTCATGCAGTGGAGAAACAGTATGAAGAAAAACAAATGAGGACACATCCCTCTCAGTGACATCAAAATGTACTGTGGCAAGGCTGACACATACAGTCCATATTCATATTTCTGTAAGTACAGACAGTTTAGGTTGTTCAGTGTTTCACAGATCCAGGGTTGACAATAAACCAACATTGTCTGTGAATGACAAACAGTTCTTGAATATCATGAAGCAATCAGTATACAGAGATGATGGGAACAGCTTGGTGGAACCTCTGCCATTTCGATCTCCGAGACGCTGCCTACCAAGTAACAAAGAAACGTTTCTGCTCTCTTCAGAAGACAATAGAAAAGAAACCAAACATGAAACAACACTTTACAGAGTTTATGCAAAAGATGCTGGACAAGGTTCATACAGAATTGGCTTCACCCTTGGAGAACTGCAAATAGCACTGGTACCTCCCAACATTTGGAGTATATCACCCTCAAAAGCCAGATCAGATACAAGTCGTGTTTGACTTGAGTGCCGAATATGAAGGAGTATCATTGAATCATGTGCTGCTTAGTGGTCCAGACTTAAATAACAGTCTTTTGGGGGGTCCTTCTGCACATTAGGAGAGAACCTATAGCCTTCTCAGCAGATGTACAATAGATGTTCTAATGTTTTATCATTCAGGAAGAATTCAGGAAGATTACCTCAGATTTCTGTGTTATGAAGACAAATGGAAAAGAAAGTGATAGACTATAGGATGAAAGTCCACATTTTTGGTTGCAGACCATTGCCTGCTGTGGCCATATACTGCATAAGGAAAGCAGCTCAGGATGGTGAGAGAGAACATGGCACTGATGCCAAAAGATTAGTAGAGAGACTGTTTTTCCTCAGTAGCTACCCCTGAAGATGCAATTGATATTCAGTCAAAAAACTGAGAAATGCTGGCTGAATATAATCTGTTGCTACATAAATTCTCCTCCAACAGCAAACAAATAATGAAAGAATTCCCAGTAGAAGATTGTGCAAAGATTATAAGAGATCTTGATCTCAGTTCAGATTCCCTTCCTGTCCAACAAAGTTGGGGCTGTCATGGAATTTGGAAACCGACAGCTTCACATTCCAGGTTTCTCATGACAGAGAAGGGGCATTCTTTCTACAGTGAACAGCATCTATGACCCTTTGGGATTTGTGGCACCCATAACAATGCATGGCAAAGCTATCATCAGAGAATTTATACTTGTAAAGCATGAGTGGGACACTCCACTTCCATCTGAAAAACAGTCAGAATGGAACGAGTAGAAAGAATCATTAGATGCCATAGAACATATCAAGATTCAAAGGTGTTACATTCCACTTTGTATCTTTTCAGATGCCTCAACAACAGTGATAGGAGCAGTGACCTACTTGAGAGTCATAGACTCTGAAGGACAATGTCACGTTTTATTTATCATGGGAAAATCCATGTTGACTACGAGACCTGCACATACAATTCCACAGTTAGAACTGTGTGCAGCTGTGTTAGATGTTGAACTATATGATCTGCTCAGAGACAAGATGGACATTGTGTGGGATGCTGTCAAATTCTTTACCGACAGCAAGATAGTGCTGGGGTACATTCACAACACTACCAGGAGGTTCTATGTGTATGTGTCCAATCGGGTGTCTCGTATCAGAAAATCTACACACTCTAATAAATGGTTCTTCAGCTCCACTGAGAAAAATCCTGCAGATTATGCCACACAACCTGCACCTGCATGTTTTGCTGCAACACACAAACTAGCTTTCAGGTCCACTTTTTCTATCACAAGTTCAAACAGAAGAGTTTCCCGAGAAAAATGCTTTCTCATAAATCCAGAAACAGATAATGCGATACGTCCTGACGTTGTGACCTTGGTAACCAAAATATCAGAGAGACAGTTGTCATCACTTCATGTGCTTTTCTAGTTGGCAGACTGTCATTTACACCTTTGCCAAACTCATTCATGTCACAACATCTTTCCAAAGACCAAACCATTCAAGTCACAAAAGATGGCAACAGTACAGAAAGCCATACAGTGTCACAGAGCTTATCAAAGCCAAAAATCTGATCATTGGCTCTGTTCAACATGAAATGTTCAAAGAGGAATATAAGTGTATAGAGAATGGACAACCAATTTCCAAACAAAATCCACTCAAAAGGCTCAACACAGTTGTGGATGAAAATGGGTTACTCAGAATTGGAAGTTGTATAAACTCTGCAGGATCCAAAACACCCTCTCATTCTTCCATGAACGCATCACATTTCTACAATTCATCCTGCTGATTTCCCATGTTATGCAGCTGGGTCTCACAGTAAAGCTCAGTAAAAGTCTGCTAACTCTGAGTCAGTCTGTGAAGTTTATAGGCATCACTCTGGACTCACGGTCAATAAAGGCATCACCATCACCACAGCGTGTGGACAGTATCTTGCTCCTCCTTCAATGATTTCAGAAACAGGTCAGGCTTCCATTCAGATACTTCCTCAGACTTATGGGTATGCTAGCAGCAGAAGCTGCTGTGGTACCATTGGGCATTCTTGCATTGCACCCTTTCCAGATATTGGTGAACAGTCTCCATCTGTACCCATATGGCACAGGAACAGGCTGATCAAAGTTAAAGAATGGTGCCTCCTTACCTTGAATCCATGGAGGAGGAGATAATTCCTGACCGAGGGTGTGGCCCTGGGTGTGATTGAGGGAATCAAGAAATAATTCAAACCGATGCTTCACTTACTGGCTGGGAGTGGTATGTCAAACATGGTGGTGGATTGTTTTGTTTCACCACAGACCTCTCCCAGGAGAATGGAGACTCAACCTCTCTGTCTGCCCTTTTGTCTTTGTCTGTTTTTCAGCTGTGTGAGTCAAGTGTTTATGGTTGCAAATACATAAATATCAAGATATAATCTCAGCAAAAAAAAAGAAACAACTTTTATTTTCAGCAAACTTAACATGTGTAAATATTTGTATCAAATTAAGAGATTCAACAACAAAGACAAAAACTGAACAAGTTTCACAGACATGTGACTAACAGAAATGGAATAATGTGTCCCTGAATGGGGGTCAAACAGTCAGTATCTGGTGTGGCCACCTGCTGCATTAAGTACTGCAGTGCATCTCCTCCTCATGGACTGCACCACATTTGCCAGTTCTTGCTGTGAGATGTTACCCCACTCTTTTACCAAGGCACTTGCAGGTTCCCGGACATTGCCCTAGCCCTCCGATCCAACAGGCCCCAAACGAGCACAATGGGATTGAGATCCAGGCTCTTTGCTGGCCATGGCAGAACCCTAACATTCCTGTCTTGCAGGAAATCACTCACAGAACTAGCAGTATGGCTGGTGGCATTGACATGCTGGAGGATCATGTCAGGATGAGCCTGCAGGAAGGGTACCACATGAGGGAGAAGAATGTGTTCCCTGTAATGCACAGAACTGAGATTGCCTGCAGTTAAAATAAGCTCAATCCGATGATGCTGTGACACACCGCCCCAGACCACGATGGACCCTCCACCTCCAAATCGATCCCACTCCACAGTACAGGCCTCGGTGTAGCGCTCATTCCCTCGTCAGCTAAGAGCACTTTTTGCCAGTCCTGTCTGGTCCAGCGAAGGTGGGTTTGTGGCTATAGGCGACATTGTAGCCGGTGATGTCTTGTAAGGACCTGCCTTACAACAGGCCTAGAAGCCCTCAGTCCAACCTCTCTCAGCCTATTGCGGACAGTCTGAGAACTGATGGAGGGATTGTGTGTTCCTGGTGTAACTCGGGCAGTTGTTGTTGCCATCCTGTACCTGTCCTGCAGGTGTGATATTCAGATGTACTGATCCTGTGCAGATATTGTTACACATGGTCTGCCACTGCGAGGATGATCAGCTGTCCTTCCTGTCTCCCTGTAGCAATTTATTGCCCTGGCCACATCTGCAGTCCTCACACCTCCATGCAGCATGCCTAAGGCACGTTCATGCAGATGAGCTGGGACCCTGGGCATCTTTCTTTTAGTGTTTTTCAGAGTGAGTAGAAAGGTCTCTTTAGTGTCCTAATTTTTTATAACTGTGACCTTAATTGCCTACCGTCTGTAAGCTGTTAGTATCTGAATGACCGTTCCACAGGTGCATGTTCATTAATTGTTTATGGTTCATTGAACAAGTATGGAAAACATTGTTTAAACCCTTTACAATAAAGTTTTAGAGAGTTATTTTGACTTTTACAAAATTATCTTATAAATAAATAGTGTCCTGAAAAAGGGTAGTTTCTTTTTTGCTGAGTTTATCAAATATTGTCAATAGGCTGAAAAATATAGATATAATTATATCATATATGATATAAAGACATATTGCCCAGCCCTATTTGTCAGTTGGTTATCGTGTTTTGTACCTTTTGTTTTCTTATCAGTTTTCTCCCTCATTACAGTTTTGTGTTTCCTGTATGTTTCTTTTGTTTAATAAAATCATTTATCTCTTTCCTGCATTTGGGTCCTCATTCCTGCAAAATTCCTGATATAGCTATTCACAAGAAGCATCTGCTGATGTGGACCGTGCCTCGCAAAAATCTTAGAAGACCTAAAATCAAGTATTTTTGCTTTGCATAAAGCTGGAAAGGTTACAAAGTTATCTCTAAGAGCTTGGATGTTTATCTTTCCATGGTTTGACAAACCGTCTATAGCTAAATGGAGACGATTTAGTACTGTGGCTACTCTCCCTAGAAGTGGCCGTCCAGCCAAGATAACTCAAAAGGCACACTGCAGAATACTCAATGTGGTTAAAAAATACCCTTGAGGTACAGCTAAAGTCTTTAAGGAATCATTGGAACTGGTTAACATCTCTGTTCATAATTCTACTAGACAGAAAACATTAAACAGGCATAGTGTCCAGGACACAACAAAGGAAGCCGTTTTCCCCCAACAAAAACAATGCTCCGTGCCTGAAGTTTGACAAAGACCACCTTGAAACTCCACAATGCTACTGGGAAAGTGTTTTTTGGACTGATGAAACTAAGGTTAAATTGTTTGGGAGGAACACATAGCACTACGCATGACATAAAGAGGGCACCACATACCAACATAAAAACATCTTCCCAGTGGTGAAGTATGGAAGTATCATGATTTAGGGCTGCTTTCCTGCCTTGGGGTCTGGACCGCTTGCCATCATCGAGGGGAAAATGTATTCCCAAGTCCATCAAGATGTCCTAAAGGATAATGTCATGGTGGCTGTGTGCCTGCTGAAGCTCAGTAGAAGTTGGGTGATACAACAGGACAATGGCTTTAAACATTGAAGTAAATCCTCTACAGAATGTCTACAGAAATAGACAATCCACCTTTTGGAGTTTCCAAGTCAGAGCCCCGACCATAACCCAATAAAGATGCTGTGGAATGACCTCAAGAGAGATGTACTCACCAGACATCTTAAGAATATGTCTGAGCTGAAGCAGTTCTGTAAGGGTGAATTATCCAAAATTCCTGCTGAACGTTGCACAGGTCTAATCCACAGCTACTGGAAATGCTTGTTTGAGGTTATTGCTGCTAAAGGAGGATCGACCAGTTATTAAATCCAAGGCTTCACTTACTTTTTCCACAGCACTGTGAATGTTTAATGGAATCTGTTAAATAAAGACATGAAAGATTATAATTGTTTGTGTTATTAGTTTAAGCACATTTTTTTTGTCTATACACCAGCTAATTCCAATGGATTCACATACATTTTCTTGTTGCTGAAATTCAGCCAATGTCCATTAAAATATTTTATTTTGTATTTAACAGAAGACAGAAAATCAGATGGGTTTGGAGTGACATGAGGCTGAGTAAATAATGACAAAAAAATAATTTTCTGTGAACTATCCTTTCAAGTATTTGTATCAGTGATGGTTCCACTCACTCACTCTTGCAGAGTTTTTGAACCTCATGAGATATAAAACTCATGCACATTTTGCCATCTGCCTACCCAGGCTTGTGTTACAATGAACAACTAATTTCAAAGGGGAAAAGGCCATTACAATGTAATCTTGTCCCCTTGTGCCAACTGCTTTTTATAGTCCATTGGTTCCACAATAATGCAGGTTGTTAATCTTGTGAGATTGGAACGTTTGTTTATCTGCAACAATCTCTGTAGAATTGAACTGAACGAAACCCTAGAACACAAAGAGGGGGGTGATGGAGGGTAAAAATTAGTCGGTAATTATCTTTGTTCCTGCAGGATTCTCACCCAGAGACATCAATTATGTTAACTCAACTTTCATTTACATTTTTTTTTTGTACTTGGAGAATAATCAGCAAATAATCTTTTACATTATTAAATAATATAAACGTGATACACTAACATTCTGGAACTACTGGCATTTATTTTAAAGAAGGACAGAATAAGCAGACTTTTCAAGCAAAACATTTCATAAAAAGAGGTTTGTTGTAAATGAAAAAATAATAGATATGCTGTAATAGATGTATAAGTATTTGGACCATTTTTGGTTGTCATACTAAATTGAACATATCCATATTACTGTATAGGACACCTGCGAAAAATTGAGGGGAACTGACTTGATACATTAAGTAAAAATGGACCCAGGACCAGTTGTTAAACGCAATTGCATAACTGGAAAAGAAAGTGAAAAGATACAGCTTTATTACAGTTTTTCTCGATTGCTTAAACACGTTTCTTGAAACTATGCCTCGTATTCTCAAAACAGTAAACACAAATCCATAACGTTTCAGTTTCCCAAACAACCTATTTTCAGGTCAAAATGAAGCTCTACACTCAAAACCATTCACTCTTGCTGAAAAACCAAACTTTGCCCTCAGACAGGACCCACAAGCCCTCAAAATAACACACACTACAGCATAGTCTAACACACTGGTGCAATAAATTCAAAACAACATTTCCAAAACTGGTAAGTTATGTTACTTGTGGTTCCCCTCCTCACAAACCTTTTCACAGATGAACAAAAGACACAACCAATGGATACATTGGCACATTTTTATTCATTCATGTACTACACAGTACAACACAAAAAAAAAAAGAAAAAAAAAAAGAAGATTATTCCGCTTCAGCCTCCTGTCTTTGGTCTGGGTCAGGCCAGAGAATCTCATCCACATCACAGGCTATATTAGATGTTTGAAAATCTCGGGTTATTGGTAAACCAGTCTCGAACCAGAGCAGTGCGATGGAAGCTGACGTTATCCCAAACAACAACGTAGTGAGGGTGGTCTGGTTGTGCTGGTTCCCTGTGGTCCAACTGGAACATATGCTCTCTTAGACCGTCAAGGAAAGCAAGGAGGAGCATAGTGTTATAGGGTCCTAAAATGCCATGGCGGTGGAGTACCCCTCGTTGGCTGATGGCTGCGCACATAGTGACATTCCCTCCGCGCTGACCAGGGACATTTACAATAGCCCGATGGCCAATTATGTTCCTCCCCCTTCTCCTTCTTTTGGTCAGGTTGAAACCAGCCTCACCACAAAGATAATTTCATGGGGAACAGGCCAGCCTTCAATCTCAAAGATTCTCTGCAAAACACATGAAACACAGTAGAGTAAATCACTATGCTGAAGCACAGTTCAAGAGGGCACAAATGGCAGCATAAACTGCTATACTCTGATGGTACACAATACTTCATGCGATATCAAAATTCATACCTGAACATATTCCACTCGTTGGTCTTTCACTCTGTCAGAGTTTCGTTCAAAAGGGACGCGGTATACCTGTTTCTTCCGGAACTGGTGCTTTCGGAGGATGCGGTCAATTGTGGAGAGGCTGATGGCATTTATTCCTCGAAAATGATTATTATCCTCAATCACTCTCCTTTGAATCTCTCGGCAGGCGGATTACATTATTGGCAATGACCATGTTTACAAGCTCCCTCTCTTGCTCCTCCGACAAAAGCCTTAGACTGCCTCCACCAGGTGGTCGTCTCTGTGTCCTAAAAAAATAGAAGCACTCATTACTGTAACTCTCACACATCCTTTTTACAGGAAAAAATGGAAACATACTGAAACTATCTGTATGCGAGGCAATTTGATGCATTTCTTTATTACAGTAGTACATATTACATAGTGCAACAGAAGATGTGATGTCAAAGCACAGAGTACAGCACAAGTTACTGTACAGAGCAGTCTTACTGTAAGTACACCTACCTGTTTTCCTCCCTGAAAGTTCTGATGATGGAGGCGACGGTGAAGCGACTCAAATTAGGCTGTACTCGTTGCCCAGCCTCCCTCATAGTCATGCCATGGACAAGGACATGATCAACTAAAATTTCTCATCCGAGACTGCTTGTCTCCTTGCCCTTCCTCCTCCTCCTCCACCACCACCTCCACCTTGTCTACCTCGTCCTTCACCACGTCCTCCTCTTCCTCTTCTTCCTCCTCTCCCTCCTCCTTCACCATGTCTTCTTCCTCCTCCTTCACCACGTCCTCTTCCTCCTCCTTCTCCACGTCCTCTTCCTCTCCCTCCTCCTTCACCACGTCCTCTTCCTCCTCCTTCACCACGTCCTCTTCCGCTCCCTCCTCGACCTCTTCCTTCATTTCTTTGTGGATCCATTGTTCCAAAACTCAAATGAACTGACTCTGGCACTTTTATGTATCTTGAAAGTTCTGATTGATGTGTGTTAAATTGTGACTCTTAGTGTTTTCACCTGGGTAATTGTGTGCTAATTGAGCTGAAACTATGCTGACTTGAGTGAACAATATTGAATGCTAGTGCTTTCTAAATGACCACATGGTCTAGGCAATGAAATATTAAGGGATTTGTGAGTAGAGTTTTGCAGTGACAGTTCAACAATTCTGACTCATGTGTCAAAACAGGGAATAGTGTTTATAGTTTAGTGTAATGGGTGTGCTTTTTGATAAATGGCATCATGGTTTTGAAATTTTAGTTCAAAAGCCTGGTTATAGTGTTTAAGCAATTGAGAAAAACTGTAATGTGCCACTGGGTTTGTGTTATCTGAAGTGTGGCCTCACACAGTATATGGTAAGCTAATTATTGAAGCCAAAATGCAGTTTTTCAAACCCAGTACAGTATGGACACAATTTTCAGTACAGGTCAAGAAGGCTAAAAAAATAATGTGTGTAAAAAGTTTGCCAATCAACATCCCTGAAATTTTCATTCATTTTCCATGTGTCAGCATGCTTGTTTTTTTTTATTATCACCTCTGTAAACATTAAATCCCAAAGGTCTGGTGTGTGGTCATGCTATATGAATACAAATGTTGCCACTGCTATCGTCTATAGGCAGGTGATAATGAGAGCCGGGCTCCTGGCGGCACTTTGTTCACACTAAAGCTGGCAGCACTCTTGCTTTTCATTTGCTCTCCATTTCATCTTTAGACCAGAAAGCTTTTTCCACTAAAGCACAAGTGTCAGTAGAGTGAACTTGGAGAAAATCTATTCCATTTCCTTTTTGGCCTGCATTTTGACATTGAGAACCTTATTTTTAAAAGTGAATTGCTGCAAATCAGTGTAATAGGGTAATAGGATTTTTTGTTAATGTTAAGGAAAAAATGGAAACAAGAAAGTGCAGAGAAAGCCAAGCAAGACAGTCATTAGCAGATTTGATACTTCTCAATAGTTAGAACTGGAATAGTTGGAAGAAGCACACTACAAACGGATCAATACCAGTTTATGTTAGCCTGTCCTTTGAAGAGCTTAATGATGTGGAACACCTTTGAATGTATTGCTCATAGCACTGCCAGCAGAATTCCCAACAACCAGTAAAGAGTAATCCTCATTATGAGTAACGAGACATATTCTCTCTGTTCTAAAAACAAGTGAGGTCCCTTGATCAAACTTTTGTGTTTGATGTTTTTTATTTCTGGTAAAAGAAATACATAAATGAAGATGAAAACCAAAATATGAAATGTCATATTTTCTATTTTTCTGAGTAATTCTTTAATTTGTAGAGGGGAATCAAAATGACAATTTTCACCGATGATTTGAAGCAAAACTACAAGTTAAAAAAATAAAACAACCTTAGAAAGGTAGTAGCGTCCTTATTTTATTTTTACACAGAGGTAGGTGGGTCTATTACTAAAATCAGTTGACTTCAGCACCCCTTGTTGCATTGTATACCAATGGTGAATCCAAAAATCTACCCCAAAACCACCCCCACATTTTTTCAAAGTTGGAGAGCCTAGATCCAAAAGTATTAAAGATATCTTAATACCCTTTTAGATTTTGGTTCAGAACAAAATGTCATAAATCTTATTAAAGGCCCTATATGGTTAAATCCCCGAGATATGGGTTTCTCAGTGTGGCTCTATTCGTAAATTGTGAAGTATTACACATTTTCAGTGGTTGAAAAATAAATGTGGGTCACATGGTATGAAGCTAGTTTTTCTCATCTAACAAAACAAAGGTCTGTTGAAACTAGAAATGTACCTTTATTGATTCAGATTTAAAAAATAATGTCATAATCTTGTTCTCAGAGGGTCAAAAACACAATTTTTGTGAATAAGCTAGTGTTGTCATGATATCAAAATTTCAGTAAAGTTTCACGATTTTCGATACCACAGAAAAATAGGTAGTATGCTATTGAACACATTCATTTAACCTATTACAATGTTACATTTCAACCATGTTTCCTTTGAGTTTTACTCAATTAAGTAAACATTGCTTCAACTTTTTCAAGTTGGGCTCAATTAAATCCAGGTTTTTTTTTTCTAAATTATGTTCCATTACCCAGTTTGATTATTAAAGCGCAAAATGCTGCGATTTAATTATATAAATACTGTATATAGTCTTCAGGCACTGCACGTGTCACATTAAATGAGCGTTCTGCCATCCACTACAATAAGCAAAGATGCTCATTAAATTTGGTGCTTCACAAATTTACGCTGTAGCATTCAGTGCAGACAGACTGTATATTTATTAATTAAATCACATCCATTTGCAGTTTAATAATCACACTAGAACATATCACAATTTGAATTTGATTAACTGTCCATTTCAGTGCAGAGCCATATAGAGAGAGAGTTGCGACAACGGAAGTTCTAAATGCTTGATCGTCACGTGATTCACGTAGACTTAAGATAGTTCCAGGAAGTGCTTTGGCGGGCATTTCAAACTGTTAGAGTAGAGTGACAGAACTGCAATTTCTGGTAATTAGTAGTCAATAAATGCATTTATTTTATATATTTATGTAACACACCGACATATGTATGTAGCATGAGTATGTTGTTACAGCGATGTTGTTTTTTTAAAGATCAGATCAGCTAATATTTGAGGATTAGTGTTCGCTTACCTCAACTTATTTCAGGCTAGGGTTTCTGTTGCCTTTTTATGTTACCTCATGTTCATTGTTTTCACTAATCTCATGGTAACCAATGTCATATTTATTACTTTTCAGATAGTACAGAGACAGGCTGGTGACAGGTGATTTCCAGCTCGCACCGCACAATGGGTCAATGAACTATTAATCATTAGCAGCAGTTACGTAAATGTAAAATTTAGTGAAATGAAGCTTATTGTTTACAATTCTTACAATTCTATATATAGTAATATAATTATTTATTTATTATAAATATTATATATCTAATGTATAATTCTTACAATACTTATTCATATACACAATATATTCAGCTTTAAAACAACTTAAGCATACTAGTATATAAACTGCCGCTCAAAAGTAATGAGGCTGAAAATTCAGCTTGGCATCACAGGAGTAAATTACATTTTAAAATACATTAAAATAGAAAACAGTTATTTTAAATTGTAATAATATATTATGATATTACTTTTTTTTAAAACGATGGATGAAACTGAATCAAGAGAACAGATTTTACAATTAATAGGGTGTTCGTTACTAACTTTATCCAGCTCCAATCCTTGCCTAATCTGTTAGTTATCCGACATAACATCCCTTATCTCCTAATTTAATGAATAATACTCAACTATAAGGTTTTAATTTAATTTAAGTTATTTTTATTTAGATGTACTGATAATATACAGAATAAGATAATATTATTCTTTAAATACTATCTCACCTTTTAAAAGTGCGTCGCAAACGGTTTGTTCTGCTGCATCTCTACGGCGTGGCATGTGTTTGCTGCTACTTCCGGGAACTATTGAGAGGCTCCACGAGCCGCCATTGCTGTAAAAAAAACGTTCCATTGGAGTCAATGGAGTTGTCGCAACTCTCTCTCTATATGGCTCTGTTTCAGTGTAAAGGACTCACAAACTCACGCTCAAATGAGCATGTGAGCATTTGTAAGATGCTGTCTGTCATTCAGACGAATTGAGTTAGTGCTCGGTACAACCGGTACTGTAGCAACATTGGAATCGTTACATATTTTTTATTTTAGTATCGACTTGGTATCGAAGTACCAGTATTTTTGACATCACTAGAATAAGCAACACATATGGCTCTTGAGTTAGTGCAATACCTCTATTTAGTATTTACAATTTGGTTGATTTGACATGGAATAAACCATATTCTTTTGGCCAAATTGTAAGGCAGCATCACATCCAAGATGGTGGACAAAACTAAATAAAAAATCTCAATGCCAACTTCTCGGCTGGCAATTTACTTTGGTTTACTGCCATCTTTGCTCATGGATGGAAACAAACTCAGTTCTGCAAATTTTTCCAAGCCAATCACCTGAGCCATGAATGCCATGTGACTAATCACCCTGGATCTGCAGGAAAATTACACTATGTGCTGATGATAATGGAATGTAAAATTAAAAATGTATGGTCTATATTTTGCAAACATTTTGTCTGAATACATGGCTACTTGGCTGTCAATTGAGAAAGATTACTTTTGGCAACATAATGGTTTAATTACAACATCTACCAGCAGACTAACTGGCTTATACTAACCAGCAAAACCCTGACAGTCCTCACGGATGTCTTGTCACCTAAACAGCCAGTGAGGTGGCAACTGTGTTTGTGGGTTATAGGGTTATAGTAATTTCAAATGATACAGAGAGTCAAAGTTAATGACTAGCCTCCTTCGCAGTAATGAATAGTATCCACATGCAAATCGATATGTGCAGACAAGCACACAAGATAAAAGGTGTTGATGCACACATGCATGCCTGCACACACAACACACACATTTATAGTCCTAGCCTTGTGAGGATGAATCATTACTGTGGATGCTGTTTATGTGGCTCAGTTGCCTTTTGAATGTCTGTGCAATCACTAGTCAATGCAGTAATCATGGGTCATGTGTGATGGCCTACATAACCTCAAAACCATCACCAGAGTGGAGTAATTCATCCAAAAAAGATTTAATTTACTCAGCCTCGTTTTATTCCTTGATATCCCCTGGGCACTTTATGCTTTCGCTGTATGGAAAAGAATATCACGAACAATCTGCAAAGAAAGAAAGTCACACTGGTTTGGAATGACATGAAGATGAGTAAATAATGGCAGAATATAAATGTTTTGACATGAACACATTTTAAAATTACATTTGGACTTGGATTCACTCAACTAAACGTCTAGGTTACGGATGTAACCTCCGTTCCCTGATGGAGGGAACGAGACGTTGTGTTGAAGAAGCGACACTAGGAGTCTCTCTTGAGCGCCGAATATGCCTCTGATCTATGAAAAAAGGCCAATGAGAAGTAGGCAGACAGTATTTGCATACCCCGCCCCCCCGGACATACGGGTATAAAAGCAGGGAAATACATCGAGTTCATTCAGGATTTTTCTGAGGAGCCGGAAATGGCCCGGCCACCACAGTGGCTCGCCTCAGCGACGTGGCCGGGAGGACACAACGTCTCGTTCCCTTAATCAGGGAATGGAGGTTACATATGTAACCTAGACTTTCCCCGTCTGTCGCTCACTTCGACGTTGTGACGAAGAAGCGACACTAGGGATCCAATTTAAATCACGCCATGCACTGAGCGTGTACTTTGTACTGATACGCCAGGCCATCGAACGCGAACCAATCTAGATGCAAGTTAAGCATTTTGAAAAAATGATGAAGTAAGGGCTGTAGAAACCCTTCTTCATCTCGTTTGGAGGGACAGGCTCTATCGCGTCTTGATGTAAGAGAGTAGCGGTTTCCGCGTGCAGGGATTTGGCATGCTCACTGTGTACTGCGGTAAAGCGGACGCCCGTGAAATGGGGCGGAGGCCTGGCAAACTGAATTGCGTAATCAAGTCGGACGGTCCAGGCCAGCCAGCGTGATGGGTTGGGAAGTGAAAGCCAAGCATCCAAGCTCCATGCTAGGGGCACCAAGGGGATGATTATTTTTGACGTACCAGGCGGGGCTTCGCAGCGGGGCGGAGCAGGTAGTACGGCGTCGGGAGGCGAGGACGCGTCCCGAGGCTCTGGTGCAGAGAAAGGACTCAAAGCACTTACATTGCTCCGCACTCCCGGCAGGGGGTGGGTTAGTGACTGAGGAGGAGGTCCAGTAGAGGCGTCCTCTGGACTCACCAGAACGCCCGGCTGGGGAACAGTCATGGGGCTGAGGGTGGAGGGTCCGCGTCCAGCGTGCCGGGACTGTTGAGGTGTGGCAGCAGAGTACCATGAGAACGGCATTTGCGGGCCAGGTGACACAGAGACAAAGGAAATAGCTCTTTTCCTGAGAATGTGATTACTGCAGCCCTGTCTAGGGGGTATAAATAAATTCAACAAAAGATTGTCCTCCCGGCCCTCCACCGGGGGACGGAGTGGTCTGCCTACCTGCTCCGGAGCTAACGTCTTGGTTCCTGGGTCGACCGTCTCAGGAGCACCTTGAAGCCTTCCGGGTCCTCGAGGGGTCCGTGAGATTGGGGGCGTCTGTTTCCTGCGGGGTGCTTGATGCACGGGCTGAGAGCTGGGTCCAGGTTGAGGCGGAGCAGGGTGTTGCTTCGCCGCAGGAGGACTCCCTCGGCGAGCCCATGGTGGCAGGTTTGCGGCGGGGCAGGATGTGCGAGATGGCCTCCGTCTGCTTCTTCACCGTGGAGAACTGCTGGGCAAAGTCCTCGATGGTGTCGCCGAAGAGGACGAACTGGGAGACAGGGGCGTTGAGGAAGCGCACTTTGCCGGTCTCACACATCTCAACCAAGTTCAGCCACAGATGACATTCCTGGACCACGAGTGTGGCCATCGCCTGCCCGAGTGACTGCGCTGTGACCTTCGTGGCTCTGAGGTTGAGGTCGGTCGCTGAGCGCAGTTCCTGCAGCACGTTGGGATCAGGGCTACCCCCATGCAGATCTTAAGCGGCGCGGAGGCCCCAGGAACCAGTCATCCAACCACGATGGCTGTGGGGAGGACGGATTTTTCCAGTCCAGCCCGACGCTGGCGGTGGCCCGGGCAAGCATACCGGACATCTGCGTGTCAGCCTCAGCCTGGGCTTGCTGGCCCAAAGGCGGCAGCCCAGGGGAGTCATCCACGTCAGACGCCGCGCTCTCCGATGCAGCGGCAAGCTCATCCACCTCGAGCTCCAGAGGATAGGCAGGCTGGCTGTGAGGGGGCCGCTGTTGCCTCGAGCACGGACGGGTTTCAACGAGCGTGCTGGGGGGCGGGTTGTCCGAGGGGGCGTACCCGGCAGAGCTGCACCCGCTGCCATCCCCAGATCACGTCCATCACCAGCCACATCGTTCTCAATCCAGTGAGAAGAAGGAGCAATGCGGGGGGCAGCTGGAGTGGCATACTTTCTGTTGAAAGCGAGCCGCGACCGCAACGTTGCCATGGTCATGCTCTTGCAGTGAGAACATGAACCATGTTTTTGCACTGTTGAAGCGCCCAGGGGCAAACTGCACTGCCGTGCAGAAGAGGAGAAAAGCCACTGAAGTGCGCCGTAGATCCAACAGAAGGCAAAGCATCAGAGAAACATGAACAGGTGTGTGACTCGCAGCTAACTGCATGCACGACCATTGGCTCTGAATAAAATTTCTGAATGAACTCATCGTATTTTCCCGCTTTTATACACGTATGTCCGGCGGCGGGGTATGCAAATACTGTCTGCCTACTTCTTACTGGTCTTTTTTCATAGATCAGAGGCATATTCGGCACTCAAGAGAGACCCCTAGTGTCGCTTCTTCGACACAACGTTGAAGTGAGCGACAGACGGGGAACCTAATCATTAACGCTATAGGCACCACAGAATCTCAGCATAATCCATTCAGGATGTGTAGAGGTTAGTAGGAGTATTCATAATCTGTTTTTCTCAATCACCATCATCCGGTAGCACAGAGACTTATATTCAAATATTCAAATCAGTGGTGTGTTTCTTTGAGGTTCTAATCAGAGTTTGAGAGATGGTGGGGGGGGGGGTGACAGATCTAGATAATTGTGATAACAACTGCATGTTTTTTGTGAAAGGATCCCAGTAAAATGATAAAAAAAATATGATTTATATGCAACATTTCTGACTTCTTTTTTGATGGGCCAGGCAAAATCTTCATCTCTGGTAAATTCGAATTGGTAAGCAATCATTCTCAGAGTACTCTTAAAGTCTGTTTTGGGGTAATCAAAATCAAGCAGTTTTTTGTTTTGTTTTTTTATAATAAGGGCAAAGCTTTACCAATCAAATGCATTGTCTTCCTGCCCACACCAAGCTGATTGAAGAGTGCATTTACTAATTTTCTTTGGAGCAACATTTTGAAAAACAAAATAAAGAGAATGCTTTTCAAAGAAAGAAACTAGATTTTTATGCTTTCTGAAGAAAATGTGAGTGGTGTTTACCTGTGCAAAACTCAACAACACAATGTCTTGGATGTAATCTGATTACATAGTAATGCAATCTAATTACTTTTAGTCAAATACAAAAGTGTAATGCATTACATTTTAAATTCTGTTCATCACATTACAGTTACTAACTTTCAATTAAGTTTCTTTTCAGTAAATTAGTTTGGTTACACATACAGTGTTTCTAAAATAGTATTTTATACATAGAATGTAGAACATGAATTAAGCTCATACTTCTTTTTTTCTTTTTGTAAAAGCTGAAATGAATGTACCCCATAATGAGTCATTAGCTGGGTTTCCATTTAAATATTTTGTGATTTTTAAGCTAAAAATCATTGCATTTCCATCCACTATATCATGCATATTATATTAAGGGAGCCCGCCTTGTCATGATGGAGCAGCTGAGTGACCTCCTTGCTGCAGGGACAGTTTTATTTGCAGGATTGGAGCAATTGGACCTTGTTTTATGAAATGCTGACAGGAGACGCTGCAGCATACCTGGGAGTGCCCTCAATCAAAACTGTTTTGGCGGGTTATGAGGACTCCTTTTAAAGACCAGCTGTGAGTTAAACACTTACACATGTCAAGGGCTATGTTCGAAGAAATGTGTGCCAAGGTCTGACCTGTGTTGTGCCAGTAGCATCAAGCTATTGCACACTCATAACACTTTGCACAAATGGTCAAAACAAGTCATCGTTTTGCAAATAAACTGTTTCTGTCACATTAATGAGCATTTAACTAATGTGAAAATCTAGAAAATCCACTTCCTCCTAGTACATTGCATTGTAAGTGAATATTGAGAGTTGATGCGCCTATCAAGTGTTTCCATTCAGGATTTCTTATGTGCAATTTCAAAACGCACATAAAAATTGTCGGATGGAATCCCAGCTGTAAGGAAGAAAGGTGTGGTGCTGGAGTTGTGGAGGATGATAGACATTATTTTTAATGCATTACAAAACAAAAACTTTTCTGGGAAAAGTGTTTTAGAAAGTAACTTAAAACTAAAGTAATTAGCAATGTGATTACATTTCAATTAAGTAATCAGTATATTAATCTGATTACAGCTATTTAGAAGTAATTAGTCATTTGTAGTGAATTACTTTTTTGAGAAACTGGCATTACAATGCAGAGAAATCTGTCCTGAGATATCGAATCTGTCTCTGTGAGAGCACTAGACTGTGTAAACAACAAACAAAAATGTGACGCGAAAGGCGAAATGGCACCGGGATATGCCGAAGGGGGCAGTGATATGCAGAAAAGTACAGCGACACCCCATCCTCACCTAATTCAAGTGTCTAACTCAACAGCTCAGTCTCAGTTAAAATCGCTCACTGCAACTTTAAGGTGTACTGGGTGGTTGCTAGAATGTTTTGCCATGATTTCCTCCCCCACGTGTTGTTCCAAACCTGCATGTGTTTCTTTCTTCCATGGAACATGAAAGGAGATGTTAGGCTGAATGTTAGGGGCTGACAGCATCAGTCAACATTCACTTTCACTGTATGTAAAAAAAGATGCAATGAAAGAGAATGGAGACTGATGGTCCCTAGCAATTTTCCTAGCATTTCCTTTAGTGTTCCACAAAAGAAAGTCATACAGGTTTGGAACATCATGAGGGTGAGGAAATTATGAAATAAATGCTATTTTTGGCTGAACTATCCCTTTAAATTTGGGGTTTTGTTTAAATCCCTTATCCTAAGCATGAGAAATGGTTATAGTGATGTGGTTTGAAGCACCAGACAATCATGAGCACAGTGCCAAAAGCAGCAAGTTAGTGTCAGGCCAGTCGCCAACCGTTCTCCACAGGTCACAGCTATGTCAGACACCCCCAACATGGTGTTCATGGCAACCACGACCCAGCGGAAGAACAAAAGTGCCACAGTGCACAGTGATTAAATTTTAAAATAGTCTGCTATTAGCCATTAACTGTTTTTGTCATCCTTTTAAACCTAAATTATTCCCCCTTCATAATTATAAAAACTCAAGCTGGACGAAAAGAGGAGAATTAAATAAAGCAGTCCAAACTAATACATCAGGCTTCTGTTTGAGCTAAGGGCTGAGGCAAAAACATGTGGGTTTACTGTGTCCAGCATGTCAAATAATTGAGCTGCCACACTTCATCAAGAGCCTCCTTAATCATCAGCCTGTTGCCTGACTAATGATACAACTTACAATTGTCTCCATTACAATGTCATACTTCTACTAAGGAATGGCTGTTTGTGAGTTGTACAAGAGAAAGAATGGGAGTTTTTCGTCACTGTTAAAGTGATAGTTCACCCAAAAATGAAAATTGAACACACTTAATGTCACTCCAAACTCATATGACTTTCTTCCATAGACTAAAAAAGGCAGTTGTTAGGCCTCAGTTACGATTCACTTTTATTGTATGTTAAAAGATGCAATTGAAGTGAATGGTGACTGAGGCTAATACCTTGCAATATAATTATTATCTAGGTGCCTAAGCTCTTGAGCTACTTTTTAATATGTAACTGACATGCATTTATATAAAATGAAAAACCAGGAGTAGTCACCCATTATTACATAATTCAATATTATTACATATTAGCACATGTGTTGCCACCTGCTCTGGATTACACAATCACTATAATCTGTCTGAGTACATATTCCAATATACTACCTGATCTCAGTCATATTGAATAAAACTCTGTATATGTACGCATTGCTTTAGTTACAATGAGGCATTCAGATCAGGGTTGCCAATTCAGATTTCAGACCATCTACATTTTTGATATTCATTCTAAACTGAAATTATCCAATTTAAGGTCATTTATTTTTTATATTTACATTTATTCCATTCCATTATTACATTAATACATCCAAAAGGACTTTGAATAATACAAAAAGAGGAATAATACAACATAAGATGAGTAATACAACATAATCAACTGTATATAGAGGTGATTATCTCTTATGGTACAGGTTTGTCACTAATTAAGTGACTAATACCTTCTCGACTCAATTTTCAAATCACAGTTTTTCTAAATAACCTGTCTATCTGTAAGCCTGCACCTCCATTTTGTGTATTATCTGCCTGCCTTGCACTTATCCTTTTTGACAAATCTGAAATATTTACAGTGTAAAGTGAAAGTGGAGGAAGCCTTCTGATATTATTATTTCTCCTGCTAATCTGAACAGGAACAGGTGGGCTGGAATATGGCATGACATCATCAGTTGATCTCGGGCTGAAATTTTTAGTGGGTTGTGTGCAGGGCTCCAAGATAGTGTAGCAATATGTTTTTGACGGTATCCATTGGTATATAGACACATTATTAATTATCTCTATTTTTAAAAACAGAAATATTATTCCTTTCATGAAATCACTCTAATGGGGTTCAGCTGAATAAATAAGGGGGAATCCTTTGTAGGGAGGGATGGGTTGTGTCATGATTATGTAACAGCATTTCTTAACATGGGGGAAATAATTTAAGTAGGGAACCAGCTCCAGATAATAGTATTCTGGGATGTGGACATAATCCTCTATGATCATAGCTTAATTAATGCTGAAAGCGCATCTGTTAACTATATAAATTCAAATCACTGCTAATGGCATGGTTTTACTCCATATGGCACTCCTATACTATAACACATCAATTTAATTTCCAACCCTGTATGAAAAGCATTGGTGGCTGTCACTTCAGGAGTGAAGTAGAGTGGATAGGATGTGACCTTGAAAAAACATTAGGCTACATTTTGCCTCACATTCACATGCCTCACATTCACATGCCATGTATCTAAGCTGGTGCGTATTGGTTTGGTTTAATAAAATGCACTGAAGAACAAAAGTCATGAGAACTAGGGTGTCAACTGTGGACAATGTAAAGAGAATGGGAATAAAAATAAAACAGTGTGTTACACATGCTTCTTGGAGTTGTTGTTTTTTGTGCCATTAATGATGCAGTTCAGCGTGAGCAAGAATTTAATCTAGCATAGGCATTCAACAGGAACTGCTGTCTTGCCTTTTTCATACCAAGGAACATTTAGTACTTTTAAGTAAACAGTGATCAATTCAAAATGGTTAAACACTGTGTTAAATAAAAGAGAGATACGTTTTTTTTAAATAAACGTCTGCAGATATACTCACTGATATACTCACTGAGCACTTTATTAGGAACACTATACTTATATTGGGTAGGGCCTTGCTTTGGCTCTCAAAATAGCCTCAAATCTTCGTGGCATGAATTCCACAATATGTTGGAAAAATTCCTTTGAGATTCTGATCCATGCTGACATACTTGCATCATGCAATTTCATCAGGTTTTTCAGCTGCACATTCATGCTGCAAATCTCAGGTTGTACCACATCCTAAAGGTATTCTATTGGATTCAGAACCCGTTACTGGGAAGGCCACTGAGGAACAATGAACTCATTGTCATGTTAATGAAACCAGTTTGAGATGACTTTTGCTTTGTGACATGGTGCATTATCATGCTGGAAGTAGCCATTAGAAGATGGGTCAATTTTGGCCATGAAGGGATGCACATGGTCAGCAACAATACTCAAATAGGCTGTGGCATTTAAGTGTTGATTAATCGGTGACGGGCCCAAAGTGTGCCAAGAAAACTTTACACACACCATTACACCACCAGCAGCAGCCTGGAATGTTAACACAATACAGGTTGAGTCCATAGATTTATGCTGTTGTTGCCAAATTCTGACCCTGCCAACTATATGCCTCAGCAGAAGTCAAGACTCATCAGACAAGGCTATGTTTTAGCTGTCTTCAACTGTCCAGTTTTGGTGAGCATGTGCCCACTGCAGCCTCAGCTTTCTGTCTGACATGTTGTGCATTCAGAGATGCTATTCTGCTCACTACAATTGTACCGTGTGGTTATCCGAGTTACCATAGCCTTTCTGTCACCTCAAACCATTAAGGCCATTCTCCATTGACCTCTCTCATCAACAAGGCATGTCCGTCTGCAGAACTGTCACTCTCTGGATGTTTTTGTTTTTGGCACCATTCTGAGTAAACTCTAGAGACTGTTGTGCTTGACAATTTTAGGCGATCAGCAGTTACAGAAATACTCAAAACAGTCTAGCATCAACAGTCATGCCACGGTCAAAATTATTGAGATTTTTCCCTATTCTGAGGTTTGATGTGAAAATTGACTGAAGCTCTTGACCCGTATCTGCGTGATTTTGTACATTGCAATGCCGCCACATGACTGGCTGATAATCACACAAATAAGTAGGTGTACATGTGTTCCTATTAAAGTGCTCAGTGAGTGTATGTCTATTGATATCAGGCTTATAATGTTCAACTGCTGTAATCCCGATAAGTTTTACCAGGGATGAACTGCTGAATATTCAGCAGAGCATACCTGATAATTTTTTGCCAGTGTTTGAACATGTATAAAAAAATGCATAAAGGGCCTTTATTTAAATGAACTGAGCTAAACATTATATTTTGGACACTGCCATTGAAAACAGGAGGATAAGTTATGCAAATGGTAGCAAAATGAGAAAAAAGGGAAAGGTATAAAATCACTAAAGATGGTTGCTAAAGTAATTTTGTGTACTCAAAACGACATCAAACCACATTTCTCCAAAACATCAATTTCCAGTCAATTTTTTATCATTTTACTGCCATTTCGAGACCCATAAGACTGGCTCTGAGAGAGGGATTAAATCTGAGGAATAATTGTAACCAAACACCTGTAAAATGCGAGGTGGCACCTGGGAGAGGGGAAATTATTTTCAGATGGGAGAATACAAATTAAAATCAACTACACTTTTAATATGGCCCAACTTTAACACAGAATAAAATTTTCCAAGACGATTAATAAGTATATTTTTAGAACTAAAATGACTAAGGCTTTTTCTATAACAGTGGGAACTAATGATAATTTACAACCTTCATGATGATCTTTGTTAAATAATGCCTTCTTGTTAGGCTGACAGAATACTTCAACATGTTACAAATAATTAAATACTTTATGTGGAAATGATATGGCAATTCATTAATCTTATTTCATGTAATAAAGCAAATAGATTAGCATGACAGAATGCTGATCGATTACAGCATTTAATATTTGATTTATGGCATTGTCATACATTTTTAAAGACAGATTTTGGCAGCGGACATTTTTAGATGTTTTTGCCTTGGTATCCAATCAGTAAAAACAAAGAAAAGATTTACATTTCTGGTAAAAACTAAGAAGAAAATCAGTGTAGTAGATTCATGTCAAATTCTGCATTCAGTTAGCCATGGGCTTAGCACATACTTTCCAAAATGGTATTTCTGTAAAAGCTAAAAATTTTCCACAAGCTTGTTTTTATTATTTTCACTTGTTATTATGAGCATTGGCCTGCAAAAGCCATCGCAAAGTGAGTTACCCTGGGAAGAGTTCCTCTTGTACTAGCAGTAAGTAAGGGACATTGGAGAAAGTGCAATATATAAAAAAGGTTTAAATAGCTTGGTGTGTGAACTGCATGTAAAATATAACTTTTTGTAATAGCTTTTTTTGTTGAAGGACATAGAGACACGCAACCAGAGTCATTCAATAGAGGAGGACAGTGCGCAACTTTCACAGCCTTTCATTTTACCCCTACTGGTTGAATAGGGATCTGCATGTCCAAAATTTTTGTTTCAAGATGGAGCTCTCTAGCGTTTTTGTTACTTTTGTTTGTTTGTCATGTTTTTCACTCTTTCCCGATCAGGTTTACCAGGGATGAACTGCTGAATATTCGGCAGAGCATACCTGATAATCTTTTGCCAATGTTTGACAATTCAGACATTTTATTAGGCATACTAGTTGGAGGTGCATCGATGCTCTACAAGCGATCCAAAAGACGCATGCGAGGAAAGCGAGCCGGCACACTTGAGAAGCTTCTTCAACACGGCTTTAGGACTCCGCTGCCGAGTATTCATCTGGCGAATGTCCGCTCCCTCGCCAACAAAACAGAGTTGGGAAGCTGCTTCTCCTCACTCAAACAAATAAGGACGTTCCTAATCCGCTGCTCTGTGTTTCATGGAAACCTGGCTGAATGAAGCCATCACAGACACCACGTTTCACCTGCCAGATTTCCAGCGGTTCAGAGCGGATTACAATTCGGAATCATCGGGGAAAATGAGAGGTGGTGGAACATACGTTTACATCAACAAAAGGTGGTGTACAGATGTAACAGCATTGAAGAAGATTTGCTGTCCTAATTTAGAAGTGCTCTTCCTCAACTGTAAAACTTTCTACTCGCTGCAGGAGTTTTCCACCTTCATTCTGGTGAGTGTGTACATCCCACCACAAGCATGCATGAATGCAGCATTGCAACAGCTGGCTGATCACATCACAGACACAGAGCAACAACACCCGGACTCTCTTATCATTATTCTGTGAGATTTACTAAAGCTAACCTCACCCATGAACTGCCAAAATACAAACAATACATCACATGCCCTACCAGAGATTGAAATATACTGGACCACTGCTCCATAACATTAAAGGATGCATATTGCTCTGTCCCACATGCAGTCTTAGGACTCTCTGATCACTGCCTGCTTCATCTTCTCCCTACCTACAAGCAGAAACTAAAATCAGCTAAGCCTGTAATAAGGACTGTGAAGATTTGGACCATTGAAGCAGAGCTGGAACTACAAGCCTGCACTGAATGGAGTGTTTTTGAGGCTGCAGCCACAGACCTGGACGAGTTCACAGATACTGTGACATCATATATCATTTTCTGTGAGGATATGTGCATCCTACTAGGACATTTTTATCATTCATTAACAATAAACCATGGTGCAAAAAGGTTCTTAGTTTTCATGGAATGAAGGAAGCGGCCGACGGCAAGATCGAACTCAAAAGAGGCTTTATTTTCCCACACTTTTCAGGGTCACACAAACTCAAATTATGCTTTTCAGCACAACATAATAATTGCACACATGAACACTCTGCTCCGTGCAGCCTTCTCTCTCCCTCCACTGACATCTGGCTTACTCTTTAATCTGTCTCCACTCTCACTGCAATGACAAACAGCTGTTAAATACAATCAATGACAAGTGATGATCTTTACCGCTCCCATCTCCTGATCTTGCTCTCCATCCTCAAAACGGCACTCAACCATGCCCCACTACCACACATGGTTTACAGGAAAACTCAGACAGCTTTGTCATGCCAAAGAGGATACAGATCTTCAATGGATCACTGGAGCAGTGTGAAGTTCCCTGTTGCTTTAAATGCTCCACCATCATTCTGGTCCCCAAAAATTCCAAAGTCACAGGACTTAATGACTACAGACCTGTCGCTCTCACTTCTGTGGCCATAAAGTCATTTGAGAGACTTAGTTTGCTTAATAGCTCCTGAATAGCACTGTGACAACAGTGGTGTCATTCAGGTTCCTGGGCTCTACCACCTCTCAGGACCTGAAGTGGGACACCCACATAGACTCCATTGTGAAGAAGGCTCAGCAGAGGTTGTACTTTTGCCAGGTGAGGAAGTTCAACCTGCCACTTGAGCTGCGACATTGAGTCTATCCTGTGTACATCTATAACTGTCTGGTTTGGTTCAGCCACCAAATCAGACAGAAGGATATTACAATGGACTGTCAGGACTGCTGAGAATTGTATTGGTGACCCCCATCCCCCCATCCCCCATCCACCCTCCACAACCTGTATGTCTCCAGAGTGAGGAAACATGCAGATAGAATCACTCTGGACCCAACACACCCTGACCACTCCCTATTTGAACGGTTGAACAGAGCATTGAGCGCAAGGACATCCAGCAACAAGAACAGTTTTTACCCTCAGTTTTAAGTTGCGAACCTGAGAATACCTGCAGTGGAGGTGGTCTGAGTTCAGTTGAACTGGGACTATGGTGCGGTTCGCATGAGTGAGAAAGCAACCTCTATTTCTTTCAACAAAAAAGTTATTACAAAAAGTATGTTAATTTTGAACATGCAGTTCCCTGTTCAACCACTAGTGGTAACATGAAGGTTGTGAAAGTTGAGCCCTGTCCCCCTCTATGGAATGATGCTGGTTTCATGCCTCTATGTGCTTAAAAAAAAAAACTAATACAAAAATAAGTTCTATCTTGGAAACGCAGTTCACACACCAAGCTATTACAAAAAAATCCACTTTCTCCATGGTCTCTTACTTACCGCTACGAAATGTGGATCTCTTCCTGGGGTAACTCACATTGCGATGGCTTTTGCAGGCCAATGCTCATAATCTCAAGTGAAAATAATGAAAACAAGCTTGTGGAATATTATTAGATTTCCACGTTTTACATTAATACTAAGCCGTTTAAGATTTACAGTTAGCCGTTTATCACTGAATGTGTCTGGAATATCGAAAACAATACTATCTTAACCTCACTAGCCAGCCATCTCTCTAATTTGCATCTAAGGGTGCTTTCAAACTATCACTTTTGGTGCGCACCGAGTTCGAATGACGTCAAAGTTCGGTTTGTTTGGATGATGTGAACACTGTTTTCCGAACTCGGGTGTACACCCGTGAATGTGAACTCCGGTGAAGTACGCTGCTAATATGAACACAATCTTATGAAAGCGTGTACGTGAACCCTTATTGATGACATATAATTTGCGTCTTTGCAGGCTCCCGATCACAATTATTGTGGTATTAATCATTTCTCATACCAACTTGTGGCCAAATAAATCACCTTCAGAGAGCAGTACAGTCTTCACATTGCTCACGACAGACAAACGCTAATATTCTTCACATCATTGCACATTCAATGCATCCGTGGAATTTATACCATTCCAATGGTTTAAAAACTACAAGAGACAGTAATCATAAATCTGTGGTTGGTACCTTTACTGGATTCTCAGTATTCATGTCAACACAAAAACCCTTAAGCCTATAGGCATGCTTTAGAAATGATCATGTAATGTAATTCACTTTAGGTAATTACATTACTCTGTTCCAAACCACTAAATATAATAAATAAAAAATAAATTGACATTCCTGGCTTTGTGATGTCTGTAGTTGATATTCTTTAAAGGTCACAACTTGATTGAGAATCACAGGCTTTTCTTTGAGTTCCCTCTAGTGGAGAAATAGAGGGAAAACACTGTCTATTTCATATTTTAGTAGGCCTATTAGTTAGTACTATAGGAGGTTTCTTCTTAATTAAAAGTTTTTTCCAGATGTTAGTGGAGTCATACAATTAGTTCACACAATTAGACTTCATATGCTAACAGTTTAGAGTAGTATGATTGTCAATGAACAGTTGAATTTCAAAGTTCATTATTTATAATTTTAGTTATAAAATCAAATGTATGCCATAAAAAAAGACAATCAGTCATTGACAGCATTCCTATGATATCCCCCAAATATTTTTTACAAAGGATGCCCCCGTGATCACTGATGAAATAGTCATGCTTCAGCTTCTCCAGGCCCATCAGTGTCATGCTTTCTGGCTATAGCTTTGCACCCTCTGTGGCTGTCCTGAAGAAAACCTGATCAAATCTTAGGCTTATAGAATTAGGTATTTCATAGTTATCATTGATAGGTGTGTCCCAGGTGTATCTGCATTCCTCCGACTCCCCCAGCATCTCCCAAACATCAGAGATACACTCTGGGAGTCCCCCAAGCTTCTTTACCTATCATAACAAATGCAGACACAGAAAATCACAAAACAGGATTAAGGTATATCATGAGGTGGTTATGTCCATTGTTTCTTATGAGATGCAAAATATGTCAGGGGCTGTTCACACCGAATTAATTTTTGCATCCGTCTGTGCTGGTTTTTATGTAAACATGCACTAGACATCTTTGACCGATGCACCACGCTTCGCTGTTTTTTCAGCATCTCTCACAGGAGCGCCCCATTTTCTAAATGCTGTGTTATATTCAGAACTTCAAATAACAAAAAATTTGTCTCAAGACACCTTTGTTCTGTTCTATACGTTAGGCTGCAAAAGTGTATTTGGGCTGAACGGCCTACTTTGTATGCCATCATATGCAACCTCCCAATCCCCCAAAATAATTGCATGGTCCTGTGGAGCCTCTTTCATCCATTTCTTGGATTCGAGTTGGATTTACAGCTTTCAAGGTGAGACATCATAAGGCACAGTTGATTGAATTACAAGCTCAACTAAACAAATATGCAAAACGTAGCACAATTAGTAAGCTGAATGTTTTGAATGTTCTCTGCATGCATCCAACTTTTACCATTATAAAGATTAAAACAGTGCAAAAAGATCTCTTACATGACAATGGCAACATTTTTGCAAACCAAAATTACATACTTTTGCAAACATTACACATTTGGCTGCAGATTCTGAGCGAAATGTCCAGTGGGAGGTGCCAAAAGTGAGTTAAATTATATTGTAGTCAGACAAGATTTTTAAGGAGAAGATTAGATGGATTTTTTTAAGATGCACTACGTAAGATTTTTTGGTTAAATATTAACAAATTGCCATTGTTGATTGAGAACATAAACAATCCGTGTCCGTCTCCTTACCTTACCCTGTACGGTAAGCCTATCATTTGTATTTTGAGCTGTTGGGTCAGACTTGGCACAAAATCGCTGGCTTATGATGTTCATCCTTGCGTCATTACGTCATGTCCATAAACACAGGTGTAACAGTTCAATGGAACGAGGAAGTGGGAGACGGAGATTCCAACTCAAGGATGTCTCTTTTTATTAATGCACAAAACAATAAAACACCTCTGATCCGAGCTCCTCCCTCTCCGAAACTACTGTCGCCAAGGATATGGGAACCGCCTCTCTCCATGGTTTTACAAGGTTGAGGTGGTAAATCTGACTTGCCCCGCACCTAACCGTACGTACTACCTCATAGTCGATTTCCCAAACTCGCCCTGTGACATTAAAGGGCCCTTGTCACTTCACAGGTAATTTTGAGCTTGATGCGTGCAGCAATACAAGTACTTTATCTCCCTTTGCATACTCCCGTAGCTGAGCTCCCGTGTTATACAGCCGGGACTGACGTTCTTGCGCCTGTAGCAAATTCTCCTGTGATAGTCGCCCCAGTGTGTGGACATTTGCTCTCAGGTCAAAAACGTATTGAATTAAATGTTTGCTCTGTGAAGGTTCTTCCTCCTAATGTTCCCTCATGATGTCTAAGACGGCTATATGGGCTTATGCCATACAACAATTAAAACAGGAAAAACCTTGTGGAGGCTTGCGGGACCTCTATCACTGCAAATAACGGGATCGAGCTACTTATCCCAGTTCTGAGCATCTTCGTGCACAGACTTACGAATCATTTTCTTTAAGGTCTGATTAACTCGTTCGACCAAGCCATCTGTCTGTGGATGGTACATGCTTTTCTGAATCGATTTAATACCCGATAATTCGTACAGCTCACGTAGTGTACGTGACATAAAAGCAGTGCCCTCATCAGTGAGGATTTCTTTCAGAATCCCCAATCGGGAGATAATTCTGAAGAGTGCCTCCGCAACACTACATGCTGAGATGTTGCACAGAGGTACTGCTTCTGGATATCGCATTGTGTAGTCCACTAGGACTAACGCAAATGATGCCCGCATGCTGTCCGTTCTAATGGCCCTATGAGGTCCATGCCAATTTGTTCAAATGGGACCTCAATCAAAGAAATGGGGCATTATGGCCCTTTGGAGTGCCCGGCGGATTCACCAGCTGACATTCACGGCATGCTGCACACCACCGGCGAACCTCCCCTTGAATGCTGTCTCATGTTCCGGCTGGAGAAACTACGTACAGTTCAGTCAGTCACATTCACACTGTTCAGGACAGCATTGCAGTGGTCTGGATGGATGTTTATCTGTTATCCATTTGGCAAAGCTATAATGCCTGCTATAATGCTTGGATATGTATTCTGGTAGGGTTGTTGAAACTAATATTGCTTGTCATGCTTGTATGAACTAAACATTACTTATGTGTTTACCAATTGAGATGTATATAAATTGTCAGGGGAAGTTACTAATATTTATGACTCCTGAAGCTGACATCTTGAAATTGTTATTTAAGCATATTATTTTCATGTTTAATAAATAAAAATGTTTCCCTATTGTTATTGAATCCTCATTTTATGTTTTTAGTTTACAGTGTTATTCTATGCACTGCATAGACATACTATTGTAGTATTACGGTTCGTTGCAGTATCAACAGAGGCTGTACAATGCAATATAAAAATAATAGTCTTCCATTCTAACTCGTATCAGCCATATCACAAGTTCTCTTAAATAGTAAAATGTAGTAAAATGCAAACATTAATAGTTGATAAAACACTTGAAAAATCATATTAAAATATATTGGTTACTGGTGGTGATTGAGTCCCCTGTTCTCTATGTAAAAGCACTTTGAGAGTAGTGTTAGAAAAGCACTATAAGTGTAATTAATTAATTCAAAATATGTAAATATGTGGGTTTTTTTCATATTTTTTTATCTTCATCATAGTAAGTAATAATTAAGTTTTAACAGGGTAATAGCACATTAATGAATATCTCCCATTCATGATCACACACAGGCAATGTCCAGGTAAGCTCAAATCAAGAGATTTATCTGCCAAAAGATCAGTGCCGAAACACGAATGATGTAAAGCGTACTTCTGCAAATTGCTTGCAATTTTACTTTTCAACCACATATGTCACTAGAGAGCACATAGTTACATAGTGCAGCTATAATGAGAAAAATGTACCTCCCTATCCTAAATCTTTAACCTAAACCTAACCAAATGTGTCCTAAAAGATAAATGAGTGGTGAACTAAACAGACATCCTTATTCTAAATCAATTCCTAAACTTAATTGTTTATAGAGACATAAACAGCCATAGACCTTTGTTTGAAAGTGAATAAAACACAGTTGTCGAAGGGCCTCTAGTGTTAGTTTCACCAGGAAACTGCTGCAAAACTTAGAAATCAGCACATAAAACTCAATTTGCAAAAATTTTGTTCAAAAAGTGCATATCAAATTAACAATCTCAAAGGTTGAACAAAAAAAGAGACACTTGTTATTATCAGATTTCTCCAATCTCTTTAATCATCCACACCTGCAGCTCATCATCACCCAGTTTGGACTTGCACTTAAACCTCACAATCACACTCAGTCAGTGCCTCGCCTTGTTGAAGGTTCCTTGGACTCACCTTTCGCTCTGCTTCAGTGGAAAAGAACTTACCTGTGAGTTAACTTACCTGTGAGTTAACTTACCTGTTTATCAATTATCTGCCCTGGATGTGCAAGATAAGTGATTTTGAGAAATCTGAGTTTGCATTATACCTCTAAATATTGACCTGTTCCTCAGTTCATGGATGTGGCGAGTCTGAAACCCAGTTTGAAGTTAATGTTTCCTGTTTTGGCAAAGATTGTACCTGAAATACAGACCTGTGGATACTAGTGGTGATCGGTTGATCGCCTTCTGCCTATTTTCTCCGGTTTGCCTGTAGCCTCGACCGTCCCGGAGGCAATGCCTGTAGCCTCGACCGTCCCGGAGGCAATGCCTGTAGCCTCGACCGTCCCGAAGGCAATGCCTGTAGCCTCGATCATCCCCGTATCAATGCATCCAGCTGTCCGGAAGAAGAGGAGGATAAGAAGGGCTCCTACTGCCCAGTAGTTGCCAGTGCTCATGACCACAGAGGTCGTTCCCCAGTCACTACTGGTGCTCATGACCACGGAGGTCATTCCCCAGTCGCTATGGTACCACCCAGGCCTCCTGACCCTGTCCCTGCTCAGTGGCTGCCTCCTGAACCTGTGCCTGCTCTGTGGCCATCTCTCCCTGAAATGGTAAATGCACTTATATAGCGCCTTTTTAACCTTAGCGGTATTCAAAGCGCTTTATAAGCCAGGTAAATTTTACAATCTCTTAATGCATGCTCACACCCATCTGTGACTGTTTGAATTGTATTTAATTTTATCAACCACAAGATGTCACTGTGGCCTCCAAGCTCCACTCTGGAGCACTCTTTGTTGGACTGCTATGCCTCAGGGATAAAGCAAAAAACGTTCTTCTGTCCCTGCTTTATATGCAGATACATAAGAAATTCATAGGTTACGTTTCTCTAAAACTGTAAACCCTGTATCTCTGTGGCAGTATAAATGACTGTTTTCTTTTTTCTTTTTTTGTTGTTGTTTTTTTAGCAGCATGCTTGGACCCCACCCAACGTAACTCAACCAATGAAGTGAGTTTGGGCCGAGACTATCTCTTTGTTTGACCAATGGCAGATGAAGGTTGTATTCAGAAAGCTGTTTTGAAAACATTGTTTATTTTTGCACTTCCATTTAGTGTTGCAGAAATTAAATGCTTTAGCTTTAAATGTATCAATTTAATTAATTATCTATGTAGATTTTTTTTTTTTTTTACATAGCCTAATACACTATATATATTATACAATAATAAATAAATAAATAAAAAATGTATTTGCCACTTGCATTATTTATTTTTCTGGATCTCTGGGGATATAATTATGCTAAAACTAGAATGTTATGTTCACAGATCACGTGTCTCTCCTCCGCCCTGTCCGTCCCTGTCTGCTGGCACTCCCTATTGCAAACATTAATCTCAACAGCACTCGTCTCCATCCATATCTAATCACCTCAAACATCGCTCCATTAATATCAGACCTTCATATAAATATTACATCAGCAGTATCAATCGGTATATGTCCAGCGCATATTCGCTATGGAGGAGCAGAACGGAAGCGGATTAGCGATGTCATGGAAACAGATGCTTGAATAGCATCCCATCCCACCGGTACGCATCTTCAACTGACACACATTCTTGGATTTCTTAGTAGTTTTATTGTGTTTAATGTTGTACTTCATTTATTTTGCCGATACGTGTGTGCAGATAACCAGCTGTTTCGTGAAAAGCCGTTTACTGTGCAGTTACTTACAATTTAGCTGCAAGTAATGGTTTGGATACGTGTACTCACGTTAAATAGCGTAATTCAATGGCATATACTTGTCAGTAGATAGGTCTTATTATATAATGTAAACAATATAATGTATTGGGCTCAGTCACCATGAAAACTCTCTCCAGAGACATGTACTGTCTGTAAGCCCTGGGCCTGTTGCTATAGGTGATGTAGTCATCGCCAAAGGCCCTGTCACATCATAAATAGAGAAAATAAAATTGCACACAATTTACATTGCTTGATTAATGCTTCTGTATTTTACTTTATTGGACTGTCTTTTTGTGCTCAACCTATCCTGTGTCCTCTCTCCCTGTCTTTAATCTTATAGACAGTTTGAAGAGGTGACGATTCTCAGTACCCACCCCCTGTGAAAAGACAGTTGTGGCATCATCATGAACTTCTCACCCATCCTGTCACTTGTGTCCCTCCTCTGTGTTAGAAGTGAGGATATATTGTATTTATGTATATTTACATTAACATCCAGGCAAAAGAACATGACAAGTCCACACTGCCATTCAGAATTAAAAAATAAGTGTGCTAATTTTCTAACCCAGAAGATTTCAAACGTTTTGATGAAATATGATGATCCGCTTATGGGGGCCCCGATTTCTTAAATATAAAGGCAGCAATAGTATTTTCATGAATAAAGAATTTATTTCAGCATTTCCCCTAGGATTGTTTTCAGCAGTGGTGCTGTTGTGTGCATGTCCACAAGCCCGCAACTTCGGACCCGTATTGGGTGTTGGTTGAAGAAACAAGGGTGTCAAACTCAGTATCAGCCTGGGCCAAATCACGGTTTATTTGTGCCCTCAAAGGGCCTGTTGAAAATGTGGCCACCTTTTTCCAGTGTGTAGGTGGGGGGAGGAGGCGGGAACCAGTTGAACAGTCAAAGTAATATTTAATGTAACAATTAAAACACAAAGACATAACACAAATACACACACGGCAGCTGCATGTGTCTCTCTGCCTCTCGGACTGCTGCATCCGGCTGCTTTTATCCCTCTCCTCCGCTGATTAATCACAGCCTGGCCCTGCCCTCCTTCTCGTCACAGTTTTCAACTAGTTTCTTCTTAGGTTCCAAGACCTAAGAGTTTTGCAACAGACAAATTTGAAGGGGTTTTACAATCTCCGCCCTACATCTAACAAGTCTTAATCTAAGTGCATCTAAGTGCAGTTCACTGTCTGCGAATTACCGCACCTGCTCTGCCCTCGTGCTGCTATGATTAAGCCGTGTTGATAATTGACCCGTGTAGTGCTGTTTCATTCTGCTTTTGAAGCAAGCAAAATGTTCTCCAAAACATACAGATGACAGAGGAAGGCTCATTTATTTTTACGAGGAAAGCGCTAAATGATTGTTTAGTGAAATGTTGCGATCCCCCTGCCATTCTACATTTCAGAAATGAGCTTGCGGGCCACTTGAAAGTGAGTTTGACACTTGTTGTTATTCGGTGACGTAACTGAGTATGTGTGTGTGTGTGTGTGTGTGTGTGTGTGGTGGGGTCTCTTTCGCAGTGTAGAAAGTGCACAGCTGACTGGGGCTGGCAAGTGTTATGTTGTGTCAGGAATATTAAATGAACATCCCAACAGCAGTACTCATAATTCAGCAGTGTCGCAGCACCGCTGCAAAATGTATACAGGGGAAACACTGTATTTAGCAAGCGAAAAATACATATATATAATAATATAATAATAAATAATAATAATAATTTTATTTGTATTAAGATTACAGTGTTGTTTTCTTACCCAATATTAGAGTAATGCATAAACCTGAACAAAATTATTATCAGTTCAATTAACATATATTTGATTAACAGATTTGGCAAATCCAGTAATACCAATGAAGTCAAATTGTGGAGACGTGCGCTTCCAACTTTTTGGGTATGAATTTAAATGTTCAATAAGCATAGTCTACAGTATATGGGTTTGGCTTCAGGTGTCCACATATGTTTGGCCATGTATTGTACGTAAAGATTACTGCATAATATACTAGGTTCCCATGGTTATGAAATGGCTCTAAAATGACAACCCCAGTATGAAATGGATAGTTTACCCCAAAATTTAAATTCTCTCATTTATTCACTCTCATGCCATCCCAGATGGGTATGACTTTCTTTCTTCTGTAAAACAGACAGATTTTTAGAAGAATATCTCTGCTCTGTTGGTACATTTAATGCAAGTGAATGGTGTCCAGAATTTTGAAGATACAAAAAGCATATAAAAAGGCAGCATAAAAGTAATCCAGTGGTTAAATCCATATTTCCAGAAGCTATATGATAGGTGTGGGTGAGAAACAGATCAATATTTAAGTCTGTTTTAACTATTAGTTCGACTCCCTGCCCAGTAGGTGGCAATATGCAAGAAGATTTCAAACCGCCAACAACAAAAGAAAAATGTGAAAGTGGAGATTTATAGTTTAAATGACTGAAGTCCATCAATATTCATATATCAATATTTAAGTCCTTTTTAACGATCAATCTCCACATTCTTCTTGTCAGGAATCAGTCAAGCTCGTTCCAATCCACCACTCAAAGATCACTCTCCCCAGAATACTAATCACACACACCTGGTCATCATCTATCACATCATTAATCAGCTCATAAGAACACTCACCACGATTCCAGTCTTTGTCAAGCCTCCAACAGGAACAGACCGTTTTTTCCCGCATCCTGAAATCTCCGTCAACTCTGAATTCCTGAGTATCCTATTTTCCTTACCTGATTCATGCTAACCCTATGCACTGTTGTTCTGCCATCTCCAGATCTCCCACCCGATTCCTGAGCCCATGTTCGAGATCTGATCAAATGGCCTCGATCACCCCTAGAAGAGAAGAGGGGTTAACGAACTGATACTGAGTGATATTACTACGTTGGAAGTTATCTGGCTTATCTGTTGTTCTCTGTACATCCAACGATCTTCACCTGCACCCGAAGATTCACCATATACTTACCTTACACGATTATCACCTGAAATAAACAGCATTTGAATCACTTACCTCCGATCACCTGGTCTCTACCCTGACAGAAGGCTTGACCTAAAAAAGGAAGAAAAACAGCGCGATGGAATCTGCTCGTAATGGTGATAATCCTGCACAACCGCCAGCCGCCGCTGTGAATCCCAGTACTTCCGCAAACCCCGCTTCCTCTCTGGTTTGCTTCGCCAACCCAACTTCCCGTCCAGCGCCATTCTCCGGCCGGGCGGAGGACTGCAACGGGTTCCTATTACAATGTTCACTCGCTTTAGAACAGCAAGTCCAGTTATATCCCACTGAAAAGTCGAGGGTTGCTTTTATTATTCAACAATTATCAGGAGCTGCATTAAGATGGGCTGAAACTTTGTGGATGCAGGAATCTGCCGTTACTTCCTCTGTACAGGAGTTAAGTAAACCATTTCAAAGAAGTTTTGGAGCCCAGTAGATGATTCATCCATCAGTGATAAACTATTACAATTACATCAAGGCAAGAAATCAGTTTCTGAATATTCACTAGAATTCCGCACTCTAGCCTCCGCCAGTGGGTGGAACGAAAAGGCGCTCATCTCCGTCTACCGACGTGGCTTGAATCCTGCACTTCGCCTTCAACTTGCGATTTTTGATGATAGCCTGGGGGTCGAGAAATTCATACAGCAAGCTCTCCGTGTGCACCAAAGATCTCAAGGCTGCTATCGCGAAGCCCAGCAACCCACCTTTTTACCACCTCAGTATCCCGATAAATGCCCCTCCGAAGTGACCGTAGAGAAGATGCAGGTGGATGCCTATCGACTGTCTCAAACAGAACGTTCACGACGTCGAGAATTGAGACTATGCCTGTATTGTGGAATGGGAGGACATTTTCTTCGTTCATGCCATACACGACCTCCTAGAATGCTTGTGAGTTCCGTCTGCACGTCCGTATCTGTATCAGCTCCTCTAACGATATCAGTGATTCTAAAATCTACGAGTTTCCATGTCTCTGCTACCGCCATTGTGGACTCCGGGTCGGCAGGAGATTTCATCTCAGGACAGCTCTGTCAGAAACTCCAACTCCAGAAATCCGCCACCACCAAGCCATACTCCATCCATGCAGTAACTGGTGAAACCATCAATCAGGGGTACGTCACTTCTCAAATCAAACCCATTCTACTCTGTATTGAAGACACCCACCATGAACTGTTTGAACCTTTCATACTTGAGAATAGCCAGACTGATATTATCCTTGGCGCCCATGGCTTATACGACATCAACCTAACTTCAACTGGGAATCTGGTAAGGTATTGAAATGGGGTTGCATGTGCTCATCCACGAGTGTTGAACTCCCAGTCTCTTCTGTCGCTAACTTACCCAATGCCATCCCAATGAATTCAACTTCCATTGAAAGCCCCATAGAAAACCTGTCGGTATCCATCCCTTCATGCTACTCTCAATATTCGGATGTATTCAATCCCGTCAAGGCTGCCAAGTTACCACCTCATCGATCCTGGGATTGTGCCATCAATCTGATTCCTGGAGAATCCATCCCCAATGGGCGAATCTACTCTCTAGCTATCCCTGAACAAGAAGCCATGCAACAGTACATTGGAGAGGCGTTAAAACAAGGTTATATTCGGCCCTCTACCTCACCCGCTGCTGCCAGTTTTTTCTTTGTCTCGAAGAAGGATGGAGGTCTACGCCCATGTATAGACTATAGAGCTTTAAACAAGATAACCGTCAAGTTCAGTTATCTGCTTCCATTGGTTCCCTCTTCTTTTGAACAACTTCGAGAAGCCAAGTTATTCACCAAGCTGGATTTGAGAAGTGCATACAATCTCATTCGAATCCGAGAGGGCGACGAGTGGAAGACCGCATTCATCACCCCAGCAGGACATTACGAATATCTCGTCATGCCGTATGGTCTGGTAAACGCCCCTTCAGTCTTCCAAAGTTTCATGGATGAGGTTTTCCGAGACTACCTGAATCAATTTGTAATAATCTACATAGACGATATCTTAATCTACTCCAGAAACTTGGTGGAACATCAGCGACATGTCTCTCAGGTACTCCAACGGCTGCGTGAATTCTCCCTGTTCCTGAAAGCAGAGAAGTGCTTCTTTCATCAAGCCTCAGTCGAGTTCCTCGGTTACCACCTCAGTGAAAAAGGGTTAGAGATGGATGATCGCAAAACCAAGGCCATAACCTCCTGGACCGCTCCGCAGTCTGTTAAAGAATTACAACGATTTCTCGGATTTGCGAATTTCTATCGGAGGTTCATTCACCAATACAGCCTGCTTACTGCTCCTCTGACTTCTCTACTCAAGTGAAAGCCAAAGACACTACTCTGGACCACTGAGGCAGAACAGGCTTTTCAATCTCTCAAGACCGCGTTCACCACAGCCCCATTACTCCAACATCCAAACCCTGAAAAAATGTTCATTGTTGAAGTTGATGCTTCCACTACAGGAGTAGGAGCTGTGTTGTCACAATACTCTGCCTCTTCAGTCAAACCCATGCCTTGCGCATTCTTCTCTCACAAATTATCTCCTGCAGAGTTTAACTATGATATTGGCAATTGAGAACTCCTGGCAGTTAAACTTGCTCTAGAAGAGTGGAGACACTGGCTAGAAGGAGCCAAACATCCATTCCTGGTTCTCACAGACCACAAAAATCTTCAGTACTTGAAAGAGGCAAGGAGACTTAACCCACGCCAGGAAAGATGGGCACTCTTCTTTACTCGTTTCAATTTTCGGATCTCCTATCGCCCTGGTTCGAAGAACGTCCGAGCCGATACTTTGTCCCATCTCCATGCCCCCGAAACTTCCCACGAAGAACCTGAAAATATCCTACCCGAAAAGATGTTTGTCAATCCCATTCAGTGGGACTTAAATGAACAGCTGCTAGAACTATCCCAACACCAACCCAGCCCTCCAGAGTGTCCAGCCGGAAAGATTTACGTACCCGAAGAATTTCGTACCTCACTAATCTCCTCAGCACATTTATCCGTCAGCACAGGTCACCCTGGAATTAACAAAACCTATTCCACTCTCCAGACGCGCTACTGGTGGCCCCACATGATCCAAGACATCAAGACTTTCATCCAAGGATGCATCCTCTGTGCCATGAACAAAAACCCCCGTCACCTACCCACTGGAAAACTCATGCCTTTACCAGTTCCACAACGACCTTGGTCGCACATTGGAGTCGACTTTGTAACAGACCTTCCTCCCTCAGACAAGAATACATGTATCTTGGTAACCATTGATCGCTTTTCTAAAGCCTGCAAATTAATTCCCCTAAAGAACTTACCCACAACCTTTCTAACCGCCGAACTACTTATGGAGCACGTCTTCCGGAATTTCGGCATTCCGGAGGATATTGTATCAGACAGAGGACCGCAGTTTATCTCCAAGGTGTGGCGGCGTTTTTGCATTAATGAATGTTACGGTGAGTCTAACTTCAGGGTATCACCCACAAGCAAATGGTCAGGCGGAACGGAAGATCCAGGATGTCAGTCGTTTCCTCCGTACCTTCTGCCATTCTAATCAACACCTCTGGAGCCGATATCTCGTATGGGTAGAGTATGCTCAAAACTCCCTTCGACAAATCTCCACTAATCTAACACCGTTTCAATGCGTACTAGGTTACCAACCACCATTATTCCCTTGGTCCGGTGAGCCATCAGAAGTCCCTGCAGTTAACACCTGGTTCCAAAACAGTGAGAGGGTATGGAACCAAGCCCATCATCATCTCCAACAAGCCCTGAACCGTCAACAACGCGTTGCAGACGTTCATCGTCGTGGCAGCTCCGAATATCAGCCTGGACAACTGGTTTGGCTCTCGACCAGAGATATTCGTTTAAGGCTACCATGTCGCAAACTAAGTCCAAGATATATTGGTCCATTTCCCATCGTAAGACAACTTAACCCAGTCACCTACCAACTCCGTCTGCCGGCCCAGTATCGCATCCACCCCTCATTCCACGTCTCACTTCTGAAACCCCATCACCCACTTGTTTCTGTTCCCTCTACAGACCTAGTTCAGGATGACAATCCCCCAGTACCCCCCGTACCGACTCCATCTATACTGTTAGAGAAATCCTGGACTCCCGACGTTGAAGTGGTCAACTTGAATATCTGGTAGACTGGGAGGATTATGGACCAGAGGAGAGGTGTTGGGTACCTCGAAGGGACATCCTCGACCCCATGTTACTCACGGAATTCCACGAACAACATCCTGAAAGGCCTGCTCCACGACCTCGAGGTCGACCCCCACGACGTCAAGGTGCTAGGTCCGCTGGCGCGGACCCTGGAGGGGGGGGTAATGTCAGGAATCAGTCAAGCTCGTTCCAATCCACCACTCAAAGATCACTCTCCCCAGAATACTAATCACACACACCTGGTCATCATCTATCACATCATTAATCAGCTCATAAGAACACTCACCACGATTCCAGTCTTTGTCAAGCCTCCAACAGGAACAGACCGTTTCTTCCCACATCCTGAAATCTCCGTCAACTCTGAATTCCTGAGTATCCTATTTTCCTTACCTGATTCATGCTAACCCTATGCACTGTTGTTCTGCCATCTCCAGATCTCCCACCCGATTCCTGAGCCCATGTTCGAGATCTGATCAAATGGCCCCGATCACCCCTAGAAGAGAAGAGGGGTTAACGAACTGATACTGAGTGATATTACTACGTTGGAAGTTATCTGGCTTACCTGTTGTTCTCTGTAGATCCAACGATCTTCACCTGCACCCGAAGATTCACCATATACTTACCTTACACGATTATCACCTGAAATAAACAGCATTTGAATCACTTACCTCCGATCTCCTGGTCTCTACCCTGACACTTCTTTTGTTTTTGGCTATTTGCATTCTTCGGGTATTTTGCCACATACTGGGCAAGGAGGAGAACTCCATCCATCCATCCATCGTCAACCGCTTATCCTGTGTACAGGGTCGCGGGGGGCTGGAGCCTATCCCAGCTAACATTGGGCGAAAGGCGGGGGACACCCTGGACAGGTCGCCAGTCCATCGCAGCGGAGGAGAACTAATAATTAAAAAGGACTTAAAGATTGATGTGTTTCTCACCCACACCTATCATATGGTTTAAACCACTGGAGTCTTATGGATTACTTTTATGCTGCATTTATATGCTTTTTGGACTTTCAAAGTTCTGGTCACCATTCACTTGCATTGTATAGACTAACAGAGCAATAGAAGAAAAAATTCATACACATCTGGATGGTGTGAGGGGGAGTAAACAATGAGAGAATTTTCCTTTTTTAAGGGGAACAGTCCCTCATGCAGCATTTGTTGTTGATTGTTAATGCAGTATCGAGACAATGCTGACAGGCTGCATCCTGAAAAGTAATGAAAACATTATGGAAATGAATTGGTCAAAAAGAGTGGGAACCTTGAAAATATTATAATATGTCGCAGGGGGCTGGTTCAATCTGAGTGAATAATGAGTTGTGGTTCCCCATGTAACCTATTTTAGTATTAGTATACTGGCTTTTAAATGACAACCCCAGTATTAACCCCAGCATCATGCAGCATTTTGTTGTTTGTTGTTAATGCAGTATCGGGACAATGCTGGCAGGCGGCAACCTACTCGGAGAGTATGGTGACTCCAGAGCTGAGGAGCAGCAGCATTTTGCGGGTTCCAGAGGTGTCATCTTTAAACCAGTGTGCGGGGGCCTGCTGTGATCTCCCGGGCTGTGACCTGGCCTGGTTTTTTGAGCGCCGCTGCTATGTGCTCAGTTGTCAGCACAAAGAGAATTGCCAGCCAAAGCAGAGACCTGGCACTGACTCTCTCCTTGCCTTCCTGCAACGTGGGCCCCCACAAACATTGGTTCTGCAGTCCCTAGTACGAGATGAGTCTAATCCTAACCACTGGCAACCTTTGCCCAGACATAGGGGCTCAGAAGACCCCATGAAGGACCTTGCATTCTTGGAAGGCATTCAAGATTTGGACAACACTGATGCTGAGTATACTGAGAGCCTTAGAAATTTGGAAGACAAAAGAGTTGATAGTGTTGACCGGGATGACGCAACAGCAGAACATGAAGAGGGCCCAGGACTATATGACTGGCCACTTGTCCAAGGAAAAGAGGAATTTAACCAGACAGAGACAGAAAAAGTTGGGGGAAGACTGACAACGCTGCAGGACCCTCTTGAAAGTAGCTCCCTTCCTCCAAGTCGCTTCCCAGAAATTAAAAATGAAAGTGAATCATCTCTATTTGAAGCTGTACCTGTTATTACACCCCCAGCAACCACTGTACTTGACAAAACGGTGAGTGTTGGTTACAAATGTATGCTTGCCATACCTCTGCCAGACCTTCAAAAACCTTTTTAACCTATGTATTAAATGTTATAGCAAATAACCAACAAGTATCTTCCAAAAAACTAGTGGATGACCAGTTAAGGCAATGCCAGTATTTAAAGAGCAGGGTGGCAGATACATAGATATATATATATATATATATATATATATATATATATATATATATATATATATATATATATATATATATATATATAAATACACATTAAAGAAATACATTCTAATGTCACTGCATTATGGCGAATTCATTGGTATAACTATAGCCATGAAAATAGTTATCTTAATATAGTTACCAGAGATGCAATGTACTGACTTGGTGTTTTAGATAGTTGTAAATGTATTATCATTACTTTAAATGTTATGAGATTCTATTTTAATGGTATTAATTCAATAGGAAGTACAGTGTTTTAAATGTACTACTGTCACTCCGGACAAGTCCTTAATCAGTCTCTCACAATCTGCTGCTGTGTGAAATCTCTTTATAAATAAGACATCATTATTCCCTTTTTGAGTCATTCACTTCATTGCCATTTCTTGATCTCCTTAATTAGTCCCCAGACATTGTTAACATTCACGGACAGTGTGAAAATAATTGTTTCTCATCAGGTGGAGGAAGACCCACAGAACATTTTATCCGCAAGCATTGAGCCAAACATCTTACAAGACGTCAACTCGGAGCCCTCGACGTTTAACACAGTCAGTAGTTCCTTCACTACTCAAGCCAACATTGAGGCCACACCACAAACGATCTCAGATGAGCCAGGTATAATTAAAGTGTCATTGCATTATTGTTATTTAATATAGGTTAAATTTAAAAAATAATAATGTTCTTAAAGTGATAGTTTACCCAAAACTTTTAAGTCTCTCATCATTTAATCACCCTCATGCCATCCCAGATGTGTCACTTTCTTTCTTCTACAGAACACAATCAAAGATTTTTAGAAGAATATCTTAGCTCTCTAGGTCCATACAATGCAACTGAATGGTGACCAAATCTTTGAAGCTCCAAAAAGCTAATAAAGGCAGTATAAAAGTAATCCATAGCGCTCAAGTGATCCAGTCAGTTATGGGTGACAATAGAGCAAAACGTAACAAATTTTCACTTTACATTTGCCATTGCAGTCTCTTGTTATGATCAATATTTCAGGGTTGATTACATTGCTTCATTCACACGGAGAGCACTAGATGGTGCTAGGAATTGTAGTTAAGCTTGAAATCATGACCAACAAGAATTCTGCTGATGTCAAGATGTACAGTGAAAAATTAGTTACACCCAAAACTGATTGGATAGCTTCAGAAGACATGGATTAAACCATATGGATTACTTTTATGTTGCCTTTATGTGCTTTTTGGAGCTTAAAATCTTTTCACCATTCATTTGCATTGTATGGACCTACAGATATATTTTTCTAAAAATATTTGTTTGTATTCTGCAGAAGAAAGAAAGTCATACACATCTGGGATGCATGAGGGTGAGTAACTGATGATACATTTGTATTTTTGGGTGAAATATTACATTAATCAGTATTTTGTCTTCTTTTCCAGTAAAACATCCTTGAAGCAATTTCTGCTCCACTAGCTTCACCAAACAGAACTGCAAAAAAATACTTACTGTTTTCAAACAGATTCCAGAAAAGTCCCCCTGTCTTACACTGGTTGTATAAACAGATAGTTCTGCCCCAAACTCACACCATTGGATGAGCCAATGTTGCTGTGTTAGGCTGGACAGGCTGTTCAAACAAACAGAGCAATGTTTTAATAGCACCACGCCACTGTGTTACACTTTTAGGTAAATCAACTTCCAAATGACTTACTTATAGTTGACTCTGCATATTAATCTGGGCTACCAGAAAGAATTTTAACAATAATTTTAAACACATTCACTTTATTTAGTTTTTTCTTACCCCACTGGCTATTTGGTTAGGCCTTGATTTAAGCTTAAGAGGTTTATGTAAAAAAAAAACAATCTGAAGAGATATTCTGTAATGGGATAGTATGATTTTCTTTCCTCCATGGAACACAAAAGGAGAATGTTAGCCTCAGTCGCCATTCACATTGATGGAAAAAAAGAAGCAATGAAACTGAATGGTAACTTATATTCTGCAAAAAAATCCCCTTTGGTGCTCAATGAAAGACTGAATATCATACAGGTTTGAAATAACGTGATTTACTTTTTAAACCTCTTGAAATTCTTTGAAAAAAGTTGTATATTATTTTACACAGTTTTGCTTCTCAATTAAATGTATTTTGGATCTATAGATATTTGTACTGGAAAACGAGACAAGAATACTGATAAAAACACTTTTGCGGTTTTCAAAGATACATATTTTACAAGTAAAAATAAAAATAAAAACGTCAAACAATTAGAAATAAGTAGCGAAATTCTCTCAGTTCTTCTCAACTGATTAATTCTCACTGTCTTCTCATTGTTCAGTAAGAACCCTGATTGTGTCCAACAGAGACCCCATGGATGTAACACTGCCTCAAAATACTATTGAACTAACTGCTTCGGTTATTCCAGAAGACACTGCAGGTATGCTTAAATACAAAACGCTGCCTTCATAGGGCCACAAAATTCAGAATTATATTCCTGCTTGAATCATTAACTTAACCTTTAAGTGAAAAGCCTATATGCTATTTTTCCTCAGAGGCTCCTTACACATATGAGTGGACTTTCACCACACCAGATGGACACCGTGGAGTGATGGAGGGGCAGCACAACAAGTCCGTCAAACTTTCAGAAGTGAGGCTCGACTCCTGGTCCCTTTCGACCATGATTGCCAAGTAATAATTTAGATGAGACACAATGCCCATTTCTAACATTGTGCTTGTGTCATTTGTCCATTTCCAGATGTCCGTGGGTGTCTATGCTGTCAGAGTAACTGTGAAAGGGAAACAGGTGTTTGGAGAAAGTGAACTGAATGTCACAGTGTACCCTGGTATGTGTCTTACAGACATAATTTAATATTATTTATCAACTGTTCATCCATGTGATTTATATATGAACAGGCTCACTTTGTCATTCTACAGCAGTGAATGTAAACATGCCTCCTAAAGCTGTCACTCTGCCTAAGAGCCAAGATGTGCTTCTCCGAGCAGACTCAATTATCATCATTAACGGCAGTCGTATGTTTTGTATTTTCTTCTTCTCTCTTTATATACAGTATATACCTTTGTTTCTTAAAGGGATAGTTAACCCAAATATGAAAATTCTGTCTTTATTTATTCACCCTCAAGCTCAATGATAGCCTTGGTCACCATTCTCTTTCATTGTATGGACAAAAGATGCAATGGAAGTGAATAGTGACTGAGGCTGTCATTCTGCTTAACATCTTTTGTGTTTCACGGTTGAAAGAATGTCATATGGTTTTGGAACAACATGAGGGGTAAGTAAATTATGACAGAATTAAAAATGTTGAACTCTAAATAGATTTTAAACATTTAAAAAACGACTCAACTTCTGTGATTCATGTTAAAGAAATATAATTGTTTGGTTTATTTCACTTGCCTCATGCCTTCCCAGAGAGCTCAGATGATGCTGGAATAGTCAGTTACCTGTGGGAAAAGGTGGATGGACCTCTTTGGAAATCTGAAGGCCCAGTTGATACACCTGTTCTGCAGCTACAGAACCTTTTGTCAGGAGAATACACATTCATGTAATAGCTCTACCTTTGTCTTCCCTATTATGACCTACAGCATAAAATGATCCTGTACATATTAAAAAGATATAAATATATGATTCATTTTCCATCACATTTGATGCCATGTTTGTCTATAGATATGTATGAAAAGGCTGGTATTGCATGGGTCTGCAAAATGCTACTTTTTCCACTGTAGAAATTAGTTTTATAGCGTCATGAATCAATTAATTTTGCTTTATGCAAAAGCTGTCTGATTACAGTATATTAGCTGGTGATTGTTCTCTTAACACTGTGCTGATGTTAGATCGGTAAATCTTGTGGTTAATTTCCATTCTTCACCTTCTGTATTTTGCTGTCTTAGAAGCTGTTTAACTATGAATGCATCTGGTGAGTGGAATGTCTCTGGTGGGCTTTTTTAATTTTTATTGACCTCATTAACTTTATCCTATCCTGATTTTGCTTGGCCTACATTAGACTGACAGTGTCTGATTCTGATGGGCTAACTGACTCCAGCAATGCCACCATAAGGGTCAGCAGTCCAAAGGATGACCCTCCTCAGGCCAGAGCAGGCACAGATCAGATCATCAACCTGCCTCTTAACCATCTCATCTTGTGGGGCAACCAAAGCACAGATGACCATGCCACTATAAGCTACCTCTGGAGTCTCCATCCCAGCAGCCTGAACCAAGAGGTGACCATGCAGGTAATTCATTCTTAAATTCATCCAGAGGAACATTTTAATTGCTCTTTTATGATGTTGTCTAGGATAAAAATATTATAGATATTAAAGAGTGTGCATGTTCCAGTCAACTATTAATTACGATATATTTGACCAATAATGTCTTGATAGATGTGAATGTAGAAATGTTATTTGATGTTCTACGATACTTAGGGCATGGTATTGATACAGATTTCCCGATTCGATTCTGATTCACATACTCTCGATTTGATTATTTTCTGATTTAATTCGATATTGATTCATTTGGATATATTTCAGTTATAATGTATTTTTGCTTACATATCAAAGAAATTCTCTCCCAGCTAATGCTGTTAGTTATACAGGGGACCTTCTAACTAGGTACATTAAGAAAATATTCATTTTATCTGCCACACCCCCCCCACACACACACACACACACACACACACACACACACACACACACACACACATTATTCCATTTCTGTTAGTCACATGTCTGTGAATCTTCTCCAGTTTATGTCTTAGTTGTTGTAGATGTTTATACAAATATTTACACGTTAAGTTTGCTTAAGGTAAAAGCAGAAGAAAGTGAGTTTCTTTTTTGCTGAGTTTATTTTATTAATTTTTTATCACTTATCACGTTTTGACTTTTTTAAAATAAACAAATCCATGTATTCAATAAATACGCTATTGTATTTCATATCTTATTTTTTGTTATACGTTTATTGTTTAATTACATCATTTATACTATTTACAAGTATTTACATTGATTTGTTTAACACATGTTTAAACCGGTACTGTCTCTTTAACAAAACCATCATTTCTGTAAAAAGCACCTGTAGATGAGTGCATCTGTGCCATGCATGATTAGAAATAAATGTTTATTTTTTGCTGTTTTTGATAACAACAAACTTTAGAGAACATAAAGTGTATTAAAAGAGATATAATGACAAATGGGTTGCGTGGATCTCCTCTTTGGACACCCGGAACAACTTTTACTCTCAGAATGCAGTGAAAGGATCTCGCTGCTCAAAAAGCCAGCCAGTTGCCAATCATATACATTTTAGTCATATAGCGTCAATTTTGGTTGCAAATGCGAGTGATTTCCTTTCATTGTAGTGGAGTGTTGCACATAGAATAAAAGATCGATATTGGTATCGAGATTGTTCAAATGAATATTTTATTTTTACCCACACCTAATGATACTACACATTTCAGGACATAAGGTCACCATCCCTGCAGCTCTCTGATCTCCAGGAGGGTCGGTACACTTTTCAACTGATGGTGACTGACTCCAGTGGTCAACAGGACTCAGATACTGTCTCAGTTACTGTGCTGCCTGGTAATATAGAGTATATACACATACATATACTTACAAACACATACCCATGCAACACACTACACCAGCAGTTTACATGTAATGCCTGAACATTAATGTATTTTTAATGCAATCAATCTGGATGATTTGGATTTGATTAAAGAATAACAATACATTCTGTATAATGTAAATTTTGTTTTGTGGTAGCAAACAGAGCACCAATTGCCATAACAGGACCAGACAGGCAGCTCATCCTCCCAGTCACCAGCATTACATTGAATGGCAGTGACAGCACTGATGATCAAGCCATCAGCAGCTACCAATGGGACATTCTTAGGTACCAGCATACTGGCAAGACTGCATCCTAAGATTAATTAAGCAAATGTGGACCTGTTATCTTCAAGGAAAAATACCTAACTAGGATCCATTCCCCTTGGGTCCTGCTCATGATGAACTACCTACTTAAAGAATTTAGTTCCCATTTTTTCCCATTATTCACTTTTTTACACACCTGCCTCAAATTAAAAAAAAAAGACATTGATTAGCTGGTTCAGGTTTGATTAATTAGAGTTGGATCTTAAGTTTGCAGGTAGTTAGATGTCCATGTAAATTAATGACTCTGTTCTGGAGAAACATGAGATTAAATGCAAATGCACAAGAGGTCAAATGCACAACATTCAAAGTTATTTTAAATAAAAGTTCAATTAAATTAAACTGTTCACCAGTTCATGGTTTGCCACTACCATGGAGTGAACCGGCAGCTTTAACAGCCTAAAACCTTACTTTAATGTTTAAACCCTTGCAATGCTGTGAATACAATGCAATGACAATAAAGCCTGCATTATGTATGAAATATTTGTTGCGCAGGCTGATAAGGCTAAGTTAAGGATTTTGTTGAAAAGCTTATTGATGTGCCCTTACCTCTCTCATATATAATATATTCTCATTTGATCTTTTCTCATATATAACACTGAAGTGGCCCTCCAGGCTCAAAGATAAAGGATGCCACCAAACCAGATGCCATAGTTACGGGCCTAAGAGCTGGTAGTTACAAGTTCAAGCTGACTGTGAAAGATCAGCTGGGAGCAACAGACAGCGCAGTCTTGACCGTCACTGTTAAAGAAGGTGAGCTGAATCATCCAAATGTCAAAAAAGCACCTAGAAATAAACAAAAGTTATTTGGATTAAAATAAAAAAATTAAAGGTTAATAAAATGAAAGAAAATTTGTTGCATTGACCAAGTCCACAATGAAAATCTGGGATGGACATAATCAAAAGCAAACCCTTTCAAGCACACAAGATGCTCTGTGGAACATTCTCAAATCATGCTGGAATAACATTGATTCATATGGCCAAATTTTAAGAGCATTAGTGGTTAGCTCAGAGCAATGCCATAAGTCATAAACGCAAGAAGACAATGGGCATGGCTAGGAAATGTTTTGTATTTTATAGGCGATTTATTTATCTTCTCCAGTTATTCAACCATCTGCATCCTATTATACTGTATATAGATCATTCCCAGTCAAGCACCAGCGTTATAAATAGTGCACATTCATAAGAAGTTGGTAGTGTAAATGGACTGCATGCAATAAATTAGAAGAATAGAAATATAGATGTTCTTTTGTGTATTAACTGCATCCTTGTTGAATGTCAGGCATTTTCTATGACAGTGACACACTCCTTTTATAACTAAGCAATGCGTTATCATCAAGATTTAGATGTAAGCACCATTATATTATAGAGAATGTCAGTATAATTAATCATTTTCATCTGTCTACCACCCCTGGAGTCACAAGTTCGAATCCAGGGCTTGCTGAGTGACTCCAGCCAGGTCTCCTATGTAACCAAATTTGCCCGGTTGCTAGGGAGGGCAGAGTTACATGGGCTAACCTCCTCGTGGTCACGATTAGTGGTTCTTGCTCTCAATGTGGCACGTGATAAGTTGTTCGTTGATCACGGAGAGTAGCAGAGTAGTATGAGCTTCCACGTGCTGTGAGTCTCCGCGGTGTCATGCACAGCGAGCCACATGATAAGATGCGCGGATTGACTGTCTCAGAAGTGGACCGGATTGAGGCGAGTAACAGCGCCACCACGAGAACCTATTAAGTAGTGGGAATTGGGAATTCCAAATTAGGAGAAAAGGGATAAAAAAATATATATATATATATATATATATATATATATATATATATATATATTCATCTAGTGTCACAAATCATGTCTAGTATTAACAGTGATTGTATCAGCACGCACTTCACTTCTACTTGTCGATTTAGATTTTTTCATTTATTAAAATTAGACCTGTCAGAATTAAAGCGTTAACCCATGCAATATATTAAAAACGTTTAACTCATAATTTTTTTGGAATCGCAATTAATACATTTACCATTAATACAGCATAAACCAAAATAAACATTGTTGGTAGGGCAGAACCTTTGTAATGTGTCTGCCTGGAGTCATTACATGACGCACACTTCACACACACACACACACACACAACAGCACATCGTTGATAAAATTATGGTGAAAAGACCTCTTAATGCTATTTGATGTACAAAACAAGTCCAGATGAGAGTTGTGTTATAAATCAAGTATTTTTCAGCCTATGTAAGGTACATTTGAATTAACACAGAAGCACGTCAAGTCTGAATTATCATCAAAACGCAGAATGAGACTTTTCATGAGAATGAGTTTTCATCTGCAAGTGCTTTTCGTGTAGAGTTCAAAGCGGTGCTGACGCAAGCGTTGACACCCTTCGTGATTTTTGACACCAAAATCACGAATTATGAAAAATGTTCTCCACATTCTACTGGCAGAGTAGTATTGCGGTTGAGATTTAATGACCATTGCAATGAAAATGCAACATATGTGAAGGCTAGTTCTTTCAATTAGTCAACTTCCCAATTAGACTTTGGGAAACATTTAATGTTGGTGCTATTTTAGTGCATTTCTATCTTTATACTGTGGAAGGCTTTGTTTGAAATGTTAATACAGCATTATATTGTTATATTTTGGTTTGTTTCCTTCATTAAGATGGAAATAAATGCATTTTGACAGGAAAAGATATGTATATATAGTGTAAAATTCCAGCACATTCCAAATCTGTGATTAATCGCAAATAACAAAAAAACAAGTTGTAAGTGACTGACAGCACTAATTAAAAAACTAGCACAAGAATTGCGCTTAGAATTAGTGCTCTCACGATATACATGGTTTCATGTAGATTTGTGCTTTGCACACTCTCGAAAATAGAGCCCAAGCCAGCAAGAGTTTATATGCTGTGACTAATGAAAAATGGGGGCATAAAAAATACTTAAAATTCCAAAATACATGAACATGTCAACATGTTATGCTGATATTATAATTGTAATGGAATGGAAAACAAAATCTGAAAATCACTAGTGGTTTCAGACTTTTGGATATCTGTCATATTCCATGTTGTTTTTTTTTTTTGGTCTTGTCTTTTATGTTGTAATTCTTGTTTAGTTCCTGTTTCCTGTTCATTAGTGTATTCCTTTGTAATTTCATTTTATGATTGGTTTTCCCTTGATTTATTCCCCAGGTGTTCCTCATTCCCTGATTGTTTCCCCAGGTGTTCCTCATTCCCTGATTGTTTCCCCAGGTGTTCCTCATTCCCTGATTGTTTCCCCAGGTGTTTCTTATTGTCCCTTGTGTATTTAAGCCCTTGTTTCCCCTGGTTAGTTTGTCAGTCTTTGTATGTATTGTTGTATGCCTGGGTTACCTGTGTTTTGGTTTCTTTTTATTCTGAGTTAGTTTGTTTATACTTTTGTAAATAAAGATGCGTTTAGAGCCTCATTCTTTGCCTGCCTTGTCACAATATCACTGTATTTTTAACCTCAGTACATAAATTTGCTTCCTCATGTGTAGAAAATACTCTATAACCCTGAATATCAGCACCCCAGTCTCATTAAATGTGGCAGCGGCTCGTTTTTGGAAATTTCTTCCACTTTTATAAATTATTATGCTGTGCCTTGTTAAATTCACAGCCAAAAGCCTGCCACTGATTGCCCATGCCAGCGGCAGCCATACACTCACACTTCCCAACAACTCACTGGTTCTCAGGGGCTCAGTGTCTAACAGCGGAGCCACAAATGTGTCCTTTATTTGGGGTAGAGATGAACAGAGCCCTGCTGCAGGGGTGAGTGTTATTTAAATATCTCTGTTTACCCTTTTCAGTAACTCTGTGTGCTTATGTGATAGTCTCTCTCGTTTTTGATCTTTTGGAAATAGGATATTCTATATGGATCAGATCATGGGGCCTTCCTTTACCTAGCCAACCTAGTGGAAGGAACTTACCTGTTCCAGCTCCGGGTCACTGATGCCCAGGGCCGGTCAAGCACAGCAATGGCCACTGTGGAAGTGTGCCCTGGTAAGATATTCCTCAAATTTATTTAAGATAGGAGACAGTTGCCAGATATTCATAATTCCTAATTTCTTTTAAATGTTATGTGATGAATGTAACTTTATCAACTGATCTCTATCTTCAGATAAACATTTAACCCTCCCTAGCAACCGGGCATTCAATTTGTTACATTATGTAAAACCTTTGGGAGGAGGGGAATGTGGAAAATTATGTTGAGTTTGCTGCATGTTTGCTGCTGTATGTGGATTTGTGTGCAGATCCACGTGAGCAGGAGGAGGTGGAGCTTGAGCTGCAGGTGGGTGTGGCTCAGGTCAGTCAGCAGCAGAAGGACACCGTGGTGAGACAACTGGCGGCACTACTGCACGTTCTGGACTCCGACATTGCACTGAAGGGGCTGCATGGCCAGTCGGACATCAGGTACTACTATTTTGTAGCTAGGTCAGGAACACAAATGCACACTGAGTTTGGTTTAACATCTGAACATCTAAATGTATTTGGGTAACATTTTAAAATAAGGTTCCATTAGTTAACAAGAAGTAACAATTAACAATATATTTTTACAGTATTCATCTTGTTTAATTTTCATTTCAACACACTCACTGAGCACTTTATTAGGAACACTATTGTCCTAATAAAGTGCCCGATGTGGTCTTCTGCTGTTGTAGCCCATCTGCCTCAAGGTTCAATGTGTAGTGCAATCTGATATGCTATTCTGCTGACCCATCTCTACATGATTTTATGCATTGCACTGCTGCCAGATGATTGGCTGATTAGATAATCGCATGAATAAGTAGGTGCACAGGTGTTCCTAGTAAAGTGCATAGTGAGTGTATACTAAGACATTTTAAAATTAAAAGGTGAATACGTTAACATTAGTTAATGCATTGTAACTAACATTAACTAACAATGAACAATTGTACTTTTATAAAACAATATTAACCAAGATTAATACATGCTGTAAAAATATATTGTTCATTGTTAGTTCATGATACCTAATGCATTAACTCATGTTAATAAATGGAACCTTTTTGTAAAGTGTTACCTGAATTTGTTGTGTTTAGCACAGTTTTTAGGTTCTCAGTGCACGGTCCTGATGGGACGATCCCAGGCCCTAAGCTCGCCCGTCTCCTGAGAAACCAGCTGTTGAGTGAGAAAACTGACTTCTTGCTTTTTAAGGTCCTACGAGTGGACACAGTCAGTGAGTGACTTGATTTGCTTTCAAGATATTTTTCCACCTAATTTCATTAAAACTATCTAAAAATAAAAGGAATATACTGTATATTATTCCTGGGAATAAAGTTTAATGCCCTTTTTCTTGTTTTGTATTTTACCTTTGGTTTGAATGCATGTAGTGTGTTTACTGCTCTGCTCTCAACATGGTCAGTGTGACCCAATTACCAAGAGCTGTTCCTGTGACCCTCTCTGGATGGAGAACCCAATTATGCGTTTCTTTGAAGATGGCGAGAGCAACTGTGGTTAGTGTATCCCCTCTGTTTTTCACCACCACTTTATCTCCAACTGAATATGGCAAATATATGAGTGACAAGAATGATTGATAGAGATGGAAAGGGTGTGTGCAAAAATTGTTTTGTCAGACTGAGTTTTTTGTCATGGTCTTTTTCATCTGTCATACTTGTTTTCATTTGATAAGTACTAGGGATACATTCAGGGGCCTAGCATCCTTTATAATGGTATTTACATGACAGTAGATATATAATAGATTTTAGACTCCCCAAGTGAATTCAAGGAGTTATAGCTTGACATTTCTACATGACAATCAACCGCTGCGCTAAAACAAGATTTAAAAAATATATTTTTCTCCCCAATTCCCAATGCGCTCTTAAGTCGTTGTGATGGTGTAGTGACTTGCCTTGATCTGGGTGGTGGAGGACAAATCTCAGTTGCCTCTAGTGCCGTGTTACTGCGGAGACATAAGGCACTTTGAGGCTTCATGCTACTCTCGGTGGCATCCATGCACGACTTGCCACACACCCCATTGAGAGTAAGAACCACATTATAGCAACCTCGAGGAGGTTACCCCATGTGACTCTACCCTACCTAGCAACCGGGCCAATTTGGTTGCTTAGGAGACCTGGCTGGAGTCACTCAGCACACCCTAGTTTCTATCTCGCAACTTTTTTGAACTTTTTCGAACTTTAATCGCTGAGCTACCCAGGCCCCCTTACAACAAGATTTTTTTACTTTTCAGAATTAGCTTTATTGCCAAGTATGCTTATACATATAAGGAATTTGTCTTGGTGACAGAGACTTCCAGTGCCTTTGTTTTTTTCTTAGGATCACTTTTTGCTGGTTTTAAGCTCCTGAGACCCAAGCGTGAATGCTTTGTGCATTTTCAATTTTCCTTTTTGATTTGTAACTAGTAACTCCTAATAAGCAAGCAAAAAAAAAAAACATTTTCTATAGCAAATAGTTTTCCTAAAAATCGATGTCCACATATGTGGACAGTGGGACTAAGTTGTGAAATTTTAAATAATACCAAGCTATAGAAGATATTTTTCAGCAAAATTGTTTATTATGTTTCTAGAAGTGTTGGTTATTTATGTTTTTGAGACTCTACAGACATTACAGCTGATTTTCTGTAAAGCTGAATAAATAATTCTGATTCAAAGTAATGGCCAACATCATCCAATCACTGCCAACCATGTTAAAATAAAATGTAACATTAATCTATGTACTGATTACCACTGTCCCATGTCTGCTAAACATGTTGAGTTGTCCAAACATCATCTGCAGCATGAAACTGAACTTTTGATCAGATTTTAGGAGTGAATGCTACATAAAGAGCTTTAGGATGCTCCATTGCTATCTATTTATTGAATGACATTGAGCTGTCTGTCTGCACAGGTCTCAGAATAGTTCGAAATGCATCTTATTTTAATCCTTACTCCATATAAAGCCTCTGAAAGCAACATTTTTCAGCTTTTGGATGAACCCATTGATTCTCAATGTGATATTATTGCACAATGAATATAGGAATGCATTTACTAATGTTAATGAATAGAACCGCATTGTGAAATGATGGTAGAATAAAATACGACAAAATATCTAACATGTTTTTCAACTTTTGAGGGAATATTGTCCCAAAATCCTTGTATGTGGAATTTTTTTTAAAATTGGCATATCAAGTGAAACTAGAGACACTACTCTTTACACCCAAACAGGTTTCAATAAAAATACTTGGAGATTTCTTACCAGTGGCACTTTTGTTGGCTCTCTGCCCATAGAAGCACTTCACAGAAATCAATGTCATGTTGTGTCGTGACTTAATGCGGGAGAGGTTTACCCTTACATGACAGTCTAGAGTGTTGTGAACAATATTCAGTCAGTTTAAATTATTTAAAATGATGCATTGCCTACAGCTATGTGAAAATACAACGTCCACGCATGTGAACACAGTGTCGCATGAGGTTAAAAGGAAATAACCGAAAAAGTGCATACATGCATCCACGAGTTCACTGAACTTTTTCAGTGTGCCCAGTGTTGGGAGGGATACTTTTGAAATATATTCCACTACAGATTACATGCTGTAAAATGTAAGTTGTAACGTATTCAGTTAGATTACTCAAGGTCAGTAACGTATTCAATATACTTCAGCACTGGTAGATTTTACCAGTAACAGTAACACAAAACACTCATGTTAAAAATACATTATCTAAAAAAATTTAATATCTTATGCAGTGTTGTTTCTAAACCAAGAGAAATCCAATGGATCTTGTTTTAAGGATTTTCAGATAATTTTACAGTAAAACAATACAATAATAATAATCAAGAATATGATTTTTGGGGGCCTGGGTAGCTCAGCATTTAAAGATGCTGACTACCACCCCTGGAGTTTCGTGTTTTAATCCAGGGCATGCTGAGTGACTCCAGCCAGGTCTCCTAAGCAACCAAATTGGCCCTGTTGCAAAGTAGGGTAGAGTCACATGGGGTAACCTCCTTGTGGTTGCTATAATGTGGTTCGCTCTTGGTGGACATGGTGAGTTGCGCATGAATGCCACGGAGAATAGCGTGAAGCCTCCACATGTGCTGTGTCTCTGCGGTAACTCGCTCAACAAGCCACGTGATGAAGCAGACGTGGAGGCACCTGAGCTTCGTCTTATCTGTCAAAATGATAGACAGTATTTAGAATTATCCATCAATTAAAAAAACAAAAACAAATCGGTAAATGACGGGTAATCTTTGGTTAATGCAACCTCTGGGTGTGTGCTAATCTTCAGTCTTCTCCCCCTTGTAGACTGGAGCGTGCTGTATGTCACAATCTCTTGTTTCGTGACAATCATTTTCCTCTTGTCCATCAGCTGGGCTTGCATCTGCTGCTGTAAAAGGTGATAAAGATCCTATTGCTCCATGTAGAGAATCTATCCATTGAAAAATGTGGTATTGCATGTGTTATGTCTGGAATTTACAGTCAGTACTGCAAGTCCAGTATTAGTTTTGCCAGTGAAAAGAGGTGCACACTGCTTTTTGTGTGCTGTTGTTCTTGTGGTAGGAGTGTACTCACATGTTTGTTTTGGTCTGTTTTAGAGGGAGACGCACAAAGGTAAGGAAGAAAACCAAGTACACAATTCTGGACAACATGGACGAGCAGGAAAGAATGGAGCTTAGGCCAAAGTACAGTAAGTTTACACCAGATTTTTTGCAAGTATGCTTAATGTGAGTGAGTGCTGACTGTGATAAACAATAAAGACAGATACACTTTGCATTGACATGCCTTGGAGGCTTATTCTTTTTAGTATTATAGAAGGTAGGTAATAACAAATATTGTGCTTGTCCCTAAGCAAGGTCCTTTTTTGGTACAACAAATGACATATAGCTATTATTGCATTCACTTTTCACTGTTTTAATCTTTAGACATTAAACACAGGAGCACAGCACACAACTCCAGCCTCATGATGTCAGAATCAGAGTTGGACAGTGAGCAGGAAAATATTTTTCACAACGGGAGAACAGACAAAGCCAGAAACAGAGCCAATGGAGCGGTCAGAAATGGAGACACTCTCAGCCTTTGTCCTGTGGAGGGTTGAGTTCCAGATAGGCACATGGACATTTTGTTTATGGTGGACATTGTAGAATATCCCACAAATGCAGATGTGACAGTTTACAAAGACTGGCTTAATGAATTGGCTGCCAAACTGACTGACTACTGAATCAAATTGGTATTATGAATAATCACTGGCAATGCCATATTCCATTTGAATATTAGAAGGCATGTGCATAAAACTCACAAAAATGCAATGTCCCTCAATATGTGCTTAATACTCCTTGTATGTTAAGTGATGCAATGCAAGCAATTTACTGTATTTATTTTTGTTTTCAATGTGATGCTTCAAATAAATTTTTTTAGGAGATAAATGGTAAATAATGGATGCATAGAAAGCTAAATCAAAAAGCAAGCCACAATCTCTTATTTATGACAGAATTTTAATGTGCCTGATTCACAGCCATTGTTTTCTGTCTTGATGTGTTGGTATTGTCGAAGATGATGTGTAAATCTAGTCATAAATGCATTTAAGATGTGTCTTTTTAGTGTTCTGGTTTTACAGCCTAAAAACATCTGCTTCAGCTGGAATTGCAATAAAAGCCATTTATACCAGGCATATCTCTAAAAGGAGTTCATTGCTTGTTATAATACAGTGAGAAAAATAAAGATCTGTGGCCCTGCTGTGAAATACTATGAACAAATGTACATTAAAGTTTTGTCTTAATTTAGTGATGAAAAGGCCACAACTTTAAATAATTTGGTCATTTTAACCGTTGTAGTTTGAGGCTATTGGTTTTATTGCCTAGTTTTTGTGCCTTTATGCTATTATCTGGAGAATTTCAGTTCATCAGAGATTACAAAATGTATCCATTTTAGACATTTCATTTTTCCATGTACATTACACAATAACAATACCTTATTGTACATTAATAGAGAATTAATATTTACAATTAAAGCAATACAAACATTAAAACTAAAGACATTAAAAAAAATTACACAGGCACTGTGACAACATTTGGCCTTAAAAGACATTGTTTTCAGACAATAACTTGCTAGACAAAACGCCAACATCTTGAAACAAAACTTTTTCTATCTAGCAGCATAAGCACCCAAATATATCCCATCACAGTCAACGTTTCATGTTTAACAGTATTCCCCACATCTTTTTTGCAGAATTACAAAAATAGAGCATTTGGCAAAATAAACCCATATTAAGTTTAATTTTTTCATCTATACATTTACAGGCATCAGCCTGAGATATACTGTTGCTAGCATAATTTTTAAAATACCCTTTCAAGCATTGTGTCTATTGTTAAGAGTAAAAGTAGAAATAGGTTTAATTATCTGGATAGGCTAGTTAATGTTGTACTGCTATCAAAAATGGTCTCTGGATTTACATTTAAAATGGTAACATCCTTTTTGGTCCAGGAACAACATTCCAATTGACCAATCAGATTCAGGAATAAGAAAAGGGGTAGGTTAAGGATTAAATTTAGGGCTCTATAGGAGCTTGTTATCTATTTTTAACCTACAGTATAATTAGCTTATTTTTTTCAGTGCCTGCATGAATCAGGTCAATCTTATTTCAGAGCTACATGGTTACATAAATCAACTATGATGGACGACGGACATGACCTCAAGGAGGTAACAACCCATTTTGACAACAAATATCTCAAATATCCCTTCAGTGACCACATTTACATACACTCAAGCAAACGGTTTATTCCAGGGTATTTGCAGAAAGCGGTGTTTTGAATAAAAAAAAATTGGGAGAACAGTGGGAAAAAGAAAAAGCACATACACCATAAAATAAACCCATTTATATACACCGATCAAAAATATCGACTACTGTCCAAAATACACTGGGGGAATCTCAGTGTTTTACGTAAGAGGGGAAATTCTACTATAGTGGGCAACAGTCTGGTTCCGGAAGAAAAACCCCATTCATTTTTTTCCATGGACTAACTGATTTTCAATGATATATTATAAACCTTTTTTTAAATTGTTTAAAAATTGTGTTTAATAGTGGAATTCCTGGTGAACAATTACATTTAGTCCAGCAGAGAAAGAGCCACAAATCTGAGAACCACGGCCAACATAGCCCAACAAACAAGTCAAGCAGCGAGCGCCCACTTCCATTCGAGTCAGTGTCATTACACCCTCAAATTTATATTTGTATATATCTGAATACTTTGTAACTTACATTAATACATTGTTTCTATACTTATAAAAAAACAACCTAGTTTCATAGATTTCCATAGTTTTTTTCGATTAAGTCATTCACAATGCTTTATGGGATTGTAGTTCATACCCTCGTTAACACGGGAGGTATACAGCCTTGTACCTATATCTTATTGTACAATTTTTAAATACTTTTTTGCTTCAAATGAAAGTTTGTAATGTAATTTAGCTTAGAGCTGGATGGTTTGGTTCATGGCTTAGAACTCTTTTCTGCAGGATTTTTATGAAAAACCGATGTAAAAAATGAATGGGAAAAATACTTCTGGAACGCGTATGGCGGAAAAGGCAAAAACTGTTGTGCCCTATTGCAGTGCAATTCTGCTGCAGGTCGTGATAGAAAATCAAGGAAACAAACACAGCAACAACTGGAATATCTGGAAATAAAGTGACGCAATGGAGAATAAAATAGGTAAGTCTTCATATAACGCCGCTTTCCAGCCTAAGCAGATTTCACACAATAGATGGCTTTCTGGTGTCCATGTAAACGAGCTCATTGAAAGGACTTTGTTCACTAAGAACCTCAATCTGTATAGTCCATATTCAGTTACATCTGATTGACAGAGAGAGTAGTTTGGTTCAGTGTTTTGAGGATTAAATGGAAAGTTCACCCCAAAATGATAATTCTCATCATTTACTCATGAAGATATTTTGAAGAAATGTGCTTCCCATGTGCTCTGCGTATGCATCAAGCGCTAGGGAGTGCAATCAAGCTTCTCTCGTTCACGTGCCAAGGGGATTGCAGATGTCAAGATTTACAGTGAAAAAGGGGTTATGTTTTGGTCTGTTTTTACCCAAAACCAATCCTATCACTTCAGAAGACATGGATTATACCACTCTAGTCATATCAGTCAAAATATCTTTGTTTGTGATCCTTAGAAGACAGAAAGTCATAAGTGTTTGAAATGGCATGAGGGCGAGTAAATTATGAGAGAATTCTCATTTTTGGGTGATCTATTCCTTTAATAATTCTGCAAAGGTTTACCAACTTTCTCAAGTGTATTATTAATAACGCTGCATTGTAATATCTGCTGTAACTGGTAGTAACTGTTGTCAGGGTTTTTTAAGGAGCGAGTCCCCCAAAACACATGTACTTCACTTCCAGATACTCATCAATGCCGTATTTGGATCCTTCTCTGCCCAGTCCAGACTGTTTGACTCCTCCAAAAGCAGCTTCTGTGGCAGAGATCAAACCTTCATTGACCCCGACCATGCCCACGTCCATGTGTTCCGCCACTCGCCAGATCTGACTAATGTCTTGAGAGTAAAAGTAACCTGTTGAAAGGGAACAGTTGTGTCCACTTGTGAAAATTAATTGAAACATAAATTTCGTAGTATTTGGTATGTCTCTCTTTTGCTTAATGAAAACATGTATTTGAGCTGGTATGGATTACACAAGTTTGAACAAAACCTGATGATCCACATCAACAATCATGATTTGAGAATGTTCCAACAAGCATCATGTGTGCTTCAATGGAAGCAAGGAAATCTGACATTTTGTACAAAGAATGATGTACTCAAACTTTGTTCATCTCCAAATTTTAAATTGCATTTTCATTGTGAACAATAATAAAATAAATAAATAAAATGTTTCAGTAATCAGAGACTACGTTCGGAAAAATATCATTAATTTGCGCAGATGGACAAACCTGCTAAACCAACTGGGGAAGCATTGGCAATGGCAAGTGCCTCCTGTTCAGTACTGAACCTGGTGAAGACAAAACACTGAGTCAGCTATATTTGGGGTTAAATGTTAGTGCCAATTACATACAAAATATCCCAATATCATGACATTGACAGACTACACATTTAATTCATAGTGCAACTCGATACTTCTCTTAGTTCATGTGTTCCATTATAGAACTACAACTTAAAAGATGAGGTGTGTAATTTCTGCATCTCCAAACACAAAAGGATTATGTGCAGATAAGCCTGTCCTTAGTTTAATGTTATTATAAAATCATATAATCTAGAAATAAATTAATAAAACAAAGCATAGCCATAGAATAAATGAATACTCACTTAACAACAGGAACAAGGGGTCCGAAAGTCTCCTCCTGCATACAGAGCATGTCAGTGGTGACGTTGGACAGTAGGGTGGGCTGCATGAAGGACCCCTCCAGTCTCTTGCCACCTCTAACTACGATTGCCCCCTGAGCCACAGCATCCACAACCTGGTTCTCCACCTGAAAGAAACAGAAGCTGATTATCATTCAACTGAGGATTTTATTTATCAGATCTCATTCCATATGCATGATCTTTGGATGTGCATGTTGTTGACAGTGATGTAAGAGTGTGTTTGCATTCAATATATTCATCAGTTCCTGTGTCTACTTTTCCCATAAAAGTACCTTCTCTGCGGCGCGGGTGTTGATGAGAGGTCCCTGTGTGGTGGTGGGCTCTGAGCCATGGCCAAGTTTCAGCTCTGTGTCCATAGCCTTTGCTAGCCTCTCCACGAATGCATCATGGATACCAGTCTGAACCAGAAAGCGGTTGGAGCACACGCAGGTCTATGACAGAGATGGGTACAAGATACAGTACATTGTCAGGGTCTTTTCTAATATAAAGAATATTTTTATGTCTCCATCATATATTGTACGTCTTAAAATATTGGATCAAATACTGAACTCACCATTTTTAAAAAGGGAAATTATTTGAGTTTTCTTTTGTCACAATACCATAATTAAGTGAACATAGAGGTGAATTTTAAATTTCACTACTTTAGATTGAGAGGATGTTGCCTTTTCTGCAATAACTAGAATTGGTTCAAAATTAAAAACTTTAGAGAAGAAATGTATTAAGAAATATTCTTGAGGGTTCTTCATTTTTCATTTCTCTAATCTAAATGCACCTCAGACACAACTCTCTCTTTCTAATCAATCCAACTTTTAATTTTAGGAATATTGAAAGGACACTCACCTGTCCGGAATTCCTGAATTTAGAACCCATTACTCCAGCAACAGCTTTGTCTACATCAGCACTATCAAATACAATGAAAGGGGCATGTCCTCCCAACTCCATGGATACCTTTTTGACAGTTCCTGCAGCATGTCTTAATAGTATCTGCAAAAGCATTTGAAATGTTGCACATTAGCTATCACTATTCACGGTTAATATTAAAAATGTATTACAAAAGTAAATTGAAATAGAGGTACTAGGTCCTAAGTTGCTGGGTGGATCTTTACTTTGCCAGTGGCCGTGGAGCCAGTAAATGAGATTTTGGCCACAAGAGGGTCAGTGCAGAGCAGCTCACCCACAGCAGGGGTCTTTTCTCTTGAGCAGGGCACCACGTTAAATACCCCTGGAGGAATTCCAGCCTGAACTGAGAGCTAGATACAAATTATGTGGATTATGCATTCTATCATGTTGATAATATTTTCCAATTATAAAGACTGGAATGTTAACATAGAAAAAAACTAAATAATAAAATAATTCAAAATAACACACTAGCACATTAGATAATCCAACTAAATATTTTTTTATGGCAACAGACAGACAGACCTCAGCAAGGGCCAGGGCAGAGAGAGGCGTGTCCTCAGCCGGCTTCACCACTACAGTGCAACCCACTGCCAGCGCTGCACCCACCTTCCGGGTTATCATGGCACTGGGGAAATTCCACTGTGAAGAGGGAGAAGTAAAAATCACAACAGCAAATCCATGGCTAGCAATCTTGCCGTTTTATCTTACTAATCTAACCACTGGTGTTATCCTATCAGAAAGGAGGAGCTCTTACAGGTGTGATGATGGAAGCCACTCCCACTGGTTGTTTGAGTAATAGGATCTTGCGGTCCTTGGCTGGCGGAGCAACAATATCTCCATACACACGTCGGGCCTCCTCAGAAAACCACTCCAAAAATGAGGCTGAATATGCAATCTCCCCAAGAGACTCCTTCATGGGTTTCCCCTAAGTACACATCATGCAAAAAAAATCTAAACCTTCATGACTCTGTCTGGCCTAATTAAAAGAAACATGTTTTGCAAGTTAAGTTTTGGTGACATGAGGACTTGAAGACTGTAAGTGGTATCTGAATTTTCTATTGGTTTCAATTTAATATGCGAGTTTGTTGTCTGTTAGTGGCTAGTAAAACAAATTATGAAAGAACTAAATTGAACTTCATATTTTGGAAAAATAAGACAGAATAAATGAAGAAATAGGAGTAAACTAACTTGGAAAGTGTGCAGCAGAAAGTCAATATATACTGTGTGCCCATAATGTATAACTTGATATCATTTATAAATAACATTTAAAAATGTACTAGATTAAAAAGTCTCCAAACATCTCCTAATATGTGATTCCTTATAAATGTAAACATTGAAAAATGATAACCTTTATGTAATGGATTAGTATACTTACACATTCTGCTGTGATTAACTTGGCAAGATCTTCCTTGTGCTGAGTGACAAGATCAAACCATTTCCGCAACAAAATGCTCCTCTCCTGCAAAAGCATGCAGATGTATTCATAATATATGCATTTCAGTGGAAGCATAATTACACAGACATGTTAAAGATGAAATATGTAACTTTTTCTGTCTTAAAATACTTTATTTTATTCCAGCTTAATATGTGGAGACAACTGTTAGTAAGCCACTGTGTTTCTGTGGCACTATAAAAACAAAGGTAAAACTCTGTTTGTTTTGAAAGACCTGCCCCAACAACATTACTAAACCAATGCCGTGAGTTGGGGCCTTGGGGGTGGGACTATCTCTTTTTTTGACCAACGAAAGACGGGGTTTTCAGAAACTGTTTTGACAACAAAGTTTAGTTTCGCAATTCCACTTGTTGGAGTAGAAATTGGCAAAAAAATAAAAGAAAAAAATAATTTGACCACGGCCTGTGCATGTTAGCCAATCAGAAAGCATGGAGCATGAGATTGGAGTGTAACTAGTAACTGCCTTGCAAAAAATCTCTAATGTAAAAAAGTCTACTACAGTTAATGTCAATCCTATAAAACCATAAAAAATTTTAATGGGATTATTTTTAGTCTAAGAAGCTCTCTGAATCTGTCTAATATTTATGAAAAAACAATTCCTGATAGAAACCAGGAACAAACAAGTACCAAAAAGCACCTTGCTATTTTTATGACAATTACTTACTATGGCAATACCATATTCTGTGAAGTACTGTTTACCAAGCAAACAGGGTTGGGGAGCAACAGAATACATGTAATGGGATTACATATTCAAAATACAAAATATTAGTAACTGTATTCTACTACAGTTACAATTTAAATAGTTGGTAATCAGAATAAAGTTACATTCGAGTAAGTTACATTCGAATAAACTTGAACTTACATTCAAGTTACAGAATAATTTAATATTTAGACTATTTAGTTGGAAAACATTTATCCATATAAATAATGTGATCTGAGGCAGTTTGAACAGTTGTGAAACACTTTCTTAAGATGAATTCATATGAGCAGACGGAGGACGCTTTTAACTGTTATGAGTGAAAAGGTCGATATGATGTCATTTGAGGAAACGGATGTGTTTGTGCACACACTCTGTGGGGTTTTGAAGTGGAGCAGCATAAATAGTTAACAGTGTAAATTTAACAAGTTATGAAAATTTAGCTTTATGCTAAGCTAAAATGCTTTTTCAATCCCTTTAACATGCACATGATTAAAAAAATGATTTCAATCAAGAAAATCCATGTTCAATCATACATACATGCATACATACTCTATAGAAAGACTTGATATTACGTTAAAGATATAGCCTACTGTAAAAAGCTTATTCTTAATTAACATTTTTTAATTGTTTTCCTATAAAACAATATCTAAAAAAAAAAAGGGTTAAACTATAAATGTATTTAACTAAAATATTTAGACTTTCTTTTTCAGAAAATTTATATTTAATACAATTGTGTTTTGTCTTACTGTACTGGCAGGTGTTTCTTTCACTTGATATAAAATTGTTTATAGTCAAAACAATTTAAAATAAAATCTGACAGTTTAAAAAGTAATCCAAAGCATTCAGATTACGTTACTGATTTTAATTAATCTAATCTAATACTTTACAAATGACATTTTACAGCATGTCTTCAGCAATTGGTAGTGGAATACATTTCAAAAGTAACCCTCCCAACCCAGCAAATAAATACCATGGTACCACCAGACATCAGATCTTAATTGCAAGGCTGACTATAATTATAATAAAGGAGAGTTATGAATGAAAATCCTTATATTTCGCATTAGCTCACCTTAGCTGTGCGACTCTTCCAGACATGAAACGCTTTGTATGCAGCATTGACAGCATCTTGAGCTTCTTTCGAACTGCAGTCTGATACCTTTGTGATCTCTTCTCCCGTCGCTGGATCAAACACAGAGAAGGTGGATGCAGCAGACACCCAGCGGCCGTCAATGAAGCCTTCAGTCCGGAGGAGCTGCGGGGAGATATCGAGGCTGTACCGGCGCTGCAACATTCTGGGGAGGCCTGAGTAGACCTGTCGAACAATACACCGATATCTTGAGAAGAACAAACTCCCCATTGCAAGTACTGAAACAGGTGTTGTTCTAGTTTGACCACGTACGGTGAAACCACTATACCACGGTCGGTCTGCAGGTTCAGGATAATAACGAGTTCAGTCCAGTCAAGAGAGGGCGGTCGTTTTAATCACGTGATTGCATGGTCTTATAAGAATAATTCCTTATTTACATTCTGCTTTCAATAGTTATATATCTATTTTGTATAGCTGCCTTTATACAAAATAAAGATGAGTTAAAACTTAATTATATGGTAATTTGTGTCCATTAGATTGCATGTATAGGTTGCATGTTATGCAACTGCAATTCGCTCACAACAACATGGTGCAAATGCATTGCACAATAAAAATGGCGGTTTTAATCTTGACACTGGTTTGTTATGATTTACATTAGAACAACAGCGCTCTCTTGTGCTAAGTTTGGGGTCGCTGTATCACTGCAAGTTCAGGTTTTGTGTAGGCACTAGCTGCTTTTGCTCCAAATGTTAACCATTCAAGTTTGGGAGAGAAACACAGAGGCTAAAATATTCTTTTCTATTTCCAGAGCCACATCAACCCAGTGATCAATGTTTTTTTTTTTTTTTAAAGTCATGATTTCATGCATGATTATTGATGCTCCTTATTGTATTTACACTTGAAACAACTTCGAGTGAAAAATCAAGCTGAACACATAGGCTAAATATGTTGAAATATCACTACCCTTAAAAAAGATTTTCCTTGAGACATTCTTTCCTTTGTCTTCTCTTTTCTGCAAGGTAATGAATGTTGTATTTACAAACTACACAAATAATATTAGCTAAGTTAAGTTTTGCCAAAGGAATATTCTGGGTTCACTGCAACATAAGCACAATCAACAGCATTTGTGGCATAGAGGAGAGTGGGGTAAGATGAGCCTGTATGAGACCCACCCCCTGTATTTAGGCAACTGTCCATATTTTTTATGTGACCTTCCATAATTTCTAGCTGATTTTTAACATTTGAAACCTCAAATGTTACTATTTAAAAGTACTGAGTATTGTGCCAAAGCAAATGTATTCAGATACAACATTACATATTGTACATTTTGGTGTATATCTAGTATACAATAAATACCCATGATTTGATTAGCACAATATTAGCCCTGAAGTATTAAGCTGTGCTTTTTTCCAAAAAGGTTACTATGGGGCAAACTGAACCAAACAGTCTGGGTACAGTTGAGCCACTGTTTTTTGATTGAAATAAAATTGTTCTAATATCAAACTTTTCTGTTTATAAAGTCCCTAAATCTCCACTTTAACATTTTCCTTCTTTTGGTTTTGGCGATTCACATTCTTTGTGCATATCGCCACCTACTGGGCAGGGAGGAGAATTTATAGTAAAAAAGGACTTATATATTGATGTTTCTCACCCACCCCTCTTACATCACTTCTGAATACTTGGATTGAACCACTGGAGTCATACAGATTACTTTTATGATGCCTTTATGTGCTTTTAGGACCTTCAAAGTTCTGGTCACCATTAACATTCATTGTATGAACCTAGAGCTGAGATATTCTTCTAAAAATGTTTGTGCTCAACAGAAACAAATAAAGTCATACACATCTGGGATGCATGAGTGGAGTAAATTAGATCATTTAAATTCTTGGGGGAACTATCCCTTTAAAGGAAATAAGGGGAAATGGGAGGTTATAATTAATAAATGCATAGATTATAGTTTAGAAATTATACATAAATTCACTTGTGTTCTTTTATTCAGTGTTTCACTGGAAAAATGTAGTTGATCAGTTTACCCACAGATGGCTCATCTTGCCCACCTGACCAGAAAGTTGAGCCAATGTTTTTTTTTAAAGGCCTCTATTTATTGATTATTACAAACATTTATTTGGACTTGCCCCTCCTTTTCTTAAAAACAAAACAAATACAAAATCTGGATTCCAGTGAGGCACTTACAATGGAAGTGAATGGGACCAATCCATAAACATTAAAATACTGTTTCTAAAGTATAGCCACAAGGCATAAACAATATGTGTTAACATGATTTTAGTGTGATAAAACCACTTACTAACCTTTTCTGTGTAAAGTTATATCCACTTTATCAACTGTTGCCATTACAACTTAAAGTACACCCTAAAACGACCATGAAACGATGATTTAAACAACTTTACAGCTCATGAGTTTTAAGAGAATTCAGGCTTAAATAAAACTATAAGCTTCATATTTCTGCATTTTTAAACCCTCCAAAACATTTGCCTAAAATAATTTCCATTGTAAGTACCTCACTGTAACCTCAATTTTTGCTTATTTTTATAAGAGGAGGGACGTGTCATAATACTTTTTGTGGTAATCAACATTAAGACTTGTATTGAAACTGGAATATTCCTTTAAAGGAATGTGTTTAAAGGACACACTGATTTTAAGTTAATGTTCATTACAAATTAAGCCACAAAGGATTATCGAGAGCTTTAAAAACAACCATTTGACATAAATAAGCACACTGAGATGCTGGAGTACTGAATAAACAATATAAACAAATGAGCTGATGTTTAAAGATTAGAGCAAAATTGGTGACTTAACTTCAGAAATGAAGAAATCTGCAGAAAAAAAAAAGTGTTTCATCTTCCATCGAAAACAAATAAGTCATATTTGTTTACAGAGTTTGGAATTCAAAGTAAAGATAAATGAGTGATTCATAAACTTGATCAATGCAGTGTAACACATACCAGACATGGGACAATATGATCAAACAAGATGCAGTCATAAACTCTTTTAAAGGATTACATGGAGAGATTGAATTTGGCACAGAAAGTTCACATAAACATGAAACTTTAAACAGTTGAGACAATAACTGGCATTGTATGTGGTAACCTTTACGAGGACCCGTTTCATTGAGCTAAACAGAATTAACTTTGCAAGCAAAGAAAAAACTGGACAAAACAATTGAAACTTTTACATACTGAATATGTATTTATTTAAAAGAAGATACTGGTAAATAAATACATTATTTTAGAAAGTGATAGGAAGAGGGGAAAACATTTTCTTTTGTAAACAGTTAAAGTGCAGCACTGGGAGTCCCTCGAGCGAAAAACAATGCTCTTTTATCATGGACTTTAAAATGAAAAACCTTTCTTTGGTTGTACATGGCATCTTCTCACCGTCTCCACCAAACCTCCATCTGAAAGTACCATAGAAATCTCAGATCAGTTCAGAGCCATACATTTCAAAGTATTATTGACCTTTAACATGAAACTGCACCTGTCCATGCAGTAGCCCGTGGTATGCCCCTCTACATGGAGAGCCAAGCTGCACTGGTGAACGAGTCCCCTGTGAAGCAGGTTTGATCCATCATCATAATCTGCATCCTCCTCCTCACATCTTACCAGAATTACCATATTTCCCTGGATAATCTCATACAGTATAAGAGCTGCAGTACATGAGTTACACAATGTTACATTAAGTAACATACATTTTTACTTTTGGTATTTAGGGTGAAATGTGACCTGGATATGATTTCATGATATTCACCCAAATGTTAGAAATGGAGCAATATCAATAGTTCAACCAATAGATCGATAAGGACTGATCCTAAAAGCAAAGCTCACAAACATTCTGACTCACCTTTAACTCCGAACAGATGGTGGCTTGGAAGTTGAGGGTAAAATCTAGTATTGCTTTAACATTAACACCTAAACTTAAGAGGACGCTTAGATCATCTATGAGTAATACTGGAGGACCCCTTGTTTCACCATCATCACGATCCCAACTCTGACGCATAGAACTTTCCACAAATTTGAACAGACATTCCAGGTCAGTGCCTGGCGACCTAGAAAAACAAATAGCTATGGCATTGGCAACACAACTCTTTGTTTTCCTTATAAATCTGACTTTACATAATAAAAGTAAGAGAGGCTTTGGATTAATTAAATTCAAACTACATTTGTACATTTTCTGAAGGAAAATGCTCCCCTATTCAAAAGCCAGTGGCTGGGTCAGGGCTGAACTTCTCAACAAGCTGCGAAAGTTTGACGTGTAGGGTTAAAGGTTTGTTCATATCCTTAACAATATGAGCAATAATAATACTGACACTTGTCTTAGATAGCACCTTTTAGAAGTACGAAAAATGCGTTATATTACTCCTGTAATCTAACTCCAAGAGACTCCTTTAGTCCTTCAAGAAACACTAGCTGACCCTTGTCCCTTGCCTGGGTCAGACTCACACCCTGTACAGAAACATCATGAAACCAAAACATGCACTTGCTATCATCTTTGAAAAACCAAAAACAGTCCAAGTACATTTAATAGAATATTCTGGATTTCATACAAGTTAAGCTCAATCGACAGCATTAGTGGCATAATTTTTATGGTGTTAAGTTGCCATGGCAACAAGGTTGTAAATTGCATATACACCGATCAGACACATCATTAAAACCACCTGCCTAATATTGTGTAGGTCCCCCTCGTGCCACCAAAATAGCACCAACACGCATCTCAGAATAGCATTCCGAGATTATATTCTTCACACCACAATTGTACAGAGCGGTTATCTGAGTTACTGTAGACTCTGTCAGTTTGAAACAGTCTGGCCATTCTCTTTTGACCTCTCTCATCAACAAAGCACTTCCATCCACAGAACTGCGGCTCACTGGATGTTTTTTGTTTTCGGCACCATTTGAAGTAAATTCTAGAGATGTTGTGTGTGAAAAGCCCAGGAGATCAGCAGTTACAGAAATACTTAAACCAGCCCATCTGGCACCAACAATCATCTATGCAATTATCTAATCAGCCAATCGTGTGGCAGCAGTGCATACAATCATGCAGATGCTGATCAGGAGCATCAGTTAATTTTCACATCAACCATCAGAATGGGGAAAAAAGTGATCTCAGTGATTTAGACCGTGGCATGATTGTTGTTGCCAGATGTGCTGGTTTGAGTATTTCTGTAACTGCTGATCTCCTGGGATTTTCACACAAAAATCTCTAGAATTTACTTCGAATCGTACCAAAAGCAAAAAACATCCAGAGAAATTTCTCTACTCTCATCTCCCCTTGTCTCGAATAATTTAGTCTTCTCTTCCCTTCTCTTTTCTCTTCACTTCTTTTCCTGTCTTCCATTCATGAATTAGGGAGAGAGAAGATGAGAGGAGAGAGGAGACAATAGGAAAAGAGACAAGATAAGATGAGAAAAGATGAGATGAGAGAGGTGATGAGAGGTGACAAGAAGAGAGGAGTTGAGATGAGAGCAGACAAGGAGAGAGGAAACATGAGGAGAGATGATATGAAAGGTGATGAGAGAATAGATGAAAAGAGAGAAGACGAGACGAGAAGAGACAAGAGGAAACAGGAAAAATTAGACGAGACGAAACAAGGACAAAGGAGATGAGATGAGAGGATAATGAGATTAGCTGAGTGATATTCAACTGGTCATGTGATTCTAACATGGCAGCCCCCATGAGGGGGACCCCCTCCATGTAGAATAAAACAGCTTTCATAAGGTCACTGATATGATTTAACTCATCTCCTGTAGGGGATCATGATTTTTCAAAGTTACAATTAATTTCTTTTGATTACAAAATTACTGAGGGCACTTTTAAGGAGGGACAAATTGAAAATAATTGTCACTCCAATACACATTATGCCACAAATTCTGTTGATAACTTGAACAAATACTGTAAGAATAACTTGAACTGAACCCGGAACGTTCCTTTAACAAAACTTACTAGCCTTTGACTGACAGCATTGTATTGGCTGAGGGACTGTACAAAACCCAGAAAGCACACCTTACAACCAGCTGGAAGCATACAGGTTTCAAAATTAGAGTCTCTTTAGATATTAATATATTCTTCACAATATTTTCCTCAATATTCAGGTAACCTACCACGTAAATATTAAGACAGATAATGATGAATGATGCATCCGTTTGTCTGTCAGACAGCAAGATAAAGTCGTTCTGCAAGTACAGACAACATCAGTTAGTGTTACATGATTTCATTAAAAAGTTGCATTAAGGGTGTCAAGAGATAATTAGTTACCGATTTGAAACTGTCTGGACTGGAATTAAGAATACTGTTCAGTTTCTCTGTAAAATAATAATGCCTTTAACTTTAACAGAACCACATCCTAAATGTTTATTATTATGCTGGCGATAAAATGAGAAATTACGTTTGTAAACAAACAGATGACTAAAATACAGGTTTTACAAAGTATCTTAAATGAGACATTACCTACCTGAACTATCTTGAATTAACAGAATATCACCTAATAATGGAATAGAAATAAATATGAAGCTCAAAATCCCATGTGGTTACATTTGTCAGTTCAACGAACCACAATAGCTACAGATGCCGCACGAGGACATTCTTGCTCCGATTTCACTAGAAAAGTTTCCTGTCTTTCAAACAGGAGCATGAAGGCCAATATGAATAAATTAGGTATTTTAATTAAATAATATTAAATAAATACCATAAAATTGAACATTTTCTTTAAAAAAAATAAATAAATAAAAACTAGTAGATATAACAAATCTCAGAAACATTTATTTTGACTGTAAATATAATAAAATGTAACTGCAAGTGCACTAAAGACAGTCCCCAATTGTTTCATTACAAAAATATATATGTAAATATATACAAACAATAAAACTGACGGACAAAGTGTGCATCTGCCTAAAAAGCCAGCAAAAGTCCAAGCCACAAAATATTTTTTTCCCCATCACATTAAAATTCAAATAGTGAAGCCCAATGTAAAAGCGTAAACAAACTTTGCTTTGTGTCTGACAAACACATTTTTAAAGTGATTACCAATGACATAATGTTAATGTAAGATTGTTATTTTTACTGATATATCTCTTCTGATTACATCCTATGCATAAGCAGAAAAATAGCAAAATAACAAATAACTCGAGACTTAATGTTTGTGGGTTAAGAAGGAATTGCATATGTACAGAGCATGAAAGAGGAATAAAGCATGTACAATACAGTTAATGCAATCCCTTAAAATTCAATGGAAATATCAAACGCCAGCTGGCTACCTGGAAAACTTTGTGATGTGAGGTCTAGTTCTGAAAAATGGTATGCTGTATTAATTCACATTTTTAAACCTGCTAAGAGAGATGTTACTTCCGAAAAAACACAACTGATAATATAACTTCACTGAAAGTTTACAGGGATAGTTTAGCCATAATTGAACAATTTGTCATCATTTACTTAACTTGATGTTGTTCCAAACCTGAAAAATAGGGTGAGTAAATCTGATCGGGTTTCATTTTAAGGTGAACTAACCATTTAACTGTAAAAGCTGCTAACTTCTGGAAACACAGCAGCATTTCACTATATTATGAGAACAGACAAAACGGTCACATGACCAGGAACATTGCATAATTTTTAGAGCACAAAAAAATTTAATGGATATCTTGATTTAGTGTATTCAAAAGAACAAAGATAAAATAAAGATGAAACAGCCAATGCTAATTTTATACTCTGAAAGGAGTAACAGTTATGATTAGCAACAACTAAAATTATTAAAGTTTTTTTTTACTAAGTAAATGCATAGCTACTTAGAACCAATTCCACCACCCAATGCCAACAAATTACTGTTCAACAGTTGGCTAATCTTTGCTCGGTGTTCCTCCATTTAGTTAACTTGACAGTCTCTTTAAAGGCATTTTAAGTCTGTTAATGCTCTGCAACACTCAAAGTGTCATATTCCACTGTTATTGTACACTATGATGTAGTTAGTACCCACTTTGTACTGGACTGAAGTATTAAAGGTTCATAATGTGTCTTCATTAAAAGCACTACAGGGATATTTCACTCCCAAAATGAAAATTCTGTCATTATTTACCCACTCTTATGTTGTTCCTTATGACTATGAAAAAAAATAAATAAATGAAAATAGATGGATAGAGAGAGAGAGAGAGAGAGAGAGAGAGAGAGAACTGACATCCTCAGTCACTATTCACTTTCCTTGTATGGGAAAAACAGTGCAGCGTCAACATTCTTGAATAAAATCTCAAGTGATCCACTGAGGAAAGTCATACAGGTTTGCAATGACATGAGGGTGAGTAAATGAGGACAGAATTTTCCTTTTTTGGGGAACAAATCCTTTTTAAAATGACTCATCACTTCTGCTCTCCCTATTCTATCAATCTAAACACTTCAGCATTGTTGTTGCCACCTAAATGTCTGCAAGTATGTCTATGAGTAAAAAAAGGTTATTTAAAATAAATAAATACAAAATCACACTCCAGGTAAACAGATTAAAAGAGTGTTTCTAATTCCTGAGTGTTTGAGTCTTTGAGTTCACTGCTACAGTGTGGCCTCAGAGATGCCTGTGGTATCTCCTGCATCTACTAATGCCACAGTTTCGTCTGACAAACTGGAGTCAATGGCCTCCTCCTTAATGATGATCGCCCCCTCTGGCAACACAACTTCCTCTCCACCAACCACCTCCTCCTCCTCTTCCTGAAATACCACTTCCTCTTCGGGCTCGTCACTGGTGCCATTGGTCTGCCCGTTGGAAAAGGCCTCCAGTTTAAGCCTGTACTGCTCAGCTTCCTGCTCCTTCCGGAGTAACTGCTGCCAGTACTCCTGGGCTTTTCTGTTTGCCTCCTTCAGCTGCAGCTCCAACTGTTCCCGACTGTCCTTCTCAGTCAGCTCCTATAGAAAGTGCCACACAGTAAGTCTTGATTTGGGATGTGCAAAACTACATTGACTAGTCAATGGGTTGCTTGAACTTAAAACGACTAAATGATCTTAAGGAAGCCCTGTGTAATTAGGCAGATTTCAAGTTATTTTTCCCCTGATTGGACATGTTTCTTAGCGGGTGTTTACACAAGACACCTCAACAGCTCACCCAAAAATTAAAATTTTCTCATCCTTTGCTCACCCTCTTGACTTCCCAGATGTGTATGACTGACTTACTTCTGCTGAACACAAATTAAGATTTTGTGTGTGTATCTCAGCTCTGTAGGTTCGTACAATGCAAGTAAATGGTGAACAGAACACCAAAAGCTCAAAAACTTGTCAGCATAAAGGTGATCTATAAGACCAGTGGTGAAGTAATGTCTGAAGAGGTGGGCATGCTGTGAAAGACCCCCCATAAATTTTTTTTAAAACATCTCTAAGATTCATTTACATTTCTGTACAATACATGTAAAATGTGTACACATTTCTTTCCATAATTTTTTTTTTTAATAAAGACGTAATTATAGTCCCACATAAACTAACAAAATGTATATCAGGGTAAGTTTCTTGCTGGCATGGTGTAGAGTAAACTGCTAAGAACTTGATGTTAAATATTTAATTAAATTAATAAGTGTCATTAATGTTCCTTTATTAGGCTACTATGAAAATTTTGAATAATTTATTATTATTATAACTAATAAACTAATTCATAATACGCAATAAGCATTGTAGCTAATATGAGTGTAGTAATGTTCAAGTTAACACATTATCTTGTATTACCATGTATAGCCTAAATAAATGAATGGTTATTTGTTTTATTTGTGTACTATAATGTACATTTCAGTGTATAGTGAAATAGTTTTCCTGCTTAGCAATATAAATGGAAATTATTTGAAATCACGAGAAAAAGGCACCACTGTAAATATACACACGAGATTATATATATATATATATATATACACACACACACACTCAAATGTGCTGTGGCATCGCCTTTGAAGATTGAAAGTTCCAGGTCAAAAGCCTACTCGGTGTTCTGGCGGTCATAAATATTATCATTTATTTCAGGTGGGCATATGCGAAATCCTAAGAAAGATAGGTGGCCATACGCACTAGATTACACTTCTGCAAAATACTCCAGTGGTTTAATCAATGTCTTCTGAAGCGATCCAGTTGCTTTTGGATGAGAACAGACCAAAATATAACAAATTGACATCTTGTCATTGCGGTCTCTAGGCACGATCATGATTTCAAGCTTGATTACTCTTCCTAGTGCTTAACGCATGCCCAGAGTGCTAGATGGAGCTATAGGAAGTGTAAGTGTATCGAGCTTGAAATAATGATCAGTGAGACTGCTGTCAATATGTATAGTGAAAAAGGAGTTATATTTTTGTCTTCTTTTCAAAACCTTCGTTTGTGTTCAGAAGAAGAAAGTCACACATCTGGGATGGCATGAAGGTGATTAAATGATGAGTGAATTTTCATTTTTGGGTCATCTAAACCTTTAACGGAGTGTAATTACAGAGTGCTAAAGAATGCAATAGTCTCAAGAAACATTAAAAAAGTTTGACTATTTGTAATTTGACTCAAATTATTCACAGCAAGAGATGCAATGCAACAGCCAAACATGTCTACTTATTAGTTTTAAGGAAGCCCTGTATAATTAGACAGGCTTCAAAAACAGCTCGAGAGAGCATAATGGAAAAGGACAGAATGCAGGAATCTCAAGATGCATTTTTAAAAGTTGGACTATTTTTAGTCTCATGTAGCCAGACCTTTGACTAAAACAGCAAAGGTCTAAACCATTTAGCACCTTAGATTGGCCAAGAACCACCCACTCAAAAAGAAACATCTAACTGACATGTAAAGTGATCAGTCACACTCAGTTTTGCCATTACGTGCAGTTTAGGGGCAGGGATATTGGATATATACAGTGCATCTGGAAAGTATTCACAGCGCTTCACTTTTTCTACATTTTATTATATTACAGCCTTATTCCAAAATTGATTAAATTCATAATTTTCCTCAAAATTCTACAAACAATACCCCATAATGACAAAGTGAGAGAAGTTTGTTTGAAATCTTTGCAAATTTATTACAAATAAAAAAACAACAAAAAAAAAAAAAAAAAAATCACATGTACATAAGTATTCACAGCCTTTGCTCAATACTTTGTTGAAGCACCTTTGGCACAAATTACAGCCTCAAATCTTTTTGAGTATGATGCTACAAGCTTGGCAAACCTATTTTTGGAAAGTTTCTCCCATTCTTCTTTGCAGGACCTCTCAAGCTCCATCAGGTTGGATGGGGAGTATTTTCAGATCTCTCCAGAGATGTTCAATCGGGTTCAAGTCTGGGCTCTGGCTTGTCCACTCAAGGACATTCACAGAGTTGTCCCGTAGCCACTTCTTTGTTATCCTGGCTGTGTGATTAGGGTCGTTGTCCTGTTGGAAGATGAACCTTCATCCCAGTCTGTGGTCCAGAGCAGGTTTTCTTCAAGGATGTCGCTGTACATTGCTGCATTCATCTTTCCCTCGATCCTGACTAGTCTCCCAGTTCCTGCTGCTGAAAAACATCCCCACAGCATGATGCTGCCACCACCAAGCTTCACTGTAGGGATGGTATTGACCAGGTGATGAGCGGTGCCTGGTTTCCTCCAGACATGACGCTTGCATTCAGGCCAAAGAGTTCAATCTTTGTTTCATCAGACCTGAGAATTTTGTTTTTCATGGTCGGAGAGTCTTTCAGGTGCCTTTTGGCAAACTCCAGATGGGCTGTCATGTGCCTTTTACTGAGGAGTGGCTTCCGTCTGAACACTATCATACAGGCCTGATTGGTGGAGTGCTGCAGAGATGGTTGTTCTTCTGGAAGGTTCACCTCTCTCCACAGAGAAACACAGGAGCTCTGTCAGAGTGACCATCGGGTTCTTGGTCACCTCACTGACTAAGGCCCTTTTCCCCCCGATCGCTCGGTTTGGCCGGGCGGCCAGTTCTAGGAAGAGTCCTGGTGGTTCCAAACTTCTTCCATTTACAGATGATGGAGACCACTGTGCTCATTGGGACCTCCAATGCTGCAGAATTCTTTCTGTACCCTTCCCCAGATCTGTGCTGTGTCTCGGAGATCTACAGACAATTCCTTGGACTTCATGGCTTGGTTTGTGCTTTGACATGCACTGTTAACTGTGGGACCTTATATAGACAGGTGTGTGCCTTTCTGTGAATACTTATGTACATGTGATTTTTTTTCATTTTTAGTAAATTTGCAAAGATTTCAAACAAACATCTTTGATGTTGTCATTATGGGGTATTGTTTGTAGAATTTGATGGAAAATAATGAATTTAATCCATTATGGAATAAGGCTGTAACATAACAAAATGTGTAAAAAGTGAAGCGCTGTGAATACTTTCCGGATGCACCATCATCCTATAATAAAAGACCGGCGTGGGGGAAAGAAATCATTATATAATGGCACGGCAATTACTGCGAGTGACTGCAAAGAAAACACACAGGAAAAGAGCAGAAAATGTGTAGAGTCCAAGTACAGCACAAAAAACCTCATCACAGAGAATTTCACAGACATAACCAAGTAAACAAGGCAGAATATGCAGCTCTGCTTGTGGATTACAACTTTATGCAATGTGCCTCAAACAAAACTCTGATTCTCTTTAAAGATTTGATGTCACTAACATTCCAAACTTCTGCATATCTGGGGGATCATTTTTTCCTCAAAAGTGCTTACTGCATCAACGCATAACTTTGTGAACACAACTCTGTTTCCAGGCGGACTGATAAAAAATCCTGTGTGCTTTGCGGACGTTCCATCAAACCAGCCAATTAGATTAGGACTGATTGATTAATTTCAGGAAGCATTTTCCAGTTTTGTGTGCTTTATGCACCAGACGTTAGAGCGTGGACTGAGGGTGGTCCATGGGCATGCCGTATGAAGCTACTAGAATATTTTTAACTTGACAACATCATAATGCATTTTAAATATATATATATATATATATATATATATATATATATATATATATATATATATATATATATATATATATTTTTTTTTTTTAAAAGAGAAAAACTTGCAGACCTTGCTAATTGACTAGCCAGTTATTAAACAACTAGTCAATTATTTTGATCTACTCCTAGACCTGATATTGATTGTGCATTCAATAATTCATAATTTGAATAAAAATAGTGAAATTTCCTGCTGCTCAGACCTTAGGTTTGGTATCAGTGTGGTTGATAGTTGATTCAAATTTCCTCTTCCTTGATGGAACTGGTTTGGTTTCCTCTGTGACGATTTCCTCAGAAATCTGACCAGCGGGCACTGCAACTACTAAATATGCATGCATGTGTGAAAAATACTGCATCAAAGCCTTTAAGAGTTATAAATGAGTGGCACAGCAATCTACTCACTTTGCTGCCCTTGCATTGTGACGAAGAATTTCTGTCCAAGGTTGCCAGGATGCAGGTTGCCCTGTTGGTCTGTTACTATGGTGATAACTCTCTGGCCATCTTCCCCTACAAGTTGCTGAATAGCCGAATCCACTGAGTCAGCAGAAATCACATTCTCTGAAACAAATAAAGAAATGTAGCATAATTTTTTTATAACTAACAATATAATATCTGACCCAGCTCTATAACTTCTATTTGCATTCAATTCAAATAAGGGTTCAGATTCCAATCCACTTAATATTTCTGGTTGCTGAACAATTCTTGTAATACTTTAAAATTAGGAATAATTTGTCATAACTAGTATATCCTAAACAAATATATGAAACAAAACCTATAGCCTATATGTTTTTAATTACCATTGATTTGACAGAACTTGTTCTGAATGTGCAACATCATTTTATTATAAGGACAACCAGTCATTAATTATACTAACTCTACTTTAGGTCTCGCAAGCCTTGAGAGGCCTACTCGTAACAAATTAACACTTCTCGGTTAATTTCGAGTTCGACCCTTGTGGTTTACTGAATTGGTCAAGAACTGCTCCTACTGATGTAAGCGAATCATTTAACTGATTCAAACCAATAACTCATGAGGTTGCCTACCCTAAAAACAACAGTACTAAAACTGTATGTTGCCAAGTGTCTATAATACCCGTTCATACCTGTGTTCGTTTTAGCATTGGTGAGAACAAGATCAGAGAGATTAACCACTCCTGATGATGAGATGATGAACTGAGGGCTGGCAGTGGCAGGAGATGGGCTGCTTAGGATAGTCCTCTCTGGATTCATGTTTACTTGATTCTGCATTCCATCCTAGAACATCACATTGACAAAGAAAAGGTGTTTAACCTCTTCATCTCTGGGCATTTTTGGAATGCCTCCTGCAATTTTTCACATTCAAATTTAAAATATCACCATTTACACATACATTGGACATACAATTTACAAAAATTGGTTTCATTTTTTCAGAAACCAACCCAAATAATAATAAAAAATTAATAATATTAATAAATAATATTATTCAGTAAGTAATATGGTACATGTTTATAATTGTGGCCAAAAATATTGGCACCCTTGGTAAATATGAGCAAAGGCGGCTGTGAAAAAAATCTGCATTGTTGATAAGTAAAACAATTGAAACAGTGGGGAAAATCTCATTATTTAACAAATATTTGTTTTACAAAACACATTGGCCATAATTATTGGCACCCTTTTATTTAATACTTTTTGCAAACTCTCTTTGCCAAGATAGCAGCTCTGAGTCTTCTCTTATAATGCCCAATGAGGTTGGAGAACACCTGGCAAGAGATCGGAGACCATTCCTCCATACATAATCTCTAAAGATCCTTCAAATTCAGAGGTCCATGTTGACACAGCACTCCCTTTTTGAACATGTTAAATGCACAACAGCTGGGACGTAAAGGTCATGTCTTAATATCTAATTGACAATCAAAAATGGTTTAATTTTACCTGCAACAAGAGCATCAACTCAGTGTTTCCTCTGTCCACGGCGATGTTGAAAGGCGTCTTGTCAAACTTGTTCAGGGAGTGAGTATCAGCACCGTATTTAATCAACAGCTCTACGACCGCTCTGTGCCCGTGTTCTGTAGCCCAGTGTAGGGCAGTCATTTTCAGCATGTCTTTGGCACTGATGTCTGCTCCACTCTATACCCAATGATATCCAAAATTAGATATAACAATATAACAAAACATATGAGAATATAACAAAGATCAAAAGATTAGTGACATGTATAAAACTAATCTCTTTCTCTTCAAAACAATCCAATACTATGCTGAGAGATCATGTGTTCTTACCTTGACCAGTAATTCAACGATGCTTGAGTGGCCCTCTTCAGCAGCCATGTGGAGAGGGGTCCGATCCACTTTAGTGCGAGCATCTCTACTCACCCCAGCACGGAGGAGCACCTCAGCGGTGGAGTAATGCCCATACTGTGCTGCTAAATGCAGTGGTGAGGTCCCCAGCTACAACAGAAGAACATGAAACCACTGTCAGCACTGTTAGTACATGGCAGATTTCAAATGATAAATGGCCTAAATTAGTAGTGTGCTTAAGCAGAATTACGTTGGACTCACCCAGTCTGTTGTAAAAGGAGCTCCATTAGCCATTAGCAACCTCACTTCATCATCCTGTCCTTTACGAGCTGCCTCCAACAAGCGCTTTCCCAAATCTACAAGTGACATCTAATGATGGGTAGAAAAAGGATACAGAATATAAAGTACTGTGCAAAAGTTTTAGGCACTTGTGAAAAATGTTGCATAGTGAGGATTTCTAAAGAAATAATACCATAAACAGTTTTCATTTATCAATTAATATCATACAAAGTCTAGTAAAAATAAAAAAGTGAAATCAATGTTTGTTGTGACAACCTCTGCCTTTAAAACAGTACCAATTCTTTTCAGTACATCTCAAACACAGTTTTTCTTGGTTGTTGGCAGACAGGATGTTCAAAGCTTCTTGGAGAACTTTCCACAGTTCTTCTATTTCAGCGGTATCAATTGTTTCCGTCTCTTCGTGTAATCCCAGACTGACTCGATGTTGAGATCTGGGCTCTGTGGGGGCCATACCATCTGTTGTATGACTGTTAAATTCTATTCTATTTGCAAAAGGAATGTTTGGAAGTCTAAAATTTATATTTCCTATTAAAGCTGAAGATATAAATAACCATCTTAAGACAAATGCTTTTGCACAGAACTGTAAACTGTATACTCTGTTAGCACATTAACTCAAGAGTCCGACCAAATAATTACTCTATACAAGCAACACATCTCAGTTCGAATAATATCAAAGTTACACAGAACACTGTCTGTGGTTAAAATAATAACCATACATACTCAGGGATTAAGTGATTTTAAGTACTAGGAACCAGATGTGCACATCACTGTATGTACATAATCCATCATCAATGACAGGACAGAAGATAGTCATCATTTAATAATACAGTCAAGTTCCGGGAGAAGTTGATATCATACTATCCACTTCAATTTAAACAAATGCATTTTCTCAAAATCAAACTACAACACCTTTTTGTGCGCATAAGAAATTATTCATTAAGTGAGGACCAAATGACTGAAAGTGTACACTAACTCTTCAACAAGTTTTAAGTTATGCTTAAGTTGTTAAATAACAAAATTACTCAACTTGTCATGTTATCGTTTTTAGTTATAAAATCACCAAAAACGGTGATTGAAATGAAACGGCGTAATTAAAATATATTTTAACGACAGTTGATCAAACTCCTGCAGTAAACTGCTAATAACCAGAATAAACCAAAAGTTCTGCAGCTCACCTCGACAAAAATGTTCTCCAGACGACTTGTACGGTATTATACCACGTAAAATAAGGCAAATGCCAAATTAATGCTTCGGTTATTTTAGGAGATCCAGTCTTCTATCATACTTTTCGATACTTTCCGAAAACAACATAGACGGGCTATTTGTCGTCAAAGATGGCGCACGAACGGTACCGGAAACAGAAATATTTTATCAGTTCTTCTTTGGTGGTGTTGAAACTTGCAGTATCTGTAGCGCCACTATTTCACACCGGCTCTTTTAGTAACTACATTCTCAATTTTCTGTTCTCTGTCTTTCTCCGGGTACCCCTACATTTTCAAAAGAAACAAGCTACTTATTTATTTTTTTTTTTGGTATTTTTTTTTACAAACTAGTGTATACTACTTTTTCCCATGAATAAAAACTTTAAAATTGGAAATTATTGATACTGATTGGCTCAATTAGTCCCTTTTCACATACCATGATGACGCGTTTCCGCGTTATTTGGCAGCGTAAATCTCTATTATATAAATCTTTTTATATAATACATTTGTAAAATATTGCGTGTAAATTTATAACATTATGCTTATTCTTTTATTACCCTGGAATACAATTTTAAAAACGAATTACTATACGTATGTTTTCCATTACAGCTGCTGACAGAGTGACAGTAAATTTGGCATATTTTCCCACCTGACTGTCTTAATCCACCGCTCTCTGTTTTTCGGGATATTTCACCCCGAAATGAAGATTCTTTCATAATTAACTCACCCTTATGTTATCCCAAAAATTAATGACTTTCTTCTACTGAACACACAAGAAGATTTTTTTAGAGGAAATATCTCAGCTCTTTAGGTCCATACAATGCAAGTGAATGGTGGCCAGAACTTTGAAGGTCCAAAAAGCATATAAAGGCAGCATAAATGTATTCCAACGGTGATACGATAGGTTTGGGTGAGAAACAGTTCAATATTTAAATCCTTTTTTTACTATATATTCTCCTCCCTGCCCAGTAGGTGGCGATATGCACGAAGAATTTGAATCACCGAAACCAATAGAAGAAGAATGTGGAAGTGAGAGTGAAAGTAAAGACTTATAGGAAAAAAAGACTCAACCATTGATCTGTTTCTCACCCACACCTATCGCATTGCTTCTGAACATATGAAGATTTAACTATTGGAGTCATATGGATTACTTTTATGCTGCCTTTATGTCCTTTTTGGACCTGCAAAGTTCTGGCCCACAATATATTTTCAAAAATATCTGTGTTCAGCAGAAGAAAGAAAGTACATCTGGGATGGCACGAAGGCTGAGTAAATGACGAAAGAGAATTTTCATTTTAGGGTTTTAAATCATCATCAGTTCTTTTGAGCATTGGACATACATAGTCCAAGTGGAAGTCTAATTTAAAGCTCAGCAATAGAAGGGAGAAATTTAAATGGAAAATCACAGAGTAATAACAAGTTGATTATTATCAAATAATCTGATTTACTCCAGTTTTAGCTATTTTTCTCATGAACACAGTAACTAGTCAGGGCTGGATTGGTAATCTGGCATACCTGCCATTTTCCCAGTAGGCCGACGCACTTTGGCCGATCAGGGGCATAGGCTACATGTACTGGACCCGCCGTCGTGAGAACTGGTTTGAAGACAGAAAGTGAGTCAGCTTCACGGATGGAGTTGGGAAGGTAATTCCACCAATGTGGTACGATGAAACTGAAAGTCCAGGAAAGTGGTTTGGTGCCTCTTTGTGTTGGTACAACAAGGCGCCGTTCCTTAGCCGACCGCAGACTTCAGATGGGAACGTAGCTCTGCAGAAATGATTTTAGGTATGCTGGAGCAGACCCAGTGACTGTTCCAGCGAGGACATGTTTACAAGCTGGTAATTACAATGTTATAAATGTGGATTATGAGGGCATTTCTAGTGTCCCCATAACTCTTATCACTTCAAATAAAAAAATACATTTGTGAGGTTTAGGGTTAGGGGATAGAATCTATAGTTCGTACAGTATACAATTAAATGTATATGGAGAGTCCTCATAATGATAGCTGCACCAGCATGTGTGACTGTGTGTGTGTGTGTGGTACACACATGTGTTATACATACACATTTATGGTTAAATGTATATGTATAATTTGGCAATGTAAGATCATGTGTACTTTTCTAGTTAAATCTTGAATCTAAATATAGCCCGTTGGTGGCGCTGGTGGTCTCTGGTTTGGAGAATGTTTAGTATTTCCTCATATTAAGGGGGGAAACTTCAACCACACCTCGGCGATTTGGGAAACACCAAGTCATTTACACTCTCAGCTCTCTCCATAAAAGAGACGATTCATTCCTCTCTTTCAGCCCGGGACTCTATTTTACATTGAAGGTAATGTATTTTGGTATATATTTATATAAGAAAAGGAAACTTTTCCGAGTCTCGGTTGAACTTTTTCAATTCATTTGAGTTGCTAACATGGCTGGTAGCGAGCGAGTTGAGTTTTGGTTTTTTTGCAAAACTTTTATCTGTTGTTCAGTTTTAATAAAATACACTGCCAGTAAAAAACGTGAGACAAGCGAGATTAGCCGAAAGACTCACTGACAATGTAATAATCATCGGCGTACTGGTCTTCATGTTTAAACAAGTCGATGGGAGGGAAAAATTTCAAATACTTTTATAAACTTTCACACAGTTGTGTTTTATCCTTTAAACTTCCTCCAAGTTGTTGGCGTTTACTACTTACAGCTGAGGTGTTTTGTTTGTGAAGTTTATAAACTGTATTTTTACTGGTTAGGGTTAGGGAAATGTGACTAATATGTTGGGATATAACATGCTATTAAATAAATGTGTCTATTGCTTCATCATTACATTTATTTATCATGGATTACATGCATTTCTGCCTGGGCCGTAACAGTTATATTAGTGAATTCTTGTAAACTATCAATATTGTGTGAAAAGACCTAGATAAGCTGCCTGTGATGCTTAAAATGCTAAGTAGACCGTTCATTTCGTGAACAAAGATTGGTTTATGTTGACATTCATACTTTTCTTTTCTTTCACAAAAATTACCATGATTATAATGATTTTTTGGACATGGCGCCATGACAATACCATGTCATGAAGCCATTTGGTGTACTATGTAAATATCATGGTACAAGACTATGGTAAAAGGACGATGGCATATTCATGTAATAACATCACAGTACAATGGTACTGCAAAAGTATGTTCTTTCTTTCTTTGCTTCATTTAAGGTCCTACTATACGTTTTGGGATTTTAACTTTCCTTTAGTGGATCATATAGCTGTTTGTGCTTGTAAAAGGTCTACAAAGTGTTTTCTTCACTGCGAAAGCAAAATCCCTTTGTATGGATTTCCAAAGACAGACGAATTGAAGAATCAGTGGTTAAAAATAATTTTTACCACTATTCCTCAACAGTACAATGACAATAATGAGATTGTCGTTCTCAATAGTCTTTAACAGTGGTAGAGTGAGTAGGTTTACTGTAATGTTACAGCCATTATCCACGGTAGTCCACGGATAACTTGCTCACTAATGGGGCTTTTCCACTGCATGGTACAACTACTGGACCCTGCTCAGTTTTTGGGGGTTTTCCACTGTGGATAGTACCTGGCACATTTTTTAGTACCACCTCGGTCAGGTTCCAAGCCAGCTGAGCCATCAAAACCCTGCATATCACTGATTGGTCAGAGAGAATTGTCACTACCATCGTCACTGGATTTTCAACACGGGACATCAACCCGCTAGTTTTAAAGTTAGCTACAGCAATAGCAGTATCATTGGTTCACGTGACTTTCGAATTGTAAAAAGAAATGGCTGTGCGCAAAACCACGCCGTGGTCAAAAAACGAGGTGTAGACGTTCCTCTCGTTAGCAATGAACAAAACGAAAACCATTACATTTCTGACACACACTCTAAGCGGTTGACCAGTCACAACAGACTGGGCCAGCTGACCAATCAGAGCAGACTGGACTTTTTGCAAAGGGTGGCTTTAAAGAGACAGGAGCTAAAACAGAGCATTTCAGACAGAGGGTGAAAAGAGGTGCTGCAGCAATGTAAAGTATTTGAATAATAATGTTTTTTGAACATTTAAGCATGTAAACCTATTCTAGTAGACCCCCAAAATAAAATTATGAACCTGTAAATGAGTATAATATGGGCTTCTTAAATATCATATTTTCCTGACTGTACAGATGACAGATTTGCTTTTGTTGTTGTCTGTGTCAGTTTTTGTTTTGTATATTGGAAAATGAATGTATGCATGTACGACAGATTCATGTGTGCTTCACTAAAATCTATCTTTCTCTTTTATCTTTCGTTCGACAGATTCTAATGAAACAGCAGAGCCTCACATAAACAACACAATCCCAGAATCAACTGGATAATAATATAGCTGTTGGAATAAGGGATCTTGTATATAATTACGACAAAGACACAAACAAGGAATCTGTTAGTGAACAGGACAGAGGTTTTTGGATGAGCCAAGGCTTATATCACTAAGTGAAGAGGATTAGATTCTCTCTCCATCTCTTCTCTAAACGGCCTACAGGGTGGCGAGAGAGAGTGGGAATTCAAACCGGTGCATGCCGGAGATGAGTGCGTTCTGGCATAAGATCGGCTGCTGTGTGGTAGCCAAACCCCCTCCGGTAAGTGTCTCATTTGGATCATTATTTCCAAACTTTTTTATGTGTTATGTACCTCCACAGGTTCAAGGTTATTTCCGTTTTGTACACTAAAGCAAAATTAGAATAGTCCAAGTATCCATGGAACCTACCTAAGTACACATACCCATGTTGCAAATCACTGTTCTTGATTTGTCTGATAGATTTATAGTTTATTTAGTTCTCAGTGAGACACTATAAACAAAACATTTGAATGTAAACTGTTTTTGCACAGCAATGGTTGGCTTGTGAGAATTAGCATGTATCATGGGTACTGGGCTCCCTTTTGGTCAACATCTGGACTAATTTAATCAATTACCCCATGGCTCAGTCATTTGGCCCTTATGGGATTTTTGTGTGCACTAATCACGCGAAGAGTGACTCAGACTGGTTCGGCAGTTTAAGACAGAAAAGAAACCTTTCAGCTGATGTGAATGTGACCCAGATATCCTAAGGAGTATGTTAGGAGGGCAAATGTTTTTTGGGAGCAAAGACAGACGTGAAACACAGATGTACAAAGAATGATCTGTCATAGAAAGCTCCACGGGTAAATGTGCAGAGTTAGTGGTAGCCTTGGCCTCCAGGACTTTGTGTGTCAGTAAGCTAAAGAATCTCATTTGAAAATTTATCGGATTCAATCATAAAGGGTTGAGAAAAATGATTCTGTCAAAATTACTCATCCGCATGTTGCTACAAACCCCTAAGACTTACTTGCTTCTGTGGAACACAAAAGCAGAAGTTCAGCAAAATGTTGACACTGCTCTTTTTCATACGATGAAATCATATAGTGACCACAGTCCTTCAAGCTCCAAAAAGGACTGAAAATGCCATAAAATAACTCTATATGAATTGTTCCAACCCCTTTGAAGCAATAAGATAGCAGACCAAAATGTAAGTTGTTATTCAACAAAAAATATTCTTTCTGCTATAGCTCTTAAACATTTGTCGTGCTAGTGCAAATTTAATTTAGGTGCCACACCAGGTTTGACCTCAAAGACATCAAATGTTATTGACCACGTTTACATGCTCTTAAAAAAACTAAATGGTTTATTCCAGGGTTTTTGCAGTAAGTGGTGTTCTGAAACATTATGTAAACAAGAACGCAGATTTCCTTACGCTGTTTAAGTGATTAAGAGAAAGCGGTTTAACACACCCAGGTTTCTCACAGAGATCACGGCTTAATGTGGCCATGCAAATGCTTAAGCGCCATTCTAACAGATTTTTGAGGAGCATGCGTACGTGAACAGACTGGATAACAAGGGTCATAGGATGGAGCCTGACAACAAGTCAACAAATGGAAAGAATTCAACATTTCTGGGTGTACAGAAAAGCATATGCACTATAAACTATACCCATTTTGTTACACCAATGTAAAATTTAGACTGTCCCTCATGCTTGCATACATGCATCCATATATTGGGGAATCCCGGAGTTTTACATAAGTGGAAAACCCCAGTATTGTAATATAATTCCGCTGTAGGGCGATAGAAATTTAAGGTTACAAACAAAGCAACAACTCTGGAATGTCTAGCAACTGAGAATAAAATAGTTAAGTCTTCCTCGGATACCATGTTTGTTATTTACCGAAGCGTCGTGGGGAAATTACGTTGCTGTGGAGAAAGCGGATTACTGACCGAGCCACATGTATTAGGGAGTAAAGCATACCCCGCTTATACAGTCCATGTAAACCGGAATGCTACTTTTTCGCAATACGCCGATTTCTCACAATAAGCCGCTTACTGATGTCTATGTAAACTTAGTCACTGCTGCTTGCATGTATTTCAGTCGACTGGGACACTGAATTTTAATCAAGGATGAATTATGAAAAGTTATTGTATTGCTTCAAATACTTGGAATAAAGCACATGAGTCATATTGACTACTATTTTGGCACTTTAATGGACATTTTTGGTCCTTTTTTGATAATGGCATCATCTAGACACTGTCTGCTTTGATTTTGTATAGAAGAGCAAGCTTGGGCATTCTGCTAAACATCTGTGTTCTATGGAAGAAAGAAAATCATATAGGTACAACATAAAGGTGAATAAATGGTGACAGAAATCAAATTTTTTAAAGTGAACTACTTTTGTCTTGCAAGTAGAAACAATCATGTTTATATTTCTAAAATTGCTTGCATATTTGACTAATTATCTGGATTGTGGTTTTGAGCCAATGATGACTGACCCAGGTTTACCATGGGCTCCTGTAACAATGACAGGGAGTTCTGAAGGGAAGCTGGCTCCTCCGAGCTGGGAGTGCTCATTCTTTTCCTCCCTCCTTCCTCTTTTTTATTTTTAGGTTCTTGTTTGTTCTCTTGTTGAGTGGGGGGAGAGGCCAGACAGCAGTGGGCATCTGAAGTAACAAATGTTACATCCCAGCACATGAGCCATTTTAGATAAAAATGATTAGGGTTTAGATTAACTATTGCTTTACATCAGAGAAGGTGATAAGGACTCAAGTATGTGCTGTCATTTTGCTATGACATGGGCCATTGAATATAAAAGATTCTGAAAATAAACACCTTTGTGGTATGTTTGGAGTTACATAATAGACTAATTATTCATTTAGAAGGTGTAGATGTAGTTTTAGGATGAAATATCTTAGTATAGATAATTACTTAGTGTAAAGGTATATAATTGTTTAGACTAATTCAGTGCAGTGTATGTTATGCTGTTATTATGCTAAATGTGCTTCATTCACTGTTGGCAGACAAGTAATGGCAAGTATGCCAACTCCCTTACTAAGGCACATGATCTCATCAAAAATGATTCTGGTTGTTTATTTAGGTACTGTTTAGATTTATTTATATAATCTTTCAGTAACTCCACATAGTCAAGGTCTGGGAAATATGGGAGTTCGAGGAAATGTGGATCATATTCTTGGGAATTTCACATCTTCAAGGTGACATTGAGTGTGCCAAGATGGATAGATGCTTTTATTAATACCATGAGGAAAAAATTAGTGCAATAGCAGCCTGCTGTTATTGTATGCATAAAGCAACAATACAAAACCAAATGTAACAATGGATATAAGGAATTGATCACATACACAATAATGGTTATTCGAAAACCCAAAGTATACTTTGGTTTTGACGCAATGCTTCGTGTCTGCCTAGAGTGAAATGCTTGCTTGAAGTATACTTAATGTGACTGCGCGCATACACAGGCAGTTTACGCACGCACGCAATGACTGCTATGAGGTAATGTACTATTTATCTTGAAGAGTTCAGACCCAAAATAATTTCTTTAAATTCCTTCAGGCTCGAGTTATACAAATGCAGGTATCTTCTGACCTCCTCACACATGCGCTCTTGACATGCACATCCACTGTTGTTGTTTCGACAATCGTCTCCTGATATTAAGCAGTGATTTTCTAGCACTTCTTCATGACAGCAATGGCTCAACTGTGAGTGTTGCCACCTTGTGGACCCACTAATTAGTGCAAATAATTCCAGGAGCATACTGTGCGTTCAGAGTACATGCTGCTAGAAATATCGGGCCAAATGCATTAAGCAAAGATCTTCTATACCGAGATAAAACCTCCATGCTTTTATCATAGGAGAAACTGTAACATCAAATAGTTTCTTACGACAGCAAGTCACCATTTGGGGATACAATACAAATTAATGGGGAAACTGTAGACTGACATCTACCTGTCGCAAAATTGTCATAGTATTCTCGAATATAACAGCAATTTTATCATTGTAAACTCCACACATAGTTCATTCAAAATTTATTGTTTAATGTAAAACTAGGGCTGGGCGATAAAACGATATAAATTTGTATTGTGATAAATAAACTCCATGATATCGACGATAAGCTGTTGAGTCATTTTCGATATTTAGCCTGTGTTCTACATCTAGACATGCGTGTTGCTAAAAACACTAAGTTTTGGCTTTCTTATCGTATGTTTCCACTGGCGCGTGCTGAGCGAATGTGAGCAAGTGCTTTCAATTCTGGAAGCCGAGCGTCAAGCTCACGAGCCTTTAATAATAAACAAATAGATTTCAAATTTTTTTAAATTATTCAGATTTCATAATCTCTGACAAGGATGAAAGACAAAACAATTACTAGTTTGTAGCCTAGTCTTTCTCACTTTAATGAAAATAGAAAAATGGTCCATTCCGACTTTTCAATTTTCAAATGTTTCTCTCTGGAGATACCCCTGAACCACCATACAGTATCATTCCTCAGTCACAAGTGCTTCAATGCCCCCATACTTGGATATCTGTATGTAAAGAAATATGAAAATAATTTTAATGTAAAAAAATATATATATACTGTCATTATGATTCAAAATGAGCAGATCATCTTATTACATTCATATCCAACTGCACTCAATTGATAAACTCTATAAAATATTGTAATATTTTCATAGAAGATCCCTCAGACACCACTGCATTGGTTGTGTCTGGGCCCCAACACAGTTTGTTTTGTCAGACTATTTAGACTGTTTAGGATTTAGTTTTCTCTTCTTTTTTTGGAAATTAAAAAGAATTTGCACATGTGATTGAATATCGTGATAAATATCGATATCGAATGATATGAAAAATAATATTGTGTTAATATGTTTTGCCATATCGCCCAGCCTTATGTAAAACATGTTGAAGATTAGCAGACAGGTGGTCAATTCATTAAGTGATTAGCTATTTCCTTACAAAAGCAGTTTATTTAGCATACTGAAGCATCGGACCCACTTTATATTAGGTGGCCTTAACTAATATGTACTTAACCGTTTGATACAATGTACTTATTATGTACTTAGATGTAGTTGCATTGCAATTGCATTTAAAGTACTTGCATTTAATTACATTTGTAGTTACACTATTAACTTTATCCCTTATCCCAACCTAACGCTTACCCCAAAACCTAACACTAACCCCTTATTCTAACCCTACCCTTACCTCAACCTCAGTAGCAACAAATGTGGGAATGTTGCAGAACAACATGTAGTTACACAGTAAATACATAGTCTTGTATGTATTAAATATTTGTACATAGTAGTTAAGGCCACCTAAGATAAAGTGTGACCTAAGCATCTCCTACATCAACATCCATTTAAAAAAAAAAAAAGACAGCCTTTTGTCTCCTTGTCAGTTTATCGCCCATAGAATGTCTATGGGACCGCCGCGTGATACATTGCTATGCTAAACTTGAACACCTAGCCTTCACGTCTGACCGAAGTATACTTTGGGCTTACGTGACTAATGGCACTTTTCCACTGCATGTTACAGTTCGACTCGCCTCAACTCTACTCGCTTTACTTGTCTGAGCTTGCATTTCCATTGCAGTTTAGTGCCACCTCAATGTGGGTGGGATTATAGGCTGATCGCCATAGTGGCGCTGCCTCTACTGCCGTGACATCATCTTAAACACGACACAAACTGACCAAAACAATAACACGACCGCTAGCTGTTAGCTACTAGCTCATTGTGCTGCATAAAGCAGTTGTTGCATGGTGATTTTACACAAGTTTAAAACAACAAGGCCTGGTTGTTTTAGAAGCAAGATTCCGGTCGCTGGTCAACTTAATAAAGTGAAGCTTTCAAGCAGAGTATAGATTTAACATAACAAAACATACCATCCTCCTGGATGAACCCCAGTCCAGGTCACTCTCCCTCCCATTGCTCGCCGGTTTAGATAGCATCCATTTGGTCGACCACTTCCACTTTTTCTTGATGGTTCTGTAGTCACTTTTAAGTTTTGTTTTTGTACTCTTCCCTACAATGTTGGTAGGTCCAGTGGTTGCTATTTTTGGCCAAAAGCTGATACACTTCCTAAGAGACTTTTTCGTTTTGCTTATTGCTAACGAGTGGACCATCTGCACCTCGTTTATTGACCATGGCGTGGTTTTGTGCACAACCATTTCTTTTTTCACAATTCAAAAGTCGAGTAAACAAATGATACTGCTATCGCTTTTACTAACTTTAAAACTGGCGGGTTGATGTCTCATGTCGGAAATCCAGTGATGGTTGTAGTGACGATTCTCCCTGACCAGTCAGTGATCTGCAGGATTTTGATGTCACATTTAGTATCAGCTCGGCTCGCTTGGAAACTTGACCGAGATGGTACTAAAAAAAGTATCAGGTACCAGGTATTATCCACTGTGGAAAACCCCAAAAAAGTGGTACCGTGCAGTGGAAAAGCCCCATAAGTCTGTGATCTAGATTTAGGTTTGGCTGAAAGTCATATGAGAGCAAGTGTCATCAGTGTCATCACTCAGTGTCCTTATGTTATTATCAATACTGTACTTATTTTTTTCAACTCATGGGGGTGTATATAATGATGTTTACCTTTTTTCCCATCCAGTGCATTGCTTTATGCTGTACTCTCATTAATATAAGCTTAATCTTCACAGAAAAAGAAATGGAGGAGAATTGATCGTAGCATGATCGGAGAACCCACAAACTTCGTCCATCTGACACACATAGGCTCAGGTGAAATGGCAGATGGCAGGCAGCCGGTAAGATATATTTCAGTGTTTTAGTACAGTGAAAGTTTTAGTCTTGACTGTGCATTTGTCTCAAACAGGGCTACTGTTACTGGAATTTACAATATCAACTGGCAGCAACTACTAAATCTTTTTAAAATCCCCATTGATGATCCCCATCAAAATCCCCAATTCTTGCTCCCTTTCCCTTTCGCTTTTACACAATCACACTACCACTGCACCTGACAGTCGTTTAAACATGTCCTGTTGTCTCAATTGTAACTGCCTATATCATGTATGTGGGAGTTCTGCTAATGAAATGGTCTCTCTGTGCTGCCAACCCCTTGGGCTCTAGACATTCAGTGTTAATACACTTCACAGTTTTATATAAAGCATTTTCGTCATAATGAAGTTACATGATCTATAGATGTTTTTTTATGTTAGTCTTTAATATGTTAGTCTTTCAATTAAGAATTAAAGAATATTTTGTATAAAGTATCATTATGTGGGCAGTTTCAGAACTTAAAGCAGAACTAGACATTTGCTGTGTTCGAAATGGCATACTACCGTACAACGTCTACATTTAGTCATTTAGGAGACGTTTTTATCCAAAGCGACTCACAAATGAGACACATAGCAAGCAATTTGTTATACAAATCTGCAATATAGGACTACCAATTTCTCATAGTGACTGGAGTAGTAAATATGTTAGCACATAAGTGACAAGGAAAGGATTTTTTTGTTTTGTTTTTTGTGCAGTGGTATGTGCAATTAGTGTTGGTTCGTTAAGTGCTCGTGGAACAGATACGTCTTCTGGTTCTTGAATGTTGAGGAGGTAGCAGCAGGTCGTGTGGACGTTGGAAATTCATTCCACCACAGAAGAGCAGAGAAAGTGAAGGATTGTGAAATAGACTTTGAGCCTCTTTGTGATGGGACCACCAGGCATCGCTCATTCATAGACTGCTGAGAGTGAGTTGGAGCATAGACCTGAAGAAGTGAATTGGAGTAAGAGGGTGTGGTTCCATTGGCTGTCCTGAAAGCCAGAGTGAAAGCCTTGAATTTGATGTGGGCAGCTAAAGGTAGCCAGTGGAGTGAAATCAAGAGTGGGGTGACTTAAGCCCTTTTTGGCTGATTGAAGGCCAGACATGCTGTTGCATTCTGGACCATCTAAAGTGGCTTAATTGTGTTAGTTGGAAGGCCAGCCAACAGAGCATTGCAATAGTCCAGTCTTGAAATGACCAGAGCTTGGACCAAGAGCTGTGTTGCATTTTCAGACAGGAAAGGTCTGATTATCTTGATGTTGTAAAGCACGAATCTGCAAGACCAGGCGGTTGATGAGATGTGTGCGGTGAAATTAAGCTGGCCATCTACCACCATTCCCAGGTTCCGGGATGTTCTAGTTGGTGTTAGTGTAGTTGAATCAAGATGACAAGTGAGGTTGTGGTCAACAGATGTTTTGGCTGGGATCATGAGGAGTTCTGTCTAGGCAAGGTTGAGCTTAAGGTTGTTCCTTCATCCATGCTGAATTGTCCTACTGTCTCAGCTCGTATCTCTGCCTGCCTCTCGGACATTTCATCCATGCTGAAATGTCCGAGAGGCAGGCAGAGATACGAGCTGAGACAGTAGGATCATCAAGCTGGAATGACAGGTAGAGCTGCGCATCATCTGTGTAGAAGTGATTGGAAAAGTCATGTGCCTCAATGACCGGTCCCAGTGATGTTGTGTACATAGAGAAGAGGAGGGGCCCAAGCAGTGATCCTTGAGGAACCCCAGTGGTAAGCTGGTGTGCCTTGGACACCTCTCCAGCAGACCTTGAACAATCTGCCAGTGAGATATGACTGAAACCATCCTAGCACAGTTCTTGTGATGCCTAGGTCAGAGAGGGTGGACTGGGGGATCTTGTGGTTCTTGTGGATCTTGTGTGTCGAAGGCAACAGACAAGTCAAGGAGGATAAGGATGGATGATTTGGAGTTAGCTCTCGCCAGTCAGAGGGTTTAAGCTACTGACAAGAGGGCAGCCTCTGGTTGAGTGTCCTTTTTTGAAGCCAGACTGATGTTTGTCAAGTAAGTTGTTCTGTGAGAAAAAAGTAGACAACTGGTTGAAGACAAACTCTTTGAGTTTGTGTGATACTATTTTTACTATTTCTGCCATACATATGACAGAAGCAGTTAGGATTGGTATGCCATTCCGAAGAGTAGGATGGGTTGGGATTACCACATAAAATAACTGGAGACTGTAACTGCATGCATTTGTTTGGACATATAATTTGAACAAGAAGTAAATGAGTTTTGCAGGACAAAAGCCTAATGATTTAAGTCACCTTTAGAATATCTGAAGGCAAGTTAGAACAGGAGTAGGATAGAACAGGAGGGAAACTTTGTCAGTAATTTAATGTACATACAGTACAGTATTTGCCCCTATCCTGATTTCTTGTGTTTTTGAGTATATTTCATACTAAATTATTTTAAAAATTCAAACAAAATGGCATTCTTAGTACACACAAAATACAGTTATTACATGTTATTTATTGAAGCAAAAAGTTATCCAATACGAACTGGGCCTGTGTGATAATGTATTTTCCCCCCTTAGTTACTAATTCCCCAAATCTATGAAACTGCATTCATAATGGGTTTCAACTGGACTAGATCCACCCAGGCCTGATTACTGCCAGCCCTGGTCAATCAAATCAGGGCTTTAAATAAATAGGGCTTTTTCAGCAGCATGCAGTTGGCTAAAAGGTCTCACCTTCACACACAAAAGCCAAGGACAAAATCCAAGGAACTGCAGGCCACTCTGGCATCAATAAAGGTCACTGTTCATGACTCCACTATCAGAGAGACATTTGCCTAAAATGGCATCCATGGAAGAGTGCCGGCGAAAATCACTGCAAACGCAAAAGAACGTTAAGGCTTGTCTACATTTTTCCAAAACACACCTTGATGATGCTCAAAGCAATTAGGAGAATGTTCTATGGACTGATGAGTCGAAAGTGGAACTGTTTGGAAGACAGGGGTCCTGTTACATATCGCATAAATCAAACACAGAATTTCACTAAAAGAACATCATACCTACGGTCAAGCATGTTGGTGGTAGTGTGATGGTGTGGGGATGCTTTCGTGCTTCAGGGCCAGGGCGAATTGCAATAATTGAGGGAAACATGAATTCTGCTCTCTACCAGAAAATCCTGAAGGAGAACGTCTGATCATCAGTCTGTGAGTTGAAGCTCAAGCGCAACTGGATTATGCAGCAAGACAATGATCGAAAGCATAGGAGTAAGTCCACCTCTGAATGGCTCAAAAGAAGCTAAATTTAGGTTTTGGAGTGGCCTAGTCAAAGACCTGACTTGAACCCGATTGAGATGCTGTGGCAGGACCTTAAACAAGGCAGTTCATGTTTTAACACCCTCCAATATGGCTGAAGTAAAGCAGTTTTGCAAAGAAGAGTGGGCCACACCGTTGTGAAAGTCTGATCTCCAGTTACTAGAAGCGTTTGGTTGCAGTTGTTGCTGCTAATGGTGGCACAACCAGCTATTAAGTTTAAGGGGGCAGTTCGTTTTTCATACGGTGATGGATAACTATTTGAAAACTGTATTTTGTGTTCACTTTGATTGCCTTTGTTTTATGTTATATCTCGTTTGAAGATCTTAAACAATTTAGTATAAATAATACACAAATGTAAGAAATCAGGAAGGGGCAAATACTTTTTCACATCACTGTAGTCTTTCTATAAAATACACTATTATTACAAAAACTAATAGCGTAAAGACATTGTTAGTCTTAATAGATTTGCCAATATTTTTAATGTGAATATAACTGCAGTAAAAAAAAAAAATTTGTAAGGATGATGTGCATTTGTCTCTCCTCTTTACATGATCAGTGCTGTTTATAATGTCAGGGCTGTCTAGCCATTGGAGAGATTTGACTTTCCATTTAGCACTTGAGTAGAACATTCTCTTTAGAATTAAAATGGTTCTGGTTCACATAAGTTTTCTGACGTGAATCATGCGGCTTTGCGATTGTTGTAGCAAAGTAGATTATTATTTACATCTAATCTAAATAATAAACCTGCTGTTTTGCTTCTTAAATGAACTAAATGTGCTGAATGTCTAGGACATGTTAATGAAGTGAGACTTGTGTAATATATTAATTGTGTACTCATTGGGCTGTTGAGTTGTCAAAAATAAAAGAATTTGGATTTACCTAATCCTGCAGCTCAAGAGAGAGAGACTGAATACCTGGGCTGAAGAAAAGCAGACTGCAACTTGTTCAGAAGAATGTTGGCAAGTGGCCCGTCAGAGAGAATAGAGCTCTTTAAATGAAGAACTGTTCGTCAAGATCTTTGCAGTGGTCATTGAAAGCCAGAAAGGGTTTGACTTCACTTAAATGATTGACTTTTAAGTGGCCGCGCCGATCAATTGTTTCAGGAGAGTGAAAACAATACTCATTTCTTAAATGGTGTTTAATGGTGGATTTGGTAGTTTTATCAAAGGCTGGACATGTTTACAATACAGATAGCTGAAACTTACAATGATAAGCGGTATTGCGATAAGCGATATCAGCCTTTCATGCCCATGTGATGTGCCGAGCATTTAAAACAGGTGATTTACCTGCTAGATTTTCACTTGTGGTTCTGTTCTTTTGTGTTGTACTGGGAAATTGTGTATTGAATGGCCAGTGAGAAATGGCTTCCTCCTCGTTCTGCTGTGCGAATGAGTGTTCCTGCAAAATATGATGTAACAATGGGTGTGTCACAATGATGAGCTCTGTGTATGCAACAGGCTAGTTCACCCATGACAGATGTAGTATTTCAGCTCCAATTCTTGTAATATATGTGGATAGCACTACTTTCTTTTTTTTATTCCTCTCATGTTTATGCATAAAATGGTGATAATAATAATAATAATAATAATAATAATAACAATAATAGACTAGTAGCAGACTATCTGCATTGGCCAACAACTGTACCTGTTTGACCTGTTTTGAGCAAATATTGTGTGAAAGGAATTTCATTTCATCTATTTTGTGTGCTCATAAAAATTGTATTAATACAATGTATAATATAGAATATGGTAGTTTATTCTAAAACTTTGGACACTTTTAGCACTGTTATTTCAGTAAAGTCTTGTTATAAAGTATTTGTCTACTAACAACGGCGAACAGTGTATGTAATTGCATTGCAGGAGATTTGTCATTTTTTCTGAAAATCATGAAAATTCCCACCACAGTGCCATCTCAAAATCTGTATTTTGTTTAATAGAATTCTGTGGTGATAATGATGGAAATTACATATTGAATGTCTTTTTTCTCACTAAGGCTAATGTCATAACTATTTACATTTAATGTATCATAAGTAGGCCTACACACAAATACAAATTTATTTTGCATATTTTGGGCAAAATTACAGCTTGATTGGATAAAACCACTCTGCTCAAAAGTGGTTTACTTAGAATTGTATTTGTTGTCCTTAAACTTCACTGTCTCATATTATGCTCTTCATTGACACTTTTGTCGACTTGGTAAACATGTACATTAACTTTAAAGAAAAAAAAAACGATGTCTAGAATTGTTTGGTCTGGTAGAAATGACGTCACTGTGGGAAAGTTGTTATTTATGTATTTTGTTTTTTAATGATAGAAATAATTTTTAAATGATAAATATTTCAGTGATTTGTTTATTCGACTCTTTATTTAGATTAGCACAGTTTTAAACATGTTGTTTTTTTTATAATGGGTTTTCAGAGATTATTTTTGAAAGTTTAGGAAAAGGCTAAAGCCTCAAATAAATATATATATATATATATATATATATATATATATATATATATATATATATATCAATTAAAAAATAGCAAAATTTAATTATATAGGTATGGTAAAAACTTCTGTTTTAATTATATAAAAAAATTTAAATCCATACTATGCAAGTTTTTTTTTACCAGACCTTTCAAGCTCCAAAAATCACATGAAGGCAGCATAAAAGTAATGCGTACGACTCCAGTGGTTTAATCCATATCTACAGAAGCGATATGATAGGTGTAGTGAGAAACAGATCAATATTTAAGCCACATTATGAAAGTGAAAGGGAAAGTAGTGATTTTTAGTTAAAAAAAAAAAAAAAAAAGGATTGAAACATTGATCTGTTTCTTGATTACGTCGCTTCAGAAAACCTCTATAAACCACTGGAGTCATATGGATTAATTTTATGCAGCCTTTATGTGATTTTTGGAGCTTCAAAGTTCTGCTCACCATTATTGAGAGATAAGATATTCTTCTAAAAATGTTCATTTGTGTATAGCAGAAGAAAAAGTCTTACACATCTGGAATGGCATGAAAGTGAATAAATGATGAGACAATTTTCATTTTTGGGCAAATTTTCCCTTTAACTAATAGTTATGTTTTTGTTAAAGTTAGTGACAGGCACCTCTGTTTATGGACATAAGATGTAGTGTTGGTAATTATGCTCCTTTTCCTTGGCAGTAACCTGCTTATGTCTCTTTTGCAGTCTGGTCCGATCCAGGAACAAATGCGATCCAAAGTGCCACATGCTAATGGACGAAACAGCTTGTTATAGCCTCTTTACTGTGAGTATGCCTACACACACACATGCCTTCCTCATTCTCTCCATTCTATCTCACAGTCAGTCAGTTTGATCACAGACCATCATCTGTTCCCCAGGCTTTATTGATTTTACCCCAAGATCCTCAGCAGAACCAGGCCAGCTAGCAGCACTTTACCAGAATGGAAGACAGATACTGGCTTTACATCAACAGAACATGTTTCTGTGGCTGCCAACATGGATGTCACCTCTGCAGGGTTTTTTATGTTATGTATCCTCTTTTCAGAGGAAACATTTGCCCCCCCCCACACAAAGACTGATTTAGTAGATTTGGACCAGAATGTATGAGAATGTCTGGAAAAAAGTGTGTGTGTAATGTGCATTTGACTGTGTTAAGACACTGGCAGTGCTTGTTGTAGAAGAGGAAAGGCTCTTATCACGGTAAAACAGGGGACTATTTGACTGCCTTCCTACACTTATAACTGGCATGTTTGTCATAGTCTATCATTGATAAGGATGTGTGCAAATGTGTGTTTGCTTTTCTTTTGTAATGGAAATAATTTTCTCCTATAGCATTACAGTGTCTCTAACTGCTTGCCATTAACAGTTGCACAAAAAAAAGTTGTTGTTTAGCATACGATCCAGTATGTGTATAGTAGATATACACCGATCAGCCACAACATTAAAAGCACCAGCCTAATATATTGTGTAGGTCCTCCTCGTGCCGCCAAAACGGCACCAACCTGCATCTCAGAAAAGCATACTAAGATGCTATTCTTCTCACCATAATTGTACAGAGCGGTTATCTGAGTTATCGTAGACTTTGTCAGTTCGAACCAGTCTGGCCAGTCGGAGTAAATTCTAGAAAAATCCCAGGAGATCAGCAGTTACAGAAAAACTCAAACCAGCTCCTCTGGCACCAACAATCATGCCACAGTCCACATCACATTTTTCCCCATTCTGATGGTTGATGTGAACATTAACTGAAGCTCCTGACCCGTATCAGAATTATTTTATTCACGGCACTGCTGCCACACGATTGGCTGATTAGATTGTTACATGGATGATTGTTGGTGCCAGACAGGCTGGTTTGAGTATTTATGTAACTGCTGATCTCCTGGGATTTTCACACACAACGGCCTGTAGAATTTACTCCAAATGGTGACAAAAACAAAAAAACATCCAGCGAGCGGCAGTTCTGTGGACGGAAATGCCTTGTTGATGTGAGAGGTCAACAGAGAATGGCCAGACTGGTTCAAACTGACAGAGTCTATGGTAAATTCTGTTATAATTAACACCCTCATTCCAAGTGTCATTTCAAGTATGTACAACATTCTTTATTTTGTGGTGGCTAAATGTTAGGTACTGAAAGCCTCGGTCACCATTCACTTTCATTGTATGGAAAAAAAAAAAAGATGCAATAAAAGTGATTGGTGTCTGACGCCTTCAGTCCCTAACATGAAACGAACATGAGGATGTGTACATGAAAGAATTTTCATTTTTGGGTGAACTACCCCTTTAAGAGATTCTATTTCTTTTTCTTTTTAGTTCTTAATGTCAGCACGTATGATATTGCATTAACAACCCCGACAGGATGGCTTTTATAGCGGTAAAGATTAACCCTCAAGTATTAGAAAAAGGCTTTGTTCTTGAACTTCACCTCCAGTAGCTATTAACTGTTTATCTGAGTTTAGACTTTGAACACTGGATATCAAGTCACTGCCCTTTGCAATTTAAACATCACATTTAGTCTCACTTTCACACGTCGAGCTCCACCCCACACTAGCATGAACACATGCTCGGTTTCCAGTAATCACACAGCATACCTCGTATATTTACTCTGTACTTTAAGTGTTTGGAGACTGTGTTGGGCTGAATTCTGCATGTTTGCTTGTAATTGTGACATCAATATCCCAAACTGTTATTTAGTTGTTTTTTCTAATTTGTTAGGATATATCATACATTTTGGTATAAAAAAAACATGCATAGTGAACATTTTGGGACACTGTTGGTTTAGACATTAAATGTTTTACTGTATTTTTAGTGAGGAGTTGTCCAGCATTGCTGTAGAATCACACTTCATTTTTTAAATGAAAACACAGAAGATTTCATCTCAGCCAAAGACCACAATATCTCAGTTAACTTGAATATAAATGTTGCCAACAGAGTTTTGCACCTTGGCTTTGTTTGTGTGTGCGTGATTGTTTGATTGTCATTTCACCTTAAAGCCAAAATGCTTTTAGAGCAAAGCACTCACTCTGCCCACCTTTTCTTTTATATATTTTGTTTCAATTCATTTTATTTTTTTTAGTTCATTAGTCCAGCTCTTGATTTTTTTATCAAATATAATGACATTGTGTCGTGTTGTTTGTGTCTTTTAATTTTTAACTTTTTGTTGTGCTTTGATTTGTAACAATACAGTTGCACAAAGAAAGGTCTGTTGGTTTTTATTAAGACACTTTAGTGATATTGTCTGGCAAAAAAGAAAAAAGTTTTCCTTTAAGTGTCATGATTTACACCAGCCTGGCTGTCCAAAGAATCACTTGAGGGGGAATGACAGGTTTATTTTAGCCTTTCCTTTTAAAAGGAAAGTTCTGGTTATATCAACTGCAGTTGTAGCACAATGTTGATTAACCTAGAAAATAATTTTGACTAATAAAGCAAAAATCAAAGTGATGGAAGTGAATTGGACATACAACTAATATTTTAGTGACAAAATATCTGTTCTTCATAGGTAATTTTAATGTGATAAAATCATTTACAATGTTTATTTGGGTTATGTTGTCATGGCAATTACGTTTTAATATTAAATGTAATACTTAATCATGTGAACACATGTTTACAAGAGATAGTTTACATGAAAATGAAAATTCTCATCATTTACTCCCTCTCATGCCATCCTAGATGTGTATGACTTTCTTCTGCTGAACACAAAGATTTTAAACGAATATTTCAGCTCTCTAGATCAATACAATGCAAGTGAACGGTGGCCAAAACTTTCAAGCTCCAATAATTACAAAGGCAGCATAAAAGTAATCCATACGACTCCAGTAGTTAAATCCATGTTTTTAGAAGAGATATGATAGGTGTGGGTGAGAGATCAATATGGTAGTTATTTTTACTATAAAGCTCCACCTTCACTTTCACAGGGTTAGGGTTATTGTGTCTTGATTTGCCCTTCACAAGTAAAGTTTAAAATATATGGGTAAAGATCAAATCCAAAAGCAAATTGTAACATGTTTACATTGTGACATTCATTAGCAGAGCCATAGCAAAGACTTCTGGGCCCCTTACCTGTTAAAATAATACAGTTTTGAATTTGTTGTGGGGCCCTTGAATCGTTATCATCTGCTACCCAAACAGTGCATGGAACACTGCCTAAAATGGTTGCGCAAGAAACCAACAAAAACAATGGATCTTGGGCGTAAAGACCTCACAACGGTACAGACCAAACTTTCATTTAATTTCCTTTCTCTTAACAATGGCATGAAACACTGCAAAACAGACTGTCAATTTAATGAATGTGTCCATTTCTAACAGTTATATATATATATATTGTTTTTCTTATAATACTAAACATACAGAAAGTATATAGGCCAATCTACTGCAAATATGGTAGTTATTCACATAACAGCTTTCTGTTTTATGAATATTATTAAACACAAACCTGGTGCAGAAAGAGAGTTACAACAGCAATATTATTTAACTCTCTATAGTCAAGTCATGATTCCGGTTTATGACTTGAATGCATGAAGAAAGAAATTTCACCTCTCAGCTACCTCAATTCCTCACCAAAGTTGGTTTTCTGAAAGGCACAAAATGTTCTTGACGATTTAAATAATTTCCCCTCCCCTTATTTGTTCTACAGAAATATGGCAAGCAGCAATAGTCAATCACAACAAGTGTTTAATAGAACCATTTATTGACATAAATATCATAGACATCCCTGTAGTATATGTCGGTTTTAAAAGTCCAGGTTGTATAAATATTTGCACATAAGAGTCTGTTAAATGCACTTTACAGGCAGCAGCTGCTGAGTAAAAGAAAACATTTCCCTGCAAAATTCCCCAAGAAAACCCTGCCCCATTATATATTCATATGTTAATATCAGGGACTAAAAACAGTTCAAGGAACAAAAAAAAAAAACAAAAACGAACAAAACGTAAATGAAAACCGTAACGAAGTGATTTGCAACTGTTGTCAAGAAAACATTATTTTTAAATGCTGGTATCTGGTTATAACGGATTAATTTTGTTTCGATAATTTTTCTCATGATACCAAAGACCAAAGGGTTTATCATGGTAAATTTGTGGAACTACACATCATGTTCCCCGAAAAAATGAAACGTGCATTGATCCTGAAGGAAACTGCAGCATCACAAATTTTTGTCTAATTTCCCGTTGTTGCTGCATTCTATGAAGGAAGACCTTTAATATCTATGAAGAAATACTACACACTGTACAGTGGTGGCCAAAAATATTGTCTCCCTTGGTTTGAGAAAAGAAGGTTGTGAAAAATATATCATTGTTTATAATTTTGGTCTTTTATTGAAAATATTCACAATAATCTATCCTCAAATATATATATCAAACAGTTCCAAACACAAGTTTTATAAAATAAAACTTTCCCAAGATAGCAGCTCTGAGTCTTCTCTTATAATGCCCAATGAGGTTGGAGAACACCTGGCAAGAGATCTGAGACCATTCCTACATACAGAATCTCTACAGTTCCATGGTCCATGTTGGCTCTCCTCTTCAGTTCACCAAACAAGTTTTCTATGGGATCAGGTTAGGGGGCTGGGAAGGCCGTGGCAAAACCTTGATTTTGTGGTCAGTGAACTATTTTGTGTTGATTTTGATGTTTGTTTTGGATCATTGTCCTGCTGGAATATCCAACCACAGCCCATTGTAATGTTTCTGGCAGAGGCAATCAGGTTTTGATTATTTATCTGTTGGTATTTGATAGAGTCCATGATGCCATGAATCCAAACAAGATGCTCAGGACCTGTAGCATAAAAACAGTCCCACAACATTAAAGATCCTGCACCACATTTAACTGGGTATGAGGTACTTTTCCATATTGCTGCCTCACTGTGTGCACCAAATCCACCTCTGGTGTTCTCTGGCAAAAAGCTATTTTTTGTTTCATCTGACCATAGATCCCGGTTGCATTTGAAGTTCCAGTAGTGTCTGGCAAACTGAAGATGCTTTGCCAGTAATTGTGGCAAATGCGTTTGAGAAAAATATTTTGAATGAAAGATCAAAAGGATAAATAGACATTTTTCAAAGCCTTCTTTGCTCATATTTACCAAGGGTGCCAATATTTTTGGCCACAACTGTATACATGCACACAGCAAATCCAGGTACAAGGAAACCATTAATAGGAGGTAAAAAGTACCTTCTCACAGTTGTTTCCAAGTCTTAACTGAATTATTGTTAGATTTGATGCATTAATACAGATTTGATGCTGCTGGGCTTTGACTCAGATCTGTAAATAAGATAATGTTAATAAGCTGCTTGTTATGATTTCTATGCCAATAAATCCACCACAGGAAAGAAATGTATTAGTTATTTTGATGAGGCAAGTGGCTTATTTTGGGTGTGTTTTTCCAGACCATGTTCCTTGTTTCTCTTGTGAGATCTGGCAGCAGTGCAATTGGTATTTCACCCACCTTTAGCACAGAGAACGATCATTTTAAAAAGAACGTTATTAACCACTCTTATTTTGTTCTAACCGCTAACCTTCTGGAAAGGAGGCTGCAGAACTTCTGAACCGGAATGGAAAATACAGTTTATATACATGTAGTTTTTTTTTTAAATACATGTAGTTTTTAGTCCCTGGTTAAGTAGTAACAAGTATATACACAAATATAAACTGAACAACAGCACTCCATTCAGCAATAGTAAACCCTTTGTTTGTTTTGGCTCACTGATTATGCATTAAAAGTTTGAGCCTTGCCACTGTCGGCTCTAAAGCGGTCCGTATTTCTGCAGACTACATTCATGGATGACTAAATGCTCCGGTACAAAATATAATCTGCATTATGCAATATACAAAACAATTCAATAACTTTTCAGAGAAGTTGCAAAGAGGGACATACAAAGAATATGAAACTTCTTAAATGTCCTGGTCATATTTAACCCTAAATCATTAACAAAAAAAAAGAAAGAGAAATACAATTTTACATGTAGAATTTTGCAATTTTGCATAAAGCCTTAATTTAGTACCATTAAGATTTTTAGCCTTTAGAAATAATTTTCTGGACACTTAAGCACATTTTACCCCCGCTTCTCATTACAGTAACACATCAAGCCATTTAACTTTTACAATTGCCATTGTTTTTTTTGTTTCGTTTTTCACATTAAAACTAAGTGCACTTTTCTTTTATTTATTAAATATATTTTTTCTACATTTTAACATTAAAGTTATGCATGTTAATATAAATGAATCCCCATTATTGTCAATGATGATTCTCATTACTGCAAGTAATTTTTACTGTATTACAGTAAAAAAGATGCTTTTGTATGATTTTCTTAAAATCTGTGAAAATAAAAGGTAGTACCAACAGAGTATTGCTATGATGTTTATATACTTAACAGCAATGTAAAAAAATATTTAATTTAATTTGTTATGAGAATATCATATTGACCATCATTTTTCACATTGCAGTAATTTGGGGGTAAAATGTGCTCAACTTTCATGAAAATAATCTCACAAGTTGAAAAATCTTAATTAAAATCTATCCAATTAAATTAATTTGCTTAATCCATTTGAGTTTGGACTACATTAATATTTTTTTATACTATTAATGAAACTGTGCAGGGGATTTACATTGGGACTGGATGGCGAAAACAAATGTTGCAATTAAGTGTCATTTTATGCATTTGAGCAAAATGCGAATAGCTGGAGATTTAATAATGTTTAATGTTCTGTTATATTGGTATTTAAAACAAAAAGTGCCTGTTAGGCTGTAGAATTTTTGGGATTACCATTGTGGTAAAGATAACTTTATTTTAAGTGGCATATACAAATGATTAATAAAATAAACTAAGCTGGACCAACATAAGAAAATGTATTAAACATAAGTACATTTAGTTTGACGAACCAAATAAAGTAGAAATTTTATAGTACATTGATTTGACCTAATTCATCTAAATTGTGTTGGCTGAATGAAACTGACTTAATAGTTTTACAAGCAATTTTATTTCATTTAAATTAAGTTCAAATTCACTTAAGGGTAATAACTTCTATATGTAAAACATAATTTCTTATTAGTTTCTTTAGATTTTAGAGTAAAATAGGACCAGGTACATTTCTTGACAGGTTTCGTGAGAATCCCGAAAGTAAGCTTTACTTTGTCTTTGTTATTATCATGGTTCACATGAATTCAGTGTCAGATAAAGCACTGCACTTTTCAATAAAACCTTTTAGGGCATGAAACAACTTAAAAGTAAAACCTAATTAAAAATATTTCGTTTTACACATACCATTTTAGTGTGCTAGTCTGGAGCAGCTAAGTTCAAAATTAAAATGTGTATTTTGATAGTAGCCTTGAAATACTTCTATTTGGCCTGGTTATGCATGTAACAGCAAGTTTAAGTTTAGTAACATGCCATAATATTGTACATAAAATACATGAAGGGTGCATTGTCATATTTCCAACAGTCCAGGAAAACATTTTAAATACAATGACGTAAAACAGTCTTTCATGTTGCTTGCAGAGGTCTCCTAACTCACCTCAGTGACCCACAGATGGGCCTCTCAAAAGGACCACTGTCTTTTTGCATTTCACCAAAGCTGGGTAGGAAGCAGTTTTTCTGTCATTAGAGCATGCGTCCTAACACTTGACCTTTAACCTCAGTCAGTTTCCCACATCACCCCAATGTGACATGTGTACAGTATGTACATCTCTGCGTTTCCATTGGACACCTTCACCTGTTCATCCGCACATCATACCTGCAGAAAAGAAAAATGTCATCACCTCCTCTGTTATCATGGCAGATGTTTTCTATGTATAGGATTTTTAGCCTTTTAGTTATAGCAGCATTATATTATAGCAAAAACCATGAAAAGCGATAAAAAGAAAAGATGAAGTTTTATTTAAATCCCAGATTTAAATAAAACTTTAAAATCCAGATTCATCTGATTGATAACAATGATAGGACAGTACATCAGTGTTGCCTGATGTGGACATTTACTCTCTGATGCAGTCTGGGATTTGCAGCTGGTCCACAGGAACAAACTCGGCCAGTTCCTGCAAGCTGTGAATGAAGCGCATCTTCCTGCTAAATTTCTCGCTGTAAGAGGGAAGGAAAGGGATCAGGCTGAGGGAGTTTAAATAGGCAATATGTATAGACTCAAATTAATGAATATCAAAAGATGTAACCAACGATACATGATTGGTGGGACCAAATGTACAAGGAAATAAATAAAGATCAACCACTATTCTGAACATCAATATTAAAGGAATATAACCAGGTTCAATACAAGTGAAGCTAAAAGCATTTGCGGCATAATGTTGATTGCGACAAAAAAAAATATTTTGACTCGTCTGTCCTTTTCTTTAAAAAAGCAAAAATCAAGGTCACAGTGAGGCACTTACCATGGGAGTGAATGGTGGCAATTTGGAGGGCTTAAAGGCAGAAATGTGAAGCTTACATTTTTATAAAAGCACTTGCATTAATGCATTATTTGAGCTGTAAAGTTGTTTATATCACCATTTTTACAGTAATTTTAGGGTTTGTGACATTGTCATTGCAAAGAAAATTGTAAAATTTGCCATTTCAGACAGATGCAGTTAGTAAGACATTTTAAAAAAATCACACAAAAATCATTTTAACACACATATTGTTTATGTCTTGTGAATATACTTTTGAAAAAGTGAGTATTTTAATGTTTACGGATTGGCCCCATTTACTTCCACTGCAAGTACCTCACTGGAACCCAGATTGCTGCTTTTTTTTTTTTTATTAAAAAGGGGAGCGGCAAATCCAAATACATTTTTGTGGTAAATCAATATTATGCCACAAATGCTGTCGACTGAGCTTAACAACTTATTGAATCCGGAATATTCCCAACTCAAATATAACCTATACAACAGACTTTTTGACCACAGTTCCTGAATTAGACCAAGGGTTTACACACACATTTTGACTAGAGAATTTCCATGACTTTTACGTGACCTTTCCAGTCATTTGGGCACATTGTATAATGATTTTAGAAAATACTTTATAGATTATTTATTTAAATTGCATTTGTGCTTACCTGATAAATGGTTTGATGACGGTGATTAAAGCTCTCACATACCACGCTGGGTGAACCACAAAAAGCCCTTTTAGGTCTTTCTTTAACCTGAACAGAGAAGAGATAACTAGGACTTAAAGCACTTTGATTCACATTAATCTATCAGAAAAGCAAAGTCAAAAAACTTTGTTTCAGCACATAAAATGATTATTTTTCAATTGTCAGGCTTAATTCTCCCCCTTAACTACACAGTAAAATTGCAGATGTAGATTGCTGATTGGCACTGGCACCAGCACCACCCTGATCCATGAGAAAGGAGGAGAGGCTTGGCAGTTAAATCACAGAGACTTGGAGTTTCCAGTTTGTTTACATCACTATTTCAGTGGTTTCATAGCTCAAGGCTTTATCAAGAATGGTCATTTAACCATAACATTTGAGTTTAAGGCCAAAAGACATTCTTCTGAATGCAAAAAAAGTCATCTGATCTATGTTGAGAAAAGGTCAGACTTTGCACTGAAAGTGTGAAGAGTAGCTATAATTACAGAAATATCTCTGAGGGGGTTCCTTTTACGGTCACACGGAATTCCCATGGATTTCTAGCAGTTATTTTTTTTTCCCCCTCCTGGAAGGTGCTCTTTGATTTTATGAAGTCATGCCTGACCGTGTTTGTTTCACTGTTGCTATTTATTCCTGTCATTACAGTCAGCAGCGTATGAGTGGTCTTGAAGAGGAAACTTCATACGATGATGCAGCGGAGCAAGCAGGAATGACAAATCAGACTATTTAGAGCACTGGTTCTCAACCGGTTTCGCGTTGGGACCCAGATTTTACATTGGAAATCAAGTGGCGACCCAACATGGTAAAAATGTAACCTGTATTTAAAGTAGCCTGGGTTGCATTTTCTTTGACTCTGCATAGTTGTTAAGGGTTTAAGCATAAGGGCATGTTTTAAGTGATATTTTTGATGTTGTTGTTCTTGTTGTTGTTATTTCTCTTCCCCCTTTTAAAAGCTGATGAGCCTTTTTATTTATTTGAGCCTATTATATTTACTATCCCGTTTGTTTCCTAGTATCATTCAAACAGAACATATATTACACAGGAGGAAACCTTTGTCCAGAATGTTAATAAGTTTTAATTTAATAAGAAACTAACCTGTCAAAATATCCTTTACTTTTACTATTGTAAAATCGTGATAAATGAGTAAGTGTAATGATATGCAATTTGAAAAACCTTCATTTTGGCACATAACACACTGTCGCTTTTTTCCCCTCAGTGAGTTTAGTGTCCGGGCTTTCTAGCTGTTTGAGAGGTTTGGCTTCCTCCACAGCACTTTAAACTAGAAAATTCTAACTAGAATTGGTAGAAGTGGCCCACCAGTTAAGAAACACTGATCTAGAGTATCCCACTTTCAGTTCATCAAATGTTATGTCTTCGAAACATCCCAGAACACCTTATTTACATTATTGACCTTTATCGGTCAAATGTATTCACCTTATCAGCCCCCGCTTCTTTTCAGCGTTCTGCCCTTCAGTGTTTTGTCTCTTAACTACCGGTTTGCATAGAAGCTACTGAGAAGAGTCAATCAAAAATGGAATACGTGTGAGAGCACAGCAAGTATTTTTCAACAAGAGTTGATTGTGCAAGTTCACAGCATCCCTTTACTACGTGGAAATGCTAGTAAGAGGTGTTTTCTGTCACTTGAAATGTTGTTTTTTCTGATACCCAGAGGGAAATTAGACCTGGTAGATCACATTCAGACATCTTTTGACACACTGCATTAACTAGCTATGTGCAATTCTACTTTATTTTAAGTTTCAACTTAATTTGTGTTCAATATGTAGTTGACATGAAATTTAAAACAGTGACAACTCTTATTATTTCACATGAAAGCTCATTTAAAAGGAAATTACATTAGTACTTTTTAGAATTAATTTGCCACCCTACATTTTACAAAAAGCTTAAACGTGATTCAAATTGTTGCAAACAGAATCTAAAATAAAGTTTACTTTCACATGCATGTGTGTGCATATAAAAATATAGTAGCACTCTACTCACCTTAACTATAACGCGATGGATCGAATGACACGAGACTTTTTTTTTTTATAACTTTGTGTTGTCTCTTGGAGTTTCATATCAGAGGCATAGCAGTACATCCACAGCATGAAGGTAGGATGTGTATTTATGAACAAAGTACTGTTTAAAATCTCCCCGCTCTGCTTCCATATCTTTTGACATTTACATTTATGCATTTGGCAGACGCTTTTATCCAAAGCGACTTACAGTGCACTTATTACAGGGACAATCCCCCCAGAGCAACCTGGAGTTAAGTGCCTTGCTCAAGGACACAATGGTGGTGGCTGTGGGGATCGAACCACCAACCTTCTGATTACCAGTTATGTGCATTAGACCACTACACCACCACCACTACACCACCACCCCTCAACACTTAATTCTCATCATAACTTTAGGCAACTATGACCTGTAAATCCATTTAGCTAGCTTATTACAAATTGACATCAACACCAAAGATATCTTCACAGAAAATGATAGACCGGAAGTTCAAAGACAACATTTTCAAGATGGCTGCGCACTAGATTTTCTGGCACATTGGGTGAATAGAAGAATGCAATGAAATACAAATTTGGGATACTATAACTTGGCCAGAATATGATGGGGAAAAAACCCAATGGATTTACTTTAATAAAAAGGCAGGTTAAGCTGCCAAATCATGTCAGGAGTTTCTTATAACCAAGTTTATTAAAAGACTGTAAGATTCCTCAATTCTGATTGGCCAATTACAGCAGTCTGCAGTCAAATATTTGTATATATTGACCACTTATCTGTATATTTGAGCACAGTCCGACAACCATTTTCCTACACTATTCCATATCTCACGTAGCATTGTCTCTTCATTACCAATAGATAATAAACAAGTTTAAAACACATTGTGAGGAGTTAAAAAAAAATTTATGGCTTGTGTAATATATATATATATATATAAAAAATATATTTCAATTTGTGTGACTCCCATTGAGAACAGCCACATTGGCCTTATAGAGCCTAAACAAAAGCGATGAACCTAACAGGAACTAATCCTCAATGAAGTATGCACTCCAAAAATGTCTAAATATATCCCAAAAAAACATAAAAGCTGAGCAAAGGCCAAAATGGTTATCAGCGGAATGTCTGGCAGAACTCTGATAACCTGTCAGTCCTACAACATTCCTATCATATTGCATATGAAGGGCATAAAGAAATAGAGAGGGGTAGGTTCTCATGTTAAACAGGAAATAAACTATACGAGGACTGCCAGTCAGAGCTTTGACACAGGCGCCCTCTTCTGGAACAGATATATTTTGTGGATCTACTGTATGAGGAAGTGATGCAATTACTTTAGTTACAATGCTTTTAAAAGGAATCGTGAAAATTCTCTCATCATTTACTTACCCTCATGTTATCCCAGATTTATATGACTTTCTTTCCTCTGGAGCACAAATGAAGATTTTCTGAAAAATAAAACAGCTCTGTTGGTCCATTCAATTCAAGTGAATGGTGGCCAGAACTTTTATGCTGTCTTTATGTACTTTTTTGGAGCATGAAAGTAACCCAGAAGACTCCAGTGGTTAAATCTTCATATCTTCAGAAGTGATATGATAGATGTGGGTGAGAAACATCAGTATTTAAGTTATTTTTTTTTTACTGTAAATCTTCTTTTGTTTTGGGCAATTTGCATTTTTTGTGCACATCCCCACCTACTGGGAAGGGAGGAGAATTTATAGTAAAAAAGGTCTTATATTGATCCATTTCTCACCCACACCTATCATATTGATTTAACCACTGGAGTCTTATGGGTTACTTTCATGCTGCCTTTGGTGGATAGAAATTTAAAGTTCCAAAAAAGCACATTCACTTGCATTGAATGGACCAACAGGATAGTTTTCTAAAACTCTTTGTACTTGTTCAGCAGAGGAAAAAAGTCATACACATCTGGGATAACATGAGGGTCATACACATCTGGGATAACATGAGGGTGAGTAAATTATTTTTGAGTGAACTATTCCTTTAAGCGCACAGTTCATGTTTTTAAAAAAGTAGATTTTTTAAAACTTTGTATAAAATTTATAAAATAACATTTACAATGCCGATTCAAATGTAGTGTGTTTTATCGTAAAAAAAAATAAATGTATTTCTTTTTTGTAAAGTACTTTGAGTTAAAAATCTTTGGTTTAGCTTTCAAATAGGATTTATTTATTTTATCTCATATTATATTATCTAACTTGTTTAAGCTATAATATTGTGTATTATAGTGCTCTATAAATTATGTTTATTATTATGCATTCTGCTCACCTTCTGTCAATGGACATGTAACACTCTCTGAGCCACTTAATGCCAGGCATCTTATTGCGAGGAGCCATTCCACACAGGTAGATCAATATGTAATTCTCAGACACCATCAAGTCCAACGTGCCAATGATGTACCTAAATCCATATAAATGGTCACATGATTATTCTGACAACAGAGTACACATTTCATAATTCACATTGTCAGTTGCATAATTACTAAAATTCTTGCCAGCTTCAAAACAGGAGCACATTTACATGCTCGAGCTTACACGGATTATGCTTAATATTAATAAGCAGACAATGTGTAAGATTTACTTTATCGGGGTACGGTCATTTTGTGTAGCTGTCAGCTTATTGGTGTGCAGGTAAACGTGCTCATTCCAAATCATCAGCTTTTACCTGAAAAGATTGTCCATCACATACTCATAGTGTTCTGATGTATTTTCTGGTAGGTAGCAGGAGGTAAACATGATGATGGCTGTTGATCCATCCTCATAATACCCTATGAAAGAAGGTTTGGTTAATTAGTCAAATTTTTTTATATTTAAGTTTAAAAGTAACGGATGTCCATAACAGTTAGTCCACAAAAGGTCCTCACCTCCATGGGAGAGAACTTGGAGGTAAGGCTCCAAAACGCTCATGTTGACTTGGTAGTCCAGCCCACCAATATGGAATCGTCGCCATCTGCGACCATGGTTATCCACTTGATCTAATTCCAAGTGTCCCATCTCTGCATTCTCAAGCAAACTGGCTTTTCTGATTGCCGCCTTACCCATTCTGGGAAGATCATCTGCAATGACCACAGTCCTGTCACTAGTGGTAAAGTGCACTCTGAAGATTGCCCTGATCAATCTGACCAATTTTCTCCAAGTAAAAATTCCTAATTAACAATACAACACTATTTAGTGTGCTTGAATACCTTCCCAATCCAAGTCGTGCATGCTGTCTGGAAAGTTGAAAGACTCGCTGTCTGAGGGCGTCTCTAAGGCCTCCAGGTTAATGTCCATCGCTAGGTCATCATCAACAGATGGTGAAAGGGCAGAGGCATCAAACTCGTCTGATTTCACGCTCCGGTCAGTAGAGGTTTTGTCTAAATTTAGACTGAGAGCGGGCGCCATAAGTCGCTTCTTCCTAAAAGCATCACCTCTCAGGGCCAGGCTGGTCGGTTGGACTAGTGGAGAAAAAACAATCATCCAAATATATTCATTTAACACTGCTTGCTGGTGTATGTCAATCAATGTCACAACAATATGTTTAAACCAAGTCATGGCTCTATTTTTATCTCTATCTTGATGAGCAAGAATGAAGCCAAGATTATAGAAATGAAGAAATTAGGTTACCAGGCCTGTTTCCCTCAGCTCCAGGGCTTTCCTCTTCATCACCATGATTCTCAGAGTCCTCAGGTATGGGCCTACAAAAACAGAACATTTATAGTGGCCCCAAAAGTTATTTGGAAACTTAAAGCTGAATTATGTAACTTTTTCAGTTAAATTACTTTCTTCTATCCCTGCTTAATATGCAGAGACAACTATAAGTAAGGCATTCATAGGTTAATTTTCTTGAAAACCGCAAACACTTTCTCTGTGGCACTATAAAAATTCCTGTGTTTGTTTAGGGAGACCTGCCCCAACAACATTACTCAACCAATGGGGTGAGATTGAACAACAGCAGAGAAAAGGAGTATATAGAAAGCAGTTTTGAAAACAATGTTTATTTTTGCAATTCCATTCGCTGGCTCTAGTGTCGCAGAAATGACATACTTCAGCTTTAAGCCACTTAGAAATGTTGAATGCTCTTGCCTTAGATAACATCACAAAAAGTGTAATTTATAAAAATAAAGACAGCACAAGCACACTTTCCAAAGGTTAGGTTTGAAATGTATCTGTAAAAAATGTGTTGGAAACTTTTTGGTGTGTGAAACATGTTTATATGCAATGTAATGAACTTAAAAGTGCAGAAATTATGAAAAAGTGAGGTCAATTAAAATGGTCCAAAAACATTTGCTTTCAGATGACACTAGTTTTAAAATACACATTCCCGTTCAAGCACAGTGAAGCAGTTCACAAGATGTGCAGTAATTGTTAGAGCGGATTACCTGGGAAATTCCTCGTCCTGCCATTCCTCCTTGATCTCCATGTCTGGAATGAAGGCTGATGTCTTGCCCTTTTGTGAATGCCTGCAAGGATGAATTGAACAGATTACAGGAGGGTACAGGAGCTCCTCGGTTCCTGCGTCACATTTTTTTAATCAATTATTAACAATTAAACTCAGGAGAAATTTGTACTGTACTCTTCAAGGGTCAAAACAACATTCCAGGTTTGTTTGTTTTTAATTATAGACTTAATTCATAGTGAATTTGATATACACCCACTAAACATTTTATTAGGTAGACCTGTACACCTTATTCATGAGAATAACTAATCAGCCAATCATGTGGAAGCAGTGCAATGCATAAAATCATGCAGATACATGTCAGGAGTTTCAGTGTTCACATCAACCATCAGAATGGGGAAAAAAAATAATCTCTGTGATTTGGACAGTGGCATGATTGCTGGTGCTAGAAGGAATGTTTGAGTATTTCTGTAACTGCTGATCTCTGGGGATTTTCACACACACAACAGTCTTGAGTTACTCAGAATGGTGCAAAAACAAAAAAAATCCAGTGAGCGGCAGGCCGGTGGATGGAAATGCCTTGTTGATGAGAGAGGTCAATGGAGAATTGCCAGACTGTTTCGAGCTGACAAAAGGGCTACAGTAACTCAGATAACCGCTCTGTACAACTGTAGTGAGCAGAATAGCATCTCACAATGCACAACATGTCGAAACACGAGGCGGATGGGATCCAACAGCAGAAGACCCCATCGGGCACTTTATTAGGACCTTAATGTGCCTAATGAAGTGTACAGAGAGTATTCATGGGTGGTTGACATTACATGTCCATGGACTTTTGATTTTATATGTGTATAAGAAGTGTTTATCTTAGCTTCTGTGCATACCCACCAAATAAACCATGGTGAGTTTCTAAAGTTGTTTAGTTTCACATTAGGCTACCCTGAGTCCCAATTTTATGGGGACATTTCCCTGTCTTTGTTACTTGATGAAATAAACTTCCCTTTTATTATCTTCAGAATTTTTCAAATAGCCCTCAGGTCATTCACAATATCCAGCAGTTCATGAAATTCTTCTTGGAAAACCACATAATTGACACTGAAATTACTGTACCCATGAAACGGTGACCATAACCCTTCCTGTTTGTCCTGTCTTTGACAATTTGTTTTTTTAAATCAATTTGGACTTGTAATGATGTCTAAGCAGATTTATTATTTACTATTTATTAAACCACACAGTACATAATTGCGATTGGTTTTCAGACAGACAGATTTAGTATTCACGTTCAGTAAAAAGCTGGAAGACACGATCAGATCATATTTCTAAGTTCTAATAAATGTAAAAGATTAATTATTTTGACAATCTGTGGGTGCTGTTTATTAAAATGTCCCTTATTTGGCATTTAAATGGTTGGATTTTAGATGGGTATAATAGATAGGAACATCGTGGCTGATATGACATTTTTTAAAACGGCGTCATGCACAAATGGTACGTGTTAGATGATATTGCATGTAGAAACAGGACTGTGTGTTCCCTGAACCCGCTAACGCCCATTCACTGCACTTTTGAGTTATATGTAAATAATAGCAATGTAAACATGCGCAACTCACCTTTTCAGCAATCATGTAACGTGACAAACAAAACGCTTCTTCATTTGATAAAAAAAAAAAAGTAATAATTGCCCACGGTTATTACAAGTTTTCTGGTAATATTGTTATGTTCTCCAAGTACCTTCATAAAGACAAGAGCCCTTCTCTACCTCACCAAAGTATTTCACGCCAAAATAAAATTCGTCCAGCCAATCACAGCGCGTCACACCTGATGACTCGGCCTCTACACCTGAGAGGTGCTTCAATGCCCCGCCCATAAACCTACAGCTGGTGCTGTTCAAGTCTTCTAGTTTAACAGAAAATAATCATACCTACAGACTTGTGAGACTAAAACACGAGATAAACCAAACCATAGTGTTTTAAAGATTCAGATCTATTAATCACAAAAGGTTACAAAACGGCATTGGTAACCATACAGTTTACAGTAGTCAGTATTTTCACCAAAATAACGCATTAGGCTAATACCAACACTCTCATGGCTATGTTTATGTACATATACAGTATGTGTGTGTGTTTATATATAATTTATAATAGCAGTATATATATATATATATATATATATATATATATATATATATATGTATATATAATATTGCTGATGCTGAAACATTAGTACATGCATTGAGCACATCCCAAAAAAGCATTGCTATGCTATAATATGTTCAAAATGCTGCTGCAAGAGTCCTCACCTTCACTAAACATTCTGATCACATAACACCTCTTCTGCATTATCTCCACTGGCTGCCTGTTGCATCTCAAATTAAATACAAAATACTCCTAACATTTAAGGCTTTAAATAGTCTCGCCCCAACCTCAGTCTCTCAGATCCTCTGAATATGGTCTTTTGCCAGTTGCTGGATTTAATCTGGCCACAGAGGGTGGTAGGGCATTCTGTGTTGTTGCTCCCAAACCCTTGGAACTCACTACCTCTTAACCTTCTCAATATCTCCTCTTTAACTGCTCTCAAGTCTCAACTAAAAACATGTCTTTTTTCTACTCATTTTGATTTACCATCTCAGATGTAAATGATACTAGTCTGTGTGTGTCAGTCTAACTGTATCAGTGAAATATGCTAACTGTAAAGCGACCCTGAGCTTGACAAAGTCGCCATTTAAAATATTTGTATTGTTCTACTATTTACTGTTCTTTAAATGTATATTTGTATTTGTCCACGGTTCAGTGTGCTATAATTTATAATTAATCTGTAATTATAATTAACATGATCTATTAATCCATCTGAAAGTTTGTCTCATTTTAAATTCTATACTGTAGAATCTTATCAATAAAATCTATCTTTCATATTTAACTCTTAAAGTCAATGTTATAGTCTACTTTTCAAAATATCAGCACCAATATGGTAACCTTCATCTACAAACTGAAATATATAAATAAAACTGGTTGCTGTTCCTGTATATGGACTACAGTACAATACAATACTATTCTATAAGATATTATACAATACTATATTACTTTACTATAGACTACTAATATAATATACAATACTGTTTTATACTATAAAAAAAATATCAGTACCAATATGGTGACCTTCACATTCAAACAGAAAAATCAATTAAACTGGTTTCTGTTCCTACCTCAAGAATTTCTTTTCACCCTTTTCTTGCGTCAGCTGATGTGGTAATTACACGTGGCACAAATAACAAGAAAATCTCAGCTGATTCTCGGCAAGTGATCACTCCTGTTTCAGCATCATATTAAGACTAGAGCATCATCTGTATGTGGCATAACTAAACCAGTTCGTTTAGATCTGTAACTACCATAAAATTCATTCAGACCAGGTATTGTCTATGCTTCAAACCTGTAATCATTGTACATACACTATTGTACTTTTCTTCAGCAAGATTACTCAGATATTATTTATTATTCCAACATTGCCTGCTATTCTGAATGACACGAGTGTCTATTTTTAGTTACTCATATAGTCGATACAGCACCAAGACACTGTTGTGTGCAATCAGCCCAGTGTTGATCTTTTCTTATTGTCCCAACTCTGCATTTAGGGGCTAATCCGATGTCAAAACATATTTTTAGTAGTATAAAGAATGTAGGGCATTTCTATGACAAAGTATGGTATTTGTATCAGACAACATGATACTTCCAATGCAAAGCTCTTGTTAAAAGGTGTGCTGCTTCAGCAACTGCTTCAGCAACTTGATGTAACATTTACAAGATTGAATAAAGTTATTGGCTGTTGAGAAAAAAACTTGGTCCTGGCTAGTAAATTACAACAACTCATTCAGTGTAACTTACTGTATTAAAGATATAGGTGGTATTAGATTTAGTCATATTACATTAATGCAGAGGGGTTTTATGACACAGTTTCACTGCATTCTCTTCTTGTCTGGGCATGAGTCAGAACTTGGAATTTGGTATAGAATTCAAGTCTAAAGACTCATTCTGTGGATTCTAGTGGGATTATTACTGCAGAATCGCATTAATCTGATTTTAACATTAAATACATAATATTTACAATACAAAATATTTACAAATAAAATTTCACTAAGATAACTCAGTAATGTGCGTATACAGTAACATGAACAAAGCACAATACAATATTTCCCCATATAAAACAAATAAACTACAAGCTTTTCAAAATTAAATCTGATCATGTGCATCAATGTCAAGCGACAGGACATAAGTCATGCCCAATACACAGCTTAGTCTATTTATATTTATCCGTATATTGTACACACACACACATATATATGCATGTGTGTGTGTGTGTATATATATATATATATATATATGCATGTGTGTGTGTGTATATATATATATATATATATATATATATATATATATATATATGTATGTGTGTGTGTGTGTGTGTATATATATATATATATATATATATATATATATATATATATATATACACACACATATACACACACACACATATAGATATTAGTCTTTTGTATTCATATATATATATACACTTGTATTTTCTATTCCCTTTTTATTACAAAATGTTATTATCTCTGTCTTGTTGTTGTATTGTTTGTGCACTGGAAGCTTCTGTCACCAAGACAAATTCCTTGTATGTGTAAGCATAATTGGTAATAAACCTCAATCTGATTCTGATAAGAGGACATAACATAATAAATGTGAAGAGTCAGTGTGTTGTTTTCGAGTCTCAATTATTAGTCAAGAAGGTTGACTAAAGTACCGGAAATCGGTTGAACTGCAACTTCCTCCTTTTATCTTTTCTAAATTCCTCTTTCTACATAAACAGATACAGAAGTAATGCAAAGATTTCCCTTCCCTTCATAACACGTCAGAACACCATGATCCAACAACTCGTATGATAGTCTCTGGCTCATTCAGAATGTGCTTTTGGGATTTGTTTTTAGCTTATAAATATGTTTTGGTCAGGTGGCCAGTTTAACCAAAGACACATTTTCTTACATATCCTACTTAAAATGTCAATAATCAATCTGAATTTAAAGGACTTACCCATTTTGCAAGTACCCTTCCTTCTGGTCTGTCCCCATGTTTAATGTCTTTAAAAGAAAGGGTCTAAATTAGAAATGCATTCAGTAAACTCAGTTGATGATCATGAGTGTGGCTAAGCGGTTTCATTAGCCACAATGCAGGTGTATCTTGTGTCACGTGTCAGGGAATTCACCCTGATTGTCAGAACAGGTTTTTCAACATTTCTGACTTCAGCTGACTGAATTATCTATTTCCCATTGGCTCATCTGCTCTGAGCACTTCTGCTCCCCCACAGGGAAGATTGGGAAGGTGGAGAAAGACACCACAAACAGGCATGACTGCATGGCCCTAATACTCTTGAGGTTAATGGCCTTTTCATAGGCAATTCAGAACTTAAATTAAAAATCCTCTAAATGTGCACTGTAATATTTCTTATAAAAATAAAAGTAAATATAACTGAACAGAACTTTTGAAAAATATGCATAAAATCAGAGATAAAAGCTGAAATGTATAACTTTTTTGATGTTAAAAAAAAAAAACACTAAACACTGTGACCGCTACAAAATTGCTGTTGGAAAAAAAAAAAAAAGAAAGAAAAAAATGCAATTAGATTGAAATGCAAACACGTCTTTATATAGATAAAGCAAACAAACAGTTTTGAACAATCTGCCAATGATTTTATTTAAAGTCAAAGTATAAAAGTTGAGACTTCAAATAAAAAAGATCTTGTAAATAAAATACATGTGACAAAGGATATGTTTTCTTACAATTCTTCAACCATAATAACAGCACACTAATAGGCCTACATGTACATTCGATCAACATTTCACACAATATGCACTGATTTCTTAATATATTGGCAGTATATAGTTTGCCGAAATAATTTTTGAACAAAAAAATATGCTACTAGTTTTCCTGAGGCAGCATGCAGCAATCCTCTCTGTTTTCACCATGTCAAATATCACTCAATCCATCTGTCAGGGTTAATTAACATTGGGTAAACAACACAGAGGAAGTCCTCAAAATACACACATACGATCTTATATAATATGTTACAATTCCAAAACCAGAGATCAATATTAGTTAAAAGTGATTATGGAATGTGAAGTGGAGGGGGGAGTGGCCGGGCTGGGACGATGTATGGCCGGTGCTGAATAAGTTGATCAGCAGGAGAGTGAGATAAAGGGATTATTAGAGTGATGTTGCTGAAAAGAAAACATTTTGTGTACAGCTGAAAATTGCAACAATAAATGTCTACGTGTTTTGTCAAGCTGGCCCTAGTTTCCTCCTTTCCATAATTGTTCCACTGGCGGGAACCTGCTGAACAGTCAACGTATAATTTAATGATAAAAATTAACTTAAAAAAAAAAACAGAAAACATACACAAATAGACACATGCAGCGAAGCTGATTATGTCTCGCTCTCAAACTGGTTCCTCCAGCTCCCCATCATCTCGCTCTCCCACTGATCAGCTGATTCAGCACCGGCCATGCATTGTCACGCCCCGGCAACGCTCTCCTCCTCGTCACATGGAACTAATATTCTAATGTATTTTTCTTTTAAGCCACAATTAAATTTGTTATTTTTTTAACGGCTCAATACAAAGACAGTATACATCCAATTAGACCTTATAACTGAGCTTTTTTTAAATACCAATATCATAAATAATACTTTTGTTTTTTATGATGCTATACTTCAATTCTTTGATTAAGAATACCAGATAATTGATCAATTTTAAAACGCTAGTATTAATTGTTAATAAGCTGCAGCCCATCGCACAAATAAAAAGACAGGTGTACATTTTGATAAATTAAAATCTCTCTCTCTCTCATATTATATATATAATATACTGTATACATACACATGTTGGTACTCCTATCATTACGAGAACACTCCATAGACAATGATTTCTATACTGTACAACTGTATATTCTATCCTCTAACCCTACCCCTCAAAAAAATTTTTTTACAAGACCAGTCTGTGGCTATGCAGCCCCATTTGCAGCAAGCTGCGATGCACTGTGTGTTCTGACACCTTTCTATCATGGCCAGCATTCCGTTTTTTCTGTACTAGAGTAGCTCTTCTGTGGGATCGGACTAGACAGGCTTGCTTTCACTCCCCACATCCATCAATACACATTCATCTATACAAACAATAGTATTTAAGAATAAAACCCATGGGACCACGCAGCCATCATACTGCTCAGGACGAAGACATATTCTGTATCCTATAGATGAAAATATTTTGGTGCGTAAAGTGCAAATCAATCCCAGAACAACAGCAAAGGATCTTGTGAAGATGCTGGAGGAAACAGGTAGACAAGTATCTATATCTACAGTAAAACGAGTCCTATATCGGCATAACCTGAAAGGCTGCTGAGCAAGGAAGAAGCCACTGCTCCAAAACTGCCATAAAAAAAGCCAGACTACCAAAATGCCCTCTGATCTGTGGCCATAATGACCATTGTTATGTTTGGAGGAAAAAAGGTGAGGGTTGCAATCTGAAGAACACAATCCTAACTATGAAGCATGGGGGTGGCACAATCATGTTGTGGGGGTACTTTGCTGCAGGAGGGACTGGTGCACTTCACAAAATAGATGGCATCATGAGGAAGAAGAATTATGTGGATATACTCAAGACATCAGCCAGGAAGTTGAAGCTTGGTAGCAAATGGGCCTTCCAAAAGGAGAATGACCCCAAGCATACCTCCAAAGTTGTGGAAATACAGCTTAAGGACAAGTCAAGGTATTGGAGTGGCCATCACAAAACCCTGACCTCAATCTGATAGAAATTTGTGGGCAGAACTGAAAAAGCATGCGCGAGCAAGGAGGCCTACAAGCCTGACTCAGTTACATCAGCTCTGTCTGGAGGAATGGGCCGAAATTCCAGCAACTTATTGTGAGAAGCTTGTGGAAGGCTACCCAAAATATTTGACCCAAGTTAAACAATTTAAAGGCAATGTGACCAAATACTAACAAAGTGAATCACAGAGGGTCAGAAATGTACAATGTGATGAAAGAAATAAAAGCTGAAATAAATCATTCTCTTTACTATTATTCTGACAGTTCACATTCTTAAAATAAATTAGTGATCCTAACTGACCTAAGACAGGGAATGTTTTCTACGATTAAATGTCAGGAGTTTAAATTTATTTGGCTAAGGTGTATGTAAACTTCTGACTTCAACTAATATATATATATATATATATATATATTTTTATAGCACTTTGAGTACAACAATTACAATTAAAATGTATTATTATAGTAATTATTATATATATATTACACTGGCGGTCAAAGGTTTTGGAATAATGTACATATTTTGCTGTTTCAGAAGGAAATTGGTACTTTAATTCACCAAAGTGGCATTCAACAGATCACAAAATAAAGTCAGGACATTACTGATGTAAAAAAACAGCACCATCACGATCTGAAAAAAAGTTATTTTTGATCAAATCTAGACAGGCCCCATTTCCAGCAGCCATCACTCCAAACACCTTATCATTGAGTAATCATGCTAAATTGCTAATTTGGTACAACAACATCACTTGCCATTAAATCAAACTCAGTTGAAAGCTGTTTGGTTCGTTCAATGAAGCTTAACATTGTTTTGTGTTTGTTTTGAGTTGCCACATTATACAATAGACTGGCATGTCTTAAGGTCAATATTATATTGTAAAATTAAAAATTTTAATATTGTAAAAAAAATAATTTACAAGATGTACAACTAAACAAGACGATAAGTACATCTCTAGTTTGAGAAATAGATGCCTCACATGTCCTCAGCTGACAGCTTCATTGAATTCTACCCACTCAACACCAGTTTCATGTACAACAGTAAAGGGAAGACTCCGGGTGCAGGCCTTATGAGAAGAATTGCAAAGAAAAAGCCACTTTTGAAACAGAAGAAGAAAAGGTTAGAGTGAGCAAAGAAACTGGACATTGGACAACAGATAATTGGAAAAGCGTGTTATGGATCTTAACCCATTGAGCTTTTTGTGGGATCAGCTAGAATGTAAGGTGTATGAGAAGTGCCCAACAAGACAGCCACATCTATGGCAAGTGCTACAGGAAGCGTGGGGTGAAATGTCACCCAAGTATCTGGACAAACTGACAGCTAGAATGCCAACGTAATAAGAACTCTTAAGTTGTTCTAAAAATGTTTTTCAAATTGTAATATAAAATAAATTAAGTTATTAATGTCCTGCCTATACATTGTTATCAGTTGAATGCCACTTTGGTGAATAAAAGTACCAACTTCTTTCCATAAGTGCAAAATCAGTACATTATTCCATCAGTGTATATTTTATATATACACACACATACATGCACACACACACATATATGTGTGTGTGTGTGTGTGCTAAATCCCAAATGCAATCAAATCTTTAATCAAAACCTTAAATACATTAAACAAGATAACATAGTACAAATTAATAGAATACAATAAAGTTATACATCTTAAAATTGAGATTCATGCCAGTCTTTGGTAGTTAGTAGTAAAATCTCAAATACCAAAATGCAGTATCCAGCATTATATCCAGCAGCGGGTCAGCTAAGACACAATGCATACATGTGGCTTTTTTCCTATATCACTGGGGAATCATGAGAAGAGACATTTGTAATTACCCATTAATAATCATGACACGTTCCTCCATTAACATCTATAGCTGCTGCAGATAAAACGGAAATGGCACGACTTAAATAAATATTTTAGGTATCTTTCGACTCATGATTAATTGCAAACATTTACAGTTAACTGCAATTGATCGCAGATTTTGAAAGTGCTGAAATTTGACTATATATACTTTTCATGTCAAATGCAGTTATTTACTTTATGGGAAACAAAACAAAATGTAAAAATAATGCCTTATTAACACTTTCCAAACAAAGCCTTCCACAGTGTATAGATAGAAATCAGGTTGACTAATTGAAAGAACAAATCCCCATAGGTTTGTAAATGATTGAAATGTGCATTAAATCTCTGAAACCCTCATTCTCCACAATATTAATTGGCTGGCAGGCTGTGGCTATCCACTTTGGATATGGAATTCACATGATTCACATCAGGGTGTCAAGTGCCTCTTTGAACTCCACATGAAGAGCACTGCAGACAGTAGCTAGGGTTCCATGCAACTATTTTTAGATGAATACTGAAATTGCACATAAGAAAACCTAAATGGAAATGCTTGATATGCGAATAAACTCTCAACATTCGCTTAAAAGTGTATGCGCTAGGATGTGTTGGATTTTCTGAAGTTTCGAACAATGTTTAAGTTTTGTATAATTCAAAATGCGAATTAAGGTGATGGGAATGTTTTATTCACTTAAACGATGATGTGTTATGACCAATTGTAAAGCGTGATGGCAATGAGCTCATCGGTTGGCATAGGAGTGCGATAGCTTAAAGTGACTATCCCAAAAAATGGCCCGATCATGGCACATGATTCTTCTTTTATTCTCTTTTTTTAAACATTTAATCATCTTTCCTTCACAATTTTGGAATGCCAATTTTCCACTACTAACTAGGTCCTCGTGGTGGCGTGGTTACTCACCTCAATACGGGTGACAGGGGACAAGTCTCAATTTCCTCCGCTTCTGAAACCATCAATCCGTGCATCTTATCACGTGGCTTGCTGTTCATGACACTGCGGAGGCTCATGCTACTCTTCCGTGATCCATGCACAACTTACCACGTGCCCCATTGAGAGCGAGAACCACTTAATCATGACCACAAGGAGGTTACCCCATGTGACTCTACCCTTCCTAGCAATCGGGTCAATTTGGTTGCATAGGAGTCCTGACTGGAGTCACTCAGCACACCCTGGATTCAAACTCATGACTCCAGGGGTGGTAGTCAGCGTCAATAAAAAATATATTCAAACATAGCCCTGGTTAGTCGGAAGTGCTTAACCTACAGCTCGTCATTAAAGTGAGTGCAGGCGCTCCCAAGTATATGGAAGCTGGTGGCGTATGGCCTTACTATGTGAGCTATTGCACTTATTCTGCAACATCTTATGGCAGGATATAATAACAATGTAAAATTACTCTTTTATCGCAAATACAACTCTCCCCAAAGCAAGGAGGTCGTTCAGCTGTTGTTCCATGACACAAGGCGGGCTCCCTCTAGATAATGTGCATAACACAGTTGATAGAAACGTGCAATGTTTAGAATTTACGTCAGTCGATTTTTCAGAAATGTCAAACATTTGGATGGAAACCCAGCTAGTGGCTGTGTCCGTAATGGCATGCTACTTATCCTACTCTTACTGCTTCTGTCATATCTATATAACAGAAATAGTAAGAGTAGTATTTTAATATGGCAATTCCAAAAACGAACAAGGTCTTATTCTGATTTTAGCACTGGCTCTGCCCACTTTGAGCACCAATAGACAATCCAAAAAAAACTCCAACAAGCTGCGCAGCGGCCCCTCATGAGTGCCATACATCATGTTTGGTTTGTAGGTGATAGTTAAGATTTGACATCCTTCATTGGTAAAATTCCAACTTACAAAGACAAAGTACTTTACTTTTGTCAAGTCCCACCTGGTTTTGCTTTGTAAGAGGGATCTTCTCCACCGTTACTATATAATTGGCACGGAATCGCTGTTGTGTGTTTCTGTGTATACATCAATGTAATGTCCCCATACATCCTTCACTTACAACTAAACTACTAAAGTTAGTAACTACTCGAAGGCAGGACTTAATGGTGCATTGATTTGTAATGTTTAGACACTTCACTGGGTGATGGCAAACTGAGAACAAACTTAAAATATGTTGAGAACTGGTTTCGAGTCAGTGAAAATAATTAAGTTTAAAATTATGGTACTTAATACTACAAAGATCAATAAAACATAGGTTTGAAGCCACAATAGCTAGCATCCATATAACTACTTGTATCGTAGCACACACCAGGAATACATTTTTTAACAGTTTTGCAGCGAATGCTTGCAGTCACTTGTGGAACAGAACGAGCTTAAATATATTGATAAGATCTATAAAGAGATAGCCTGGACAGAGGGGGCGTCAAAGCAAATCAGACTTTTGATTATTTTAGGGGAAGATCAGAATATGAATAAAACTGGAACCAATCAATAATTAGCCCAAACCTGAAATATTTTGATAATTTATAATTTATGATATCCAAACTTTAAATAATCTGATGTATGTTCCATTTCAACCTATATGTACCAGTCAATATGTACTTAGAATGTCAACAAAAAGGTCTCTTTCGACCATATCGTACCTTTGTCAGTTAACCAGATCAAAAAAGAGGCATTTTATTTTCTTGCCCTTGTGCGCTTCTGTATGTGCACTGCATCTTCTTGAAGAAGTAGAAGGACTGGCCTTCTCCAGCTGTTACGAAGGACTCTGTAGAAAAACAGATCTTCCTTCACTGTCCTTCAGGAGACTGGTCCTCCATGCTTGCCATCTTCCTAACTCTTTCCACCAACACCTCAGGATTTATTTTTGGCAGGCCATTGTCCAAAGGACAGCCTTCCACCAGACTGTTCATTGGTGTTGGAGGGAATTGGGTATCGTCCTCAATTCCAGCATCTTCAACACATTGCTGCTGCGAGTCACTCTGGTCCTGATTGGAATCATCGTCCAGATAAAGGTCTTCAATGTTCCCAATCTGAGCCAATTTCCTCTCCCTTTCCTTTAGGAAGTCTGAGATTAAAGGCAATACCTTCTTCCATGACGCCAAAGTGTTACCCTGCACATAGACCTTTACATCGGAATATGGACTGCTCATTGGCCGAAGATCCAGACTGGGATTTTTGGCCTTTTCTAGTGCTTTACTCATCTACCAAAAAATCAAATACATTACATATAAAAAATGGAACAGTCAGCAACATTTTTGAAGTCAACATGAAACAGCATTCAGAACACATTTTAATTCTGTAATGTGAATGTGTAAATCCCTGGCACTAAAATCATGTTAACACATACAATGTTTACGTCCTGTGCAAAGCTTTCATTGTAAGTGCCTCACTGTTACCCAGATGTGTTTTTTTTTTTTGTGGTAAAGAACATTAAGCCCCAAAATGCAGTCGATTGAGCTTAACTTGCGTTGAACACAGAATATTCCTTTAACTAAAACAGTAGCCTAAAATTATTCCAGAATAGCTATTTGGCTATTGATTAAACTCATTTTCCAAGACCATTAAGGTTTAGTATCAAAACAGATTTCTAGATTAAATTCTGATTCACATGCTCCTAATTAGAATTGATACTACGACAAAATACTAATTTGAGTCACAATTGTTTCAAGTTCTTCAAAGTTTGGGATAGCACTTGACAGCATTAAAAGACAGGTGTAAATGCACCCAAGATACATTGTGAACGGATTGTAATCGGATCGCTAAAACCACATTCGAAGGTGGTCAGGAACGGATTCTGAGCATGAGATGAATATCATTAAATATGTTTCAGCGACCCGAAATTTAGCTTTGACTGCCGCCAAAATATTTCAAAGAATGGAAAACCCTGGCTGTTAAAGTGTTGGAAATCATTTGAATTATCCATCAATGTTTTTAAAATTCACTAAAGGTGCAGGTAAATTTGACCAGATCTCTATCTGATCACAGTGGAGATGCATTCGACTGCAAGGTGTAAATTAAATCCAGCTTAAGAATATCCAGATCCTATCTGGATATGAACTGTAATGCAAGGTGTAAATGGGGCCTTTGATACAAATACACTTTTTACATTCACTCTAGACATAAATTAATAGCTCACATTAATAGCTCACCAAGACTAGCATTTTCACGAAATTTTGAAGTGTATTTTACCATTTAGGTGCATATTCGCATTACTGCAACTCAGCAAGCGCACACACATAAAGCAAACACAGATTCTCGATATTAGTGTTATTTGTATAGTTTTTCTCTTTACTCGCTTTACTTTTTGTCCTGTTTAAGAGATCAACCAGTGTTTGTTTTGCAACTGACTGGTTGATCATGATCAACGTAATGAGCACTCCTAGCATAGAGTAAAAGACTGATTTTGGAATTTGAAGAATCGATATTAGGATCGCTCAAGTAAAAGGAAAAAGGTTATTTCATGCAGGAAAATGTTGTATTTTGATGAAAAATTACAAATAACTTTTTCCTTTAGAACAATGTGAACTGATGAATCCTGTACAATAAGACCAGGATTGTGTATTAAGAGAGTAAATAGGGTCCATTTTGATTTCATGTTGACCTTATACCACATACTGATAGTACAAAGTCATGAGTACCTCTTCCCTGTAGACAGTGCTGGAACTATAGACGGCGAGCTGTCGGAAGGGCTCTTTGTTGTCATTGAAAGAGATTGTCATGGCAATCACCAGGTTATAGTTATGATTGTGGCAGAACTCACAGAGGTCTTGCTGTAGGCCACGTCTCTGTAGAAAAGCCTAAAGACAAGACAGCACTTTTCATACTCAAGCATTACTGAGAACAAGACAGGTAATACCATTCATATACAATTCAGAGGTGTTTCAACAAGACAATAGGAGAGTCTGATGTTGAGGTTAACGTATGGTGTAATCAGTTGGTGCGTGAGACAGAATGCCCAACCCTGCTGAGAGATTAGGCGTGTCTGACTTGGATTGAGTTGTGCTTCAGTATTATTGAGGAATTCACATGAGTCATAAGGATGGGCACATGAGCACATTTTGTGCCCACAACAAGAGCTCCTTCGCATATCATAATCTACATTTCCTCTCTCTTTTTTGTGGAAGCAAGTACTGAGGCTAGACGCATGGCCGAAACACAAGATTCACTTCACTCAAGAAGAAACATGTCATTAGCATGTGATTTTCTAAATTTAAAGTGAGCATCAAAACAGACAATGGTGAAAAAGAGTTCTTCAACTCATACAAGATTGCATATAAGGCATAACTTTCTTTGAGATTAGTCACATTTTTTATTAAATTAACAACAATGACAATAAGCAATTTCATTCCGGTGATGTGTCAATTCAGAAGTAGTTTAACTTTTTAAAAAAGTTACGTTTTCCTTTACTTTTCACTTTTTAGTCATGTAAGCCTGTTATAAATCCAACTAACAGATTGAATGAAAGAAAATGTTCAAATTAGGTTCATCCCTACTAGTTGCCTTATTTCAGAGAGTGTAAGAATTTGCATCAAAACAATACTGACCTCTAGTGTCATGTAAATGGCACTGACAACCAGTCTCAGATCCCCACCGGATGCTACTTTCATGTCTTTCAACAGCATCTGCTCAGTTGAGAGGCCTGATATACAGTACAGTATCATAAAATTACATAATCAAATTATCATTCATCAAATCATAACATTCAATTGAACTACACAGCCTTTAATAAGCAGATTGTTTTCTAAAATCATCTCACCTGACACATCAAACTTGGCATTCTGTAGAGACTGAAATAGAGAACTCCTTGGAGGCAGCTTTGGAAAACGCTTCTCCAAAAACATGGCATACTGGCTGTCCTTAGGGGTGACTTTACCTGCCTCGGGTGCCATGTTTACACAGTCTAAGATAATGGTACCTATTAACAGAAGGCCACAATACATTTCACAAGCAATTCAACTCTGCAATGTTCCTTTACACATCACTATAATCATATTGCATGTATGTGTCAAATCTACAGGGTACCATGAATAATATATTCATATTCTCCATCAGCGAAATGTCAGTGAAACCCCTGCTGAGCCCATCTGATGTGTCTAACAGTGTCTAACAGATTGAACATCATCCATGCTGTGAGGCCTGCATTCCTACTCATGTTTAAACACTTCACCAGGACTCTCACCATATAAAAGCTGAGCCACTTGTTGGTCGAGCACCCCAGGTGCTTTCTGGGCAATGCGCTCTGTCACCAAGGTGGCACAGGAGCCCACTGTCTCCACAGTGACAGGACAGGACGGAGATGGGGTCCTCTGTAGGAGGTGATGGTCAATCACTTCCACAACAGCTTCTTCCAGCTCACTGTCAGCACTGGAGATTTACAATAAAAAACACACATAGTGAAAAATAAATATCATGATCTTCCTTCACAACTTTGGTTGTCATGATGAACTACAATCATACTTAATATTATAATGTATTATATTACATATATTATTATTTTCATTTAATTTATTTTCATCTAGTTATGTAACGGTTAATTACATATTATATACATATAATTTATCAATATCATTTAATAATTGTATAATTTACTACTATCATTATTACTAGGCTGCAGAGTATAACCCCATACAATCACTGTAAAGATCCGTTCAAAACAAATCTGTGACGATTTTGCAAGGGGAACTTCAGACGCAAGGTCTATTCACAGCGAGTCATGAAAAACATGTTTTTTGTGTGAGTGAGGTGTCTCATTCGAAATGAACAATAGCACAAAATAAATGGTTTTGGTATGAACAAACCTATATGCAGAGCTTTTGCTTTAATAAAATGGCAGCAAACACAATTTTATAAAAGACACCAATGTTAGATAAATAGTTACATATAAAAAAAAAACAATCAGGGTTCCCACTCTTATTGGGGCACAATTTTCCAGAACATTTCCAGGACATTTTATTAGGCCAAAGGGTGTAATATTTAAGCAAAAATACATGAGAGGTCATGATGTTTACTGTCGTTATTAGATGGTTATTTTCAACAGTTTAATTATTACATTTTATTATCGTGATGGTGAAAATGGTGTCTATTTAAATGAATTCATTAAAACTTTAATCAAATTAAAATTAAATTACTTTTTAAATTTATTTATTTTTATAGTAGTATACATAAACAGTAGTATATATTTTTTTGTCTTTTTGTTCCATTTAATCTAAATAAAGAATTTTTGATGGCAGTTTCTCACCTCTGGATAAGCAGTTTGCTATATGGCACAATGTCATTATTAAAACCCAAAAAGCTATGATTTCATTAAATACATATATAGTCTGTATGTGCAGCACACTTTAGAGCGCTTTGCTCTCTGTCATCTACAAAACACATGATCATGATGCAGTGTTCTCAGAATACGAGCGGACGGATTCACACCTTTATTTTACTTGATGCATCCTCCAAAATATGGCAAAAGAAGGCTTCAAAACGAGGCTGTCTACCAAGGGTCCTCACAACTGAGACGGCATTTGATGGTGCTTGATGACGTGGCAGCCGAGATATCTGATTGAGAAGCACCCTAGATGGCTGAGTGCATAGTGTATAGTGTAAGTGCACAGTGCGTCATTTGGGACACAGATATAAAATGTGCATTCACAGGTGTGCTTTCGTATGCATTTTAAAACGGCTTTGAATGTGACTCATCCAAGCAGAATTTAAAATCTGTTTTATTTGTTTTAATTGGACTACAATAAGAATATGAAGAAAGTTTGGGTCTATCATCTCGTTGTGTGTGAACATTGAGCATGGTGCATTATTTTAAATGCATATGTGCTACAGAACAGAACACAGACCTGGGCAGAACGTTGTGGTCAACCAGTGTCAGTGTGAGCTGTTTAGCCTTGTGCAGGCCACAGAGGTCAACCTCGTCCCTAAACAGCAGGTGGTCCTGGGATAATCCAGTCTCTCTTAGCAGAAATATACTGTCAGAACGCAAGGGAAACTCAGCCCGTGGTATATTGAGTACAGGCACTGGTACCCTCTTAGAGTCCAGAGTCTGTGTCAGATAAAGAATAATGAATAAATCAATATCCTCTCCAATTTAAAAAAAAAATATACAAAAAATTACTTAAGTGCGCCCACACTTTTTGACCAGTTAACTTTTCAAGTTCTATGTAGTTCCTTTATAAGAACATTTAAAGATCCTTTTAGAGACTGCATAGAAAATGTATATCCCCAATAGAAATTCCATGCTGTTTTCTTGATATTATAAAGATTTTTTTTTTATGACCTTTCCAGGCTTGCAAATCACCCTGATATAGAAAATATAATCTAAAACATTTCTTAAAATTTTATTATAAAAGGCTGATTATAAATAATGTGTATAATAAATAACTGCACAGTTCTCCTGCTTTCCGCTAACACAACAGGACATAACCGAGTTTACTTGGTGTAGCATACCTTTGAAAGAAAGTAGGCGAAGGTCAGTGCTGATACCATGGAGTCCATATCACAAGCCTCATTCCCCATTATGACATGCAGCCCAGGGGTGTTCTTACTACAACCCTAAGAATGAAGGAAAACAATGTCAGACTGCTGGACTAATACAGGATAAGTATTCATAATGTATACCTTCAAGCATACCTTCAAGCATAGCTCATAAAAATACATAGTGGCTCTATTAAACCAGGCTGACAAACAACATTAATATGTAAAGCCTGTTCTTGGTTTATGCATCAGTATCAGGCTAGCTGTGAGCAAATAATTATAGAAAGGAATTATTACAGCTAATGAAGAAGGAGCAGAAAAGTTACTGAGATTGTGGCCTTTCGAAGGCACCGCTCTAATTAAGCCAATGCAAATTGACTTGCATTAAAAAAGAAAAAACGGGACAGCTTCCCAACAATAAATAAGTAACCACCAGTAAGCTGAACGTTGAAAATGCATCCAATAGCAGCAATAGATTCCAACAAACAATGCTGACCTCTTATGAACTCCCAGTAACTCTATATCATTGAAAGCCAGTGTGAGGTGGGGTACAACGTGCCAGAGATAAAACACATTCTATGGCTTCCCACCAGATATACTGTAGAATGGCAGTCCTCTTCCAGGATGTCTTTATAGTCCTTCAGACTCGAGTTATACAAACCAGTATCTTCTGACCTCCTCACAAACACACTCTTGACTTGACATTAACTGTTGTTTTGTAGCTTTGTCTCATGATGTTTAGTGGTGATTACATCATCTTCTAGCACTTCTTCGTGACAGCAATGGCTCAAATGTGAGTGTTGCTACCTTGTGGACCCACTAAGTAGTGCAAATAAATCAAGGTGTATGCTCATTTGGGCATGTTTAGAAAAATAGGGCTGCATGCGTTCAGTAGCCTACTCGAGCATTCAGCTGATGACGAAATTTGCGTCACGCGTCCTGTGTGCAGATACTCAGCTTTGTGTCGGACCGAAATATACTTTGTGCTGAAGTCTCAAATCCCATTCATGCTTTTGCTTATTCAAATGTGCCGTTTGGTGTTCTTGTCATTAAATCTGGCCAAATTTTAATATGTGCATGTATTTTTTATTAATTTTTTTGCCATTTTTTAGCTTGACAGCCACTGGTCACAATATGCATTTATTAAACGGAAAAGAGCAGCATGAATATTCTTCATAATTTTTTCCTTGTTTTCCAAAGAAGAAAAAAAACACGAGTAATTGCTGACAATTATGACTTTTGGGTAAACTATTCCTTTAAATAGAACTAATACTGACAACGGGTAAACCCAAAAGCCTATTTTGAAACCCATTTGATGGCCTACTTACTAAACAAAGAGCACTTTTTTTATTGAATAACACTGAACGAATCATCCTGGAGTCATCCAATACAGGCTTTTATCTGTCTTGATAATGACTCTCCATCCAGTGTTAATTAGTATTTGGCCATCTCCATTACTCCAGCCAAACATAGAAGCTATGTGTGACGTCAGTGTTAAATGATGCACTCTGATCCAGGAAGCAAGCTGAGGTTGGTTTTAAATAATGAACGACAGACTGTTTGGTCAACACACAGACTGAGGTCACAGCTGGCACAGTCAAGAGCAGGGCTGCGCAATATCACAAAAACCTAATATTTTTCAGCCTTTTGACAATATCCAAAATATCTCAAATTTATCATCTCGGAAATGGCTTAAAATTGTGTTTTAATTTTCAATCAAATGAACTACCATTTTGCTCAAACCATTATTGTAAAATACACCAGGAATCAGGGTAAAAATAATCAAGACAGTTGTGACTTTGAATCGGTTTAATGAAACAAACCGTCCGAATAAACAGATTTGCTAAAAGGAATCGGACTTCCCGATGCTACCCAGCGCTAGAGGTGAGGCTAGATGTACAGATGGACTTGGGTTAGGTTTGGGTGATCTCTTTCTCTCTCATGTGATAATCATCACCCAAAATACTGTTAGATGAGGAAGTACAGATAAAACATGCTTATTCATACCCATATGTGCACATCCAAGGAATAGCTTAGGAAGTTCAAGAAGTCAGGGCAATGTGAAATAGATCACGGGACAATGAGTAAACAGTACAGAACCTCTGGGTGTTTGGTCAACGAAACATGTGGAAAGAGCACTTGGCTCGCTGGTGTGCTCTTTATTTGCAACCTTATGCTTCAATGCAGGCAAAAGGCACTTCAACCATAGCGCAACCAAAGAATCTTGCTGATTCTCTCAGTTTCTTCAATCATTGACTGAAGTTGTTAAATAACCCCTTTCTGCTTGCTTCCATGGGCTGAGAATCACACTTCAGGTTAAACACTAAGTAACTACAAGGCTTGAGTCTGTCTGCACAGCAGTTGGTGACAGCAGGTGTCAGGGTGTTTGGGTTTAAAACAACAGTGTTTGGGTTAGAGAAGCAGTGCTGTCTGACAGATGCGGCATCAAACAGCAGGTATTATTGTATCTGCAAATAGGGCCACCTTAAGTAAAGAAACTTAATACATTAAGCCGTAAAACTAGAAAAGTGGGAATGGTTTTTATTGACTAAACACACTGACAGCATTTTTAATCCTCAGAAAGTAAAACCGCATGTCTGAAGCTCTCAAATATACACCAGACAGCTTGCAAAATTTATATTTTAATGGGTTGTGAAAAGTATGTTGTAATTGATTGTATGGAGAAAAGATTCAAACAGTGACCCCAAGTATTTGAACACTTAAAGGGATAGTTCAACCAAAAATGAAAATTCTCTCATCATTTACTCACCCACATGCAATCCCAGATGAGTACGACTTTCTTCTGCTGAACACAAAGACTTTTGGAATACACCGATCAGCCACAACATTAAAAACACCTGTCTAATATTGTGTAGACCCTCCTATTGCCGCATTCCATGGTCCAAATCACTGAGATCACATTTTCTCCCCATTCTGATGGTTGATGTGAACAGAGAATGGCCAGACTGGTTTGAACTGGCAAAGTCTATGGTAACAAAGATAATCGATCTGTACAATTGTGGTGAGAAGAAGAGTATCTCAGAATGCTATTCGGAGATGTGGTTTAGTGCTGTTTTGGTGGCACAAGGGGGACCTACACAATATTAGGCCGGTGGTTTTAATGTTGTGACTGATCGGTGTATTTCAGATTTGTAGGTCCTCCCAATATAAGTGAATAGTGACCAGACCTGTCAAGCTCCAAAAATCACATAAAGGCATAAAAAAAAGTAATCCATGAGACACCTGTGGTTAAATCCATATATTCAGAACCAATATGATAGGTTCAGGTAAGAAACAGATAAATATTTAAGACTTTTTTTTTTTTTACTATAAATTCTCCTCCCTGCCAAGTAGGTAGCGATATGCCCGAAGAAAGCGAATCGCCATAAAACGAAAGAAGGAAAATTTGAACATGGAGATTCATCCATCCATCCATCTTCAACTGCTTATCCGAAGTCGGGTCGCGGGGGCAGCTGCTCCAGACCCAAACTTCCCTATCCCGAGCCACATTAACCAGCTCTGACTGGGGGACCCCGAGGCGTTCCCAGGCCAGTTTGGAGATGTAATCTCTCCACCTAATCCTGGGTCTTCCCCGAGGCCTCCTCCCAGCTGGACGTGCCTGAAACACCTCCCTAGGGAGGCGGCCAGGGGGCATCCTTACCAGATGCCCAAACCAGCTCAACTGGCTCCTTTCGACGCAAAGGAGCAGCGGCTCTACTCCAAGCTCCTCACGGATGACTGAGCTCCTCACCCTATCTCTAAGGGAGAAGCCTGCCACCCCTCTGAGCAAGCCCATTTCGGCCGCTTGTACTCGCGACCTAGTTCTTTCGGTCATGACGAACATGGAGATTTATAGTGAAAAATAATTAAAAAATGATGTTTCTCACCCACCGCTCTCATATCGCTTCTGAAGACATGGATTAAACCACTGGAGTCTTATGGATTACTTTTATGATGTCTTTGTCCTTTTGGGGCTTAATCATTTTGGTATCCATTCACTTGCATTGTATGGGCCTTCAGAACTGACATATTATTCTAAAAACCTTAATTTATGTTCAGCAGAAGAAAGAAAATCATGCACATCTGGGATGGCATGAAGGTGAGTAAATGATGAGAGAATATTTTTGGGTGAACTATGCCTTTAAGCCACAATTAAAATTTAAGAATGTCATGCATTATATAAAATAGCAAAGCAAGTGGCATTTATTTTAAAGAACCATTTCGTAAAGCAGAAACTGTCAAGGTTTTCAATTTTTCAAAATTACGTTTTTGGAGATTTTCTGATGTCAAAGTTTAGTGGAACATGTCCATAGTTAAACTGACCATTTATGGTTACTGGTGAATTTGTGGTTAAATGACTTCCACTAAAACTTACTTAAATCCAGCTGGCAATTGCATTCAGTGTGACTGAAGTGTATAGTGGCCCCAAAAGTATTTGATCAGTTACATTTAATTGAGACATACACTATATGACAGTATAACCAAAAATCTAATTAATAAAAACCAAACATGCGAATCTACTTTCTCTCAAATGCATGTGCTAATTTCTAACATAACGCAGGCGGACGGGAAATATTCACGAGCGTCACACCATATGACTTGTGACAGGATCAAGTGTACAGCAAACATAAGCAGACATTATTTTTGTAGCATGCCCTCAAGTAGGAGAATAAACATTAAGCTTTATAAAAGTTTGAACGTACTGTGTAGGTACACACGAACTCGCCTAATTATAAGTGTATAAAATGGATGAAGTGTGCAGACCACGCGCATCAAAGTCTTACCTTAAGCACATCGCGACAGCTTCGTAAATATGCCTCCATTGTCACACGCAACCCGAGGGTTTTCACGTAGTGAAGTAGCCTACAAGTTAGTCAAAATGCACTTGAGTGTCTCTGAAATGTGTACAGTAAGTTTTAGCAGTGGAATTCAGAGGTTAGCGTGAACAGAAACGAAGACACACACACACACATACAAACATACATACACGACCCGTGTGACGTCTGACGTCATTTTCTTGAGATGGGAAATGTAGTTCTTTGGACTCCTCGCGTGTGTTTGGACAATATTTAACAGAAATTAGTTCTAATCTAAAGATGTGTTTGATTTAAAGATGAATAGAGTTGATAAATTACCAAGTAAACCATTCTTAGGTTGATTTTCCTGTAAAGTAGGCTATAAGCATTGGCACTTTCAAAACATTGCTCTACTTATTTGAGCAGCATGACAACACTAGTTCAACTAAAACTAAAGTTTCTAGTTCACCTAAAAATGAAATTTCTGTAATCATTTACCATACTCACCCTCATGTTGTTCCAAAAACCGGATGACTGGAAGACAAAATTAGTTTTTTTTTTTTTATCAGTCTAAGCTACTCCTTTCCAAACAGTGAATGGTGACTATGTCTGTTAAGTAAGATTATCAGTGAATAACAGCTTTAATTTCTGTCTTTACCAGTCTGGCTTAAGAGGATTTGGAATATAGTGCACAAGTCAAATGACTACTTTAGCATTGCTTTTATGAGGCTTTTTTGGAGCTTGAAAGCCCCTGGTCCTGATTCACTTTCATCGTTTGGAAGAGAACAGCTCAAACATTCTGCTAAACTTCTCTTTCGCTGTTCCACGGAAGAAAGAAAGACATACGGTTTGAAACAGGATAATTGCAATATAGAATGAAGATAGAATTTAAATTGGTCTAATTAATTATATTGAGATTATCTTAAAACAAAATGAACATTGGACCAAATAGTTCCATTTTATTTTGTTCAGAGTATTTGAAAATACTTTTTCTGATTGTATACATCTGCACAATACCAGTGGAAAAAAAGCAGATCTTTAAAATGCAACTTCAGTAAAATACAGATTATTAATGTATCCATTCAATTCTTAAAAACATATTTTAAAAAACTTGGGTGTTTTACAATAGTTAACATGATCAGCAATAATGATTTCCTTCTACATTTACATCTAATATCTCTTTCTACAAAACAAATAATCAAATAATAAGTTTATCTGACTGTAGTAGGTGGTAAAAATGTATCCTATACTATATTATGTGTATTCTTATTATTTAAACACATTTTTGTCAACATTTTTGCTCATTTTGCTCCAAGTTTAGTAAACATCCATTCACTTGGGTATACTGTATGTTATGGCTCCCAGACATCAATACAGTTAGTACTGCTCTCCTTAATTACTTTTGATAGCTTTGTTGGACTTGTGATCAAAATGATGATCACAATCAATAAGAATCATAACCAAAAGCATTCCAATTTAGATCTTCTCAACATAATTGCCAGGAAACATGCCTTCCTTTCCTCGAAAACGTCCTTGCCACCAACCTAAGGGATCTAGACAGAGAGCAGAGAAGTGGTCAATGCTGCTACTTACTGCAAATAACAATGACTTAAACTATATAAAGTTTTCTTGTCCTGTTGATTACCTTCAAATATTATTTCTATGATATCATCTACTTGAAAGCTGAGTTCATCTGTGTCCTGGGCATCATAGGTGTACAGTGCTTTGCATTGTGGGGTGCGGGGTCTGGGTTTGGGTTTGGGGCCGGGTTTAGGTCGCCCTGACCCTGGTGGAGGCTTGCACTCTTTCGATCGTCGTCGTTGGATTCTGTAGTGCAGAAAGGAAATGCAGAGAAAGACAATATTAGTTTCCTTTGTGAAAGATCATTAAAGTGATAATTCACCCAAAAATCAATAATCATTTACCCTTAGTTACACCCCGTTATCTCACTTTTGCTCTCGGTATGGACAAAAGTGTCCAGAGAGTTTAATTCAGACATTTATTTAAATATTGCCTCGAGCATATAGCTGAACCCAAAATTAAATATTAAAAAGTGCCCCTTCTGCTAGACAGAGTTGATTGTGAGGGAGATTAATACACTCGGTGACCTATATGAGAGTGAGAGTGTTGAGATCCTATGAAAATATGGTTCAACATTTTAGGATTCACAGATCTCAGTTCTTTAGGCATTTATAGCTGTGCCAACTGCTCTACACTATTTTTGGGAGTAGCATACACCCCCCTAAAGCAGCAGATACTCTGGGAGAGGTGATTACTGCTTTTGGAAAAGGTCATGGAGGCATCAGTGTATTTACTCCCAGTTAATTTAGAGTCTAAGGGTTGGAGATTTAACTTCTTTCAAGAGATTATGGGAGAAAGATTTAAACTTGGTATTGGAGGAGGGTGTGTGGGCTTGGATTCTAAAAGATTTTACATCAATTCTCTTGGACTCCCTCTAGATTGTATAGGCTTGGTCTTAAAGACACACCCACCTGCTGGCAATTCTAATTAGAAGATGGAGACACAACCCATGTTTTTTGGTGGTGTGTTAAGATCCAAGAATTTCGGGTGAGGGTTCAGAGGTTTATGTGTGATGTATTGGACACTCAGTTTTCATTTTGCCCCAGACTCTGTATCTTAGATGATGAGGCGGTCATTAATATAGGGGATAGACATATAACAAGTTGGGTTCTAGCAGGAGTTATGATCGGCAGACGGATCATTCTCAGGGGATGGAAGTCGGCTGGAGCACCCTCATTTTAGGAGTGGTGCAAAGAGATAGGAGTAATGTATAGAATGATGGGAAAATTAAATTAGTTTAACAGGAAATGGGGTAGATATTTGGCCTTTTTGGAGGATTCTCTGGGATTGGTAGTGGAGAGGGATTTGTAGTTTGTTGTATAACAAAATAATAATTTACCCTAATGCCATCCCAGATGTGTATGACTTTCTTTTTTCTGCAGAACGCAAATTAAGATTTTTATCAGCTCTGATGGTCCATACAATGCAAGTGAATGGTTACCAGACCTTTGAAGCTCCAAAAATCACAAAAAGACGACATAAAAGTAATCCATATGACTCAAGTGGTTTAATAATTTTTTTTCAGAAGCGATATGACAAGTGTGAGTGAGAAACATATCAATATTTAAGTCATTTTTTACTATAAATCTCCACTTTTACATTTTGAAAGTGGATATGTATGACATAAAGGACTTAAATATTGATCTTGTGTCAAGCAGAAGAAAGAAAGTCATACACCTCTGGAATGGCATGACAGTATTTACATTTTTGGGTGAACTATCCCTTCAAGTATAATCAGTCAAGTATAGATAAGAAAATGGGGAGATTCTTAAATAAGGGTCAGATCTGGCTACTTACAACTTATTTAGAACTTATTCAAACTATGTTTTATCTGTGTTAAACATGTCCTGAAATCTAAACATCTGATTATTGTCTTGATCAACCTTACAGTGGATTTTGATTTTGTGTGATGATTAATGATATTTCTCACTTTTTGAGAAAAAAAAAAAAGAAAAAAAGAAAAAGATGGATAAGTCTTGTATTTTCTAACACTAGCAAATACATGAATTTAAATTCTCAAACACTAACTGATTTGGTAATAGACCTACTCTCAGATCACAATGTGAAACGCTAAAATGTATTTTCCATTAATTCTTCAAACTCTCTGTGAACCGCATTGGGCGAGATGTGCTCCTATCACTTCTCATTTTAAAAATACAATAGAATTTTTTTTTTAATTATCTGCAATGCTTGGTTTGATGGGACTAACAGTAGTATTGGGGACAGTGATTCTTAGTTTAAAAACATTACAAATACATAAAATAAATACCATATTAAAATATATTTGTTTTAATATATCGAAAATATTTTATAATTTAATATATTATAAATACAGTAAAGAAGCTTCAGTACGGTTTTATTTTTATCCCCTTTTCTCCATATTTGAAATGTCCAATTCAAACTACTTAGTAGGTCCACGTAGTGGCGCAGGTACTTACCTCAATCCAGGTGGTGGAGGACAAATCTCTGTAGCCTCCACTTCGGAGACTGTCAATCTGCGCATCTTATCACGTGGAGGCCCATGCTACTCTCCGCGATCCACGCATCACTTACCACGCACCCCATTGAGAGCGAGAACCACTTAATCGCAACCACGACGAGGTTACCCCATATGACTCTACCTTCCCTAGCAACCAGGCCAGTTTAGTTGCTTAGGAGACCTGGTTGGAGTCACTGAGCACATCCTAGATTCGATCTCGAGACTTCATTGGTGGTCGTCAGCATCAATACTTGCAGAGCTACCCAGGCCCCCTCTTCAATACAGGTTTAATATTAATTTAATTGTAGTAATTTTTTGTAATTTTAGTGATTTAATAAGATTTTATTTAATATCAATTTAATATTAATATAAAACTTTTTTTTTTTTTAATAAATGTAATAAAGAGAGGAAGTTTTGTACATAAATGACAAGCCCAAAATTCAGAAATTCTGGCTAAGAAAATGTGGCAAATTTTACCTTTCAACAATTAAAGACAAATTAAAGAGACAATGTTTTTTTTTTTTTTTAAAGCTATTATAATCTATACTTTAAAACTAGTTTGGTCATTTTAAGCATTTTTTTTCTTTGAAATCACCACAGGGGAAAGAGAAGTTCCCCTTACTGAAGAATCAAATACTACAGTATTTTCTCCTCATAGCTTTTACAAACGGTCATAGGATCCTCTTCCTCTCACCCTGCCACGCCTTGGTCCGGAACATTCATGAAGCCCATATCAGTGTAGATCTTGCTCTCGTGCTGACTGCGGCGAGATCCCTGGAGTCTGGGAAGGGTGGGCTGATCCATACTGGACTGCTGACGCAGCAGAGAGTGCCTAACGGAGGGCTGCAGGCCCTGGGTTCCTCTTTTTTGACCATCAGTCTTAGAAGGTTCTTAAATCACAGGCAATATAAAACATTTTTACCTCTAGTCAAAGGTAGTTTTGAAAGTCTTGTGTAAATAGTGGTACAGTGGTCTTACCACGTGAATACTGGCCTATGTTGCGATTCTGGTTTCCCACGTATCTACTCTTTCGGTTGTCACGGCGAGTGGGTCCTGTAGGGATGATAAATATGAATGTCCGCAAAATTTTTTATTGCAGATGTAGATGCACTAGATAGTGATTGCATTGTTGTAATAATATGGTTGTAATAATAACGTTGTTAACAGACAACACACAACTGATCAGAGGTAAAAATGCAGAATTGCACAACTTACTAAACTCTTTATAAAACCTTTTTTACTACATTAAGGTAACATTTCAACACTCACTTGAGTTTTTAGGGAGACCTGGTCCAATGCTTACAGTTAGAACCTTGCTGCTGGGCTTCAGAACTGTATCATCACCCTGTCCCATCTGAAACTGGATCTGTCGAGAACCAGCAGAGGCAAACGGACCCCAGCCACCTTTCTTAACCTTAAATTCAAGTCTGCAAGAGAGTACAATGTCCAAGAGCAATTTGTCTTTGATAAACTATTACAAAACCAACAGTGTGACACAATTATGGCACTTCTCACAGTGAGGGAAACAGCTACAGTATAATGAAAGTGGTGCTTACAGGTTGTTGAACTTAAGTGGCAGCTTTTTGTGGGTTTTTTCTTCATAACGCTTGTACACAAGACTGAGGAACTCTGTTTTAAAGACAGACTGCATCACGCTATCATATTGCTCCTCGTGCACAATGAAGATGTCATCCTGTAGTGTGCTGTGAGAACAGAAATACATGCAATGGACAAACCTTTAAAAGTAGACGTATGCAATTTTGTGAAACAACAACAGTATAAAATAAGAACTTTGGGGTTACAAAACCTTGATTCAGATCTTTCATTCTGACATAAATGCATGAATTATTGAGTCTTTTCAAGCTTGCATGTTGGGAGATGTTTCAAGTCCTAAAGGTTATTATGCATTTTACATAATAGATTACCTGAGAGAGACAGACTGGATCTTCTCCACCTCAATCTTCCTCTTCAAGACCTCCCGAATCTGGCCTTTCTCAGGACCCTGTTTCACCTTCTCACGTCCAATCAGATAGAGGAACTTAGGGGTGAGAATGAGGTCACGCTTGACAGTCTGTAGGCATTGAAAGAGCATGTGAGCACATAGCCACATGAAATGTATCAGATGAAGTGCATGTGAAGGAGGACACATCTGTTGGCAAGCTGCTTCGGTAAACAAACAAAATACTTTTGAAAATGTGTCATTTTTTTACACGAGTTTCTGCGTGTCCAGTTTGAGAACTAATGATTTAGTAGCATATGAATTGTACCTTAAACCTGCGATCATATTTGACCACGACGTCAGCAAAGTCGATCCTCTCCCTACGACCCACAAACTGACGAATTTCTGGATGGTTGTCTGTGCCGAGGTAGTCGCCTACGAAATTGCGGTTCAGACTGTTCTTCCGTCTCTCCTTCTTATTCAACAGGAGGTCAGATGCTGCAATCAGCAAAGAAGCAATATGATTTACAAGGAAGTACACTTCACTGTGTTCTAAAATCCAACATTTTGGGGGAAGGTGCTTTTTGACACGAGACATAGCACATTTCATACAACCAAGGCTCAATGTGCCAGGTACATTGACCATGGCAAAGCTCAAACCCCATATTGAGCAATTTACACAAGTTTACTTTGTGTGTAGTCTTGTATGAACTTACTATAAACTTGTACAGACTTGTACAGACTTTAGATGGAACATTATTTATACACTCACTGAGCTTAGTCGTAATAAAGTGCCCGACGATGTCTTCTGCTGTTGTAGCTTATCTACCTCAAGGTTCATCTTGTTGTGCATTCTATGAGATGCTATTCTGCTCACTACAATTGTACAGAGTGGTTATCTGAGTTACTGTAGCCTTTCTGTCAGCTCAAACCAGTCTGGCCATTCTCCATTAACCTCTCTCATCAACGAGGTGTTTCCATCTGCATAACTGCCACTCACTGAATGTTTTTTGTTTTTGGCAGCATTCTGTATATACTCTAGAAACTGTTGTGCTTGAAAATCCCAGGAGATCAGCAGTTACAGAAATACTCAAACCAGCCCATCTGGCTCCAACAATCATGCCACGGTCAAAATCACAGAGATAATTTTTTCCCCCCATTCTGATGGTTGATATGAAAATTAACTGAAGCTTCTGACCCTTATCACAATTATTTTATGCATTGCACTTTGCTGCCACACGATTGGCTGATTAGATAATCACATGAAAATGAGGTGTTCAGGTGTTCCTAATAAAGTGCTCAGTGAGTGTAGATTCTACATTATATACTACATATCATATAGAAAAGGATATTTTTTTCTATTTGTATCGACAGAGGAATTAGAGTGAGCTCTTACCTTCCTCTCGCATGCGGACATACTTGCGCACAGCGATGTGCTTGCGCCAGGCTTGCTGAATTACCCGAGCATATCCATTGTACTTTCTTTCCCTCATCTCCTCCAGTAGAAACAACTGAAGATGACAGAGGAAGCTTACTGACATGTCATACTTACAATCACTAGTGATTCAAAATGTCAACAAAACACAAAGATGAGCATGAGATCACAAAATATCACCAAATGACCAAAACAACTATGGTTTCCCGCCCACTTAACTTCATAGGACAATTGAGTTCAACATTCACCGCCCACCTTTTCAGCCCCCTGGGTTTGGGAAGTTTTTTCTAATTCGTTTTTTCATAGTGTTTTTGTACAATCCTTCATAAAAGAGTTGTAAGCCATAAATCCAAACCAACCAGCTCCAAGGTGAATCACAGCATTGCAAACTTTGATTTGAAGCAAAAAAGTATTTGAAAATTGGACTAAAAGACAAAGGTACAAGACTGCGTACTTACCGTCTTTCACTAGGGTACGAACTACAATCCCATGAAGCATTGGACATGACATAATCGAATAACAAATCATGGACATATATAAAACTATTGACTTCATGTTGTGATTATAGAAGATATTTTAGGTTTAATGCAAAATATTCTAATATGTTGTTTAAGGGTTTAGGGACACCGACTCGATTGCATCATTCACAGTGTTTCCTGGAAGGGGGCGCTCGCTGCTGGACTTGTTTGGCAGGCTTTGTTGGCTGCGGTTGTCTGATTGGTGGACCTTTCTCTGCTGGACCATGGGTAATGTAGTTGTTCACCAGACATCCCACAAATAAACATGTTTTTAAACAGTGAAGTTGAAATAACACAGACTGCTGGCTTCAACAAAGGCGTATACCATCAATGAACAATCTTGGAGTTCACGGTCTGTCTTTAAACGTTTATACGTTTTAGTTAAAAATTAATTAATTTATGGAAAATATTTATGGGTTTTTACTCCTGGAACCAGACCTGTTGCACTCAATGGCAAAACATATGGATTCCATTCTCCATAATCAGGGTTTAGGAAATTCAACCATACAAGAGGCCATTCGAAGCATGCGTGAAGGAATTTCTGATATTCATTCAGTGTGACTGAATTACTTCTTAATGCTGCACATAATGCCTGAGGTATGCATTTTAGTTGCCAAACAGCAAAGTAATTCAGTTTGTCCATGAATAAAACAAACCGACCCACCTCAGAAACATTATTTACAAAGCCAACACAGGAAGAAATAGTTCTGAAAATGTTTTGCGTGCACTCGTAATTGTGTGCTGGCATTGCAATAGTTTGTGTGTCCTTGCAACAAGTTTTGTGAGCCCTCGCAATAAATGTACCATGGTTTTACTATAGTAACCATATTTTAACCCTGATATTTGTAGTAAAACCACAGAAATAATAAAGAAAATGAAAACTATAGTAATAAAAAAATCATACAAATTTGAGGTAAAACTTTAGTAACCACAAAAATGACCATAGTTAATCTATAGTAAAACCATGGTTTCCACCAAAAAAAGATGGTTATTTAACTTTTCATAGTTACTACAATATTACTATAGTAAAAAAAACATGGCACCAAAACATTTCTGCCAAAAACTATAGTTACTACAGTCTACAATATTACTATAATAAAACCATAGTTAAACTACGGTATTTGTATGATAAAACCATTAATAACCACAAACATTTTCCTGTATTATCACTATGGGTTCTCTATGAATATCATGGTTAAAATATGGTTACTGTAGTAAAACCATGGTAAATTTATTTAGAGGAAACACAAAATTATTGCGAAGAAATGCAAACATTGCGAAGGCACGCAAAACTATTTCAGAAAAAAGAAATCCCGCCCTGTCCTCTAAGGTGCTCAGTAGGAAGATAACCTGGTTCCAAATGCTCAGTTAAAGAATTAGATTACCACAATTTACTTTCGAGAAAACATCTGCAGCAAACGGTGTTACCAAAGTTATAAAAAAAACATACCGATTCAGGGGCCTTGATGAAGATTTTGGTCTTGCCCAGTTGATACTGGTCTGAGTCCATGTTGACAGATTTTAAAAGGTGCAGGACACCCTGTTTCTCATCTCCACACCACTGAGGCCAAGATTCTTTGGTCAAGATAGCATATCTGTGCAATATGTCATTACAGTTTGTAAATACAACTTATAAAAATGCCCATATATATAGCATTTGAAATCATTGAGGGATTGATTAGTGATGATTTTAAAAGTACCTTTGCAGGAATTTCTTAAAGGCACGGCGGAATGCGTAACCAGCCCTGCGCACACGGATGTTCTCCCGCAGTCCCAGATATTCCACCTGGTGTCTGACGCGACTCTCCTCCCAGTCGCGAGGTTTTTTGGTCTCGTTGGGCTTGATGCATCGAATGTAGTGAGGGGTGCACTTCATTAGAGTCTGGACCAGATTATTTGCCTGTTTCTGTGGAGCGATAACAGAATAAATATAAAATGTTTAAATTGGAGATAATCATTTACGAATACTGGATATAGAGATCACACTACTGATAACTATGGTGGTGGAACCTCTACCTCTATTGAGCAGAACAAAAAAAATAATAATTATATCCACTGTAGAATTTTCTTTCTTAGTGGTAAAGCGCCATCTTAAATGAAACATGAGTGCTTTATATTAGATTACATCTAGTTGTATTTCTATTGTGCATTTCTGTAGTCTGTGAATTAGATTTTTTACCTTGATCTTTGAACTTGAAGTGGTGGGACGGCCCCTCTTCTCAGCCTCAAGGTTTTCTGGGAACAGATCTCTGATGAAAGTGCTTTGCATGCAGACGAAAAGCAAAAGACATGATTTCAAACATTTCTTACCAGCACACAGAAGACAAAAACATACAGCTGACTTCTATACTATGGAGTAATATGCCACACAACATCTCACATGAAAAAAAAAAAACTACTTAAAATCCACCACAAAAATGGTCTACCATATTGATTTTATGATTTATTTATGTGATTTATGATTTCACGAAGACATGAAACTGCAGATGTTCTGCAACCATGGACCTCACAGTGAGTGCATTGAAGGCTTGTTTTTAAAAAGCTTCAGCTATAATCCAGCTAAAATAAGTTACAATAACTAAATAAGCAACACTTACAACTCACTGCTCTGCATGAGCTCGATGATGTCATTGAACAGTACATCTCTGTTCCTCTCACAGAAGCCACTCACATCATAAGACACCTGGAAAAATATGGATCTCGTTACTCAAATAATATAATCAATATTACTTTCATTCTACTTGCTGGAAGCACTTTCCAAAACACTCAAAGTATCAGTTTTCAGTTTTTATTTATGTATCATAGTCATACTAATATGCAAAACCAAAAATGTACACAGCATTTTTATAAAAAGGGTAGCATCATTTGATATGGTTTGGTAATAATTTAATAAAAAATGACTATTTTGTAAAACAACACAGACATATGCAATGCACATACACCATATTCACAATAGGTGGCAGTGTTTCACACACATTACTACAGTCTATCAAAAATGATCCAAACATTACGTCTACCAGTTAATTAACTGTAAACAGATGCATTCATGTTAGTGGAGTGCAACTGTGATGGGACAATATTTGGAGGGTTTAAATAAAGAAATGTTAAGCTTATAATATATAAAAGCACTGACATTAAATATTTTGTTAAAACTCATGTTTTATTTGAGCTGTAAAATTGTTTAAATTGTAATTTTTACAGTCGTTTAAGGGTTTGTTGACATTACATCAACGAAATTGCAAAATCTGCTATATCTTAAAACAGGACAGGTTAGTACGTGATTTTATCACACTAAAATCATGTTCACACGCATATTGTTTATGTCTTGTGGCTATACTTTTGAAACAGTGAATATATTAACATTTACGGATTGGCCCAATTTACTTCCATAGTAAGTGCCTCACTGTAACCCAGATTTTGGCTCTTTTTTTTTTTTTAAGAAAAAGTGGCACGAGTCAAAATTTATTAATTATGCTGTTGATTGAGCTTAACTTGTACCGAACATGGAATTTTCCTTTAATTACATCATTCACAATGCTTTATTGTGAATGGTGTGGATCTCTATCGGATTATATAGGTAGAGTAGTTTTCAAAGTGAATTTGGCTATTAAACATGATTGTTTTAATTAAGTTAAAATCACACTTCCACAGGCCTCTACAGAATCATATATCATTGCTTAACAATCTATAAACTATGTTAGGTCTATATTAAATGAAACAATTAAAAATCAGTTTCTCTGTGGGGAAAAAGTATGAGATTTTTGAGTTGAGAGTTACATTTACATTTATGCATTTGGCAGATGCTTTTATCCAAAGCAACTTACAGTGCTCTTATTACAGGGACAATCCCCCCTGTAGCAACATGGAGTTAAGTGCCTTACTCAAGGACAAAATGGTGGTGGCTGTGGGGATCGAACCAGCGACCTTCTGATTAACAGTTATGTGCTTTAACTGTTGTTTCTTACCTTCCCTGCATAATGGTGCACTATGAAACCCTTGTTCCAGCTGTTGAAATGCTCATGAGTGCCAATTTGCGACTGCAGTTTCTGCAGCAGAGTCTGATCTGCACCCTCTCCTTTCGCATGCATGGTGGCACACACGTCATCCAGGATGCTCATGATACCAGGAGGATTCTGTTTTAATAAGACAGACATGGCCCATAAGAAGCCATTAGTTGAAAGGGAGTTGTTATGCATTTGAAACTAAGACATTGATACAGAACAATTGGAATCTTTAAAGAGAGTATAATCTCACCAGTTTGGACTCAATTAAGTCACAAACCACTTTGTTGTTAAAGTATTCAATGGGGGTCCATTTGATTCCTTCCTGTACATAATCTTCCTACAAAAGAGACAATGGAAAACATTGGAAAAAGTATATATAGTATATATATAGCTGTTTATTAAAAAGAAGCTTGAGGAGTCACGTGGCACCATGTGAGGTTCGGACAAGTGATTGGCAAGCTCTGCGCACTTTGCTAGTTTTAATACATTTTGTGTCATAATCCTGTGAGACTCGATACACCCCGATTCTTAACTGTTCTAGGAAGACAATATGTCAAAGAATTCAAAATCCTCGGGCTCTGAAGACATTAAAAGACACTTATGTGTTCAAGCTGATGCCCCCGAGCAGCAGGCCGAAAGCAAGGGACTCAATTTGACCAGTGAGGTAAAAGAAATTCAGCAACAATTGATGAAAGTGACGAAGTTGCAGACTTGGAGGAGCTTGCTGTAATACGTCAATTAATCACTGCCATGTAGACAAAATTCACTGAGATGGTTAAAAGAATGGCGGATGTTGTGAAACAGATTATCTGCAGTCATCGGAGAGGGAATTAGCTGCTAAACCGCTAGCGACCAAGGTGGACTTGGAACATGTTTGGGAAAAGTTGGAAGACAGTGAGAATCGTAACTGCCGAAACAACGTCTGAATTGTTGGAATTCCTGAGCCAGCAGAGGGTCAGATTATGGTGGAATTTCTGGACGGGCTCTTCCTGAGTCTGCTCAACATAACAGGCCATAAACTGGAAATAGATCGAGGTCACAGAGTTCCTGCTCTGAGATCCGAGGGAGACAGGCCCCGATCAATTCTGGCCAAATTTCTGAGATCCTCCAATAAAGATCTCATGTTAAACGAGGCGAGGAGTAAAGAAAGGCTTTCTTGGAAGAACCACAGCCTTTTCTTGTTCCCAGAATTTGAGAATTCAACAAGAGAGAAACATGATAGACATCAATGGACGGTCTCTTTTGAACTGATGTTCCGGGCCAAATTGAGAATAGATGCTAAGGATGGCCACAAAATATTTACATGCCCACAGCAAGCATTGTCCTTCATAAAGTCAATGGAGTGAGTAAGTCATTGTGTGATACTCATTTTGCAGCTGAGAGGACCTGACACACTGATTCACTTGACCGTCCAAGGAAAGTGGGCACCAACCGGTTGAAGCTTGTTTTGTGAAGGAACACACCTTCGGGACAGTTATGTGGATTAATCTACACGTTCTTTGTGTTTATCCCGCCTATTGGCTGGAGTTTGTTTGATAGAATTACATAAAATAAAAACTCACAAAATTTGTATAGAAACACCGGACTTGAGCAATCCAACTGCAAAGTTGTCGAGGGGGCTCTCGTAGGTATACATGGACCGTTTGAGTTTAGAGGGATGGACACCAATTGGCGCTGTCGTGGGCGGGGTTAATACGCATGTTTTTCTTTTTTGTTTGTTTGGTTCTGGGGGAAGTTTGGGGTTGGAATGTGGCCTTTATTATATTATTTTTGACACACAATCTATTTTTTCCTAATAAGACAAAATGTAAAATGTTAATATGAGTGGATTGTGTCTCTCCACGTGAAATGTGAATTGATGACAGGTATACAGATTGTGTTATGGGATGGAAGTTGGCTGGAGCATCCTCATTTCGGGAGTGGTGCACGGAGATGGGGAGGGTGGCTGCTTTTGTGGAGGTGTCATATAGAAGGCTGGGGATCTGGGAGTCATTTGTTGGGAAATGGGGCCCTTATTTAGAGTTTTTGGGTGACTTTCAGGAAGGGGCTGTGGAGATGGATGCATAGTTTTAGATGTGTATGATTATTATATTCTTTTTTTTTTTTTAAGTGTGTGTGTGTGTACTTGTGCATGACCACGGGGATGTTCATTGGGGGTCGGGGTGGGGTTTATGATTGTGGAGGGGTAATAGAGGGAGTTAAATTTGAATTCAATATATATTTGTTTTTCTTTGTCAACTATTTGAATCAATAAAAAAATGTTAATTGAAAAAAAGAAGCTTACCTGCTCTGCTTTCAGTGTGAGCTCGATAAAAATCTGCTGCAGTTTTTCATTTACAAAGTTAATACAGAACTGCTCAAATCCATTTTTCTGAAGAAAGATGAAAGCATGAATATGATGTAAAAAGGATAATATACAGGAGAGGCTTTGAACATCCATTTAGAAAATAAAACAAAATCCACCTGAAAGATTTCAAAGCCATAGATGTCTAGAACTCCAATGTTTAACTCCTCACGGTCTTTCTGCATAGCCTTGTTTATAGCCTACAAATACAACAAGCAGAAATCCATTTAATTAAAAGCCCTTATTTTTGTCTTTTTTTAAATATATACCACAGAAATGCATATCACATTTTACAAAATGCTGTAAATTATGGGTAAATGAATGGTACGATTATATATGTATAAGGTTAAGTGTACATTTTGCCTTGACTAGTTTTAAATGGACCTAAAAATATAAATTTGTTTTACTTAAAATCTTGATATTGAATAAATAAAAAGTATATAGACATGTTTTATATCAACAATGCTCATATCTAGCAGATTGACTCACATCAACAAGGTAGTCAAAGAGTCTAGAATAAAGTGCTTTAGACAGGGCGTCCCGACTGAAGGAGGCCTGCTCCGTATTCAGGGTGACAGAAATACTTTCCGTCTTGCCACCCCACTTGCTATCCATGATGCGACTTGTTAGTTTTTTCTTTAGACCATCTTGATTGATTCCCAACAGGTATGACGGGAATGCCAGGACTGCAGAAGAATAATGGAGAAGGGCAGCAGGAAGCACAACATTCAGTCAGTATGATTTTCCAAAAGGTTGTAAAGCTTTTGTCAGCTAACTCTCTTTTGTTAATGCCTCACTTGAATATACATGCATGGCATCTATGGCTATGATGCAGTTTGACCTTTATATTGATAGAGACAGCAAAGAGGGGTAAGTATATTACTGGGGAGAGAGGGTGGAAATGGGATCAGGTTTGGATTTGAACCTGCATCTCCCATAGAGTATGCACACATAGGTCAACGTGTTTGGAGCATATGCACAAACTGCTAGGCCACAGCTACAACACATTATATCCTAAACATGAAATAATGTTGTATTGTGAACTCACAGTCTTCACTCTCCACCACTGCATAGTTGCCCTCTTCTTTGAAAGCAATGTTGCCAAGATGAATAATTCCTGCCACAATCTGCAGCACAGTGTCCTGATCTTCCATGGATAGACCCACCACTGACATAGCAGCCTTAAAAACCAATATCGTTATCAGGGTGGTGTAAAGTGAAAGAGTGAATTCAAAAACATTTGCAGGAACACAACCAGAAGGTTTGTATTAGGATACATGATCGCAAACCCACCATAGTGTCTGCAAACTCCTTCTTGTCATTGACATCCTCCACAGTGTAGGTGCTGGTTTGGTTTAAATAGAAGTAGTAGTCAGCAGTGGTGATGCCTAAATTTTCTCTCTGCTCTTTCGTGGCACCTTCTAAGAGCTGAAAAACACAGAAATTTCAGAGAAGAACTGCTACTACCAACATGAAGGACACTTAAAAGTATTGTAGCCTTTTGATAGTTTAATAGAAGGGATGGGCGATACCACTTATTTTCTTTTCGATCCAATAAAATGTTTATCAAGGCCAATATAGATTCTTTTTTTTGCAATTGCATGCGAGTAGGATACTTTTAAATGTTATTTTTTAAATCTTTTATTTACATGTATATTTACATTTAACCTAACGAAAATGAACCATGGTTTTACTAGAGTAACCACTAATCTTTATGGCTTCTTCTATCACTGCTTCATAGATGATATGCACATGATATACAGCTCTATCTGTCATTCCATTCCAATGAACATCTCAGCTTGTATTTTAGCCTGCCTTTCAGATATCTCAGCCTGGATGAAGGAATACCGCCTTCAACTCAACCTTGCCAAGACAGAACTTCTGGTAATCCCTGCCAATCCACCTGTTGACCAAAACCTCACAATTCATCTTTGTTCAACAATACAAACTCCAAACAGGACAGCCAGGAACCGCCCAAATCTTGAAGGTATGCGCATCACAACATCAGGAAAATCAGACCTTTCCTGTCTGAATATGCAGCGCAGCTCCTGGTCGAAGCTCTTTCATGTCAAGCCTTGACTAATGCAATGCTCTGTTGACCAGCATCCTCACTAGTAAAATTAAGCCACTGCAGTTGATTCAGAACACGGTGACACGTCTGGTCTTCAACCAACCAAAGCGGGCCCACTTAGGTGCCCGCATCAAATTCAAGGCTTTGACTTTTACCTTCATGACAGCCAATGGAACAGCACCCTCTTATTTCAACTCACTACTCCAGGTCTATATCTGGTCTCGCTCCCTGTGATCAAAGAATGAGTGACACCAAGTGGTTCCATTTCAACAAGACACAAAGTTGCCCTCCAGATCATTCACATTCTCAGTTCCTCAGTGGCAGAATCCCTTCAACCCACACCCAATCTGTTGATCCTTCTCAACATTCAAAAAACAGCCGAAGACATGTCTCGTCCAAGAGCACTTAATCAATCCTGCTCTAACTTCTGTACTATTCCAGCTACTAATAGAACGTAACAGTATGATATTGTGGATATTGTTGGATTTGTATGACAAATTGCTTATGTTAATCATTTTGTCTCTTAAGTCGCTTTGGATAAAAGCTTCTGCTAAATGACTAAATGTAAAAAATCCAATTATATCTACAATACAGGTCAGTGACAGTAATAATAGTTTAATGATTATACTGTATTTGCAGAAAACCATAGTAAAAAACCCAAATACCCATAGTTACTACAATATTACTATGGTAAAACCATGGTTACTATATGGATAGTAAAGTATTACTGCAGTAAAACCATTGTTAATTGTATAAAAACCATGGTTTCTTCCTTAAAAATCACGGTTACTACATTCATGGTTACAAAAATATTACTATTGTAAAACCATAATTTCTGCCATAAAACCATGGTTAATTTTTGAAAGGGTATCACTGATCAACAACAATTAAAGAAAACATAATCCATGTTTTAACAACTTTTAATTGAATTAAACTTACAAACATGCCTATCATAATAAATGTCTTGTTTAGATTTGTCCTTACTTGGTGTGAATTAACTCACTTAATATTAAGCCATTTGCAGCCGAAGGCTATTCACACATCTGCCCAAACATATGCCTCTATCATAATTCTTTTGTCTGTATTCTACAATTAACACTCTTTTATACACCCATCCAGGGACGAAAATTTCATCAAAATGTTGGGGGGGACAATAAACATAACAATTCTCAAGAGCAATTGTTTAAGGGGACACCAAGGGTTTTTTTGTTGTTGCCCGTTTGCATTTGTATTATTTTATTTCTTAAACAATTATTTTAAGAATATATCATTATATTATTTACAATACACATATTTTAATGATATTTTAGGGGGGGACAACCCTTAGATGGGGGTCCTGACCCCCCGCGATTTCCGCCTATGCACACATCATAGCAATAGTATCAGTGTCATCATAAATTACAATACTACAGTGTAACGTGCATGAATAATGCGCCATGCATATTATGGCTGTGTATAGCGTGTTAGCGGCATGAATGCAGAATGTAAACATAACAAATTACACATTATCTACTTTATATTACTTTAAATCATCATTGAGAGAAAAAAAAAGAGCAACTTTGTGAATTCTACTCATAGAATGAGGAATTAAACTAACATTTTAATATCATATTAGTTGAGGTTTTACATGTAGTCTTGTGCATCCTCAAAATTAATTATTTGAATGTTTGCAAACAGTATACTGTTGCTCAGCTGTTTCAAACTTCTTAGGATTAAGAAGAACTTTGCCGTAAGTACACCAGGGCCTTCAGTGTTTGACAGAAGGAGGTAAGTCACTCGATCTGGAACAATATGAGAGTGAGGGAATGATGACCAAATTTTTATTTTTAGGTGAACTATCCCTTTAAATGGATAAACTCACACTCCACCATCATGACATATGCCCGATTGCATAACTCGTCATACCCTGAAATGACCTTTTCCTGAACGTGTTTCCATGAGTTCAATGCTTTACCTGGTAATATATATGGAAATTCCTTTCACCATGGTTCTGAGACACGACTCTGGATTTTTCCAGCAGAAAGTTAGAGATCTTTCCACCGTCAGGTTCTCCTCCTCGGCTGAACTGAATTTCGAAGTATTTTCCCTGAGGTATGAAATAAACATAATGGCAAAGATATCATGCAAAAAATTCAAAGCTTGTTTTCTCATCTTTTTGTGTTGACATACCACTGCAGGAAAAAAAAATTATGTTAAAACCTACTAAAGTACAACTTCACAAATTGCAATCATACACTCAAATCCTGCAGCACCAACAAGTTGTTACATGTTGAGAACCAGCATGCTCTTCTAAATGACATTCTTAGAACAGGATTGAAATCAACTCCAGGGACCAAACAGCAGAGGGGTTTTAGTAGTAGTACTCTTTCAGTACTAAACTAAAAAAAATATTATTTAATAAACTTATATTTAAAAAATATTATCAACAAATTCAATGAAATTAAATATACTTATATAAAATATGTTATACTAATGCAATGTGTAAATTAATTTTTTTTTACATTTATTTAAAAGTATATATACATACATATATATATATATATATATATATATATATATATATATATATATATATATATATATATATATAATATTATCAAAATAATATTTTTAAATAATTCATCAAAACTATAATTTGTATGAATAATTTATTTAATATATATACATATAAAAATGTTTTAAATGTTATTCAGAATTTCTTACAAATATTGGCTGATATCACAATGGTTTACAACTGAAATCATCTGGAAAGCCTTTGCATTTCTGACTCTAAACGAAGGCATGAAATGGTATTGTCAACAACAACAAAATATATCAAGTCTTTCATCCAGGCACAACTTTCAGCTCATTCATATCATTAATCTGAGTTACCTTGACTTAACCCTCAAAAAATCAGAGACAAACCGCTCAGGTGAGACTTACAAAGCGACTGGAGTTGTTGTTGCGCACGGTCTTGGCATTCCCAAAAGCCTCAAGTAGTGGATTGGACTGCAGAATGATTTCTTTGACATGCTAAGAGAGGAAACAATATTGGGTCACAGGCAGATACAGCATGCCATCAATGTTGTGTGCTGTGTATAACACACACACACACACACACACACACACACACACACACACACACACACACACACACACACACACACACAGATTCTTGTATATGTTCATTTACTTTAACACTGAATGCACTTTAAATGATGCCAATTTCATAGTTCCTTGATCTTCCCTTTCAAAGTGTAATCGTGTTTTTGTCAAATTCGGTAATGGACAGCTCCATATAGACACATCCAGTCATGAGTCGCTAAATCTGTATCTACATTTTTCTCTGAGAAAGTACAATCTCTTCTACTGGCACAAAGAGTTAAATGTCACAGAACGGGCAAACAAAGAGATCACTCTTTAAAGTTTGACTTTGTTTTGTTCACCCACTACCATGACAACTATCTAGGTTCCAAAAAGAGGTGTGCAGATATATATAAATAGAATATATTTTATAATAGCTGAAAGTTTCTCTATAAATTGGCATCCATGCCAGTATTCTATTGACAAATAAAAATTTGCATTACAATCAGAATCGCCCGTTCAACCACATAATCGCTGCTCTTTTCTAGAGGTAGACGATATATCGGTGCCGATAGTTGCTTTTTGGAACTATCGATTATCGGGAAAAATCTGTGTTGATAGTTTCCGATAGTATATATTTTTAATTCCTAATTTTTTTAGTCTTCAACAATAATCCTTATCAAGTGAAAATGTGTGTGTAATATATATATATATATATATATATATATATACACATATATATACACACATATACGCGCACACACACACACGCAACTCTTCATCTGGTGAATATATAGGCTTTAATATTCTTCATTTGTTATATATTTGCATATGGAGCTTTGTAATGTAATACTTTTTTTTTATACAATGCCCACGTTATGCACTAAATCTGAATTTTTTTCTGGTTATTATTGGAATTTTGGTTGCACAATAAACTGCATTTAGGATTTTATTAATTTTGGACTTGTGTAGCCTCAATATATGTGCCCACCGTAGTAAGGAAAGACTTGGAAATCTTAAAAAAAAAAATAATAAATATTGGCCGATTAGTCAGCTATCTGCCTTTTCCAACACCTTAGTTATCCAATCACCAAGATCCACCATCAGTCGACCTCTACTCTTTCCATCTCGCAGTTACAAGCACATCTGTTTCTGATACACAAATGTAATGCTCCATGTAACTGGTTATTATAATAAAAAATCTGTCAATTGCCATTTATAAGATGGGGCTGCATGGTGTTAAAGTGTCGAAACAACTGATCTAGGTGAATTATTTTTAAATGTTAGGTTTCTACCAGAGTTTAATTAGGTACACTGTAACTAAATAGACATCTGGTGCATTATAAACTCACCTGAACTTTAGGCCCACCTCCAGACACTTTCGAAATGTAGCTCATAATGTACTTGGCTGCCACAGTCTTTCCTGCACCACTCTCTCCACTGCATTATTAACACACTCATATCACATATGATGCAAACCTTTGATACTATGCAAAATCAAACATAATTAAAGTGCCTCAGGGCACTGGTGTACAGGTTTGATCTCTGACCTGATAATAACACACTGATTCTCTGAGTCAATCATCATGTTGCGGTACATGTTGTCAGCCAAAGCGTAGATGTGGGGGGGATTCTCATACTGTGCCTGAGAACAATAGAATATGTTTGTTGATTATGCAAATGTGTTTTTATGCCTTGCAAACATTTGAATGTTTGTGATAAGTTGCATTGTTGTTGAGCTGTGCCAATTTAAAGGAACATTCAGAGTTCAATACAAGTTAAGCTCAATCGAGCCTGGATGAAAGACTAGATATATTTTGTTGTTGTTGACAATACCATTTCATTCCTTCATCTAGGGTCAGAAATGCAAAGGCTTTCCAGATTATTTCAGTTGTAAACCATAGTGATGGCAAAAATTCTGAATAACCCATGCCTGGTTTATTTAAAAAAAACAACAAAAAAACATCACTGTAACATTAAAGCACTTGAAATGGAAGTGAATAGGGCCAGTCCATAAACATTCAAATACACACCATTTAAAAAAAATTAATAACTGCCACAAGACATAAACATGATACTTGTTAACATGATTTTAGTTTGTGCTAAAATTACTTACTAAGCCCTTTCACTTCCATTGTAAGTGCCTCACTGCAACCCAAATTTAGCTTTTTTCAAAAGATAAGGGGAGACGAGTCGAAATTATTTTTGTGGTAATCAACGTTATGCCACAAATGTTTAAGCTTAACTTGTATTGAACCAGGAACATTCTTTTAAATGTGTTGCCAAAGTAACATTATGCAGCTGGCTGATATATATATATATATAAACAAATAAGTAATCTTTTGAACAGTATGAAAATGCTTTCTAAAAGCAAAAGTGATTTCATGAATTTATAGGTGTCTTGGCATCACAATAAAGCATTTTTGAAGAAAGATTTGTAAGACTTTACAATAAGTTTCCATTCGTTAACATAAGATAATACATTAGGTATCATGAACAAACAATGAACAGTATATTTTTATGTAAAGCATTTATTTATCTTTGATAATGTTAGTTAATAAACAAACTTGTTCATTGTTAGTTCATGGTAGTTCACAGTGCATTAACTAAAGTAAACATATACAACTAGATTTTTAAACTGTATTACTATATGTTGAAATTAACATTTACCAATATTAATAAATGCAGTAAACGTTGTTAGTTCATGTTAACTAATGTTAACAAATGGAACCTTATTGTTAAGTGTTACCAAAAAATGTACATTAAAGGAAAAGTTCAAATATATTTTATATGTGTCAGAAACAAATATATGTTACTAAAATTAGCTATTTAACATATTGTTAAATATTGTCAAGTCAGGGTCATGTGTCAGGGCCAGTAAAAAGGTTAGCAAGGCCCACAGACAAAATGCTTTTGGGTTTAAATGTGGGTGTATCTTGGAAAATTAAAAGAAAAATGGTAAAAGGTCTTAATTTATATAGCACCTTTTTAACCTTAGCGCATCACACTGCATCTCATTCACACACACATTCACACACTCATTCACACACTGACGGCAGAGCTGCCATTCAAGGCACTAGCCTGCCATTGGGAGCAACTTGGGGTTCAGTGTCTTGCCCAAGGACACTTCGGCATGTGGAGTCGTGTGGGCCGGGAATCGAACCACCAACCTTGTGATTAGTGGACATCCCGCTAATACCACCTGAGCCACAGCCCCCCCCATTACTCCAAAATCAATACAGCCTCCTGATTTGTCTACATACTTTCTATAAGTTGGCCATCCACAAGGGAAAATACTAATAAGCACAGATTCGAAAGTAGCCTCTTTGATCACATTGGCAAGAGCAGACATGAAATAGCATTACTCTATTAAACTGCCTGCCATGTCTAATTGACTTACACTACCGGTCAAAAGTTTTGAAACACACATTCTTTATTATAATTTTTTTTCTTCACATTTTAGAATAATAGTAAAGTTATCAAAACTATGGAATAACATAAATGGAACTATGGGAATTATGTTGTGACTAAGCAAAATCCAAAATAAATCAAAACGGTGTTATATTTTAGCATCTGCAAAGTAGTCACCCTTTGCCTAGAATTTGCAGACATGTACTCTTGGCGTTTTCTCAACCAACTTCTTGAGGTAACACCCTGAGGAGGAATTCCCATCAATACTGGGCACTTATTAGCTGCTTTTCTTTATTATTTGGTCCAAGTCATCAATTTCAAAAAGTTTTTTTTTTGTGTTAAATTTTTGTTTTATAATTAAATAAATTAATTTGGTGGCACAATTATATTTTTGTCTACAAAACTAATTTCAAACATTTAAGCATACGTCTTCAGATCAAAAGATTTTTAAGCTCATGAGCAACATTTCAGTCAAGTGTTTCAAAACTTTTGACCGGTAGTGTATGTGGTAGAAATGATGAATGAAATGTAGATCTTTAATTCAGTTCCATGTTAATGTATTTAAGGCAAAGTAAAGCACAATGTATCAGACACCAACAGAAGGCTGAAGTCGAGAAAAATGTTTCTACTTACAGCTCCCTGATACAGCTCGATCTCGCGGTCTGAGAAATACGGCAGCTGTTTAAAAGGGTTCACTGATATCAGCACAGGACCGATGTATGTCTGAACAGTTGTGGTTAAGGCATGTACAGTGGGCACTGTAAAATTCATCTTAATTTTCTTACCTGAACAATGCATATCAGTCAACCGTAACCTAATACATTTCCTTTTAATTAGCAAGAAAGAGGCAAAATAATGCATGTAAGAAACCAGAGCGCTGTCACCCTATATTAACAAACAAGGGCATTTTTGTATGACCCTATGACATGATGAACACCCTGTATATTATCCACATAAGGATACAAAAATAAAGTCATCCATGTATCTTTTCTTGAGGTTATCTGTGATGGCATCTTCGCTGATCTTGGAGAGGAGAACCATGTCATCCACACCGCTGACCTTCACATTCTGAGTCTGCCAGTGATACTTCTCTTTGCTCCCCTTTTCAAGACAGAGAGAGAGAGAGCGAGAGAGAGAGAGATAGTTATTTATTTCAATGCATGTATTGCATAATGGTCTAACTGGAGTGGTGGTGGTGTAGTGGTCTAAACCACATAACTAGTAAAATGGTAATCAGAAGGTCACTGGTTCAATCCCCACAGCCACCACCACCACCACCACCATTGTGTCCTTGAGCAAGGCACTTAACTCCAGGTTGCTCTGGGGGGATTGTCCCTGTAATAAGGGCTCTGTATGTCACTTTGCATAAAAGCATCTGCCAAATGCATAAATGTAAATGTAATTGAATGCTGACACAATGGGTTTTTTTTTGTTCTTCCTCCCTTTTTCTCCCCAATTAGGAATTCCCAATGTGCTCCAAGTCCTTGTGGCTCACCTCAATCTGGATGGAGGAGGACGAATCTCAGTTTCCTCTGCATCTGAGACCGTCAGTCCACACATCTTATCACGTGGCTTGTTGAGCGCGTTACCGTGGAGACGTAGTGCATGTGGAGGCCCATGCTATTCTCCTTGGCATTCACACACAACTCACTCAACCCCACTGAGAGCGAGAACATCATTATAGTGACCACGAGAAGGTTACCCCATGTGACTATACCCACCCAAGCAACCGGGCCAATTTGGTTGCTTAGGAGACCCGGCTGGAGTCGGCTGGCTGCATGATTCGAACTCGCGACTGCAGGAATGGTAGTCAGCGTCTTTACTCGCTGAGCTACCCAGGCCCCCAATGCTGACACAATGTTGTTAAATGCATGTTTTCACCCAAAAAGGTGAAAAACATATTTTTTTTGCATGTGGACTGAGCTTTAGATCTGGTTAATAAGTGTAAGAAAATACTGATTAACTGGTAGCCAATGGTAATACTTGTTGAGAGTGGTTCAACACACAGATGAAATGTAAATAAATGTAATTAAAAAAATGCCCATTCACATTCTCATGCAACATTAAAGGGATAGTTCAGCCAAAAATGAAAATTCTCTCATCATTTAATGTCCATCATGCCACCCTAGCTATGTATGACTCAATTTCTTCTGCTGAACACAGAGTTTTAGAAAAATATCTCAGCTCTGTACATCCATACAATGCGAGTGAATGGTGACAAGAACTTTGAAGGTCCAAAAAGCATATAAAGGCAGCATAAAATAATCCATAAGAATCCAGTGGTTAAATCCATGTCTTTAGAAGCAATATGATAGGTTTGGGTGAGAAAGAGATACATTTTTAATATGTTTTTTACTATAAATCTCCACTTTCACATTCTTCTTCTTCTGTTTTTGCCAATTCACATTATTTGTGCACATCACCACCTTTTTGGCAGGAAGGAGAGTTTAAAGTAAAAAGGACTTAAATATTAATTTTGATTCTCACCCCACACCTATTATATCGCTTCTGAAGATGTGGATTTAACCACTGGAGTCTGGCCAACAATTACTTGCACTGAATGGATCTACATAGTTAAGCCTTCTAAAAATCCTTGTTTGTGTTCAGCAGAAGACAAAATGTCATCTAGGATGGCAAACTATGCCTTTAAAGTCCAAGTCATTTTATCTAATACAGTTCAAACTGAATTTGTCTTATCTAACATTATAATATTTCTGATAACTCTTAGTCTCTAGTTTGAAGCAACCTCAGCTAAAAGAAAAGAGGCTCTAGGACTACAACAAAAGTAGTCCCTTGTCTTTGTGCAGGTGTATAGCTGACATGCTAAGTCAGGCATATCCAAATTAGGTTTTCAACAAAACAGAGTAACATAAGCCACATTTTTCTCACCCTCAAGCAATAAACATTGATAATTGCTTCAGTAAATCTGAGCATATGTAACAAAATGCATGTGTATGCATATATATATATATACACACACACATACATACATACATATAGCCTATGTGTGTGTGCCAATGATAATAACACAATATGCCAATCCTTTTACTGGTATTTTCATAGACATTTTAATCAGCATGTGAGCAAGAAAGATCCCCTTCTCATGAATTCTTCTAATGTCACAAAATACTTTGAAGGTATTTGTGGCAGGCACAATCTGATATGATAAATCTTCATAAATAAAACATTAAAAGTGCATCTTTCATTGAAAAATCTCATGATGTTGCCTACATATCTATCAAAACTTAATTTACAGCCAAGTAGTAAACTACTTTGCATCTAGTGGCAACAACAGTTCGTTATTTTGCATTTTTTAAATAATTTTAAAACTTTATTCCTGGTTATAAGATCACTTACCATGATGAATTAAAGGTACTTCCTGTTACACACCCTTACTGAAGTATCAGTCCTGCGTGGATCCTTCGAGGAACTCTTGCAGGTTTCAGGTGAAACTCCGGGATTTAACGTGACAATTACTAGTCCTCCATTTGATATTCCGTCTATTCCCGGTGATATAATTTATTTATTATATCCAACAATGTAAAACTAATCAAGATATTTTGTTTCATGAATCGGCGGTGCTTGTAAAAAGTCTAAATCTTTTTTTTCGGGTGTTGTCCATGCAGCAAGTGTAGGCAAGTACTGGAGTTTTTTACCTTCTTTCTGATACGGAAGGAATCGCAGGTTTTCACACATAACGGCGCCACCCTCCGACAGTGAACATATTTACCTGCGCGACAGGTAATCACAGCTACAACAGGGAAATGAGACAGCGCAAGGCATTCTGTGAGATTCTACATTTCTTTTCATCCTTTATATTCACGAGACATAGCAAAGATTTTGCATTTGGTATTCTTTCTTCCTTATTTACACACAATTTAACATCATCATTTCAAAAAAGAAAATAACATGGTTATTGTTTCCTTCAAAACAACAGTTAGTTACTAAAATAAACAATTTTTTGGTAGCGTTGCAGTAGCCAATGCCATTCCAAAGCATATTAAAATGACAAATATTCACTACGCTTTTTAGGGGTCGTTCACACATAACTCACCTTTCGTACCTCTGAGATGTTTTTTTATTATTATTTTTCTAATTAATTATTTTCAATAAATGCGTTGAGTTAATTAATATGCGTTATTAATAAAAAAAAAATAGTAGGCTATATCCTTTCTTATATGCTAAAATAATAACTTTCCTGACCATGACTTATATATATATATATATATATATATATATATATATATATATATATATATATATATATATATACAGGTGAAACTCGAAAAATTAGAATATCGTGCAAAAGTTCATTAATTTCAGTAATTCAACTTAAAAGGTGAAACTAATATATTATATAGACTCATTACAAGCAAAGTAAGATATTTCAAGCCTTTATTTGATATAATTTTGATGATTATGGCTTACAGCTTATGAAAACCCCAAATTCAGAATCTCAGAAAATTAGTATATTGTGAAAAGGTTCAGTATTGTAGGCTCAAAGTGTCACACTCTAATCAGCTAAACACCTGCAAAGGGTTCCTGAGCCTTTAAATGGTCTCTCAGTCTGGTTCAGTTGAATTCACAATCATGGGGAAGACTGCTGACCTGACAGTTGTGCAGAAAACCATCATTGACACCCTCCACAAGGAGGGAAAGCCTCAAAAGGTAATTGCAAAAAGAAGTTGGATGTTCTCAAAGTGCTGTATCAAAGCACATTAATAGAAAGTTAAGTGGAAGGGAAAAGTGTGGAAGAAAAAGGTGCACAAGCAGCAGGGATGACCGTAGCCTGGAGAGGATTGTCAGGAAAAGGCCATTCAAATGTGTGGGGGGAGCTTCACAAGGAGTGGACTGAGGCTGGAGTTACTGCATCAAGAGCCACCACACACAGACGGGTCCTGGACATGGGCTTCAAATGTCAAACGTCTTACCTGGGCTAAAGAAAAAAAGAACTGGTCTGTTGCTCAGTGGTCCAAAGTCCTCTTTTCTGATGAGAGCAAATTTTGCATCTCATTTGGAAACCAAGGTCCCAGAGTCTGGAGGAAGAATGGAGAGGCACACAATCCAAGATGCTTGAAGTCCAGTGTGAAGTTTCCACAGTCTGTGTTGGTTTGGGGAGCCATGTCATCGGCTGGTGTTGGTCCACTGTGCTTTATTAAGTCCAGAGTCAACGCAGCCGTCTACCGGGACATTTTAGAGCACTTCATGCTTCCTTCAGCAGACAAGCTTTATGGAGATGCTGACTTCATTTTCCAGCAGGACTTGGCACCTGCCCACACTGCCAAAAGTACCAAAACCTGGTTCAATGACCATGGTATTACTGTGCTTGATTGGCCAGCAAACTCGCTTGACCTGAACCCCATAGAGAATCTATGGGGCATTGCCAAGAGAAAGATGAGAGACATGAGACCAAACAATGCAGAAGAGCTGAAGGCCGCTATTGAAGCATCTTGGTCTTCCATAACACCTCAGCAGTGCCACAGGCTGATAGCATCCATGCCACGCCGCATTGAGGCAGTAATTAATGCAAAAGGGGCCCAAACCAAGTACTGAGTACATATGCATGATTCTACTTTTCAGAGGGCCGACATTTCTGTATTTAAAATCCTTTTTTTATTGATTTCATGAAATATTCTAATTTTCTGAGATTCTGAATTTGGGGTTTTCATAAGCTGTAAGCCATAATCATCAAAATTATATCAAATAAAGGCTTGAAATATCTTACTTTGCTTGTAATGAGTCTATATAATATATTAGTTTCACCTTTTAAGTTGAATTACTGAAATTAATGAACTTTTGCATGATATTCAAATTTTTCAAGTTTCACCTGTATATAATATAGGCCTAAATCATTTATAGGCTATGTTAAAAATATATTTATTTAATTTTTTTTTTCGATTTATTTGTCTTTATCTTATTTGTGTACTATCACATAGTATAATTTTTAAGTGCATAATGTATAGCGTGTTGTTTGGGACACAGCTCTTGACAGAGTTCGGAATTGCATACTACCCGTCCTACGTCTGCCATATCGGTCTATGTGAGAAATAGTAAGCGTAGTATGCAATTCCAAACTCAGCACTTTTTATCTATGAATCTCTATTTTAACTTTTTTTTTCTTTTGTTGTTGGCGATTCACATTCTTTGTGTATACTGCCGCCTGCTGGGCAGGAAGTAGAATTTATAGTCAAAGGACTTAAATATTGATCTGTTTCTTACCCACACCTATCATATTACTTCAGAAGACAGTGAACCACTGGAGTCATATGGATTACTTTTATGCTGCCTTTATGTGCTTTTTGGACCTTCAAAGTTCTGGCTACCATTCACATACTGTAGGAACCTACAGAGCTGTAATATTCTTCTAAAAAAATCTTTGTTTGTGTTCAGCAGAAGTAAGAAATGTAAATTAGTAAATGAGAAGAGAATTTGATTTTTTGGGTTAACGATCCCTTTAAAACAGTGTCATTTTTGGTGAAATATGATAAAAGTGGACAAAAATAAAATGCTTCAAAAGATTTGGTCAAAAGACTATATTTTTAAAACATAAAATGTGTGGATCAGGTACATTTAATTTATTATACAAAGGAACATTCACAAGGAAGGTTATTCACATGATCTTAAGAGCTGGTCTGTTTTACAAGTTTCAAAGGAAAGAAAAAGAGTTTGACATTGAAACAGAGGTATACAATTGTGAGAAAGAAAAGCCATTGGAAATGTGCACGTTAATTTGCCCTTACACAGGCAAACAAATGAAAGGAAATTGGGGCTTTCACTGATTAATTCAAACTAATAAGAGATGGATAAATAGCATTGGTGTCACAGGGAAATAAGACAAGGCTCAACAAGCCCCACAAGAATAAAACAAAGAATATTAGGCAAGGAATTTTATACCTGTACATGTGTAGGAATTCATAAAACAAATAATTAATGTGTTGATTTCTCCCACTTTTTCATAGCCCTTTCCACTTTTCATGCTAACATCTGAGCACCATACAATCACACATTTACACATGGCTGCCCACCTCAGCTTGAGGTTAGCTGTAAGAAAAGTACATGATAAATTCCGTTAGCTGAACAAACCAGCACAACTTTGATTCTAACTTGTGCCAAACAAAACAACAAAAATAAAATGAAATCCACAGACAAACAAATGGATAGAGATGCATTTCATAAGTCATGTATTTATATGAAATATTTGTAAATGGGCAATAAATAGTGTTCATGTTTCTCAATCCAGCAGTTCATTTTTCAGTCTACAACATTTGACACTTATTTGACCTAGAATACAAACCAGAATATTTTAAAAGATATTTTATATCAGTTTCTGTATCAGTTAAAGATTAAATTGACCAGGTTGAAAAACTTTTATTTGATTGGAGAAGTTGCTGGTCTGTGTCTTTGGTGTTTTACAAACATCTGCATCAAATTAAACAGTTTCTTAATGGTTCTCTTATTTGTGCAGCAGAGAATTTGTGAGTGACTTGAAGTTCTCTTAGAAAACAATTAATGTAACACTGACTTGACAAGGTTAGACAACGCAGCAATGTTTACCATCCAATTCTCTCATTACACAATGCAATTTACAGGCCTAGCTACAACATAATTTTCACCATAACACCTCAGCTGCATCACATATGCATGTTAAAATTCCGAATGTTACCAGTAATTTATTCATCCAAGGCAAACAGCATTAGCAGTTTAGCATAAAACAAAACCGGTAACGATATGGGCTGTGTTGACTTCACAGATCAGCCTAGCCTAGTGTTTAAATGAGGCCCTGGAAAGCTGAGTAAAATTCAACTCTGAAGGGACATCCAGAGAAAAACAAGACAATCCAACAAAAAAAATGGGGAAGAGTTTAAACAAAAGGAAATGCTGTAGAGAAAAGGCAGTTACTTCACAGCTCAAGACTTCTTCAGTCATGGTAAAAAAAAAATCCACAATGATAGCTAAACAGTCTGATAGGTTAGGGGTAACGGGAGGCAGGCCTTAGGAGTGGTTTTTGAAAGTGGTACAGCCTCTTCCCCAATTCTTGCGCTTTAGTTTGTGTGAACACTGGCCTGAACGTTTCCGCTGCTGTTCACATGATGCCGTTTGTGAGATACTGGAAGCCGTCATACAGCTTGGTAGTGATGGAGCGCATGGAACCGTCGACCATCTGCTCCACCAAAACCTGCAGCTGCTCCTCCGTCAGGTTCATGTGGAAACGCTCCTTCAGGTTACGGATGGTGCTGGATCCATGAAAGCAAGGAAGCTGAGAACCTGCAGAACAAACATATGATTCTGTAACAAAAACTGAACAAATTTATTCTGTAACAAAAACTAAACAATGGCTGGAGGCTGCCAAGTAGATGTATTCTTAGTAGGGGTTGGGGATGTGCATGGATATTCGACACTCGGTTAACCTTTCGACGCACCTCTATTTGATTACCAAAATCACTATTCGGTTGTTCAACATGTGCAAAAGAGGTCTGCAATCAGACCCGGGCCCAACGAGCCTACAGATGTCACAAAGATGGCAACTGGCAAAGTTTCAGCGCTTGATAAACTGTAAGCAAATGTTCTTTTTGCTCTGGTGTGCATACTTGCATACAATAATTTGACAAGTTGAATGCTAAACTATTTAAAAAAAAAATCAAAGATTCTCGAAGCAGCTAATAAACCACAGAGTGTAAGATCCTGTCTACACTGGCCGCATCCATTGACCGTCGCGCCGCAATGGCTTGAGGCAGCCTACACTGGATGCGTCAAAGCGAACGTTTATTTGTCTTGTTGGCAGTAGCAGCACCAGTGCAAAATGGAATAGGACATCCGTTTACTGTTGGCGCCCTACGCTGCAAAGAACGCTTCCAGTGAAGACAGCTTAATTGAATATGATGGGATCTACTTTGTTGGCTTTTGACGCATCACTCACATCTGGTTTAGACAGGGTGTAACTCTGAAAATAGTAACATGAAAATACTAGTGCCTCACGGAAATGTAACCTGCCAAAGCAGAGCACATTTACTGTAGCTTTGGCACTTAAATTACATATTTTCCATTGGTTAAAAATACTATGTTACAGGCACTGACAGTTTGGTTATTTTTGTTTGACTTTAATGTGAGTGGTTTTATCATTTGAAGATCTATGTATTGTACCATTTAGGCTACTTGCTTGCTTTGCACTTTATTCACTTCTACTTTGAGTAGTGTTTGACATATTTATGAGGCACATCCCTAGTAGGCGCTTCTACTGCTGGATGCCCTAACGTCACTGGAGGGTAGTAAAACTGCCCACAGCTTCTTGAACTCTGATCACATTTGAGAAGTATTGCTGGTAAAAATAAGATGTCACTCTATCTGGACAAAAAAAAAAAAATTACGCTGTTCTAAAAATTACGTTTTGAAAATTCTGACATACATTTTATAAAATAGTGTGAATGAATATTTCTGTGTATATTTGAGACAGATCATACTGTATCCAATGTCTTAAATCAAATTGGTTGTTTGCACATCGTTTCAGTGCTCATTTTCACGCATAGATGGAAAGGTGACACATTGGTTATAGTTACTATCACTTATGTTGCCTCAAATTGCATTGGAAATGAATGCCTTCTGTTCCTTTTTTTGCTGCAAATTGCTGTCAGTGTATGCTGTCAGACTTTTATACAATGAGATTTACAACAATACCTTGCTGCATGATTTCTACAATCTGGATGACCTTCTCCATGTGCTTGCGTGCAGCGATGAGGCCTTGAAGCATAAGCATTTTGTAATAGTTGAACATGTCTCCATCCAGACCTCCCATCACCTAAAAGCAATTTTTATGTCAAATGTCTCCACAATTCAGACAACCTCACATTTTATAATTTAGCAATCACTTTTATACAAAGCGAATAACAAAATAAAAAAAATACAAAAATGTATGATACAAAATCCAACAATATTTGTAGTACTGCAATTCAAAATTTGAAGACTAGAGCAAAACAAGAAATGTAAAAAGGACTAATACCCCATTGATGAACACATAAAAAATAAATGTTCGTACTTACATCTACAAATTCACTGGTAAGTTTAAAGGCAGACGTCTCAAAGCCCAGGTTTCGTGGAGAGCTAGAAAGGATGAAGCCAAAGTCAATGTGAATGATGTGACCCTCAGAGTCCAGCAGGATATTTCCATTGTGCCTAAAAAGGATGAGAAAATCATTTATCTTCAGACACTAATCTAGCATGACTTTACTGCCCGAAGTCTGCAGGTCTCTCTTACCTGTCCTTCACCTGCAGCAAATAACAGATGAGGCAGTAGCCAGCGCAGCTCTGGACAAAGTTGCGCTGAGCAGTAAGAAAAGCCTCTGTAGTGCAGTTGCCGTGCTCCTGCCAGAAGTAATCGAGCAACAACAGCTGGCTCTGTTTCTTCACCTGGTGAATGGACACAGCATTGACCACTGGCTCAATCATTCCACTGTCTGAAGAGATGACCAGGATCTTGTAGGGCTTAATCCACAAGGGAACCCGCTCTTGCTCCCAGATAATCTAGAAGACCACAAAGATGGTGAGAGGTCCAGTTTAACAGCAATGCCTGAAAAAATAATAAAGGCTAAAAGTAGAAATTTGTTTACAAAGCTCTGCCGATTAATACAGTTAAGTGCATCCCCCAATTGTCTCATAAGTTTACAAATCCTGCGGCAGTACTAAATAAAATACAAAACGCTATTTTTAAGATATATTTTTAAAAATCTCGCATATTCTGCAAGGGGAATGCAAACTTATGCACTCAAATGTATCTAGTTTGAATATTGTAAAAAATAAAATAAAAAATAACATTAATATATAGTCATGCAGCACAAATCTATTCCAACAATTAAAAATGCCCAAATCTTCTGTTCCAGCAATGATATTCTGATTTAGCATTAATAGACAATGAATGATAGATAAAGACTGATTGACAGCCAACCTGCAGCTGTTTCAGCACTTGGTAGGCAAGAAGCTCCTGTCTCAGGTCATCACCACATTTCACAATGACAGAAAGTAGACGCCAGTTGGGTAGGTGTCCATAGGGGGAGCCCTCCCTGATCCGACTATTGAGCAGCACAGGAGAGAAGAACTCAAAGTCTTAAAAGTCTGGTCAAAAGATCAAATGAGAAAACAAATATGGTGGAAAAATGTCTCTAACGTGGATTACGCATACCTCACTTTCTCCTGCCACGGCTCCTTTAAGGCTACGGCTGAGGGATCCTCTGGGTCCTTCCTAAACGTGGTAGGGGTGTGGGCAAGCTGCTCGGACAGACGACGTCTAAAATATTGAAAATTACATTGTTCAATTACAATTGTTTTTCTTACTGTTTGCAGCCAAAGATGTATTCACTCAACAGGTTCCAAGTTTACCTGATGTCTCCAGCTGCAATAAAAATAGGCTCCTTGCTCTCCTGGCTGGTGATGCTATCTACTGAGAACTGGGAGATGTTGTCACAACTGTTGGTGTGGATCTCTGGAAACTTTGAAAGGAAAAAGGTTACAGGTCAGTACTCAGAAGACAAATACAAAGAAAATTTGTAGATGGCTTTCCTAGTTGCTCTTTCCAAGTACCTCCACCTGCAGATCTCCAATGTCATCTACAGACCATGCCTCGTCGTCGTTGTCATAATTGGGAACTGTGGAGAAGCTGCTGGCACGCTGGTCAGGTGTGATGCCACAATCCAGAAGATTCTCTACAGACCGCGTGCTGCGGATCCGTGTTTCTGGGATCCTCACTGGCACACTTGACGTCTCAAAGTTTTCACATTCCAGAACTTCTACATAAATTAAGTAAGGTGCCTGAACAAGCACAAAAAAGGCAGTTTAACAAAGTTTCATTTATCACTGCCAAGTCCAAAAGTCTGAGATCACTATTAAAATGCTTCTATTTTATCTAATTTAATAAAAAATGTACATATATTATCAGAACAATTTGAGTGAAAAGATGAATCGAAATATAAACACGAATCTCCAAAAAGGACATAAAGGCAGCATTAAAGTAAACCATATGTCTCCACTGGTTTAATCCATGTCTTCTGAAGCGATATAATCGATTTTGTTTGAGAACAGACCCAAATGTAACTCCCTTTTCTCTGTACATCTTGTCATTGCAGTCTCTAGGCACTATCATGATTTTAATTCTTTCTTGATTACACTTCCTTGTGCTTGACACATGCAAAGTGCTAGATGTTGCTAGGAAGTGCAATCGAGCTTGAAATAATGATCACCAAGGAGACTGCTGATTTATAACTGAAAATATTTGAAAAATCAGTTATATTTTGGTCTGTTCTAATCCAAAAACCAATTGGATCACTTCAAAAGACATGGATTAAACCACTGGAGTCTTATAAGTTACTTTTATGTTGCCTTTATGTGCATTGTGGAGCTTCAAAATTTTGGTCACCATTCACTTGCATTGCATGGACCTACAGAGCTGAGATATTCTTCTAAAAATCTTAATTTGTGTTTACACATCTGGGATGGCTTGAGGGTGACTAAATGAGAGAATTTTTTTTTCCCCACATTCATTCCTTTAATGACAGGATGCACTCGAGCTGGTGTTGACTCCACAAGTTTGTGCAAAACCTAATGACCCATGTTCTCCCAAAGTGATTTGAGAACGTTTCGAAGAGCGTGTTGTGTTTCAATGGTAACAAATTAACAAGTTAACATGGTCGCCACAAATTTTCTCAAATTGATTAGTGACCTAGAAAAGGATTTTTATTCATTTTACATCCATTAACTTTTTTGTTTCTTTGTTAATTTTAAAGTACCAAGTTTAAATGAGGAAAAATCCTACACATTCAATGTAGTCTCAGACTTTTAGCCTGCGCTGCATCAGAAAACTCTTAACATAGTAGTTTTACTCTAACATAAGAGAGTCTTTCAAATCTGATTAAAAGAACAAAAACTCATCAGAAAGAATAATTATTTCACATAAAGCATGGACCAGTCCAATTTTGTTTTATTAAAAACATTATCCATATCAACATGAATATGGAACCTCACCTTATCCTTTGAGTTGAGCACAACAGCCTGTGTGTGGGGCACACGGACTACATGGTGGTCAAAGGCCGCTGTGGGCAGCCAGACCCGGGCAGGCAACTTGTGGTTGAGTAGAGACAGCTCAGAGATGAGCCTCTGAGTCTTCTGTTCTTTAGTGGGCAGAGTGGCCAGCCTCTTCCCAATCCCCATCAGAGATTTGATGAACTCCCGCTGAGGAGTCAAACGCACAGGCTAGACAAGAGGGAAAGGAAAGAGATGGACGAAAGAAAAATGTATCCGAACACAGTAAATAAAACTTGCAGAGATGAAATGTAGCCTTTCTAAAAACAAAATATAAAATAAAAAAAATGGATATTCCATTTGCATAGGGAATATTCAAACACATAAAAGCAGTCACTGTATTTCTATGGATGTATGAGTTATTATACAAGTCTATGTCTGTTTATATTATTCAGCACAAGAATATAAGGAGCAGTGCTCAAAACAGCTAAATATTTGCATGCATGATCATCACAGCATTCTGATGTCAAAGTGAAGCGTGGGAATAACAAAAAGAAATGGTGAGAGTGCTTTAGCAACAGTTGACCACAGGGTAGCGCAAGCGAGTCATGAACAAATAGCATCCCCTGAAATGTATTAAAGCTGCACTATGTAAGATTTTTTGGATAAAAATGAACAAATTATCATTATTGATTAAATACATAATCAGTGTCCTTGCCTTACCCCGATTCATTTCGGTAAACCTACAAAAAGTATTTTGAGATTTCGGGTTGGATTTGGCACAAAACTGCTTTTGCGTCATGACGTCATGTCCGTAAAGACAGGAAAGAAGTGCCGGCCATCACGGGTTCCAGCTGTGGACGCGGTTCAGTTCAATCACACAATTCAGAATGGAACTAGATACCGTATGTTGACTGGTAGGGGTAATGCTTTTATGAATCCAACATTACATGTGTGTTTACCGATCACGATCCATTGCCAGGGGAAGTTACTGTGCATGTGTACTAGTATGTATAACTTCTGAAATTGACTACTTGTACATATTATTTTCATGTTTAATAAAGTAGATTTTATCCCCATTATTGCTCATTTTCTGTTTTTATTTTACAGTGTTATTAGGCCTACAGTTTCACTTGCTTTATCAATTTCCGTGTTATTTTTTCATTTTTTATTTTAAATCACACTTTTGGTCTTTTGACAAAAATGTCCTTTGAAAGTGGTCAATATTTTGTCATGTTATGTTCATTCATTTTAGTCAGTTTTACAAAAATAACAATTGTAGTCAACGAAAATATATATTTTAGTTAATGTACAAATTGTACCAAAAAATTTGTCCAACTGTAACAGACCAAACCTTTAAACAAATATTCAGGTTTTTTTTTTTATATACATTTTATAATGTAAACATGTATCAAACATACAGTAAAAAATATACATAGGTCTACTGTCCTTGTTAAAAACCTGAGCTCCTGAAATAATAATTAATAGACTTTACTTTTTATGAGTTAGCCTACTGTACTCTGAAATCTTCATGATTTATAGACGTATTAATTTCCCATGAAAGGATATTACATGTAGCGTGTTCTTATGGAAACAGTGTATTCACAACGCAAATTACGATTATTCTGACTAGAGCCTCATTTAATTCAGGTTCACATGTTCATTCGTTTCGTTGTGCAGATGCAAGTTGTCGACATATCTATGAATCTTCAATCTCATGTATAAATAGGTTGAGTTTCAATTAGGTATTCATCCCATTTTAAAGCGGTTAATTTGGCCGGTGTTAGCAAGTTCAACTCGCGCAGCTCAAGCCGTGAAATTCCCAAAACACTGGATTAATGGATTAAATGAATCCATATCTAACATCTTATATTTACAGATTCTCAAGATGTTTCTTCTTCTGTTTATGTGTTGTACTGTTTATATCTTGCAGTGTAATTTGTATGATCATATTTTCATCAACAGAAAGCTTTAAAAAATGGAATTGAATAATCTTCATGATGCGCCTTTTTTGTCTAGCCTTTGTTGAAGAAATCAAAAAAACCTTTCGTCAACAAACTTTTTCATCATTGATTTCTTTGACAAGACTAATAATGTAAAAATAATGAAGTCTTACATTGACCTTGAATCAGCAGTATCAAGAGCTTCACCTCGTAAATTGATAATACATTAAAAACATTAATAGTTGATAAAACACATGAATAATCATAATAAAAAATACTTGTAAATGGTGGGGTTTCAAGACTTCCTTGTTCTGTACATAAATGCGCTTTGAGTGTAGTGTCGGAAAAGTGTACAATTCATTCATTCAAAATATGTACGTAAGAGTGTTGTTTATCTTCATCAAAGCAAGTAATATTTCATTTTTAAAAGGTAATATAACATAATTATATCAACATGAAAATAGCATGTTATAACTCCGGCTCTGAAAGTCTTCCAGTCAGGATCACACAGTCGATGTCCAGGTAACCTCAAATAATGAGATTCATCCGCCAGAGCAGTAGTGTCAAAACACAACGGACGTAATGTATTCTTCCGCAAATTGCTTGCCATTTTAAATTTCAACCACAGATGTCGCTAGAGAGCACAAAGTTACAAAGTGCAGCTTTAAAAAAGTAAAAAGTATTAACACAAATACATGAGGTCATCCAAGGACAGGAAATGTGGAGAAAGACTCATCAAACTCCTCCACATGTGCGACCAACAGTTCCCACGGTTCCCACATTTTTGACAAATAATATTTCTGGGACATTTCCCATTGTTTTTGTTCACTAGATACAAATGTTTAAAAATAACTTCTGGTTATACGTTAATGAACCATTTGGTGTGATTTGCAAGCCATTTCAACAAATTCATTGAAATGAATGACTTGTATGATTCAATCACAAATCTGACATTACTATGGCATGCGAATTGTAGCAAGTAAGTTTAAATCAACAAAATGGCAATATCTAGTGGAAAATATTGTAGAGAACAGAAAACAAAAAAAAATGCTGTAGTCACTACAGACATAAGGATTTATACATTTTCATGGCTTTTCAGGTTTGGAAAAAACTATTTTAATATTCCCTGATATTTCCAAGTTTTCCATGACCAATGGAAACCCGAGTTCCAAATGTCAAAGTATATCTGATACATGGATATTGTCATCCATGTAGAGGGGGTTACAGAAACAAATGACAAGGCCAGAAAATTGAACTTAAGGATAAGTTTAAGTCCTTTTATCCCTTTGGAAATATGTTAAACGTCACCAACACACACCCATTGTAAGAGAAACCACTCTGCCAAATTAAATTATTTTCCAAAGAACTTTGCCAAAGTGTGTTACAAAGTTTCTGAAAGGAAACCAAAAGGTCTTGATCACAGAACCCAACACAAACTAATTTAATTATCCAATGTTATACATTATTAACATCAACAGACTCAAAAACTCTTATACACATTTAAACTTGATTAAATAACAGAATAAGTGAAAAAAAATGACACATCCCATAAATTAAACCAAGATAAAACTTGTTTGCAAGCATGCCATCACTTTACAGGCAATGCTCAAATGATAACTCAAACATGTAGGCTAACATGCACTTTCCACAAATAGGGTACAAATAGGTGTACTGTTACTTTTTCAAGCAATTAAAGCAAAAATCCCATGTTCTTTGGTGAGAACCAGCAGAGTCAGAAATGAGTGCGGGCTGACTTGGGGTTGGGGCAAATATGGCCCCAAAAATCTAAATTTGTAGCCAAAAAATGCCAGCGCAACTAAATATTCAGTTTTGTTCGTACAATTTGATTTATACGTGACAGACCAAATTGCTCAGATTCAAAATATATTTTAATTAATTGATTAAAAATATTGAACATGAAAGTATGTTTTATATGGTTAGAAAAATACACTCTCATAAAAGGAAGAAAATGCCCCTAAAAATCTATTCCAGGTGCTAAAGTGGATGAACAACAATTAATGAAGGTTAAGCACCTCCTTTCATTGACATTTGTCATTTGTTTTAGAGTTTTAAGTCCTATTTTGTACCCATTTCATGGAGAGTCCCAATAACATTCCTGCATGATAGCACAGTTTGTGATGTGTGATAGCATGATTGCAAATCTTGAAGGCACACATTTGAAGGAATCTGTGGAGTCAACCCCGCCTGTAAACAGACACCGCCACCATCCCACTACGCACAGGAGCCTTATTAGACGGTGAGAGACTTACTTTAACAGCCTCAAGCTCGAGACTGTCGGAGCTGGAGCTCAGATCCTGGGAAAAGGAAGGGGAGCGGAGGGGGGTTACAGTACGAGAGCAGGGGGAAGGTGGGGGGATAAAGCAAGACAAAAACACATCTCAAAGTTACACTCCTTCCTTCTGTTTGAGCAGCAGGACCTGGCCGTGAATCTGCAGGCCTGCAGAATTTACTGTGTCATGTTTATCTCTGGCTGATGATAGTGAAAGGGCCTAATCCCTGAGAGACGATCTGATCTAACTCATGTAACACAATGACTGGTGGTGAGGACAAGCTGAAGGATTACAGGACACTCAGGAGCACAATCACACACTCACGCGCACACACATGCACACTTCGGCAAGGCCATGGCTCACTGGTGGAACTGTTTTCTTATCTACATATTAAAATAAAACTGTCATGATTTAGAGGACTAACCATACAGCCTTATAAGAACATAGAATTTACAACATTGGCCATCATGGTGTAATGCTAAGTGAATCGTTTTTAGAATAAAAACATGATAATGAATGCAGCAAGCTTTAAAGTTGTCATTAGTTGAACACTGAAAACATACAGTTGAAGACAAAATTATTAGCCCCCTATAAAATATTTAGTTATTTTTAAAATAAAGTGCTGTTTAATGGAGCAAAGATATTTTTTCAACATAGCATTTCTAAACATAAGTTTATTTAGGCAACTTGGTGTTTAAATATACAAATAGAAACAACATTTTAACCAAGAATAAAAAAAAAAATCTACAGGTCAAAATGATAACAGCCTTTAATCATTTGTTGTAGTTCTCAACAAGTTTTAGGCATTTCTCCCGAGGAGTTGCAGCCCATTCCTCCTTAGCAAATCTCTCAAGCTCCTCCAGATTTGTTGGTCTCCTGGCATGGACTCTAGTCTTCAGTGTGGCCCACAGATTTTCTATGGGATTCAAGTCTGGGCTTTGTGCAGGCCAGTCAAGGTCGTTCCCTTTGCTCGTTTGGAGGCATTTCTTCACCAGAAGTGAGGTATGCCTTTCGGTCGTTATCATGCTGGAGGACGAAATGTGGACCCAAACCAATTTTTATTGCAGATTGCCTGAGGTTGTCTTTCAAAATCTTCTCGTAGTCTTCCTTTTTCATCTCAACCCTGATGAGATTCCCAGTTCCAGATGCACTGAAACATACCCACAGCATTATACTCCCACCGCCATGTTTCACTGTGGGAACGGTGTACTTTGGGTTGAGCAACCTCTCCCTTCTTTCTCCAAACATAGGCAACATCTCTATGGCCAAAGAGCTCTAGTTTTGTCTCATCTGACCAATGGAGACGTTTCCAGTATGCATAATTTTTCTCTAGGTTGTCCTTGGCAAACTTCAGTCTAGCTTGGAGGTGTCTCTTCTTCAGAAGTGGAGTTTTTCTTGGTCTGCAACCTTGCAGTCCATTCCTGTGCAGGGCTCTAGTGACTTTCTTCGTTGAGATTTGGCTAAATCATTTACTAGTGTCTTGGCAGTTGTTCTTGGGTCTTTAGAAACCTCTCACCAGTTTTCTTTCAAAGGTTTTTGAAATCTTTCACTTCATGCCTCTGCCTGTCTTGTTCTCCACTGTGTGGGTCTCTTCAAACTTCTTGATAATACTTCTCACAACAGTTCTTGACACCTGAAAACACTTTGATAAATGTGTATATCCATCTCCTGCTTTGTGCGCATTAACAATTATTTTTCTCAAGTCTAAACAAATTTCTTTTGTCTCTGCCATGATTACAGTTTTATATTACTTCACTAGTTGTTTTGCAAGATACTAATCCTCAGTTTGAAGTGCAATTTAAAGGCTTGGGGAATTAATTAGGTTAATTAGGTGAGTTAGGTTAATTAGGCAAGTCATTGTATAACGGTGGTTGGTTCTGTAGCCAATCAAACAGAATAATTTTTTAAGGGGGCTAATAATATTGACCTTAGCAGTTTTAACTGTTTAAATAATTATTTTATTCTAGGCAAATTGATATAAATAAGGCTTTCTCCAGAGGAAAAATATACTAACAAATACTGTGTTAAAATCCCCTTGCTCTGTTAAATATAACTTGGAAAATATTTGAAAAAGAATTGAAATTTCATAGGGGGGGATAATAAATTTGTCTTCAACTGTACTAGTATATCTTAGAGAAAATAAAAATGGCAAAGAATATTGAAGTGAGCTGTAAACAAAATGTAAAATGTATATGTTTGCAAATGCCACTTGCTTGTATATATTTTTATCTACTGCACTGAATTTAGTAGCCTATATTTTAAAGTGTGTCTTAAAGGGAAAGCTTAACCAAAATTGTCATCATATACTCACCCTTATGCCATCCCAGATGCATATGACATACTTTCCTCTGCTGAACACGAACACAAACCAGCTCTGATTGTCCATACAATGCAAGTGAATGTGACCAGACCTTTTGAAGCTCCAGAAATCACATAAATGACAAATAAAAGAAATCCATATGGCTTAAGTGGTTTAATGCATATTTTAAGAAAAACAGACCAATATTTAAGTCCTTTTTACAATAAATCTCCACTTTCACATCTACATTTTGAAAGTGGAGATTTATGAAAAAAAAAAAAAAAAAGTGTTATATTGATCCATTTCTCACCCACACCTATCGCTTCTTAAGATATGGATTAAACCTCTGGAGTCATATGGATTTCTTTTATTTGTCCTTTATGTGATTTTTGGAGTTTCAAAATGTTTGGTCACCATTCACTTGCATTGTATGGACCAACAGAGCTCTTCAAAACATCTTCATTTGTGTTCTGCAGAAGAAAAAGCCACACACATCTGGGATTGCATGAGGGTGAGTAAATGATAAGAGAATTTAAATTTTTGGGTCATCTATTACTTTTATTATCCAAACATAGCCAAACCTTTTTTGGAGCCACTGTATATTGCATTAAGGTCAAAACTGAAATAGTATATTACTGTATCTGCCTTGTCTTGTTAGGAAAAATTAGTGGTGGCCTGTACTGGAGAGAACTGACATGAGACACATACACAGACATTGTGCCATCAGCACTATTCATTGTTGCATTTACCGCCAAGCTGCATAAATTAATCATCCCTTTACTCACATGACAGACTGTGTTCCTGCTCACTAAACAGGCAACAATGAAGAGGGTAAGAATACAACTATTGAAAGAATACAATTATTTTTGAAAGAATACAATTATTTCCTGCTGGATCCTTAAGCAATAAGCCATGAAAAACCAAGCGTTACAGTGATTTTAAGATGGTTGACAGATGTTGTCAGGCATAACACGATGTGAAGGACAACACCAATCTGATAAAGCACTCCAAACATCAATAAATAACTAATATATAATATATTTATCAATTCCGCTGCAATGTAATACAGTGCATTAACCTCACAGTCGGCTGTTTACAGGTGTTGTGCTTATCGAATATGTTACAATGACTTCAAACATATAGTTCCAATTCAATTAGGATTTAGACACCAAAACATCCTATTCTTTAATTACTAGAGCTTCCCTTTATAAGATCAAAAAGCAGTCTGCATTATTCCGGTTACTCGCGTCTCAATTCAGAATCGCATTACAACAGCCTTGTGTTGCCATCTTCTGGAGGAGGATGACAAAAAGGCTGATGTGCGTCTCAAGCTGTAGAGAAACTAGACCATGACAGCAAAACACTTCTGTGCTATGTAAAATCGGAGGAAAATAGTAATTCAAATAAAGAGAAAGAAATTGGCCAAAGTGAGAAATTATATGACAATGATTATTGTGATATGTGGAAATGAATTGCAGTTTAGCTTATTGCTTTGCCCTCTGTGTTTTTTTTTTTTTAATTAGACGGCAATTTCATGACTGCTGTTATTTTTTAATGGAAAATAAATTATAATAAACAAACATTTATTGTTCATTTAACTAGATTGTGTCATAATATTATTGTATATTATGCATAGTCCATCACCTTAAAGGGGTCATGACATGAGAAACCAAATTTGCCTTCATCTTTTGGTATATAAGAGGTCTTTGTATCATTAAAACGTCCTGCAAGTTTAATATTTTAAGACGTCCTCCCCATTCTAAACGAATCATTTATTTAATCAAGCTCAAAATACAGCTCGTTCTGGATTCATGGTTAGAAGTGACGTGTCGGTTAGAAGTGACGTACCAGCGTTTGCATATGACCGCCTCCAGCGCAAGATAACTACGCTCATTTCGTATCGCCATGCGCCTCACAAGTGTTCAGTCGATGGACAGCGAGCTCTGACAGAGACTACTTGTGCACAGGAAAATTACGATGCCACACAGATGTGCTGTTCCTGGCTGTGGTCAAACAAAACCTCTGAATAAGCTGCCGAAAGATCCAGACGTCAGGGAAAAATGGATGCAGTTTATTTTTTGCGGACGTCCCAGTCACGGCAGTGTTAACTTAAGCGTTTGTTCTGTACATTTTAAGGATGACTGTTTTGAGAACAAATCTCAATATGATGCTGGCTTTGCCAGAAAACTGTTGCTCAAAGATAAGTCCGTGCCGACTATTCTGGGAACAACGACGACGCAAACTGTAAGTAATCTATTTTAAACTTTAAACTAAACTACTTTTTAAAGCGCAATTTCATTCATTATGAATAATCACAGTGTTTTTACTTAGTTTACTTGCATATTGTTCTGGCTGGGGGCGTCAATAATTGATACATAGGCACTGACGTTAGCCAATCATAACAGTGGGCGTTAACACTGAAGTCTTAAATGGAAAACGCCCCCAAAACAGACTGTTTGAATCAGAGGATGAGAAACAGGGTGGGAAAAGGTCATAAATCACTAGATTTTAAAAGTTTTTCTTAAAAAAAAATATATTAATACTATAATTGCACCTAAGGGAACATAATAATACAATAAAAAAACCCATGGCATGACCCCTTTAAAGTGCTAAATAAACAGAAATGAGATGACTGGATTCTTTCCTATTTGTCCTGTAAACTTTATAATTCCTGGACACGTTGTAATATATATATATATATATATATATTTAATGAAATCCCAGATTGCGGTTTACTGTGCTACTCCAATCCCAATCAATAATTACCAGAAGAAAAAAAGCGGCACACAATACAGGACTTTTAATTATAAAGAAGCCAGAAATACGCACGGGACTCTTATTTTGAAATGCAATTTTCACGCATAACAGACTTTAGAACTGGGGTCGGCAACCTATGTCACGCGGAGGGGTAATCACACTCCTGTACCGGTGAGAGAGTAGACTATTTTATTATATGAAATTCCACACCTGCTTTCCAGTTTGCATCTTGATGTAATCCTTCCTCATGATCACGCAGCGTGTTTTCATCAGCTGAATGGGAAGCTAATCAAAAAGTAAAAATGTGATAAGACTGCAGTATACAAAACCACAGGCGGAAATCGCAGGGGGGTCGGGGGGGTCAGGACCCCCCCTATCTGAGGGTTGTCCCCCCCTAAACATCATTAAAATATGTGTATTGTAAATAATATAATGATATATTCTTAAAATAATTGTTTAAGAAATAAAAATAATACAAATGCAAACGGGGCAACAACAAAAAACCCCTTGGTGTCCCCTTCAAAAATTGCTCCTGAGAATTGTTGTATTTATTGTCTCCCCCAACATTTTGATGACATTTTCGACCCTGTACACAACAGACTCGTGCAGCGCGGGCAAGCCATTCACGCTTCACTTTTGGTTAATCGCGCAAGCTAAAACGCACCCGCTTTGATTCGGTCAGGCTACACGGATGACAGCCTACATTCCGTGTTTCGTTTGTTTCTTTTTGCTTTCAGAACAACACATGATGTAATAAGGAAAACCCCACTATGAATCCTTTAGATTTCCAACCCAGCATACAGGTACACCATCCTTCAAAAATCTATTTGAGTCCATTCAAAATATAAATTAAACCTGTAAATAAAGTTTTAGGATTCTGCAGGTGTGATTCCCCGAGAAGGGTTTAATAGTTGATCGGCTTGTGATGCGAGTATGGCTTGCACATGCAGCGTGAGTCTCGTCACAATTTAATAGTTTTTAGCCTCCTATTCAGCTGATGAGAAAATGCTGCGTGATCATAAGGAAGGATTACATCAAAATGTAGATTGGAATGCAGATGCAAAAAACGAATTAATAAAATAGACTGTTCCTCTCTCGCTATTGCTTGTGTACTAGTGATTACCCCTCTGCGTGATTTAGAAAAATTTGCATAAATGATTAAAAAATATATTTCATTTCACACAATTTCATGATCAATAATCAAATAAGCAAATGTGTGACATTAACTGCATTAACTCATTTTTGAACAAAAGATTGATTTCATACAATGTTGTACACTACAGTCTTCAAAGACAAAAGGACAACTGGCTCTAACGAGTAAAGGAAGAGATGTGGAAGGCCAGATCTACAACTATCTAACTATTAGCAGTTGAATGCCACGTTGGTGAATAAAAGTACCAATTTCTTTCCATAAGAGCAAAATCTGTACATTATTCCAAACTTTTGGCCACCAGTGTATACATAAATATGGTCCTACTATCTTGTGTTTTTAGTATTGCACCAGTACTTATGATGCCATTTCATTCCTATTTGTACTGAATTATAAAACCTAGGCTTGATAGTATTGAAACAGTTGTCGGTCCTCATAGCCAGGCAAGCAAGGGTCCAAATTCCTCCTGATAACATACACAGTGGACTTTCTCTCATGGCAAACTTCTATCTATGTAAGCTTTCAAAAAGAGGGAGAAGATAAGACTTCTTATCTTCTTATCTTATCGTGGGCAGTGGTGGCTCAGTGGTTGAGGCTCAGGGTTACTGACCAGAAGGTCAGGGGTTCAAGCCCCAGCACCACCAAGATGCCACTGTTGGGCCCTTGAGCAAGGCACTTAAGTCCAGGTTGCTCCGGGGGATTGTCCCTGTAATAAGTGCACTGTAAGTCGCTTTGGATAAAAGCGTCTGCCAAATGCATAAATGTAAATGTAAATGTAAATGACTTCTTTCTAAATCTCCAGTGTTCGGACAAAGCAAATACCTCATCCTGAAATATTTGCATGATTATGTTGAAAAACCGCAGCTTTCTGCAATCATGGCTACATGTGCAAATAAATCACTTCTGTTGACAGTGGATCTGATTTACTTATCAATGCAGCATGCATAGGATAGAAGATAATACTCAGCAACCATCCCACTAATAGAGAACTGAGCAAGATGCAAGGCTCAGTGCCAAAGACCAATGACCAAATAAAGGGTTAGCAAAACCTTTCTTTAAATGCACATTCATCCGTAATACAGCATGAGTGCTAATGTACTGGTTCTTTCTTAAAGGGTTAGTTCACCCAAAAATAATATTTCATAAATAATGTCATAATTTACTCACGTTTATGTTGTTCCAAACCCCTTATGACTTACTTTCAGCCATGTAAAACAAAAAGAAATGCAAGGCAGAATCTTAGCCTCAGAAACCATTCATTTTCATTGTATGGAAAAAAGTAGTAAATGGTAACTGAGGCTATCATTCTGCCTGACATTATCTTTTGTGTTCATTCGGGTTTGGAACAACATGAGCGTGTTAATGATAACATTAACATTACATTTTTGGGTGAACTACGCCATTCTCTTTTTGAGTAGCACTATGCTGCTGACAATGTTTGTTTAGGCTTAATTCAAACATTCCTTCATCAGCACCTTCAGCTTTCAAAGGAAGCTATTTTTCCAGTTTGTAAATGCTGTGAAGGAGGTGTGGAGCAACACATTTCATAATCGCTGATCTTTAATCCGTTCACCAATGTCCAACCCACTGCCATGTGGCGACACCACTGTTGCCATAGCAGCACATTCTGCACCAAGATCGGGTTGGGGGGGTTGCCTGAAGTATGTTGCAGTGACGTAAAAGAGGAAGGCGAATCATCATGCACACATTAGAACAGGACACGTATTGTGTGAAAGGAGAGGCAGGGTGTGCTATGTGATGAGGTTAAAATAAAGGAAAAAAATAATAAAATAACCCATCCCAAATCTGAAGGGAGCTCTCAAGTTTCACATCACAATAGAACTTGATCCACCGTAGGATATTACATAACATGCTGCTGTACAGATTCACTGACACTATAATGGTTGGGGAAAACACCAAATACAATGGCTGCATCAATTGTACAGTCCATGCGGTAACACTTTACAATAAGGTTCCATTTGTTAACATTACTTAACAAGTTAACAACTTTAGTTAACATGAACTAACAACGAATAATATTTTTTATAGCATTTATTACAAATAAATGTTTTAAATCAAAAGTTGTGTTTGTTAACATTAGTTAATGCCCTATGAATGAACAACATTAATTTTATTTATTAATTAAGGTATTTGTATTTACTGGCATAAACCAGGATAAATAAATGATCTTGTTCATTGTAGGGATGCAAATTCTGATTCTTTTAACCGGTTAATCGCCAGCATTAACCGGTTAATAACCGGTTAATAACCGGTTAACTGATAAGCCATGAATTTAAACATGCGACCAAACAGGCATAACAAAAGTCTATACTGGCTGAAACAAAACAGGTTTACATGACAGACATGCATATTTAGCAATAGCCATTACATCAACAACCATATATTTCCTTCTTATATTTGGTAACAAACTAATTTTGAATGGATCGCTTACATGACAAATTAACCTACGAGGTGATAACTTTGGGCAGTTTAACAATGGGAGAATAAAAACAGTCAGCCTACCCAAAATGTGCTGCTGGGCAATCCTAATAATTTTTGTTTAGAAAAATCAACATACAGCACTGTGCAAAAGTCTTAGGCACATAAGATGCTTCACAAAACATTTGTCTTAAGATGGTTATTTATATCTTCAGCTTTAGTGTGTCAATAGGAAATATAAATGTTAGACTCTCAAACATTACTTTTGCAAATAGAAAAGATTAGAATAGAAGAACAGGGAGCCCTGCAACAGACGTCATGGCCCCCCACAAAGCCATCAACTGAACATCGTGTCAGTCTGAGATTACATAAAGAGACAGAAGCAATTGAGACTATATATTAAATATATAGAAGAACTATGGCGAATTCTCCAAGAAGCTTGGAACATCCTATCTGCCAACAACCAAGAAACACTGTACCCAGGTGTACCGAGGAGAATTGGTGCTGTTTTAAAGGCATAGGTTCACACACTGAATATTGATTTAGCTTTTTTAAGTTTACTGGACTTTTTATGACATTAAGTGATAAATGAAAACTATTTATATCATTATTTTTGAAGACATCCTCACTATGCAACATTTTTCACAAGTGCCTAAAACTTTTCCACAGTACTAATATACATATATATATATATATATATATATATATATATACACACACACACACATACACACAAGGCACTGAGGTTCCGCCCGCAAATCGTACACCCGTCCTTGCAACATAAGTGAAATGCGTGGCTTTGCAACATAAATGAAATGGGTGGATTTTTTTTCAAATGGTACCGTATTATAATCGTGCTGCTACTAAACTTTAAAGTCCTATTTACAATTTGCATTTAAACACTTCGTCTTCACGGACAAAATGGTCCCACAGCAAATGCTTCATATATCCTTGTCATTCAGACTGAAAGGAAGACAGTGGTTTATGTGTACATAACATATTCCCATGTGTTAAACTTATCAAATTATCTCTTTGTTGTTTGTTTAATTAAACTTTCTTATAATTTTTAACCGATAGTATGAAAGTATTTTCCGGGCAATTTTCAAAACAAATAGCAAATTGAATTTGCAAATGCGTTTTCTATTTGTGGACGCATAAATTGTGACATAATTCAAATGCAATTGCAAATCGTGTATTACCGTTTGCATTTTCGTTACACAAATGTAAAATGACTGCCAAATTTCAAATGGAAAAGCAAAGTCCATTTGCCATTGCATTCCCCATGTCTTAAGAGATATGAACCTGTCATTTTTTTAGTTTTAAGGAAGAAATAAGAAATGTACGTACAGTGTTCCATCCGCATCAGTGGAAAAATGCTTGTTCGGGAACCGTTAATAGAACAGAAAATCATGAAAATTATACGGTTCCAGCATTTTAATTAATTTCTGCTGTTTCGTGCACAATTTTATTTTATTTTTTCAATAGTTTCAATCATTAAATTAGGCTATATATTTATATAGTGGAATTATATTACCATTTATTGTAAACTCTCTTAAAAGGAATAGTTCACCCAAAAATTAAATTGTCATCATTTACTCACGTCACCTCATGTCATTCCAAAACTGCATGACCTTTCCTCTTCTATGGAACACAATAGGATATGCTATACAGAATTTAAGAATGATCTCAGTCACTGTCTTTTTACCTTACAATGAAAGTGAATGGTGACGGAGTATATCATTCTGTTTAACATCTCATTTTATGTTCCACAGAGAAAGTAATTTGGGTTTGGAATAGCATGACCGTGAATACATTTATGAAACTATCTCTTCAGTAAAGGAATAAATAATGTTTGGCAAATCTAATACAAATAAGATCAAATCTGGCTGACACACTGACCTCTAAACTAATACTGTAGTTCTGATCCACTCTGTAGTCAATGTGCCACTTATTAGCACCGTGAGAGGTGATTAGTTACTGGCATGACATTTGGCCCAGAGGATTATTAGCATGACTGTGCAAATGCACACAAAGAGAAGGGGATGTTGTAACAGAGGAACTATATCATACATCATTCTTCTGGGAATCAGCCAACAGTAGTAGTTAATTATTTTCAGAGAGAATAAACAAAACTATATCCATCCTCCTGCCAGCTACTGCCTTCAGTGGGATCAGTGCTTATAAATTCCATTTGTGACTGCCACGTGGTAGAGTAATTCAAACACACCAAGACACCATATTTTGATCATTGCCTCATATTGTGATATGGTAGCTTAATCAGTCTGTCATTAAAGAACTGCTTGAATACTGGCCGTCTATCACTACCTGAGCCACACTCTCAAAAAAGCTAATGTTGAACATCGACACTACATTTACATTGCAACCATAGAAACCACACAAATCTCTGAGCAGTTTGCCGTTGTCATTTGCATCAAAAATCTGAGAAACAACATTTGTGGGAAGTGGAAGCAATGGCCAGAGACTAATAAACGGAATCAAAACATTCAGCAAACAGATGCAGTCCTCAACAATAAGGTTGTCCTGATGACCCAGGGCCAGTGTAGGTTGCCATTCAGACTGAGCAACTTGCCGGAAAGTGCTAAAATATCAATATATCTTAGGATGTGTTCACACTTGGCAGGTTTGGTTAGATTAAAACAAACTCTGGTGCGACTGCTCTGTTAGTGCAGTTCATTTGAACAACTGTGAACACTGAATAGTAGGTCTCAGTCTGCTTCCAAACGAACTCTGGTTCGGTTCGACTGATATATGAATGCAGCATGGACCAAAGACATCTAAACGGACCAACAGGAAGTAATTTGCCTTAAATACTGACCTCAGGCCTACCTGGTATTCTTCTCCTCATAGGAGCTTTGTTGCCCATTACAGTTCTGTACAGGCGTCGGAACCGCCGTCTCCTTGCAGCATATCTTTATTTGTGTGTGCAATGGAGAAATTCCTGCCTCTATTTTGACTCCTTTACACATTTTATTAGCTCTTTGTTTGCTCTCAGCTGGTAAAAAAATACCACCATATATATACATGAATGCAACAAGCACATTTAGCCCAGCAGCCAGCATTGTTTAGGATGTTTGGCAAGTTCCATCACAAAATATACGTCAAAAAAAAGCTGTTGGTCAGGTTGTAACCTTATCCTTAGCCTTTTGTTTTGTATCTTTAGGTTCTGTGTAAAAAATGCCAGTGTGAATGCCAAGCGAACCAGGACTAAATGTAAATGCATTTTGTTTTTTGGCCCGGACCAAGAGAATTAAGAGAACCAAACTACAAGTGTGAACACACCCTTAGGTTAATTGATCGTGTAGGTGCACTTTTTTTGCTTCACACACACAAACATTTAGTTTTCGGTCATGTACTGAACATATAGTTAAATGTTGTGATTTAAATATGTGACTATGACAATAGTCCCTTTCACGCATACAGCCTTTTCCAGAAAATGTACTGCAATTTTCAGGTTAGAGGTCATGTGTGAACATGACACTTTTGTAAATACTGGTAAATTGTTCTCTGGCAATTTCCCTTAATGAGAAGTTTCATTAACTATACATTTCCATATTGATGGTATGTGTGAAAAGAGTCACAAGTTTACCGGTTTCAGTTCTACAAGGTCCAGAAGCGCTAAGAACTTAAAGTTCTGATGGAGATGACATAATTACACATAGTAAGAAAAACGTCAAAAAATGTATCCAAGCGGATGAAGAAATCTTCGGACATCTTAAAGGAACAGTAAGCGATTCCGTTATGTATGATAAAATCATAACTTGGTGCTGATGTGTGAATGGCGCTAGCAAAATGGAAAAGACAAAAATGAGTTGCATGGGTGAACAGCACATGCGGTACATTTACCAGTGAAGGCAACCCAACAATTTTTCTGTAATTTAACTGGTTGCATGTGTGAAAGGGGCTTATGTTATCTAGTTAGCTGAAATAGAAGAATTCAAATTTGTAAACATCACTTAAGGCATGTCAACACTAATGTGTTTTTGCATTTTCAGTTATCTAATGTCAGAGTTTTCTAGATTTTTCAGTACTGGAGAGCGTTTTAGAAAGTGTCCGTTTTCAGTGGAGAAAAACGCAGTTCCAGTGTGGATGAACGTAGCAAAACGTTCATCCACAATTAATTTTCAACCGAAAATGTGTTAGTGTGGAAGTGACCTTAGAATGGGTTAAATATTATAAAAATACATTTCCAGTCAGCAAAAATGCATGAAGGAATTGATAGCCGTCATGGAGTTACATTATCTTTACACATTGCAGCCATTACTGGAAATATATATATTTTTTAATTACATTGTATGTTATTTATTTTGTAATGAAAATGTAATTTAATTTAACATTGTATAAATGATGAATTGTTTGTAAAAATGGTGGAAGGGCAAAATCCTTATTGTTGAGCCCTGCTGACATGTCAATTATAATATGTAGGCAAGCGAGAATGTAACCATGATGACATCACCAGTATCTCACCTCATCTTGACTGCTTTCTACTTTGGGGTTGCTGGCCGTTCTCTTCAGGTTGCTGCTGAGACTAATGCTGATAGTGGCATCAGATTTGGAGCGTTGATGAGTGCGTTTAGAGGGCGAGAGGCTGTGTTCGCTCATGCCCTGACCGTGATGAAAAGGAGGGGGGCAGGAAGGGGGTGGCTGGGGCACCTCCCTGCGGATGCGTTGGCTGGAGGGCTTGAGCTCGTCAGACAGGATGAGTTTGCGCAGCTTGGTACCACGGGAGTGGCGTTGTGTGGATATGTGCATGTCAGACGAGTAGGCCCCCAGCAGCCAGGCACACCGCAGGGAGAAATTGATGCTCTGCCGGCAGCGGTGCACAACATAGGGTTTGATGGCATCGCCCACGTCCTCGTCCATGTGGATGTACATAATGAGTAACTGGGGCAAGTAAAAGTCCACTTCTTCGTTACGGAAGCTGAAGAGTCGATTGCCAATGTAGGCTTGCACGCCAGGCTCCTTGGAGTTGTAAAGATAAGAGATCGCCATGGAGATATCGAACAGCTTGGACTCGAAGAGCCTCAGAAGCCAGGACTGCTTGGAGGAGTTGTTCTTCTGACGGCGCCGTACGCTCTTCACAGGCTCTGCCGCCTCCTCGCTGATCTTAGGATGCTTTCCTCCACCACTTCCTGCATCTGTGGGCTCAGGATGCACAGAACCGTTCACCAGACTGGGCTCTGCGTTGGATGAAGAAACTTCTCCATCACCCTTCAGGAGCTTTACCTTCTGTAGCACGTCCTGGCAGGCTTTCTTAGCCACCTCGGTGTCGATTACCAGGCTGAGTTCACCCACTCCCTCAGATATGACATCCAGAGGAGGACTGGAGGTGGGTAGGCCATCGCTGCTGCTCGGGCTGGAGCTGGTGAGGGGACGAGGGCCAGAGGAGGGAGAAGAGGGCAGGGAAAGAGAGGAGGTGGTGGAGGTGGACGAGGCTGACGGGCTCTTCTGTAGCTCATCAAGCTGGGCGGGGGAGAGCTCCAGCTCTGTGTCACCCATGGCCACTGCAAGAAAGACAAAACACAAAATCAGCAAGCTTGATATAAAATTATTGTCAACAGCCAATCAGATATAAAATTAAACCTCACATTAACATGAACATTTTCAAGATAAACAGCCTTTAGTGAGAGCCACTTCCTCAGGTTAACATTGTCCGATTTTTCCACAGCTACGCTCGAAGAATCCGCCTCGAGCAGATTACCTCACCATCACCCGCAGCCCAATACCACATCAAGTGAAGCAACAGTGTCTACCGTTCCACAAAAAACCCTAAGTGCTTTAAATGAAACAATTCATGCTGTCTTAAAAAGATGTAGTTCAATAAAGCTGGACAGGTATCAGCTCCGATACTGAAGTTTTTAACTGGATCGGGTATCGGTTCAACGAGCCCAATCAAAACCCAATACAATGCATTAATCATGGTTGTTACCGTCAAGCATGAAACGGTTACCGGTTTCACGGTAAACCACGATTAATTTCCCCAATGGTTAGTATTACCGTGTCACACTTAATTGTCATTAAAATCATGCGTGATTATCATGATTTGTAAAACTCGCGGTAAATGCTGTCCACACACATCCAGCAAGAGTCTGAAGCATGGGCGGAGCATGCAACTTTGTTATTGTTGTTTTTTTAACGTGAAAACGTGGCGGAAGGCAATGACAGCGCTCAGGAGAATTTCCAACCTTCTAAGAAGACCAAATCAGAAGTGTGGTCATATTTTGGATTTTATAAGAATGCTGAGGGAAAATTAGAAGAAGATGGTAACCCTGTATGCGGAGTTTACCAGAGGAAATGGTGTGAAACGGAGCAACGCATCCAATCTGGCGAGTGCAACATTTAAGCAATGTATATTCATACCACTAATACACTGCTTTTCAAATAATTACGGAGACATGAAATAGTGATTTGAGATGAATGTTTTAAAACTTTACAATCTGTTGCAGTCTACAAAACAATCGTCCAACACAAATACTGAAGTCCTCCAATTTCATTTTCAATACAAACGATAACTACAACAGAGACGCACGATGTCACCAGTTGTGTTTGTATGAAAGGAGAGAGAGTGAGACGTGAAAGAAGCCAGAGTTTCAGGATGAGCGACTAGAATCAAGAATTTCAGAAAGCTATATAATAACATTGTGTAGTTTAGTCACCCAACCAACATATTTTGATCATTTAAAATGTGTAAATTATTAATAATAATAAATGTAACCACACCAATAATAATAATAATAATTATTATTATTATTATTATTATACTGCATTTGCTAGTCTCTTGTTTACTTATTTTATTTGTTGTTTGTTGATTTTCAAATATAAAACCTGTTTAAATGATTTCAGTGTGTGTATCAGTACTTTTTGTACATTTTCAAAACATTTTAACAATACCATGATAATACTGATAACCGTGATGAAGTGTAGATTGATGCGATTTTTCTTTTCTTTAAAAAAATAACAATTACATAACAAAACGGGAAAAAATTAAGGGGCCTGAATACTTTCTGAATGCCCTGTACAAGTTGAAAATATAGAGAATATGTAGAGAACCGGCTTCTTTTCCATTGGAGGCTTTCACTGGAATTACTGTTAATTTTGCTGCTGCATTATCCATTATACTATATGAAAATAAAGTTTTTCTTAATAGGCAACACATTATTTATGTTTTTAATATATTATGATTTTTTTTTCTTTTCTCTTGTACAATGAAATAATGTGTAGTTAGACATTTTTGTTTATTTACATATGAAAGAGTAAACCCTATCAGTTCCACACAGTGTTATAGAGGTCGACCGATACTGGATTATGCCGATACTGTTAACTAATGTGGTGGAAAAAGCAGATAACTGATTAATCAGCCGATAGTTTGTAAAATTGATTTACAGAATGGTAACAACATTTTCTTATTCAGCACAGACACAGGGGCCAGAGTCTAAAATGAATCAAATTAAATTGTTCAACCAAAATCCAAATAATAATAATAATAAAAAGAAGATTGGGTGCATAACATGGGACTTGGTATTTTCTAAATTGTTTAAGAAAAAAAGCAAGACTGTATCGGATCGGGATCGATCGATACTGATAATTCAATATCTGTGCATCCCTTCAAGAAGTTGTGCCCCTGGTTTTCCTTAGATTTTATTAACAGCTATGAAAAGCCCTTTCAGGAGGGTAGCAATAAAATGTCCATAAGTTAACAATTAAATAAATTAAGTTGCAGACATAAAATAAAATCCACAAGCCACACACTACTTCAGTTAAGGTTAAAAGAATTGTTGCCAGCTGAAACATAATAATCACTGCAATAATAATCCAATCATAGGCTCTTAAGTATCTGCTTATTTAACTCCAAATGGCAACTTTTATTTTGGCCAGGCAGTAAACATACACACAACTGCTCTGCACATGAGCACAAGGTATTTTAGAATATGAGTGAGATTCAAACATTTACATGGCTAATAGTTTTCTTTTAAACTGATTATTTTAGATCTACACCACCCCATGAAATTGTATTCAAATCATTTTTGCATTTACATGAAGGCTTTTTAATCTGACTGAGCTATCAGTTATTTAGTTGCATGTAAACAGGGCTATTGATTAATCCACTGGAGTCTAACAGATTATGCTGACTTTATTGGAGCTTCAAAGGCCTGGCCACCATTCACTTGCATTGTATGGGCCTACAGAGCTGAAATGTTTTTCTAAAAATCTTTTAGTGTTGGCAGACAAGAGTCAAAAACATCTGAGATGGCATGAAGGTGAGTAAATGATGAGAATTTTCATTTGGGGTAGAAATATCCCTTTAAATTACTCTAGCAATGTAACATCTAAGACAATCAGTCTACATTTCACAAGGTTAAAAACAGCAAGTGGTTGCTCTTAGATCTTGAAGACAGCAGTGAAATCAAAAGATACACAGTACAAACTATATATAACAACTCAAAAGAAACAATTTCTGTAAACAAAGGGATTCAAGCAACACGTCAACTGGTGTCGACTGATCATAGATGCCAGCTTTCTTCGCAAGTGTGATAGAGTGAATCAAACTTGTGCAGTTTGTTTACGCTGAGTTGAGCCATCTTGTCAGGTACTTCATGTTAAATCCTACTCAATGGCAAATATGGCCTTAATAACTATATACAGTGAATTAGCCACATACTACGAACTACATAACCTCAACCTCACAATCAGACTTCCGTTAAAACAACCAAATATTGCTTGTGATCCAGGCCTATTTCTATTGTGCTAAAACTAAAACTTTTGACTGAACTTCACAAGCTTCTCCAATTGCAATGGAAAGAGCTAATTCAATCATCATTTGCCTTGAAATGTGAGAGCAACACAGTCTGAATCTGAGATCTAGAATTACACAAACCATATGGGATCATGAACTTCCTCATACAATCTCAAGAGTCCCTGGTGCTGTCAACACTGAGCAAAGACCACCATCCAAAACCATTTAGCAATTAGACTACAAGATACTGACACAGGCTAAAAAATTAAATGACCATGAAATCCAATCCATTATCCCGATATTTAAAGCCAAGTCTAAAGCTTTGGCAGCTATCATTTGCACTGATGTAAAGCATCGATGACTTCCTACGTCAGATGACTCGATCAAGAATCGTGGGCTTGTTGATCAAGCTGATTAAAAAAAACTGTGTAATTAACCTTTAATATTTCATAGTTTCAAGTCTACACACAACTAGACAAAGGTTGAACAGTTGCACTGTTATGACCGTCAACCCCCCTAGTAATGCTTTATTCCTCAATCATCTTTTTAATCACAATATTCCTTTGTTTATCTGACTTTCTAAGTTAAGTAAACAGTATTTTAGCCAGATGACTTTTGCACTCAGCTAGCATATAAGCTTGTTTAGCTGAGACCCGTCGACTACTTTTCTCTCTTGCATGACTCAGTTACATCTTTTTCTAAAAAGAAGGTTAAATATATATGAATACATACCAGTTATTATTCAATGTTTGGCTGTTGGGAAGGCCAGAGAGGATAAGCCTCATAAAAACACAAATGGATGCTAAACGCTTAGCCAACCAGCTAACGCAACGTCTCTACTTGTAAGGTTTTTCTTCTATTAAACTGACCTAAATAGAAGCATATAGTAGTGATCGCTAACTTACCTCGAAATATACCGGGTGAGGAGGTAATCAATCGGTTTATCTGTGTTTTAAGTGCCCCATTTGAGAGCTGCGCTTCACTTACTGACTAGCCGGTTCGCTAAAGTGAGTGAAGAGATGATGACACGCTGAGGGTTGCCCAACAGAAACCCTCACAGACTGGATCTCACAACCTAACGAGCTGCCTGCCTAGATACAGTGGCGTAGATTTCAGAGGGGATGGAGGGGAGGTAACCCCCAATACTCAAAACAAGCAAGTACAATCTCCCCAATATTTATACCATGATCAATGGAAACATGGAAATTCTTCACACTGTAGACCCCAAATACTCAAGCCAAATCTACACCCTTGCCTAGATAGACAGCATTGTCAAGGCGGCACAAATGCTATCTAGGTAGGCAGCTCACCAGCTTTCGAGACACAACCAAAGTGTATGCACCATTTTTTTTTACATGCAAATTGTTGTTTTTATATTAATTTGACTGTAATGTATAATATAAATTATAATCACCACTATTATTACTACTGCTGTTTTATTTGGTCATTTTGGATCACTTTTCACTTGGTACGTTAGCGATTACATGCCAGGCGCATTATGCCTACTTTTCATATTTATTGTTGTTATATGTATTTATTTTTTCATTGTTTGCATGTCTTGTTTACAAATCAGTCTTGTCTGCTATGTTCTGCTGATCAAATAATTAATTCCCCTGAATACTTCTATATAACTGGACATAATGACATCCAGACATTTACAGTTAGTGTAAATTCAAGGCATTGTAGGCATTTGCTATACATAATTGTGTTTTACAGTGAAAAAAAAAAAAAAGGAAACATACAGAAGTGGTTCATACACTGGAGTGAATGCAACAAATATAAAGGCATAACTGCTTGAAAAACACTTACAATTCCCTGTATGGAGGGGAAAATATGCCATGCAAAAGTGTTCATAACCTTAATAAATTCCCACATTTTCTTTGCTACAAACATATGCAAATGTTTTTATTTTATTTAACAAAGCACTGAAAATAAAAATAGTCTTAATAGTATACATTAAGAATGCCTTCTCTGTGCACTTGTATCACATTTTTATTTTGCGATTCTAATGATTTGGAAAGCCCTTAAAACAAACAAATAATGCCAGTGGGAGTTCACTGGGCTAAAACATATTTATTACAAAAAAAGAAAAAACAATGTACACAAGTTAATGAAAATGAGCTTTAATAGTTGTGACTCACATAATACACATACTTCACTCTTGAAGTAATTAACTGGGTTCCAAACCTGTATGATATTCTTTTTACAGTGGAACACAAACAGAGATGTTAGGCACAATGTTGGCCTCAGTCACCATTTGCTTTTATAGTATAGAAGAAAAAAAAAAAAAAAAAAATGAAAGTGAATGGTGACTGAGCCTGTCACTCCTTCACATTCTGCCTAACATATCCTTTTGTAAAAGTCTTATGGGTTTGGTACAACATGAGGGTGAATAACTGATGACAGAAATGTAATACTGATTGAACCATCCCTTTTAGCATTTGGTCCATTCATACAATAGTCATGATGAGCAATGAGGATCTCCACTATATCGTATCACTACATGAGAATAACTGAGCTCCTCAGAACATGATGTCTTGGTCTCGGTTTTATAACCAGATATCAGAGGTACAGTCTCCACCAGGATATCGGAGTTCATGGGCCAGGGCAGGACCTTCTGGCTCTGCTCCGAAATCCACAAGGAACTCCTCATTGAGCTTTAGGCCACCTTTATCTGTGTCCACATCAATCTGAATAATTACTGAACCCTCCCTAAAGTTAGAGTAAAAGCCATGTTAAGCATGTAAGAAAAAAAACAGTGAGGTAACATTTGAAACAATTTTAACAGCCAAATTGCTTGATCATTATTTATATATATATATATATATATATATATATATATATATAATATAAACTGCAAACTTACTTGCAGTTGTCTCTACATATTGAGCTGGGATAGGAGACAATAATTTAAAACATTTAATTGATACCTTAACTTTTAATAAAAAGCATTCTCACTTCACAAGGTCAGGGTAGAACTGCTTGTCCCATGCACTGTATAAAGAGGTGGTGACGTAGAGTCTTTTTCCATCCAAGCTCAGCTGTAGCATCTGAGGTCCTCCCTGTACTCTTTTTCCCTGATGTGGAAAAGAATGATTAACCTCCAGCTAATGATGTGCTCTAATTGTCAGATTTAGGTTTGTATGACCTGATGATCTGGAGGACAATCAGTTGGATCATCTGCAATTCTGTTAGTTACTATGTTAAAGAAAACACCTTATGCAGTTTTCCCTTGTGTACACTGTTGATTCAAATATAAACACTTAGCACAATCAGTTTTATTATAAACAACAAGAAAATAAAATGATCACCATTGTTCTTTAAACAAAAGGGGTGACATGATCTGTACTTAGAAATGGAAAGGTACCTTCACTATCCGGGGAGCTGGCTGGCTATTCAATTCTTTGTCCTCCAGTACTTTAACAGGTCCATCTTTCAAAATGCTGCCCCCAAGGAACACCTTCAAATTTTGATTTCATAAAATTAAACCTAAATTGCACTGTTTAGACACTACTTGCTTTAGACTTTATAAATGTAGACCAAAGTATCTTCATTCTCCCTATCCAAGATGTCTTACCTGACCAACCATACGAGGATGCCTCTTATCAGTGATGTCATACTGTCGAATGTCTCCATGTAACCAGTTACTGAAGTACAGGAAGCGATCATCCAGTGAGATCAAGATATCTGTAATGAGACCTATGGCAAAGGATATTTCAACAAAGCGGGGAATATAAATCCATTTTAAATGAGTGTCTAACAATTTTAAGAATGCTTACTAAAGCATCACTATTATTTTTTTTTTAGGGGTTTGTTCCTTTGAATTTAACATCTAAATTGTTAACTCGCCTCATACCATTTGTGCTACAGACATGAATGATACAAATCGTGTGAATTGTTGAGAAGAGGTGTGCTAGTATATTTCTAAGTAACTTCTCTTATCGGTACTTGGTCTCAGCCAATACCTAAAACTAGGTACTTGGTACTTTTATCATTCTTCAAAAATTGTTATCAGTGCATCTCTAGTTGCCACAATATACATGATATATTTATATATGATGTCATGAACACATAGCCAAAGATGGCTATGTATTCATGTACTAAACAGCCATTTTTTACCATTGTGTCATGTCTCGGCCTCTTGCTATATTTTAAAGAAATGTTATTTTGAAAACACATTTCAAGATACATGCATTCTGTTGCATCTCTATTTGTTGCGCTGCATCTAGCTTTTTTTAATGCAAGAACCACTTACTTGGCATCTCAGAAAGAGCCCAACCTTCCACCTTTTTGCTTGGAACTTTGATGACTCGCTCAGCCGCCCAGTCCCCTTTCTGAGACACACAAAATTTAAACCTAAGAACATTTACAGTATTGGCAAAACAATGCAGTATCATTAAGAGTAGATTTTGACATTGGCTGGCTTTTGTATGTACTTGCCGTTGTCTTATAGAAGCGGAAGACTGTGCCCTGAAGTGCACAGCCCACAAAGCCCTCAGCTGCAGCAGGGTCATGCAAGAATCGGATCTCTAGAGGGATTGCACCCTCTTCTCCCAGATCCAGAGTTTGGATTCGCTTATGGGTGGTCCAGTCCCACACATGGAGGCACTGTCCATAGTGACCTACAAACATTATCAAAAATTATCAAATCAACAACCTTCAGCACATCACAAGTACATTTCTCTGAAGCACTTTTGAATGTACACATACCAGCTTTGACATCTGCAGGGTTAAAGCCATGTCCCAATGCTTTGGGTGCGCCCCACTCAGTGCTTATCATGACGTTATGGAGAGGCTGGTACCAGAAGTCATAACCAAAGGGTGCCGCTTCACCTGGGTGCTCCCAGTTGCCAATAACTTCGAAAGTCTTCCCATCCAACAACACAAAACCACCTTAAAACAAGCTCAATTTAGTGCATATGTAGGTATTTATAATTCATATTAACAATACAATGAAAGGGAAAACAGCATCTTACCTTTGCCGTTACCCGAGGGATCACCCATGGCACTAATCATGATTTGGCCACTGCCAAGGCAATGGGAAGTGTGGGGGTTGGCCAGGCCACATTTCCAGAACAGATCTGTGGGCTCCACTGTCTGGTAGTGGAGAGACATAAATGAATAATATGTGTGGGTTTGGCAAGAACTAAACATTCACTGAGTCAATAATCATGCATTAATGGGTGTTCACATTAGATTACTTTGGACCCCAACAAATATGGGCAAAAGTATATGATGTGACACTCAAGGTCCTTTCAAGAAATTCAAAATGCACTACATGTTAGCTACATGTTTGAATTGCATCCAATTGGTCAACCTGTGACATTTAGATCCTCTATCAGTTTCTTTTTGCTATAAACATTCTCAAATTAGGGTTCACAAAACTTGAACTTTAGTACTAAGTGAAAGACGAACATTCTACAGGTTTGATTGCATGTCCATTTGCATGTGTATGAATGGAAGTGAATAGAACACAAAATGTAGTGTGAACCTTGTGAAGCCGCGGGGCCATAGGATCCGTCCCGACATCAACGATGTAGATACGAGAGGAGATCAGGGAAGGCAGAATAAGACGGTTGCGTTTTTTGGAGGCATCGCCATAGCAACTGCTACAGGCATTCCAACCAGAATGGTGTAGCTCATCCTTCAAATTGGGCATGGGTAACCTGTGAATCACCTAGACATAACCAATACAAAAGCATAGTGAAGTACTGCTCTGGAATATCCCATTGAAAGATACCTCAATGGTGCAAAAGAATAGCACATACTCAAGAAAAGCAGAGGTAGAGGGCAGTTCTTCAAGTATATGCATCATATTTGTTTTTACCTTGCAAAAATTGGGTGACTGTGGATTAACATCAACAGTTGCAAGGTAGTCAGGTTTCTCAATGTCTGTATTGCGATAAATGCATGGCAGGTAGACAATCTCTTCTCGAGGGCCTGTTGCAAAATTGAGGGCTTTTATTCAAAGCAACTTAAAATAAACAAGCAGATTAAAAAAAAAGCCCAGTATATGTTGTATCATATCTTAAAAGGTGCTGTAAGGGATTTGTGCCATTCTAGAACTTTAACCAGACCAGCATTTTAATTAGCCACGCCCTTGCTTTCAAAAACACAGTACTCCAAAGACAAACTAGAGACCGCTACTGGCAAGCATGCAAGCATGTATGGGATGCCCTGATAATGCAAGTATAGCTGCAGGCAGGAGATCTTCAAATTATGGTGGAATCTCCAAAAGAGAGCGGGGTTACTCCAAAAGGGAGTCACTTCCATTCACAGTTAGGGTTAGGGAAAGGGTTAGCCTAGGGGCTCCCTATATCTTTGCTGGTGGTTTGGAGCTCCCACCTCCTTGGAGCTCTGCCTGCAGCTATAGCCTTCCTTCTCTGTGAATGCACACAGTGATCCAATCCTATGAGTTGGGGTCAGGACTATCTAGATTTTTGAACAAAAGGAGACTAGAGGCATAATCATAAAGTTTATTTATTTATTTAGTTTTATCGCCATGTCAGCATCACTGGCTATTTTCTTGGCAAGATCAAGGTAGTTTCATTTATTTTAAATTTTTGATAAAAATTTTCCCTGGTGAAGCATTTTTGAAAACATCCACTAAAAAACGTTGAGTAAAAATGTTGCCTAGTGGCATTAAAAGTAGGACAATCCAGTAAAATGTGTTTTATAGACAGTGGTGTCTGACAAAAATCACATGGTGGCCCTTCCCCTTTAAATAAAACATATGAGTAAGTCTGGAATGACCAATATGGAATCTTGTGTAAACAGTCTGGTCATGTCCACACTTAAAAGGAAAACTTGTGAAAGATCTTTCATTGGTCAGTGGGCTGCTTGGTACCAAGTGAGTCTCTTGAAGACAAGAGGCAATGGGATTAACAACAGCAGATAAATGCAGCAATTCAGCAAAATGTACTTTAATCCCTCGGGAGTTCCACTGAATAATGTGATTATTTATTCTCAAGTAGGCAAAACATGCCATTTACTTCTGCATTTAGCAGATAAGCTACGGCTACAAGTATTATGTTCTCTTTCATTTTAATATCCTTTAAAGTTTTAGTCTTTTGACATCTTTTTCCTTTAAGTTTTGGTAATTGTGTTCTTAAACTACTTTGTGTCTTTTTCCCTCTTGAAGATTAGTTGTGTTAAGATGACAGACTTCTTCAGTGACTTGGGTCAGACTTAATATAATTTGGCTTTGGTGCATTCGAGTCTTCTTTTTAGCTGAGATAGAATCTTTGTTTATGTATTGTGGTTTGTCATCATTTACCCAGGTCAAGTCTGTCAGGCATTCAGCAGTGCTCATGATTGGTTTTACCAGAGAGGCATAAGATTTCCTTATATTAAAAAGCAGGAGACTCCTCAACCACTCTGTTGAAGCACGCAGCTCACTCTCTCTGTACATTTTACTCTCTGGATTTCCTTCTCTTTGATCCAAACTGGACAGACTTTTGATGAGGCAGTGTGATCAGCTGCACAGTTGCTGCATTTTGCTGATCTTGCTCAGCCTGATTCATGTCCTGCCTCTCCACAATCACAGCATACTGACTTGTCTTTACATCCTGCAGAGCCATGGCCAAATTTTTGACAATTAAAACAGGGGGTTTGAATGAAGATGTTGACATGTACACTCAGAAATCCTAATTGGATCCTTTCTGGTGGTTGTGGTTTGTTGAAATGTCACTATGCAAGATCCTTTAATCATCTGGTCTTCTTTTTTGATCATAATTCTTTTAACATTTGTTACACCTTGTTTAGTCAATTCCGATGCTATGTCAGCCTCTTGTAGCTCAAGCCATCTTGTAGCTCTCTGGTACAGATAACTCCTTTACTGCTGTTTAGAGATGGATGATATAAGGCTTTTATAGGAACATTGGCCAGTGTATTAGCATGCATTATATTATCTGCGTGAATTGTTTTGGAACATTCCACCAGTATCTGTCTAGAGCGTAGTTTTTTTTACATCTTTAACTGTCCCTGCTATACCAGAGATTACTTTTTGTATTGCAAAAGGGGACAGCTAGTCAGAGGCATGTCAGGTGGTACAGATTCTAAAAGTATGAATGAATCTCTGCTAATTTTCAATTTTTTGGGAGATCATGCAACAAATATCAGTCATCATGCACATTCTGTTCCATCTTTAGTCGTTTAGGGTTTTTTTGGTTTGTCTTGTTTGTGTTATTTCATTTCATTACTCCTGCCCCCCCACCCACCTCGAAGTCCAACAAGGGGATACACAGAGCTGCGGGAATCCTCAGGATATGCACCAAGGATACTGGGGTAATATACGCAAGCAAAAGTTAATATTCCTCAGCCAACGCACTTTAGGGCAAGTCTTGACATGCCGCTTGTTTGGACCAGGTCCTTCCAACCTCCCGTCTATGTGAAGTCAGAGCCAAAGCACTGTGTTGGCCCTGAAGGAGCCGCAGCAACCCACAATCCTCAAGTGACAAAGTCATGGGTTACAATTTACGGCATAGAAATCACCCCATTTGTTGCCTCTTACGATCAGCGAGGGGGTGCTGTGCACCTATTCTACCCTGAGTCCCCACAGGGGCATATATGGAAAGCGATTTTGAAAATGTTGTTTATTTTGGCAATTCCGTCCGGTGATGCAGAAATAACTAACCTTTCATGGCATCCAGAGGGCTTTTATATCCAGGTCCACATCCTGAGCAAGTTGAAGCTGCAAGCAGACAGCAAATGTCAGATATCTCAAGTACATTACTATGTTTACAATGTCAATCAATAACTGAAGCAGGCCAGACTCTAACATAAGTCTAACATTAAATCTCATACTAAAATAAATAAACAACAATAATACACCAATCATTTAAAATGTAAACCAGGAATGATGCCATGAAACCCATTTTATTTGTTATAGTTGCTCAATAACTAATAATGGTATTATTTAGTGGAATCAGTCTCTTTACCTACATAATGTGCCAACAAATGACTTTTTATAATCCAATTATAATCTGTTATTTCATAAGGAGGCAGCGCTGCCACACCAAGTGAACTCTTGAACATAACTAGATAATAAATTCTTACTCTGTCCTGTAAATATTTAAAACAATTGCACACAAACTCCCACATATGTGCAATTTCACAACAATCAAAGAGACACTGTGTCTTGCCAAGTCTTGTTCAACATCCTTCCCTTGAAAACCAGACAAATGTTTATGGGTTACTGTCAGGTCAGTCCTCCACTGACAAACCATCTACAAATCTTAAAGTGATGTGTATTGAGATATGCAAGGCAAAAGTAAGAATTCTGAAGGATCATATAAACTTATGGCTTACTTTTCTAAACATCTTTAATGCTTTTATACATACTTGGGCTTATTATAGATCTTTAACTTCCCTTCACAATGCAGACTTTACAAGCAAACAGACCTATTATTTCTCATTTCATTTTTTCCCCCATTATTATTTTTCTTTATTGTACACTCTCACTAACCCATTAGTATTTTTAAGATACATAATATAATTTATAATTTAAATTATAGAATTTATAATACATAAGAATATTATAATGTTTGAAATAAAAAAAAACTGCAATAACCACACACATTTGCTTAAACTGTAAATCAAGCAATGCAACTGGGGGAACGTTTTTTATTTGGCGTAGAGTACAATAGTTTTTTGATGCATAAATATATTATGCATCAAATTCGAGAGGGGGTCTAAACTTACCATGTCAGATTTTACCCCATCTTTTAAAATTATGCAATGTAAATTATTTGCACGCTGTCTGCAAAGTTTAGGAACGATTGTAGTACACGAAGTCCAACTTCCACGAAAGCTACATACATATATATTATTTTGACAGGTATGAATGTAAAAATGTATAGAATATGTTTACACTTCAACTATTTAAATTGAAATGTTCGAAAATAAGAAAGAAAAAAAAAGTGCATTAGAAGTGACACTTACCCATGCTGGTGAACTCAAAGTCGGAAACTCCGTGAAGGTTGCGCCGACTAACCGAATATGCGTCTAGTGCAGGAGTATTTTATCTCGTTGAACTGCATTAACTCTTTCAGTGAAGAAATACAGTGCCTGAAGCGCCACTGCGAGATGATCCTTAAAAACCACACCCAGGGATTTAAATGCAGAATAAACGGTAGTTCATATAACACATCGGTCTCAGGTAAACAACCGGTCTAGAAACATACATTTGCAGAAACAGGAAACAAGCCCCCCGTTTAGGCTACTGCCACTGAATTAGGTGTTGCAGTTTGCGGTCTCGCAGTGAGACCACGTTGGCAAGGCGGAAGCCACTCTGCAACTGCTTTATAAGGTACTTTCCGCCGAAAACAAATCGCAAAGTTTTTGCTTGTGTTATAATGCATGAAGGTTAAATCTACCACTCCTGCCTGCAAGAATCTGAATCGGCACAAACCTGTGCTTTTCATGTGAAAAACTGTTATCTTAATAGTATTCTATAACGTGCAAGTAATACGCATGCTCCACAAATTGGGGTACAAAACTAGCAGCATAGGAAAACATGTTAGAACTAATTAAAAAGACATTTAAAGCTCTCCAGTAATTCAGATGTTTCACCGCAAGTGTTGTTCTATGGTAGTTCACCATAACTCAACATCCTGACCACATTAAAACATCAGAGGGTGGGGAATAGAAATATAGTGTTTATACACAAGCAGAGTTTATTTAGTTACTTTTTATTAATAAGAAAATTGTTATAGAATGCAAAAACACTACACAACCCCAAAATAAAAAATTCTGTCATTCTGTGGAAGAGAAAAGGGGATTTTAAGCAGAATGGGAACCTCAGTAACCATTAACTTTCATTGCATAATTTTTCCCATACAAAGACTGATGCTTGCATTCTGCCGAATATCTCCTTTTTTGTTCCATGAAAGAAAGTCATACAGGTATGGAACAACAATTACATTTTTTGGGAGAACTATACCTTTAAATAATCCACGCTGGTTTAATCTTCTTGGCAGTTGAATCAAAACATCATAAAGTCTCCCAGTTACCTTTGTATTGTAATCAACTTACTTTAATTGTTCACATAAGTCCCAGTTTTAGTACATTGTACTGTAGTTAAATACAGAATGTTGAGAGATAAAATCAGAATAAGCACCTTTACAAAAACGGAGGGGCTCAAATAATATGCTACACAATATTTTGTTTTAATTGAAATGTTAAAAGATCACACACAGTGTAACTACACCATCCTGTGGTTGCGAAGGTAAATTCAGATACTGAAATCAATTCTTAATATACATATTTTAAAACACACACACACTCACTAATCGCACTTCCATTCATTGTTGCAACACCAATACTAAGACTCACCAGTTTGTCAGATCTGCCTTCCGCCGTTTAAAAGGAATGTAAATAGATAAAAAAAAGCAAAGCGGATGAACAAAAAAAAAAAAACAACCAGAGTCAGTTGTCAACCAACACTACAAGATAAACTTCAGCAGAGCCATACATTGTAATATAATCTTGATGTACCACGAATACTTATAAAGATGTAAAGGAATACAAGCAGTTGGGATCAATAATGGCCAACTGCAAAAACTATATTAAAGCTGAAGTGTGTAATTTCTGCGCGACTAGTGTCACCAAACAGAATTGCAAAAATTATGGTTTTCAAACAGATTTTTAAACACTCATCCTATCTACAACTGTTCATCAAACAGTTATTCCCTTTTCAATCTCCCACTACTGTGTAGGTCTTTTTGGGACACTCAGACAATTTTTTGATAGCACCACTGAGCCAGTGTTTATATTAGGAAACAACGAAAAAATGCCTTACTTCTTTCTAGTTGTCTTTACAATGTAGGCTGGGATGGGGATAGTTTTAGAGGTCGACCGATTTGGATTTTGCAGATACTAAAGTAGCGCAAAAGGCAGTGAAGGGTGAGGGTCGAAATCCCTTGTCTCTTCAGATATATCAATACATATATATATATCCTTTTATATCAATATCTATCTATATTCTGTTGCTTAACTTATAACAGCAGATAACTGATTAATTGGCCAATAGTATTTAAAATCAATTTATAGAATGTTAAAGAAAATGTGTAGAATTTTCTTACAATAATGGCCAGACACAGAGGATACAAAAGTCCAAAATGAATAAAATCCCAGATGTATTTTATTGTTCAACCAAAATCCCAATAAATGACAAGAAAAAAAAAAAATTAGATTTGGTGCATAATGACTTCTAAATTTAAACAAGCCCAAAACACACACAAAAAAGGTCTTATTTTGAAATTAGTTGGCTCTGTTAAAATGCTCTGTATTTAAGGATTTAGTAAATTAAGCTTTTTATAGCCTATATTTTCATCAGATGAGGTTTAATGAAGGATAAGGTTTATTATTATTCATAAGATTTGAAGTTGGTGGCACGATGCATGTGCTGACAAGGCACGTTTCCATATAGTCACAATTGTCTTTACAGGTCTTCGCTTCCATTTAGAACACTTGAGTATCTAATCAAAATATGCATCGAAGTGAAGATAAAAATATGGATTAATACTGGCAATGAAAATAGATTTAGATCTAGCAAATACAAACATAATTGTTAAAGAATAACCAAAAAAAAAAAGCAACCATCTAAACAGATTAACTGATAAAAACCGATTGGTCTACTTCATAAAATTATTTTAACATCACACAACTTACACACTTCAGCTTTAACAAATAATAAATAACTGCATTAAACAATAAAAAAAAAAAAATTACCAACTTTATCATTGGTTCATCATTTCACGTTTAATAATTTTATATTATGCAGCTAGTCTTTGAGTATCTATTGTAGGTCAAGTAGTTTGAACCTGGCATAGTAAAATGTATCTCAGTACAACTTAAAAATGACTAAAACATTTGCAAATTATAAAATGACTTAGAGGATGTCAAACCCAAAAACAAAAAATGTCTGTCCAGACAAAGAAAACTCCAACACTATATGTCAGCTGTTTGATTATGCTCAAGAAAAAAAAAAAAGAATGAACAGAAGAAAACTTTGCAAATCATGCATTGTCTATCATTTTAATCTATAGTAAAAAAACAATGCGTTTTTTTTTTTTTTACATTTTCACTCCACATAAATATAAACAAGGGGTCTTGACAGGGACATTCAAAGTCACATTTACAAGCTTGTTTAGTCCATAGATCCATCCGTTACATTTTGAGAATGCTTTATTAGATCAAATATCACCTGTTTGATGCGGAGTCTGTTTGGTCATCAATAGGATCTAGACCAGATTCTGAGATATTGTCTTGTTCGGAATTGTGTGAAGGGGCCTCCGATTCAGGTGATGAATGAGAGAAATCTGTAGACTCACTAGAAATTTCCAAACATTCTTCAATCCTTTCCTGTGTTTGTTGTTCTGTCTCGTTGCTGTAGGTCTGTGCTTGATCTTCATCGTCCGTTTGATCATCATCATCATTTTCCTGTGTTAAATCAATTTTCACAGCAACCTGGCTCGTTTTATCTCCTGTGTAAATGTCAATTGCCTCAGAATCCTGTGTTAAATCAATTTTCTCAGTAATCTGGCCCACTTTGTCTACAGTACTTGTGCCCACTGGCTCTTCTTCTGATGACTCAGAATCTAGCACTTCAGGTCCAAGAATGGCCTCTGACAGCAAATTAAACAGCTCCAATGGTCTACGTGGTAAAGCTCCATGCTTTTCCTGATCAGGAATCACACGTGCCAAGCAGAATGAGTGCTGGATAACTTCAGGTTTATTAGAGAAGCAAGACATGGCATCTTCTAACCAGGCAACGAGATGCTGCAATAGATCTTCAGGCTGAACTTCAGATTCGGCAATGTCATTAGCCAAATATTGTGCCCAACGAGCATGAAAGAACCTTTGCAGCACAGGGCGTACACACATCTCCAGAGGTTGATGTCGGCAAGTACACCCAACTGGAACAATGGCAGTTAAAGTTTTGGTGCTACTTACCGTTGATATGAACTCTTCAGACACATTGCTGTGATGACTGTCCATTACCAGCAGGGCCTCCTTCTCATTCTGCGAATCGAGATGCCGTTTCCACACTTGGGTGGCCCAAATCTCTAGCTCTTCTAGCGCACTAAAACCTTCCTCTTTCAACATTAAAAGAATAGAGTCTGGGGGGCTGCTGCTCAACTTGCTCGCAGCACGACTTGTAAAGAGCATTGCAGGGAGCACTGTACCATCTGCAAGCATCGAAAGATAAATCTTCACAAAAGGCTTCCCAGACCCAATCAACTGAAAGGCTTTCTCTCTACTTGTGCTGGTATTCAGCATATTGAAGTCTACAAAAACAGAGAGCTGATCCATAGCACCAATGACACATTGTTTTACAATGTTTGTCTGAATTTGACTGTGCATGGATCCTGTGAATCGGAGGCAGTTTTCCTCCATGTTGCGAGGAAGTTCACGTACTGCGACAGAGGCATCAAAGCCCAATTTGTGCCTTAACATGAAGCTCACAGCCCACTCGTACGAGATACAGAAAGAGAAGTCATTGGTTTGGCTTTGCAGCTCTGAGGCTTTTTCAAACAGTTTTGCCTCGCTGACAGGACGCTGCTGCTCCCGCTGGGCCAGAACCCACTCCACCAGATGTTCAATAGCCTCTCCACAGCTACTGCCTTCACTTAAAAGCTTTACTTGCTTCTCTTTCTCTCCAAGCCAGGTTTTAATGAGCTGAGGTTTGGCACCCATTTCTTTAGATGCCTTCTGGATTCCACAGCACAATGCAAGCAGTAGTATTCGCCGCTGACGAATAGACAGAATCTCTTCTCTGTGTTTTACAGGTTGTGTAAGTGTAGAATTGGTTACAGTGTCGTTCCTTTGTCGGTCCATGTTTTGATGTGGCTGTTCCTCATCACTATCATCTGTATTGGTGTCTGTATCTTCGTCCTCCAGGGGAGCCATTTCCTGGTCCATGTCTTCATCCAGCCCAACACCTGAAATACTATTGTGGTCCACTGATGATCTGCGGAGGCCTCTTTCAGTCTTGATTTTTCCAGTGTTATAGCCGTGTGCAGTCAGATTTCCTTCCATGGAAGGGACATAGCGTGTCACTTTGAATCTGTATGACAAGAAATTAATGGAAAGAATGAAAAAAAAGCAACATATGACAGTAAAGAATACTGAATGAAATGTGTTTTTCTAACACTTATTCTGTATATTAAAATCTATATTTAGAATTCATCAAAAGGGTGCATGAACAATGGTTACATTAGATATACTTAATTTTAAGCAGGAAAAAAAAAAATAAAAAAAAAAATATATATATATTTTTTTTTTTTTTCCAGGTTACAATTTTGAATAAAACTACTCCAAACCAACACCAACTTTGATTGTGAAAATACATACTTCTTAGGGGTGATGAATCCAACTTTAGCGTTACCTGTATAAAAAAAAGAAAATAATTAACAGAGATTATAATTAACTAAGAAAATGAAAGCAAACAATGTGTATAATCTAGATGTGTTTATTTTATAATTAAATGTTAAATACATGCTAAAAAAAAAAAAAGCATGTTTTGTATATGTTCTAACAATATGTATTGCCATCACGCAGTCATCATCACTCTTAATTATGGCATGTAAATTAAAAAGCTGTATGCAAACTATAAATTCTTGCATTTAAATTAATTAGGAAAAACATTGATAAGCATTTAGTGTTAGTATCGGAGTTTTATAACCTTGGAAATTGGGTGAGAAACCATGGAAGTCCCAGAAGCAGCAAGAACGTTTGCACAGATTAACAAGGCACACCGTACATCCATATACACTCTCATGGCGCTCATTTTTCAGATTGCAAACTTTACATCTCCTTGTCCTACGAGTAATTTTGGCTAATCGATGTCTGAGCCCTTCTTGCATTTCCACATCTTCTTTTTTTATAGTGCATTGCTGAAGTGTGCTATCATGCGTTTGGTTCTGACGGGCATATCTTTCAGCACACTTGGCCAGCTGGTACCCCAGACGTTTACGGTAGATGGCCTGGGAGAAGTGACCGCCTGGAAACCATGCAGGTGGGTTGTCTTTGCGGGTCTCCCGTAGGACAATGAAAGAGTTGATGATACTCAAGTTGACCAGAAACCAGAAGAGACAACGCCAATTGGTGTCGAGAAGAAGCCCACCAAGTTGGTTGCAGGTCAACAACTGATTACAGATGTCGACCCCACGCATGTTATCCTGGAGCAGCTTGAAGGCTAGAGGTCTTTCGATAGAGCAAAGTTCACCTGGCTTAACAGTAGATCTCCTCCACACTGTGTCTGGCTGGCCAGCCTCAGCATTTGTGGAGAGACATACCAGCTGCTTGGTATCTTTCCATCTGGTGGCAAGGAGTGGAGTGTATCCATACTGTTGGAAATCCCCTGGATTGTCCAGGAAAGGCTCATCCCAAAACTCAGTGGGCAGAATAGGACTGTTAGGCAGGATTGAGCTTGAGCAATAAATACCAGCTTCATACAGCTCTTGCATGAGTGGCACAGATACTAGTGAGCTGGACAAGAAGATATGGTGATGTTTACTCTGAAGGCCATCCACAAGCTGTGGCACAACAGATTTTCCCATGTCCTTGTTTTTTTCTTGTTGTGTCAAGATTAGCACTCTATGGCAGAAGCCCGACTTGGAGTCGCACAGTAGCCATATCTTTGGCTGGGAATTTTTACTCTTCTCCCTAACAATTCCTTTGTCATGGCTTGGTAGAAAAGCTTGATCAATTGTCAGACACATGTTTGGTTTGTACGCCTCTAGCATGCTTGTCTGTAAGACACTCAACATGGGCTGAAAAAAGAGCATCTTGTCGACACTTTGGTTGTCGTTCTCCACCAGCATACTGCTCATTCTGATATGAGTCCTGATCTGCTTGAAGCGTGTGACAGACATGGTCCTGTAGAACAGCTCTGATGTCCTAGAACCAGAGGCACCTTGGTGATGGTCCCAGGACCAGTATGTCTCTGGCTCCGCCAGGCCTTGGAGGCCCATGATGATACAGAGACCAAAGAAGCCTTTGACCTCCTCTTTAGTCAGAGGGTACCAGTTAGAGTCTCCCTGCCCCAAAGAACACCGATAAGTGGCATAGGCATTAGTCTCGTAAACTATTTGATCAAGGAGGATGTCAGGGAAAAGAAGCTGGAAGTAGTCGAGGACATCACTAGTCTTGGGTAGTAAATGCTGTGGGCCACAACAGTCCATGAATTTTGGCACAGTTTCTTCATCTCTTGGCACACTCCAGTGCTCCATGGACAACCAGTCAGGCTTTGTCCCAACACTAGCTTCATCCCCTTGTGGACCCTCCACCTCCTCCTCAACCCGGCAGAATTCAATATCTGTCTCCAAACACTCTGTAGGGGAGGGGAGGGATTATAGGAACACAGAGTTAGTCTTCTCCTCGGAGTCTCTACCATCACCAATATTCCATTTTACAACACCATGCTTAATGTATAATTGGTTCTGATAGATCAGTAAGCTTTGAAAAAAAAAAAGAAAGAAAAAAAAAATAGAATAAAAACCATTAAGCAGCTCAGAAGCAGCAGATAATTCCCAGATGGAAAGTCCTTGTCGTTATGCATTTGTCATGTTTCTAAATTAATCCATTTTACACTCTTTGTGTACTCCTTCTGACATTCTCCGTTCTGGTGTTGTGTAGTGGGTTTTGGTAAATACTGATTCTCTTTATTTTCCAGAGTGCTTTAAAAAAAGCTTGTAAATCCTGTGAAGTCAAACCCAAGTTTGTCCATTTTGTCAATGGACAGCTTGTGCTCATATGCCAGACTGGTGATCGCAGTTTAACACATACGGTGGGCTATTACAGTTCCTCAAGACTGGCCTCTATGCAAATCTTGCAGGCATAACTTTAATGTTTGGGTTTAGCTTACAAAAAATTAAAAATTATTGTTTAGATAGGATAGGTCCTTCTTTATTGTAGGTGTCCATTCACAGAATAAGTAACAATTGAGTCTTGGTTTCCACGTACCAAGTACATTCTTATGCAGGGTCCAAAATTACCATTTTTCGGCAATGACGGGTAAACTGAAAAATTTACAGTCCATATATTTCTTACCGGACATAATTACAGGCCATGAGATCTGATCTTATGACAATTATTTCCTCTTTCACAGGTCATAGTGTCACTTATAGCTCTAGCCAGTCTCTGTTGAACTGCCAAATGTCTTGTCGAGACAATTTTTTCCTAAAATGTAGCCATAATGCCAATAATGGAGTTTTATTACTTCATTAAAAAAAAAAGAATGTAATTTAAACCATGTATTATGTAAGTCATTTGGCCAGTAATTTTGTTTTGTTTACTCACAAAAACCAATTGTCTCTTGTATTTGGTCCTTGACGAATGTTCATTTTGGACCGTGGAACTTATGGGAAAAAGATGTACTGCCAAGATTCAAGTAGCAGTGTACATCATTCTACTATTAATTTTGGTTCCAAGTTATTGATGCATTGTAGTTAAACTGTATTAGCACCATCATCGTGTAACCAAGTCACTGTGATGACACCTAAAATAAAGATGAATGCAATCTAACTACAGGAGTAAGAAAGTTTAGAAAGAAAATCAAGCATGCAAGGTAGGGGACCATGCAGTGAGACACAAAGGAAATTAAGAGACTCAGAAAAACCCAGGCATGCCTTAATGTTCTGGTGACTCTAAAAACACCCACCTCTACGACTGAAGATACAGTAGGAGTGACTAGGGAACTTGACGAGGTGTTTGGCCATCAAATTCCCAAGATCAGTTGAGTAGTCACAATCTGCACAGCTCAGCTTCAAACCACTTTAAAAGAGCAGAAATTCAAGCAGCTATTAGATCACGGTGTCAGAATGCATTTAAACTAAATTAACATTTAAACATTATTATCTTACCTTGGGGGTCCCTTTTTAGAAGCTTTCGGGACTCTTCCAGGAACATGATTGCTGAAATAAATAATTTTATTTTAATCAGTATCTACATTTTAGATGGAGTTTACACTGAGTAATATATACTGTGTAGTCTTCATGCAAGTTGCAATGTTTTTATCCTTTCACAGAAGGATCATGTAAAGGGATGGCTCAACCAAAAATATCTAGCCCCTATGTCATTTCTGTATGACTTTCTGCTGTGAAACACAAAAATAAATGTTTGGCAGAATATTAGGCACTGACATTATTCCAATTATTCAATTTCATTGTATGGAATAAAAAAGACAAAAATGAATGATGACAAACTGTCAGTCCAGAAAGTCATAAATGTTTGAAACAACATGAGGGCGAGTAATTCTCTGATATCGTGTTACTAGTAGCAATTATATATTGACTCACTTGATCATGTGGTTTGCATATGCACGAGAACAGCATGTGCTGTAGAGGCAGAGCGAGCAGTGAACGTAAGTGGGGTAGTGATTTGCAAAGTCTGGAATGTCAAAAGTGCACTCCAAACACTTCTGTCTGCCCAGCAGTGCCCTAGTGAGCGGGAAACCCCCCCCCCCAAAAAAGAATGGTCATTTATAGTACATGAGTTTCTCTGAGTTATGATTTCCAATCCAACCTAATTTAAATACCTGTTGACAGCATGCACACACTTACCTCTGCTCCTGGAACTTGGCCAAATAGTCAAACATCTTGCTGACCTGTTTTCTTCCAGGTCCTTGTCTTTGGGATTGCTGGTCAGGTTGAGGAATGATAATACTACTCTTTGAATTAGTGGATGCTTTTGAGGATAGCTGACCTGATGTCTTTTTCTGACCAACATATGCCCTAATGGTTACCTGGAAATTGAGGAAAAATTATGAGTAATAAAACAGTAGCCTTCACTCACACTCTGCCTAATATTAAGTAGGTCCCCCTCATGCCACCAAAAGAGTGCCGACCCGCATCTATCACCAGGTTGCATTGTTTTGGTGGCACAAGGGGGGACTACACAATATTAGGCAGGTGGTTTTAATGATGTCACTCGCTTGCGCACGCACATAGTTGATTACATCTTTTCATGTGATAATACTGAAGAAATTACACTTAGCTACAATATAAAGTAGTGAGTGTACTAGCTTATATAATGGTGTAAATTTGCTGTCCCCTCAAAATATCTCAACACACAGCCATTAATGTCTAAACCGCTGGCAACAAAAGTGAGTACACCCCTAAGTGGGCCAGTTTGAACATTTGTGTGGCCACCATTATTTTCCGGCACTGCTTTAACTCTCTTGGGCATGGAGTTCACCCGAGCTTCACAGGTTGCCACTAGAGTACTCTTCCACTCCTCCATGACGACATAACGGAGCTGGTGGATGTAAGGGACCTTGTGCTACTCCACCTTCCGTTTGAGGATGCCCCACAGATGCTCAATAGGGTTTAGGTCTGGAGACATACTTGCACACTCCATCACCCTCAGCTTCTTTAGCAAGGCAGTGGTCATCTTGGAGGGGTGTTTGGGGTCATTATCATGCTCATGTTACGGAGTATTGCGGAATAGAAGAGAAATGGACCATTTTTTTTTCTCTCTCTCAGGAAGTAGAGACATCAGCATTTCCGTTGCTCCAATACCACTCCATCAGGAGCACAGACTAACATTTACAAGAAAGATAGATTTTGTCAAACAGGCCTATAATAAGACAGCCAGCCACAAATACAGAAAATTACAGATGTTGAGAATGAACGTGAGTGCGAGAGGTAGCCTACAGTAATAATTAGCTACCACAAGCATATATTCATTGTGGAAATAAAAAGACTTGTGGCCCGAAAAATAACAAACTTCTCCGTTCACATTGGAGAAATTAAAAAAGGTGGGATATAGTATGTCTTTCTCCCATTTTAGATTAGTAACCTATAAGCAACGCAAAATTTTGAAAATTCATATAGGCTGATAATATCAAGCTAGCAAAATGCCCATGGATGATGCGCAAACATAACACAGATTTCTAGAATTGTATACAACTGTATCTGCTAATTTGGATTAAAACGTCCCATAAATACTTACCAGTTCAATCTTATTGTGAATCTTAACTAAAGTTTACAGATGTTTAAAGTAAATTTATTAAAAGTAAAATAGTAATTAAAATAATGTTGTAAAGAAAATGCATGATAAATGTAAAGAAACATAACGAGAAAATGCAATCATTTATTTATTTTCATTTTGTAGCCCAAGCTCTGTATTAATTTAAATCAGAGAATAATGCTTTCATCTTGCTGACATGTTCCACTTTTCTCCAAGTATTTTTTGCTTATTTCTTTATTCAAACGTTTTATATAAAATGAAAAGAAGAAAAAACATTGAAAGTGCTTGATTAGAGTGATAACTGGGCACAAATGTTGCTACGGTGGGGCAAACACGGAGCAGGTTTCTTTCCAAGTGAATTAGGGTGCGAGAGAGGAGCGGACTATCTGGTCTGGCCGTTGTAATAGCAGCCCCACTATATGGATGCAATGCTAAATTTCAGACACTGCCCAAACTTCATTGGAGTCTGAAGATCAGCGCAAAAGCTATTAATCGGCCATCTGTGAACATGTCACACTGAACGTTGTAAGATTGACGATTTTGCCCTGCCCTCCTGAAATTTGTCTCAGACGGCAGAATTGTGGCCAAAATCATATAGTGTGCACCCGCCTTTAGGCATGCTGCATGGAGGCATGAGGACTGCAGATGTGGCCAGGGTAATAAATTGCAATGTCTGTACTGCGAGACGCCCAAGACCGTGCGCTACAGGGAGACAGGAAGGTCAGTTGATCCTCGCAGTGGCAGACCACATGTAACAACACCTGCACAGGACCGGTACATCCGAATATCACACCTGCGGGACAGGTACAGGATGGCAACAACAACTGGCTGAGTTACACCAGGAACGCACAATCCCACCAGCAGTGCTCGATCTAGATAGGCTGGACGGAGGGCTTGTAGGCCTGTTGTAAGGCAGGTCCTTACCGGTCATCACTGGCAACAACATTGCCTATGGGCACAAATCCACAATTCGCTGGACCAGACAGGACTGGCAAAAAGTGATCTTCACAGAAGAGTCATGGTTTTGTCTCAACTGGGGTGATGGTCGGACTGAAGCTGTAGTCCGGAGCGGGATAGATTTGGAGGTGGAGGGTCCATCATGGTCTGGGGCAGTAGCATCATCGGACTGAGCTTGTTGAAATTGCAGGCAATCTCAACGCTGTGCATTACAGGGAAGACATCCTCCTCCCTCATGTGGTACCCTTCCTGCAGGCTCATCCTGACATGACCCTCCAGAATGACAATGCCACCAGCCATACTGCTCATTCTGTGTGTGAATTCCAGCAAGGCAGGAATGTCAGTGTTCTGCCATGGCCAGCTAAGAGCCCGGATCTCAATCCAATTGAGCACGTCTGGGACCATTGGATCGGAGGGTGAGGGCTAGGGCCTTTACCCCCAGAATTGCTCACAGCAAGAACTAGCAAATCTGGTGCAGTCCATGAAGAGGAGATGCACTGAAGTACTTAATGCAGCTGGTTGCTATACCAGATACTGACTGTTACTTTTGTTCATGTCATGTTTATGTCTTATTTGTTTAATCTTTTATGTTCATAAAAATATTTACACATGTTAAGTTTGCTGAAAATAAAAGCAGTTGGAAGTGAGAGGACATTTATATCTCTTACTTTTGTCCCTGGCTGGAGCCCCTCCAATTCACTTGGCTTTCGGAATGTCCTGTGGTGATTAATTTTATGCTCAACTTTGTCTTTTGTGAAAAGGAACTGAAGACGACATTTGTTGCAGTGGTAAACTGTTGACTTCTGTAGAGAAAAATAATAAATAAAAACAATTAACATAAAAAAAGGTTCAAAATATGTCAAACAATAATGAAAATCTTCATAGTGAATATTCAAAGTAACAAGATATGAAAACAATGCATTCCTATGGACTCCTTCATCAGACCATACTGTCAACCAATATCATCTTTTGAAAAAGAATACCATGTTAAAGCAGAGGCTGATAAAGAATGTGTTTAAAGTATGCATGCATGTAATACTAATAAATGACTACTATATAAACACAAAATATAATATATACTTAATACAATGTATTTTGCATTTAAACCTGAGAATAATTCTGCATTTTTCAGGAGGCAGGACATTTACGCAACCCTCGATACACATATTTTTGGTGCAATTGTCACTAGTGATTTTTGACTAATGTACTGTGGATAGGTAATTAATGTGAATTCTAGCTCACCTGATGACGAACATAGTGCTGCTGGAAACTTCTGGAATTTTTGAAGACCTTTAGACAGTACTGGCACAGAAGGTGGCGAGTATCCTCATGCCAGGTCCGAAAGTGGTTAAACACATCAGAGTAGAATGAGGACCGGTATTCACACACCTGAAAATGTCAGTTTCAGCCATTATAGCTTCTGTAATAGTCTGCTTTATAAGACCATATAATTAAACAGGTAAAGACTCTGTATCAATTAACATTAAAAGGACAGTTCTGTCATGTCTCACTTTCATGTTGTTTCAAACATGTATGACTTCCTTTCTTCCATGAAAGGCAAAATATGATGTTAGGTAGAATGTTACGGACTCGGCATCATAGACTTGCCAAGATGTCATAATTTTCATACCAGTGCGTATCCCAGTTCAAAATCTGTTATACCAGTAATACAGTTAGTTGGACACTCAGTGGTGCTATGGTGTAATTTTGTTGCTCAATGGCCTACACAATAATACAAGGCAGCTTGATTTTAAACTTTTATTTTAATTTGTTTTAACTAAATGAAAAAATAAAGTGCAATCAGATAAAATTGGGTGTTGTTCAACAAACCTCAACCAACACAGCAAACATAGGTAGGCTATGTACAAAACAAACGTGCCAAACAAAAAATGTATACAGTAGTCATGTAAATTTTTTTGCGAAGAATGAGCATTTCTACCTTGAGGGGGGGGGGGTCACTTCATTCTGCACCATTTCAGACCTGGTGCTTGCTGCGCAAATGCACAAATATTTTTTGCCATGTTTACCAGCAGCAGGTAAAGCGGCACATTGGCTTACCAAAGGAGATGTCACTCTTATGGGAATCATACATTTGTTCATTCCGATAAATGGACTTGGTGCAGAATGCGCCCTTAAGCTAAAACAATACATGACGCAACAAGCAGAATGCAGGTGTATCGAGATGCATTTTTTAAGTAATTTTTTTTAACTGACAAGCTGTCAGCTATCAAAGAGGTCCAACTAGAACATAATTACATTGAAAAACGGCACTTACGGATGCAAATACACGTTCATTGTGAACAGCCCTAATAAATAGGCCTAATGGAAAAGGCTACGACCAGGGAGAATGAAAGAAAATGATATCCATGTTTCCTTCTTATAAACTCTACCTTTCCCAATTGAACAAATCAATGGAATAAGTAGGCTATATTGTCCGTTGGTTTTCTTCCCTGTAATGAATATGCCATTTCAGTTAAGCTCAACGAAAAGCGCTCCGTTAAAAACCGGGCTCATCATTTGGTTACGCAAACTTTGCTGTCTTTACAGTGACCCTTTTATGTTTGAATTTAAGGTTCCACTTTAATCTCGTGTCCTTGTTACAGTGTAAAACTGGGCTCATCCGTGATATATATATATATATATAATGCATTAATTCAGTGCAATTAATTTGACAAAAACAAAATAACGCATTAAAAAATTTTACACAATTAAATCGCACCATAATAAGGATGATTCCTGAGAAATGCAAGCTTGTAGTACCACCTGTTTACTCCAGAGGGGAGTAAGTGAAATTTCAGCTGTATGAGCAACGCACAGTTTATACAGTGAAGAAAAGACTTTAGTAGGAAGAACAATGCAAAAATACGTTACATTCTTGCGTTCAAAACACTTGAAGGAGCGCAAATGCAAACTACGGGATCTCAAGATATGTTTAAAGATTAAGTATTAAACTATATATAACTTGAAACAGTGAACTAAACATTTTATGATTATGATGCAACGCACCCGAGATGCTACAAAAGCATGTCTGACGCAGGTGTAGATTAATGGGCTCTTAAACAAGCCCTCATGATAAATCTCCAACTGATTGACAAATTCATTTGTAACATGGATTGCTGTGAACTGTATGACAATGATTGACTTATGATCAATAATATGGTAGTAAACAATACATTGTATTCTAAAGCCACTTTTTGTATTGTCTTATCAATGATTAACTCTTCTGAATACACTCCAATGCTTTATTTTTTACTAAATATTTGACAATTCTCATGCTTTTGATGGAAAGATGATAGAAGACTTGCACAGTGTGACATTGAGCTTACTTGATCTTTCCCCTGCAGTTGCTTTGGTCATGTAGCGTCTGTGTTCTCACACAACTCACCAATAGTTGAACTTGAAGCAAGTATGCAGCTGAATGCATCTTAAACTCATGCTGAAGTTGTCTGTTTCATGTAAATGTCTCTAAATTTGCAACACGTTCGGGTGCATGTGAGTCACTAAAATACAGCACAAACCGCATCCCGCCACGCACGGTTTTTGCCGTCAAATAAAAGTAACGTCTTCTGCGCGTTCATAGTAATTTTGATATGGCGATAAAGAACATTTGGCTTTCAATGCATTCATTTAGGTTTATTTATGAGTCGCAAACTCGTTAGGCTATTGATATAGGAACTGTTGTCATCAAGTAAGTTTCTTTCATAATTTTTTACCCATTTTAGCAGTATAATATTTTGCATGGGTTTCATCCGATGCATAGAGTATAACCGTGGCAAGCCTAGTCATCATTCACTTTTATTGCATCCTTTGGCACTGATTTTTTCTTAAGATCTCCTTTTGAGTTCAACCAAAAAAAAAAAAAAAAAAGAAAAAAGTCAAACATGTTTGGAATGACATGAGGGTGAGTAAATGACTGGTCCACCCATGTTGGACTACCTGGCACACATATGGCATCTCTCCAGGTTTGTGGGTGTTCTTCATGTGCTGCAGGAACACTGGTTCACTCTCAAAGGACCACTCGCATATCTTACACTTGGCTGCAAAGAAAGCATATCAACCACTAAATCAGTCAAGAAAATTTTACTTCCTGTTGTTTACCGTCACTGTAGCAAAGAGTTTGATGCCAAGGGAGATTTTCTTATAGCTAGCATACAAGCAGCCAAAACAGAACAAAGGTCAGGAGACAGGCATGCAACATCTAAATTTGGCAAATATTGAAGACACATTAACGGTGCACTCAGTAATTTTTTTGAATATGTCATCTTGGACTTGAACACTGATACCTAGGGACATGGAAGCAGCATAATTTACACACAATAATGTTTAGTTCCGGATGCCATTGTAGAAATTCGCTATTCAATCAGCTAAGATTAATTTAACCCCTGAGGGAAAGTGTCCAATAACAGGGTGGTTACTAAGATTAAGGTAGTAGTATTCGGCTGATGTGATCCTAACATGGCAGCCATCATGAGGGGACCATCGCCTTATAGATTAAACTAGCTTTTATAAGGTTACTAATTTGCCTTTAGTAAGTAGTAATGTTTTTATACAAACAGTACGTTTCAAAGTTACAATTAATTTAAAAGTTATGAAATGTACTGAGTGCATCTTTAAAACATGAGCCTTTTGCACTATTTTAATGGTTAAATAATGGTTACACTTTATTTTACAGTGTCCTTGTTACAGTGTAATTACTGATTACTACTAATTAACAACACACACTATAGGTTTATGTTTGGTTTAGGGTTAGTTGCTTGTAATTATGCATAATTTACTGTTATTACTATAGTTAATACATGTAATATGTGTAACAAGGACACTGTAAAATAAAGTGTTACCCAATTTAGTTATAAGAAATTGAAAACAAAATGCATTTATACACATATGTTTAATAAATTGTCTCTGCATAAGTTTGGATGTGAATAAACGGTCTTTCAAGCTATTCTCCTCTATGGTTTCAATCAGTGGTCAACTTTGTGTGGGTTGCTAAAGCTCTAGAAATCCAATGTTCAACTTTTTCTGAGCCCATATGACCTAATTCTCTGCAGAGAATGCTGCTACTGTTGCTTTTGCGTAACAGTATTCTAGAAGAATATAAGTTTAAAACACATATGGCTTCCGAGTTTCCCACAAGATGCTGGCTGCCAGTCATGTGGGGAGAAACTCATAAGTGACATCTAACGAGGTGATGACAGTTGTGAGGATACATTCAACTGACCAAAACACAACATCATGGCCCATCTACAGTACATGCTTATCTGGAATAATATTTAGACTGAACATTCTGGGTAACAAAGACTCTCCAATTTTACTTAACACTTCATAAATGTTCTTGTAAAGAACAAACGGGATGACCTTTGATCTGTAAATTAAAGTAGCTCTTACTAGATGACTCAATGACTGTGTGAACACTCTCCAGATGGCACTGAAGGCGGAATGGGGTGGGAAAGCGACGGAAACAGTGCTGGCAGGATGTGTGCGTGTCCATCTCCCCATTTTGCTGCTCCAACTCAACATGATTCTTCAAATGGTTCATAAATCTGCAAGGAGAACAAACACTTACACAACTGCAGCATTATAGTATATGAAAGTAAACGTCTGCTTTGTGACATGCACCAGCAAAAGCTCCTGAAAAAGAACCAAACATATGCAACTAGGAAGAAAAAAAGACCTTAAGTGATATGACACATAATTCCCAATTTAATAACACTGACTTGACTGTCCATTAACTTGCCTAATATTATTCTTCAGCCTCTTGTTACAGGAGTGGCATTTAAATGATAAGGGTTCCTTTGAGTTGTCCATAGGCACATAAACTCTATTTCCCTCAAAAGTGCCATAGTAGAAGTCATCCACCAGCATGACAAGTCTGGGGTCCCCAGCCTTGGTAGGTTGGCTTTCTGTGGAAATCTTGGGAACAACAGATGGGTTCTTAGGTGGTGTGGCTGGGGTGCTCACAGCAGGAGTGGGGTCACTTATGCCACTCATCTGGGCCAGATCTGGGCAGCAGAACTAAGGGGGAAGAGAGAGATTATAAATGGTTTGCACCAATTAAGCTGCTAAGGTGTTTTTAATATTGTTAATTTTCTTCACAATAAATTCCTCACCAAAGGTTAATCTAAGTTTACTGTAATCTAGGTCTTATTTATGCAACCAAAAGTTGACCAGTGTCTGGGTGGTCATAACACATATTGCATGAAAATATTATATAATATGTACTTACACACATATGACTCCGTAAAGCTTCTACCATTTTGAATGGAGCTCCACACCGAGGACATATATGAATGGATGATGGTGATGTATTTGTAATAGGGATCGCTGTATAGAAAGATTGATTTGAAAGAGAAGGTTGAAATTGATCATTAAACTTAAATTTTATGCATTGAACTGAAGATCATGCACTATCAAGACAATATGCAAATAAAACCAACAGCTTCTTACTTTGGACAACATTTTGCTGTGTGACAGGAACAACAGAGGAAGCAACAGAAGGGCCGTTGGTCTTTTGATTGCTCATGACAACAAATGTCTGTGCTTGAGCCCCACCAGGAAGGGTAACCGATTTCACCAGACTCATCAGGTTTTGCACATCCAAGGGTCCATTTCCTTGCTTTATTGTCACTTTAAATTGGAAAAAATAAAAGATGATTAAAATACAATAATAAACTATCCCGGATGCCAGTTCGTATAGCCATGCTAAAATTCATACAACAGTAACAGCAATGACGCAGAACACCTGTTCACAAAACTATATCTTCGAAGTAAGGAGGTCAATATTCAGACATTTTCTTGGAAATAGAACATCATAAATTCCTATTTTGGGCAATTCCATGGAAATGTAAAACATATGGAAAAATAAAAAGTTACCAAATGAACAAAACAGCCTTTTAAAAGTTCTACTGTGGTATAATGAATAATGCCATCCACACCGTTAGAGGGTGCAGCTTACTTACACAATAATGACTGAATCGCTGAATGCAAGGTTAAGCTTACAAGGTTACTAAAGCAAGACCATATTGCGATTTCAATCTTAACTCAATCGCAAAGCCTTAATGGATACCATACCAATGTCTAAGAAGTAGAACTGCAACATATAAGTGATAAAATCGATAATAAAAATCACTGACACTAATATCATTATCGATTAGTTGGACATTTGCGGCAAGCATGGAGAAGCTCGGTCAATAACTTCACTTTACAGCCCAGTGAAAAATGTGTTGCATAACAACTTGTTTGAAATACAATGGAGACAAGTTGAAGCGGAAAAATCGTGACTCACGATGCACATCGCACGAGACCACTTTATAAACACTTCAAAATTAGATCATAATAAACACAGTTTATAGTGGAGCGGTTGCTGCATCAGGTGCATTGAAAGAGGCCTTGTGAAGTTTCATGTGCTTAAGACTTGTGTCTCTCCAGTGCATAGCTTACATTTTACTGCTTTTTTCTATGTTTTGTTATGTATACATATTATGAATTCAAAATCAGGCACAGTTCCATTTTGCAAAACCACTTGTCTTAACACAAACAAGTCTCCGTTCAACTTCAGCATGCAAGCGCACACATCCATGTCAATCAAACTGATTTCAATGGAGAAAGGGAGCGCAATCATTTTGATTATATGTGTGCAACATCATACCGCGATTTCAGTTACAATGTAATCAATCATGCTGCTTTCATGGATTTCATAATGTCACAGAGGTCCAAGTGTGCTCGCTTTAAAGTGTTTTAGATGGTTTCTTCTCATCATGTAAGCGCATGTAATAAAATGAGCTTAGGATGTCTAGACAAAAGTCTAGGATGAGACTTTTCAGCAAAATGTTTTTAATGAGGAACAGAATTGTCATTTTCAGCTGGGAAGCATTATTAATATTTTTATTCTGGTGTCATTTTGCCCTCTGCTGGGCTTATTTTTTGTCCCACTCCATCCCTGATGGATAATTTTACTCTTTAATGAATAGTACTTTTTGTTAAGCTTTACAATGGAAATCAACTGTTTTGCATATATACTGAAAGTAAAAATAATATTAATAATGAATTCCAACAAATTTAATTTAAAAAGTTTTGTGAGAGTATAGAATCGTGTAGTAGAATTCAGTACCGTAAATTGAACCAAATACTTATGCCCTTCATATTTTCATAAAAATAAAAAGAATAATATTTTAATAAATTCAATATGTTTTTTTTTTTTATAAGATTAATCAGAAAAAATAAATTTAAATTGAAGATTAAACTATTATCAAAATAATCATTAGTTGCTACTAAGAAGTCAAACTTGGCTAATTTCAAAGCATTTAACTTTAATGGTTAAACTCTGTGAATCTGCACTGTTTTTGCAGATGATTGTTAAACTGTATATAATACATAATAGAATGTATAATAATGTTAAGGGTCCTGATATTTGATAGTTCTGATAGTGCCAAATGTAATGACTCATTTCACAACTTAATTTAGACTATGGCAAACATTATTTTACTGGATAAGCATGCACGACCCTTAATTTATTTTTGAAAAGTGACAATCAGTGATGTGAATATTTCAGTTTTTCTTTTTTAATAAATGTGCACAAATGTCAACAATTCTGTGTTTTTCTGTCAATATGGGGTGATGTGTGTACAATAATGAGGAAAAAAAAATGAACTTAAATGATTTTAGCAAATGGCTGCAATATAAAAAAAAAAGAGTGAAAAATTTAAGGGGGTCTGAATACTTTCCGTACCCACTGTATATTAGCAACTGGACTGCCATCCAGAAAAAACATGCATACTATTGTTGTAGCCTAGTTGCTGGCTCTATAAAATTAGTCTAGACTTTCTTTAACATTAGCCTCAACAACACAAATCATCTGTAATGATTAATCATAATGATCACGTAAATATTAAGAAATAAACTTTTATTTCTTAATATATTTCTTAAAAACTTTTAATTTGGCTATGTAGGAGTTTAATTGTTGTTAATTTCGTTTTTTGAATGTTCAGGTTTCTTTTTTAAGTTTTTTTTGTTATCTGTTAATTTAAAAGGCCAGTTTGGTATTGAAAAAGTAATTAAACAATTAAAGTTGTTTATCTATCGTTTCCGTTTATGTTATGTAATTCAATACTGTGATAATACTGTATACCATGATAAAAGCTTCAGCAATTATCGTGGTGTGACAATTTGATACCTTCACATGCCTACTTCAAAGAAGAATCATTGCTTAATAATATAATGTTTTAATAAAACATTCTGCCTCTTGTTGTATTAAAGCAATGTGGCACTCAAAATTATGCTTTGTGAAGATCCTCTCGTGACGTTTGTTCCTCTGTTTTAAACAAAGCACACTTTCCCCATTTCTAGTGTGAACACGCCGTTGCGCTTAAGTCACTGATGCATTGACTTCTGGCAGGAAGCAATATAAAGTTAAATCAACAATTTCCTTCAGAAGACATTAATTGACCAACTGGAGTCATGTGGATTACTTTTATGCTGCCTAAATATTAATATTGCCTTATACTGATATTTAGGCAGCATGAAAGTAATCCACACAACTCCAGTCGATCAATGAATGTCTTCTACAGCAAATCGATAAGTTTGTGTAAAAAAATATAAATATTTGTATTAATATATTGCCATTTGGACCATCAAACACCCAACAGTAGCCTGAATGGCACCCATTAATTTGCATTGTGTGGAAAAACAGAGCTGAAATGGGCTTATAAAAATTATGATGTGACCATTTGATACCTTCACATGCCTACTTCATACAGAAGAATCATCGCTTAATAATATAATGTTTTAATAAAAAATTCTGCCTTTCTTGTTGTATTAAAAGCAATATTGCACTCAAGATTATGCTTTGTGAAGATTTTTTACAATATAGAGCATATCCAACAATGCCATTTAGTTGTGATTGTATTCACAATATAGTATCTCTCGTACATTATTGATTGCTTAATAAATGCTGAAGCAATAGTAGGAATTATTCTCAGCGGGAGTGTCTTACCGATTTTAGTCGTGGTTCGTGTTGGGGAGGGCTGGGTAATGGCTGTAGAGGCCATGGTGGGCAGAGTATTAGCTTTAGGCTGGGTGAGCGCTGTTGTGGTACGTATAGTAAGAGTAGCAGGGATCTGCACTGTGCTGAAGGAACAGGGCGTTTGGGCCCTGTTTGCGAGCGGAGTTGCAGTCCTTAATTGAGCTGGCTGGGTTATTATTTGGGTTGTTCCAATGGCTGGTTTAAAAAGTTGGGTCCCAGGTGCTAGAATACAAAAAGAGAAATAAAAAGGATTGTTAATCAATAAGCAAAAAAAAAATATATATATAAATGACTCCACAACATAAATTACACTGCACAACAAGCTTAAAGGAGTATTCTGGGCTCTATGCAAGTTCAGCTCAATCGACAGCATTTGTGGTAAAATGTTAATTACCGCAAAATATCATTTCCACTTGTCCCTCCTTTTCCATAAAAAAGAAAAAAATCTGGGTTCCAGTGAAGCTCTTACAATGGAAGTGAATGGGACCAATCCGTAAACATTAAAATACAAAAAGTTTCAAAAGTATAGACACAAGATGTAAACAATATGCGCGCTAACATGATTTAGTGTAATAAAATGTCTTACCTTTTCTGTGTAACACTATATCAAATTTTTCAACTTTGTTGCCATGACAAATAATACTGTACACCCTAAATCAACCATAAAAACTGATTTAACAACTTCACAGCTCAAATAATTCACAGGTTTTAACAAAATAATTAACGCAAGTGCTTTTATAAAATTATAAGCTTCACATTTCTGCCTTTTAACCCTCCAAAAATTGCCACCATTCACTCGCATTGCAAGTGCCTTACTGTGATCTCGATTCTTGCAGAAAAGGAGCAATGAGTTGAAAGTAATTTTTGTGGTAAACAACATTATGCCTCAAATGCTGTCGATTGGGCTTAACTTGCTCATTGAACCTGGAATATTCCTTTAACCGGTTGATAAGCACCCCCTTTTTAAGCACAGACCATGAAAATGACATACCTGAACTTAAATGGTTGTATTTACTGGACCCTTTGGAGTATGGACACAGTTATAGTACCTTTTGAATGAAGACACTTTGGGCTTTATTTCCCAAGTTTCAGAAATAATATATGTTGTTATTTCAAGATGGCAAAAACTCTGACCGCACTTCCTGGCTATTATCAATAAAACTACGCCGCATTTTTAAAAATAGACTTTGTTTACGGGACTAATATACAGTTTGAACATGAATGCTGCTCAGATTGCATAGCTTGTTGAAGAACGATGACGAAGGGTAATTCTTTTAAGCGAGATCTCATGTAAACAATGGAGAATATATCAATATTTCTCAGATTTTTCAGACTTTTATGGACAAAAATTGCTATTGAATGTTTTTCAATGAATGCTTTATATGGACAATTGACCAAAGTGTGGTGAACTGGATTCATCTGGTGATCGCGTTTTCATAATGAATGTATGAAGTCCCGTTTTAATATTGCGTGTTTTCATTTGTACTCCGGGCACAAATGACAAAATTGCTGTTTCTGGAGCATTGCTATCATGAAACAGAGATCAGATATCGATGTTGAACCCTTAGACCTTTGAAAAGATGTATAATTTGTTAACATTAATTACATTTATAGATGGTAAATTATATATTAAATGTAAACAAAGTGATGTCACTCCCAAGTGAGAGCGATTGCATATCAACAGGTTAAAGGAATAATTCATCCAAAAGTAAACATTGTCATTATTTACCAACTATTATGTGGTTTCTATATTCACTTCTAATCTTCATTTACAAAAAAAGGAAAATTTAGATGTGTTGCGTTAAGTGTATAATGTATATACATTTTTATTTTGGGGTGAACTGTTCCTTTAAATAGGGGCATGTATACACTGACATACCTTGAAGTAGAGTAATAGGTCGAACAGTCTGGCCTTGTTGGACATTAAACACCAATCCCATTGGGTTTTGGCCAGAATGAATATTCTGGACAGGAAGACCCTGAATCGTACACAATAGAGAAGACAAGATGTTGAATTCAATGGCGTTGAGCAACATAAATAACCAGAAATTTGATGGGACTGAAGAGGTGGGATGGAAGCACCTGTGTGGTGAAGTAAATAGGCTGGCTGGTGGCATTAGCAATAGGAGATGTGCCAGGCAGCAGAACCTGTGACAGAGCCATAGTGCCCAGTCCTCCACCTGGTGTCAAGAAGACCTGCTGCCCTTGGACTGCTTGAGGAATATCAGCAGGTGCAGCAGTATGAACAACTTGAGGAGCCACTGAAAAAGCAAATGATTCAATGATTAATTGGCAAAATGTCTAAAAATTCAAAGCTACAAGAAGACAAAATATGCTCACATGTATTTGTTAGCAATGGAACAGTGCTCGCAGTATTTACAACAGTTGGTAGGTTTGGGAAAACCACAGTCTTAGGTTCAGCTGGAGCAGGAGTGAAAGACACTGAGCAACGCAGAAGCAGAGGGGTTAGCTAGCAAAGTGATACAAAATAATATAAACAAAATATTTGATCTCCATCTTAACACCCAAATGGCCGTGAATAAAAATGGTATACCCATGTTTGCCTCAGCAGTGAGATTACTGCTTTCTGCATTTCCCCCTGAATCTTCTCCTGAATTTAGCTGTTGCCATGGTTCCAGCTCCTCCTCCTCACATTCCATAAACAAATCAGAATCCATGTTTCTGAAATACAAAATGTTCAACGAGCTAAAACAGTGAATTTGCATTTACTAGAAGCACAAAAAAAAAAAATATATTAAAAAATAATAATAATTTACTTAAAACCACTTTCCACCAAAAGAACTTAGAATATTGTAAATAAAATAAAAATCTTGTGTGGCTTGGTTAAAATCTTCAATAAAACATCGGATGTGCAAACCCTCACAAAATTCACCGGTCTCTGACAGCATTCAGGTCCGACAGGTTTCAACGTCAGCCTTGGCGTCTGTCCATGTACAAAACCACTTTGTCCTGAAAATTGCATAAAATAAATAATTAAAACGAGTACTGCTTTCCATTTACATATATTGGAGAAAATATAAACACTCCTGCATTGAAATTCATTATGTATGCATTGTGCGGTCACATCACTTCACTCAAGCAGTCAACAAATTGTATAAGTACGCGCAATGTGGTTCCAATAGAAAGAGGCGGAGAAAAAAGTAGTTCCTGTGCGCTGACATAAAATGCAAGATTCAGAGTGATTTGACTGACTAGAACGGAAGCATGAGTCTTAGATAGGTGCACAAAAACAGTAAATGGGGATGAAAAACTAAAGTTGTTCTGAATGTGAAAAAGCGCGACATTTATTACATATGTTCGGTCTCAAATTATGCAGCAACCCCCTTCAAACGGTGCCTACGGAGTACGCACTCCGCATACTGTCCTCTGCGCAGAGAATGAACAACGATCACCTAGCGAGTGAATTAAGCCGCGGAACCAGCGAAAATTGTCTAAATTGTGAATAATACTTACCGCTTTACTGTGTATAGCAAACTATATTCACTGTGATATATGGAAAGAACACAAAGGCAGCAGGAACGTCACCGACTACACAAATAAGTGCGCTAAGTAGGCAGAGGTTCAGCTCCTTCTATGGCTCTGATTGGTTGATGTGCGAAAAACGCAATTTCCGGTTTTGGATTCGCACCTCTGATTGGCTATAATCTCCGAAATGAAGAGGAGTGGCGACTGGAACAAAAAAATGGCTTCCTTCCTTGCAACGACATCACTTTGCAGTAGTAACAATTGACGTTTATTAGTGCAAAGTACATAGTGTTAGGATTTTATTCATCACGTTGCTGATGGTTTGCAGTTATATAATAAAGACCATACCATAATGGTATTTTCTAAACTCAGTTCATAAACTAAAGAATTGCTAATTTTATAACTAACATACATAACAATAGCGAATACAAATTTAAGAAGAAAACCCCATGTATTACACAAAACACTGATAAAAATACACCAGATACTAAAGCTTCAGTATTTGCCTGAACGCAATATTGTGAGTCCGCGCGTGCGCGTGTGTGCACCCCCGCGCCATTTTCTAGGTCATGACGAACTGTTTTTTGATTATGTACATCCAAATATCTACGACAAAATGTGTATTATAGCCTACACATTATCGTAACCAAACGCAACAGTGAATATTGTACTCTAAATATTACTAAAACCACCATCAAATATCTAATACCCATGTAAAATAAATTTGTTTTTATTTTCTTTGTTTTATTTTCTTACTCTGAGATATGTGAAGTGTGTGAACATGGTGAATTTTGCGGAGAGACGCTTGTAATGAGCCAATTGGCGAAGCGTGAAGCAGTTAAGCCCTAAATATAGCCCCCATTCTGCACACAGAGCACCCATTGTGACATCCCCGGCGTTATTCTTCATTTGGATACTGCTAAATTATACGAGGAATCACGTCATATCATCTGATCGGGTGAACTATGGCGCTGGCTCCGCTCTGTAAGTTGCGTTATTGTTTGACGCCTTCTAAATCAAGATTCTAAATAAGGGTGCATTCCCTTATTGACTATGAAAACAATTCAATGCAACGTGTTTGATCTACACTGTTATGTGTCCTATGCTATTTATTCTTGAAATATAAGTTTGGGGTATAGTTTATCACATCTTTCACAAATAATAAATAAATAATAAATATTTAGTTAAATGTAAAATGTTATTAAAAATGACTACAATAAACAATGTAATTAAAGATAAAATATTTTGTTAGACTGTATTTATTGTCACTAGATTTATAAAATGCACTACTTATTATTTCTAACCTAATCAATTCATACACGTTGAAATACACTGAATTTCGAGATTCCTAGTGAAGTGGTGGAGTTTCAGCTTAAAACCTTTCATTAAGCATTTTATGTAGCTTTAATTCCATGTCTAATACAGGCTTTTTAGTGCTGCGGAAATGGATATCTGGTGATGTCTGCAGAAGTGATGTTCATCTGGATGGAAAGATAGTTGTGATCGCTGGCAGGGGTGCCGCCAGGAATTTTGGGCCCCATGACAAAAAAATCTAATTGGGCCCCTTCTGCGCAGCTGTTGTCACCACATCTCTAGGGCCTAACTTTGCCATCAAAAGCTTTACATAACTCTAATCAAAGGCTTGCAACTGTCTTGTTTCTTGTAGTTCAATACTAGTACTAGCACAATATTTACTGCTGGTGATTTGTAAATGCAAGTCTGCATACAGTATGCAGTTCACTCTTTGATGCAAGATTAAAAGCCACCATAAAAAAGGCAATCCTTTACAGTCGCAATGTATTTTTATTGTAAAATGAATGACAGATTATAAAAAAAAGAAAAAAACTAAATATATATTAAATTTTTATTCAAAGTAAATTAACATCATCATCTCAAAACAATGAAAACAGCAGATTTTTGAACTTAACTGCACATATATGCCAACAACAAAATAAAGTTGACGTGTAAAATGTAATTTACACATCAGGGTTATTATAGTGCTACAAAACAGATCAAGTGATCACTAAATCAATAGGTTTTGAGGTTTGGAATATGGTCATAAACTTAAACTACATGAAATGTAGGCTAACACCTGCAGCTAGCAAACTTATTTTTTTTATTTTTTTAGCTAGCTAGCTTATTTCACTACAGAGACTGAGCGCAACGCGTCATAATCTGAAGACCACGCCCACCGGGAGGGAAGACAATCCAACCGTCTCCGTTGACTTTGCATTGCGAGAGGCTGCCTCCTTGTCATGTATGACATATAACAAAAGACAGAAAATGCCTAACTAAACCCAGAAATACATTTTTTATAAGCTTCAGAACCATAAAAGCCAGCCTTTAAGGAGACAAAAGTAGATTCAGGCAATAAGACGTGAAGCATCAGAAGGAAGAATGGGTAAATTGAATATATCTCCTCCTCTCAGGTTCACATAGGGTGGTGAAATAAGCAAACGACATGGTTAAAATTATGAATGTTTTTTTTTCTTTTTACAATATCATGTCGCGTTCCAGTGGGCGTAGTTCTCAGAGTAGTTCGGGTAGTAGTCTCCTTTTATGTCGTGAAACAAACCGTTTTTTGGTGTCGACAGCTTATAAAAAATTATTTCTGGGTTATTTAGCTTGTTTGCTGTATACCTTGTCACACAGCAGCTTTTAGACATGGTTTTGTTTTTTTGTTATAAGTCATAAATGACAAGGAGGCAGTCTCTCGTCAATGGAGACGGTTGGATTGTTCCGTGGCCTAAATACGCTCTGTCTCTATGGACAACAGGTTAATACCACTCACAGACTAAAGGCTACCCACCTTTCTTGGTGAAAAACTGGGTTACAGATTGACACCCTTTCCTTTGTCTTTCCTCTCTCTCTTTTCTCTCTTTCCTTTTTTGAAAACCAGATTTTCTTACACTGCTCAACATTGTAATCTGTGTTTCTGGCACATCGACTAACTACTGTCTTGCAACTAAACACCGTCATTCACTCACTGATGAGCGCGCTGAGGCAGGACCAAACCATTTAATGCAGATACAGGGGGGTGGTCGGTCAATATGGATGTTTACTTTTTGGTCAATGGGGATATTTAACTTTTATTGCCAAAATAAGTAAAATCAAAGACATAATTAATTTTATTATTATTTGAAATATACTCAATGATGATGGTTTATATAGTGTATAATATAATATATATATATTTTTTTTAATTAAATTAGTTTTTACCTATTTGTTGGGCCCCCCTGTCATTCAGGGGCCCTTGGAATGGTCCTAACTTTTCCCACCATACGGCGCCCCTGATCACTGGTGCCGATAGGATTGGCAGGGAAACAGCAAGATGGCTTGCCGAGAAAAGAGTTAATTGCCACAGAAGAACAACTAGACATACTCATCAACAATGCAGGTGAGTAAGACAGTCATACAGTTGTCATGACTCTTCAAAAAAAGGTAAAAATGTTAAAGGAATAGTTCACCCAAAAAGGAAAATTCACTCATCATTTACTCACCCTCATACCATCTCAGATGTGTATGACTTACTTCTTCTGCTGAACACAAACAAAGATTTTTAGAAGAATGTTTCAGCTCTGTAGCTCCTTACATTGCAAGTGAATGGTGGTCAGAACATTGAAGGTCCAAAAAGCACATAAAGGCAGCATAAAACTTCCTCCACATGACTCCAGTGGTTAAATCCATATCATCAGAAGCAATAAGATAGGTTTGGGTGAAAAACTCATGAATATTGAAGTCCTTTTTTTACTATAAATTCTCCTCCCCGCCCAGTAGGTGGTGATGTGCATAAAAATGTGAATCACCATAAACAAAGGAAGAAGAAAGTGAAACTAGAAATTTATAGTAAAAAAATTACTTAAATATTGATCTCTTTCTCACCCACATCTATCTTGTCACTTCTAAAGACATGGATTTAACCACTGGAGTCTTATGGATTACTTTTATGCCGCCTTTATATGCATTTTGGACCTCCAAAGTTTTGGCCACGATTCACTTGCATCGTATGGACCTAAAGAGCTGAGATATTCTTCTAAAAATCTTTGTTTTGTTCAGCAGAAGAAAGAAAGTCATACTCATCTGGGATGGCATGAGGGTGAGTAAATGATGAGAGAACTTTTATTTTTTAGGTGAACTATTCCTTAAGGTCTTTTTTTCTGACAGGTGGTATGATGTGCCCCAAGTGGACCACTGAGGATGGCTTTGACACACAGCTGTCTATCAATCACTTGGAACACTTTCTCATGACCAATTTACTATTAGGGGTGCTTAAGAAATCCTCTCCCAACTGTGTAGTGACTGTGTCCAGCATTGCTCATGTTAGCAGTCCTTTTGATTAAAAATAAGCATGCCCAAAACACAAAAAATACAAACCAGACAGAATGAATTTGTTGGGTATATTTGTGTAATAAAATTGAAAAGACAGTAAATGCCTAAAAACACTTGTAATCACCCTTTGTATATACAGTCATGTCCATAAATATTGGGAAATCGACACAATTCTAATCATTTTGGCTCTATACACCACCACAATGGATTTGAAATGAAACGAACAAGATGTGCTTTATCTGCAGACTTTCAGCTTTAATTTGAGGGTATTTACATCCAAATCAGGTGAACGGTGTAGGAATTACAACAGTTTGTATATGTGCCTCCCACTTTTTAAGGGACCAAAAGTAATGGGACAGATTAACAATCATAAATCAAACTTTCACTTTTTAATACTTGGTTGCAAATCCTTTGCAGTCAATTACAGCCTGAAGTCTGGAACGCATAGACATCACCAGACGCTGGGTTTCATCCCTGGTGATGCTCTGCCAGGCCTCTACTGCAACTGTCTTCAGTGCAGTAGAGTGTAATTGAGCTTGAAATCATGGTCGCAAATGTCAAAATTTATAGTCAAATGTGAGTTATATTTTGGTCTGTTCTCACGCAAAACTGATTGGATCACTTCAGAAGACATGTATTAAACCATTGGAATCTGATGGATTACATTTATGCTGCCTTTATGTGCTTTTTTGGAGCATAAAAGTTTTGGACTCCATTCACTTGCATTGTATGGACCTACAGAGCTGAAATATTCTACTAAAATCTTAATATCTGTTCTGCAGAAGAAAGAAAGTCATACATATCTGGGTTGGCATGGGAGTGAGTAAATAATGAGGGAATTTTCATTTTTGGGTGAACTATTCATTTAAGTGAATTTACATTGGTGTATGTGTGCCTGTGTTCTGTTCAAATTTACACAAATATGTGTGAATTATGGGGATTTATATTCGCACCCTGCAAATATGTGTGGAAATGAGGGAAAGAGTTTTGCATTTGTTAAAGGTGAATTGTGTTATTTTTTCAGTGTTAAAATACTTTCTCCTATTCCAGTTTAATGCGCAATGACAGCTATAAGTAAACCATCATAGGTTGATTTCTCAAAAAGTCTTAATTCTGTGGCTCTGTGGTGCTATCAACACATTGCTGTTTGTTTGAGCATCCCAACCAGCCCAACAGCAACAATACCTCAACCTTATTAAAAACGTATTACACATACAGCTTTAACCATCCAACAACATCGTATTCTTGAGCTTTTCTGGATCCTTTGTTGTTAGAGGACCACAACAGAACAAATTCCAATAAAAGCTGTTAAAGAAAATGTAGGAGAGCTACATTGTGTTGAATATGTTTATGCATATTATTATTAACCACTAGATGGCATTAAACATGTGTTTTAGGAAACGTATAGTATGACATGCATTTGAAGATACCATTACGTAAATTATGATACAAGGCAGCATTGAAGTTCACAAACTAGTGGAAAATATGTGATGGAAAAAATGCAGACCCTGAATCACGATGGCCATGTGATTTGGTTGTAGGTTAAAGTTGCGATTATGTAACAAGGATATTGCAATGTGTAAAACAGACAAACTTGCTAAAAAAATTCATTACGTAAGACTATATCTAGTAGTGTCACAAATAATTATTTGTCCATTAAATGGCAATATTTACCCAGTGGAGTTGATTTGTGAAGTTTTTGTAATTACAGTAATAGCTACTCTGTGTCATATACCAGAACCCTTGTGTTAAATGCTTCATTGTAAGCAATTTATTAACATATATTTTAAATAAAAATTTAACAATTAAAATTGTATATATATATATATATATATATATATATATATATGTATATACACTGCATGCCTAATTATTAGGCAAATTGTATTCCTAAGGATACATTTTATTGTCGAACAAACACAATGCTCTCAGTCAATCCAAAATGTTATTGAACCTCAAACCTGAATGTTTAACAAAGAAAAAGTGAGTTTTTCTCCCAAAACTTTTTTATCCCAACTCAATTGTTTATTCTCAATTTTTAGAGTTGGTGTAACAAATAAGTAACACAAAATTAATATTATATAAAATTTTTGGCCTTAAATATTAAGTGACCAATGTAGCCACCCTTCTTTTCAATAACTGCCATGAGCCTTCCCTCCATGGAGTCTGTCAGTTTCTTGATCTGTTCACAATCAACTTTCGCTGAAGCAGCAACCACAGCCTCCCAAATGCTGTTCAAACAGGTGTATTGTCTTCCCTCACTGTAAATATCACATTTTTAGAAGGGCCCAGATGATCTTTGAGGCCCTTGCTGGCTAGCCAAGCAGTGGAGTACTTGGATGCATGTGATGGAGCATTGTCCTGCATAAAGATCATGGCCTTCTTGAATGCTGAGGACTTCCTCATGTACAGTACATTTACATTTATGCATTTGGCAGACACTTTTATCCAAAGGGACTTACAGTGCACTTATTACAGGGACAATCCCCCCGGAGCAACCTGGAGTTAAGTGCCTTGCTCAAGGACACAATGTTGGGGATCGAACCAGCGACTTTCTGATTAACAGTTATGTGCTTTAGCCCACTACGCCACCACCACTCCGCACTTTTTGAATGCTGTGGACTTTCTCATGTACAGTACCACTGCCTGAAGAAATTACTTTCCAGAAACTGGCAGTAGGTTTGGGGGTTGAGTTTCAGTCCATATTCAACTCGAAAATGTCCAACAACCTCATCTTTAATGATAGCAGCCCATACCAGTACCCCTCCTCCACCTTGCTGGCACCTGACACTTGACTGGCCCTGTGTCCATTAGTGATCCAGCCATGGACCCATCCATCTGGTGCATCAAGAGTTACTCTCATTTCATCTGTCCATAAAACCTTTGAAAAATCTGTCTTCAGGAATTTCTTTACCCAATCTCAATGCATCAACTTGTGAATATATTCAGTGGTGGGCGTGGGCATTTTACCTGATGTAATGAAGCTGCCTAATAATTGCACACACCTTGATATAATGTGTTAGTCACTTTCATCACACACTCCCTAATTACACAAATACATACCACCTGAAAATGATTGAATCCAATAAGTATTCAAGTTTATATGGTTTGGAGTTGGAAAATGTGCCTGGAAATAATGATAAGATCAGAATAATCACTTGCCTGATAATTGAGCACACAGTGTATGTATATATATATATTGCCTTCACATTCAGAATTTGTGCTCTGTGGCCCCATTAAAGTTTGCAGTCTCTGATGTCTAAAATGTATTGTAATTTTTATTTTTTAGAATTGTCTCCTCTCTGCTATTTCTCATATTTAAATTAAGCCTCCTAGATTTCCTTTAGGGTTGTTCATAAATTTGAATTTTATTACAGTTTCACTTTTAATATATTTTAGAGATGCTCAATATTGATTGCTTTTTGATTCCACATTCAATGTCATTACATTGTAATTACTTATTAATATGCAATTATAATACTAGTCACCATGCTTCTTATAGGGCTATTGGGCAAAAAATAAATGAGACTGTGTTGCATAATGGAAGCCAACCGATTTGGGTGAAGAATTGTCTGATTAAGGCTGAAGAATTTGCTGATATGTTCCCTGCCTGTAAACAACACTTCTGACTTTTCAATGGAGCTTCTGTCTCAGGGCAAGTGTTCCTCCAGAGAATCATTTGTGTGTGAAATTGGCCGCTAAACAGCTGATTCATTTTATTGCATTCACTTCTTTGTAAACTCGTTTCTGAAAATAAGTGACCGGTAATAATGTGTGTTGCAACTACCGAGTGCCCAAAACCACTTCTGCTCCTCTGCCAGACAAAAGATGTTTCACGAAAACAAGATTAGTAAAAAATAAATATGAGATTGATTAGTGACTGTGTGACATGCAAGGCAAACTTAATCAGTTTCACTATGGGAAATACAGATTAAATCAAATTAAAAACCAATTGCTGGCCAATCAAACGATCCAACTACCAGTGCAATTTAGGTCACACCACTAGCACATAATTTATGGTCAACACATAATTCACTAAACATTCTCATATCCAGCACTATACATGAGCTGTACACAATCAATGAGTGGTCTGCAAGCCTGGACCCAATGGGTAATGACCGCGCCTGCCTGTCTATAATGTCTATAATGTACTAAGAGCTTCTTTTGTACATTAATCCACCAAGACACATTTTAAAAGCCTGAGACAAAAGAAAACAATTAATGTTAAAGGTGTAGTTCATCCTAAAATGTTAAATTAATTTCTTGAAATCTTTTTTCCTCCATGGAACACAAGAGAAGAATTTTAGCTTTTAGTCTCTAACATTCTGCCGAGAACCTTCTTTTTTGTTCCACTATAGATATAGTCATATATGTTTGAAGAGTTAAGGATGTGGATGGGTAAATGATGAAAGAATTTAGATTTTGGCATGAAATATCCCTTTAAATTGCATTTAAAAATAGCAGATGTTGCACAAGTCTAATAGGTATTATTCTGATATTATTAGGGTCATGTGGAATTATATTCATGTAGGTTGGACTGAGTATAATTTACATCTAACCAACAGATGCTGTATAACATGTTTTAGTTCCTATTCAAATGTGTGGTCATACGTTGAGCTGTTTTTTTTATGGAAATGTAACAATACAAATTTACCTAATGTGATGTTTGGTACTAACTTTTTTTCCACTAACACAAGAACATTCTTTGGCTTCATTTCTACTCAATGTCTTATTAGCATAAAAATGCTAATAGTTGCAACTGGCCACAAAAAGAGCTACAACAACTTCCTTTTATGCTCCTGCTGTGTTTGTCTTCATGCCTGCATAAGTCCCTCCTTTATACTTCTCAACTGCCCTTCTCGTGTTTGTCTTTAGGTTCATAGCATGAAATCAGTCTTTGGGATATGGCATGTTAAAATAAAAACTTTTAGATGGCAAAGTACTTGTTAGCCTAATACTTAAAAAAATACAAATACAAATCACAACTAAAGGGATAGTTCACCCAAAATCTAAAATTCTTTCATCATTTACTCACCCTCATGCCATCCCAGATGTGTATGACTTTCTTTCTTTTACTCTAAATCTTCACTTTCACATTCACATGTGAAAGTGGAAATGTATAGTTAAAAAAGGAATTAAATATTAATCTGTTTCTCTCCCACATCTATTTTATCACTTCTAAAGACATTGATTAAATCTCTGGAGTTTTATGGATTACATTTATGCAGCTTCAGATTTATGGCCACCATTCACTTGCATTGAAAGGACCAACAGAGCTGAGATATTCTTCTAAAAATCTTTGTTTGTGTTCTGCAGAAGAAAGACTCATAAGGGTGTGTAAATTATGAGATATTTTTGGGTGAACTATCCCTGTAAAGGGCCTTTGCATTAGAATTAAAGGGATAGTTCACCCAAAAATGAAAATTCTAATGTTGTTTCAAACCTATATTACATTATTTTCTTCTTCTTCGGTGGAACAGACTGAATGTTAGCCTCAGTCACCATTTACTCTGATTGAAGCTTTTTTCCATACACTAAAATTGAATGGTGACTGAGGCTGTTTGTCCCTAACATTCTGCCTAACATCTCCTTTTGTGTTCCATGGAAGAAATACAGTATTGTTCCAATGTTGGAACAACATTAGGATGATTAAATGATGACAGAGCTTTTATTTTTTGTCAACTATTAACATGTAAAGATTTTCCACATTAAAAATTTTTTTTCGTGAATGTTTACAATTATGGCCTAAAAAAAGCTATTTTACTCTACATCATGATGGTCCATAATGGAATCGCCATGCTCTTAGAATGTCATCATGATCACTATTTTATTTTCCTCCAGGGGTTATATTGTGCAAAAACCCCACACATTATGCCTTGATGAGGCTTTTGGGAGGATTTGTGGTAACTGGAAGGGCCTAAAACCTCAATGAAGCTCTGAAAAGATCATAGAAGCATCATCTTCCAGTATGCCAGTATAGTTAGCTCCAATAGTGGTTCTAGCTTTTTTGGCGCCCTGGACAAAACCCGCATCAACGCGGGGTTTGGTGGTGATTCTAAACGAGAATGCCCCCAAATTTGTTGATGTGTGCCGCCGCCTCGTGCCTAGGCGACTGTCCATGTGTAACCTGCACAAGAAGAGACAGTCACAATGTCGAATAAAACTGCTTTTATTTGCAGAGATGGAAAAAGTACAAAAGGGCAAATCCAGAGAAGTGTAGTCAAGGGGAGCGTAAGGTCGAAGCCGGGGAATCAGAGTATGTCAAAGGGGCAAATCCACAGAAGAGTAGTCAAGGGGAGCGTAAGGTCGAAGCCGGGGAATCAGAATATATATATGGACGTAACAAGCGAGTTGAAAAGACAGGGGAAGCTAGGGGAACACTAGAGCTGGCAAAGCGAAGGGGTAAACTAAACAATAACCAACAAGTGTGGAGAGAAAGGGCAGCGTATATATAAGGGAAAACGAACAGTGCAGGTGAAACTAATAATCTAGTGATGGGAGCGAGTGCAGGTGAAACTAATACTCTGGTGATTGGGAGCGAGCGTGAGAGCTAGAGGGGGCGGGGTGAACTTGAGGTTCAGAGTTCGTTACACCATGTCACCCATGCCTAATACCGCCACTGGTTAGCTCCAAGAGCCAAGGGGTCACGGCAACTGTTGACCCATTCAGATGACTTCAGCCTTTACATTCGCTAGCTCTATGGTAATTTTAATCATCTTAAAGGGATGGTTCACTCAAAAATAAAAATTCTTTCATCACTCTCATGTTGTCCCAAACTTTTATGACTTTCCCCCAATGAATACAAAAAGAGTAAATGATGATAACATTTTCATATTTGTGTGACTATCCCTTTAACTGCCCTGTTTGTCTGGGCAACACTGAGTCAGTGCTGGAATGCAGCAGACTCTAATATAATGGTACATGGAGAGGTCTTTCATTAGAAATAATGAACTACTGTGCAGGACTGTCACTGCTCCATTCCAAGCAAGCCAGTCTGATTTGCAGCCTCTTAGGGGTCATAATCTGTCTCTCTGTTATTTATGAGTCTCCCTGGCCTGCACACACTTTCACACACTACCTCTAAAGCTATGTGAGCCATGGGGTGCTGGCACAAAGGGAACCGTTAATGAAATAGGGACACGGAGAGGGAGGTGGAACATGAACAATATTCACACACTCCTTTACTCAAAAAGGGAACTGCTATTATCTCGGGGGATAATCAGTTTGGCAAGTATGGCTGTGCATAACAGTTGATGAAACCTGAGCTCATCTTCCTGATCTTGGAGTCAACAATGAACAGTGACTTGTTGGGATTGTGTGAGAAGGTGGCGGCAACGGCGTAGCAGCCAGGGGGCACGTGGGAGACATGTCCCCTGCACTCTTTAAAAAAAGGTGATTTGGTCCCCCACACTTTTCCAAGCTAAACCCATATTGAGTCCAAATGGTGGATTTGTATACAGTATTCGTTACATTTTGTTACTTTGGGCTGATTGAGCGACCATCCAGCCAATCACAGGTGAGTTTCATGAGCCGAAACAACTCTTACGTAATAGGCCATCTGTCATACACTCTAATTAATTTCTACAAAGTTGCTTTCAACAATGTTCATTTATTCATGCTTTTTATGGCCATTGACGTTGATCTATAATCTAAAGATGAGGAACAAACAAATGAGAGTTAATTATTTGCATATCGTTCTTGAATGGAAGCTTTACGTGAAATGCACTGCAGAGTTTTCATATCATATATCAGCACATGAGTCTTCATTAAGTCATGCCTTTTACATTATGATTGTGAGGTGATAGTTTGATCGGGTCTTTTTGCCAAGTAAAGCAGATTACTAGATCTGTGTTAAATATGTAATACTGTTTTTAAAATCAGCTCCTGTCTTTTACATCTATGTTTGTGTGCAGTCAACAAACTGGAAGAAAAAAAATAGATCTGCTCTGTTCCTATAATGCATGAAACCTTTACTAAAGTCTCTTTGTAGGTCTGTAGACATACACATTTTAAAGGATTAAAATGTTCTTTTGATCGTTGATTCAGTGACTAACTAATTTCACACAAGCTGGGTTTGGAGGGTTGCTTTTGAAATTTATTCCACTACAGATTACAGAATACATGCTTAAAAATTTAATTTGTAACGTATTCAGTTAGATTACTCAAGGTCAGTAATGTATTTTAAATACTTTGTATTACTTATATCATAGGTCTTGCTAGGAAAATAAAGAAATTCAGAGATCCAACATGAATTGTCTTAATGATTAAGACAATGTATTTACATGCATTCTATTAGTATGCAGGTTACCTTTAAGACGTTGACCATCTCATTTAAATATGTGTGTTCTGTGTGATTAGAGAGTCACTACTCAGTCTGTGTGCAGGTGCAAGAGGATGATGACCGATCTGCTCTCCCTGACCTTTATTATACTTTTATGTTTTGTGACGCTAATGATTTGTTAATTTTCTCATGTATGAGAAGAGCGCGCAGCCTGTGTATCTGCCATTAAATGTGTGGAATACAGACTTTTGCTGTTTGGCTCTGTGATTTGTCAGACTAAACCATTTATCTCAGGTGAAAAGCGTTACGGTGCCTAGTAACGTGCATGTAAAATGGCTAAAAATAGCATTTTAGCTTAGAGTAAATGTGACAATTTACACAAGGTTTATTTCTATTTCTTCTGCTCCAAACTTACTTCAAACTTACTTCTCTGTTTGCTCGTATGAATGTAAAACATCATAAGAAAGTGTTTCACCTCTGTTCAAATGCACTTTGGATCGCATCATTTATATGTATAAATGTTTCCATCTGACAGCACTAAATATTAAATGAAACAAATTACAAGAAAATGCAAAGTAACCTCTTCAGTAATCAAAATACATTTTGATTGTAACTGTATTCTAATTACCAATGATTTAAATTGTAACTGTAGTGGAATACAGTTACTTTTATTTTGTATTTTAGATATGTATTCCCGTTACATGTATTTCGTTACTCCCCAACACTGCACACAAGAAATCGTATCGGTTACCTAACGTAACCTCGGTTCTCTCTAGATGAGGGAACTAGTATTGCGTAAGCTAGCTTACGCTACGGGAAAGATTCATCTTTTCTGAGATATTGAAGCCAAAAAATTATCCTTAATTTTTGTATCCATTGTCAACGCAGTGCGGCAGCTGCAGACCTTGAGCGGGCTAGCTAGCGAGCTCATAGGTTGCTCTGCGGCAACTGCTGCAGCCTATAGACGAGCTTGGGCGAACTCGCATCCAATGAGAGGCGTCCGCGCGCTCACTGCAACAAAGCCCGCCAAAATGGGCGTGACTAGAGTGCATATAAGCGTAGTTCGTAGGCTGGAACCCTGGTTTTCATTGACTGAAGCGAAAAGTCGCTCGTGGCGCGAGCACGGCCGGCTACGCAATACTCGTTCCCTCATCTAGAGAGAACCGAGGTTATGTTAGGTAACCGATACGTTCTCTTACGAGAGGTTCTCTCGTATTGCGTAAGCTAGCTTACGCTACGGGAACCCATTGTCAACGCCGTGCGCGCCAAGCATCCACTGTATGAGCCCCAGGGAATTAAGGGGGGACCCGTGGGAGCCCTTATGAGTGGGGAAATAATATTTGGCCGGCAAGAATGCGGGTCATTGATTGTGTAATACATAAGCACATAGTGGGAAGGGAACGACAGAGCGGCGGTGCCGGTCTGTGTGGAATGTGTCCCATCAGTGCAGCTCACCAGGGGAGCTGTAGCGTATTAAACCGCTAGTAGTTTTGCCTGCAGAGCGGGCACTTCCATATTGTAAAATCTGACAAAGGTGGAGGGGGAAGTCCATCCCGCTGCCGCACATATGTCGTGAATGGAAATCCCGCTGGACCATGCCCACGAGGATGCCATGCCTCTAGTGGAGTGAGCCCTAATGCCCAACGGGCATGGCAGGTCTTTTGATGCGTATGCAGCAGCAATAGCGTCCACTATCCATCTAGATAGTGTCTGTTTCGAGGCGGCGAGACCTTTGGTGCGCCCTCCGAACGAAACGAAAAGCTGCTCAGAGCGTCTGAAAGCGGCGGAGCGCGCAGTATACAATCTCAGTGCTCTGACCGGGCAAAGGAGATTGGCGTCGCGTTCGCTAACGGGTGCTGGCAGCGCCGATAGGGAAATGACCTGTGCTCTGAAAGGAGTACCGATCACCTTGGGAACATAGCCGTGTCTAGGCTTTAAAATGACCTTGGAGTCACTTGGTCCAAACTCAAGACACGCAGCGCTGACAGACAGCGCGTGAAGGTCTCCCACACGTTTGACTGATGACAGGGCAGTCAGAAAAGCGGTTTTGAGTGAAAGGTATTTCAAATCCACGGATTGAAGTGGTTCGAAAGGGGGCTTTCATAGTTTCGAGAACTATAGAAAGATCCCAGATAGGAACCGATGGGGGCGCGGGGGTTCATCCTTCTAGCTCCCCTGAGGAAGCGGATGACCAGCTCGTTTTTACCCCATGACTGGCCGTGCAGGGGTTCAGCGAACGCCGCAACGGCTGCCACATACACTTTGAGCGTGGATGGGGATCTGCCCTTATCCAGCAGCTCTTGTAGAAATACGAGCAGCGACGACACCCCACATGTCCGCGGGTCCAGGTCTCGGTCGGTGCACCATTTTGAGAACACAGACCATTTTGACGCATAGAGTCTTCTCGTGGAAGGGGCTCTAGCGTGTATGATGGTGTTTATTACTCCTTCTGGCAGAGCGACGGGTAGTCGTTGATCACCCACGCATGCAGCGCCCAGCGCTCTGGGTGGGGATGCCAAATTGTGCCGCGAGCTTGAGAGAGGAAATCTGCTCTCACTGGGATGGGCCACGGCGCTGTCAGTGACAGCTGCGTAAGCTCCGGGAACCATGTCTGATTCTCCCAACGCGGGGCTATGAGGAGCACCGAGTGACGCGTTTCCCTGATCCTCTGCATTACCTGTGGCAATAGCGAGACGGGAGGGAAGGCGTAAAGCGGGCGTCTGGGCCAGTCCTGGGCCAGCGCGTCCTCGCTTTCGAGAAAAATATTGGGCAGTGAGAGTTCTCTTTGGACGCAAAGAGGTCTATCTCCGCTCTGCCGAATAGGTGCCATAACGTCTGGACTGTTTGAGCGTGCAGGGACCATTCCCCTGGGGAATATTGTCTCTGGACAGTCTGTCCGGGCCGTCGTTCAGGTGGCCTGGCACGTGCGTCGCCCTCAGCGAGCGCAGGTGGCACTGGGACCAACTCAGTATGCGTTTCGTCAGATGGAAGAGGTTCCTGGATCTGACACCGCCCTGACGGTTTAGGTAGGATACCACAGATCTGTTGTCCGAACGGACCAGGACGTGGTGACCCTGAATGACCGGGAGAAAGCGCACGAGCGCGTACTCGACCGCTATCATTTCCAGACAATTTATGTGAAGGAGCTTTTCCTGAACTGACCATAGGCCGAAAACCGGAGAGCCCTCGCAGACCGCGCCCCAACCCGTGTTGGACGCGTCTGTCGAGATGACTTTTCGGTGAGATACAGCTCCCATTGTCACTCCCCGCTGATACCATTCGGCCACTGTCCAGGGCTGCAGAGCTGAAATACAGGTCTGAGTCACCTTGATGGGCTGGCGGCCTGTGGCCCAAGCCCGGCGAGACGCGCGGGTGTTTAGCCAATGCTGAAGCGGGCGCATGTGCAGTAAACCCAGCTGAAGTACTGCTGCGGCTGAGGCCATGTAGCCTAGCACTCTCTGAAATTTCTTCAGAGGTGTGAGGCTGTTCATCTGAAATGACGCGGCTAGTCGCTGCACACGGCGCGCGGCTGTGTAGATAAGCGAGCCGTCATTGCCACTGAGTCTAGTTCTATTCCAAGGAAGGAAATTGCCTGACTGGGCTGTAGTGAGCTCTTGGTCCAATTGACTGCAAGGCCCAAACTGTTCAGATGACTGAGGAGAACTGTCCTGTGAGACAGAAGCTCCGTATGTGATTGTGCCAAAATCAGCCAATCGTCCAAATAGTTCAGAATTCGCAAACCCTGACTCCGCAGGGGTGCGAGCGCCGCGTCCATGCACTTCGTGAAAGTACGGGGTGCTAAGGACAGGCTGAACGGAAGGACGGTGTATTGATAAACCTGGCCGTCGAGGCGAATCTCAAGAATGGCCTGTGACGGGGATTTATCTGAATCTGAAAGTATGCATTTTTCAGATCGAGAGAAATAAACCAGTCCCCTGGCGCACATGCGCGAGGAGTTTGCTGGTTGTAAGCATTTTGAACGGTCTTTTTGCAAGCGCTTTGTTCAAAACCCTGAGATCTAATATTGGTCTGAGGCCGCCGTCTTTCTTGGGGACAAGAAAAACGGCTGTAAAACCCCGACTCGCTCAGGGGAGGCGGCACTCTCTCTATGGCCCTTTTGCACAGAAGGTTTGCTATTTCTGAACGAAGCATGCAGGCTGCTTCCGTGTTCAAAGTAGTTTCGAGCCGCGCTCTGAAGCAAGGAGGACGGCGATCGAACTGTAGCAAATAGCCCTGTTTTATTGTGCTTAACACCCATTCGGATATCCCTGGAATATCTTCCCACGCTTTGAAGCGTAATGTTAGAGGGTGAATGGCCAAATCGCTCTGATTGCCGCACACAGCGCGCTGAACAGAATGTGTGAGCGCGCTTACTGTGCTTATGCTGGACTGCTCGCAGACAGCATGGACAGGCTGTTCTGTGAGTGACTTCCCGATTGAGGTGAATGGGGAAAGAGTCACGTCTGTTAAGTGATGCGCAAGCATAGCCACGGGCACGGGACTTACATACAGAGAAGTGTTTGCTGGCCGTGTGACAGAGCGGGCAGAGAATGGGCGCGCGCACGTATTCGTGATCGCATTTATTGACTCTAACACTCGAGTGGTTCAGTAACCGCTTTTGAGTGTGCTCTGATGGGGACACGGAACGTGTAATGCTTGTGTGTAGAGCTGAACACTAGATTGTGGGCACATTTTCTACACATAAGGCTGGTCGTGTGACAGAGCGGCCAGAGAATGGGCGCGCGCACGGATTCGTGGGTGCGTTTATTAACCCTAACACTCGAGCGGGTCGTAACCGCTTTATGTGAGTGTGCTCTGATAGGGACACGGGACGTGTAATGCTTGTGTGTAGGGGTGAGCACTGAATCGTGGGCACATTTTCTACACATAAGGCTTTATTTTGAGTCGCCGTGGAAACGGCGTTTGAGTGCAGGCAAGCGGGTAATATCACCGGCTTGTTGGCTGCTGAATCCACCACTGCAGTAGCCTGAGAGAAGGGGACTGACAGGGGCGTACGGGACTTACATACAGCTGGCCGTGTGACAGAGCGGGCAGAGGAGGGGCGCGCGCACGGGCTCGTGGGCGCGTTTATTAACTCTAACACTCGAGCGGGTCGTAACCGCTTATGTGAGTGTGCTCTGATAGGGACACGGGATGTGTAATGCTTGTGTGTAGGGGTGAACACTGGATTGTGGGCACAATTTCTACACATAAGGCATGTTTACTCTTTACAAGATTTCTTTGAGTCGCCGTGAAAACGGCGTTTGAGTGCAGGCAAACGGGTAGTATCACCGGCTTGTTGGCTGCTGAATCCAACACTGCAGTAGCCTGAGAGAAGGGGACTGACAGGAGGCGAAGCTTTGACGGTGGTCCGGCCGTGGCGGGACTGAGCCGTCGTTTTCTCAACAACGCTAGGAGGACTTCGGTTGCTCAGGTTTCAGTACAATCTTAGGCCGAGGCCCGCAGGGGGGCGGCTGTCTGAGCGCGATCGAGGGCGGCCGCCCTGTCGACGCTGAGAAGTCTGGCTTGTTGAGCTGGGCGCTGTGAAGAGGCTCGTGCAGGAGGCTGGTCACGTGGGCGGCCTGCAGAGGAGCTAGCGCGACGAGGCAGAAAGAGATTCATGGCTTGGGCTTCGAGAAACGGTCAACAATGCCACTCACCGCGGAACCGAAGAGACCGGACAGAGAGAGCGGCGCGTAGTGCGTTCAGCTTCTCCCAAGTCGGCTAGTCAGATCTGAAACAGCCTCTGTCTGTAAGACGGCCATGGAATGCAGAGCAGATGCGGCTTGGCCGGCGGCGGTATAGGCGCAGCCAACACAGGCGGAAGTAGTTCTGCAGGCCTTAGACGGGAGCACCAGCTTAGACCGCCATCTCGCGGAGGGCGGGCAAAGGTGCGGCGTGGAGTCTGTTGGGAGCCTGTTCAGGGGGCGGTGACCACTCGAGCCCGAGGCGGTCGACAACCTGTGTGAGGAGGCGCGTTAGTTCCCCTTCGACTCCGGCGCGGGTCCTGCTGGATTCCTGGGCCGAGGAGGAGGCGTGTGAGCCTGACCACTCCTCGCTGTCCGAAGCCATGATGGAACAGCCCTTATCCTCCGCTTCTTCGTCCGAGATGGCAGCAGAGCAGCCGCTCGGCGGCAACTGCGCGTCCCGAGTGGGCGGGGAGGGTGAAGGCGATGCTCGAGGGAGGGGCTCCGGCGAGGCAATCGCTTCTACCACTGGTTCCGGCAGCCTTTGAGAGCGGCACTTTTACTGCGCGGCTGAATGGAAGGCGCGCGGCGGCTTCGGTCCTGAGCGCTCGAGTCGAGCCCGCAGGGTCGACATCGGAAGCTCCTCGCAGAGATCGCATCCGCCTTCAGCGAGGGGAGCTCTGCATGCCAGAGTCCCAGGCAGAGAGCGCAGATGACGTGGCGGTCTCCGGTGCTGAGAGGGGCGCGGCATGAGGCGCAAGTGGAGCGAGGCATCTTTAAAAAGACGCTCAGTACTCTTTTGTGAAGTTCATAAGAACTAGCTTGCTTTAAAAGGATACGTCGCCGGATGGCGTAGCTCGCAGGACGGCTGAAGGTGGCAAAGACGGCCGGCTTCTTCGGCGCTGTCCACGCTTGCTTGATGCCCCTCGAACGGCGACGCGGCTTCCAGTTCAGAGATGCGAAGAGCTTCGCTGAAGAGATGAAAATCGGGGTTCCAGCCTACGAACTACGCTTATATGCACTCTAGTCACGCCCATTTTGGCGGGCTTTGTTGCAGTGAGCGCGGACGCCTCTAATTGGATCGCGAGTTCAGCCCAAGCTCGTCTATAGGCTGCAGCAGTTGCCGCAGAGCAACCTATGAGCTCGCTAGCTAGCCCGCTCAAGGTCTGCAGCTGCCGCACTGCGTTGACAATGGATACAAAAATTAAGGATAATTTTTTGGCTTCAATATCTCAGAAAAGATGAATCTTTCCCGTAGCGTAAGCTAGCTTACGCAATACGAGAGAACCTCTCGTAAGAGAACACCAAGTAGCATCACCAGAAATGGTCTCTGAACAAAATGGATCTGAATGAATTTTGGTGACCTTTTAGGACCAGTTTGTGTCCAGTCTTTTATTGTCATGTGTGAAATAGAAGCAAGCGCTTCACAAGATTTTTGCAGCTAATTTAGCAAATTTTGCACTTAATTGGCAAAACTTGAATCTTTAAAATACTACAAGTATATAATACTTACATTACTATACTACTTATACTTGCATATTAATATATACTGTAATATATAAATACTGCACTGTAAGTTTTGGGTCTGTGCAAGCCACCTACTGACAGCTGCCCCCACACACACACTTTTTAAATTACTGCTACACCCCTGGGTGGAGGACATGGAAGGTCAGTGGGCCAGGGTCGAGAACAGGTGAGGGAGAGTGAAATCTGAGAAGGGTCTTAGATGGGCAGTTATCACCAACAGCTGATGGGACAGCACAGTCGTCCACAGGCTGCTTACTCAACATGACACAACCATGAATACACCTGCTTGGGGATTTAAAACCCTTTGAGCATACACATGCGCACATGTGTTTGTGTTTGGACTTGTTTTTGATATACTGCTGTTTAACAGCAAACAGTAACCACACATATTATTATAACCGAAATCAGGCTTTTAGATTATGATCTGTCCTTTGACTGAGTGGTGGGCTAAAGCACTAAACTGTTAAGCAGAAGGTGGTTGGTTCGAGCCCCACAGCCACAACCATTGTGTCCTTGAGCAAGGCACTTAACTCCAGGTTGCTCCGGGGTGATTGTCCCTGTAATAAGGGCTCTGTAAGTCGCTTTGGTAAATGTAATGACTGATAGGTTTGACTCGACTATGCTTAGATTAATAGAAATTACTACAAAATCTGCTCTAAAACCAGGTAACTTCGAAGCCATGTTTCAGTGTTGATGTAATTACTGTGTTTTGCCAAATTTCTAAAAATATCCTTACAACTGAAGCGAAACGGTTTTATTTACCTATACTGTAAAAATGTCTGTTATTTCAACTGAAAAAGTAACACAACAGTTACAGGTAACATCTTAACATTGATGGTAAAAAATAATAATGTATTTAAAAAGATAATACCTGCATTTTTACAAAATTTTACAATATTTTTTAGATGAAAAAAGTCAGATTTGCCATATAATTAATTATTATAATTGTATTTATAATTAAATGAAAAAAGAATAACTATAATTAAAATTAAATTATTGTAATTTTTTTTTTACAAGAGAATATATACGTACAGGTAACAGCTTAACATATACCCTCGTGCAACCCCGTGTACACATGTGTGGATGTTATATTTTGGCTTCGCTATATGCAACGCATAATGTCATTTAATTAAAACTTACTGATGTCAGTTCAGGAGACTCTGGGTTGTCAGTAAAGGGTTAAATGTTCGATGGACGGAGTCATGTGACAAAACAACTTGGCGCTGATCACAGCAGAGTTTGTCTTTGGCAGAAACGCCAACAAAACTACATCTGGAAAGAATCCTAATTAAGTTTTTACACTAAAACCTGTTTGAGTCAAAAGATTAGAGTCTCTAGTTTAATACGATATGCCATTTATAATATTTGAGCATTTTATCGCAAAACACCATGCTGCTAAATAGAATGTAAACTATTGTGTACAATTGCACAAGGTTTTCATAAGAAATCCTATATTTACTGTACATTTTCACATTGAAAAAAAATAATTCTTTCAGAGGCTTTATATGGAGTTAGAATGAAAATACAGTGCATTTCGAACTGTTCTGAGACCAGTGCAGACAGACAGCATACTGGAGGTTAAGTCACTCACTAAACAGGAGCAAGGGAGCATCCTATATAGCTTTCCTATGAAGCCAAGTGCATTCAATCCAAGCTTCCTATCAGAAGTTTAGTTTCAGGCTGTAGATTATGTTTAAACAACTCAATATAGTTGGCAGACATGGGACAATGGTAATCAGTCCGTCGATTCAGAATTTATAATGTATATTTGTATTTTTAAATGGTTGGCAGCGATTGGACGATGCTTGCAATTACTTGTGTCAGAATAAATTATGCTCATTTCTGATTGGTAAAATGCTTCAGCGCTGGTTATCACTTGTTTGTTTGACAGTGCAAATAGAGAACATAGATTTTGTTGCCAAAGAGGAAAAAAACAATTCTGTAGAAACTATGAGTCATGCTTCCCTGTGCCAAAACTCACTGCTAATGCAAGGGTGTTCTGGGTGGTTTCCAGGGCATTTCTGTGCAGTTGCTTTGGCTTTCTAGATGATTGCTAGGTGCTTACTCACTGGCCAACGTCAAAAGGATCCACACCCAAATCTCTACGATATCAGAAACGTTAAAGAATGATATGGGTTTATACTTACAAATAAGAGAAATCGTAGTGCTGAATGCTGAAGGCATTATGAACATGGCCACCGATATTCTGATGCATAGATATGGCTTTAATCCCACCTGCTGTAAAGTAAGTCTATGGGATTTTTTATCCAATGGAAAAGTACCAAAGCCAACTTAGAAAAGTAGTAGCTCACCTCTCCAACAGCCTCTCCAACAGCAAGCCACTTGCAGGGATGGGGGGGGGGGGTTCGAATACCAGGGTGTGCTGGGTTTCGCTAGTTCGAATACCAGGGTGTGCTGAGTTACTCCAGCCAGGTCTCCTAAGCAACCAAATTCCTCCACACGCACCGTGTCTCCATGGAAACACGCTCAACAAGCCATGTGATAAGATGCGCGGGTTGACGGTCTCAGACGCGGAGGCAGCTGAGATTTGTGCTCTGCCACCCGGATTGAGACAAGTCACTACGCCACCACGAGGACTGAGAGCACATTGGGAATTGAGCGTTCCAAATTGGGAGAAAAAGGGTAGACAATTCCACAAAATAAACAGTATGGACGAGTTATGTGCTCAGGTTTAATATTTAAGGTCAGGGGTTTTTAAAACAAGTATGAACAATAGTAATAGTGATGCTTGCCTTAGCAAGCACTACTAGTACCATAAGTTGAGGGCCAGAGGTAAGGTTAGGGTTAGTCTCTACAAGTAATTATGAGCTTAATTTAAAAACAATAGAAGTCAATGGAAGGTCCTCACATATGCAAACAATCCTGAGTGTATGTGTGTTAGTGTTTGTGTGTGTGTGCGCATGTACAGGTCCTTCTCAAAAAATTAGCATATTGTGATAAAGTTCATTATTTTCCATAATGTAATGATAAAAATTAAACTTTCATATATTTTAGATTCATTGTACACCAACTGAAATATTTCAGGTCTTTTATTGTTTGAATACTGATGATTTTGGCATACAGCTCATGAAATCTCAAAAAATTAGCATATTTCATCCGACCAATAAAAGGTCGGATGAAATACGTTTAATACAAAAAAGTCAACCTTCAAATAATTACGTTCAGTTATGCACTCAATACTTGGTCAGGAATCCTTTTGCAGAAATGACTGCTTCAATGCAGCGTGGCATGGAGGCAATCAGCCTGTGGCACTGCTGAGGTGTTATGGAGGCCCAGGATGCTTTGATAGCGGCCTTAAGCTCATCCAGAGTGTTGGGTCTTGCGTCTCTCAACTTTTTCTTCACAATATCCCACAGATTCTCTATGGGATTCAGGTCAGGAGAGTTGGCAGGCCAATTGAGCACAGTAATACCATGGTCAGTAAACCATTTACCAGTGGTTTTGGCACTGTGAGCAGGTGCCAGGTCGTGCTGAAAAATGAAATCTTCATCTCCATAAAGCTTTTCAGCAGATGGAAGCATGAAGTGCTCCAAAATTTCCTGATAGCTAGCTGCATTGACCCTGCCCTTGATAAAACACAGTGGACCAACACCAGCAGCTGACATGGCACCCCAGACCATCACTGACTGTGGGTACTTGACACTGGACTTCAGGCATTTTGGCATTTCCTTCTCCCCAGTCTTCCTCCAGACTCTGGCACCTTGATTTCGAATGACATGCAAAATTTGCTTTCATCCGAAAAAAGTACTTTGGACCACTGAGCAACAGTCCAGTGCTGCTTCTCTGTAGCCCAGGTCAGGCGCTTCTGCCGCTGTTTCTGGTGCCTGTGCACAGTGGCTCTGGCTGTTTCTACTCCAGACTCAGTCCACTGCTTCCGCAGGTCCCCAAGGTCTGGAATCGGTCCTTCTCCACAATCTTCCTCAGGGTCCGGTCACCTCTTCTCGTTGTGCAGCTTTTTTGCCACACTTTTTCCTTCCCACAGACTTCCCACTGAGGTGCCTTGATACAGCACTCTGGGAACAGCCTATTTGTTCAGAAATTTATTTCTGTGTCTTACCCTCTTGCTTGAGGGTGTCAATGATGGCCTTCTGGACAGCAGTCAGGTCGGCAGTCTTACCCATGATTGCGGTTTTGAGTAATGAAACAGGCTGGGAGTTTTTAAAAGCCTCAGGAATCTTTTGCAGGTGTTTAGAGTTAATTAGTTGATTCAGATGATTAGGTTAATAGCTCGTTTAGAGACCCTTTTCATGATATGCTAATTTTTTGAGATAGGTTTTCATGAGCTGTATGCCAAAATCATCAGTATTAAAACAATAAAAAGTCCTGAAATATTTCAGTTGGTGTGCAATGAATCTAAAATATATGAAAGTTTAATTTTTATCATTACATTATGGAAAATAATGAACTTTATCACAATATGCTAATTGTTTGAGAAGGACCTGTATGTGTGGGCATATTTCACCAACTTTATTTTCCAGCTCAAATTGATAAATATTTAAAATACTACTACACTACATTGACAAATAAACTGATCATCCTGAAAGCATCTTCCAACTGGGTGGTATCACACTCAAATGTTATTTGTCTTAACTGTTCTTTGTGAAAGATAAATTGTAGAACAAGAGCGTAATCATACCCGGCACCCTAGAGGCTTCTCACTTGCCCTGAATCGGCTGTAGTCTGCAGGGAGTTTAAGCCAGGCTCTTTAGAGGAAGATAGGCAGATCAGGACTGCTGTGTAATTAACGCTGAGCTCTGATGGCAGCTTGCAGCTGCTTGGGTACAGTGATCACTGCAAACTGCTTTGTGCTACACAGATACTTGTGGGTATGCTCACATATTCAGTGGTATAGAAACAGCTGGCCTCCTTTACAAATGCAGGGCAGTAAGCCTTGACACACGCATGCACACACACGAACACCCCCACACACACACACATTCCCTTACATCTAATGTAGAAAGAAAAGTTTAAGCTCTCTCGCTGTTTGCAGAGTATTGGATGAGTAACCATAATTTGCAGTGGCTAGGAAATAGTGTTTTATATTTTCCTAACATTATTATCAATACTGATGCATTTTTTAATTTTAACCATTGAGAAACTGTACATTTCACATACAAACTTCCCTTTTATTTTGATAATTATTGGAGAACAATACTGACATTAGTGTAACTACTAACGACTACTATTACGACTACTATAATAACTACTAAGTGGTACAAGGCAAGAATCAGTATTATTATTAATAATGCTTAGGGTTAAGGGTTTGTTCCAAAGTATTAAATGTTGGCATGTAATTTGTTATGCACTGTTTGTATTGTTAAAATATGGTTGGGTTAGGTTTAGGATTAAGGGGCGGTCACACCACACTTTGCGCTCCATTCACACCCTTTCAAAGCATCCTTACACAGGAGACCCGAAAGGCAAGCTAATCCGAAGAAATTTCATTCTCCACTGCATACAAAAGTTCAAGTTTTGTGAACTCTGACCTGCGAATCCGTTTGACAGATGTGTGACCAATAGAAGATTGAAATGTCACACACTGACCTCTTGGCTCAATACAATTAATACATATTTCAAAGCTGTGTGTTTGCAAAAAATCTTTTTAAATTTAGTAGACAATATATTTTAACATTTTTAATATTATATTATTTGTGATTTGTGATGTATTATTTACTTACACCAGAAGCCCTCCCGCATGACATCATATCCTGGTCAGTTGCACTGTCCGATGTGTGACTTCCCCTTTAAGTGTAGGATTAGCAGCCCAAAAATATCTATATAATAGTATATTGCAACTAAAACTATTGTAACTGTACATTTATCTGCCTGTTACATTTGTTTGTTGTGTTGAAAAGTGATTAGGTTTAGGGTTGGGGTTAGGGGATCTAAAATATTTATTAAGTAGTAAAAATGTAACTATACAAATACTGTACATTTATAATACGAAGGATTCGTAAATATTTTTATGTTTCTAAAGCTGTAGGTATGTAAAAAAAGTCTACATGGTATATGCTGTCAATATGTCCATATTGTTCATTTCAGCATCTAAATGTATAAAATGTCATGTAAATGTAATGTAAATGAGCACCAACAAATAATAATGAGATCAGGCTGGTTTGTGCTATAGTCAATATTGATATCTGAGTATGTAGATTCTGTAGCATGTTGAGGAGAGTTGTTCTATTACTTTTCTGAACAACTGTACGTACTTAGTTTTGTCTGGCTATAAAATCCCATAGATTTACAATGGAGGAGGGACCTGAGCCATATCTAGGGACCAGAATATCATAAAGACTTTGGTGTGGACTGTTTTTACATAGATCATTAAGTAACCACCAAGCAACCACATTGCAATGCTTCTAACAACCACTCAGAACACCCTAGCATCATGGCAGTAAGTTTAGCATAGGTAGGCACCATTCACCTTTTCTTCAGAAACTGTTAAAATCAAGTTAAGATAATTATTGGAGAACATTATTAGTGTAACTACTAGTTACTTACAGTGACAACTGAGTACATTAGCTGATAAAATCAGTGCAGTTGAATTTTTAATTGAAAACTAAATAAAAAATGCTTCTTTCTCACCTTATTTTTATCAGGTATCAGACAGATTCATATCAAATTCAATCTGAAATGTATTGTGTTGTGTTTTATACAAGCTCAGATGTTTCTTGAATGTCACTGTGACTTTGTTGTATATGATCACAGGCGTTGTAATGAGTGAGTGAGAAGGATGTATTGATCTCAAGAGCATTGATTGTGTTATCTAACCTAACATAGCGCCAGACATTTTAAAGTGGTCACACTGTGCTCTAAATGGAAAAAACACAAAGCTGTGCCTGTCTGTGATGGAGAAACAGCATATGGCAAACAACAGCACTGTACTGCAGTGGAGCAGGTCAATATCTCAAACCCACTGACCAGATTGAACTAACAGGACAAGCAGTTTTTTTTTTTTTTGCATTACATATAAGGACAGTATTGCATAATTGCTCTGGTTGGGGTATGTTATGCTCTGTATTTAGAATAATTTAAAACTCAATGTTTTCTTTGTTGAGTTAAAGGTTATGTGTCTAATTTTATGATTTTTGAAAATACTTTTCATCTCTAGATATAGCAAGCCATACATACATAGGATGATTCCTGTGAAAAAGTCTAAACTTTGTGGCATTATCAAAACATTTCTCTGATTGCTGCTTATTTATTTGAGCATCTTGTTTAGCCCAACATAGCAACATTGGCTTAACCAATAGTGTTTGGGATGGGACTATCTGCTAACTGACCTATGGCTGACGGGGAAGTGTTCGGAAACTACTGTAGTCATTATTTTTACGATTCCATTTGTCGCTGCTAGAGCCACAGACATTACACACATCGCATTCAACAAAAATGATTTAATTACCACAACCAAATAATAATAAAAAAAACATAGCTTTCTGTCAATATGGTCTATTTTGTATTTCTAAAAGAGGTTTAAATAATTAATGATGGGCGCACAGATCACACATAAACCTCAGACTACTCTGCAATGCTAAAATACAGTCCAAAAATGACATGCTGCCCACAAAGGAATGTATATTGATATACAGGCTGATAGAAATGTGGAAGAAAGTTTCATAAAGAAGCCTAAAAAAAACCTGGGTAGTTCCTGCTGGTGATGTCATAAATGGTCGTTAGAGCTTTTTATGATGTGTTTTACATGGAAAACTCCTTGTGTGCTCATTTAGAGGAAATTTGATATTGTTTCTAGGATATCAAATTATCTGGCTAAGCGTCAATAATTCTTTGATGGAATGCATTGTTCAGTGATGAAAAGCATATACATTTGGCTACTATAATATAGAATAAACTCACATGTGAACAGTATATCTGCTATTTCCTGGTTCGTAGAGAAACTACATTGAGACTTGGAAAGGAAACTACTGTTATTCTTTTATTGTTTGGGATGGTCAAAAGTATTCAAGAAAGACAGCAGGCAGGGGAGAGTGTCACTAAAGGTCCCTGACGTTGGTCTACTTTATAATTAATGAGTCTCCAGAATAAAGTTTCAGGGCTAGCATTACAGGACCTAGTTGTATCTCTTCCAGGTAAAGTTACGCTAGTGTCAAGGCAGAAGTAATACATCTTTTGTAAAAAAAAAATCTCTATATTTCTAGAATGCTATAAGTTTCCACATTTGGCAAGTGCAAAGTGGAATTAAGAAAACATTAGTTTTGCTTGTTTTAAACATTTCCATATATCTGGACTGTCATAATGTGACACTTAGGATTGTTAATGAGAGTTTGTGCCTTAGAAGTGCTCTTCACAAGTTTTTGTAGAATTTGGTGTTAGGTATTGCACCAAAGTATCTCTTACTGAGACCTACAGACTGCATAAAAAGTACTTTATTTACAAAAAAACACAATGAAATAATAGCACTTGTTATTTTATGTGCACAAAGGACAGAAATAACTAGAAGCTTTCCAACCAGTGGTGCTTGCTAAGGTGAGCATCAATATTACTTTTACTCATACTTAGATTTACATTGACATTTACATTTATGCATTTGGCAGATGTTTTTATCGAAAGCGACTTACAGTGCACTTATTACAGGGACAATCCCCCCGGAGCAACCTGGAGTTAAGTGCCTTGCTCAAGGACACAATGGTGGTGGCTGTGGGGATCGAACCAGCGACCATCTGATTACCATTTACATAGGCGGAAATAGCGGGGGTCGGGGGTCAGGACCCCCATCTGAGGGTTGTCCCCCCCTAAAATATCATTAAAATATGTGTATTGTAAATAATATAATGATATATTCTTAAAATAATTGTTTAAGAAATAAAATTATACAAATGCAAACGGGGCAACAACAAAAAACCCCTTGGTGTCCCCTTCAAAAATTGCTCTTGAGAATTGTTATGTTTATTGTCCCCCCCAACATTTTGATGAAATTCTCGCCCCTGACATTTATGTGGTTTAGACCACTACACCACCACCACTCCAAGCCACCACCTCCATTTAGAGTAAGGGGTAACACTTTAAAATAAGGTTCCTATTGTTAACATTAGTTAATGCAATAGGTATTGAGAAATAAAAACAAACAATTAACAATATGTTTTTAATATAATTATTTTATCTTTGGTAATGTAAATTAATAAAAGTAAAATTGTTCATTGTTACTACATATTAGTCCATGGTGCATTAACTAATGTTTTTTGTTTGTTTTATTTTTTATTTTTTATCCCCTTTTGTCTCCAATTTGGAATGCCCAATTTCCAATGAGCTCTAAGTCCTTGTGACAAAGGACGAATCTCAGTTGCCTCCATGTCTGAGACCGTCAATCTGTGCATCTTATCATGTGGCTTGTTGAGCATGTTACCATGGAGACCTAGCGTGTGTGGAGGTTTCATGCTATTGTCTGCGGCATCCATGCAGAACTCACAACGTGCCCCACCGAGAGCGGGAACCACATTATAGCGACCACGAGGAGGTTAACCCAATGTGACTCTACCCACCCTAGCAACCAGGCCAATTGGTTGCTTAGGAAGCCTGACTGGATTCACTCAACATGCCCTTGTAACTACAACATGTGACTACAGGTGTGGTTGTCAGCATCTTTACTGAATGAGCTACCCAGTGCATTACTATTTTTAACATTATGCATTATTGATTTTAAATGTATTACAATATGTTGAAATTAACACTAACCAAGATTAATAAATGCTTAATAAATTTGTTAATTGTTAGTATGTGTTAACTAATGTAGTTAACTGGTGTTAACACATGGAACTTTATTGTAAATTGTTACAGAGCAAGGGATTTAAACAAAACCCTAACATTAATGATTACACTTTGGTGCATAACTTGTCCAACACAGTTTGTGCTTTGGCATATCCAAATGATACACATTTAATTGATATGTTTTGTTAGAGGAGATGGGTAAATTGTTGTGTAACTTTAATGAGTTTGTAAAAAGAATATGACAACGTATTGTATTACACATTTAACAAGGTCAAAAGACTAAGAGACACAATGCTTTCATATACAATGTCCTCATATGCACAGAGAACGGGGAGTGTGGTTGTGCGCTGTTGACTGTTGCATAACTGGCATGATACATGAACCTAATGCCAAGTCAAATAGAGAGAGAATGCCCTGTACCTCTAAAAGAGAACATCAGCTTTCATAGCACAGTAGCCCTTGTTATAACCTCCCAAATCCATCTGTTCTCATTTATAATCCAAATGAAACTTTTGTTCAATTCTGAGATTAGCAATCCACGAGCCTCTGATGTAATGAATGGAGCAAAACAATATGCACTGTTGTAATTTCCTTGAACTAAATGTAAAAGCAGCTGTTGTTTTGTATGAACCATCAGTCATATTGTTTACTTCAAAGTGCAATACTGGACAAATTATCTCTACAACTGCTGGTCAGAAAAGGGAAAATATCAAAAAGAACTTAAAGTTAAATTGTGTGTAACTTTCCATTCCAAGCTTAAAATGCAAAGACAACTATAAGTACGCCACTCACAGGTTGAGTTCCACAAAAACTTAAACATTGTGGCTTTGGCACTATCGCAACCAGCGAAACAACAGAATTGCCCAGCCAATGTTGTGAGTTTGGGGCGGGGCTATCTGTTTGCCCAACCAGGGAGACAGGGAGCATGTTCAGTCAACCTGTTTAAAAACGTTCACAATTTTTGCTATTCTATTTGGTGACCCTTAAGTGGCACAGACATAACACAGACATAACATTTTGTTTTCAAAAGTAAAGCTTGGACTAGTGAAATCAGAGTGTTTGATATTTCCCTTTAAATGTCAGTGGGACAACATGTCTGATGAGGTTACAATTCCACAACTCACTCTACACTAACATTTTACTACCTGGTCACTTAGAGGTTGACGAGTAGCTTCATCAGGGGTGAGCAGATGAGGTTTCACTGAATGTTTCATTGACCGGTATAAGGTAACAATACACACCAGAGTGCCAGTACTGTCAGTTCAAATCAATTCAAGAAGATATTTTTTTTGCCAAAACCCCTAACCCTAAGTGGTAAACTCCTGCATTGTTTTTGCTACAGATATAAAAGATACCTCAAATTGAAATAACTGAAAATGTGCAGTTGTTACTGTAAAGAGATCACCCAAAAATGGAAAATCTCTCATCATTAACTCACCCTCAGGCTCACCCCAGATGTGTATGGCTTCCTTTCTTCTGCTGAACACAAATCAATTTGTTTTAAGAATATCTCAGCTCTGTAGGTCCTCACAATGCAAATTAATGGGTACCAAACTTTGAAGCATCAAAAAGCATATAAAGGCAACATCTTCAGAAGTTAAAAAATAGGTGAGAAACAGATCAGTATTTAGGTACCTTTTTTACTATAAATTATCCCCCTGATCAGTAGGTGTTGATATGCATGAACAATGCGAATCACCTAAAAAAAAAAAAAGAAAAAAAAGTGAAATTGTAAGTGAAAGTGGAAATTGATAGTAAAAAAAAGTACATAAATATTTATCTGTTTCTCACCCACACATATCATATCACTTCTGAAGATATGGATTTAACATTATGGAGTCTTATGGATTACTTTTATGCTGCTTTTTGAGCTTCTAAGTTTTGGTACCCATCCACTTGCATTGTATGGACCAACAGAGCTGAGAGATTCTTTCTCAAAATCATCGTCTGAGTTCAGCAGAAGAAAGAAAGTCATACACATCTGGGATGGCATGAGGGTGTGTAAATGATGAGAGAATGATAATTTTTGGGTGAACTATACCTTTAAGAGCTATTTCTATGCGAACTGAACTGTTAAATTGACTTTTGTTTGTTTGACTTAATGTAATTGTGATGTTTCTATAGTTAATAGCAATATAAATTACAATTTTGATTTGAATAAAACCAGTTAATGATGGTTCTACATGAAGCATTTTTAGGTTACCTGACAAAGTGTTATAATAAGACAATAAATGGGCAAACAAATCCTATAGACTTAAAGGAAGGTCCAAAAGGGTGCACTCTTTTGACTTGGGCTAGTAAGTAACCACCTAGCAACCACCCAGAACACCCTCGCAATCATTTAGAATATCCTAGCAATGTGCTTAATACCATTATGTGCACAATAGCATTGTGATGACTTACTACACAATTTATTTGCCCTCAACACAGTGAATGAAACAACAACACGACTGAAGGCTACACATTTTCCTGTCCAAACTGAAACAAGAAGGCAATTAGGGTGGAGCCGCTTTTATTATTGAGGCTACTTTTCTGGCGAATCAGCCCACGCGGTATGAGGATGTGGGATGTTTTGTCTTGATTGTCTGTCTGTGTCAGCACAGCTGAAAGGCCACTTAAGACTTTAAGACATGATTTCACATTCCACATGTGCTTTGGGCGACTATAAACTTCAGTTTCCTAACCATGTCCAAGGAATTCATGCCTTTAAACTTAAATATATGCTTCTGTGCTGTGCAATTTGCCAGTGAGTAGGCCTGCACAGCATTTTTACCCAGGGAATTCCAGTAGATTTAAATAATCATCATTCAAAAGTTTTACACATTCCCACCACTTGCATGTTCGTTTTTTAAATACTCTGGCTAATTTGAAAATGCTTTCAGCAGCCTCAGCTCTGTTTGACACATCTGGCCATATTGAAATCCATTCTGCAGAATTCAGCACATAAAGTGTTCAAAATCTGCACAGATTCTGTGTGCGCTACTCATGAGACGTGGTTATCAACCATTGAAGCACATTTGAACACACAATAGCTCAGATGGCTGGTGTACATGGAGTGAATTGTGGTCAGCCTATGTTTTATGATGGTTGCAGAATGCAATTAGACTTTCTTTATTGTAATTCTAAAGTAGCCAGATGTCTTGATGCTTTTTTCGATTTAGTTCTTCACAACAAGATACTGAAGACAAGGGTAAGTAAATTAGGATGGTGCATCTATGTTTTGACAAGGTATCTTTCAGACTCTAGGCATCACAATTTCCATGCTGTCTCAAACCAGTACTGCAAATCATGTGGATGAAGTGAAATAACAGCTTGACTCCACTCCATGCAGCATCACAACATCTGGTCAATCTGATCATTATATATTCAGTCCTTTAGATCAATTTCTTATCAACATCTGTCACAAGACCCTCAGACTGTAAAGATTACTGTAAATAAGCACACCCACACACAGGGTTTGGTTCTTCTGCTCTCCTTATTTGTTTTCTACACTAAATATAGAGTTAGAAATATGTAAATCTGGTTTGTTATTTTTTTTTAGCCATTTTAAAGGCCACCAAATAGTAATTTAATTCACCCTGACTAGATATTAATATTCTGGTTAAAAATCATTTAGATTCAGTTTTTTTTTTATTTTATTTATAGTACTTGCAAGGTTAGCACTGAATTGAAATAATATTATTAGGTGTGCTGTCTAGGCCTAATTTTGTTTTCGGATGGACTGTTTGCACTAGGTGTAACTAGTACCTGCCACACAATGTGGCAATTTGCACTAAAAACATCTGGTGGTAACACAGACATTGAAGACAAACTGCACCTTCAAGTGTTGCTGCAGTGGCGTAGTGTGTAATGACAGCTGTGCGTTTTTCATGCGGACCACCCGGGTTCGATTCCACCTTTTGTCCCACTTTAATTTTCCCACTCTTAATATTTCCTTTAATGCTACTTATAATAATACATAAAACTTAATATAAAGGTTTAGTGCCTCAAAGTGATTTGGTCACAGTGATGGCTGGGGAGTTGAGAGAAAGGTTTGATCCAGGTAAAATTAACCAGGGATTTACTATAGTAATATTGGAGTAATCATGTTTTTTGGAGGAAGCCATAGTTTAAATGCAATTAACTGTGGTGTTACTATAGTAATATGGTGCTAATATAGTAACCATTTTTAATTTTGTGGTTACTGTGATTTAACTACATAATACCATGGTGATACTATGGTTATTGTAGTAATACCATGGTAAAATGTTGTAAGGTAATGTTAGGGTTAGGTTATGGCACTGTAGTGATTCTGTATGTTAGTATTTAATTAGGAGTGAAAATAGTATCTGCCACTTTTTTTTTTTTTACCTTTAAAGGGATAATTCTCTCCAAAATGAAAATGATCTCATCATTTAAACACCCTCATGCTATTCTAGATGCAAATTACTTTCTTTTTTTCTGCCGAACACAAATTACGATTTTTAAAAGAATATCTCAGCTCTGCTAGTCCTTTCAATGCAAGTGAATGGTGACAAGAAATTTTAAGGACCAAAAAGCAGATAAAAGCAGCATAAAAGTAATCCATATGACTCCAGTGGTTAAATCCATATCTTCAGAAGCGATATGATAAGTGTGGGTGACAAACAGTCTTTTTTTATTATAAATCTCCACTTTCACACCTGAAAGTCACATGTGGCATCTGTTTAGTTTCAATTTCACACGTGAAAGTGGAGATTTATAGTAAAAAGGATTTAAATATTGATCTGTTTCTTACCTATACCTTTCATATTGCTTCTGAAGATACAGATTTAACCACTGGAGTCTTATGGGTTACTTTAAATTTTAGGATTTCTAGCCACCATTCACTTGCATTGAAAGAACCTATAGAGCTGAGATATACTTCTAAAAATCTTAATTTGTGTTCTGCAGAGAAAGGAAGTCATACAAATCTCGGATGGCAAGAGGGAGAGTAAATGATGAGAGAATTTACATTTTTGGGTGACTATACCTTTAACTTTTAGCATTTCTGGGTGCCTTGCAAGCACTGGCATTTCCTTGAGATAATGCACATTTTGTTGTGTTTTGTCTGTAATTACAAATGTTTCAACCACTTTGTAAAAACTACATAACATAGAGACATGAATCTGTATTAAATATCTGCTCAGAATAGATATTTTCACAGAGAAACCCATCAAATCACAAAATCTTCATTTGTTAACGAGCCAGATCAGCAGTCAGTTGTGAGGAACCAGGCTAGCATGCATTGAATGCTATGACTTTTCCATTAGGTGATTACTAGTCCACAATGCAACAGGCTGCTGATAACACAACACTTTTGAGGTCTCTATATATAGGGGTGACATTTTTAAGGACAACAAAGAGGGCATGAGCACCTTATAAGACAGTCTGAGCTTATCACAGAGCACTGAACATCGAAATGCTAAGAGGAAGATGTTTTATACTGTAAGCTTTATGGGAAACCTTGAACTGATCAAGAATAGTAAAATAAGGTGAACTCAAGCCTTATGGGTGTTATTCCCCCCCGCAGTAGTTCAAAGCCTTATGAGAGGCCACTCTGTAAGCTGATTTCCATTGTGGTTGTGCAAGAGCTCTATTTAAACTGGGACAGTTGTGGTGCTTAATTCTTCTTCAGTGCAGGATTAGCGTGTGTCATTACAATGATGCCACTGTGTGATTACCTGGGTTTATGGAGACCAGCATTAACTTTTAAAAAAGGGTATTTAAAGATGCAAGGATTAGAAAACAATTCCGGCAAAAATGACTATGTCCATAATATTTTGTTTACTATATTTTTGCTTGTCCGTGCATTTATCAAAAGACTTCCAAACCCAACTAAACTACAAATCCCTCTCCACAGACATTCCCCGAGAATGCATCAGACGGACCCTTGCATCCCTAGATGCAGACTTGATGCTTTTTAGGATCCTAGCCAACACTCCCTCCTCCAATACCATATTTAAATAATTCTCCCATAATCTCTTGAGAGAAGCTGAAGCTCCATCCATCTGAAACAACAGGGAGTAATACACTGATGCTTCATGACCTTTCCCAAAAGCAGTAATCACCATTTTCTGAGTATCTGCCACTTTAGGGGAGTGTACACTACTCCCAAAAATAGTACAGACAAGTTGCACAACTGTAAATACCTAAAGAACTGGGATCTAGGAATCTTAAAATGTTGAACCAAATTATCAAAAGCTCTCAGTACTCCACTCTCATATAGCTCACTGAGTGTAGTTACCCCCCTCACAATCCAATCTGACCAACAGAAAGGGGACTTATTAATATGTAATTTAGGGTTCATCCATATGAAATTTTTAAATAAAAGTCCAATTTAAACATTCTGGACACTTTTAATGTGAAATAACATTCTTTTTTCCAAACCAGGTGCAGATGCGAGATAACAGGGTGCAACTTAACTTCGGTTAGTTTAATAGAAATGCCCTGCAATGATGAAACAGGGGCAAGAACTTCCTGCTCAACACAGAACCAGGGAGGGGCTCTCCCAGGTGGGAGCGACCAATGGGCCAAATGTCTGAGACCGAATGCATAAAAATAAAAACATAATCTTGGGAAGGCCTAGCCCACCTCCGTCAATTGGCCCATGCAACCCACTGAAATTCAACCTGGGACGCTCACCATGCCATCAAATTGCCTGAAACAAGAGAGGGGAACTTTTACAGGGAGAGACTGAAGCAGGCAGCTAAACCATGGAACGCAGTTAATTTTAACAACATCAACCTTCCCAATCATATACAAATCCAATGAAGCCCACCTGCCCACATCACCCGAAATCCCCCTTACCAGGGGGTCAAAATCAACTCCGACCAAATCACACAAATTTGCTGGGAATAAAATACCCAAATACCCAATGCCCTGCCTGGGCCACTGAAAGGCGCCCGGCTGGAAAGTCGCCACCGGACAGCACACAGCCAGAGCCAAAGCCTCGGATCCAGACCAACAAACTCTGTAACCTGAAAATTCAGAAAAGGAATTGACAATTCTGTGGAGGCAAGGCATAGATCCAGCAGGGTCAGAGACGAATAATAAAATATAATCTACGCAAAGCAAAAGCCCATGCACCACACCTCCCGCAACCATTCCTGGAAAATCCTCCTCCTCTCCCATCACTGCTGCCAATGTTTCCAGGACAAGACAGAAAAACAATGGGGAAAGAGGGCAACCCTGACAGTAGAATCTCATTCTACCATATCAAAAGCCTTTTCGTCATCAAGTGAGATGGCAGCAACTGGAGTCTGATCATTTGCTACTGACCACATAGTATTGATGAGATGCCTAATGTTATCAGAAGACCTGTGGCCCTGAATAAACCCCACCTGATCTATATGTATAAGAGATGTCATAACTTTACTTAATTGGTTAGACAGAATTTTTGACAAAATGTTTACATCTAGATGGATCAGAGAAATTGGACGGTAACTCTTACACTCACTTTCTTTGTCCTTTTTAAGAATCAGACTGATCCAGGCTTGAGTCATGGTTGGGGGAAGCTTTCCATTCTTTCATGATTCTGTATAAACTTCTTACAAAAGTGGAGCCAGTTCTGTAGCATAAGATCTAAAAAATTCAGTGGCAAAGCCATCTGGCCTGGGAGCCTGGCCTGTAGGTAAGGACTTAATTACCTTGTCAAGCTCCTCCAAGGTTATCTCAGAATCAAGAGAATAGTTTTGCTCAGTCGTCAATTTAGGGATGGTTCCACAAAGCTTCTAATACCTTCATAAGTAGACGGAGAAGTGGAACTATAGAGATCAATATAGAATTCTTTAAAAGGATTATTAATATCAAATGGCCAAGGTATAAATTTCACCTCCAGCAGATTTCACTGGATTTCACAGATTCCACTCTATGGTAGAAAAATACTCTCTCTGCTTTATGTATCTAGCCAAAAGCTTCCTTGCTTTGTCCCCAGACTCAAAATATGACTTTCTTGCCCTGAATAACCAAAACTCCACTTTCTGTGACAAAATAGTATTATATCTGTATTTCAATCGGGTCATCTCTCTGAGGCCTTCAGACGACACCCAGCGCCTCAGCCCTGCTTCAGTTCTTTTAATATTTCCTTCCAACTCCACGAGTTCTCGTGCTTTAGATTTTTTGATGAATGAGACATATTGTATGATCCGACCCCTAAGAACAGCCTTAAGCGCCTCCCAAGCCAAATCCACAGAGGATACTGAGGACCAGTTGGTCTCCATATAAACATTGATTTCATTCTTTAACATTTGTTGGAAATCAAGATTTAGGCAAAAGGGATACACCAAAGCACCAACTATATGATTTGTTGTTCTCTGTGTGTGGCAACATCCCTAAACACACCAGGATGTGATCTGAGACTAAGTTGTTTCAATTAAGCAGTCAACAACTGATGAAATGAGGGATTTAGATATGAAAAAATCTATTCTAGGACAAATCCCATGAACTGATGAAAAGAATGCATAGTCCCCACCAGATGGGCCCAAAAGTTGCCAAATATCTAAAAGACCAAGATTTTTACACATCCTGTGAAGTGTCAATGGTGCTCCAGGGGGCTTACATAATCAAGGACCGAGTCCATCAATAAATGTAAGTCTCCTCCCAATATTATATCATGAGGGGTGCCAGCGGCTTGTAACATCCCTTCAAGATCTATAAAAAATTCCCATTCACACTCCACGCGATGAGAGACAACCCACCCACATCAACATCTGACATATTGATATAATACAAAAAATGTATTGTGTGTCAAAAGCAAGATTATACAGACCATATTCCCCACTAATTCAACACTCAAAACCTGAACCTCCCCCAAACAAAACAAACAGAAAAAATAAAAACATGCTCACCAACCCTGCACAAGACAGCGCCAACCGTTGTCAATCTCTCCGAACTCAAGGAGTCCATGTACGCCTACGAGAGCCCCCACGACAACTTTGCCATCTGATTGCTCAAGCCCATTGCTTCTGCACAAATTTTGTGATGCAAAATTACAAAACAGAAAATACTTTGTAAAACAGACCCCAGCAAACAGGCAGAATAAACACAAAGAACATGTACATTAATTCACAGAACTGTCTTGAAGGTGTGTTCCTCCACAAAACAAATTCCAGCTGGTATAAAACCATTCAGTTTCCTCGGACAGAGTCCTCAGCTCACAGGACTATCAGAGGTTTACGCTTGAGCACGTAAATGTCTTTTAATGTCTCCAGAGTGTGATGATTTTTACTTCTTTGCCATGTTTACCTCAAAAAGAAAATATGTACTGGGCTCACACGTCTACTTCTCGCATGGCATCACGTCAATCTCCAAAAGACTTACATTTTAAAAACTGTCAAATAGAAAACAAATAACAAGATTGGACCATTTTTAATTCTGACCCAAGCCAAAGGATTGTGTGGTAAATACTAATTCAAAGGAGGGAATTCTTTACAGCAATGTAGACAAAAATGACTTTCATTTCATGGATGACAAATGACAGAATTGTGCATTCAGCCCATATTGAGGTGAATTAAATTTCTACCCAGCAATAAATAACTAGAATAGAATACCAAGTTATTGTATTGTTATATATGAGAGCTACTTCAGCCTGTTGTTTTGATAGAGCTTTGAAATGATATAATTTCTCACATAAGTGGAATTTTATTATTTATTTTTGTATCCCCTTTTCTCCCAATTTGGAATGCCCAATTCCCACTGTTTAGTTATGCATCTTATCACGTGGCTTGTTGTGCATGACATTGCAGAGGCTCCATATGTGGAGGCTCAAGCTACTCTCTGCGATCCACGCACAACTTACCATGCACCCCATTGAGAGCGAGAACCACTAATCGCTGTAGTGACTCTACCCTCCCTAGCAACCGGGCCAATTTGGTTGCTGTGGAGACCTGGCTGGAATCCCTCAGCACACCCTGGATTCAAACTCGCAATGCCAAAATAATAAATACTAATAATAATAATAATAAAAAAGGACAATACTGATAAACTACATGTACTTAATGTGAAATTATTTTGTAACTAAAGTTATTAAAATGTTTGCTTGTATTACAATTTTTACTTATGTATTCTTGTTAACAATAGTAACTTATAATAACAACAGTAATAATAATAATACTAATAATTATGTTTAACAGATTATTTTGTAATTAATGTTTTTTAATTATTTCAGTTTTACTATTGTTTATTAATGACAACTAATAATAATAGGCATATATTAATAATATGTGTATCATAGATTATTTAGTTATGACACATTGTTAAATGTATTACAAATCTTTTAACCATTTTATTATTATTAATTTATAATACTAACTTATAATAATTTGTATATAATAATAATCATAATAAAATTATAATAATAATCATAATAAAATAATAATAACGTGTAACATAGATTATTTTGTAATTACACACAAAAAAAACAAAACACTTATTCTCCCAATTTGGAACGTCCTCGTGGTGGCATAGTGACTTGCCTCAATCCGGGTGGTGGAGGACGAATCTCAGTTGCCTCCACGTCTGAAACCGTCAATCTACTTCAAAAAATTCTCCAAATGCAGCAATGCAGCTTTGCAGATACTTGGCATTCTAGCTGTCAGTTTTCCAGATACTCAGGTGACATTTCACCCCACACTTCCTGTAGCACTTACAATAGATGTGGCTGTCTTGTCGGGCACTTCTCAAGCACCACAGTCTAACTGATCCCACAAAATCTCAATGGGGTTAAGATCCATAACACTCTTTTCCAGTTATCATTTGTCTAATGACTGTGTTTCTTTGCCCACTCTAACCATTTCTTTTTGTTTTTCTGTTTCAAAAGTGTCTTTTTCTTTGCAACTCTTCCCACAAGGCCTGCACCCCGGAGTCTTCTCTTTACTATTGTACATGAAACTGGTGTTGAGCGGGTAGAATTCAATGAAGCTGTCAGCTGAGGACATGTGAGGCATCTATCTCTCAAACTAGAGACTCTGATGTACGTATCCTCTTTGTTTAGTTGTACATCTGGCCTTCCACATCTCTTTCTGTCCTTGTTAGAGCCAGTTGTCCTTTGTCTTTGAAGACTGTAGTGTACACCTTTGCATGAAATCTTCAATTTCAAGCATTGTATAGCCTTCATTCCTCAAAAAAGCTGTTTTTTTTCTTCTTTTTTTTTAACCTAATATTGACCTTAAGACATACCAGTCTATAGCATACTGTGGCAACTAAAAAACAAACACAAAGTCAACGTTAATCTTAATTTAACAAAACAAAATATCTGTGTTTGATATAATGGCAAGTCATTTTCTAGTACCAAATTAGCAATTTAACATGATTACTCAATGATAAGGTGTTGGAGTGATGGCTGCTGGAAATGGGGCCTGTCTAGATTTGATCAAAATTACTTTTCAAATAGATATGGTGCTTTTTTTTTTTTTTTTTACATCAGTAATGTCCTGATTATACTTTGTGATCAGTTTAATGCCACTTTGGTGAATAAGATTACCCATATCCTTCCGAAACCGCAAAATCTGTACATTTTTCCAAACTTTTGGCCGATTATTTTTTAATTACACATTGTTAAAATGATTAATATTGTGTATTATTTTATATAATTATTAATATTTTTTATATTGTATAATAATAATAATAAGTGTAACATAGACACTGTAATGTAAAGTGATAGCAAATTATTGGAAAGCAAGCTCTGAGCAAATTATTTTCAATAAAACCCAAGTCCTCCTCCTTTATTTTCTCAGTGACATCATAGTGGTGTCCATAGGTGGAGCTGTCGGGGACAAAGAGAGAGGACCACACGGCCGCAAGTTCCTCAAGCGCAGAGACAACTCTACGAGACACACATGACGGGAGGAGATCAACCCATACGACACGATGATGCCACCAGCACCGACTAATCTGCTGCTGTAGAAACCAGAGATTTCTCAGATCTATCTGAGATGTTTAAGGCGTGAACATAGAGAAGATCTGCCTGGAGCTGGAGGATAGTGAAGTGAATGAGAGCAAATAAATAGACAAGAGGAGGCGTAAGAAACAAAAAAACGGAGGAGTTTTTCTTTGCGTGTAATGTTTCGCGGGATTTTGGTTACATTCTAGCAAACACATTGTGCACGAAGGGATCTGGATTATCTGGGTGGTGAGGTGGAAAGCTCTAGTTTTATTGCGCCATGAAGAAGAACAGTTCAACAAAGCTGGTGAGACATCGAGCCTACTCTATTGTCACTATATTGAGGATCAGCATGAGTCTTTGTGCCGTAGTACGAAACACTGCACATGCACACTTTCAATTTACTTACCTAACAATACATTTCTTGTACAGTGCATGTATGATTATTGTTTTATTTCAGCGGTAACACTTTACAACAAGGTTTTTTTGTTAACATTATTAAATGCTGGTATCGAGAACTAACAATTAGCCATATTTTTTATCAGCATTTATTAATCTTTGTTAATGTTAATGTATGAAAATACAATTGTTCATTGTTAATTCATGTTAGTTCATAATGCATTAACTAATGTTAACATATAGGCTACATCTTTGAAATATTACATTTATTACTGTCAAATATGTTGAAATTAACATTGACCAATATTCACAAGTGCTGTAGAATATTTGTCATGTTAACTAAAACTACCTTATTGTAAAGTGTTACCATTTAAGTTATATTATAAGCTCGACATAACATTCTTCAACATGCCCTTTTCTATTTGAAGTACAACTTGACCAGACTTATAATCATTTTACTATATATGTTATGCAATATTTAATCACACCCAGTTATGGCAAAGTTGGCCATTGTTTTATTTATTTTTTATTATTAATTTTTTTTTTTTACATGTTCTTACCTGTTTGTGCACTACAAGTTCTACTTCATTAAGAGCATATACTGTAGCTTATATCTGCATTTATTGTTATATTGTGAACGTTTTTATATTTATTACCCATCTCTATACCAGACATTGTGTTTAAAGTTTGTCTTGTAAGATATTATGCTCTGCATAAAGCACCGGAAAGAAACGACGGTACTTAAAATAACTACTTTTCCTTTTCTTGACATATTCGATATTACTATGTAAGAAAAGTTACGATTGTTCTGTGTAAGAAAAGTGCTGAGAATGTGATATAATCTACACGACAAAGACAATGACAGGGTCCTTAAGAAAGTCTCCCTTCTCTAGTGATCTCAAGCTAGAGAACCTAGAAATGGTTGTGTATCAAAATCTAGTCCTAGACAGCATTTGTGGGCATCATAGGCACGTTCGGAATTCCCACTGGTGCCGAAATGCGGTGTAGGAAGGCAGCTTTTATGTTTTGAGAAACAGCCAATGAGACTCCCCCTTGGATGCCAGGGAACCTTTCAAATAATTTCATGTCTCAATGCCATGTGTATTTTCCATCTCTGTTAACACAGGGCCCTCAGGATGCCAATCAACAGCCTGCACAGCCCGACAAAACTGGCTGGATTCGCAAGTATTGTGGCAAAGGAATTTTCAGGGAAATTTGGAAAAACAGATTTGTTCTGTTGAAAGGAGACCAACTCTACATCTCTGACAAAGAGGTTTGTTTTGGATCATTTCCATCCTCCTCATGCTTTTCTCCACATCATGATGATGAGAGGTTGATTGCGTAACACTTATATTGATTTTCATAATTGGTGTGTCTAGTAAATCACTTCTGATGGGTTCAAAGCACCTAATTAATGTTCATTAAAAATAATACTTCATAGTATAACACATGTGAGAACACTTAAAGAACACTTCAACTAATGAATCAATTAATGTTCAACTTCTTTGGTGTATCGATTAGAGGTGGGAAAAAATATCGCTAAGTTAAAGTATCGTGGTATTTGTCCTTGTGATATTGTATCAATATTTGCACGCCAGATATCAATATTATTATTTACATTTTTCCACATTCATATTATGGTGATGAGATTTTTTCTCTTTGCCAAAATTGATCTAGAAATTCAAAAATAGTCCCTTAGAAGGTGCAGTTATCATGCTTTACACATAATCGTCCTCCCTTACTAAAATATATTTACGATATTACAGTAGCAACATTAACTGAGGTATTTTGACAAAAATGTTAGAATCCTATAAAATAAGCTAACTTTTAGGTGAAATCTATTATACTTTTGTGTATTGAAACTGCGTTGTAATAAATAATGTTCTTAAAGTGTTTAGGCTGCTATTGTATTCATAAACACTATCATTTATTTTTAGAAAGAGTAGCTACATTGACCTAACCACAGAAATAGGGAGCCATTATGGTATATATGCTTATGACTTTGCATTGTACATAGATATTAGGAAATAATCTGGAATTGTTTTGTTAACTGGCACTTTTATATTAATTAAACAATGCATTTGGTATCGAATCCAGGGCGTGCTGAGTGACTCCAGTCAGGCTTCCTAAGCAACCAATTGGCCCGGTTGCTAGGGTGGGTAGAGTCACATTGGGTTAACCTCCTCATGGTCGTTATAATGTGGTTCGCACTTGGTGGGGCCCGTGGTGAGTTGTACATGGATGCCACAGAGAATAGCGTGAAGCCTCCACATGCACTAGGTCTCCACGGTAACGCGCTAAACAAGCCATCGTGTCGTGTCCTAAATATCGATATTATATTGTATTGCAGGTTACATTGTGATTCCCACCCCTAGTACAGATGTAGAATATCCTCATATTACAGGTCAGCATAATAAGTCTTTGACTAATATGTTCATGTATTTGGATCTGTGTGGTTCTCCTGGATCTTTTATGATAAAATATTAGCTGATGGCACAGGTTCTTTGTGATTTAGATTTAGGTTTTCTGTAGCGTCTGGCATCCAAGTGGCCAATCTCTCTCGCCCACTCTCTCTCTATCGTGCTCTTAGATTGTATGTATGAATTATTGCAAATTAGCTAGTTCTTTTGTCTGATTACTGATACAGTAAAAGTACTCACACAGAGAGATATCAAAGCAGTCATCATTAACAGTTTGTTTCTGTAATGACTCCATGATTATCCATTTGTAAGCAACAAATGGCATGTTGAGGAAATGCATTTTGTTTTTCATAGTTTGAAAAGCAGAGCCATGCAAAACGTTTACATCTTATTAGATATTCAAATCCATCGAATTGCGCAATGTCAAAATACGTAGTTTGATCCAAGTCAAACCATCTTACCATGTAAGTACAAGCTCGTTTAACATTTGTTTAACATTGTGTGCCCACATTAAATGCTAAACTTTCTTTAAAATCCAGGACGTTCATTGCCAAAAGTTGTCAGGAGACACTTGCTCATAGTAGAATCGCATGAGTTCCTCTGGCTGTTCTTCTCAGTAACAGCACAGCATTAATATGCAAACATCTTTATTGTGGTACACAGGAGCTGCTTAAACTTTGAAGTTCCAAAAAACACATAAAGGCAGCATAAAAGAAATCCATATGACTCCAGTGGTTTCATCTTCTTGAGGAATCTAATCTAATTTGGTTGAGAACAGACCAAAATATAACTCCTAACTGGGATGGCATGAGAGTAAATGATGAGAGAATTCTAATTTTTAAGTGAACTAATTCTTTAAAAGATAACGGATAGTGCAGTCGAAAATGTTAATTTTGTTATCATTCTGTCACCCTCATGTTCCATATGACTTTCTTGCTTTTGTGGAGCACAAAAGGAGATGTTAGGCAGAATATTAGCATCAGTCACCATTAACCACTAACCACCACTAACATCTCCTTTTGTGTTCCACAGAAGAAAAAGTCTTATGAATTAGGAACATAAGGGTTAGTGAATGATAACAGAATTTTTTAATTATTGGGGAAACGATCCCTTTCCAATAATCATGAAGGAATATTTTCACAAGCTGTTTATTTTTCTGTGAGAATTACTGCAGTGTTGGAGGACGTAGGGAAGGGAAAGCAGGATTGAGGTTGAGTCATGGTCATGCTGAAGACCGTTTACTGTGCTCAGCATCAGATCAGACAATGCAGAGGCAGCATATGGGCTCTGGCTCACTGCTCACAGGGAGGATTGACCCTTTTAGTGCTTAACAGAATGAGGTTTCATCATGCTGTTGTCTAGATGTTTCCTTCCAGCTGTCTAGACACACAACAGCTTTAATGAACCAATGCTGTTGTTTTGGTGTCGTTGTTCCTTAATAGATAAACTGCAACATGATCCCATATTTATTTTCACCTTAAAGTATCTGCAGGAGGAGTTAAGCATATTTATTAATCACCACCAGGCATAAGGGGCATCTTTGCACAATATTTTAGTTTTATTTTTACACCGTTTCCTAGGTGTTAAAGACATATACATAAAAATATAACTAGATTTTGTTTTACATTATATTAAGAAGTTATAAGATATTGCATGTGTGGTTGATTACGTGTTCTAAGTGTTTTTTTTAGTGTGCTGCTGCATGGTTGCTAGGGTATTGCCAGGCTGTTGCTTACTGACCCAAGTCAAAAGAGCCCACTAAAGTCTATGATATTCTGGTTCCTAGATATGGAATTTATTTTGTAATTTCAGATTATACAGTGTAAACCAAAGGGTGGCAGTAAGATGAGAATGTGTGCTGCAAAACTCTTCTAGAACGTCTTGTAGGAGCAGATGCCATTTGAGTATCTTTCAGCCTGGACAGGGGATCAAATTCCTGGGAGGCAGATGTAGGGAGTGTGTACAGACGTGTGGGAGAGATTTTTCTCACTCACTCTGGTCCATATTCTCTTTCACACACTTACATTCCTCTCTTACTATTGCTCCAGGCTGTCAACATACAGCTAGATTTATTATCGTTAACGAAAACGAAAACTAAATCAGAAAATAATCACTAATGTAAATAAACAAAACTAAACTAAATAATTTTGTTTATTCCAAAAGTAACTAAAGTTAAATAAAAAATGAGCTCATATTAATTTAAATTTTGAACACTGATTTTATTATAACATTTACATATTTTACAACCTGCTTTCATTAAACATGAAAATGTGACTAGATAGCGAAAACAAGATGGCACAGATAAATGTAATATTGTTAACCATATTTATCTTTTAGAAATAGCTTTTTGTATTTTTAAAATAAAAACGAAATAAATACTGAAACACACTGAAAAAAAACTCAAATTCATATTAAAATATCAACGATAGAGTTAAAACCAACAAAAACTAAACAAAATTGAAATGACCATTTCAAAATAAAATAGAAATAAAAACTAAATTCAAAACTCTACCTTTACAATTCAAAATCTACCCGAGCTACAACATGAAAGAGGAAGATAAGAGAATGAGTTGTTTTTGTCCTCTGTCTCAAGCCTCAATGAGGAAGATGTGGTCTTTATCAATGTTGCAAGTAACTTATATGCCCCTTCTGCATTTTGGAGTCATACGTGTCTGTTGTAGATATGGGTGCAGTGGTTACAGCTTGTTCTTTATTTGGCACTTCCGCTTTCACATGTTCTTGTCTACTTTACTCATCTGGTTTGCTTTTCATAAATTGCATCAAGGAAACAATAGCTTTGGCATCATAGTCTGCTTAATGTTGTGCTTTCGTCTTCATTGCTGATTCACATTCACATATTCTGTCCCTCACAATCAGAGATGATCCAAAATCAATACCCACAATAAGCATGACACAGAGAAAGGAAATATAGACAGATCATGTTGGGTTTCATCTACTGTTTGTTAATATTTTAAGGGAGTCTTGACTCATGTTTGGACATCATTCATGGCCATAAAAGCATTTTTTAGCCAAAATAATGAGGAATGAGTTTTGCACTATGAGAAGATTAATATGTAAGTAATGACATTTAAAGTTTTGTTTTACAAATATGGTGTTCCTTCTGGTTTCGTTTGTGGGTATTACGCTTGTGCTAGATACTGGCCAGATCGCGAAAGCTTGTCGCTTGCCATGTATCGTGTAAAATGCCCTTAAGCATCTGGACATCTAGTTCTTTCTTGGGTAAACTGTTAAAAATGTCACATTTGAAAACTAGACATTACTCCCTCTGGTAAGCCGGTTTCATATTGAGTCTGTAGCCCTTCTCTGGATTCCTTCGTTGAGTTTTACAGCTGTAATAATGGCTGTAGTGTAAACTATGAAATATTTATCGGAAGTGGGGCATTGCGAACTATTACGGACTTAATCATGATGAATTCTATTTTACATGAGGAGGAAAATTACACAAAATTGCAACTCAAACCAAAGTTTGCTGAAAATAACCTTTCATCATCTGGATTCAATCAGAGCTATTGAACAGAAAGTTTTTGTGCATCCATCACTGAGTGTGTAACTTTAAACTCTTAAGTCCAACGGATGTTCTTTTCATTACATTATTTTACGCTTCTTCATAAAAGCCTTGTGGCAGGGTGGAGGGTGGGGCCGGGTTGTGATTATACACACCCGGTCCCTTATCAGGCTAATTAAGCCTCCGAGAGGGATAATTATTATAAAATTATTGTGTAAATAAATAGGTTTAGAGTGCATTTCAATCAGTTTTTTGCTCAGTTCAGCGTATCCGATGTGGCAACGAAGGGCTCAACTTTTCTCCTGCATTTGGACGCAGCACAGCAAATAGCATGCAGTCTACCTAGTGAACTTATCGTGCTGTGTCCGGCAGGTTTTTGAAAACTTCTTTTCAAGTGCTGTTGTATTGCTACAGTGATGTTATGGTTTGTTAGGACAACTCACCATGCACCAAGCAATCATGAGGAGGTTACCCCGTGTGACTCTACCCTCCCTAGCAACCGGGACAATTTGGTTACTTAGGAGACCTGGCAGGAGTCACTCATCATGCACTGGGTTTCGAACTTGTGAACTCCAGGGGTGGTAGGCAGCGTCTTTACCACTGAGCTTCCCAGGCCCCATCGTTGGTTACCTTTCAACTATGTAGGTTCATTAAAATATTAATGTTCATATTTATATTTAATTATTTTTCATTACCATTTTGGTCGCATATTAGCTTTATAAAAATGAACATATCCATATATTCAGTCAATAAATATTATATTGCATATAAAATTTTTTAACATTAACAATGTTTATTGTTAAATTGCATAATTTGTACTAAATAGAGGCATTTACATTGTTTTGTTTAACATGTGTTAAAAATGGCCACTGTCTCTAAGAAAACCGTCATTTCTGTAAAGAGCATCTGTAGATGAGCGCATGTTAATGAAAGAGGCTTGAATGGTTTATTCTCATCCATGCTATGCGTGATTAGAATTAAAAATAAAATGTTATCAACAACTGACTGTAGAGAACAGAAAGAGTATTAAAAGAAACATTATTCAATGACAAATTTCTCTCAACACACAGTGAAAAGATCTTGCTGCTGAATACTTCACCAATATACTATCAGGCTGGTTTTCCTGATGAGCTTCTGTATATAAAAATACCTGCAGTTTGAACGCACTTTCAAAACCTACATTTAAAACAGCATCAGGAAGAGCAAAAAAGGGAAATTTGATGGACTGATATGATCTTCCCTACAAGCCACAGACAAAACATCTCCAGTGTGTTTTTGCAAGCTTACGGCTATTGTCAACATGCCAGTTCCCCACATGAAGCAGTTGGCTCTCCCACAATCCCTCCATGCTCACCTGCCTCGTCTGCTTCTCTCGCAGACCAAACACACCTGCACACTCCTGCAGCTTTCATATCATAAAACACCATTGACCTCATAGCTGTCGAATTCACAGATTTCCACTTAAACACTTAGCCATGAATATTTAATGTCTGGGCCAAAGGGACACGTTCCTGGGGAGTATTAATTTCAGACTCCTCTTCAGGGTATTTGGCTTCTCTAATATATTCTTTCAGGTGAAATATTTTGTGACCTTGATGGACATTTATGAAAAGTTAGACAGCTTAATGGAGAATGTATAAAAAGCTAATAATAGTAAATTTTATGGTAAATTGACATAGCTAAAGTCGATTCAAACAGAAGTTGACTGATCTATTGAATGACATTGAAACATGACACGATGACTCGCTTTGGCTCTGATTGATGCACCTGCCTCATACTAAAACTAAATGTCATCGGAAAAGGAAATTCTTCACAATACTTTTTTATAGGAATTATCTGGGTTCAAAATAAGTTCTGTCAACAGCATCTTGTGGGATACTGTTGATAACCAAAAAAAATTATTCAATTTGCAAAAAAAAATCTAAAAAATAATTCACATCTAGAGAAATGCACTTACAATGGAAGTCTTTGGGCAAGGCATTCTGATGCATTTTGGAGGAATGTGAAGCTCATATTTTTGTTTGCATTTATGCCTATATATAAATATTTCCCCATACAAAAATATGTGTCATTTGAGCTGTGAAGTAAGTGGTAAAACATCTTGGTTACAGATGTAACCTCTGTTCCCTGATTGAGTGAACGAGACGTTGTGTCGATGTAGTGACACTAGGGGTTCGCTCTTGAGAGCCCCAATCAACTTTGCTTTATTCAGAAAAGGCCAATGAAAATTGGTGAATGGAATTTGCATGCCGCTCTCCGCCCTGGACATACAGGTTTAAAAGGAGATGGTGTGCACCACTCATTCAGATTTGTGCTGAGGAGCCGAGAGAGAGTCTCGGCCATGTCAGCGGTCGGTTCAGCGCCGTGACAGGAGGGACACAACATCTCGTTCCCTCCATCAAGGAACAGAGGTTACATCTGTAACCAAGACATTCCCTGTCTGTCACTCACTCGACGTTGTGTTGATGTAGTGACACTATGGGTTCCTATACAAAACGGCGCTGGTGCTGAGCCATGTCACAAAGTATAGAAGCGCGGACATGGGCAAGCTGCTGCGTGCCTCGCAGCGAGCGCTCGACCATGTCATGACCTTCCAGCAAGGTGATCCCTTTAAGGGTGGGAGGAGGCACTTACCCAAGGAGGCTACAGCCGGTGGCCTTTCCAGATTTTTGTATTAAGCAATTTCCCGCCGAGCACCTGCTAGAAAAGTGCTGGGGAAGTGCTCTTCCCTATCCAGGAGGGAGAGCACTACAGAGACCACATCCTACCGGAGGGATGTTAACATGTAGAAAATACCTCACATGGACTTACCGACGGGAAAGTTCACATATGGAATGAAGCCACTGGGAGGACCCTATCTATGGAGAGGGTACACAACAACAGTGGACGAGGCAGAGCGAAGCTCTGTCGAGGGGAAACACTGGGTTCACCTTAGGGGAAACCAAACAATGGAAACGCATCATACAGGATTACCAAGGGGAAATCACCACGTATGGAGCACTGAGCCCAAGTACGCGGACTCACCTGAAAAATGGGCATACCACGAGCACTGGGCCTGGCGGTGTCACTCCTCTGCTGAGTTCATCACCGAATAGTGCTTAAGAAATTAAAGAGGTGTCCAGTGTTCACCAGTTACGGGTAACTGTTGTGGACAAGATAGCACACATTATTACCTTGAAATGGGAAAGGAGCAAATGCATGCGATACACCTGACTGGCTGCCCGGCCTACCTGTTGTTACCCCGTTACACTCATGTCGAAACCGGTTCTATGCAGAGGTTGTAGAACAGGGGTGTCAACCTCAGTTCCTGGAGGGCCACATTCCAGAAGAGTTTAGCTCCAACCCTAATTAAACACACCTGAAGCAGCTAATCAAGATCTTCAGGAGTGCTTGAAGATTACAAGGAGGCATTTTGGAGCAGGGCTCGAACTAAACTCTGCATGGCTTCGGCCCTCCAGGAACTGAGTTTGACACCCCTGATGTAGAAACTCGCAAAAGTATTGGGTGTAGCCCAACCCTCTGCTCTGCATATGTCTGTTAGAGAGGTGCCCCTCACCAGTGCTCAGGAGGACGCAACACCTCTAGTGGAGTGCGCCCAGACTCCCAAGGGGCATGGCAGGTCTTGTGAATGGTAAGCCAAGGAAATGGCATCCACAATCCAATGAGCCAGCCTCTGCATGGAGACAGCTTTCCCCTTCTGCTGCCCACCAAAACAGACAAACAGCTGCTCCGAGCATCTAAAGCTCTGCGTGTGGTCCAGATAGATGTGCAGGGTGTGAACTGGACACAGCAATATCAAGGCTGTCAAGGTCTTCCTCCTCTGAAGGGAGCACTTGCAGGTTCACCACCTGATCCCAAAAGGGAGTGGTGTGAACTTTGGGCACGTAAACTGACCAGGGTCTCAAGAGAACTTGAGGGTGTGCTGGCCCGAACTCCAGGCATTTGCTGGAGATAGAGAGCGCCTGCAGGTCCCCAAACCTCTTGATAGAAGTGAGCGCCACCAGGAAGGCTGTCTTCAGAGACAAAGTTCTGAGATCGGCCTGCTCCAGGGGTTCAAAGGGGGCTCTCTGTAAGGCAGGTAGGACCACAGAGAGATCCCAAGAGGAAATCAGGCGTTGCCAAGGAGGATTCAATCTCCTCGCACCCTTGAGGAACCTGGTGATCAGGTTGTGCTGCCGTGAGGGTCTTCCATCCAGTGTATCGTGATACGCTGTTATAGCAGCCACATACACCTGGACACCTGGAGATTGCCATCTCTCCAGCCCCTCCTGTAGGAAGAACAATTCCGACCGCTCATCTTTGTGGATCTTCCCCCATGGGAAGAACACCAATTTGCGAAGGGACGCCACTTCAAAGCGTACAGCCACTTCATAGACGGGTATAGATGGAGGTTCCAGAGGTCCGGCCGTGGGTGTCTGAGCGTGCCCTTCCCCTGAGTGAGAAGGTCCTGCCTCAGGGGAATGCGCCAGGGAGGGGCTACTGCCAGGAGCATCAAGTCTGAGAACCAAGTCCAGTTTGGCCAGTACGGCGCAACCATCAGCTCCCCATCCTTCCTGACTTTGCACAATGTCTTTGCAACAAGGCTCCCTGGGGAAAACGCGTTCTTGTGTAGCCAACATGCGAGTGGCTCTCAGAGACTTCAGCATCTTCTGACTCTAAAGGAGGAGGTGGTGGGCGAGTTGTGACATGCGACATGAGCGTACACTGCCTAGGTGGTTTATGTACACCACAGTCACTGTGTTGTCCGTCCAGACCAACACGTGCTCGCCCTGAATAAGCAGCTGAAGCCTCCGCAGGTTAGCGATACTGCCAGCAACTGCCAGGTAGTTGATGTGCCATTGCAGGCGGGCCCTGTCCAGAGCGAATTCGAGGCATCTGTCGTGACCACGACGCGCCTCGAGACCTGCTCTAAGGGAACCTCTGCGTGTAGAAATGCCATATCTGACCAAGGGCTGAAAGTTTGGCGGCACCGTGGCGTGATAGTAACACGCTGGGTGCCGTGGTGCCATGCCCCCTCGGGACTCTAGTCTGTAGCCAGTGCTGTAGCGGTCTCAAATGCATCAACCTGAGGGGGAAGGAATGCCGCTGAGGATGCCATATGCCCCAGGAGCCTCTGAAATTGTTTCAATGGCACCGCGGCCCAAAGAACCACCACACTTACCTGTTTGCCTGATTTCTTTCGACGGAAAACAATGGAACACAAGATACTCATGTCCCGCTCATTGACCGGAAAGACTTTCAGCGCCTGGCCGTTGCGAGCGTGAGGGCCGGAAGGGCTGAGTATTGGAAAATGACAAAGGGAATGAGGAAACTGCTCTTTTACTGCCAATGTTTTTTTTTGTGTTTTACAATGCTCTTTTACTGACAATGGCAATGTTACGAGGGTACCCACCTCGTATTGACCCAGGGGCGGAAGTGGGGCATGTACGCTCACCTGGGTCAGGCCAGTCAGTTGGTTCTGCCTTCCTGTGCTGGGGGAGCTTGGCTAGAGTAAGATGGGGCACAGGACTTGGAGGCCTGTAGGCGGTTGAGTCGCGCCATGGCAGAATGTGTTTGAATTGGTTAGAACTGATGGGCGAAGTCCTCAACAGTGTCGCCAAAGAGTCCCCCTTGGGAAATGGGTGCATCAAGAAACCAAACCTTCTTGGCATCACGCATCTCCGCAAGTTTGAGCCACAGGTGCCGCTCTTGGACCACCAAGGTGGACATCGTCCGGCCCAGGGCGCACGCTGTGACTTCCGTTGCCCATAGAGCGAGGTTGTCACGATGCACAGTTCCTGCATAAGACCTGGGTCAGCCCTACCCTTGTGCAGATATTTAAGCGCCTTGGTAGACCTGCAGGATAGCCATGGCCTGCAGGGTGGAAGCAGCCTGACCCACGGCATTGTAAGCCTTCACCGCTAATGACAAAGAAAACTTGCATGCCTTGAAAGGGAGCCTAGGTTGGTTCCTCCAATAAATGCACCGCCACAGTGCGCTTTACCTGGGGAAGCTCGACATATCCCTTAGCCACACCGCCATCGAGAGTAGTTAGGGTGGAGGGTTCCACTCAAGCCTGATGTTCGCAGCCGCCCGGGCAAGCACTGATGCCATCTCAGCGTCCACCTCATCGTGAGCTCTACGCCTTAGGGCAGGAGCTCAGAAGATTCGCCGCTTCAGAAAGCAGAAGCCCACTCTCCGATGCTTCGACTGATAACTCATGCTCGTCGTGAGCCCTGAATGAGACATTAAATTCACCCTGAGGCGAACCACCTGCATTGCTTGTAAACTCGACCAGGCAGAACAAATGCTCCCATATCCGCATCCAGATCACCCGCAGTGCGAGTTTTAACCCAAGAAGGACTGGGTCGGGAAGCAGCTGTGGTGGCTCTCTGCTTCACAAAGAAGGAAGAGAGCCATGACCGCAACGTTCTCATGGGCATGTTCTCTCAGTGAGAACATGACCCCTCCACAAAGCTGCCTTGGCATGTTGGCAACCCAAGCACTCGAGACAGATTTCGTGGCCATCCAGTGGGGAGAGATAACGGCCATCCCCAGTAGCACAAAGGTGAAAGGACATCTTTAAAAAGACGGCAATCGTTTGCACAAGCTCTTATTAGAGGAAATATACTCTTTTAGAATATACACTTTTACACCTGTGGACTCAGTTGCCGAAGTGCCTTGGGGAAGCACAACACTTCAAGCAGACAGCAAGGTGAAGGGACGAACACACACATACGCTACGCTCTAAAGAACAAGTCTGAATGAGTGGTGCACGCCATCTACTTTAATACCTGTATGTCTGGGGCAGAGAGCAGCATGCAAATTCCACTCGCCAATTTTCATTGGTTTTTCTAAATAAAGCAAAGGTTATTGGGGCTCTCAAAAGTGAACCCCTAGTGTCCCTACATTGACACAACGTCGAGTGAGTGACAGACAGGGAACTACTATTTAGGCAGACGAACTTCATGTTTGGCTATGCGGTACCAATATAACTCCTTTGTGTGGAGTTTACTAAATTTAAACAGTACTTTGCAGATAGATGTTTCATGTTTCTTTCTGGTATCCTTGCGCAAATTGTGCAAAAATTACCAGGTCTATCGGATTTTGTGGTTATAACAGGAGTTTATAACTTTACGATTTGTCACATTAATACTATACTTAAAAAAGTGGGAATTTTAAAGCTGAAGTATGTAACTTATTTGGTGTTACATTACTTTTTTCTGTCCCAGCTTAATATTTAGAGACTACTATAAGTAAGCCATTCGTGGATGCATTTTCTTGAAAACTGTAAACACTGACCACATTTACATGCAGTTAAGAAAATGGTTTATTACAGAGTTTTTGCAGTAAGTGGCATTCTGAAATGCCATGTAAACATGAACGGCGATTTTAAGGGATTAAGAGAAAGTGGTTTACACACCCAGGTTTCTCCCAGTGAACACAGCTTATGTGGTCATGCAAATGCATAAGCGTTTTTTGAAGAGTATGTATGTGTGTGAACAAACTGGAGAACATATGTCATAGGATAGACCCAAACAACAAGTCAACAAAGTGGAAAGGTTTCAACATTTCTGGATGCACAGTGAGAAAAGCACATACATTATAAACTATACCCATTTATTCACACCAATGTAAAATATCGACTGTCCCTCACATTTGCGTATATACTGTACGCTCGGACATTAGAGAAATCTCGGAGTTATACGTAAAAGGGTAACCCACCTATTGCAGGGCAATTCTGCTACAGAAAGTTAAGAAAACAAACACAGCAACAACTCTGGATTATTATAAAAAATATTGAAGTGTTCCTTGGATACTATGTTTGTTTTTTACACAAGCATTGCAGGGAAATTACATTGCTGTGGAGAAAGCTGCTTACTGATGTAGCTGCATGTATATGGGAGTAAAGAGTACATCACTTATACAGTGCATGCAAACGGGAATGCTATTTTCTCACAATTAGTGGCACTATAAAAATTCCTGTACTTGTTTTGAGCGACCCGTTTAGACTCCACCCAACGAAGTTACTCAACCAATGGCATGAGATGGGGGCAGGACTATCTAACTGTTTGAACAACAGCAGACCAGGGTCGTATTTGAAAAGCTGTTTTGAAAACAATGTTTATTTTTGCAATTCCATTCAGTGGTGCTTGTGTCACAGGGATTTCATAATTCAGCTTTACCTTTTATTACAGTCCCCTTGCCCCATAGGCTTCCATTGTAAGTGCATGACTGAAAGTGCAACTTTTGTTTGTTTGTTGAGTCTAAAATGTCTGTGGTAATTGCCGGAGATGCTGTTCATAGAGCTTAAGTATTTTTTTATTTTTTTTAAATCTGGGACATTAATATCACATGTGACAATAATATTGTAAATAATAATATACAGCTCCAAACAGCTATAGTTATATAACAGAAAGTAGCAAAAAGAGAGTACAAATCAGGCAGCCTGGCAACACTGTGAAATTATTTTCACAGCAGTGTTGTTTTTGTGTTTGTTTCTCTGTTGGGAATGATATATGTAGTTTGTCAACCAATTTAAACTTTTCTTGTATTTGTTTAGGATGCTATTTTTGACTAGTCACACTGTGTGTGTCCTCTGCAAAATGATGCTTCTGTTTAAAGCTTAATGGACAGCATTTTAATTATAGATGACTCTCTTTATTTTCAATTTAAAAGGTCACCAAAGGCTAGAAGTGGTCAGTTTTTTTTTTTGTTTTAAAGAGTCAGTTCAAGAGTTGTAAATTCTCTTTTAAAATCCAAATTGAGCACAAAAGCATGGTGCTTGTGGTCTATTTTCCAGTTAGTAAACTGGGGAAAAAAAGATTTGTACAAACACTAGCACTCAAACATTCAATGTGTATATTAAAAATGGCTTTGAAATTAATAGTCTATTTGAGATTCTAGTGACTGTTATTTAATTCATTTGTCCATTCAAGTGTTTTTATTAGGATTTTCCAGGGTGATCTCAGATTACAGACTTTTACTCTGCCAGATTTGGTGTCAGACATATCAGGGTCATTTTACAGGCAATGATAGTGAAACAGAATGCCTTTAGATCTCCATCAATAAAGCTTCAATATTTGTATTACATTTTATTATTATTTTTTTTACTCTAAATCTAGTGATAAGCCTTTAAATGCTTTTCTTTCCGGCTCTCTTTTTGATGTCCTTCTTAAGCACTAAAGAGCACATTTTTAGTCTGGACAACAAACATCAGTATTATCTTCTATCTAGTTGTATTGTGAAGTCTTTAATGTCCAACATTGACTGCAAATGTACTGTGCCCAAAGTGTTTTCTCCTGGAAAAAGGATTGGATCAGATTGCCAGTTAATTGCTGTCTTTGTGCTGTTGGAACAGTAGATGTACTATTTGAACAACCATTCCCTGTCGTGAGAGCTGTAGTGCACTGCCAATACTTTTAAGTACTGCACTGTAGAGTGCTCTGTAGTACAGCACACACATCCAGCTGTGGCCTTGCGTGCATGAGGCCAGTTTTTTTTTTTTGTCTTTAGGACAGCGCTAATGGAAATTGATTGTGACCTAATGATATCGTTTGGCAGGTGATGCCAAATTAGACCATGGTGATCAGTTTTTTTGTCATGTTTGACGCAATGCTGGCCTTTATTTGTTTATAATGTTTTTGACGTTAGTTCCAGTTGCCAACAGTGTCATTGGTCATCCAGATGTCATTAACTGTTGTGACTGTTCCAACTAGACCAGTGTTACTCACTATTTTTTTAAGTGGGCCACTTTAGGTTAAGATAATCATTTAGATGGCCACACCAGTAGGGTAGTAGAGGGCACATGCCATACGCCCACCTATCTTTCTAAGGATTTTGCGTATGCCAACCTAAAATAAGGGATAATACATATGGCTGCCAGACCAAGAGTAGGCTTTTGAACAGGAACTTTTTCAAACTAATAACAAGATGCATGCTGTACTTTTTCTTAGTTACTAGACTAAGAATTAAGAGATTAAAATTTGTATAATTTGAAGATGTTGTTGAGGTGCCATTTTTTTAAAGTGCCACATATATTTTCAAGTGAATTTTAATAAAATATTTTGTAAACTAGAATTTTAACGATTTTGTATACATCTCACTTGCTATTGTTAAATTGTGTTATATACAGTATATCAGCATTATATTGGACACCTACATCAGTAAATATCAGCATCAAATATCACCACTGAAAAACCTACTGCAGCCAAACACTCGTTCTTAGACACTGCGACAAGCTGCAGGACATTTTGTCGATTGCTTGGTATGTATTTCTGTTGTGTTGTGGAGGGTAGCCGTGCCCACAATGAAATCTCACTGGTCTAAAACCTGCTCCACATGACTGTATATTGAACATCACATATGTTCTGATTGACTGTTATGTTGAATCACGCAGCATTTTTGTCAATCCAACTTATCATGTCACACTTTATTAGGACATGATAAAAATCTTATTTTACCCAATCTCTTTGGGTAGAAGTAGTAGATGTAGGTGCAATGTTAACTCATATTAATATAATAAAATCTCTACTTTTGTTGCCAGGTTAAAGATGAGAAGAAAATCCAGGAAGTGGTGGACCTCACAGACTACGAGAAATCTGAGGAACTTCGCAAGGCCAAGAGCAGGAGCAAAAAGAACCACAGCAAGTTCACACTACTGCGATCCCGGCAGCCAGGCAACACGGTTGGTCTCAACAGGAATGGGATAATGGATAATGGTTAATGGGTTTATTCGTTAGTCAACACTAGAATACGGCTGGGCTAGTTTATAAGTCAATTCGCAGCCATACTTTGAGAGAGGGATCACCTGTTACATGCCTCGTCATAAAGTCACACAATTCACACAGAATTTGGCAAAAGGAGTATGGATTACAAGTAGATTTTTAGAGCATTTTACATTCTTGTGTTGTTTGAGAGACATTGAGGCTTAGGACTGAAGCTGTGGCTTATTGGACAATACCACAACATAGTTGGTGCCATCGTTTACTGCAAAAAATGTTTTCTTATATTAAAAATAAAAATTTCCCAATAAAAATAACTAAACATCTTTAAATCAAGATAAATCAAGATAAATGTTCTATGAGAAGCAAAATAGTATAATATAAAGATAATATATTTAAATTATATATGCTTATATGTTAATATATGTATATTTTTTTAAACCCCATTTGTCCATTTTTTTCTCTCTTATAAGTATAAATCTATTAATCTAACTCAATTTAATGAGGTTCATGCTCAAAACAAGAACAAAATAATTTAACAATGGCAAATAGTTTTTAGCTTCCACAATTTTGCCTAAAGAATATTTATCCTGTTCTACAAATATTTAGATATTGGAAAACAAGACAAAAATAACTTAAATTGATTATGAAAGCGATTAAGATAATACTTTTTGTACGCACTAACCTATGTGTACTAACTATACCGACCTACGTAAGATCCTGTCTAATTGGCTTTCAGTAAGAATGACTCAACTTATCATCTTTCACTTGCACACCACACCACATATCCTTCATCCTTTAGACCAACAAAAATAGAACATCTTACCATTTGAGCTCTGCAAAGTTTGCTCTCTGACCCACAGTAAAGCTCTTTGTTTCTTAAAGGTAAAGTGTCATTTATTCTATGTTGAAAAAGTTTTTTCTCCTTGCTATTTTTATGTGCATTGACACATTCGCAGGTTGACATCACAAAAAGCCTAAACGCTGTTGCACCTTCATAAAATTGCTTTGTTTCTTTGAACGGTTCGACATGTGAACTTCTGACTCAACCAATGGCATGACTTTGAGGCAAGACTCCCGTCGAACAATGGAAGACGGGGTGGCGCAGAGTGCTTGAAAAATCTGATTATTTTTTAAACACCTTTTGGCTCCATAATGGTGCAGACATTACACATTTCTATACACAAGTCACACAACGTTATATTTTTTGGTTACATCATCGTGTCTGCACTTCCCCTTGAGTGGAGTGTATTTTTATCAGTTAAGGGAAGTTTCTTTTAAGTAGTCAGAATTTGCTACTTTAGATTGAAAGCCTTTTCTGACAGGCTAGAGACACATTTGAAAAATTTTTGATAGCTTGGAACAACATTAGTTGTTGTGTCTGACCAATCATTTAAAATCCAGCACTGAGACAAGGGGTTAATCCCCATTACAAAAAATGTGGGTTTTAGGGAAATCCAGCTGCACCAATCCTCCCAAACACACATAAACACACAACCACATGGTTAATAATTCCCCCTGCACCACACCAACAGCTGTTCCACATGGAGCTCAACAGAGGAGCCACCCTAGTGTATGACCTCATACATATTCAGCATCCGTGTTCTCTATCTTTTCTTTTCTTGTTGGATAAACTGCTGAAGAGGCCATATTATACACTTTTTTTTAGCATTAACCCCCCCAACTGAGGTAATAATAAAATGTGTTCATCTAAAATATCAGCTCTTTCCACTCAAACATAGGGCAGAGTAGATAGATTACAGCAGAAATCTTATCTACATAGCTGCAGCATCAACAAAAGGGCCGCTTGGCACTGCTTCAGCAAACTCTGTTTGGAAGTCTTGCAGTGCTGTTGCCTAATATGGTGTTTTTGTCACATGCTGTTGCTGCATCAGCTGTCCATAGACAGAGCCTTATGGCCAAACAGTACCTGCTAATGTATGTTTGGCTTTCAGCATGTTTGGGTCTCCCTAGTGCAAGAATGAAGGAATTTTCACTGCATTTGCAGACACAAAATAATAAGCCATCAGGGTTCAAGTCAACACTAGTGATACACCAAACTGTGCCATTACAGTAATCTGTACTGTTTTTATATAAATTACCTTTTTTTAGACAAGACAACATATTATCTTTAATAGATCTCTCGCCCCCAACATGTAGGTTCCAAATCTGGTGTTTTTGGCTGTCAGTCCAGAGGAAAAGGAATCATGGATCAATGCTTTAAATGGAGCAATCACCAGGGCCAAAAATCACATTTTGGATGAGGTAAGATAGACGCAACCATCTCTTGGCAAATAACATTCAGTAATGAGAAAATTTAAGGGAAGCATTAAGAGATTTGAACAAACCCCTAACCATTAGTATTAAACTTTAACGGTTTGTGCTATGGACATCAACCTACTTCCTCAAATCATGTGGCTTGTTCAGGCATGGTGTGCAGTACTTTTCTATACAATTGGATTTATACGTTTTGGATGATATAATGGATGAAAAAATGTCAAAGATGTCCAAGGACTAGAGTACAATAGGGGTATAGCAATGCCTTGACAATCACCCACAACACCCTAGCAACAGCATAGCAATGCGCAAAACAACCCCCACTCTGAATACCTTATCAGTCACATAACAATGCCTGGATGACCCCAGCAACACCCTAGCAACACAATTAGAAACCCTCAGAACACCTCATCAACTCCATAGCAATGCCTGGTCAACCACCCACAAAGCTAAATGTTCACATAATAATTTACACAAGGTTAACTATTTCTGCTGCTCAAACTTACTTCAAAACCCCACAGAGTGTAGACAACCACATCTTTTTCCTCAATAACATCATATAGACCTTTTAAACAATGTAAAAGCGCCATCTGTCTGCTTGTATGAATATAACACATTATAAGAAAGTGATTCACCACTGTTCAAAATCTCCAATGGAGAATGTTTTGACTGGTTAGATCTGACAAAATCTACGGTAATTCAGATAACCACACTGTAAAATTGTGGTGTGAAGAATAGCACCTCAGAATGCTGCCTTTATATAATAGGAAGGGGGTTGTTGTATGGGATCAACATATTTTGGGGTTTGGCGTCAAAAAGTTTGAAAACCCCTGCCTTAGAGACCCCACTTCTATTAAAAGCTGTAATCACACAGTTGTCTGCCCTCTCCTACCCTGAACTTTTCACAGTTTGTTTGCAAAGGTATTTGCTCAATTTAAAAATGGCTCTATAATCATGCTCAGCACACAGTGAGAGAAAATGAATCACTCCTCCAAAAATAGATGCCAGTCACGACTCCCAGCATTAAAGCAGCTAAATCACAGTATATCCTCACCTTTAGGATCAAATATTTAATCCAGCCTCACCATCCAGATTTTTGAATTTTGTTTTCTTGCCACAATTGCCTTTGGCTTGCTCACTGGGGGCCTAAAAACAATAATTTTTAATGCACGATTTTCTGTCACTTGTTTCATAAGTGATGTAAATGACTTGACACGGGCAGTTAGGGCAAGGTGGCAGAGGGCTGGGTATCGCCAGCTAACTCACGATACGATTCACATAGTATTCAATACATTATGTCACCATATGTAAGCATTGTACGTGTAAGCATACTTATCAATAAAGCTCATTCTGATTATGATTATGACACATACTGATGTCATAATAATAACTGTGTGAGAGTGTGAGAGAGACATGTTCACACGAGAGGGTGAATCTGTAGGATCAGTTTTAATCTGTCTCTCGCTGTTCTCTTCACATTTGTCCAGTACCGCACATTTGTCCTCAGAAGCAGGTCTGATTGCACCTGAAACTGAGAAATGCTGTTTTCAGACTTTTAGCTTTTATATTTTTTATAATTCTGTATTACTTATCAGTTAGATATAGTCCAAATAAAGATGAAAATAAATTTGTGACCATTTAGATGATAAAAAATTGCATAAATATAATGACAAACAAAATAATTTGTATAATTTTTGTTTTTTTAATAAAACTCATTCATAGTGAATACTATGTTTTTTTTTGTCTAATGGTTATTTAGTTGTTATTGTCAAAAAGCTTATATAAATCAAGAATTTAAAATTGGTTATGCAGACATAATCAGATAAATAATCAGTATCGGCCATAAAAACAACAACAACAACCAAGCAATATTTGTCAACCTGTAATCTTGATGCATTGATTTTTAATTGTATTGCCACAGCCCTAACTGTGACTCATCACACTGAGTCACAGTTCGGGTAATAGAGTTTCATTTAAATAATTCAGAGATAGAGTGTGTCTGTGTTTTCCTTTTCAAATATGATTGTGGTATGATTCATGGCCTACATCTAGCTGGTAATTCTCCAGCATGGAAGACAGGCAGTGAGATCTCCCATACCACTCAACATGAGAGGAAACAGACCGTCAGTCAATAGAGATTTTGCTATACCGTGTATATTGCGATATGTAAATATGCATGTGCGCAGCATGCTTATCTGTCAGTGGGCAGGGCTTCATGTGAGATATTTAAGAAACATTATTTTCTCTGCAGCTGCCAAAGGAAATTTAATGACATCTCGTGTTTGGTGCTTCATAAGCGATTTATATGCTTCTCATCTGGCACACGCATTTGTGTTTCACAGCAGTGTGCGCGAGTCCAGCAGGCTTCCCGATATTGACAGTGGGATCACTCGTGCTACTCAATAATTTTGAACTAAGGAAAAACCCTGAAAAAACAACCCCCTATTGACGATTCCCAAACAAGTCAAGAAAATGAAGAGGAGCTTGTTGTTAAAACAGGTGCAACATCTCTGGTGTTGCTTCACAAAAGCTGACACAGAGCAGAAAAATGTAATCTGTAAAGGGTATCTGGCAACAATAATAACTCATAATACAAGCAATTTGTTTTACCTCTTCAAATGAAGCACGCAAATGAATATAATGAAAGCCAAAAGATGCACTCTGCAGGCTGCTAAGAATGTTTCCTCATTTTATAAGTCGCTTCGTATAAAAGAATTATGAATAATGTAAATGTATTAATTCGGTCATAATTTTCTGTGCAAGACATACAGTAGATTTGAATGGGCTATTTGAATGTTTATTTTCATTGGATTCTTTAATTATTTTTTTTACTTTATTATTTTATTGTTGCATTGCTTTTGGAAGATTTTGAGTTTCTTGAGGAAAGTTTATAATAATAATACAATTCAACAACATAGACTGAAATGTGGCATAATGTGACATTTGGAATTTGTTTATTTTCTAGGACTATTGTCAAGTTCCAAATAAAGGGAAAATTATGTAAGCGGTATTGTATTTGGAAGTATTTAATTCACTGACTGGATTATACAAAAATAGGCAGTAAAATATAGTTATTTAATATATAAAACATTTCTAGTGATTTTCCAAAATAATTTACTATATTGTGATATACTGTATAATGTTATCGAGATACAAAATTACTCTTATTGTGATATAAGATTTTGGTCATATCGCCCACCTCTAGCAAACAATAACAGTATTTTTCAATAACAATATCTCTGAAAGGATCGCTCCTAACACAGTGTCCACCGCTCTCTGTGGGTTGAAAGGCATGACCAGAAAGTACACCGCAATAATGTCTCTGTTGTAGGAATGTGCAAAACAACAACATATTTTCATAATCGACTAGTCGGTTGGTTGCCTGAACGACTAGTCATCTAATCATAAGGAAGCCCATAATTGGGGGGCCTGGGTAGCTCAGCAACTAAAAACGCTGACTACCACACCTGAAGTCACATGTTCGAATCCAGAGCGTGCTGAGTGACTCCAGTCAGGTTTCTTAAGCAACCAACTGGCCCGATTGCTAGGGTGGGTAGAGTCACGTTGGGTTAACCTACTCATGGTCGATATAATGTGGTTCTCGCTCTTGGTGGGTTGCATGGTGAGTTGTGCGTGGATGCCGCAGAGAATATTGTGAGCCTCCACATGTGGTAGGTCTCTGTGGTAACAGGCTCAACAAGCCACGTGATAAGATGCACGGATTGACGGTCACAGAGGCAACTGAGATTCGTCCTCCGCCACCCGGATCGAGGCAAGTCACTATGCCACCACATGGAGCACATTGGGGATTGGGCATGCCAAATTGGGGAGAAAAGGGGTGAAAAAGGAGGCCCATAAGGGTTTTTCATACTAAATAATACTAAAGCTAAAATTAAATCTAGATAAACTCACTAGATAATCTCACTTATGCACAAGTGTTGTGTTGTTACATTTGTGCAGTATACCAGTTTAAAAATGACAGAAATGTATTGTGTCATATTGTTCTTTTGTATAGCAAAAAAGTATATAATTAAGAGGGGTTTTGTGTTGTATTTTCCTGATCTGGTTGGTTTGGTTTGGCAAATATCAGTATGTCAGTGTCTTGCTTATCCGATGCAAAGTACTGATGCATGATGCAATTCTGAAAAATGTGTAGGTAGTATTAGAGACAAGACATTGAATATATGAATTTACTAGCTACAAGTACCACCAACATTTTCAGATTTTCACAATTTTATGTTAGATTTGAAAATTTTCTAAAGAAAAAGGTTGCTAGGAGGCCCAAGTCAAAAGTGTACACCTCCAAGTCTCTATGATATTCTGCTCCCTAGATATGAATTGGGTCCATCAATGTAAGACTATGGGAATTTTTCCACTTGTTTATAATCTGCCAGGCAAAGATTATGTCTGATTGCTTAGAAAAGTAATTGTACACCTCTCCTCAATAAGCCACAGAATTGAGGTATTGTTCTTGTCTGTAGTGTAGCGTTTAATACATAGGGTTAATAACGAATCGCTAACCGTTATGATGCTTTACGTGATTTTAAGCATTCTGGAATTTCCACAAGCTAAGCTGTTGATTTAGCCACATCCACGTTTTCCAAAAACCCACAATCCAAAGATACCAAATGAGCTTTATTGAGGCCGACACCCAGCAGAATAGGTTGTCAAAAACAACAGCAGCAAAATAGTGCCCTCAACTGACAACTGTTATGAACATCATGGCATAAAAATGGCATTAAGCCTCAATAATTTGCTACAACTACAATACTATGAGAACGTGCAAAATGATTGACAGGCAGAAAGATTTAAGTATGAGCAAAAATAACAGTGATTCATGACTTATCAAACACTACTCATAATTAAATGTATGTGAAAAGGTATTTATGAATGTGAATGTAATTTATTGTGAATCCGTGTATGACATTATCCAATCAGTTTGCCAAATTCTTACAAAAATGTTTGCTGGATTTTGTAAGAAATTAATGTAATCTTCTAAGGCTCTTTAGAATATCTGGTTTCACTGGACACCACCGCTTCCTGACCAATTACAGTTAGATTAGCCATACGCTCCTGGCCAGAAAACACAAGCCATCTCAGAGTACAGAGTCTTGGATATTAGCATTTACAGCATAAGCTAAATGCTAATAACAACAGGCTTTGACAACAGTTTTTCAGATTTTAGAACACAGAGTCATTTATTCCCTTTGGATTTTTCAGCCATTTTTCCTTGTATTCTAAACAAACTGCTCTTGTGTGTCCGCATACATCACACACAAATAATAAACAGACTCATTGATTGGCTGATCAATACATCACTACTCCTCCCACTTGTGATGCCGCAGGCTGGTGTGAAACATGTAGCCTCTGATAGTTCCCATGTGACTGAACTGTCTGATCCTGTAGGTGACGGTGGAAGAGGACAGCTTGCTGGCCCATCCAACGCGTGACAGAGCTAAGATCCCCCACACTCGCCGTCTGCCCACCCGCGGACACCTCATGGCTGTGGTAAGCAGTCCGTTTGCTCTGAAGGTCACCTCATTAAAAATGAACTAGCTGTAGGGGGAAAATATGTTTGATATATTTGAAACAATACATAAATGAATAGTTCACCTATACATTTATATTCAGTCATCATTTTCTTATTCCAAACCCATATGACTTTCTTTCTACCATGGAACACAAGATATTTTAAAGAATCTCCAAGCTGCTCTTTTCTATACAATGAAAGCACACTAGGGTTTGTAAAGCTCTATAAAGGACATGAAAGAAACATAGTATTCCAAAATACAAAAATGACTGAAAAAAAGAAAACTGCATAGCTGGTCACAAGCATACATTATGTTGTATTTTATTTGCTGGTCCATAAAACTGAATGCTGGTGTGCTGTTGTTTCAACAAGTTTTTATGACTAGCTTAACGAGCAACATTTTGAAGATTTTTAGAAGACTGGAAATATAAAGCACAAGACGCATTGACTGTTTTTAAGGTGCTATTGAAATATGACAGCCCTCACAACATGCTTTCGTGTGGAAAAAAAGAGAATGTTGATTCTTCCATTAAAGAAAAGTTTGGAATAACAAAAAGGAAAGAAAATTTAGTGAATTATCATTTTTGAGTGCACTATAGAGCACAACAGTGTGGTTCAGTAAAAATCCCCCAATTTCTTCCATTGACCAATTTATTAATAATGATAACTTGTGAACTTTTAAAGACAGACCTATCAAGAGCTCTGAGATTGATCATCACTGGTATATGCTTATGATGAAGCCAATCAGTCCAACTTCCATGGCACACTTTGAATGACGCGAGTCGGTCACCCTTTACCCTTAAACTACTTATCTATTTTTACATATCAGAATGTGTTGCAGTAAACTTTTAATATATTGTTTCTATACTTATAATCAACAACCAAAAATCAATATTATTTCCACCGTTTTTAATTACATTATGCCATTTGCATATGCTTCATAGGATTGTAGAGTTTCCCTCTTGACAGTAAGTAATTTTACCTTTGTCTTTTTGTAAGAGTTTCAGATACTTTTATGTTTTAATTTATCTCAGAGCTAGTTTTAAAAAGCCTATGGAAAAATGTAATGGGGAAAAATACTTCCAGAACCCAGGCGGCTGAAAAAGTGGGCAGGCACTGTTGTTCTCTATTCCATTAAATGTAATTTAAGATTTTTCCATTTGGTGTTTATTCAAATATAAGCACTTTCCACATAAAGTTTAATTCTTATATTTAATATGTGGAACTGTGTTTATGTTGTGTCAAAAAATATCTTTACTATTTTTAGGCTTCAACCACAAACTCCGATGGCATGCTTACACTTGACCTCATTCAGGAAGAAGATGTCCACACACCAGAAGGACATTACTCTTGTGATGACAACATCGACAATGATTCAACTCAAAAGACTCCAGATTCTCAGCACTCAAACAAAGACACTTCAAACCTCTCAACCTGTAATGAGACCCCAGGAAAATCCTTAAGTCTGCCCCGCAAGAGCGAAAGCACCTCAAACTGGTCTGAGAGCCAGTCCTGGACGCCACAGCTCCGCAAAAAAGTATCCACATCCGAAAAGAACCGCTGCGCATCCATGGACGAGATACTAGCGCACTCTGAGACGAGGGCCATCCCTCACTGTTCGACCTCTGCCCCCGTACAGCCCATCAGCCAACTGCAGGAACTGATAACCCAGAAGTTAGAGAGAACTCAAGAGCTGCTGACGGAAGTGCGGGTGCAGGGCAAGGGGAAGCCATCGCCGACTGGGAAGAGCTCCAGTTCAGAGGGGCAGCGGAAGGAGGCGGAGAGGCTGCTGGAGGAGGCGGCATCCACATGGGGTCAAGCACGTGACGTGCTGGAAGAAGTTAAGGAACTCAGAGGTCTGTACAAGCAGCTTGACTCCGCCTCCTCCACCAAAGTCAGTCCATCACAGAATGGAAAATTAAAGAGCCCACAACAAGATAACCATCTGAAAAGCATGAAGTGAAGATATAGACTATCTAAATAGGAATGCACACAGAATGACTTTAAAGTCCTCCATGTTTTTCGTCAACTGCAATGAATCAAAGCTTCTTAGAGGGTCTTTTTATAAATTGCTCTCCCTGGTTATGGCTTGAATACTGCTGGATTCAACAGTAATGAATTACATGAGCTATACATGTATGTACAGTATGTATGTTTGTATTAATTTTTAAAGAGCAAATCTAGTTTCTTCCACTCCCTTATATCAGCTTCAGTTGAGTAGAAATAACACAAGCTGCGGGATCAGTTTTCACAGTGATGGTAACAGGGACAGCAACAGTGTGAAGTCACAGAGCTGTCCAGGATTTTTTGCCAGAGGTGGCAAAGGGGTGGCAAGAGCTGAGTAAGGTGTGGCATCCAGTAAGTGTGCCTGATAATTTGGGGGGGGGGGGCATGTTATGGACCATGCATGGCACGGATGGGTTAAGCCATTGCGCACCATCTCCTTGGTCCGATTTGGGGTGGAAGGTGGGGTGGCAAAGCTAATTTTTAGCTAAACCCATGCCACTTTTCTGGCCCCGCCCCTGCTTCAGGGTAAAACAGAGTGAGAAACACCAGACAATTGTGATCCTGATACTGTCATCCCTAGCCTATCACAATGTGAATGTTGTCTTGTCTCATAAAACACTGGAGGAGTTTTCAAAGTAGTCTACGAAACCCAAGTGTATTTTACTCTGTGGGTTATTTCTTATGTAATAATAATTTCCCAGCACACTTGCTCTGCTGTCCAAACCATGCTTAAAACAACCAAGTCCATCAGATGCAATCAGGCTGCAGCCAAAGGCGATCGGCGAGGACATGTTGTTAGAATGACTAAAACTTGCTGACTGTGGGTGTGTGCTGTCTGACAGTACTTTGCTTCCATCAGATAGGCTCTAACTCTGAAAAAAGCCATGTGTACTTGTATGAACATGAATACAGATGATGTCTGGTGCCAGTGTTGCTGCGAAAATTGGTGGGAGACACAGCTGCCATTAAAGATGATACTCCATGCAGTTAAGTGGCTAGAAGCATCTAGTTGCAAGGAAACCATTAATAATAATAATAATATTGATAATTACACATTTGCACTATGGAGAATGCTGTAAAACGAGAGGGCCACTGGCAAGCTATCTTTTACAAACTTAAGGGGCAAAACAGACAATCTACTGTAGGTAGGGAAATCTTTACACCTAAGTGGTATTTCCTAAAATGCCGGAATCTTTCTAAATGAAAAGCTGCCTTAGTGTACTTCCTAAAGGGCACATGCAAACTGCATTTAAGACTCTAAAAGATTAAGCTTGTGATTTTAAACTTCAAATATTTCACCTACAAGTTGCCTGGACCTCGTGAAATGTTGGCAGAGAAGTTTAAGCAGGACTTTTATTTTGCTTTGCAGGTTTTTTGTCTTTCAGGATCTATGCAAGATTGCATGGGTGAATCTCACAAAATTTGTCAAGAACATGTCCGGGTCACATTTCACATCAAAATCGAAAGAAATAAGGAATGGTATTTTGATTCATTTTCTTGACTTAGAGAAAAATTAAGCCTTTTTTATTACCGTAAACTGTAATGCAAAACAAAAAAGAGACATTATTTCAGTTGTAAAATGTTTGTTTGTCATGATAGTTGTACTGCCTTTATGATCATTGAATTCCAGTCATATTTTGCATATATTGCAGTAATGAGAATCTTATAAGAATAAAAAAACATCCTCTCCTTACACAATATGGTAATGATAATTGGGGTGGGGGGTGGGGGTTATAATTGACAAGAATGTCACAAAGAAAAACATCTCAGTGGTCCTAAAAGAGGCTTCATTTTCTGTTAACACTTTACAATAAGATTCCATTTGTTAACATTGGTTAATGCACTTTGAGCTTACATGAACTAACAATGAACAATTGCATTTTTATGAACTAACACTAAGTTTAATAAACGCTGTCAAAAGTACATGTATATTGTTCATTGTTTGTTGATACCTAATGCATTAATGAATGGAATATTATTGTAAAGTGTTACCCATGTTCTTTATGCAAAATATAATTTCTTATGTTTTGATTGTGATTTTGGGGTGAAATATGACCAGGACACATTTTTATTTTGATTTTTTGGAGATTCACCCTTATATAAGCTTGAAATAATCCACAGGGATCAGGACGTACTGGCAGTGTGTAATATGGTATTGAGTTAAACGACCAAAGGGTATGTCTTGCCAGTATACCACACCTTGTTTTACAGTTAGTAGCTTAATAATGTGTTTGCACAATTCTATGGGTACAGGTCAGCCTGTTCTGTCATGAAGACTTGATTATAAACAGTGTTATATTTTTTTGTACATTTTATTGTAAAGTGCTTTTATTTTTTCTTCTTCTTTTTTTTTGGTGGGGGACTTAAGAGGAGAGTTTTTGCTTTTAAAATGTTTGATTTAGAAACCACTTCCCTGGAAACAACCTCAACTTAACTCAACCAGACATTCCTCACTTCTGAATTCATGAAAAGTCTGTATATTTCTTTTTTCGCTTCAAAAGGTAGTAACAAAGCACAAATCCTGAGGCAGTCTTTAGCTTTTTTTAAAGAACATTATATGATAATGATTTTTTTTCCCACAGTGGTGCCACTAGAGGCACAGAAATTACACTCTTAACATTTAAAGGGCTAGTTCACTTGGCAATTAAAATTCCATTGCTACTTACACTCATGTTGTTCCAAATAGGTCTAGAACAATATCAGGGCGAGTAACATATGACATCATTTACATTTTTGGGTGAACTATCTCTTAAGTTCCATTCTTTCATATTATCGCCACACAGATGCCAAAGGTTTTCTGTTCTCATACACTCTAAAAGAGCAATGCCGTGTGCTCTTTTCAGGCTTAATTGGTTTGTCTGGTCAGCTGGCTGTGTTATGATTTTATATTTTTGGCAGTGCCAGCGGAAGGTGAATCTAATTACCTGACCATCTGTCAGGTAGTGGCTTTCATCATCTACCCTGGTTGTGATCAGCACGGGTCATATTAGATTACATCAAAACCAATCCTGACAGCAATCTCTCCGATCCCTTGACCTACAGTATAGGTCCAATAATGCAGAAACCGAGCCAAATTACTCATGTACTTTGATAGTCATATATTAGTCATTTATGACACGTTTACTCTAGTTTCTGATGACATCAGAAATCATATGACTGCTTAGGGCGGATGATTCCTTCATGCTTTTTTGAACTATTTATGTATGCCATAAAATTGTTCACCTGTTGTTGCTATTTTTCTGAACTTCTGCAGACCTTGATAATATGTGAGTGTGAATGAAGAGAAAATCTCTTATTTGATTGTTTGCTCTGCTGTATAATTGTGGTCAGACTAGTAGTTTTGCATAGTGATGTATTTTTATTGGTGGCTGTGCGTGTCAATATACTGCCACTGAAATAAAGCAGACTTATGCTATCTAAAAGAAACCATCAGTTGATCAAAACATCAAAACAATTGATTTTACCTACTTTACATAACAATTCAATGGCCAGGCCAATTCAAGGTTGTTTTATTTTTCAGAACAATGCACATAAAAGCAGAAAAACCTTGTTTTCATTTAAAAAAAGAATGTTTTTTGGTCATTATCCTCATAATGTCATTTTCCATAAACACACAATCACTCAGATGGAAAGTTAGTTCTGGCTGCTGTAAACTACGATACTCTTAATTGTTATTTCTGGTTTAGATAATCACAATTAAATGGACAATTGTAAATGTACAAACTGTTGTTTATTTTTTCAGATTTCTAAAACTAATTGTAAATAAAGGTCAGATTGCAGCGAGGAGAGCAGGGCCCTGAGTAAAGATATGAAAGTGGGTGTTTGTAAACTCTGGGCTGACTCATCTCTGATGTACTTGAGACACAACCACTTGTGCAATTAAAGTAAATAAAATTTTACAGTATGTTCCTGAATCCTGAGTGTTAATATCCTAACTGCAATAGTGACAGTTCTGGAACTAGTTAAAAGTAGTGGTACTTTAGAACCATATGAGTTTTTCAACAGGGTGGTATTTATATATATATATATATATATATATATACACACACACACACAATTATGCCTGCCTAATATGCTGTTGATCCTCCGCATGCTGCCAAAACAGCACCGACCCACCGAGGCATGGATTCTACAAGACCCCTGAAGTTGTCCTGTGGTATCTGGCACTAAGACAGAAGCAGCAGATCCTTCAAGTCCTGTAAGTTGCAAGGTGGAGCCGCCTTGGATCGGACTTGTTGGCCAAGCACATCCAACAGATGCTCAATCAAATTGGAGGCCAGGGCAACTCTTCATCATGTTCCTCAAGTCATTCCGGAACAATGTGTGCAGTGTTGAAAAGGGCATTATCCTACTGAAAGAGGCAACTGCCATCAGGGTATTACATTACATGGAGGGGTGTACCTGGTCTGCAACGATGTTAATATTGGTGGCACGTGTCAAATTGACGTCCACATGAATGGCCGAATCCAGGTTTTCCCAGCAGAACATTGCCCAGAGCATCACACTCCCTCCACCGGCTTGTCATCTTCCCACAGTGCAACCTAGTGCCCCAGGTAAACGGTACACGTCAACGGCTGTCCACGTGATGTAAACGAAAACGGGACTTATCGGAGCAGGCAACCTTCTTCCATTGCTCCGAGGTCCAGTTCCAACACTCGCGTGCCCATTGTAAGCACTTTCAACAATGGGCAGGGGTCATTATGGGCACTCTGACCAGTCTGTGGCTATGTAGCCCCATACACAACAGTGTGCGATGCACTGTTACTCCCGTAACCATCATTACAATTGTCTGTGACTTGTGCCACAGTAGATCTTCTGTCGGTTCAGACCAGATGGGATAGCCTTCATTGCCCTCACACATCGATGAGCCTTGGGCCCCCAACACCCTGTTGCTGGTTTGTGGTTTGTCCTTCCTTGGACCACTGTCAGTATGTACTCAACATTGCTGACTGGGAGCACCCCACAAGCCTTGCTGTTTCAGAGATGTTATGGCCAGATGACTGGGTTTGTGGGGTGCTCCTGGTCAATAGTGTTGAGTACTTATAGCCCTGGTCAAAGTCGCTCAGGTCTTTATTCCTTCCCATTTCTCCTGCATTTAACACTACAAGACTACGAGAAATGATTGTTTGCTTCCCATCTAATCTACCCAATGTATATAGTAATAGCCTACAATACTACAAAGTACAATGAAGGCAAATGGGACAGAAACACTGTGCAAATAAAAGCTTATTTTACGCAACATTTACTCAAAAAAACATTTAAAAACAAGCTGAGCATTATCAATTGGCAATGTTATCAGTAGATATAGGAAGGGGATAAAGGATCAGAAGTGATGGGAAATTAAGACTACTGTTAAACAGTAAATGGGCACAGTTTTTGACAAATGCCGATAATAATAATAAAAAAATTGCCAAATATCAGATATATTTGTTTATTACTACACGCATGTGATAAATTCCTTCAACATGCACGTTTAAATCTCTAGACAATTCCCTTTAGATGGATTGTTCTTATTTCCAAGAATTGTCTGACTTTATGAACCAAGAAATTATATAAATACTAGTTTGAAATATTATTATTTAAAAGTTACAAGAATGCCTAATTGCTTTAAAAAAAAAAAAAAGTTATTATTCTTTTAAAACATTGTCAAATAAGTGCCATCCACTAGAAATAGTCCTGACATGTAAACTTTGATTAATAGTTGGTCTTAATGGGTGCTGCCCAGTGATAGACATGGTAGCAATGTACACAGGTGTTCCATGCCATATCTGTTACTGAACTGTATTTTAGCTCAGCTGAAATGTTGTTGACCAATCGGCTTCCAGGACCGGAACTATGGATTTTATTGTATTCAATAAAGTCAAAATTTCTTATGTAGTTTATTTAGTGTCATTGAAAAAGGAAAGCAACAAGACAAACACAGTTGGTGGATAAACACAATAGTAAAGGAGCTGAAAGCACTCATAGAAACCCAGCAAGTGCTGCGTGTGCAAAACCACATGTGGCCTGAAACATAAGCAGACCGGTAGACAGGTGACAGCAGAAGCCACTGCTGTGAACCAAGTAGGTTGTGTTGCCATGGCAGTATGGAAACGTTTCACCTAGTTAGGAGTGTGTCAAGAGGTTTCAATGCATTCTTCACACAAAACCTAAACGCAAAGGCTTCCTAATCACTCATTGCCTAAGTTTGTCACTATACTGTTGGTTGTACCCAAACTACTATAAAGACAGATTCTCCATGTCAACTGGTTTTGCCATTCTGGTTCTGATGTCAGAGCTTTGTGCAACTGTGAGAGGTTTAAAGAATAAAGTTTAATGTTAAAAAACTCTAGTTTCAAACCTTGCATGTTACTTGGAAAAGGTACCTGCATAAAAACATACTCAACCACACAATTTTACTGTGGTGTAAAGTAATTGAGTAAAAATACTTAAGTATTATTTTTGGGTATTAGTACTTTACTCGAATGCAATTTAAATGGAATACTTGTATGTTAACTTAATTACATTTACAATGGCAATTTTATTTAAACTTGAAAAGTACTCACTACATTTTTGCAGATCATTTTCTTTTGTCTTAATGGACTGAAGCCACCCTTTTACAGCATCCAACACATGACAGATGACAGATAGATCAGAGGTCAGTCATTTCAAATGTGAGTGTCATGGCAGCTATGGGGAGTTCCGAACATCTGCAGAGGGGAATTACGGATCTGATTTGAGCTTCGGATACGTTGAAATATATTCATATTCAAAATATATATATGCCAAAAACTGAGAAAAACTGACGTCTTTTGCTCTAAACTTTATTCTAAACGTCTGCTACTTCTACAGATTGGACAGTTATGAAGTCATAATTGATCATTCATGTTGCAAATATATACTGTATATAAAAACAAAAGGCTTTCTAACTAAATGTTTACATGTCATTTATATATACACTTGCTTACATATTTAAACCATATCTTTGAATTTCTACTCCCTATTTGCTGAATTATTATTTTTGTTGTTAGGCAAATATTAATTATAACAATAACTATAAAACCAGCAATAATGATGATCATAAAAATAAAAGGATCTGAGTAAATATTAACTATTAATTTTATTGACTGAATTTATCCATCTGTTCACCAGCAAGGTTTGGTTGCAAACCTCAGAAAACAATTCACAAAACCAACAACATTACTAACTTTCTTCAAATCTGTGTATTTTTTTTATCTTTCTCTATGTATCAAGGGGCTTGGTGCTTTTTCTCATGCAACGAACATTGCGTGACTGTCACAAAGTCTTTGCAAAATAAAATTATGTGGTTCATTTCAACTCTCAGTGCAGTTCCAAAGTGAAATGTTCTCCCGAACAGATCAAGTTTTTAAGGTTAATTTATTATCAACATTTAAATGAACAAAACCAACATCCCTACCCTAAACCTTAAATCTAAACATAACTGATAATGTTATAAAAAGCAAATGTGACATGAAAAACTATTTCTGAAGCAACCACATCATTTTGTGGTGCTTCTATGACACTTTCGTCTCATGCGTCGTTTCTCGCGTGCTCTTCAGGACTCGTACCCTGGTCCTTTGTATTGAATAAGCTACACTCTATAAATTAAGCAAACACACAAATTGATCACACTTAAACAAGCTTGTAAATCTAGTTGGTTGTGTAATGCAAGCATTAAAATGAGTCATGCGACACTGATCTATATATAGATATGTGGTCATGCGCCATAGTAAGTGTTTATATGTCAAAAAATAGCATTGTGTGAGGAACAGAGCGAAAAGTATAGTAAGTGTTTCTGATAATCTGCCGATGATAATCTGCCATTTTACCCATGATTTGAGTGAAAGGGGATAAACGTAATTGTTGTTTTTATGCCTCTAGTGTTCAATCCACCTGGAAATTGCTATGTTATGTACAAAAGGCCACATAAAAATAATTTAGCAAAAATGTAGTAATTGTAACATGATTTTATGACCAGGTTGCGAATGCCACTAGGGGAGAAATATGACAGTCGTCAGAGACAGTAAAAAGGTGTCTAAAAAAAAAATTTGAATTTAACAACATCCTCTTTCACACAGTCTCCTCTCTTGATTTCATTCTAGCTAGGATTTTTTTTTTACTTTGTACTTTTTAAATACTCAAGTACAATTTAATGTCAATAATTTGTACTTTACCTCAAGTATATATTTGGCTAGATACTTGGACTTTAATTGAGTAAAATTTTCACTCAGTATCCATACTTGCACTTACAGTAAAAAAACATGCTTGTAGCTCACAAAAAGGTTTTTCATGTAGACAATTAGGAAAGGGATACTTGTGGTACAAACAGTAATTCATCTGAAGGGTCCAGTTGGGCTGAAACTCACATCTGTCGAACTTGTCCATATGCTCGCATAAGGCTTCACAGAGAGACTTCAGAGAGGCATCAACACAATGTGTCATGTGTCATAAGTACTTAAATGGTTAGTTCACCCCAAAAAATTTACATTCTATCAATTCTATCATTCCTCAATTACTCACCCTCATGTTGTTCTTAACTCATATTTATTTCTTCCATGCAACACAAAAAGGAGATGTTAGGCAGAATTAAGGACTGACCGCCTCAGTCCCCACTCACTCTCACGGTATGAAAGAACAAAAAAGAGCAGCACCAACATTCTTCACAAATTGTAGCATACAGGGTTGGAACAACATAAGGGTGAGTAAAAGGTGACAGAATTGTCATTTTTGGGTGAACTATCCCTTTAACAGGGAGCATATATAGTCAAAACCTTTTTTTAAGGTTTTGTTTCCCCAGCTGCACAAGTAGAACAAAAATGTAACCAATATATTAAAAACAATACAATTGAACAACAAAAAGAATGCGCAAGGTGTAAATGAAAGAAGCACACTTAAATTATTCAATTAATAAATACAAGATAATAAATTAAAAATTACAATGAAATTAATTTGAATAATAACCATATACAATTGAAGTCAGAAATTTACATACACCTTAGCCAAATACATTTAAACTCAGTTTTTCACAATTCCTGACATTTAATCATTTAAAACATTCCCTGTCTAAGGTCAGTTAGTATCACTACTTATTTTAAGAATGTGAAATGTCAGAATAATAGTAGAGAGAATGATTTATTTCAGCTTTTATTTCTTTCATCCCATTCCCAGTGTGTCAAAAGTTTGCATACACTGTGTTAGTATTTGGTAGCATTGCCTTTAAATTGTTTAACTTGGGTCAGAGTCAGGTTTGTAAGCCTCCTTGCTTGCACAGTTTGAGTTCGGACTGAGTTCAGGGCTTTGTGATGGCCACTCCAATACCTTGACTTTGTTGTCATTAAGCTATTTTACAAGAAATTTGGAGGTATGCTTGGGGTCATTGTCAATTTGGAAGACCCATTTGCGACCAAGCTTTAACTTCCTGGCTGATGTCTTGAAATTTTGCTGCAATATATCCACATAATTTGCCTTCCTCATGATGCCATCTATTTTGTGAAGTGCACCAGTCTATCCTACAGCAAAACACTCCCACGACATGATGCGGCCACCACATGCTTCATGGTTGGGATGTTTTCCTTCAAACATAACGATGATCATTATGGCCAAACAGTTCAGTTTTTGTTTCATCAGACCAGAGGAAATTTCTCCAAAAGGTAATATCTTTGCCCTTATATGCACTTGCAAACTGTAGTCTGGCATTGTTATGGCAGCTTTGGAGCAGTGGCTTCTTCCTTGCTGAGCAGCCTTTCAGGTTATGCCGATATAGGACTCGTTTTACTGTGGATATAGATACATGTCTACTTCTTTCCTCCAGCATCTTCACAATGTCCTTTCCTGTTGTTCTGGGATTGATTTGCACTTTTCTCTCCAAACTGTTCATCTCTAGGAGACAGAATACATCTCCTTCCTGAGCGGTATGATGACTGCGTGGTCCCATGGTATTTATACTTGCTTACTATTGTTTGTACAGATGAACATGGTACGTTCAGGCATTTGAAAATTACTCCTAATGATGGAATATGTTTTCAGGTCAGTTGTTTTGTTCTGCATTTTCAAGTGGTAATGTCTGAACTGCCATATGTACTACACATGAAAACAGATATACAGCAAATATTGATGAAAACCTATACATTCAGATTTTGTCTGAACAGTATAAACCTGCCCATCATATATATGCTCAACCAAAGACCAAAATCAGTAGGCTTCAACATATTCATCATTGTTGAATCACATTCTAATTAGATATATTTTTCATTAGTTCTTATTTTAAATGGTGTCTTTAAAAGTGTTGAAACAACTGGGGAAGCAGAGGAAACGTCATCAATGAAATACAAAGAACCAAACATCTTTAAATTAAAGTTGGGTCTCAGAGGAAGAAATCATAGTATGTAGCTCCATCTTGTGGAGAGATTCACCCTTTACAGTCATCACAGACCTGAAATTGTGTGTAAGTAATAGGTTGTTAAAACCTTCAGGGTTTGTCATATTTGCACACAAGTTCAGGATTTTGCTCATGTTTCAAATATGCCAAGCTTAAAGGAAAATTCCAGGTTCAATACAAGTTAAGCTCAATCGACAGCATTTGCAACATCATATTGATTACCACAAAAAAAAAAAAAAAAACTTATCAAAGCACTATGAAAGTACATGATTTTTCACAGACAAATAGAGAACCAGATCACTCTGTTTCATGAATGAGTCGTTTAGTCCATTGTTCAATTGTGAACTTAATATTTTTCACTGAAAAGAACCAGCTCAAAAATCAATGCTCCACAAATCAGACTGATAAGATTCTCAAGTTTCTTGCTTGAGATTCTCAACCGGTCACAGCAGTTCTCCAGTTAAAATTGAAGTGAATCATTCACTAGTGTCACCAAAAGGAATTGCAAAAATAATGGACTCTGGTTTTGTTAAACAATTACTGTTTAGTCACGAGGGAAAACTTTCTTTCAACTAATAGAACTTTCACTTGAAAAAAAAAAACAACCGACTTCTGACAACTTCCCAGATAGTAAGAATATGTGGGCCTAATCTGGCTTACTTTTGGAACTTCTGGTTTGGTTCTGGCAGTCAGTCAACCAAAAGAAACAAAGCAAAGACAGACATTCATTTGGCTGAACATTGGCTTGAGACTGGTCAATCAAAATCAGCTGAGATCTGGGCTGAGTCTGGTTTGCCAAATGAAGAAAAAGACAAGAAGACTTGCTTTGGCTTATTTCTGGCTGGCTTGAGTGTACTTACGGGACACGAATATCAGCTGATCATGTTTAACCTTTCAATGGCCTCAATTGATCTCCAGCTAAATGATGAAATTTATAACAGAGATGCCTTTCTAGAAACATTTGGTTCAACGATATACAGTATATGTACAGATGGTTCAAAAGACTCAGATTGTGGATGTACAGTGGCCACTGATATCAGTATTCACAACAGAATTGTCCTTCTTTCAGCTCTTGAATGGGTATTTTTTTTTGTTTCGCATCTGCTATTTTTATACTCTGCTTATTTCACAAACAAGCAAAAACTCAACAAAAATGACACTGTTTAAAATGTATAAACTGTGCTTCTTCTTCTGGTCTTTCACGCTTTATCTTTTATGTTAGTAAACAATATTTATCATATTCTACTTGAGAATTTACCGATCTGTATGAAGTTTTGACCATATGTTTGACAGTATGGTGGAGTAAACACTTTTGTATTTGTCAGCAGCTCTGGGATAGAGAATCAAGGGGGAGACATCTGTATAATATTCAAAAACAGGTTGGTTAGTGCTTATGGGATAGTAAAGTGTCAATTAGTTACACACTTCAGACCTTCGGCCAATGCAGTAGGTCATTCGGGTATTTTCCCACCTACTGTTTCATGAATACTGAGTTTTTTTGAAGTCCCACTAATTTGACATACTGTATAGCTTTTGGCACAATAAGGAATTAATCACATTCGGGGTAAATTTTTAAAAAGCTTCTCAAATTATTCCCCCATCTGTCATTGGTCAAACAAACAGACAGTTCCACCCTAAATAATCCGGGAAATATTCCGAAATTATTTTGACATAGTAAAAGTTACAGATTTCCGCTTTTGCAGTTTACTTCACTGGAGGTGAAGATTTTTTTTTAAGCTTGACAGACATGATCACTAATCATGTCCGTTTATGGAAAGAGCTTCATGAAAATTTTTGAATTGTAAATAATGACATAATACTCAATTTCTCTCCTAGAAATTGGCATCATATCCTGTGGGCCTACACTTTTCCATACAATCTAACCTAAGATCATAATGTGCAAGATAATTATGTAATTTGCCAACTTCCCTTGACTAACTAACAACAAGATATATGTGAAAAACTTTGGGGGGAAATGCTCCCTAAAGAGAAGACTTGGTGTTTGTTAAAAAACATGCAAAGTCAGAGACAATTATTTACACATCAGGTGATTTACTTAAGTCAAAAAGTTGTTATGAACATTTTTCATGCTTACTTTTGATTTGCAGTTTGAAATTTGTTTTTGAACTCCATACATGACTGCATCCTGTCTTGGGGGCTAACTTACTTGGGACACACCATATCAAACCTGTTCAGTCAGCATTCTGTTCTTCAATCATAGGTTTGGCTGTGTTGCGCCATAGGCATTCTGCAGCGATGGCTGGCAGGGAAAAGAGATGACTTCTTTATTTGATATTTATCAGAACTTGTCCCGTAACTTCCCGGATGACGTTGGCCAACTGATTCACCACCTGCTCGCAGCTATGAAAGGTAACTCGAAAAGTAAAAAGAATAGACACAATGGAAACTTTCACACATTTAAACTATTCGCACAATACAGCAGACATATATTTAGTAAACAAAACAGAGAAACACTTAGCCTGATCGGAATTAGCCTGATCAGAATTTATACAGTATATTGCAATTTAAATATAATTTTATTTGGAAATGCTGTTTCAAGGCACAATCATTATTTCAAGTTCGATTACACTTCCTAGTTCTTGACGCATGGGCAGAACTAGGTAGATGGCGATAGGAAGTGTAATCAAGCTTGAAATAATGATCACCAAGGAGATTGTAAATGTCAAGATTTCTAGTGAAACTTTTGTTACATTTTGGTCTGTTCTCTCCCAAATCCGATTGGATCACTTCAGAAGACATAGATTAAACCACTGGAGTCTTATGCATTACTTTTATGCTGCCTTTATGTCCTTTTCGGAGCTTAACATTTTTGGTCACCATTCACTTGCATTATAAGGACCTAAATAGCTGAGATATTCTTCCAAATATCTTTTTATTTCATCCCCTTTTTTCTCCTTTATTTGACATACACAATTCCCAATGCTCACTCGGTCCCAATGGTGGTGCAGTTGCTCACCTCAATCCGGGTGGCAGAGGACAAAGCTCTGTTGCCTCCGTTTCTGAGAAAGCCAGTCTGCACATCTTATCACATGGCTTGCTGGGCGTGTTACTGCGGAGACTTAGTGTGTGTGGAGGCTTAGGCTATTCCCCACGATCTTTGTGCACATCTTACAACTTACTTGCAACTTGCTTAGGAGGCCCAGCTGGAGTCACTCAGCACACCCTGAATTCAAAGTTGTGACTCAAAAATGATTGGTTTGTTTTTTGCAAAAGAAAGAAAGTCATACACATCTGGGATGGCATGAGGGTGGGTAAATGATGACAGTAAAAATCTTTGGGTAAAATCTTTCTTTATAAATGCAAGACACATAGTCGGAAATGCAGCAAAATGATCAAAGATGTCCATCAAGTGCAAGATTATATAGACCAATAATGTATAATTGTGCAAATGGGCACAAGATCGCATCCAGGATGCGTTTATTTTTCAAAAGCTCAAGTTATAGTTATAACTTGACACAGCATTTTTTTAAACCTTGTAAGATGCATAACAACTGCCAAAGACATCTGTCTAGTGCATGTTAATGTACAAACATAATTCAACATAGTCCAGATGGGCACGAGAATGTGTCCTGTGTAAGTCCTCTTTGGTGTGCAGGAATACTAGGCCTATCTGTCCTGCTCTCTCTCGGTTTACCATATGAGCACCAGTGGGCGGGGCCAAAGGCGTGTGATGTAAAATTAGCCGTTAATGTCATTGCTGTCAAGGCAGTCATGAATTAATGCCCCCTGAAGTGAAGTAGGAAAACCACAAAAGTAGAGAACAAGGTGTTTTTGCAGCTTGGTTTCAATAAGTGCTTTTGTTAAATTGAAGAGTAAGTTTTGAGTTCTGAAACTAACAGTATATATTTATAGTACAATGGCCTCTTATGTCATAATATGAAGGAAAATGTGATTCCCCTGACATGACTCCTTTAAAGAAATACATTTGCTAAAATGACATCTTTTAAGAGCCTCCTCATCTATCCAGAATCATTTGCTTTCATTCTGACTGGCTGAATTTAACGTTTGTGTTAAGACAATAACTGTCTGTCCACGAAAGCCCATTTAAATCAAGCCAAACGTGTCAAGATACTAATACTGATAAATGTCTAGAGCATGTTTGGATTTGTCAGTGTGTGAACATCATAGTTTAAAAATCTCTTCACAGTACAAAAGCTCTCATGATTTGAAGAGAACAATGAAGAGCGTAAAGATGAAAGTGATATTTAACATTAACACAGTAATAAAAAAATATATAAATTAATTCTTCACAGTAATACAGACAAACTTTGGACATTAAGCTTAGATTTTTTAAAAAGAGAAATGAGAATAGAAGAGAAGACCTATGAGGGGAAAATACATGGATAATTGAAATAGAGAATAGAAACCAAAAAGGTGATGAAAAGTTTATTCTTTTTCCTTGAAATATCACACCAATAAAATACTTGTGCTGTCACTCAGATAATTTTCCCGTAAATGTTTGTGGACCTCCCTAATCTGGCCTCCCACCCCTTCACTACAGCATGTGCTTATATATAGATACTGAGACACACACCGCCCAGGATTTGTACCCATTCCTCCAGTCCTCTCTCCATCTCTCCTCCAATATGTTCACATGGTTGCCATCTCTCTGGGTGACTGGGGCTTTGCTGCTGCCCCTGAGCTGGGGTAAGTACAAACACCACCCCCTTACCCGGCTGCCTGGGGAAATGCATGCATATTAGGATTGCGTTTAGTGTGTAGATGAGATGTTTGGTGTGATATGATTACTGCATATAACTCAAAGAGGGCACAGATTTCATAAAGATTCTCATAATGAGGAGTGTTTATGTCGCTCAGCTGGTAAAGCATGGTGCCAGCAACAAAGGGGTCATGGGATTAATTCCCAAGTAATATGCAAACGTATAAAAAAATACATTGAATGCACTTTAAGTTGCTTTGGATAAAAGTGCACTGCAAAATATAGTTTTCATACTGAGGATTGTTTTCCATTTTCTGGTAAAAATAGCTAAACATGCTCAATACAACAAAAAACTATATGCCAATGGGGTAAGAAAAATCTAAAAAACTAGTTTTCCAATTGAATCAAGCTTTTCTTTTATCCCACAGGAAAATATATTTTTTTTTCTCATAAGCATAAAAGGAGACATTTCTTAAAGTTTTGTTATTTAGCTTGACTTTCTTACTTTTCTTCACAGCAAATTAGGAACAAAGGTAAATGTGAAGTGATAATCATGAAGAACAGGGGGAGAGAGCAAGGTTGTCCTATATGTCAGTCATGTTGAGTAACACCTAAAAATTATGCTTTCATGTTTCTACAGGACTTGAGTCAATCTGTTCCATTTCATTCTGTGTTTGAACAAAAAAGTGCAGTTCAATAATACAACTCTGCATCTTGCCTCTGATGTAATTGGAGTTTTCAGTGTAAATATTGTTCATGTTGATGCCTGTCAGAGGGGGTATCTCAAATGATCGTGAGCCAGTGTCAAACCTTATCTGTGGTGGGGGGCATGGCTGGCATTGTTCACATAGATGACATATCCTGGTAATTTTCTCTGCAATATTGTGAAGGTTATCTTTTATAACTACAGATAAAAGCCAGGGAAGAATTTGAGATTGCTTTAAGCCTGTTCTGGTCAAAACCTGAACAATACTGCAACCAATATGCCAACAGCACAGCTGTGCCTAAGCATAACAAAAGTGATATTTAAGCTTTTATAAGGCAAAACATAGGCCAAGTGTTGCAATGGAAATGAATTCTGTGTATGAGGGCCTGTGATACAACCAATAAAGCATAAAGAAACATCTCTGCAATGGCTTCATCTTACACTGCAGTCTACAGCCTAAGGTGTTGTGGCTTAATGACAAAAGAAAGCAAAAATCAGGGATTAAAGGAAGGGTAGTTCAGAAAAAATATTTTTGTCTGTCACCAGTCAAGCTCTCCAAATTGAATCTACCCAAGGTTAGAACACATCCAGATCATGTCTAAGCTTGTTTCAAAAAAGAGAAAATGTGCTTGGCAAAATGGTGATAATGCTATGGCTCATTCGTTCCTGGTGGGACAGATCTAATGCATCTCTTTGGTAGAGTTCTCTTGTGGGTGAGGTTTGCCGTTAGGGTCAAGTGTACTGAAACTAAACATTCCTCGCTGTTTCTGCAACTTCAAGCACTTTTATGTTACAGAGGTAGATTTTACCTACATTAAAACTAAAAATAAATAAACCCATTCAGTCCCATGCAAAGCATGCTGGGAAATGGAAATTCCCTGCCCAGTTTCATCAATGCTAAAAAAAGTATTTATGTAGTCCCTACTCAAATGGTTTACATTTTACATATTGAATTGTATAGAACACAATGAATTCAAGTTGTGACAAAATATTCTGGAATTGTGTTGCTTTAGTTAACTAAATAACCTGCAAAGATCTGGTTTCTTTTTGGGACTGGTTCTCATTCTCCAAAAAATTAAAAATAATATATATATATATATATATATATATATATATATATATATATATATATATATATATATTATCAGGACACAACAGAAATATTAATCACAGCATTTTAAAGCTATTATAATCTAAACAAAGAGTATAATAAATAAATAAAAAATAAGTATTGATTGTGTGGAAACTATTTCCAGCATGCTTGACAATTTTGTCCCTAATAAAGTTTTAGCACCATAAAAATGAAATACAATTAATAATGAGATGTGATGGTAATGACACTGTTGAAAAGGCTCATTACTTTAAAAAAAAAAAGTGTGTGAAAAGTGTTTTTTAAAAGATTTAATCTTTTAAAAGGTCACAGTGAAAGAAGTTTAAGAAACACTGATCTATTCAAAGTCAACTTGGTGGTATTCGTCCTTTCAAGAGTGGTGTGATGGTTTTGAAATGAAAATCTACACAGATTGTTTGATATCATTAAAGCTATTCTCAACTTGCAATACTGTATATGAAGGAAATCAACTTTATTGAATCACAGTATTGGAACTAAATCAGAGAATGATAGAATTGGACACAGTGGGCTTGCAATGACATGCTTGCAAGTTTTTTTTTCATTTATTTTTAAAGAGAAATCTATACAAATGGAAAGGTCAGGCCATTCATTTTACATCAATAATTCAATAATTACTCAATATATCAGTAGTGGTATATTTTTCTGGGAATAAAATATGCATATATCTCATATCAGACATGAGGTGTTGAGAAGTAGAACAATATGAATGAATCCAATGCAACTTACAATGTTTTCAAGCTAAACATTTTATTCATCCTTGGGAATGACCCCATGCCCTAATGTACAAACCCTATTTACTGTTATCCTGGAAATCAGATCTTTCATTTCATGGCTCATCCCTAGTGCCTAGCTTGGCTACATGTTCTGTCTCTTAAGAAAAAGTCTGCACACTCTGCTATTGTGCTGTCTCATCTCATTGAGCCTTTCATTCTTTGAAAAATTATAAATAGCATCACTTGAACAAAAGCCTCTGGGTAGAGAAATTATAACATTTCTATTCTTGGCTGAACCTACAGATAATTTCTACAAAAAGAATTGTGTTTAGCCAATGGCTATATTTATAATTAAGAAAGTTGTAATGGCATCTCATGGCACAGCAGAATAAAATTCCTAAATTCTGTTTCAATGCTACGATGCATTCATTATTCTGCTGGGTCAATCACAGCATTCTGCAGTCAAATATTTTTGTTTAGTGACCACCAAAATTTATAATTTACCATAGTCCCAGGCAAACCATTTTTATTGGTCAATATTTAATGTTAATTTGTTTGTTTATTTGGTAAGCATTATATGTAATAAGCAGAGCAATGGACAGTCAGTGGGTCATCATTGCAAAATAAACCCAATCCAATCACTCTATCTGGGTTTATTTGGCTAAAATGACTGTACATTGTCCCTTAAATGCTTATTGTTGTTTGATTCATAAGAAACAAGGCAGTGCAAAGACAAATGGTCTTTCTATAGATATTCCCAGATGATTGTTTTTTTAATCCTCACAGGTTCTTCAAATGACAAAGAAGATTATGACTATGTGACATCAACACCTGACTATGACTACAATTTTACTTTTGAATACTATTTTTACAGTAAGTCATCATGTTACTCTGGACTGCTGGTGAGTAAATTAATCCAAAAACAGAAGCTATTATTGTGAGATGTATCATACTTGTTTCCATTTCAGATGGCACAGCCAGTGTAAATTATGATCAGCATGCAATTCTTGATGAAAACAGTGGAGAAAACAATGTCATTGGGCAAGATGCTAATAATCAAGGGAATAAGGTACAGCGGCATAATCACAACATTATTGTTATCCACAAGCATCACATTTATGAAAATGTAATTAACCAGCCTCTGCTTTCTTTGGTCAAAAAGAATAACAAGATTTACAATACTGTTCTATACAGACAATCCCTTGAACAAGCAACAGTTTGATTACTCTATTTAACCCTGAACATGTAGGCCAAATAGGAAATCAAAGTCAGAACAATTTTACTGACTCTTTATCAAAACTTTGTTGTTTTTTAGGACTCTTCGCCAGTGTATAGACACTATATAATGTTAACCGGGCTGCTGGTACTTCAAGTCTGCCAGCTGACATGAATAAGACAGTCCACAGTGGACCAAACAAAGATGAGTTGAATCGACCAGTCCTATGTCGTAGGTGCTGTTTATAGTATAGAATACACCGTAGTCTAGATGCAGAAAGATTGTGATAATTTAAGATTGTGCTACATGTCAAGTAAACAGTTTATTACATATCGTGCCTCCATTATAGATATTAAGAAGTTGATGTAAGAGGACAGGCCATAACATCTTCGGTCTGCATGAAAGGTCAATATTGATTTTCAGTGAAACAACCTTGGAAAAAACTAATCTTTGTAAGAAATGGCTGAGTTGTTTCAAGTAATTGTATCTTCTATATCTGACTTGAAACGGGCACAGATTGTACACATTTTCAACTCTATATCCAAGAATATGTACTGTAGATGTATAATCATTTCCTGAGAAACTTTTCTGAGAAATGTAATCTACACTTTCACACTTATTTTCATGTTCACACTTATTTTCAAATACAGAAACTAAATAACTGTGGTAGTGTTGTCTTACTGATTGCTCATGTCTAATTTCAGTCTGTAATTTCCAGCAATACGTGTAAACGTCTTTAATATTTAACATAAAAAAGTAAAGTAAAATGTGTCAGAGAAAGAACAATATAAAGGGTGATTTAAAAAAAACAACAAAGAGGAAAAGCAAAAGCAACTAAATAAGCACTAAATGGAGGTGTAATGGTCCAGTTCTAGTTCTGGGACTTAAAGGTGCTGAAAGTGATTTTAGCCATACCGGAATTTCCACACGCTGAGCTGTTGGATAAGCCACGCCCCCTCTTTCCAAATCCCTGCACACCAAAGATATCAAATGAGCTTTATTGAGACTGACACAGAGCAGAAGTGGTTGTCACAAACCACAGCAGTTAAATAGCACCCTCAACTGACAACTGTTATGAACAACATGGCACAATGGCATTAAGCCTCAATAATTCAACAACTACACTATGAGAACGTGCAAATATTAATGACAGCCAGAAAGTGTCAGAGGATGCAGCCCACAGACACATTTTTTTTTTTTGATTACTGACCACAGTTTATTCAGTAAAACTAAAACATTTTTCTTTGTACAACCAAGAATGTACTCAAATGTGCTGCATAAATTAGTATACAGCCATTAATAACATTCATCTCATATACTGTGAGACAGGTCCCAGAGCTCTGCTCCCAAGATCCTCATTACGCATCAGCAGTATGCTGTCCCACTATCAGTTTTCTCTCTTCTGGTCTCATAAGAGGGTCATCTTCTGGACTATCTTCAGACAATTGACTCCAGAACACTATCAGTCAAATTTAACAGATAAAATGCTTCCCATTTGTATGAAAATTGACTGCTACAAACTAGTGTTCGACAGGTTTAAATATTGGTCTATTCTACTGGACTGATTTAAAGAAACGTAGACAAAATTGTCTGTACGCAAACACAACTGATTTAAATCATCTATTCTTAGTAAATGCAACATCAATACACATGTACGTTCAGGTCACCACAGTGCCTGTTCCCAGGTCCTTTCATAAGAAATACAATTATTTTGAAGAGGAAGCATCTAAAGCAATCATTGCTGTATCTTTCAAGCCTCTTATTATCTGTAAACGGGGTGAGTATCAATCATTGTGGAAATTTTGGAAATGTATGTATTTGTCCCCTACACTGAAAAATATTTGGAGAGGGGTTTACTTAAAAAAACTATTTCCACGCAGATACAGCTAGTACATTTAACAGACCATATTTTCAATTAAAGGCAACAAACAATTCTTGGTGGCTTTAATGGAATATTCCAGGTTCAATACAAGTTTAACTCAGTCAACAGCATTTTTGGCATAATGTTGATTACCACAAAAAAAGTTTTGACTAGATATATCCCGATTGATCGACCGCCGATAAAACCGGCTGATACATTGCCTTAGATTTAGGGCTGATCTTTTTTGCAGCATGCAGGCAATCACACATACACTGCTCTAATGAATGAGTGCTTTCTCATGAAGCATGACAGTGTGGCCTATGGAAGGTGAGTTGTAGGCTATTCTAAGCATTCACAAATTTAAACTTTCAGACATGATGTAACTGAGATGAATATACTGTTTTATTTTTTTTAAATGTGTAAGAATTATATGTGTATGAATATTCACTTGCCCATTTTCTAGAGTCGTTACTGTAGTTATTCGGACTCATTGCACAGTGAACAGGAAGAGGATGTAGAGGCTGCTAACAGGTTTAAAAACAAATTAAACCAGCAAATACATGATACATGACGTGAGTTGTTACAATCAGGCGTTGTGTTGAGTGATAGAGACTGTTTGAGCAATCATGAGCGCTTTTATCTTTATTCTCTTTAACATGAGCACTCTCTGTGTCAATCAAAAATGTGCACTCTTCAGGTGCTCTCAATATCTCATCATCAGTCACTTATCCCAATTTAAATCAGATTAATGATGGTCACAATACCACTAATAATAAATATAACTGTTTAACCTTCAATAACGACACAGCGTCTTCATGCATTTACATTTACATTGACATTTATGCATTTGGCAGACGCTTTTATCCAAAGCGACTTACAGTGCACTTATTACAGGGACAATCCCCCCGGAGCAACCTGGAGTTAAGTGCCTTGCTCAAGGACACAAGGTGGCTGTGGGGATCGAACCAGCAACCGTCTGATTACCAGATTACCAGTTATGTGCTTTAGACCACCACTCCATTTGCTTAATAATTAGTGATTTGTGTTACAGCAAAATTCAAAGACAGTAAACAGACCATAGATATTAATGATTTCTCACTGGAGCAGTTTTAGAGCTTGTTATGAATGTATGTTTCTTATTTTTGAATGTATTTCTGCAGTGTGTGATGCTTTCATGGTTTTTACTGGTTGTCAATATGTCACAATGGCATTTTGATATTGACAACAGAACTATTAATAACCGTTTCATTATTGTTGAACTTGGGTCTGTTCAAGTGTAACCATTTATGTCACTTTTAAGTGGAATTGGAGTTTATTTTTTTTATAGAATTATTTTTTTGTCGTGACTATTCAAGTCAAGCTGTTTACACCATTTGTAAGTGTATGTATTCATCCATACAGAACTAAGTGGATTTGTGATTTATTTTTGTACCTGAATATTAAAGTTAAAATAAGTTTTTGCACCATTCTAAGTAGAAGTTCATTTTATATGTGAGTTTTATAAAAATGCTAGCTGCACTAATTTAAATGCAAAGTGTGCTAACTTAACTGCATATGTGTGCACACCCTTGGGTATGCAGCTATGTTCAGAATCAACCAATCATCTAGCTCATGTAAAATAGTGCACTCCTGTCTTCACCTGAAGTGACTCTGATTAATATCAAATAAATCTCAGCTGTTTTTGTAGTATTTTTCTGACATCATCTTGGTTGCATGCTACAACAGGAGTCATGGGCCACAAAGAGCTTACAAAGCATTAACGGGATCTCATTGTTGAAAGGTATCCCTCAGATGAGGGATACAATCCCCTCAAGGCATTAGATATACCATGGAACACAGTGAAGACAGTCATGAACAAGTGGAGAAAGTATGGCACAACTGTGACATTATCAAGAACAGGACGTCCCTCCAAAATTCATGAGAAGACAAAGAGAAAACTGGTCAGGGAGGCTGTCAAGAGGCCTACAGCAACATTAAAGGAGCTGCAGCACTTTCTGGCAAGTACATGTGACAACTATCTCCCTTATTATTAATCTGTGTGGGCTATGGGGCAGGGTGGCAAGACGCAAGCCTTTTCTGATGAAAAAATAAATAAATATCCAAGCTCGGCAAAAACCTTTATCCAGTCTCCCAAAACCATGTGGAAAAATGTGTTATGGTCTGATGAGATCGAGATGGAACTTTTCGTCCAAAATTGTAAAAGGTATGTTTGGTGCAAAAACAACACTGCACATCAGCAAAAGAACACCATACCCACAATGAAGCATGGTGGTGGCGGCATCATGCTTTGGGAGTGCTTTTCTTCAGCTGGTGGAGGGAATCATGAAGAGCTTCAAGTACCAGTAAATTTTGACACAGAACCATCTGGCTCTGAAAATGTTGAGCTCTTTCACCTTTCAGCATGACAATGATCCAAAGCTCACATCCAAATCAACAAAAGAATGGCTTCAGCAAAAAAAGATTAATGTTTTGACCTGAAGCCTATAGAAAATCTGTGGGGGAACCTGAAGAGGGCTGTACACAGGAGATGCCCTCACAATTTGACAGGTCTGGAATGTTTTTGTAAAGAAGAGTGGGAAAATATTCCCAAGTCAAGATGTGCCAAGCTAATAGACCCTTATCCAAACAGACAGTGCTGTAATAAAATCAATGGGTGCTTCAACTAAGTATTAGTTCAGGGATGTGTACACTTACGCAGTTAGGTTATTCTACGTTTTTTATTTTTATCTCTGAAATATGTCACTTTGGTTTTCAGTGGAATTGCACTGGTTGGCATTTTTACATTAAAGGTGCAATCGGGTTTTTTGCACCATGTTTTAACAGGACTATTATATCAAATATACATGTTCTGACGTGTTGAGCTGTGGTGCTCATGCAGGCAATGCGAGTTCAAGTCTGATTTGCAACACTTCTGGATCAGTTTCATCTCTTTACTCTTATCCATTATCCAGAAAAACAGAAAAAGAAATAAAGGAGGGTTCCCACTCTTTTTTTATCTAAGAATTACCATGAAATTTCCATTTGCCGATGATTACAGGATGAGGAATTTTAAAGGTACACTCAAAGGTAATTTGTTCCTAAATAAAAAAGTTTAACTCCTAAACGACATGAATTGTAATTTTGCAATGTATGTAAGAAATCATGACACATGACCAGCTGAATACTACTCACTTAATTTTAGTAACCGTCCTGTTTTTTGACACTTTTATTGATTAAAATAATTATGGCCGACTGTGAATACTAGATTTCTACAATGGCATCTGAAACTGAAAACTATTGAATTTAATTATGCTGCATCCAAGCCACTAGGTGTCAATGTAATTCCAAGATGACACAAAGACAAAAAATACCGAGTGCACCTTTTAACAAATGTATAGAAAATTGCACTCAAAGAGAGCAATTTCTAGCTAATAAAATATTTTTGAGCTTAGGATAGTGAAGACAAATATTAGTCACTATATTAATTTCCAAGAATTTTTTCAGGCCTGGAAACCACAATTTTCAAGTAGGAACCATAAAGCAAGAACAAGCATGAAACTTGCACACATTCTGCAATATTGAGCTGTGGTTGTGCTTACATACAGATGATGTGGGTTTGAGTTTGGCTTGCATCACTTTCCAGTTATGTTCATTTCCTATCCTCTCCCCACTGTCGATAAGAAAAAAGCTTGCGAAAAGGTCCAAAACAATCATAAAATTTCTGTAATCAAAATCCATGGATAATTTTAAGAGGAACAGATCAAAACAAAACAGAATAGTAGTAGTAGTAAAGAAAAAAAGAAAGCTACATAAACAGTTACATTTGTGTGAAGTGCAACTAGTATTTCCTGAACGGCCATCGCTCGATCAAGCAGCCCGTGACAGTCTGGACACAAATTCGCGCTCATCGACGCCCTTGCGGCGCTTTACTGCAGCACATGACACATTTCCCATTCATATGAAGCGCCTGGATATCAATGGATGAGAGAGACGCGTGATCTCATCATATATTCACCACATTTCTCCTGATACCAACGGAGACCTCACATGCAGCGGCGATAGCCTACTTAGACAACCCGCATCCATCACACATTCATTCCTTCACTTTTTTTTTTCTTCCGAACACGCAAATGGGAAATTCTCGCATTATAAGGAATGATTTTTTTCAGGAACAGTAATCAACTGCTTATTTGCTCAGATGAACGATCTAGTATATGCGACTGAATTGGGCTCGTGTGGACCACACAGCGAGTGCTTTGTGGAACTGTGATGTTTCCCTTATCTTAAGCTCCTTTATCGTCAGTTTTGAGCTGCGATTTTAAGATGCCGAGGTTGCAGTATCTAAATAGCAGTAGTATGCCAAACCACAATTATGAATGGAGCTACGAATACTACGACGACGAAGAGCCTGTGTCTTTCGAGGGACTCAAAGCACATCGATGTAAGTTTGTTTCCATTGTGTTAAGTGCATTATATTTTGATGTTTCTATGTTATATGTGTATTTTGATGTCTATCTGTCTGTCCGTCCATCCATCCATTCATTCACACACAAAACTTATAGACAAATAATACAGTTATATTTTTAGAATATCTTAATTCTGATCCAAGATATTTAGAATATCTTAATTCCTTAATTAGACACCATTATATTTATTTAATTAATTTGTATTAAACATATTAAACATTTATTAAATAGTTATTAATGATTGAATATATATATATATATATATATATATATATATATATATATATATATATATATATATATATATATATATACATACATACAGTTGAAGTCAGAATTTTACACACACCTTGGCCAAATACATTTATTTAAACTCTTTCCCTGTCTTAGGTCAGTTAGGATCACTACTTTATTTCAAGAATGTGAATGTCAGAATAATAGTTGAGAGAATTATTTATTTCAGCTTTTATTTCTTTCATCACATTTCCATTAGGTCAGAAATGTACATACACTTTGTTAGTCTTTGGTAGCATCACCATTAAATTGTTTAACTTGGGTGAAATGTTTTGGGGAGCCTTCCACAAGCTTCTCACAATAAGTTGCTGGAATTTTGGCCCATTCCTCCAGACAGAACTGATGTAACGGAGTCAGGTTTGTAGTAGTGATGCACGATTAATCATATCGCAACCGCAATGTCAGCCTGTGCGATTATATGATGGCAAGTGCTGCGATTTTATTGAATAAATAAGTGCATGTGATGTGTGGACGTGACAGCTCATTCTCTCTGAGAACTGTTTGCCCTATATCGCTAATAAAGATGATCAGTCAGTCTCAGTTTAGGGAGTGGCACGTGTGGTCATGTCATGTGAGTTTCCAGTGTTCAGCGGGGAAATCAGGTGAAGATGGATGCAGAGCAGACCGACACTGAACTGGTGGCCAGAAAAAATCACACAGAAACACAGATGACGGCTTGGCGATATGTCTTCATTTCATCAATAAATAAAGTTAATATAATACGGGAGCGTGGCATGTAAATAAGCACAAACTCCAAAACTGTCATTCTCTGTGCGGTCAGTGCTGCTTTAACCAGTCGCGGAAGAGACCAAATCTGACCGGGAGGTATTTAAAGTTCCGCCGGCTGATGCGCACTCTAACACGGAGACGCTCGTCTCTCAACCCCGTTGTCTGCAGCTCGAGTGTCTGATTGAAACACAGATCACAGCTTTGCGATATATCTTTATTTTATCCTTAATTAAAGTTCATATAATACGGGAGCGTGCCATGTAAATAAAGACAAACTCCAAAACTGTCATTCTTTGTGCGGTCAGAGCCGCTTCAACCAGTCGCGGAAGAGACCAAATCTGACCGGGAGAGATTTAAAGTTCCGCCGGCTGATGCGCACTCTAACACGGAGGCGCTCATCTCTCACCCCCGCAATATGACTTTTTTCCCAAATCGTGCAGCCCTAGTTTGTATGCCTCCTTGCTCACATATACTTTTTCAGTTCTGTCAACAAATTTTCTATCGGATTGAGGTCAGGGCTTTGTGATGGCCAATCCAATACCTTGACTTTGTTATCCTTAAGCCATTTTGCCACAACGTGAGTGGTGGTGGCGTAGTGGGCTAAAGCACACAACTGTTAATCAGAAGGTCACTGGTTCGATCCCCACAGCCACCACCATTGTGTCCTTGAGCAAGGCACTTAACTCCAGGTTGCTCCGGGGGGATTGTCCCTGTAATAAGTGCACTGTAAGTCGCTTTGGATAAAAGCGTCTGCCAAATGCATAAATGTAAATGTAACTTTGGAGGTATGCTTGTGGTCATTGTCCATTTGAAAGACCCATTTGCGACTGAGCTTTAAATTCCTGGCTGATGTCTTGAGATGTTGCTTCAATATATCCACATCATTTTCCATCCTCATGATGCCAACTATTTTGCAAAGTGCACCAGTCCCTCCTGCAGCAAAGCACCATGATGCTGCCACCCCCACACTTCAATGTTGGGATGGTGTTTTTTGGCTTGCAAACCTCACTCTTTTTCCTCTAAACATAACAATGATCATTATGGCCAAAAAGTAAAATTTTTGTTTCATCAGACCAAAGGACATTTCTCCAAAACATAAGATCTTTGTTCCCATGTGTACTTGCACACTGTAGTCTGGCTTTTTTATGGCGGTTTTGGAGCATTGACTTCTCATGTCAATATAGGACTTGTTTTACTGTGGATATAGATACTTGTCTACCCGTCTCCTCAAGCATCTTCACAAGGTCCTTTGCTGCTGTACTGGGATTGATTTGCACTTTTTACACCAAACTACATTCATATCTAGGAGACAGTGGTCCCTGCTGTTTATACTTGTTAATAATAATATTGTTTGTACAGATAAACGTGGTACCTTAAGGCATTTGGAAATTGCTCCCAAGGATGAACCAGTCTTGTGGAGGCCAACAACTTTTTTTTCTGAGTTTGAAAGCCTTAAATACATCCACAAGTACACCTCCAACTGACTACAATTAGCATATCAGAAGCTAATTACCCGAAGGCATGACATAATTTTCTGGAATTTTTGACTGATTTCAACTGCTTAATGTCACAGTTAACTTGGTGGATGTAAACTTCTGACCCACTGGAATTGTGATATTGTATATTAAATGTCAAACAATCTGTCTGTAAATAATTGTTGGAAAAATTACTTTGTCCTAAATTATTGCCAAAACTATAGTTTGCTAATATGAATTCTGTGGAGTGGTTAAAATGAGTTTAAATGACTTCAACCTAAGTGTATGTAAACGTCTGACTTCAACTGCATTTACATACACTGTAATATTAAAATTTTTACAGATCTCATTTTAGCTGTAGTGTAATTTTGACCAGATTTTTTATTTATGTTAATTCCCAACATTTGCAATTTTGGTGATGTTAGTAGAGACCATAAAAAAATAATAAATAAATAGGTTGAATGACAAATATTAGGATACATTTGCATTCCAATTTTTACTACACTAAATTGTGTTTTCTTGCAGATTCCATTGTAATCGGCTTCTGGGTGGGACTTGCAGTTTTTGTAATTTTCATGTTTTTTGTTCTGACTCTCCTGACCAAAACAGGAGCCCCACATCCAGAGTAAGTACATTTTTACAATGAACTGCTAAATACTGCAATTCTGTAGTGGCCAGGGCAAAATACTTTAGAACAAATACAAGTGAAGGTTTCTCTTTTGATACCTGAAGGGCCAAATTCTTCTCTCTGTACATCTGTTGCACAATCATGATGTACTGAACCAAGCCAGTGTTTCAGCATCCCCAGTCTGGCTGCTATTTTGCCACCTAGTTGCCTCATTATCTTGCCTTTGGTGCAGAGCGCTCTGTGTGAGTTTTTACGTGCGAGTGTGCAGACTGCCTCGCTCTCATTAGATGTCTCTGCTAGGTCAGTGTCCCTGGAATAACTCTGTGTTAGTCCAACAAAAGGTCTTTTCAGAAAACTTTGATTAAACTGACTGCGATCTGCAATCTAGGCCCAATAAGCATAAGCTCCAACAAATGTAATCTTGACAAGCTCGATCAAATAATCGCAGCGACATCCATTTTATTTGATACTGCAAATTTTTTATTTAGAATCCAGTCTGGTTCCTTGCATCTTGTGTGCTTGTATATATGCACATGCAAATTAATGTGTGCAAATGCATCCAAATGTATGTACACACTTAAACACAACACATATCTCCTTCAGCATTCTGGCAATTAAACAGAATGAAAGGCACATTAATATCCAATAACGGCCTAAATCTTTCTATATTCAAATGCATTGGACAACTAATTTTAAGGGTGTTTATTGTCTGGCATATAATTTCAGTCTTTTATAATAGTAAGGCACTAAAAGACCCATACTATGGTCTAATGAAGCAGTGGTGTATCCCAGGGACCAAGCTGGCTGTCTGTAAAACATTCTTTTAATTAAAAAAACTCTATAGATATGAGTCATCCATTTACACAGCACAGTAATGACCTCTTAGTAAAGATCACAGAAAAGAGGAAAGCAACACGTGATTTCCCATTCACATGCATGCACACACACAGGAGGAGGATAGAATATGGAACAAGGCTAAGGGTACTCCCACGCTCCAAAAGCACTGGTGCTCATTTCATTCTCTGTTGCAAAATAGCAGCAGAATATTTATCAGTCCTGTTTTGCAGTGCTAAATACGGTTACGTTCATACACAGTTTGGTTTTACATGAGTGACAATCACATTCCAAAACCAAACTGACTTTCAAGACTCGCAACCGCATGTTGAGAGTGATTTTTCATCAAAGGTGCTATGTGAATGGAAACACTGGACAATTTGTGAACAAATTGAGAGCTGCTCCCATCAGATATGTGGTTTAGGAATGACCCAAATGCTGCACTCTACACTGTTAAAAACTAAATAAGTGTTCAAAGTTACTGTTGGTAAATTGCCCTTTGAAAGATGAACTCGTACCTCAATTGTTTATCAAATAATATTAGTGCTTTTCCATCATCAGGCTGAATGGTTCTGAGCATGGCGAGTTACTGTTCCAGTAGGATTTCTACTTGAGTACGGTTCAGTATGGTAAGATTACAAGCAGTTCCTGACCTGGGTTTCTCTGCATGTTTAGCTAACCATAATAAAGGACAGAGACCCACACTAGTGAATTGCTTTTAGCCAATCCGTTGTGCTGTGGTTTATTTCCATTGTGTTTTTACCTTTATTTGCATTGCTAATTTTGTTGTGTTGTGCACTAGAGGTCCGCAGGGGCCTTAAAAGTGCTGTAAGTGATTTTGTATGGAATGCTATGCAGCTATCACTGAAATATGCATCCTGAGATATCTCACCGGTCTCTGTGAAAGCTCTAGACTCTGCAAACAGCAAACAAAAATATGTCTGACATGTTATGTCTGTCAATCATTTTGCATTCTCCCAGTGTTGTAGCTGAAGCAGATTATTGAGGCTTAATGCCATATTCATATTCAAAATAGTTGTAATTTGAGAGCGCTATTTTGCTGCTGATGTGTTTGACAACCCTGGGAACACGCACTTTTGTTGCTCTTCTGTTCAGTGTTGGTCTCAATGCAATTTTTTATGTAGAGGGTTGTGGAAAGAGGGGGCGTGGCTAATTCAATGGCTAGCCTCGTGAAAGTTTAGAATTACTAAAATTGCTTACAGCACCTTGTAAATTAAGCTTGAACCCAACCCGTAACCGAGGCAGTGTGACCCTACCCTATCCGACAGTTACCGTCAGATTTTAAGATCGAACTGGACCAAATCCCGAAAATCACTCAATCTCTTTATAATTTATTCTCCAAGCAAGTATTGTTGCAACTCTTACAAGTATTCAAACCTGGACCTGAATACTTGGAAAAACTGGGTCGGGGTGCAGATCTCTATTGTGCATCCCTGGGCCACTGTAGGATTTCGCAACTCCACAGTGGATAAAGAAACCGTAACCGCATCAATAAGTCCGGATCGATATGGAACAGCAGTTCCACAATGAGAACCATTCAGCCCAATGGTGGAATTGAAGTGCTTATTGTAATAAATCTTTCCTGTGTTTTAAAGGCCGCCATCTTTGATATTTACTTTAGTCACTGTTATCAACAGCCACCATGAGAGTAAAAAAAAAAAAAAAAAGGAATTTGACTGTGGTTATTTGTTCATGCAGACATGATTCAATCTGCTTTTGTTACCTGTTGTAAAAACAGAACAAATCGAGAATTAAACCTGCTTGTAAATATGGTTGCCAACCCCAATCACTGACTACGTGAATGTAGCCAGTGGTTACTGGTATTGCTCATGGCTAAGGCAAGAATAGAAAAGGGGCTTAACTTTGGTTATTCGTTAATATAGATATTATTCAATCCATTTTTGTAAGCAGTTGTATGAAAAGGATGTGGATTTCCAAAATGTAGGATGGCAGGGGAAGACTTGTTCGTATTTATGAGGAAAGCACTACCTGGTTGGTTAGGGTTAGCTTTAGTGTTAGAATTTAGTTCTAGTTCTCAGAAAAATTACAGTAGGTATTGCTTTCTATAATATTATAGATTCATCCAATTAGGTCGGCTATGGCTTACATCATGAATATAAATGACTTTAGAGAGCAACAGTGCCCACCCACTTTTTCAAGTATTGGGGTTCCAGAAGTAGTTTTCCATTAAATTTTTTCATAGGCTTCTCATAAGATAGTTTGGAGGCATGTTTCGCGGGCTTTGTTGGCAGTGGTTATCTGATTAGTGATGTTTTTTTCTGCTGGACCATGGGTATTGTAGTTGTTTACAAGGAATTCTGCTGTTAAACTTGATTTTTAAACAATGAAGTTGAAAAAATGTGGACTGATGGCTTCAGTGGAAGCATATATCATTGATGAACAACCACAGAGCTCATGGTAAGTTTGACTTTAAAGGTTAAAATCAATTAATCTATGGAAAGAATGAATGGTATTTTTACTTCTGGAATCAGATTGTTACACTCAATTTCCCTGCCATTCTACATTTCAGAAATTTGTGAACAGGACAATTTGTGAGTCACTACTGTTTTATTGTCAGTGTTGCTAAACACTGCCAATGTGAACATAGCATATTAGAAAGGCAATATATTGCTCCTTAATGCCGCATATGAGGTTTTGCTTCCATAGTTAAATTCTTCCTTGCTCTTGTGCTGTCTCCAACCTGCAGGGCTGCCGAGCCTTATGAGAAATGGATGCGGCTCACCAGCTGTGCGGAGGGTCTCAGGGGTCAGCGTGTGGCAGATACCCGGACGGGTCTCTCTCGCCCTTTACTGGAGGAGTCCCGGTCTTTTTTTCACTGTTACATCAATGAGGAGGAACGAGAAGGGGGCAGGGCTATAAATGATGCTAATGGTGCCATCCATAGCAGTGGTGTCTCCAGAGGGCAGGTGGAGACTGTCGGTCTAGTCCTCCAGAATATGGTCTTGGAGACTAGGGCGGAACGAGAGGTTGCACTCCTTGCCCATTTCAACATTCCCAACTTTGTGAACTCTGACCTGAGCTCAGCTCTGGGGGAAGACAACTTACTGCTGGGTGATCCACCAATCATAATGGAGGAGGCCCGTCCTCATTGTACGCGTCACATCATTGACTAAATCACACGTTTTTTACTTCTGGTGGAGGTTGAGGATGTTTGAAGATGCTTTTATTCACTCATAATGGCTGCATCATTATCTTCAACTCATTCTATGAACTCCAGAAGTCGAAATTGATAATGTTTAGCTTTAAGACATCCACACCTCACCTCCACACTAAGGTGTGTTGGAGGACTGGGCTCGGAGTGCTTTAAGGCTGAGCAATTATCTCACATTTGGGGTCTAATGATCTTGTGATTCTTTGAGTGAAATAATGGGTTAGGTCAGGCAGTCAGACTGCAAGGTCTAAAGATCCAAATGGGATTGTGGCAAAAATTATAGACAGCAGAGACACCAAATCTAGACAAAGAGAACAAAGACAGGACTTTAAAAAGAGTGGTTAGAAAGACACCCAAGAAAGAGAGATGAAGTAAGAAAAAATGGAATCATACAAGGACCCTGGGACTTGGTTTCCAGAGTTATGGCTGTTGGGAAAATGTCCAACAGAATGCAATGACTTAATGGTTCATTTAATTTCTACTATCAGCATGATAAAAAAATGAAAATAAAAAAAACATCCCTTACATGCCATCATCCTTATGTTGCCTAATTGCAGCAATTTGGTATTGCACTGCCTGGTTCTCTGGGCTTGTCATGAAAGCAAATACGTGAGTAGAAAATAGCTTAGAGCTGTCTGCACCTGTCAGCTGAAACGGTGGCTTTCTAAAGTATATCTGCAGTATACTTGCATTCTAGCTCCTCTTAAATTGTCTAAATAAGATGCCTGAGGTTCTGTAGAAAAATCCAATAATTCAATACTTTCTCTCCTGTTTTAATGAACACCTGTATGCCAATAAAGTTCATTTGAATACATCACTAATCTTCCTGTGGTGTTATCGGCTGATGTGTTGTGAATAAAGTCTGGATCCTTTGAATAAGGATCTGATGACGCTAGTAAGCAATGTCGATCCAGAAACCACTGCATAGCAATGTGCTACAAACCTAACACACGCATACTGGTCTGATAATCTTCAGAGTTTCTTGTACTGCTTCACATTTCTTTTCCACCATAAAAGCAGATCCTTGAACAGTTGATAGGCATGACTCCAACAAGAACCGAATATCAATACAGAATAATTTAATTAGAATCAAAATGTTAAAAATATTGCCACACTTGGCTTTGCTTTAAAGCACAGATGCCATGAAATCTCCTCTCAAACAACACCTATTTATAATCCATTAGCAACTGCATAGCAACGCCCTGGCAACCACCCTAGAATACATTGTAATACATTTTTCACAGGCAAGTACCACTTACATTTTCTTCACATGATTTAAAAATCTAGTTGAAAATTTACTAGTTTTGTTGTCTTAGTATTTTTATGATCAGATGCCATACATTGATTAAATCCATTATGTCCGGAGTCCATTCATGATTAACAATGAAGACAAAATAGTATGTTCAATTATTGTTTGTTTAAAATGTATTAAATTCTAAATATGGTGCTTATGTTTTGATTCTTACACCATCAACTGCACACAAATAATTAATCACTGATGAAGAGGACAGAAAAAGAGAGCTTAGAACAGATCAAATGTGCATGTCTCTTTAGTTTAGCAGGTTGCAAGTGCTGCATTTATTTTGAACTATTACCTGAGTTTTAGATTATGCAAATTTCAATATTTTTGAAAGGCAATGATTTTAGTTTAATCAAGTACATTTTCAGTTAAACATTCTTGATACTCCATGAACTTTTTTCTCCAATTAAATAATATTTTTTTGAGTACCTGTTGTTTTATAAACAATACTGCATATGCTGATCATCTCTTAACAGTCATCACACAATGCACAGCTTCATCTCCAGTCACTTATAGTTTGTTTATTAGCATGCAGAGTGTGTGCAGTAAGCTTAGCATGTAATAAATCCTGCCATCTGCATTCTTTTTCAACAAGTTGTGTAAATGTACTTTTAGGCAACCTTATGAAATCAGCCTTTGTTTCTAACTCTTATGTAGGTGGTGCATCAAAAACAGTAATTTCACTGCTGTCACAGTTTGTTTCACAGATTAACTTTTTGGATACTTATCAAGTGGATGTTATAAAACCAACAGAGCAGCAAAATATGACAAATAATTGTACAAATGAATTAATTTAAATACAAAACTTTAATAACTTACACTAATGGAATGTGGTTATGTGATACAATAAATATCCTGAATGTTCCTTGACAGTAATTAAATTAGCTTAATCTCTACAAAAGATACATACATTTTAATATAACCATAGAATGATCACTGCAGCCAAAGAAAGTCTGGTAGTCCGGAGCATCAGAGATATACAAATTTGTAGTAAAGTTTACATCCCCGTTCTGTCTAGTGCAGAGCAAAGACAGCTTATTATCGGAGGGGCAGGTATGTGTGGGTGGAAGTGTGTTCGGGGGCAGGGATAACCACACCCTGTCTCTGGAGCTCTCTGAGTACATCCAGTATGGAGTCCAGCTCCAGTCTGAAGGCCTCCAGCTCTTTCGCCCTACTTTGGGCGAGTCTCCGCCAGCGCTCCACTTCACCCTGCTGCTTCAGCTCCACCACCTGTCGTGTGTCTGCAATTACCTGCACCACAATGATGTGAATCATATTACAGTGAATGTAAAAGTTTTTGCATCTGTATGTGCTGTTTTTTTAATAGTTTTTCTATGTAAACGTGCTACATGGATGTCGTTGATAATTACGCTGCGACTCTTACGCTGGAGTACGGAGGTTTTAAAAGCTGTCAAGTTAAAAAGAACTTGTTCAAGACACCTGCGTATTGTTCTATTCATCGCGCTGCATCTTGCTTTTTTAGTGCAAAAACATGTTCGTGTAAACGGCCCTCAACGCTAACAAAAGGAGAGAAGATATGAACAAAGAAGTTGTCTCTAATATCAATATGCAGTTTTAGATTCATAGTTGTTGAAAAAATGTTTTAATGATAATTATTAAACTTTTATGACAAAAAGGCTTGAGTGACTAGCACATACTGGAAAGAGCAAGTGTGTGTGAGACGGTGAAACATACTGTGGCATTTGGTCAACAAAAAATATTTTTTTTATTTGGCCAAATTGCAAACTCAGAACAAGCCAAGAATATCAGTCTATAACTCAATTAATTTGTAACGGTTTCTGTACAGATCCTCTGTAAATCTCGATTGCAAGGGTTTTTGTGTTGGAATCAAGGCGCACTACTCCCTCACACCGTTTTTTTTTTTTTTAATCACTAATGTGCCTATGCTCTACACTACTACTCTGGCTCTATGATTAAGGGTGTGTTCGCACTTGTAGTTCGTTCTCATGGTCCGGACCAAAAATGAAATTATACATTTAGTCCTGGTTCGTTTAGCGTTCACACTGGCATTTTTAACACCGAACCTAACGATACAAAACGGCATAAGGGAAAAGTCACGACCTGACTGGACAGCTTTTATGATGTATATTTTTTGACGGAACCTACCGAACATCCAAAACAATGCTGCCGAAATGCGCTCCTTGGATGTATATATGGTGGTATTTGTTCGCACTTGTTCAAATGAACCACACTAACAGAACAATCGCACCAGAGTTCGTTTTAATCTAACCAAACCTGCCAAGTGTGAACACACCCTAAGTAAAGCTGAAGGTTTAGCACTTGTTGGTGCAAAGCACTAAAGTCCAATGGAAATTCATGAGAAACAAGCGAGTCAACGATAGCAATATATTAAACAAAGAATATTTTTGTAACATGATTCAGATCTCAATATATTGAAATCACCAGGTCCCTGCTGATTCCTACCCCTAGTATGCTGTTACCTGCTGGAGTTGTTTCTCACGTTGATTGTAGCGGAGCTCCATGGATTTAATCTTTTGCTCCAGACTAGTAAAGTGTCTTAGTTCAGGACTGTGGGCTTCTTTTGCCAGTTTCAACTCTTGTAGAAGCTTAGAAAGCTATTGACAGGCACATAAATGAGAACAATGGAGAAATATGCCATAAAACATTAATAAAATAAAAACCCAGTGTTGAAGTAGACAAGAAGCTGAATCACCAAACTTTGGTAGCACAGTTATGGAAAGACAGAAACACTGCAGAAATCTGTCTAACTACCTGATTCTGCAGGGTTTCCTCTCTGATCTTAGAAATAGCAAGAGCATCTTTGGTTCTCTGAAGCTCCTTCACTTGCCCTTGTAAATGCTGCACGGTGATCTGTATAAAGAAACTATTATTACTATTATTCATTTGGCATAATTCTATCCAAAGTAAATAATGCATTCAAGGCGTGCATTTTTATGGTTAATTTTTTTATGGTAGCGCATTCAAGGTATACATTTCATCGGTATGAGTTCGCCGGGGAAAAAAACCATGACCTTGATATTTTCAAGTGCCAGGCCAACAGCCAAGCTGGTTGTTGGAGAGTCATAAACAACAAAGAATGAATTAATTTAAATAACCAACCTCTTGTGTGTTCACTTGATTTGTAAGTTCAGCCACTTTGGAGGATGAATGCTCAAGGGCATGTCTGGCCAGGAGGCGTTCAATCTCTTTATGATGTTCAGCCTTGATCAAGGCGAGTTGCTCTGCCTTCTGCTCCTGAACCCTGTAAACATTACACCACACAAAAATAAATAATGTTACTAGTACACATTTCGATTCAGAGATGATTAAATCTAAAGGCAGATGACATTGAATGTGTTAATAAAAATTATATTAATTGAATAGTTCACCCCAATTGAGAATTTTCTTATTTTTGATCCATTTTCATGTAATTCCAAACCCACCTAATGTAATGTCAAGCTCAAAACAGAACCATACGGCTCATTCCAAGTTTCTAAATATCATGTGTTCGTGTTTAGATTCAACAATGGCATGTCCATGCGTCGCTCCTAGTTTAACATCACTGACGCCAAGTGGCATTGGTTCTTGTATGGCTTAACTGCACGTGGCACGCCAGTGAGAGCTAAGGCAGAAGGGAGAATTTTCAGAGAGTAACGACTTAAATTTCAGACCTTTTCACTCACAAAGCTTTCAAATGGCTTCAGAATACTTGGAATATAGCACACAAATCATATGAAATACTTTTATGTTGTTTATTTGGCCCCTTTTGGAGCTTAACAGCCGTGGTCACAGAAAAGGGTTGTGTGAAGATTCTTTAAAATATTCTCATTTTGTGTTTCAGGGAAAAAATAACTTTTCTGGGGTTAGGAATGACATGAGGGTTATTTAATGTCAGAAATATTCCTTTGATGCTTTATCTCCTATTGATCATAAATTCTACAATACTAATTTACAAATTCTTTTTATTATTATTTGTAATATTGTTATTTTGTATACCAACTTTTTTAAGCTAAAATCCTGTAAAAATAATCAAGCTCTGATTTAAATTATGTAACAGACATTTGAAGACACTTTAGAATGAGTTGTTTTTTTCCTCTTTTCTTTTGGAATGTCCTTGTAATGGTGATTGATTATGTTGCTACTTAAATGGCACTGCAAAGTGTTTACAAAAACTATATTGGACTACACCAAACAGCTTTACCTCTGGAGTTGACTCTGTGCCTGTGTGACTGCAGCCTGCAGGGAAACTCCCTCTTGCTCTCTCTGTTTCTCAAACTGTTCCAGTCGCGCCCGCAAACTGTCGTTCTCCAGCTGCACCTCTGAGATATGTAACCCTGCAAATGCTCCGGGATGGTAGTCTTTCTCGTCCTGGGTAGTAGGGAAAGTCTCAACAATCGTGCTTTTGGCCTCTTTGGCTGCAGCAAAGTTCCGTTTGGTTTCAATAGTAGTTCGGTCGAAGCCTGGGGTCGAAAGCATTGTCCTCCTCTCCCTCTGCAGACGATCCAGTGTGCGACTAAGCTCTTGGATAGTGCGACTCTTGGTGCTCAGCTCCTGGGTCATCCTCTCGATGCGGGTTGCTTGTGCCGCCTCCACTTGCAATTGGTGACGTGAGGGGCTTCGGGTGGGCTTTTCGGATTGTGTTAAAGCCTGGGCCTGGAGGAGCTGCTCCCGCAGAGAAGCCACCTCTGCTTGGATACCGCTCACTTGCTTCAGATGGTCCTTCTTCAATTGTTCTAGCTCTATCTTTAACCCCTCGGTATGTGGTTCCGATTTTTCTAGCAAAATGGTGCATTCGTTCTGACTTTTCTCTGCCAAACGTTGCTCCAGATCTGAGATCTGCTGTTCATACTGGAGCTGAGGAGATTCAGGAAGAGAACACATTATAAGCAAACACTTTAATTCAGCTTTTAAGCTGACTGCTCTTGACATCAGTGTTTTTTTGTAATTATAGGGCTTCATGAAATACAGTCAACGGATTGGAAAATGTCAACATCGGATAGGCATGATGCATCTCTGACAGTATTCTGCACTTAAGACTTTAAATAGAAACATTGTTTGTAGTGGCAGATCCAGCTGAGAGCACTGGTAAACAACATTTTTGGGAAATGGAAAGATTGTTTGCTTCTGAACATACTGAGAACAGAAAAACTTCGATCAGTCGGTTTAAAGCCATATTGAATAAGGTCAGGGTTACTAGAGGTGGGCGGTGGGACCAAAATCTTGCATAACAGTATAAGTAGTTTCATGTTTACAGTATATATCACATTAGAGTTATTTTTTTTTATTATCAAAATTCAACCCCAAAATGTTTAATATTTCATAATTTAATAATTATTTTTGTTTTATTTTTATAATCCACTCAAATGAACAAGTACTTTATCATCTCATTTGATTATTTTTTTATTCAGAACTTGATGCACGCAAACAAAAAGATACGATTATTTATAACCAATAAAGAAGTCTTTTATATGTGGAAATAAATCATACATATAAGATATTTTTTTCAAAGTGCCTTCAGTATGAACAGCCAGGTCAGATTTAATGCGATTTTTTTACATTAATCTATCTCAACATTTGTCACTTAAGCAATTGATTTACATTGTAATATGCCTGTTATTGTTTAAAACCTTTCATTTCAAGTCATATCCCTTCTAGTTAATGCATTAGCTCCTTTTTAGTAAAATAAACTTAATTGCAGATAACAAATATTAACTAACATATACTGTCTATAATGCCATTTTTCGTGCTGTCCTCTCACTCATAATATTACATTCTTGAGCTTCAATGGTAATTAGATTCCACCAGACTGCAAATTACTTTATTTTAAATTACTTTATCCATCTGGTCTTCCATCACTTTTGGATATTTTATTAGAGAGTCATCAAGTGGGCGGCTGTGGCTCAGATGGTAGAGCGGGTCGGCTACCAATCGCGGGGTTGGTGGTTCGAATCCCGGCCCACATGGCTCCACATGCCGAAGTGTCCTTGGGCAAGACACTGAACCCCAAGTTGCTCCCAATGGCAGGCTAGCGCCTTGCATTGGTGTGTGAATGTGAGTGTGGATGGGTGATTGGGACCCACCCACAGTGTAAAGTGCTTTGGTAACCTCTAAGGTTAATAAAAAAGCGCTAAATAAGTGCAGACCAGACCATTAAGTGTCCTATTCTGGTTAAAGAAAAACCCTGCTAATAACATTTTTAATAAGTTAATTAATTATACATATTAAAATAATAAACATGTCTGAGTTTGATATACACATGCGGATATTGACTGTTCAGACTAGCATATGATCTTGGCTACTCTTAAAATGTTGTGTGAACAACCTTTAAAAAAAAAAAATCTGATTTGAGCAGAAAATCTGAATCAAATTTTCAGGGCTTTCACACAGAATTCCCTTTGCTTCATTTTGTGCTGTACTTTGATCCTGTGGTACTGTTGCTCCATGGTTCGGAGACTCCGTTTGGCTGCTTCATCACGGCCCTCCAGCTCTGCCTCCAGTCGATGGACACGTCTCTCCAGCAGGGCTGCTGCCTGGGAGGACTGTGGGGCAATGGAGGGATGAACGTCCGACCCACCCTCTTCTCCTCTGGAAGAGGCTGCAGCAAGGATCAGGGATGGCAGTGAGTTTGGGTGCCTGTGCTTCAGGAGCTCCTCCATCTGTTTGAGCTGAGATGCATGGGAACATGAATGATTGATGGGCAAGTGCTCATTGATGCAGCCAATATTAAACTTTACAAGGGCCGAGCACATTCTAGAGGCTGAAATCGAAATCCATTGATTAATTTTTCAATTTAAATTTTCTGGTTTATTATAAGAAAAATATAATACTGAGTGACAGGAAACTATCAAGGGAGAGAGAGGGAATGGGTTTGGGAAATGTTGCAGGCCAGACTCACCAAATTGAACACCATGGCTCAATGTGTATGGAGCAAGTGTTTTAACTACTCTGCCACAGCTCCAAAATCATGTGTGATTTTAACATCACATGCTTTCTGCAACCTAACTATAAAGTACACAAAGGACACATAACATTGGTGAGGTGTTTTACCCACAGTTTGCCTCAATGCCATTAACTAAATAGATAACCAGAGGCACTTCACTCAAAGAAGAGCATTTAGAATGGAGAGGATGTGGTGGGGAAAAAGCATCTGACTGTACTAAGACAGATGGGCTATTACATGCAAAAATGGCTGGTTAATTCCAGTTTCCAGAAAACAAAGCAGAAAATAAAATAAAAGAACATGCCCTGAATAAGCAGCATCTGCAGTATGAGGATACAGGAAAGTGCAGATAGGCAGGAAGCTTGTAGCTGTGTCTGACCTGTCTCTCCAGGTCCTGTATTCTTTTAGCTTCACCCGCTCTCTCCTTCACCTTTCTCTGCTGTTCATTGGCTCTCCTGTTAATCTCTGTCTTTAGCTTTTCCACCTAAATGAAGAAATTCAGTTGAACACTTTAAGTCAAGTGTGCCATTCTCAAAACACAGTATTGTTTACAACAATAATACAATAACTTTCAGACTACACGTGATTGGCAACTTTGTTAATGCAAAAATAAACAAGCATTGCTTATTGTAGGGTCACGTTATTCAATTTCGAACATACATACAAAAATACATATAGAATTCAGCGCTGATCCTTATTTTAATGTTTTTATTTAATAAAACAGCCAAGTGTAATTTCATAGCTAACATTTTATGTATCCCAAATACAGTGAATTAAATTATATTTAAATTAATTTGGCAAAATTAATGCTAGACTAGAAAAAAATTATCGGCTCCCAATGGATACTTACCCTGAATTTTCTTTGTTTTCTTCAAACTTCGCTCACCCCATAATTACTCTATACTATACACTCTTCACTGAAAACTGTCGACATGATTAAATTCATGACAAGTTCAATAACTTTTGAAAAAATTTATTAGGGGCAAAATTATTTGGTGTGGTGGAAATATGTTTTTTTTACACAAAATAATTTATATCCTAATAATGGATATTCATAGGTTAATATTGAAAGTCTAAAACAGTAAAAACTATACATAAAAAGTCATTTGAAACATACCAGAAATAAATTATGAATGCATGGTTTAAAAAGTTTCCAATTGATATTGGATTGGTACTTTAATTCACCAAAGTGGCACTCAACTGATCAAAAAATATAGTCAGGACATTACTGATGAAAAAAAAAAAAAAACGCACCATCACTATTTGAAAAAAAGTCATTTTTGATCAAATCTAGACAAGCCCCATTTCCAGCAGCCTTTCCTCAAACATTTTATCCTTGAGTAATCATGCTAAATTGCTAATTTGCTACTAGAAAATCACTTGCCATTATATCAAACACAGTTGAAGGCTATTTGGTTAGTAAAATTAAGCTTAACATTGTCTTAGTGTTTGTTTTTGATTTGCCACATTATGCAATAGACTGGCATGTCTTGAAGAAAAAGACACTTTTGAAACAGAAAAACAAAAAGAAGAGGTTAGAGTGGGCAAAGACACACAGACATTGGACAACAGAAAATTGGAAAAGACAGTTATGTATCTTAACTCCATTGAGATTTTGTGGGATCAGCTAGACTGTAAGGTGAGTGAGAAGTGTCGGACGAGATGGCCACATGTATGGCAAATGCTACATTCAGCGTGGGGTGAAATGTCACCTGAGTATCTGGACAAACTGACAGCTAGAATGAAAAGTATCTGCAAAGCTGTCATTGCTGCACATGGAGGATTTTTTAATGAGAACTCTTTGAAGTAGTTTTTTTTTTTTATTGTAATAGTAAATTTTCATATTATTAATGCCCTGAATATGCATTGTGATCAGTTTAATGCCACTTTGGTGAATAAAAGAAACAATTTTTTCCCATAAGAGCAAAATCTTTACATTATTCCAAACTTTTGGCCGCCAGTGTGTGTGTGTGTGTGTGTGTGTGTGTGTGTGTGTGTGTGTGTGTGTGTGTGTGTATGTATGTATATTATGAAGATCACATTAAAACATAATTGGAAACTTTTTTACCATACATTCAGAATTTATTTCTAGTATGTTTCATAAGGTCCATATCTGCATGATTTTGTGGACTGCACTGCTGCCACACATTTACATTTATTCATTTGGCAGACGCTTTTATCCAAAGCGACTTACAAAAGAGGAGGAACATCAGCGAATCATCTTAGGGAGACAGTGGTACAAAAAGTGCCATATTACAAAGTTTCACTATCATCATAATAGTATACAAAACAGATTTAAGTGCAACAAGAAATGTAAATAAAAAAAAAAAAAAAAAAAAAAAATTAAGTGACCGGTTAAGTGCTTTTGGAAAACATGTGTTTTTAGCCGTTTCCCACACGATTAGCTGATTAGATAATCGCATGGATGACTGTTGGTGCAAGACAGGCTGGTTTGAGCATTTCTGTAACTGCTGATCTCCTGGGATTTTCACACACAACAGTCTCTAGAATTTATTCCAAATGGTGCAAAAACATCCAGCGAGCGGCAGTTCTGTGGATGGAAATGCCTTGTTGATGAGAGGTCAACAGAGAATGGCCAGACTGGTTCAAACCGACAGAGTCTACGGTACTCAAATAAACGCTTTGTACAATCGTGGTGAGAAGAATGCCTCTCTCTCTCACACACACACACACACACACACACACACACACACACACACACACACACACACACACACACACACACACACACACTTAAATACTCAAACCAGCCCATCTGGCACCAACAATTATGCCACTGTCGAAATCACGGAGATCACATTTTTCTCCATTCTGATGGTTGATGTGAACATTAACTGAAGCTCCTGACATGCATCTGCATGATTTTATGCATTGCACTGCTTTCACACAATTGGCTGAAAATATAATCATATGAATATATAGGTGTACAGGTGTTCCTAATGAAGTACTCAGTGAATGTACTGTATACATGATCTAAATGTTGTGCTTCTTTATAAATCATAACTCAATATAAATCAGAATTTATGTGTGAGGTTTAATGCACAAATATGTATCTGTGTGCAGCTCCACCTGTTCAGTAAGCCTATGAGTCTCAGCTGTGGCAGCTTGCAGTCTGGCTGCGTCTTTGTCCAGCAGCTCCTGGTTCTCTGCATACCACTGCACCCTCTTCTTTAGCTCTGTCACCTCCTCCCGATGTTTCTCCTGGAGCATCTTCAGCTCGAAGCCTTTATCACCTGCCAGATGCAGCCAGAGGCTTTTTGCAGTCAAACTGACAATTATACCCCTGAGAATAGATAGCCCTTTAACACCTCCACATCTGATGTTCCTACCTGATGTGTTGATAACATGAGCTTTGGCAAGGTCTCGCTCTTTCCTCATCATCTCCAGGTCTACATGCAGGGCTTGTTTCTCCTGTTTAAGTCTTCGGATCTCATCTTGCAGTCGCTCCTCGTTTCTCTGCATACAAAGATGTGATGTGATGACGTACTCAATGAACTTCACTTTAAATATTAACTATGTTCCAAAACGTAACGAGCTACCTAGTTGTCCACTGCCTTCTAACGCAACATCCTAACAAAAATGGAACCTCATAAATGACTGAAGTGGAACACTACGTTGGCAGCAACTAATCGCAACACATGCAAAATGCGCTCCTCATTAGTAGCCCACAGGAGACTTGACTTGCTTTTGATTGAAATAAGAGTTAGCTATTAACATGTTGCTAAGCTAGTAATTCAATACTCTTGTTAAACATAAAAAATTAATTGCAAACTCAAATAATGTGTAAAATAGTTTGAACTACCTTTTGTAAAGTCTTTTCAATAGAACAAAGGTTATGGTGCTTTAAAATGCTGTAGAATTAAGCAGCTTGTTAGGTTTGAGAACAGAGCTACTGTGCTGATATTGTGTGCTCTACTTACTTGTGCAACTTCCACCTGACTTGTCAGTTCTGCAATGCTGAAGCTTTGATCAGCAAAGCTTTTTGCAGTTCTCTGAATCCTGTTCGTATTTAATCGGTCCCTGAGAGTGAAATTAATATTCACTGCTTTTATATCAGCTGCAGCAAAGCCAAGTGTGAATACTGAAAGCATGCTGTGCTATGCATTATAACACTCTATAGACACACTCAGAGTACTGACCTGGTGAGGACCAGCTCAGTCTGAAGCCTTTGGTTCTCCATAAACAAAGTCTCCTCATTTTGTTTGCTTTGAGCCTGGAGTGCTTTCATTTGCAGATAAAGTTTCTCATTCTCCTACATTGCCAAAACCATCAAAACATTAATTAATTTGTAGCACATGAATACTAATGACCAAATGTAAATATATTCAGCACATGTATAGTTCCAGATAAGAAATAGTTGGATGTGGTTTGTGAAAAAGCCATGACTTCTTTTGTCATTGAAGAAGCATGAGCAGTAATTACCAACGTTATTCTAAATCGTGAGTGGTAATAATGTAATCATATCATTTAAAAGCATGTTGTTTAATTTTGAAATGAACTACAGTGATCTGAAGGCCTTAAAGTTTTTTATAATCATTATCTGACATTTAGCAAGCAGGGCCCAACAATAAGGATAATCTTTGGATTTTAAAAATGATTTGTAATAGTCTTTGAAGCAAAAGCTGAAAATTATAAACAACTGAGACACACTAAATATTAAAGATTACATCTATGTTTACACCAGCCGTAATCACCTAATGTGGGTGTTAATGTTTAAATGTAATTCATTTTCTACCTAGACAAAGTAAAGAACACATAAGACAGCTGGATAACATGTTTGGGATTTTGTCAAAATTGTGTGAATGATAAAAGATTTGGAAGCATCAGTTAGACAGATTTAAAATTCTAAATTAATCGTTATATTGGCTGGAAAAACAGTATAAATCTGAACTACTGGATCAGCAGGAAAAAATCCTTATTGTTGAGCCCTGGGATCTCACCCGCACTTTGAGGAATTGATCTAGAAGAAGGGATAAAAAATAACTAAAAACCATACATAATAAATGCATGTTCACATCAGCCATGTTGCAGCATGCCTTATAGTCATATACAGTATACACTAGAGTGGTAAGCAAGACAGACAGCCAGAGAGAGAGAGACTTACCTGATGGTATCCTTGAATTAGAGTCTCCTGCTCCTTCATCTCTTTCTCGATGAGCTTCAGTTTCTCTTCAGTCACAGGGTCTGAGGCCTCGCCAAAACTCCACCTTCGTCTTGTACTGGCCTCCTCTGCACTGTGTAGCTAAAGAATATGCAATTAAAAGCTCAGAAATTAACTTGAGTTATTTTTGCCCAGACAGCTCAATTGGTACAGCATCAGACTTTTAATTTGAGGGTTCCAGGGTTCAAGATTCTGTTTGAATGAATGCAGTTTAGTTTAATGAATGGAATATTTAAGGGGCTGTTATTTTTTTGGCTAGTGATTATTTATCATACAAATAATTGCAATTAACTCGCAATCCAAGTAAAGGGATTATTAAATAATCAGGTGATTATTATATCAATATTATATATATTAATAATCAGGTCATCGAACTGGATAATTAAAATATTGCAAAGAAGGTTGCAAATACCAGACATATCCATAGATAGACAGCTAATTTTAATGAATGAACAAAATACAACAGGCATATTGTTTTACTCACAGACTAAAAGCGGTCTATTTGTGCACAGCATAGAGTAACAGATGTTATAAACAGATGTTGCTTCCTTGCTTTTCTTTCATAAAACATAAAAATAATTTGAGAAACTGTTACACACAAGTAAATTCACCCATATACAGTGCATCCGGAAAGCATTCACAGCACTTCACTTTTTCCACATTTTGCATATGCTACAGACTTATTCCAAAAATGATTAAATTCATATTTTTCCTCAAAATTATACAAACAACAGCCCATAATGACAATGTGAAAGTTTGTTTGAAATCTTTTTAAATAAAAATAAATCACATGTACACAAGTATTCACAGCCTTTGCTCAATACTTTGTTGAAGCACCTTTGGCACCAATTACAGCCTCAAGTCATTTTGAGTATGATGCTACAAGCTTGGCACACCTAGCTTGCACTTGGATGGGGAAGATGAACCTGAGCCCCAATCTGAGGACTAGAGTGCTCTGGAGCAGGTTTTCATCAAGGATGTCTCTGTACATTGCTGTATTCAGCTTTCCCTCGATCCTGACTAGTCTCCCAGTTCCTGCCGCTGAAAAACATCCCCACAGCAAGATGCTGCCACCACCATGCTTCACTGTAGGGATGGTTTTGGCCAGGTGATGAGCGGTGCCTGGTTTCCTCCAGACATGACGATTGCCATTCAAGACAAAGGGTTCAATCTTTGTTTCATCAGACCAGAGAATTTTGTTTCTCATGGTCTGAGAGTCCTTCAGGTGCCTTTTGACAAACTCCAGATGGGCTGTCATGTGCCTTTTACTGAGGAGTGGCTTCCATCTGGCCACTTTACTATACAGTCCTGATTGATGGAGTGCTGCAGAGAGGGTTGTTCTCCTGGAGGGTTCTCCTCTCTCCACAGAGAAACACTGGAGCTCTGTCAGAGTGACCATCGGGTTCTTGGTCACCTCCCTGACTAAGGCCCTTCTCCCCCAATCGCTTAGTTTGACTGGGCGGCCAGCTCTTGGAAGAGTCCTGGTGGTTCCAAGCTTCTTCCATTTACGGATGATGGAAGCCACTGTGCTCATTGGGCATCACCTTCTTCCCCAGATCTGTGCCTCGATACAATCCTGTTTGGACAATTCCTTGGACTTCATGGCTTGGTTTGTGCTCTGACATGCACGGTTTTCTGTGGGACCTTATATATACACAGGTGTGCGCCTTTCCAAATCATGTCCAATCAACTGAATTTACCACAGGTGGACTCCAATCAAGTTGTAGAAACATCTCAAGGATGATCAGTGGAAACAGGATGCACCGGAGCTCAATTTTGAGTGTCATGGCAAAGGCTGTGAATACTTATGTACATGTGATTTTTTTCATTTGTTATTTTTAACAAATTTGCAAAGATTTCAAACAAACTTCTTTCATGTTGTCATTATGGGGTACTGTTTGTAGAATTTTGAGGAAAATAATGAATTTCATCCATTTTGGAATAAGGCTGTAACATAACAAAATGTGTAAAAAGTGAAGCGCTGTGAATACTTTCCGGATGCACTGTAAAACAAGCCCAAAAACACAGTGATAACTTTTTAAATAATAAATGTATTTATTTAAATTTTTATCCCCTTTTCTCCCCATTTGGAATGCCCAATTCAATGCGCCAATCCACCCATCTTATCACTTGGCTTCTTGTACATTACACAGAGGAGACTCCACATGTGGAGGCTCATGCTACTCTCCGCGATCCACGCACAACTTACCACATGCCCCATTGAGAGCGAGAAATACTAATCGTGACCACAAGGAGCTTACCCCATGTGACTCTACCCTCCCTAGCAACTGGGCCAATTTGGTCACTTAGAAGACCTGGTTGGAGTCTCTCAGCACATCCTGGATGAACTTGTGACTCCAGGGGTGGTAGTCAGCGTCAATACTCGCTGAGCAACCCAGGCACCCAATAATACTGTTTTTTATAAATCCTAAGCGTACTCAAACAAATACATAGAAAAAACCCCAAAGCAAACCAAAATATATCACTGGGACAGGTATTATATAGCTATTTTAAAAGGGTATGGGTGAAAATGTATGTATGTGCAAGGGTGGAATATCCATAGAAATACATGTCTACAATTGAGGATGTTATGAATGTATGCTTTAACAAACCACTCACCTGAAAATACAGATGGAACATTTAAGATGTGCGTTACAAAACATACACTATGGTGTACATTCGTACTTGAGGAGCTGAAGATTTTCTATTATAATCTATTATATTAACAAGAAAAAAAGTTCATACGTGGGGTAAGGCTGAACTTGAGTGTATTTTAAGCCTTTAGCCAGCACTGATTATTAAAAGCAGAAAGCTTCTTGAGGGCTTTTACAAAGTATGAACACACAAAAATATCTGTGGGTGATATAGTGCCATGGCAACCCACTGAGGCAAGACCAAGAGTACAACATCCTCAAATTTTCCAGAAACTTCTTTTAATACATTTGAATACCCATTTAAATATGGTCTTAGTTTATATTACTTAAATTAATGTTCAGAGTTCAATGTAAGTTAAGCTAAATCAACAGCATTTTTGGCATAATGTTGATTACCACAAAAATGTATTACAACTTGTTCTTCCTTTTCTTTGAAAAATGCAAAAATCATGGTAATGATTTGTAAGTGTAAGTGAATGAGGAAATTGAAAGTGAACATGGCCAATTTTTTAAAGGTTTAAACACATTTTAAAATAATGTTTACATTCATATCCTTTATGTCTTGTGGTTATACTTTTAAAAAAGTGCATATTTAAACGTTAAGAAAATAACCACCATTCACTTAAATTGTAAGTGCCTCACTGAAACCTCGATTTTAGTTTTTTTGAAAGAAAACCAAATACATTTTTGTTGTAATCAACAATATGCCACACATGCTTAAATGTGTTAAACCCAGAACATTCCTTTACGTTTTAAAAGGAACGTCAATTAAATGATTTTCCTTTCATTTAAAATAAGTGTTTGGTGTAATACACACTCTAATGTTAAATTTAAAGGAATAGTTGAGAGTAAATAATGACTTAAATTCCATTCTGTTCACAGATTCCAATTTCAATTTCAATTCACAAGAACTTTATTCAATTCTGATTTCGATTATATTTCTGTTATAATGCCCCTTTTGCTCATTTATGAAAGAAATTCTCTCACAGCTAATTTTGTTAATTGTACAGGGGACCTTCTAACTATGTACATTATGAAAACATTTTGGTCACACTTTGCCTTTTTAAAAATGAACAAATCAATGTTTTCAATCAATAAACAAAATATTAGATTTCATATATTTTTTGTTACATGTTTTTTGTTTAATTTCATAATTTGTAGGGATGTCCCGATCCGATACCTGGATCAGTATCGGCTTTGATACTGACGTTTTTAGACTGATCGGGTATCGGTCCGACCCAAATCCAATACTGTGTTATTTATGTTAGTTACTTTCAAGCTCAAAAAATGACATAAAAGAACTGTTAAAACACCATTAAAGCAGTACATATGACTCGAGCATTTTATTCAAACCACTTGAAGACCTGCGATAACTCTGTGAATCGCAATAGGCGGTGTTTATTAAGTAAACATATAAAATGCACGCTCAGCGTTAGTGAATGGCACTTCTCTGTTCACACACACACACCTGTTTACTCTTTGCCTGTTCTCATCGATAGTATGTGAGTGAAAGCGGGGTATTTATGCAGTCTTTGATTAGCCACTAATTATATGCAGGTGCATGTAATCAGAACTCAGGGAGTGCTGTGACGGCAGTGACGAAATGTGCACGATTGAGATATATTACTATTATTATCATTCGTTTACAAATTATAATAATATTTAAGTTGAATGGGTTCCAAAAAGTGACTGTGTGAATGAAAAGTGAGCTGATATCTTACAACTAAATTGAACAAAAAAGAATCCTTTAAAGTCTAGATGCAAGTTAATACTTATGACTTATACTGGAATTCCTGTTCATTTTGCTGCTACATTATCCAGTACACTAGTTAATAATAAAGTGTTTCTTAATAAGCTATACATTTATATTGAAATTATGTGTAGTTAAAGGTTTGTGTTTCTTTACATATTAAAGAGTACACCCAATTATTTCTACACAATAATGTAAAGATATTCTAAACCGATTATGCAAAAAAACAACACTGGTATCGGATCGATATCGGCCAATACTGAGATTTCAGATATCAGAATCGGAAGTAGAAAACGTGGTATCGGGACATCCCTAATAATTTGCATAAGTATTTACACTGGTTTGTTGAACATGTGCTAAAAACTCTCTTTTAACAAAACTGGCATTTCAGTAAAGAGTGTCTGTAGATGAGCACATGATAATGAGACAGGACTCGAATGGCTTTCTATTATCTGTGCTATGCATGATTATAAATAAATGTTTATTTTTTAATCAACAACTGACTGTAGGGAACAGAAGGGGTATTAAAAGAGACATTATTCAATGACAAATGGGTCGCATGAATCTTGTCTTTGGAAAAACATACACGAAACACAGAGCAGTGAAAGGATCTTGCTGCTGAATACTCCACCATTATTCACCTTGTTTAGCCACACCCCTTTTCCGCACTCTGCTCTTCTGCATTTTGTCATCCAACTTCCTGTTTGTATTGAAACTACTGACAAGAGTTGATCAAAATAGATTATGCGTGAGAGCACAGAAAGTATTTTTCCACCAGAGGTGATGGTGAGTCTACAACACCCCTTTACTACGTGAAAATGCTCGTGAGGTATAGAGGCCCAAACCTGCATAAATAATAAACGAATAAATATAATAATAAAAAAATAAATAAAGGAATAAATGTCTTGATAAAACAAATATAATTCGTTTTTAATTAAATTTATTCCTGAATTTATTATTGTATGACTTTATTCCTTTATTATTTTCTATATTTATTTTTAACTTTATTTTTATTCTTTTTAACTTTTAATTATTTATTCATTTATTTTGCATATTTTTTTATTTATGTGTTAATTTATTTTTTATATTTATTTATTCCCACATACATTTATTTCCATATTTATATAATCCCATATATATTTATTTATTTATACATGTACTTATTTGTACTTTTCTGTGTGCAACATGGAAATGAGGGAGGCGGTCCTTGCGGAGCTCCAGTGCATCACTGGATGAGAGCTCAATAGTACTTTTCGGGAGAAGATGGACGTCCCACCTTTGCACCCTCTGACTCGCACAGATTTTGAATATGCAGGGAAACGTTTTGCAGAGAGTTTAACTATCCAGGATGTGCTACGACATTCATACCAGCATACAGCTCTCCTAAACATCAATAAGCACCTCTACTCTAAATGAAACAGTTATTTGATGCGTGGTTATCGACTTCATTCGCAAGTTGCGCAACTCTCTAGATATATGTGAAGAGTCAGCTATGGATTTTTTTATATTTATTTTTTTGTATAAAATGTTTTTTTATTGCAGATGTATACATACATAAACGATCAGGGAAATGAAGTATGTTGTATCTTTTACAATGAACAATCATAACAACAGAAAACAATATTATGGATTTGCAGACATCAAAATATGAAGTTATATACGCAGAAAAAAAAAAAAGGACATGGTTAAATCATATCATTTATGAAACTTGCTCATTTTGTGGTTTTCAGCTCCCCATTTATTTTGTGATTGTAGTATAACCAATACATCTTGGATTGACTTAAGCTCTTATGTTTTTAGCCCCACAAATAGCTATAGTTTACACGCGATATGGCTATGACCTAACGTCACATCAAAACAAGTCAAGAGTAATCGAGTAAGCCAATGGTAAGCAGGACCCACCAACATCATTATCATACAAGAGACAGAAATGTAAGAATAAATACAAAAATAAATAAATGTGGGAATATTTAAATATAGAAATAAATACATGTGGGAATAAATAAATATAAAAATAAATGAATGCATAAATAAATAATAAAAAAAACTAAAACAAATGAAAGAATTTTTTTTTTTTTTTAAAGAATAAAAATAAAAAGAGAAAATAATAAATAAAAAGAGAAAATAATAAATAAAGGAAAAAAGTCATACAAAAATAAATTCAATAACTTTAATTAAAAACTAATTATATTTGTTTTATCAAGACATTTAGTCCTTTATTTATTTTCTTATTACTACATTTATTTATTATTTTTGCATGTTTTGTCCTCCATAGTGAGGTGTTTTTTCTGTAACACGAAATGTAAATTTATTTCCCGACACCCGCAGATTTAAATTGGACATTCAGACAGCTATGACACACTGCAATTTTCATAACACAAGCGTTTCATTGTTATACGTGTAAGTCTGCTTAATTTGTAGGTTTGAACTTGTTAAGAATTTGTTAAAAGTTCATAACATTTAAGAAAATTAAAATTGTACTTTTTAAAATTAATTTGTCACCCTACTTAAAGATTAAAATGGTTGTAAATGGAATCTAAAATAAAATATACGACTTTTACATGTTTTCAGTATGTGTGGATGAGTGTGTGTATTAATACAGTTGTACCCTTCCCCCATCCTGATTTAACAATAAAAAAAAGATCTGCTTCTTATGATGTTCTTGTTTCAAAATTTCCTTGCTCTGCTTCTAGTTGTACACTTATCCCCTGTTAACTTTAAAATACTCATGATAGCTTTTGACAACTCTATAACCTGTAAATTCACTTCGCTAACTAATAACACTTTGAAATCAACACCATAGATATCTATACAGAATGCGCTAGACAGGATGTTGCAAGACAACATTTTCAAGATGGCTACGCGCTAGTTTCTCTGATGCATTAGGTGAATACTACACAATTACTGGTGAGTAAAATCTATACATTTAACAGGCAGTTGCTAAATGTATATATTTTAGTCACATAAGGTGAAATTTGTTTGCTAATGCTAGTGATTTCCTCTTTTTGTAGTGCCAAGTAAAAGATTGATTTTGGGATTTAAAAATCAATATCGAGATTGTTCAAATGAAGATCGCGATGCATCAGAAACTGTTACCCACCCTACTTGGAATCTATTGCAGAAGTTGTATTGATTACTTAATGTGATTTTATTGATGTTTTTTTGCCTTTTTTCAAGCTTGACAGAGCAGACAGAGCTATTCACTTTTATTATATGTCAAATAAACTTTTTGAAGATTCACTTTTTGTGTTCTATGGAAGAAAGAATGTCATACATGTTTATAGCAACATTAAGGCTGTAAATATTGACAATTTTCAATTTGGGGTGAACGGTTTCTTTACTGTTTGTAAACTTTGTTTGTGAGTTTCTGCACAGTCAATGCACAGTGAGAGAACCTCAAAAGTGAGTCAGGTTTTCCCATCACACACCAAAAATTAACCATGATCTGATAAAACATGATATCAAATATCCAACACTCACATATTTCAGAGTGTATGATGAAGTATATTTATATATAAAAAATAGAGCTTACCTTGCTCTCAAGCACAAATTTCTCCTGTCTGAGTGTAGCCAATTCTCTGCTATGCTCCTGTCGTAAATGCTCTTCTCTCAGGTGGAGCTCTCTCTCTTTCTGTGCAAACTGCAAACGGAAACATTCCAGTGAGGTCCGCTCCTGTTGAGATGTAGGGCTACGTTCCGTTTCCCCCCCTATGGTCTGAGGCTGACAGGCAAACAGAATGGAACAGTAGGTTAGCAAACTGAATAAACAGATCCAATCAGTCCTAGTTAATCAGTCCTAGTTAACTCACTCCTATCTCGACATGGGGTATGATCCTGTCTGCTTGGTGAGGGCTGTTATCCTGTAGACTGGTGGTTTGAACCTGATGCTGGAGGAATGTAGCAAAGGACTGAACAGAGGCCACCAGTTCACTGCTTAGCCTTAAACTTGTGTCTAAACCTGTAAGGAAATGCAAAAATACTTAAGTGAAGGAGAGCTTACCATTAATATTCACACAGCAAATATTAGGGCTAGGTTTCGCCAACCACCTTACCATACAATACAGTTATACAAAGGACCTTAAGTTTTGATTAGTGACTGATTTATGTGGGTTTTTTAATGGCCACTGCCAATACTGATATTTAGAGAGCAAGGTACAATTTAATGATAGCAAATATGATGAGAACAAAATTGCTAAATTTAAATAAACACTTAATTTACATGAAACATACTCAGATTGTTGGCCAATGCAGATAATCCCAAAATAGCCAAATACTGGCCAATTAATCGGCTTGTGCTATGTTTCCCCAAAAGCTTTGCAAGCTTAAGTTAATTGTAGAGACCACTGGTGCCAATGGTTTCTAAAATCTACTAAGTTTACGATGCTTTTGGGAAATGCAACACTGGCTGATATATACGTCTAACACTAGTACTAATGCTGTATTGTGAGAAAAGACAAATTTAGTGCACCCAAGCACGCATTGCATGCACCTTTGGCTTTTTGTGTCTGGCTGAGGATTTGAGACTTTTTAGAGGCCTGGTTCTGAGCTTTTCTCTGCATTAGAGGTGAAGGAGGTTTAGCAGCTTGACTGGTTGTGCTGGTTGCAGGTGCTCTGGGTAACAGCCTGCTTTCAGTTCTTTTGGTCCTCAGTGATAAAGCAGGAGCTTTTCTAGAGGGATCTGAAAGGTGTGCAGACACACTGGATCTGTTAGGAACCTGAAAAAGAAGTTAATATCCCCTGTTATCATAATTATTGTGATTATCACAGCCATGTGAATAAAAAAGTAGTTACTCACAAAATTATACCACATTTACTTTGCAGTCTACGCCTCTACCTTTAAATTTTTATCTATCAAAACCATATAAATTCTAGAATCTAAGGCTCATATACACAGTTGCAGGACACAGTCCCGATACTCTGCCAAATTCAACGTTTTTGTGAGGTTGTTTAAATGAACTAGTAGATGTGGCCCACATCAAACACCGGTCTGAACAGGCAATGCTTCTATAATGAAACACATTCATAAAGCACCCTACCATGGCAATTGAGGCAATTATATTGAAGATGTTGTGTAGTGGACACCTAAATCAAATTGTATGTATCCCATAATTATGAGGACAAGGAGGTGAAAAAAGCCAAAATAAAAGGGACATTTTATAGTCATAGTGGTGACCGTAAGTCGTAAGTGGGACTGCGGCATTGATGTGTTATCTTTTTCTAAAACTATAGGATGTCCAGTAATTTTGTCCTCATTAAAAAAAGTTTAACTCCTAAAAGACATGAATTGAAATTCTGCAATATATGTAGGAAATCATGACCATTCACATTAAATGAAGATTCCAGTCATATCAGTAACATTATTAAACTGATTTTATCCTACATGGAGAGGGTCCGCACATGGGGGCTGCCATGTTAGAATCACACGACTAGCTGAATACTACACGCTTAATTAATCATGGCTGACTGTGATTACAAAATTTCTACAATGACATCCAGTGTTTCCCATTAATTGACTAGACTCTGGCAGCCCCCACAGTCTAATTTTCCCCGGCACGGTCTCATAATGAACCGAAAACATTTTTACACTTCTCATCTAAAATATTTTTTGCACATCTCAGTCTCATAATAACATAAAATAAAAGGTTGTGTTTTGCGCTCTCTCTCGCACACACACTCAAAGTTATCTGCACTGGAGTATTCCCTAACCCCAATCGTCACAAGAGCAAATCTCTTCTCAAGTGCTCTGATGTGCACACCATCTACAGAGACTTGTGCCAAACTCCTGCAAAAATATAAAAGGTATAAACGTTTTCATTTTAAAACGCAAAAGCTCCAGTTTCACTTAACGTCCATGTAATGGCAAATGTCCGTGGTTACTGTGGGTTTATTCATGCAGTGTTACAGTTTAGAAGTGAGACAGGGGAGATGCCCTGCTCTATTTCTGTGGAGATGATCATATACAAGAAACAGAATCTCAAAGTCTTCCTTCATAAGAAATAAGGGCTTGTGAGTTAATCAGAGAGCCTTAAAATAAGGTGTGAAATTGAAGAATTTAAGGCAGAAATATTTTAATATTGCATAATATAATATAATAGCTATACACATTGGCTAGGTTACAAAAGAAGCAAAAGAAAACAAAACATTGAAAGTCCAATGGCTCAAAAGTAAATCAGACAAATGGGAGATATATTTTAGTTATTTAGACATTTTAATTATTTAAAATTTTACACTTTTATATTTGACTGTCACTCATATGTTTTGAAGCCTGAAAAGGAAATAATACCCTTATTTTTATTATATGACAAGCTAAATTTGTATAGATGACTTTGTTGTGTGCATGAAGCACACATAGTGAGTTTGTATGGTAATTAATCATCATATTTGTGAAACACATACAACAGACAATTAATCATAATAGAAGAAGAAAAAATATTCTATATAAACATGGTGTCTAAGTTAAATGAGGCCCTGTGAGAGATTAGTTAGCCCCACAGACTCTAGCTCTGAGTGAAAATATGTGGGTCGGGTAGTGTCAATCCAGCTAATATTAGCCAATCGCTTCTGGCGAGGCAGGCCTTGGCTCTGTTTCTGAACAGCTGTCAATTAAACCCTGGCTGGGGTGAAGAGCATCATGTATATGGGGAAGAATTGTGTGCGCTGTTTCTCACAATTCAATTTATTTCAAAGTTGCCTACTGGAGCTTTAAGAGCACAACATTGTTTACAAGAGCGCAACATTAGCCTCTCAAAGTGCACCAGATGGAAGTACTTTACTTTAAAATGGATACAATTTTCCTATGGGGGAGCATGCCCCCAGAGCCCCTCTAGAGGTCCACCCCCCCATAGTCTCTGCATCCAAGTTTCTACGTGTCAGTGTAAATCCAAGAGGACACAAAGAAAAAAGGTTACTGAGTGCAACCTTTAACTATATGTCAGCGTGTAAAATAAAGAAGAACTACATTTTGACAATGTGATGTTTACTATGAAGTTCAGCTGTCCAACTTTTCAATTGAGCTTAAAGATATACAACAGCATCTGATGAAGCATTCTTGAGATGATAATGCAATACAATAGCCGTTTAGGGTTGACTGCATTGCATTGGGTCTGTTTTCATTTTTAATGATGATCTTACTTTTCAGGCTCTCTCATAAACTTTATTATATTTTTGCATAGATTGAGTTACATATTTGGGCTTAAAATGCCTAATTTTGTTCTGAGAGATTAAATTGTCCAAAGAAATACGGTAATTACTATGATGTGACTCACTCTCATGAGGGTTAATTCATTCAGGCAAACCAGAGGCTGCACACAGACTCTCTCTTTCTGCTCTTTTTTTCTGGTCTTTATGGAGCAAATTTCACAGGCAGATTTGAGATAATATTGGTTCATAAATGCAAAAAACATTTCAAGCAGAAATTGTGTGTGTGTGTGTGTGTGTGTGTGTTGATATTTTTGTTTTTATGAGAATTATACACAGATATCAAACAGCAAAAAAATAAAAAATAAATCGGATACATATCCAGTTTATTTCTAGATATGATAATGGCTTATCAAATAACTTCACAAGTGAGGTAAAAAAATTGGGGTCAACTATGGTGTGAACATTGCCTCATTTACAGAGGAAATTCACATTCCTCATAGCTCTCTGCTTGTCTCTCACCTGGTGTTTCTTTGGTCTGGTAGGAGGAGGCTCTAAAGTGAAGCTTTCTTGATCCTCCATCAGCCGTTTGATCTCCTCAGCTATGCTCTTATGAGTGTATTGAATTGAGGCTGCATGTTCCTCTTCTGTTAGACTAGCTGTTTTACCTCCTCCACAGTCATCATTAGCGGAACTGAAATGGCTTTCATCTGAAGATATCCTTAATGGACCATGAGTCTCACTGCCTCTAGGTCCTGCCTCACTGTAAGAGAAAAACTGTTTCAGCATCTGTGCTTTCATCTAAAGCCACTGTGATATTATTGCATGCCTTATTCTGTGTAATGGTGAAAGGCATTCACATTATGGGCTGGAGCGAGAAGCCATGGGTGAATCCAGAGTCTGGTCCTATTGGGCGCATCAGCTCCTCAGCAGTGGGTAAATCTGTGGTACACAAACAAGAACCTGGTGATGCAAATCTTACAAAGTATTACAAAGGCCAATCATTCTCACCAGTCAATTTTCATTTGTAAGCTTTATTTACATTGATGTTGTAAGGCTGTATCTCTATAATGGCCAAACTTCCTGCTTAGTTAATGGCCTGGTCATTTGAAAGAACTTCACAACTTGAAATGATTACTGGTAGTCACTGTGGCATACTTTCATAAACTTGTCAGTGACCAATGCACCTCTTTTCACACTTTTCAAGAACTGACAAGCCATTGAACTGCTAGGATCTGATCCAAACAGTTTTCTTCAGCAAACATAAGACACATATTGCAAATGCTGGTTGTTATCCACAGGGATTGTGTAATGGATTGTTTTTCTAGGTTCTCCACAACTTAAATAACTAATGAAAAAAGCCAAACATAAAATCTCATCAACGAAATTACTGTGTTGATGGTTTTTTATTTTGTCAATGATAACGAGGTGAAAAAGATACATCATGACATACAAGATATATTAAAACAACATACTGTTTGAAGCAAATATGAATAAAAAGTTAAATAAAAAATTTTTACAAAAAATGTAAATTCTTATAATTAAAAAATTAACAATGGACTAACTCATTCTTAATTGGTGACCTCCAAAAGAAGAGGCCAATATTTCAGCAAAAACAGTTGGTAGGTGCGACACCCTCCAACCAAATTAGATTTGTTTTCAGTCGACTATGGCACAAACAAACCGGCTGGCAAAAATCTCACGTCCTTCAGTTTAAACCACTACTGGAAACATTTGCAGGGATAAGACTACTAATCAAAAGGCTTGAAGCACTGGCATGAACACTGTGACTGGCAACAATTAGCTAGGTGCTGAGTCTGACCTGACTCTGCGGTAGAGGCAGGTTGGAGGGAAGATGGAGAGAGGGGAGTCCTCCTGCCCCCAACTTGCCTCTCCTCGCACTCCCAAACTGTGCCACTGATCTGCCTGTACGCCTCCTGCAGTGCCTCCATTTCACTCCCTGCACTCTGCCCGTATGATTGTCCTTCAAAGAGGTGGTGAAAAGAATGTTACATCACTCACTCTATATAACCTGTCAGACATTAACTTAAACAGTACTAGCTTTAAGAATATAAACTGTCTCTCAAACCTGCAGTTTCCAGTGCTGGCGTCTCAGGTTTTTTGGGGTCAGACCATTTTTCTTGCCCAGGAGCTACACTGGCAACAGGAGGAGGTAGTGCTCCATCCGTGGAGTTTAGTGAGTCATGCAGTGATACTGTGACATAGGAAGAGTATTTTATGGATTGAGAAGAACATACACATCCCAAAGTACACTTTTAATTACTTAATTACCTTTGGCTAACATCCCGCATCTTTCAGGTTTCTGAAACATAAAGGAACATATCATGTTACAAATAAACCAACTGGTTAAAATTAAGGCTGCATGATTTCGTCAAAAAGTAATTGTAACAGTACAATGGAATGAGAAAGCGAGAGATGAAGATTCTAACTCAAGTATGTCTCTTTATATTAATACACAAAACAATAAACATGTTCGCATAAGGCGTAACAGAGAAGCTTCAATCTATCGTTGCGGGCTGGGCAATCAACACACACATACAGCGTCAGGTGTCTGCCTGATCCCCCCCCCCCCCCTTTCTGGAGAAGAAGTCTGCGACAGCCGTCTGTGGACCACCTAAAAATTAAATGGATGGAGTGCCAGATACCAACAGAAGATCTGGGCATTGGCATCCTTCCTTTAGTGGAGCCCCTGGTGTGGGACATGGTCCGAACAGAGGGTGAATGCTCGTCCCAATAAATAGTAGCGGAGAGTGAGGACCGCCCACTTGATGGGCTAGAACTCCTCTATGGTGCTGTATTTCGTCTCACTCAAAGAGAGCTTCCGACTAATGTATAGCACCAGGCGTTCCTCCCCCTCCACCACCTGGGGCAATAGAGCACCCAGCTCCCTGTCCGATGCTTCTGTCTGCAAAACAATAGGGAGAGAGAAGTCAGGGGAACGCAGAAGCGGCCCACCACAAAATGTGGCTTTTACCTGTGTGAATGCTTGTTGGCACGGCTCGGTCCACTGGACCAGGTTTGGAGCTCCCTTTATAGGGAAATCAGTCAGCAAGCTTGTGACGTTCGAATAATTAGGCACAAACCTTCAATAATAGCCAGCCAGCCCCAGCAACTGTCTAACCTCCTTTTTGGTCTTGGGTCTCCAGCAGTTCGCAATCGTGGCGGTTTTATCAATTTGGGGCTGCACCTGCATGTGACCCAAGTGGAACCCCAGATACCTTAACTCCACCCATCCAATTGCACATTTCTTCGGGTTTGCCATGAGCCCCGCTCATTGCAGCGACCACAGAATGGCCCCCAGATGCTGCATATGCCGCAGCCAATCATTACTCAAGGATAAGGTGTTGGAGTGATGACTGCTGGAAATGGGGCCGGTCTAGATTTGATATAAAATTACTTTTTTTCAAATAGTGATGGAGCTTCTTTTTTTTTTTACATCAGTAATGTCCTGACTATACTTTGTGATCAGTTGAATGCCGCTTTGGTGAATTAAAGTACCAATTTTCTTCCGAACCAAAAGAAATCTCTACATTATTCCAAACTTCATTAAAGTAATTACCAAAGTACCAAAGTCATTAAAATGTAATTTTTAACTACACACAGGTTTAATATTAGCAAACTATAGTATTGGCAAATCATTTAGGACATTTACTTTGTGCATGACACAAGTAATTTTTCCAACAATTGTTTACAGACAGATTGTTTAACTTTTAATTGACTATATCACAATTCCAGAGGTTCAAAAGTGTACATACACCAAGTTAACTTTGCAATTAGCTTCTGATACGAGGTGTTACTGTGGATGTATTTTAGGTCCTACCTTCAAACTCAGTGCCTCTTTGATCAACATCATGGGAAAATCAAACTCAGTGCCTCTTTGATTAACATCATGGGAAAATCAAAAGAAATTAGCCAAGACCTCAGGAAAAAAAAATTGTGGACCTCCACAAGTCTGGTTCATCATTGGGATTAAATTCCAAATGCCTGAAATTACCACATTCATCTGTATAGTATATATTAGTATATACACCATGGGACCATGCAGCCATCATACCGCTCAGGAAGGAGAGCGGTGTGGTGCAAAAAGTGCAAATCAATCCCAGAGCAACAGCAAATGACCTTGTGAAGATGCTGGAGGAAACAGGTAGACAATTATCTATATCCACAGTAAATCAAGTCCTATATCAACATAACCTGAAAGGCTACTCAGCAAGGAAGAAGCCACTGCTCCAAAACCACCATAAAAATGCCAGACTACAGTTTGCAAGTGCACATGGGGACAAATTTCCTCTGGTCAAATGAAACAAAATTTGAACTGTTTGGCCATATTTATGTTATGGATAACCATTGTTATTTTTGGAGGAAAAAGGGTGAGGCTTACAAGCCGAAGAACACCATACCAACCGTGAAGCATGGGGGTGGCAGCATCATGTTGTGGGGGTGCTTTGCTGCAGGAGGGACTGGTGCACTTCACAAAATAGATGGCATCATGAGGAAGGAAAATAATGTGGATATATAGAAGCAAAATCTCAAGACATCAGCAAGGAAGCTAAAGCTCGGTCTAAAACGGGTCTTCCAAATGGACAATGACCCTAAGCATACCTCCAAAGTTGTCGCAAAATGGCTTAAGGACAACAAAGTCAAGGCACTGGAGTGGCCATCACAAAGCCCTGATCTCAATCCGACAGAAAATTTGTGGACGGAACTGAAAAAGCATTTACGAGAAAGGAGGCCTACAAACCTGACCCTGTTACACCACTTCTGTCTGGAGGAATGGGCCGAAATTCCAGCAATTTATTGTGAGAAGCTTGTGGAAGGCAACCCAAAACGTTTGACCAATTTTGCAATTCCGCCTTCTGTGTGAACAGATCCTTACACTTTTATGAGCATGCTTCTTATTACATACTTGGAATAGTCAAGTAATTTTTTGTATAGCGCCTTTTCACAACACGCATCGTTTCAAAGCAGCTTTACAGAAAATCAGGCATTAACAGAAAATGAAACTGTAATATCTATAATGTCTTAGTCATCATAGTGTAGTTTTACAAAATACGATTGCTAATTGTGTTTAAAAATAAATTATTAAATAATTGTATTTAGAAACCCAGTGAGAAAGCCGAAAGCGACTGTGGCGAAAGCGATAAGAGGAATATTGTACTGAACAGAAAAAAACTGCATGCAGCCCACATTTTGAAATATGCAGTGCAGGCAGACTATATGTAATACTGACTATAAACACACCAGCTGGTGATTATTGCAAAATAAACCTTAACAGGATGATCATGTCTTGCATCATCCTGAACGGGTTTATTTTATGATAATGACCAGCTGGCTGTACATTATCCCTCTAATTGCATGACTACTTACAGAATCAAATAAATGAATAAAAGGACATGAAAAAAAGATGTGTGTTTAACTGTGAAAAGAAAGAAACTGTGGAGTGATATAAAAGGTATGACACTATCACAGCTACTGTGTGTAGGAAATTGTTTGCCTGGGACAATGCAGTTAAAATATTGCAGATTTAAGTAGCAGTTGCATATGTCTTGGCCAGTTCACGGTATAGAGGTTAGATACAAATATCTATCCAAAGCCATTTGTTTCAGTGTATACCTGCATAATTCAATCCTGACCTTTTCAGGTATGAACCCTTTCCACAGGTTGTGATGATACGTTTCCGCCTTATTTAGAAGTGTAAATCTAGTAAATGTTTATATCTTTCCAATTTTTTAATTTAGTGCAAATTTATAACATTCTACTTTGTAGTATATTAACCTGGAATTAGTTTCAAAAAACAAGTTACCACAGCTGTGATGCGGTTCCTATTCATCTGCTGAGGGAGAGACAGAAAATGTGGCCTCTTTCTCTCTCCTAACTACTGTAATCCACTACTCTCTATTTTGTTTTTCCTCTTTTGGAAAGCTGTCATAGTATAGCGTAAAAGTGGATCCAATGGGTAAGAAAAAATTATATTACCATTCACCACTATACAAGTTTACCCTGCTTTCGTTTTACTTCCGCATTACAAGCCTGGATTGGTGAAAAGGGTCCATTACTGCAGGACTTGTTTATCAGGTTTAAAGTGCCCTAAATATACTGATTCACCTTTTCTTGTGACTCTTCCTCACTTTTCTCACTGTCCGCTTCTTCAAAATCTTCACTATAGGCAGGAGATGCTGACACAAACAGAATAAACAAGTGTTTTATTGGTTTACAAATTAATAACAGCAAATCACATCTCATCGAATGTATATTTATTCTGCTGTGCTCTTACCAGCAATATCTCTATTCTTCCTCTGTTCTTCCTCATTTGTTGAATCCATCTCTTCTCCTCTGAAAGAAACACAATGAAACTACATTTAGAGAAAATAAATATGCAAATGTTTCATCACAATCAGCATTCATAGTGCAGAGAATATTTCTCATTTCCTCAGACAGCTCAAGCACCTTTGTGGGGAGGTGGGGCTGGAAATCTCTCGTTCTTGGTTCAGTCTGGAATAGTCTATGGAGGATGAGGTCTCTTTCTTTAGGTTGAATAAAAACCTGGTTTTGTCCTCCTCGTATAATGCGTCCAACTCTAGAGCCCCTGTGTTTGCTCCCGGTCCAGATGCTATAACAGAATCTATATGGAAGTAATAATAGATGGTGCTGGTCAAACAAGCAGAGCGGTTGTAGATGTTATGCTATGAAAAGTTAGGCTGGGTGATGGCGCATATATGAAGAGACTGACCCTCAGGCTCTAGACTGTCTCTGCTAAAGATGAATGGATCTCCTTTCCCTTCATCCTCCAAGAGGAGCTCTCTCGACTGCTCTTCATCCACCTCTTTAATGGAGGGAGTCTTCCTCAGGGATCTGAGGAAGGACTTTCCTGATGATGTCATCCCTACAAGTGAATGAGACCAAATATTGTTATTTTTAAGTGTCAACTGGTAAAATATTCTACACTTTCATAACATCCTTTTTTCACCTCAGGGTCCACTTTTAATTTCAGTCAGTTTTTTTGCACACCTGTGTATATCAACACAGATCATCAAACCCTTTTTTAAAATGAGCAAACAATGTTTTAATTATATGTACACTTTCACAATTGAAAAAAAAGCAACAGAATTTAGAGGGGAGGCCAAATTTGGACTGTCTTGGTTGAGAGTGCATAGCTAAAAACAACGTATAAAAACACTGACCTTCTATGTGGCATATTATCATTCTGAGCCATACACATTCAATTAACCAGAGTAATTTCAGAGAAATTACTCACTGGCACAGTACATGTTCTTCAAACAGGCACTACACCAAGGGTTTGTTTACGGCAACATTTTGTTCTGAAAAACACTGCTGCAATTACACGTAACCAAAACAACTGTATAATATAGCACTGTTCTTTTGTGGATAATTACTGAATGTATAATGGTAAAATTACAAAGAAATTATATTATTATTAATAATAATAAATTAAATCAGCACGACCGTTACTTCTCTATCTATCTATACACACATTAAACTTTAAATAACACCACATTTACTGATGCATTTCTGTGTCAGACTCTCCAAGTCTGTTTTACAACAGGAGGTTTTCAAATGCCACTGAATCTTTACCATTTCCTTTCTCGATTGAATTAATACAACTGCTCTCCACGGACAACTCAGAGTCTGTGTGAATGGGACTCTTCTGTTCTGATGTACTGTAGTTGCCAGGTGCTTGAGTTGGCACACAACGAGAGTCTTTATCTAAGACCCGTTGCTCTTCTAAACAGTAAGAGTGGTCAGGTGATGGCCTCTTTTCATCAACTGCATCATGTTCAAGATTCTCCTCACAGTTTGAGTTGTGGATGCCCTTCTTCTTTGAAAGATGAACATTGGACAATTGGCTGACCCTATCAAGGGCTTTGCTACGAGGTTTAGGGCTGGGCTTACTAGGTACTATAGTCTTGTAAAAAGGGCCAAGGGACAGAGAAAGAAGAAACAACACAATAGAAGTTAAGCAAAAAGCTGGTTGTCAGGTAGGCAACATAATGACAGTTACACTGCCAAAGAGGGCTCATAGGTGTTATAGATAGGGATGCACCGATGTATTGGCTGCCGATATTTATTTGCCAATTATTGACCAAATTAAAACCATCAGCAAACTGCACTTTGTAAAAACTCTATGAATTCAAATGCACAGTCCAGAAATAACAACAGCAACATATTTGATTTTTAACGTGAATGAAAACGAGGCTATGCGGGATAGACATAGTCTCTTTAATGGCATCCGCAGTATAAAGCTCCTCGATCACATCCCATGTTTTCTGGATTTCATGGAAAGATTTCTTTCAATATTTCCTCAGCCGAATGATCCAAAACACTTTCAATAACAGCACAACCCATTAAAGAGACTGCAAGTCTATCCCTAACAGCCTCATTGTCATTCCCATCAAAAAGTAAAGCTGGTGCTAGGGCTGGGCAATATGGCCAAAAATATTATCACAATGTTTTTTTTAAATTGTTTGATACTGATATTTATCATGATTTACATTTCATACCAGTGATGGTGGAAGAAATGCATTCCACATGTTTGTTAGGCCTAAAGAATGAATATTAACATATTAACAACTTGTAAACTGTTCACAAGTAAACTCCAGAGGGTAAGCTAACTTTAAAGTATACTCAGTTAAGGATTTAATCCTACAAGGTGTGTGTGTGTGTGACCTCTTTTGATCATCTTCAGCTGATGTTTGATTCCACTTAAAGAATTTGTGATGCTCACTCCAGGTAAGTAGATACCTGATCCTATCGTCTACATGTAGAATATAGACAAAATATACGAAATTACTCAAAAGTACATTGTCGATACTGAAAAAGTTCTCGATACATATCTATATTGTTTTATCGCCCAGCCTTATTTGGCACTACTGTGGATAGCAGTGGCAAAATCTCAGGGCCAGCAAAGCCAAATAAATAAATAAATAATTTTCATCCTTTCATTCTCAATCACCCTTTTGCATCGCTTTCCACTCTTAATTAATCTACAAACAAATAGAGAACATCTAAGTTTATCCAGTCAGAATGTATTCCTTGATGCTTACAAGCAAAGTGTGACAGCTGTTTCACAAATCGCATGCCGAAGCCAAGCTCGTTAGCTGAAGCAGCATGAGAGTCTGAGCTCCACCCCCTCAGGCCTTCAGAATTTCCACAGAATCCCTCAATAGCGCAAATGAATGGGCAACTAAAGTCAGATTGTCAGATTCATCAGCCAATCAGATTGATTTATTTGTTCTTGGAGGGTGTGATCTTTAGGATATGTCCCGGTCGAGGCCTTCTAGCTGGCCTTGAGTGACGCAATCACGCTTTAAGTGATGTACGTAATTTGAACGCGAAGAGCCCGAGATTTGTGTGACGAGTCGGCTGTCATCACTGTCATATTGCCATTGAGAAAGAGATCCTTATGGATTAAAAAAAAAAAAACAAGATGTTCTGCATGACCGTGTGATTGCTTAATTTATTAAACAGGATTTTCACTTCAAGTAAATTGGTAAGTGCTTTTTGCATTGTTATAGCAAGGAGTTTTCTAAGAGTAAATTAGGCTGCTTGAGCATTCAGTGTCAGATCAAGTTTTGAAAATTAGTGCTGCTTTCCATTCAACTCGGAAAGTCGGATTTGACAACTTACAACTAGGAAAAGTGCAATGGAATGCATCTTTAAGCCAGAATTACAACTTGTAGGCTCGTGCAGATACTCTCAACTCCGATTTCGTCGAGATGCAGGGGTATGATGTCACAAACATGTCGACACTGAGGGAGTAATACAAAGTAAGTGATAAACATTCACTTTATTAAGTAATATCTATAAATTTGTTTGTTTCCACATTACACGATTTTAAAGCTTGTTTAACAAACACCTGCAGAAACAGGTGTATAAAACATGGTCAATTATAATCTCTTTTGATAATCATACACCTGAAGCACAAATGCTAGCATTGCAGCATTGTTTATCAGTTTGGTTCCTAGGAGACATCTTTAATGAGAGTCAAACCCCTTCTAAGCTAACGGAAGCATTGCAGTTCCGAATATCGGGGAATGGAATGCATTTATTGTCGGAGATATCTAGTAGGAATATCCCACATGGCCACATCCAAATTGATTGGAATGCAGCATAACCGCATATCCTGACGAAACGAAATGTATTGCAAGCAACATTAAAATCGCAATTATTAGATAGATTTTTCCAGGTATTATAGACCTCCTTGGTAGATTCATATGAAAAATTATGATTTTTTGACGTTCATTTCACAAAACATTCATGCTGCATTCATACCACCATTGTGTCCTTGAGCAAAGCACTTAACTTCAGGTTGCTCTGGGGGGATTGTCCCTGTAATAAGGGCTCTGTAAGTCGCTTTGGATATAAGCGTCTGCCAAATACATAAATGTAAATGTAAAATGTAAATTGCTTTGAAACCAGCAGACTTTGCCTTCTGAGACATTGGTATGAGACCCATCAATGCTGCATGACTGATTAAATTAAGACCGATATCGCAATATGGCCATTACTAAACCTTAGAATGCTGCATTTTATAACAAACCTGTATCTCATCCGAGGGATTATGAAAGCCTCAAGTGTTCAGTCGTTCCACACTTCAGAATTTCGCCAGAAATAGTACTGGGTATTTCTCGCTTACTGTTTTATGAGTACTGAGGATTCTAACATTCTAGTCCATTAGCTTACTGTTTTTGGCATACTATATAATAGGAAGTATGGATATTCAGACAATAAAAACCACTTGACTTGACATAGTCTGCATTCAATGTATAAGTCAGTGCTGTGTTAGCAGTTGGCACTCTCTAGCTATCTGGACAGCATTTTCAATTATACCACTGTAATGCAGATTTTAAAAGGGGATTTTGCTTTTATTTTTGTTTCAACTTTTTATTTTTCCATGATGTGGTTACAATTTCCGTGGAATTGCCCAACATATGCATTGTATGAATCATAAAGAGAACATACATGTAAAATATGAGTTCTGTTGTTTTGAATTGTTGTTTTGTTTCTGATGTTGTTGTTTTTTTTGTTTGTTTTTACAAATAAATCATGTTATAGTTATTTAAAAAAAAAAAATTGGTTATAATTTTTATCTTCTATTTATCTTTCATTGAGGCTCTCTTTAAATGTTAGTTTTTATATGTGTTTAACAGATTCAATCCATGTTCAATGGAAATTATTTATTTCTATAACTGGAAAAAGCTTTTGTATCTCTCTGCACATTTCCAAAGTAAAACAATGATCTGTTGAAAAAATTAGACATGTTAATGCGGAAACAAAAAAATCTTAGATTTTTGATGTGAATGAAAATGAGGCTATGAAGGATAGACATACAAGTGGCAAAACATCTGTATCGGTTTAAAGGTTTTTGTTCAAATGTATATCGGCAAATATCTTTCATATCGGTCCATCCCTAGTTATAGGCTCAGAAATCATACAGTGCTAAACTAGATCCTGATGTCATGTACTGTATGAAGCTACAACAAAACAAGATGGACTCAGAATGGGTTTAAGTAAGGGACACACTTCTGACAAACATCAGAAATCTAAGAAAATAACTTAAAATGGACCGTACACCCAAAATGTAATATTGTCATGTCTTCATTTATTCGCACCCATGTTGCTCCAAAGCCATATGGCTTTTTTCTGTTGAACACAAAAGGAGATGCTAGGCAGAATATTAGCCTCAGTCAGCATTGTATGGAAAAAAGAAGATATGAAAGCGAATGGACACAAAGGAACAACATGAGCGTGAGTAAATGACTGAATTTTCCTTTTTGGGTGAACTATCCCTTTAGGGATATGAAGGGTACATCATTAAATAATTAGTCAGGTGCACCCAGAGGGGGACTTTCTCTTTTCTCTTTGGTTTCCTCCAGAGGACTCACTTCTTGGGACATTTTTATTTTAGTGAATTGACGTTTAGTGGCCTTTCCTGTAAGAGTTAAGGAAAATAGAAAGAGAGAGGAAAAGGGAATTAGAAAAGTGACAAGGACAGAGAGAAAAATAAATAAATTAAATAAATCACCAGAGCTGGGTGTCAGATTAAACATGAAATTGGACAAATTACATAAGTGCTGATGGCAGGGGAAACCTTTTCATTCATTGAAATGCTCAACAGTAATAGCAGTCAACTGGCACTTTTCCACTGCAATGTACAACTCGACTCGCCTCAACTCTACTCGCTTTACTTTTCTGAGCTTGCAATTCCATTGCAGTTTAGTGCCATCTCAATGTGGGTGGGATTATAGCCTTATCGTCATAGTTGTGCCGCTGCTACATCCATGACATCATCATTATACATGACACAAACTGACCAAAACAATAACACGACTGCTAGCTACTAGCTCATTGTGCTGCATGAAGCAGTTGTTGCATGGTGATTTTATACAAGTGTAACAGTTAAATTGGCCTGGTTGTTTTAGAAGCAAGCTTCCAGTCGCTGGTCAACTAAATAAAGTGAAGCTTTCAAGCAGAGTATAGAGTTAACATAACAAAATATACCATCCTCCTTCGTGGATCAACGCCAGTCCAGGTCACTCTCCCTCCCATTGCTCGCCGGTTTAGATAGCGTCCATTTGGTGGAACCACTTCCACTTTTCCTTGATAGTTCTGTAGTCACGTTTACGTTTTTTTTTTTACTTTTACTACACTGTTGGTAGGTCCGGTGGTAGCCGTGTGCAGCCAACAGCTGACACACTTCCTGAGAGACTTTTTCAATTCACTCATCGCTAACGAGTGGGCCATCTGCACCTCGTTTATTGACCACAGTGTGGTTTTGCACACAGCCATTTCTTTTTTCATAATTTGAAAGTTGCTTGAACAAATGATACTGTTATCGCTGTTGCTAACTTTAAAACTTGCGAGTTGATGTCGCGTGTCGGATTCTCCCGGACCAATCAGTGATCTGCAGGATTTTTACGTCACATTTAGTATCGGCTCACTTGGAACCTTGACCAAGGTACCAGGTACTATCGTATCAGGTACCAGGTACTACCCACAGTGGAAAACCCCAAAATAGCGAGCAGAGTCGAGTTGTACCGAGCAGTGGAAAAGCCCCATTAGATATCTTTGCGAGGGTACCGTGGAAAACAATCTCTATTCTAGGAAATGTAAGAAATTAACATTTACCAGACACACAATGTTCTTATATAAGTAAACAATGCACTTGTTGATCACAAAGCTAGATGGCTAGTTGACACATACATAACATGTCCATAAGTTTTCAATCAATGTCAAGATTTTAGATGAACATATGCTGTGATTGGCTTTTCATCACTTTTAGCATCAAATAGTTTTTGAAGGAATATAGTGCTCACAAGACAGGACTGCATGTTGATTTTACTACTTTTCGCAAGAATTAAAATATTGAGGAAATGTATTATATAAACCTTAGACCTTAATATGAACAGCTCTTTGATTTGAGAAAAAGATGCATCGAAAACTGTGAATTCAGCAGACCAATGAAGTTAAAGCAAAGTCTGCCATTAACCTTTTTTATCACTGTAACATGCAAGAAAACTGGAACAATTACAAAGCAATATTTCTATAGTCAGCATCAAAATATAGACTAATTTCCATGCTGATAAAATTCCAGAATTTATGAAAATTCTTTAAGAAAATTTAAGACGTCTAATCTCAGGTCTACAGAGAGATTAGCCGAAGTAATTTTTTTTATTAGATTAAAGTTGCAACATTTTGCATATCTTACAGAAAGAAAAGAAGGACCAGTTCATCCACAATGGTGTTTAAGTAGTAAAGACCTAAATGACTGCTCAAAGAGCAGAACAAACCTAGGCATAATTATTTAAAACGTTTTTCCATTATGCCATACATTTTTAAAGTCGTTAAAAGCACAATTATAATGCACATTAGACCTACCAAAATTTAGTAGGCAAAGGAAATTTACAGGCATCCAAGTGCAAAGAAATGGTGACACCAAAAATCAAACACAAAAGAAAACAAAACATTTCCTTTAAGAGCAGAATGTAATGAGAATACCACAACTTTTTATTCCAGGAGGACAAAATAAATAGTCTGCCTAGTTAACTGATGTAAGGTAAAACAGAGCAGGTTTATTCACCTCAATAATGCACCTGCATCAGTTTATCTCTTGAATAATCTATGCAAGATAGCTATCCAGCTTCATTCATGTTCTAGTTTGCAAGTCAACAATTTACAGCTATTATCTTGGACATAAACACGGATTAGACAAGCAGCGGATTTTGAGAGAATTAGAGTCAAAAGCTGCACAATCCACGGTTAATCAAATAATTTGCTGTATCACAGGAGAACCCCAATGACACATCTGGATCTTGAGCTGAAAGTAAAAAAGAGCCTCTGCTTTTTGCAGCGATGCTAAGAAAAAAAACAAAACAAAAAAAACTAGCAGGCTACAACCACAGACTCTTATCTAGGTGCCAGCAGCAACAGGTAAAACGACAAAGGATATAATGATGAACGTTTGAGAATAAGAATAAGCAATGCTAAGCAGCCTACAAACAAACACTCGTGCAGCATGCTGTCAGCAACAGGAAGTCCAGTGATGTCAACCAGAGGTCAAAATATAAGCTATAGGCCTATCTTAATGTATATCTTTATCAACCAAAACTTTTAAGAATACTGATATATAATTTTATAATTTGATTACCCACCTCTATCACTTATACCATATACCTTTACCGTGATATACAATTACTTCATATGATATTGCCCAACTCTAATTTATATGCTTGCGATGACATGCACATCAGAATGAGGAGGAATTGAAAAGGAACATTAGCTTTCTAGCCAGATTCAACAAACCCCTTAACTTCACTGGTTTGATGCAACTGGCCCCAGATCTTTAACCACTAAACAACCATCACTATGCTCTTGCTGTTTCAGGCAATAGAGTAGAACTAACCGGTTCCCTCCTCACTGTCATCATCCTCCTGCTGCCACCAGGGCACAGACACAAGGGCCTTCTTCTCTGGTCTAGTGGGTGGTTTTCCTAAGATGTCAAGAACACTGGGGTGCTTAGTACTGGAGCCCAAATCAACAGAGTCATCAGAGACAGACTGTAAAAAAAAAAAACAATACCTTTTGAATAATTCATACAATCAAAACAACATAAAAGCTCACCTAATGATCCCATTAATGCAAATATCATCATTACACATTCAAACGTGGTTAAACACCCACATTTGACAACAGTAAAGAATACAACAGTACCTCTTTCATGAACTGCTCAAACTGTTGATCCAACTCTTCTTTAGTCAGCCTATGGGCCATAATTCAACAATCCGACACTGTAAAACAAATGTGTAAGATTTACAAGTGTTATGTACAGGTGACATTACAAAAATAATGAATACACACATGTATAAAGTGAAATATTCAATATCCGAGACAAAGAGTCTTAAAAAGAAAGTAAGCCTGCCAGTGCGACATCACAAACAAGCAGTGTTAAATTCGCTATAATATGTTGTTTTGTGATTGTCGGATTCGTTATTAGCGCGTTAGCTCGTATATCATGGCAACCAAAATGAAGGAAACATTAGAAGCAAACATGACTCACCAATAAAAAAAGAAACAATCGAAGTCGATGTCCTTTACTGTTCACATTATTTAGAAATTATGCTGTTTATCACTAGACTCAAAAAGTTTCCCGCGACAACAACCGGGGGATTACTAACAGTTTATTGGTCATATTACGTCATGTGCGTCCGGAGATTTGATTGGCTATGTTCAGATCCGTTGGTCCGGGTTGCCATGTTGGAGAAATCTTCATGTTTGCACTTGTGAAAAGATGATTCAGCCTTTAATGATTTCAGCCTCCATATGCTAAAATAATTTTTATTGATACGTTCTTCTGCATATATGTTACTCAACGTACTTAAAATTATTTGTAAACCTGTTAGAAACAGAAAATACCATGTACGCTCTCATTTAAAATTTTCTACACAGCATTGGGGGTTTGTCACCTATAGGGGCAGTCTTGTTCCATCCATCCATCCATCCATCGTCAACCGCTTATCCTGTGTACAGGGTCGCGGGGGGCTGGAGCCTATCCCAGCTAACATTGGGCGAAAGGCAGGGGACACCCTGGACAGGTCGCCAGTCCATCGCAGGGCCCAGTCTTGTTCCATATTTGAATATTTTCTACACGCTCTGTAGTTCAGTGTTTTGCATACTTTTCATTTATTTTTATTTGCAATTATACATCACAAAACAGGGAACATACAACAACGTAAGACACAATAACCAGGGTGAACACACACAGAACAAACATAAAGGAACAAGGACAAGGAGCAAGATTCAAGACAGAATAGGATATTATATATATATATACATATGTATGTATGTATGTGTGTGTGTGTGTGTGTGTGTGTGTGTGTGTGTGTTTGTATGTATACATATACATCAAATACATCAAATAAAAAAACACAGAAAAAATGGATGCACTAAAACAATAAATATTTTGACATAGAAAAGCATAAAGATTGTATTTAAAAAAAAAAAAAAAAAATATATATATATATATATATATATATATATATATATATATATATATATATATATATATATATATATTAAGCTCTGGAATGATTTCACAAAATCACAGAAAAATTAATTAAAGGAGGGCTTGCATTTTTTCCATTTACGAATATGTATGAATATGAAATTTACCCAGCAATAATACCTTATACCAATGTCAGAAATGTGGGGATTCAAACTGCTTTTATAAGAACAATAGGAGGAATTTTCCCAATTTTAACTGATAACCAGTTGTATATGTCAAGCCAAAATTGTGAAGTAAATTCACATTGAAAAAAATGGTGATTAAGTGTTTCAGGGAAGAAAGAACAGAAACACAAAGATCCACCTCGAAATGAAATCTTTTCTGTACAAAATCACCTACAGGGTAAATACTAAATAGGATTTTGTAATGAGTTTCTTTAACCATTGAAGAAACAGGGTATGCCAGATAAAAGGTGACAGTGTTTTGCATTCGATCAGAGAGCTGCACCCTTGTAGAAATAAAGTTACAAAAACACTGAACAACATAAATAACAGTATACCCTATTTATATTGTTCACAATGGCTCCTCAACAGAAATTGATGTGGAAATTATAGAATCTTGAAAATGTTCATCTTAAAGGTAATTTTGTTCCTGCAGTCTAGGTGCTAGGCCTTATGTAGTAGACAGAACACCAGTTAAAATGTGATTAAGATTGAGAATTAAGCTTGTGCTGTGTAAATGGCTGAAACGTTAGTGTGTAACATCATAAAACCATATAACATTATAGATAATTGGACTGACCTTCAGTTGTATTTTAGCATCATACTCTACGCTGACACTGATCGTCCTTTACCAAATGCAATACATTACATATCACCAAGCTCTGGTTTCTGAAGATTGCCATTGCTCTAAGTTTAATTTGCCAGGCAAAAAACTTTGATTAATCCATTGTATTGATAACCAATTATTTATTTTTTGTGCTGTCCTTCTAGTAAGGTCACACTATGAACTTTGTACTTCTGACTTTCTGTACTACAAAGTCTGAAATGCTTCCAGAGAGCATTGATGTATACATATCAATGTCATATATTAATATGATATGTATATATGTATATATATATATATATATATATATATATATATATATATATATATACACACACACACACACTGTATGTATATATATTGTGCTGGGCAGATTACCTGTGAATTGTAATTTTGTAGATACAAATTACATAATTACAGAGATACAAATTACATGACAAAAATGCAATCAGTAACATAATCTCAGAGATTACATTTTGGGGTAATCTAATCTGATTACCTTTTGATTACTTTTAACCTAATTCTATTTTATTCGATGTCACATGCATTTGAGTAGGATTTTAACATAAAAGTACAAGAGGAAGAACATGTATTCCATTCTTTATAACTAACATTGCATTCAACCCAGGGCTGGACTGGGACACAATTTCAGGCCGGGAAATCCTACACCCATTCAGGCCATCCTATGCACCCAAATAAAATTTAGAAACACGGACAACCTTGTTTTTTTCCCCCTAAATTACATTTATTTCACAGTATGACCATAACATAAAAACATAAACAACCAAGTAAAGCAGTCCTAATATCAAAGAGGTCTGCACATAACGTACATACAAGCATTTACTCTAGAAGTCCAAAGCTGTTTCTACCTCTCTGCTTCTCACTCAAAAGTGTATATATAAAAAAGGAAATTTGTATTACCTTATTAAATGTATGCATCATCTTTCATGTCAAATTCTTACATGTGATCAATAAATTCAGTTATAATAATAAGACACTATAGGGCTATTACCCATCAAATAAAAAAATGTGCATTGCAATTACAACTGCAATAAATAATGTTATGAGATTGATGTTTTAAATAAATGTTTGAATATAAAAAAAATGCAATACTTAAACATTAAACTAAACCGCCAATAGGTAGCGGCAAGTGACCGTCTTAATTAGTGAGTCATTCATACAAAAGATTCGTGCAAAACGCTGAATCATTCAGTAACAAAACACCAGGCTGCTGTAGCTTTCCTTTGGAACTATTTTAGTCCGTGAAATAGAACAAAAACAGTTAATAGGTTTGTGTCTAAAATGTAAGTAACTTAATAATAAATATTAACTACGCTACTTGTTTATTGAACAATAAATTCAATGTAACATTTTCAATCGTGATAATATTCAGCAAAACAGCTCCCTTAGTTGTGTTATGTTAAACTAAATCATATGTTATAAATAAAAAAACAACAATTAGAATTTTTACCTCAGTACATTTCTTCTGTGAGTTTTCTGTGTGCACACATTTGTTTTGATTTCTCCACGAATGTAATGTTAGACGGGTGCTACCGCTTACATTTGCTAGCAGTTCAATACTAAGTTAACGACGAAAAAAGTACAGTATTTACAGATGAATCTGACCTGCACTTGAAGCCCTGAACAGGTCAGTAATTTTGCAACATTTTGCTGCTTCTTCTTGGAGTGCTTTCTTTTTTTTGTCCTTTCCCTCTCTGCTCCATCTAGCCGTTTTCTCTCCATCATCGGGTGCTGCTCGCATTTTCTGTTTAACCGTTTGTCTGAGGCATAAAGTCAAATCGAAGCCTTGCCAGTCAAGACTAACAGATTCATGTTTTTTTTTTTTTATTATTGTTATTAATATTAATAATAATTTTATTGAATGACAAATTCAAAAATGATCACTGGTAAAGGTAGTAATATAAAATAATAATAATAAAAAATAAATAAAAATAAAATAAAAAATATAATAATGCTGGCTGGCAGCAGTCCAACTTAGTCGCCAGGCCAGCGGGAATTGTCCCGGTGCTCCCGATGGCCAGTCCGGGCCTGATTCAACCTTTTAGACACGCAATTGCCCTATATAAGCGTGCGCTCAAACACCATTTCTTCAGAATATTCTGACTGAAGGACAAGAACGTATGCTCATACCTCAAAATGCCAAGTTTTGCAAAGTCTCGTTCCCTTCATCTCAGGGAACCGAGGTTACATTAGTAACTGGAGAAATTCCCTATCGATTTAGTTCAATTAACATTGCATTTCAACACTTTGAGGAACAGCGTCCCATCATGCCACACTACGTAGCGTCATACCCTAAGATGAACCAGGGTAGAAACATTTAGAAGAATATGTATATGAGTTCAAGGGCCCTTCATACGGTGACTTACTATAATGTCTTCAAGTGTATATGAAAATGAATAACCCCACATGGTGAAAATCAGATGGGAAATTAATCTTAATCTGAGGATCTATATGAGTCATATTATACACACAGAATAATTTAACCCCTTCATAACCAGTGGTAGGGAGGTTCCTTTCTTCAGAAAGAAAAGGTTGCAGCTGTAAAACCCTTTGCGGGTGTTGCAGCATGGGACAATCTCTATCGCATCTTTTGTGAGATTGTGAGTTCCCCTTCTGTCGCTCTCTCCACGTTGTGTCAGAGAAGCGACAATAGGGGTCTCTCTTGAGCGCCGATATTCACCTCTGAACTATGAAAAAAGGCCAATGAGAGTTGGCAACCAGTATTTGCATGTCCCGCCCCCGGACATACGGGTATTTAAGCGGCGCAAATACGGGAGTTAATTCAGAAAATTTCTTCGGAGCCGATGGTCGTGTTTGCAGACTGCTGCGTTTTACACACCGAGTTCCTGCTATCCTCTGCTGCATGCTGTTGAATTCTACGGCGCACAACAGCGGCTTCCTGTTTGCACGGCTGTGCACTTCCTGCCCCTGAGCGCATCGACAGTTGCAGATAAGAAAGATCTCTCACGAGTTCTTTCATTCATAAAAGAGTGATTTTATTTAAAAGAGTAATTTCCTCTAAAAGAGCAAAAACACAGCGGCGTTGAACGTCCTTTTAAGGACGCGTCTTTATAAAGATGACTTTCCGCCCCTGTGTTGTTCCTGGATGCAGTAGAGTACTCTCCGCTTCCGACGGCCACAGGCGTTGTCTCGTGTGTCTGGGCAGCGATCACACTGAGGCTGCGTTTGTGGATGGTTCATGTTCTCATTGCGAGAACATGACCATGACAACGTTGCGGTCGCGGCTTGCTTACAACCGTAAGCAGGCCACTCCAGCCGCTCCCCGCGTCGCTCCTTCTTCCCACGGGATTGAGGAAGATGCAGCTGGCGATGGAGGCGATTCGGGGATGGCAGCGGTGCAGCTCCGCCGGGTACGCCCCCTCGGACCACCCGCGCCCCGGCACGCTCGTTGACTCCCGTCCCCGCTCGAGGTGGCGGCGACTCGCCTCACAGCCAGTCTGCCTACCCTCTTGCGATGGAAGCAGATGAGTTCGCCGCGACATCGGAGGGCGTGGGCTCTGATGCTGAGGGCTCCTCTGGGCTGCCGCCTTCGGGCTTGCACGCCCAGGAGGAGGCCGACGCACAGATGTCCGATATGCTTTCCCGGGCAGCCAACAGCGTGGGTCTGGATTGGAACCCTCCATCCTCCCCACAGCCATCACGGCTGGACGATTGGTTCTTGGGCGTTGGGCGCCGCTCACAGCCTCGCCCCCCCCGGTTCCTTTCTTCCCGGAGGTGCATGATGAGCTGACGTCTTCGTGGAGAGCACCCCTCTCCACTCGTCGCACCGCCACCTGCTCATCCGCCCTCGCCACCCTCGACGGCGGAGCGCGCCACGGGTACACGGAGATCCCTGTTGTCCCTGCTGTTGCGCTCCACTTATGTCCCGGAAGCACTACCACCTGGCTGGGCCGCCCTGTACTCCCTTCCCGGTCCTGTAGACCTGTAGCAACATCGCTCACTGCGAAGGCCTACAGCGCTACCGGACGTGCCGCTTCCGCCCTGCATGCCATGGCTCTCCTGCAGGTCCACCAAGCCAAGGCACTTCGCAACATGCACGGTGGCGGCCCTGATCCCGACACGCTGCAGGAACTGCGCTCAGCGACCGGCCTCGCCCTGAGAGCGACGAAGGTCACAGCGCAGGCACTCGGGCAGGCGATGGCCACTCTGGTGGTCCAGGAACGTCAGCAATGGCTGGACTTGGTTGAGATGCGTGAAGCTGACAAGACTATCTTCCTCAACGCCCCTGTCTCCCAGTTCGTCCTCTTCGGCGACACCGTTGAGGACTTTGCCCAGCAGTTCTCCCTGGAGAAGAAGCAGACGAAGGCCATTTCGCACAACATGCTGCGCCGCAAGCTTGCCGCCACGGCCCAGGCCCCACCTGCTCGCCGAGGGCGTCCTCCCGCGGCCAGAAGACCTTCTGCTCTGCCCCAACCTGGGCCCAGCTCTCAGCCCCGGCGTCGAGCAAACCGCAGGAAGCTTACGTCCCCTGCCTCACGGACCCCTTCGAGGACCCGGAAGGCTCCCAAGCGTCCCTGAGACAGTGGACCCAGAGGACAAGAAGTTAGCTCCGGAGGTGGTAAGACCACTCCATCCCCCAGTGGAGGGCCGGGAGGAGAATCTTTTGTTTTTTCATTTACCCAAATTCTCAATAAAAGAGCTATTTCCTTTACCTCTGGGTCACATGGCCCGCAAATGCCATTCTCACGGCACTGTGCTTTCAGGCCTCAACAGTCTCGGCGCCCAAGATGCGGTGCTCCCGCCCTCAGCCCCACGACTGTTCCCCGGCCGGCCGGTTCAGACGAGTCCAGAGGACACCAGCATCAGACCTCCTCCTCAGTCACGAACCCGCCCCCTGCCGGGTGCGCGGAACAAGGTAAGTGCTTTGAGTTTATTCTCAGCACCAGAGCCTCGGGACGCCACAGCGCCTCCCGACGCCGCGTTACCTGTTCCGTACCGCTGCGAAGCCCCGCCGGGTACGTCCAAAATACTCGTCCCCTTGGTGCCCCTAGCACGGAGTTTAGAGTCATGGCTTTCACTGCCCAGCTCGTCACGGTGGCTGCACCGGACCATCCGACTCGATTACACAATTCAGTTTGCCAGGTCTCCGCCCCCCTTCGTGGGCGTTCGTTCCTCCGCAGTGCACTCCCTGCGTGAGGAAATCGCCTCCCTTCTAATCAAGGACGCGATAGAGCCTGTCCCTCTGACCGAAACGAAGAAGGGTTTCTACAGCCCTTACTTCGTTGTACCCAAGAAAGGCGGCAGCATACGACCGATCTTGGACCTGCGAGTTTTCAATCGGACCTTGTCCAAACTCCCGTTCAAAATGCTTACCCAGAAACAAATTTTATCTGGCGTCCGGCATCTAGATTGGTTCGCAGCGGTAGACCTGAAGGACGCGTACTTCCACGTCTCAATTCGCCCTCGACATCGACCCTTTCTACGGTTCACGTTCGACGGCCAGGCGTATCAGTACAAGGTCCTCCCCTTCGGCCTGTCTCTGTCCCCTCGCGTCTTCACGAAGGTCGCAGAGGCGGCTCTTGCCCCGCTACGAGGAGCGGGCATACGCATACTCAATTACCTCGACGATTGGCTCATTTTGGCCTCCTCGCAGGAATTACTATGCGCACACAGAGACCAGGTGCTCGAGCACCTCGGCCGTTTAGGGTTTCAGGTCAACTGGGAAAAGAGCAAGCTCACCCCGGTCCAGAGCATCTCTTTTCTCGGTTTGGAGACTCAGTCTCAATGACAGCACGTCTCTCCAACGAGCGTGCTCAGTCAGTGCTGGAATGCCTCGCTTCTTTCGAACCAGGCACCGTGGTCCCTTTGAAACGTTTCCAACAGCTCCTGGGGCATATGGCATCCTCCGCGGCAGCCGCGCCACTGGGGTTGATGCATATGAGACCACTTCAGCATTGGCTCCAGACTCGAGTCCTGAGACGAGCATGGCGCCACGGCACGCACGGTGTGGAAGTTACCCCTGCCTGCCTCCAAACCTTCAAACACTGGACAGACCTCTGCTTTCTACGGGCAGGAGTACCCTTGCAGCACGTGTCCTGTCGCGTTCTGGTTACAACCGACGCCTCCAAATTGGGTTGGGGCGCCATGTGCAACGGGCGCGCAGCCGCAGGCCGGTGGAACCGAGGCCCGCTGCACTGGCACATCAACTGCCTAGAGCTGCTGGGCGTTTTTCTTGCCCTGAAGAAATTTCTTCCATTGATTCGTGGCAAGCACGTCCTAGTCAGGACGGACAGCACCACGGTGGTGGCCTACATAAACCGCCAAGGCAGAGTACGCTCCCTCCACATGTCACAGCTCGCCCATCGTCTCCTCCTTTGGAGTCAGCAGCGACTGGAGTCACTGCGCGACACTCACATCCCCGGCAACCTCAATGTGATAGCGGATAGCTGTCAAGACAAAACTTGCCCGGCGGAGAGTGGAGGCTCCACCCCCAATCGGTCCAGCTGATTTGGGACAGGTTCGGCAAGGCCCAGGTAGACCTGTTTGTCTCCCAGGAAACCTCCCACTGTCCGCTCTGGTATGCCCTCACAGAGGCTCCCCTTGGGATAGATGCTCTGGTGCACAGCTGGCCCGCGGGGCTGTGCAAGTACGCTTTTCCCCCAGTGAGCCTTCTTGCACAGGTGCTATGCAAGGTCAGGGAGGACAAGGGTCAAGTCACTCTGGTGGCCCCCTACTGGCCCAACCGGACGTGGTTTTCGGATCTCACGCTCCTCATGACAGCCCCTCCCTGGCGAATTCCCCTGAGGAAGGACCTTCTTTCTCAGCGACGGGGCACGCCCTGGCATCCGCATCCAGACCTCTGGAATCTCCACGTCTGGTCCCTGGACGGGACGCGGAGGATCTAGCCGGCCTACCTTCGGCCATCATAGACACTATTAACCAAGCCAGAGCCCCTTCGACCAGGCATCTTTACGCCCTGAAGTGGCGTCTGTTCGCGGACTGGTGTTCTTCCCGAGCCAAAGACCCGCAGAAGTGCGCAGTTAGGTCAGTGCTCGTGTTTCTTCAGGAGAGGCTGGAGAGGAGGCTGTCCCCCTCCACCCTCAAGGTGTATGTTGCCCATATCGCGGCCCACCACGACACGGTAGACGGCAAGTCTCTTGGTAAGCACGACTTAATCGTCAGGTTCCTAAAAGGTGCCCGGAGGATGACTCCTTCCCGGCCTCAACTGTTTCTCTCCTGGGATCTCTCTGTCGTCCTTATGGGACTCCGGAGACCCCCCTTCGAGCCGCTTGACTCAGTTGGACTCAGGGCCCTCTCTCAAGACCGCCCTGCTGATCGCGCTCGCTTCCATCAAGAGGGTCGGGGACCTGCATGCGTTCTCTGTTAGCGACGCTTGCCTGGAGTTCGGTCCGGCGGACACTTTCGGGATCCTAAGACCGCGACCGGGCTACGTGCCCAAGGTTCCTACCACACCCTTCAGGGATCAGGTGGTGAACCTGCAAGCGCTGCCCCGGGAGGAGGCAGACCCAGCCCTTTCACTGCTGTGTCCAGTACGTGCCTTACGTATTTACCTGGACCGCACACAGAGCACCAGACGCTCTGAGCAGCTCTTCGTCTGCTTTGGGGGACAGCAGAAAGGGAATGCTGTCTCCAAGCAGAGACTCGCCCACTGGGTTGTCGATGCCATTTCCCTGGCTTATCACACCCAGGCCGTGCCCCCCCTTTGCGGGTCCGAGCCCACTCCACCAGGAGTGTTGCACTGGCTAGGGGCACTGCCCTAGCAGACATTTGTAGAGCAGCGGGCTGGGCAACACCTAACACTTTTGCGAGATTCTACAATCTCCGAGTTGAGTCAGTATCAACTATATGAGTCCTGTGTTCTCTCAGGTACCGAGCCCGTAGAACTCGGTGGCACGTCCACGATCTGACCAAGTGAATCGCTTGCACCCAGCGCCCTTCCCCCTAACCAGGGGAAACAGTGCGCCTTCTTTCCCAGGAGATCCCAGGTTTGGGACACTGGTTGACTCCTCCCTAGCCCTCGTGGGTCGCAGTTCTGCGGAGGAACTCGCCGACCCAAACCACTGCGTGGTACCGCAAGCTACCCTGTACTGGTATAGGTGCCCCACAGGTAAGGCCTCCTGTTCGGACTCCCCTGTGTGTAAAACCACGGTTCTGTCCCCTCACGAGTTGACTCCGTGTTTCCCTTAGGCAGTTACAGCTGCCTCGGTTGCCGTGCTGTATGCTTCCCCTCTGCGAGGCTGGATCTACCACCGCACTACTTTTCCGCATAAGACCTAAGTATAGGCCATGCGATGTATTTGCCACTCAAAATTTGCCTCCCCTCCCGGGTAGGTGTGGCCTCCGCAGGGTCTTCTCCGCCCTAATAAGGGCTAAGACCCCCTTCCCTCAATGCGTGTAAGGGCCCCGACCGTAGTTGCTCTATGCGAGAAACATAGAGAGAAAAGAGGCCCAGCCAGGCTGGCCCGTTCCCATGTTGGCGGCCGTCACCTTGTTCCCCCCTCCAGGGTAACGATAAGGAATCCTGTTGGCTTAAATGGGGCATTGGGGAAGGGTACGTGCAGCCTGATACAGTTGGTCTTTCTGCACATAGGAATACCTGCTCGCTCCTGTATTAGCGGATCACGTACACGGCTCAGCGCATGGCTCTTTTTAAGTGGACCCCTAGTGTCGCTTCTCTGACACAACGTGGAGAGAGCGACAGAAGGGGAACATCTAGGTTACGTATGTAACCTCCGTTCCCCGATGGAGGGAACGAGACGTTGTGTCTCCCCTGCCACGTCGCTGAGCCGAGCCCCTGTTGTGGCCGGACCATTTCCGGCTCCTCAGAAAAATCCTGAATGAACTCCCGTATTTGCGCCGCTTAAATACCCGTATGTCCGGGGGCGGGACATGCAAATACTGGTTGCCAACTCTCATTGGCCTTTTTTCATAGTTCAGAGGTGAATGTCGGCGCTCAAGAGAGACCCCTAGTGTCGCTTCTCTGATACAACGTCTCGTTCCCTCCATCGGGGAATGGAGGTTACATACGTAACCTAGACGTTTCTGCACGTAATACAGGCACGTCCCGTGACGGAACTTTTGAGGCAAAATGCTGTTGAAGCGAGGCGGTCTGCGTGCGAATTGGATCGAATACCCGTGTTCGATAATTTTTAGCAGCTAATCTGACACGCCTGTGTGCACCAGCCAGGCGTTCATGTAACGGGATCTCGGCCGCCATATATATGACAATTGTGATAGTGCGCTGCTCACCATTGGGAAGAGGTTGTGCACAGTGTGTGAAATGGGGAAGCAAGGCAAATTCTCAAGAATGGCCTGAGCCAAAGTTAATACGTACACTAAGGTATGATTTATGAGCATGCATACATAAGAGAGAGAATTGTTTGTATGAGATCATTATGAACAGACCCCAAAGTGGGTTAAATTCAAATGTCACAGATGCAGATAGACAAGGAGATTTACAACCTCAGAGCGAAGAATGGGCCTGTCCTGCACTGTAACGTGGAGGATAGAACGCTGCAAACCGGAATGTATAACTGCACAGTGGGCGCGGATAACGGGCACAGATAGTTGGCACTGATCAGATGCGAGCTTCTCACTCAGAGCACATCATTAATCCACTCACAGTGCTAAAAGTATAAAGGCTCAAGCGAGCAAACAAAATCGTCAATCACTCGCAGTCATCACGGCGAGTGAGTTTGGTTTGAGAGGAAGAAAGCTTCAGCCTTCAGCCGCTATGATGTACGCACGCTATATAAGCAATGCAAGGAAGCGTTGCAAAAAAAAAGACTCGTTCCCAGTGAGAATAGCAAAGGAGTGCCAGTCAAAACATAAGAGAAAAAGGCCGGAGCTCTAGATTCCTATAAAAGCTATACTTCCAGGGGGATTCTTCCTGCTGGGGACTGAGAGCACTATTTGCATCACAGTACAAAGAGGCTAGAATATGCCTGAGGACGGCAGCCCCTCCAATTGGGACGTGCGCAGAGTAAGGTGCACACCAGGTCTCAGTATGCTTCGTGTGAACCTCAGGGAAGAACAACACTGCTTTCTAAGCCACGTTTTTTTGACGGTGGACGGTGTGCAGGAATCGTTCTTTCAGATGAGAATTTTTCAGCTCGACAGGTGCCGACTACTCAAGGCCGAGCTCCTCGACCGCCTGCTCAATGACGTGGTGTAACTTGTATAAATGGCCAGTGTGTGGTCCTCGCACTTGCTGGGGGGAGGGGCTGCAACATCTTCAATGGATCATTCTCCGATCCTGCAAGGGACATGGCATCATTATCATCATCAGACCTGTCAAATACGACAACACCGTGCTCATTCGTAGAGGGTCGGATGTCGTCACGTGCATACTGCTCTAGCAAAGACGTAGCGTGGGAAGATCGAGGGGCTCGTGGGGCTTGTGCCAGCGCAAGATCCTCCTCGGGTTCTTCAATCTCTACCTCGCGGCCTCGCCATGCTTTCTTATGTGGTCCCTCAAGACTTAACATAGAGGAAGTGGTCAGGAGGATGCAAAAGGTGGAATCATCCCTCAGAACAAGGGTGACCCTAGAGCAGATCGTCTTGAGACTCAGGTCCTCACAGTGAGGGCAGTCTGCAGGGCCAACAGTCTCTAGAATTTACTCAGAATGGTGCCTAAAACAAAAAACATCCAGTGAGCGGAAGTTCAGTTGATTCTACTCAAGTCAAGTCATTTTTATTTGTATTCTTGTTGATGAGAATCGTCAGACTGGTTCGAACTGACAAAGTCTTCGGAAACTCAGATAACAGCTCTGTTTGTTGTGAGCAGAATAGCATCTCAGAATACACAACAAGGTGAACCTTGAGGCGGATGGGCCACAATAGCAGAAGACCACAGAAGAATATTAGGGCCATAGTGTTCCTAATAAAGTGCTCAGTAAGTGTTTAATAGGCAGCATCAGGGGCATTGCTAGACATAAAGCTCTACTGGGCACAGGCACACCCATTACTCATATCGCTTTTTCTTTTTCTTTCTTGAAAGCCTGTTGCGTACAAGAAAGTGTGCAACACATGCACTATACAAACTTCCCTTGCTTAACCCACTATTCCTACACTGCAACAAGTACTGGGAAAGGTAAACATACAGAGATATTAATATTTATGAAAATATTAATGGATCTACAACATACTGTACATAAACTTTCTCAACATGTTTTACTGCATAAAATGCATACACTGTAAATGCAAATAACAAAACCAGAGAAAACTTTCTTGTGTGTTTGCATTTTTCTATATTACACGTTACACATCAGGAAAACCTCTGTCAAGTACGTCTATGAAATTGCATTATCCAACATCAGGCAAAACGGCCTCAGACGAAACGGCTTTAGACAAAAAGTTCTCAGAATGAGCAGAGATTTGGTCACTAGGCAGAGTTAGTTGCTAGCTTGTGAAATTAGCTGAGCTATCTCTAACTTAATAAATGCAGAAGTGTCATTTAAACTGACATTTGAAACTCATTAAGTTTACTTGCAACAACAACTCAAAACAAGCCAAATTATAGTCCTTTTTAGTCACTAGGTAATTAGCACACAGCAGCCATGGGGCGTGTCAAGGGGGAGGCTGGGGGAGGCAGTGCCTCCCCTAGGATAAACGCTTCCCCTGAGAATTTGAGAAATAATCTGTCCATCTGAATTATGATAAATTACAATTTAAAAGTGGATTGTTTTGTGCATATTTTTCCATCGCTAGCAGATGAGTGAGGTCTGACACAACAAAAATCCAGTTTAAGCTCTATAGTCTAATAGGGGCCCTGTGCCGATCTCTGGGTTCCTGGCTTAGAAAAAGATATGCACTAAAACAGATTGTGTGTAGTATAACTTAATTTTGCGCCGATTTTTTCAATTGTTTATGTTGCCCCCCCAAACAAGCCAAATGCCCCCCCAAACATGATATCCTGGTAACCCCTCTGAGCCATAGCTACTGCCAACTGTTTATGTAGTGTCCTAAATTAGCGCTAATTAAATGATTAATTTCATATCCAAAAGATTGATTATTTGTTATTATACACAATCAAAGACAGTACTACAGAACACAATTTTTTTTTTCTCTGCAATTCCACAAAGGCTTGACAGAGGGTTTCCTGAGACTTTATGCTTTTTCATCTGATGTCTAAAACCTGACTCTGATGGCTGAGGATGTAATTTGTTTATCAAGTCTTATCTCCCTCAAATTAATCTCTCGATCCTTTCTGCTTTCCTGTCCCTGCTTCATCCAAATCATTTTCTGATGTCCATCTACAGGAGCCAATAATGTTTGAGTAAAAATAAGATCATTGGTATTATTTAGAAACTTACTTTAGTTTCATCATGTTTTCATAGACTACCTCAATTCTGACTTGCGTGCCGATGTAAATTCTCACGTAAGTTAGGACTTAAAGTTCACACTAAGGGCTTACTAGTTAGTTTGTAACCAAGTCAGTGCTTAATTTGCACCACCTGTTCTTAAGGCAAGACTAGTAGGTCGTAAACTTTCCATAAAGTAATGCATAGTCGCATGTGGCAGGGCGGAGGGCGGGGCCAGATCGTGATTCCACACACCCGACTCCTGTCTTTTTGTTTAAGTTTTTTATTAAAATATTATTTACATTCTCAAGCTGGTTCTCGCCTCCTCCTTTCCATTAATCACTTTACACTAGTGCTGAAATCCAGGAAGTAGGAGGGATGTGCCATAGTAGAGTCCTAGCCACTACCATCCACCCCAACGGAGCAGCCACAGCCATCCGCCGGAGGATGGAGGTATTCAAAGCGCTTTACACTGTGTCGCATTCACCCATTCACACACACATTCACACACCAATGATGGCAGAGCTGCCATGCAAGGCACTAGCCTGTCATTGGGAGCAACTTGGGGTTCAGTGTCTTTCCCAAAGACACTTTGGCATGTGGAGTCGTGTGGGCTGGGAATTAAACCACCAACCCTGCGATTAGTGGACAACCTGCTCTACCACCTGAGCCACAGCCACAGTTTTATATCGCTACGGTTGATGTTCAAACCTTGTCTACTCATGTAACTGTCAGCTGTAATGAATTATATACCCATTAAAATATGAAACGTAATAAAAGTAGTTTTAATAAATAGTATATTTGCCCTATGTAAATAACAATATATAGGAACTGTATCTAAAATAAATAAGGTGTGATAAATAAATGATAATACAACAGGCTGGAAAAATAGACATTTATTCATTTTAATATCTTATATATTTTGTATATGTTGACACCGGATGACGCACACTGAAAACTGCATCGTTTCAATGTTTTCAAGTTGAAGAGCTGCTTAAAAGTAAGATTTTTCACTCTCTTGCAAATACAAATGAGTGTAAATGATGACTATCATGCAAAATATGAGCACATTGATGTCATTAAATTAGTCTGCTTTTTTATAAAACCATTACTCCTGGTCGGAGGCTTCCGTAAATATTTAGTTCATATGCAGGGTTACGTTCTACCTAAGTTTAATGTTGCAAAGCTCAAATATTTAGTAGTGTTTAAGTTGTGACTTAGTGCTCATTTATACCACAACTAGGTTTAGTTGTAACATACATATAGCTGGTACAACCGCCTCCTGGACTTGTGTGTACGGACATTGAGTACTGCGCGCATGCATCGGATGTGTGTTTTCAGTTAAATTGCGTTGCTTTTACAAGTCTAGTGACGCCCCTGGGCAGTATGTTAGGGACAGACATCCTCAGTCACCATCATTCACTTTCATTGCATATTTCTTCCATACAATGTAAGTGAATGGTGACTGAGGCTAAAATTCTTCTTAAAATTCTACAGGTTTGGAATGACATGAGGGTGAGTAAAAGATGATAGAATTTTCATTTTTTGGTGAATCATCCCTTCAAGCATTTTCATTTCTATTTTTAAATTTTTTATTCTTTTTTTTCTGTTTCTTTTTCTAATGGCTGCCATGAGAATATGAAAATGTGCTTCAAAAGCAAAACAATCTGGCACATTTAACCTACAGTACTTTTAGAACATGTTTATTCACTCTAAACGGAATACTCAAGTCAAGTCATTTTTATTTGTATAGTGCTTTTTGCAACACATATTCTTTCAACGCAGCTTTACAGAAATTTATGCTGTAACAAGAAATTATGCTGTAATTTTTGTAATGTCTTAAAGTCCTCATTGAGGAATAAAGAAGTACAATCAACCAAAACATATAAATGTGGTTTCCTCTGTGAATGTGTCTCAGATATATTGAGAAGTGTTGAAGAAAAATGAGCCTGCACATGTGTAAAGAGATGAAGCCTGTAAGACACTTAAGGTGGCAGTCTCTCCAGACATCATCTCCTTAACTTGTGCTCTTCTCCTGGCTAATCAGTTACTGCCTCCTGAAACATTTTGGCGGGGGACACTCAAGCATGGCTTCATCATCAGCTTTCTGGGCTTGTTACCTTGGGCCCACTGTGGTCACAAGGAGAAGCAGAAGAAGCTGTTTATGTTTGTACAAGTTGGGGATTTGGTCATTGTTGTGTGTGTCTAATTTCATATGAAGTATACGTTTCAGTAAAAGCCGTCCTGTTCAGTTTTGTTAAAAAGATAGTTCACCCTAAATGAAATTCTCTCTACTTTAACATTAACCCACATGTTGTTTCAAACCGGAATGACTTTTTTTCTTGCATGGACACAAAATGAAACACTAAGCAGAATGTCAAAGCTACTCTCTCCCTGGTCACCATTCACATTCATTGTGTGGAGCAGCTTGGACATTCTGCTAAATATCTCTGGTCATTTTTGAATGAACTATCCCTTTAAACTGTCAGAAAATCAGATTATGAAAACAAAGTGTTTGGGAGATATGATTGAAGAAATGGAAAAATATGTTGGCTGCATTGGATGCTATTTCTATAAAAAGCCATGTGTGAGATCCTAACAATTTAATAAACAGAGATGGTTTGAAGTCCTGGATTTTCCACTTAGAATTGTATTTCTATAAAATATTTAATGCATTCAAAATACAAAATGTAACCATTAAATATTTACAATGCCGTAAATATTTAATTCCGGCCCTTTGCTATAGTCATATGTTCATTGGCATTCCACTGTGGATTTTAATGGGCAATTTTGTAGACGTATAGAGTGAATGAAAGGTGGACCTATGCTGCAGTTTAGCACACTATGCAGCAGGGAGTGCAAATAATCTCTCTCTCTCTCTCTCTCTCTCTCTCTCTCTCTCTCTGTCCAACTCTCTCCTGTTTTCAGCCACTCTCCACCATATCTGTTTGAGACCGATAGCATTCAGCGCCTTAGGGGGTTATTGGACAATAATCCACATGCATGCTTCAGTGGGGTCCAAAAGTCCACATTGAAAATCTGGGATTTAAATCTGGAAATCATTTTTAGGAAATGTAAAATATTACAATAATGAAACATTAAAATATAAATTGACTAGGTAGTTCTTAGGCACTAATCAAATAGGAAAATGTGTGATTTTTACTGTTAACTCCATTGTACAAAAGGCCAGATTTCCTTGTTTCCTTCAAAACACACAAAATACTCATTTGAATATTCTCAAATTATGCATGGATCATCGGGTTTTACACAAACGTCTGGAGTCAAGGCAAGCTTGAGTGCATTCAAGCAAAATGGGAACATACTAAATACTAAAAAATTCTGAAAATGTTCAATTAAACTTTTCACTCAAATTGTTAACCGTCACTAGAAAAATGCAAAAAATAAACATTTTCCTATGTGGTCTTAGTCTATTAGAATACTCTGTTATGTAACAAACAGAGAGATAAAAAAAGATATAAAAAAGGTATTTGTCCTTTTGATTTGTATTTTTTGTACATAGAAATGGTACATGGTGTGAAAAAAATATTATTGAATCCATTGGTTGTAAGAGAGAACAACATTTCCAACATCTGTCAGAAGGGGGCAAGATTGCTCTATGCCAGCATTCATAGCTATAACAACAACCCCTCACCCCGATAAACAGTCACACTTGGCTTCTGTTCATCTTTTCTGCCCTTCTCAATCTCTGGGATTTAGGCATAATCCCTTGAGGACACATACCTGCCCTCCAAACACCTAAGCCCATTGATCATCAAGCTTAACTGTCTCAAGACCACTACAAAAGTGACCGAACTCCTGTTATTAACAGTGCACTACTGAGACAATAGAATAGCAATATTCAATATTACTTATTATCTCTATAAAATCACATCATCTTCAGACTACATTGTGTCTCTCATAGGTCTTTCATCTAAAACTCTGTCTCGCAGCGAGCTTTCCACTTCATAGTGCCCTCAACGATTTTCAGATGGCACATTTTGCTTCTCCCCACTGACCGACTCTTTGCAGCTCACGTCCCATCAGAGTGCGACAGGCTGCAAGGCACAAGCTGGAGGGTGGCCCTGACTCAGGGAGATGGGAATAAAGGAGGGAGGAACTCCAGCTCTTCACAGCAAAACTCTGGAGAGGAGGGTGCAAGCGCAATGCTCTTCAGAGGAGAGAAAGAGAGGCACATTAATCATCCAAATACTGTTCTTTCTGCTGCTTTAGAATTCTGTCAAAGTGCTTCTGACTTCCACCCATAGTTGCACAGACAATTGTCTTTTCAATACAGGCAGTATATAGTGCCTCACTTTAATGTTTAAAATGGACCCAAAAGTAACATGAAAGTCCATGCAACTTGTGTGTCATGTTCATAATGAAAGCGTGCATATACACTCACTGAGCACTTTATTAGGAACACCTGTACACTTACTTATTCATGCAATTATTTATTCAGCCAATCGTGTGGCAGCAGTGCAATGCATAAACTCATCTAGATACAGATCAGGAGCTTAAGTTAATGCTCACAACAACCTTCAGAATGGGTAAAAATGTAATCTCAGGGATTTCGACCGTGGCATGATTGTTGGTGCAGATGGACTGGTTTGAGTATTTCTGTAACTGTTGATCTCCTGGAAATGTTTACTCAGAATGGTGTCAAAAAAATAAATAAATATAAGCTAACGCAAACGCCTTGTTGATGAGAGAGTTCAACTGAGAATGGCCAGATTGGTTCGAGCTGACAGAAAGGCTATGGTAACTCGGATAACCACTCTGCACAACATGTCAAACCTTGAGGTGGATGGCCTTCAAGAGCAGACGACCACGTTGAGCACTTTATTAGGAGCATAGTGTTCCTGATAAAGTACTCAGTGAGTGTAGAGACTCTATACGTCATCTACAATGACAGACTTGCAAATGAACAATATTTGTAAACAATAACGCTGGTTTTTACATTACTCAGCATTACTCATTATTGGTCATTACGGCATATTAACATACATATAAAGTACAAAGGGAAATGTTTACATTATTCAAAAATGCTGTAGGCTAACTGTTGTATTTTCATTTTGCTTTGTTACATTTTTAGGAGGGGAAAATTTCTTACATAATCATTAACGAAGAGAAACTAATGAATCAGTCATGCTTGCTACCATTTTGTTCAAGTTGTGACTCTTTTACATGCACTCAGTGGTCTGTTCAAGTATAATAATCCCTGAATTACATCAAAATCAAAGACCCTATTAATAATAAATACAAAAATATTGATTATGGCCAAAAGATTTAACCCTTAAATGCAAAGTATTCGAAGCATTTTCAAGACACTCAGAAAATAATATAAATAAATATATTTTGACATATGTTGATGCATAATTTTTCATACATAAAAAAGAAAATACAACAAATCTGAACAAATTTACAACAGGATTCATTACTTTAACACTGAAATGAGATGCAACTGCAGGATGTCTAAAACATGTTGAGCTACACATAACACATAAGATACTCATAGGCACATGATCACGCGTGAAGCAAGCATGATGTTTCTGATAGTTTCGGTACCCTAGGAGTGGTGACTGTATGCTGATTCGCTGACATTCAGCATTCTTATCAGACATATTTGCAGTGGTTTCAATGTATTCATGTTTCCACCTGGCCTGATTGGCAGCACATTGCATCAACTGCATGGGAGACTAAGGTTCAAAGCCAGACAGTAACCATGTTTGAATAATCAATTACAAGCATGATTCTGAGGTTTCTCTTTCCCTCTAACATTACTTTTTACTCCACTAATGGTTAAAGTAAGGTTTGGGTTGGGGGATATAATCTATAAATAACGTCATATAAAGCTGAAAACAAATTGCTTCATTACTAGCTTTGGCAAATTCTCCTGGACATAAATGGAGCTCACACATGCCCATAGGCCCTACAACACTTACCACTTTGGACACTGGGGGCAGTGTTTTGTCATTTCGGTTAACGTATCCTGATTTTGACGAAAGAAAAATGGGCCTACTCTTTCCTATTTCACTGTGGCAGTGGATAACCAAATCCTGACTCTTTGAGCTCCTCTTCAGAGTTTAACTGTTTTATAGAGGACAGGATGACCAAGATGGTAAGCAAAAGTCTTATTAATGCAATTTGAAGTCTGCAGGGAGAATGTGAAATCAAAATAAGTTCCAAACAATTGGGACAGATGACTACAAGCCTTAGAGGTAAAGTTCACCCCAAAAAATTACAATTTTGTCATAATTTACTTACCCTCATGTTGTTCAAAAACGGCATGACTTTCTTTCTCATGGAACACAAAAAGAGATGTTAGACAGTATTTTAGTCTCAGTCACCATTTACTTTCTTTGAATCTTTTTTTGCCCATACAATAACAGTGAATGGTGATTGAGTCATTCTGCCAAACATCTCTTTTTGTGTTCCACCGAAAGTCATACTGTTTTGGATTAACGTGAAGGTGAGTAAATGATGACAGAATGTCCATTTCTTGATTGAACTATCCCTTAAAAGTCAACATGAAATCAAAATTTACCCTAATTACCTTCTTACATGACACACATTCCTGGTCTTTTTTAAACGATTCATCTGTACTATTCACATAGATTTTAAATAACGATTACATTTTACTGCTTTATTTTCAGTTCGCATTTGTTATCATGTTGGCAGAAAAAGAACATGCAGATCATTTTCACTTTTTTTAAACATCACTTTTCCTGTAGTTTAAACATTTTTCACAATTATAATATGTTCTATATAAACATATAGACAGTAACCTTAAAGTTGCTTAACTCAAACATCAGCTTAGAACACTGCTATCATATTTCAAAGTTTTTCTGGCAGAGTAATCAGCTAGCATCTTAATTCCAGTTTTAGAAGCTATGCTAAGCTTTTTAATAAGAATACCAGCAAAAATAGCATCTGCTACTAAGCAGTATATTAAAGTTAATTTACCTGAATGAGTCAGCAGAAAGTGGGCCGAATGTCTTGGGATGTTGTGGATATTTTGGGAGGATAACTGAGTCTGTAAAGAGTCTTTTCAGAAAATGCAACCCTTGGCTTAAAGCTATCTTTTCCTCCCCTATATTTTTCACAGGAAGTGGTTAAATATGTGAATCTTATATGACACTGCGTTCTGCCCTGTTGGCCACACTCAGTTACGGATTATGAATGATCAAAATGCAATCATAATCCTGACAGCTCTGATTCAATTCAAAACATGACAACTGTGAAATTAAAAACATACAATATGCTGACTGAAAGAATAAATCTCTTCAGAAAAAGATGCATGGTTTGATATTTTTCTGAATGCATGATAATTTCTGAAAGTACTGTAATGCCCACAGATTGTCACTCCTGAGGAAATTTATATTGCTCAGGGGTTGCTCTTTCATAGCCCTGGAGATTTGATGGAGTGCTCAGTTATGTTCCATTTAAGTAGGCTATCAGTGTTGTCTTAGATATTACTTTAAAATCTATGTAGAAATTAAATAAAAAACAATGAGAGTTGTTGACATACAGACAGAGTATAAGATTTATATGTATACAATTTAGGTAGAAGAATTGGAAGAAAATCTAAATGTCAGAGTTTTGTAGTAGACATATCTGAGCAGCAAATCTGTCATGAAAGGTTGCTGAGGGGAGACAGGAGACATAGCATCTAAGTGCAGGCTTTAATAAAAATGATGACAGTCAAATCAACAAACGTGAACTCAACACAACAACAAACATGAACTGACAAGGGAATGCAAAAACTAGAGGGTATATATACAAACAAGAGCTAATGAGTGAATTCAAAACAGGTGACAACAATAAGGAACAGATGGCAGTGATGAAGGCAGTGCATAATGAGAAACATAGTCTGGGGGAAACATGAGGGAGATAGACAGTGACATAACTCCCCTTTAAGGGGCGACTCCTGGTGCCCAAAAAATGGCTGAGGAGGGCAGGAATATACTGGTGAGGAAGCGGACCCAGAAGATAACTAGTTGGCCAGAAAGGAGACCCCAGGGTAAGGATTGGGTCCGGAGGTCTGGGAGGTAGCCTCAGAGCTGGGATATAGTCGGGAGGCCTGGAAGGTGGCCACAGGGCCGGAAATGGGTCAGGAGGCCTGGGTCATAGAGCTGGGACTGGGTCAGGAGGAGTTCTGGTTGCAGGAGGTGGTGGCTGCACCTTAGAAGATGGAGCCATGAGAGGCTTGAGGATTTAAGACACGGGTCGTGGAATGGGCAGAGCCATAGGAGACACAGAGGGTGGAGCCAAGGAAGGGTCGACAGAGGCAGGTAGAGCCTGGAGAGGCACAGAGGGCAGAGCCATGTAAGACTCAGAGATCAGAGCCATGAGCAGCTCGAGGATCGAAGCCGTGGAAGGCTAGAGGGGTGAAGCCGTGGAAGGCGGAGCCGTGAGAGAATTGAAGGGCGAAGGTGTGGAAGGCGGATCCTTGGGAGGCTCGAGGCTAAGAGTCCTGGGTGACTGGGAAATGACCTCCCTGGGCATGAACACTGACAGAGACTCGGGAACAACCTCAGTGGTCGTGAACATGGGCAGAGACTTGTGAATGACCTCTGTGGTTGTGAACACTGGCAGAGACTCAGGAATGACCTCTGTGGTTGTGAACACTGGCAGAGACTCAGAAACGACCTCCATGGTCGTAAGTGCAGTCAGAGACTTGGGAACGACCTCCGTGGTCATGAACACAGACAGAGACTCATGAATGACCCATTTTTTTCCTCTGTGTTACACAGATTATTGCATCAATTTCAAAGCACCGATTATCAGGAAAAACCAACAACAACAAATTGCATGAGGGATTAACAGCAATCTCAAACCCTCACCGCTCAGGAACAACCCACAACAACAAAGAATTTGCAGTAAGTCATGGCATCCGCTCATGTTATTTCTTCCTGCATTGCTTGTCACATGTTTACAATAGCCTACTCCATCAGCAGTAAAGGATTCACAGGTGATAAGTGTAAGGAATTATTCAGGCTGACGGAGAAGGTTAATGAGTTAGAGACACGCATCCGAACACTAGTGGAGATCAGTGAAAAAGAGAAGCCGTTAGATACTGTTTCGGATAGGAGTAGTAGTACAGAGAGCAAAACACACACTTTGGTTCCGGCTGTAGAGCCCCCACAGCAGGGCATTTGGGTGACGTCTCAGCGGAATACTCGCTCAGCAACAAGACATCTCTCTCCCTTTCCTGTTAGGGTTTACAATCGATTCTCCCCACTCAGTGATGCACCCACTGTGAATCCTTTTGAAAGAGCCCTTGTTATTGGTGATTCTATTGTAAGGAACATGGAAATAGAGACTCCAGCCACTATTGTTAATTGCATTTCGGGTGCCAGAGCGTCTCACATCAAATAAAATTTACAAGTGCTGGCTAATGCTAAATGTAGATTTTCTAAAATTGTTAATGTCGGCGCTAATGATGTCTGGCTTCGCCAGTCATAGATCACAACAGATAATGTTAAAGAGGTGTGTGAATTTGCAAAAATGATGTCAGTCACTGTAATATGCTCGTCGTGGTGACAAGGTTTTAGTAGATTAGTGTCACTGAATGGCTGAATGTCTGAGTGGTGTCTGAAGAATAAAATAGGATTTATAGACAATTGGAAGAGTTTTTGGGGTAGACCTGACCTGCTAAAGAGAGACGGATTCCATCCCTCCAGGGAAGGTGCCACTCTGCACTCTAGTAATTTGGATAATAGTCTTAATAATTATAGTATTTGACTAACTGGGGCCCATGTCAGGAAGCAGACAAACTGGTTAATCCGAACATCTGCTAGCTGCCTTGAGACATCACACAGGTCACATAAACTACAACACAGAGACAGTATCACCTAGATATCTCATAGAGACTTTGTCTGTTCCCTGAACTACCAAGCACAAAACCCTCAATAAATCATTTAGAAAAAATTGATTAAGGTCAAACTTGAGCAAAACAAGCAAATTAAAAATAAACATTATATAAAAATAGGACTACTAAATATTAGATCACATTCTACCAAAGCACTAATTGTTAATGAAATGATTACAGATCATAGTTTGGATGTGCTCTGTTTGACTTAAACCTGGCATTAACCAGGTTAATATATTAGTTTAAATGAAACTACTACCCCAGGTTATTGTTATAAACATGAGCCTCATCTGAAGGGTCGAGGAGGTGGTGTTGCTACATGATTTTGTGGTAAATGGTAGGATAGTGTCTGTAGCTACAGACGGGCACTAAAAGCTGTCAGGTCAGCATGTTTTAGTAAACTTATAGAAAATAACCACAACCACAAAAAAAGGTGTTTATTCAGTACTGTGGCTAAATTGGTTAGGAATAAAGCCTCAGCAGAACCAGATATTACGTCGCAGCACAAGAGTAATGACTTCATGAATTTCTTTAAAGATAAAATTGAAATAATCAGAAATAAAATTGGAATTCTCACATGCAACTTCAATCATTCACTGTCATAGGTCGAAACATCAAAAGCCACAACATGTTTGTTAGATCCTATACCAACTAAGCTCTTAAAAGAGGTATCTCCTGTAATTTCAGAACCTGTTAATATTACTAACTCCTCGCTATCCTTAGGACATGTCCCAAGAAACTTTAAAATGGCAGTTATCAAACCGCTTATTAAGAAGCCACAACTTGACCCTGGAGAACTGGCTAATTATAGACCAATTTCAAATCTCCTGTTTATGTCGAAAATACTAGAAAAGGTAGTATCCTCCAAAATATGTAGAATTTCAGTCAGGATTTAGGCCTCATCACAGTACATGGACTGCACTTATCAGAGTTACAAATTACTTGCTCTTATCATCTGATCATGGCTGTATTTCTCTTCTAGTGCTTTTAGATCTTAGTGCTGCATTTTACATGATAGATCATGACATTCTCTTGAATAGGCTAGAACTGGTCTTATTTAGCAGACTGCTACCACTATTTAAATGAGGAATTGTAAAACCAAACAAAAGTAAATTATGGAGTGCCACAAGGATCAGTTTTAGGGCCTCTGCTTTTCTCCTTGTATATGCTTCCCCTGGGAGATATTATCAGGAATCGTGGAATAAGTTTCCACTGCTATGCTGACGATACACAACTTTATATTTCTTCAAAACCTGATGAGATTTCACAATTCTCCATATTAGCAGAGTGTATCAATGAAATAAAAGATTGGATGGCCAGAAATTTCCTTCTACTCAATTCTGACAAAACAGAGTTACTAATTATTTGTCCAAAAATATAATCTGACTCTCGATGGATGTACTGTTACATCATCTTCAACAGTGAAGAACTTAGGTGTTATATTTGATACCAATCTGTCCTTTGAAAATCAAATTACCAATGTTTGTAGAACAGCTCTTCCACCGAAGAAATATTGCTAAATTATGGCACATTCTCTCTGTTGCTGATGCTTAAAAACGAATACATGCGTACATGACCTCAAGACTAGATTATTGTAATGCATTACTGGGAGGATGTCCAGCAAGATCAATAAATAAACTTCAATTGGTTCAAAATGCAGCAGCCAGAGTGCTAATGTGTACCAAGAAATATGATAATATTAGCACCATTTTATCATCGTTACATTGGCTACCTGTTAAATTTCATATTAATTTTAAAATTCTGTTAACTAAGTACAGAGCTTTGAATGGTCTAGTACTGAAGTGACCTTCTACCACGCTATATTTTATCACGATCGCAAAATTCTGGCCTGTTAATGGTTTCAAAATATCAAAATCCACAAAAGGAGGAAGATCCTTTTCATATTTGGCTCCTAAACTATGAAATAGTCTCCCTAACACTGTTCGAGATGCAGGCACACTCCCTCAGTTTAAGTCTAGTCTAAAGACTCATCTATTTAGCCAGGCATACACCTAATTTAACCTTCAACCCACAATTAGGCTGCTTTAGTTTAGTCTGCCGGAGCCAGAAACCAGAAATATTGATCATGATCCATCACTCTGCAATAAATTGAATGGCATCTATGCTTATATTATTCTATTTGTTTCCCTGTCTCAACATCGAAACTCCTATCCTGAGGTCACAAGAACCGGCTGGATCCAGCTCCATTCCTGCTTCGTGTTGGACTCCACTGCTACATGTCACTGTGTGATGATGACTAAATGCAGCAGGTGCCAGCCATCACTTCAGTCTATTATGATGGACTTCAGAGGATGAACTTATGTCAACTCCAACCAGCAGACATGGAATACTTCATATGCAATTGTGACTGGTCTTCATTAGCTCTGCGTTGTGTGGCTAATTTAACAAGACCAGGCAACAGGAATTACTCAGGCCAGATTTTATTCTGCATGAATAAAGACGAATAAATCAAAACAAGCTCTAATCTGTGGCCTTCTCTTACATTGGAACACCAACCTCTCTTCAGTTGCGCTTACTGAAGGAGAGCAACCGGAACATGAATTTTAAAGGAGCCACGCACCATTTTTAACAACTCTGAAAATTACCATATAACCATAGAAACATGACATCTTAATTAAAAGAAATCAATATTAAAATAATCATTTCCAGAACACAAAATAATTATATAAATATAACAAATGATAATAAAAAGGAGAGAGATTTTGAGTGAAATTAATAAATAAATAAATATAACACCTGTTACACCATTATCTAAACCTTGGATTTAGGATGGACCACACCTCACCTCACCAAAATTACCGGCCAGGTTGAACTGTGATGCACCTCACTGATCTCTGCCTGCATCACCTCGGTCTTTTGATGGACTATGCTTTTGAAAAGGAATAAATAGACTATCAAAAGCCTTCATTAGCCAATTAACAAGGACAATTGCATCTATGTGAACTTCTGCAGTTAATACAGGACGGACTTCAAAGACATTAGTCATTAATCTTACAATTCATACAAAATCACTTACTGTGTTTAATAATTTTTAACCATGATTTGCACTATACACAAGTCATATTTACATTATATTCATATTTTATAATTCATACATTATGGTTTCTCCCAAGGTTATTTTCTCCCATTAACCAACATCTTATGGAGTTTTGTGTGCCTTGCCACAGTCACCTTCGGCTTGCTCACTGAGGTTATTAATACAATTATTATTTTACTTATTTTTAAACATGATTAGCAATCATATTTTATCTAATTATACAATGATGATTCATCAAAATTATAGACATTACATTTGTATCTTCTGTTAAATGCCTGATCTTCTGTAAAGCTGCTTTGAAACGATGTGTGTTGTGAACGGTGCTATACAAATAAAATTGACTTGACTTGACCTGAACGACTTCTGTGGTCATGAACATGAGCAGAGACTTGGGAACGACCAACCCAGAACCTGACTGTCAGTGGAGTAAAAATTTAATTTCAGAGTGAAAATGCAATCCCCAAATTGCAATCAACATTGTTTATGTGAACACGATTACTTCCTGGTTCCCACAGGATCAGAACCTGTTGGGTTGAAGTACACTGAAAAAACAAAAAAATATTTTTGGGGAAAGTAAATATAGCAGAAAAGATTAAGTACTGTCTACACTGAATAATTTAGTTTAAGTGGGAACTTGAAAATATTTGTACTTTAATTCAAACATGTAAAAAAATAATATTCTAGCTAATAAGTACTAAAATTCATGATTGTTTGTTCTCTTTAGATTAATAAATGATGATGCATTGTAAAGTAGAAAACCTTGTCATACTTATATTTCACAGGTAAATAAAACAAGTTACTTTTACTAAACTTTTCGAAGCTGGTCTTCCCAGCATGAACCAGGCTTGAATAATTAATGATCTTGCCTGGTTTCACTGTCTGCACATTTATGTACACCGTTTTTTATAGTTGATTTTGCTTTACATTTGGTAACTTTTTGTTTTGTGAATTATGAAGTTCATTTTCTAATCAAAATGACATATTTATAACAAAAACCTTTTGATTGTTACCATCATCATGTTTTCACGCACCAAGATGTTATCTAGGCAGAAGTGCAATGTATAAAATCATGCAGATATGGATCAGGAGCGTCAGTTAATGTTCACATCAACCATCAGAATGGAGAAAATGGAATCTCGGTGATTTCGGCCGTAGCATGATTGTTGGTGGCAGACAGGCTAGTTTGAATATTTCTGTAACAGCTGATCTTCTAGGATTTTCATGCGTAACTGTCTCTAGAGTTTACTCAGAATGGTACCAAAAACAAAATACTTCCAGTGAGTAACAGTTCTGCGGAAAGAAAGTCCTTGTTGATGAGAGAGGTTAACGGAGAATGGCCAGACTGGTTCAAGTTGACAGAAAGGCTATGGTAAATAAGATAACCACTCTGTAAAATTGTAGTGAGCTGAAAAACATCTCAGAATGAACAACACGTCAAACCTTGAGGCGGATGGGCTACAACAGCAGAAGGTTATACAGCAGACACTTCATTAGGTTCATAGTGTTCCTAATAAAGTGCTGAGTTAGTGTAGAATGTACTAAGCTTCCATGTTCAAGGCTTTTGTATGTCATGTGCTATATAATTAAACATCTGTTTATAAGAAAAGTTACAAATGTGAAATGTGCTAACAAAATGTTTATTTATATTTTACTATATGTACATCAAATTTGTAAATAAAAGTTAAATTTACTCATTCATTTTAATCAATATTATGTCATGATATTAAGTAGGCTTTACTTAATTTTAAGTAAAGGGGGGAGACAAGGGCTTAAATATACAAGGGAACAAACAAAGGAACGAGGAACACCTGTGGAAACAATCAGGGGAAAACCAATCATAAAATGAAACGACTACAAAAACAGGAACTAAACAAAATTTCAACATAAAAGCACAAAAACAAAAGATAACAGGGAATATGTGACACTTAGATACTTGATTTAATATTAAAATGCCTGATGGGTGGTGCTTGTCAGTTATTTAACTGAATAGGGTTGATATCAGGGTACATGGACATTTGCAAGCAACAAACCGATATGTGATCATGCTGGTTTATGACCATATTCTAGAGGAGATACACATACAATTCTGGCCTTATTCTCAATGGAACAAATATGAGAGACAGGACATATTTGACCTCCATTTAATCTCCTTGATGTCTGGGAGAAAGAATTGAGATCTTAAAGATATATCTTTTGCAATTTATTTCCTGGGAAAGTATGATATTATTACAGACATGTTCTTCCATATTTATAGCGTAAATAACATATTCCACTCTTTTCCTTCACTCGTACCATTAACACTACAAAGTAATAGCTTAGCATGTGCCTTGAGGTGGGGAGAGAAAGTACCAGTTACTCTCCCGTACACATTTCCTGTAATACAGGAATAAGGCTTTTCTCTCCACAGTCAGTTTCTTCCAACTCATTGTCATATCAAAGCCTCCCCACTCCAAAAAATGTTTAACTGATCCCAGCATGCCAAACAATCCCAGCTCTTAGAGCAAGGTTTGAATAAAGAGAGAAAGAGAGAGATGGCATTTGCATTTCATTTTGAAAGATTTAACACCAAATAATGTTCCATTTTGCTGCTTTTATTTATTTATTTTGCCATCTTCCAGCTTACATTGATGCACACATAAAAGCATGCTGGGCTAATCTCCCTGGTAATGTGGTAGCGCTTGCTCTCGAGTAATTGTTTTTATTTTTTTAATTCCTCTGGTGTATGTAGACACAACTTTAGGGTCACAGTGTGTTAGTTCCCCCTGCCTCTGGGTGTTATAAGCCTTCCAGAACTGCATAGAGTACAAAGATCAGTTTCTTTCATTCCATGCTGAGTGTGACCTGAAGCAGCTGAGCCTTACAGAAATGCCTCACTGAATTACAAACTCTGTTTATTAGCCTCTCTGGTTACAGGGTTAATATGTATATAATTTCTAAAATCCAGCATAAAATAAGAATGGGGTTACAAAGATAATAAGTGTGAAAATACTTTTAATTAATGTGAAAATCTGCTCCCAAATCTTATACTTTTTTTTAACAGTTTTAATAGCAAGTACTCATATGACACTTTTGGTTTTGTGCTAATGATAGGTCTTCATCAATGATAGGTCTTCATCAACAATGAAGAAATTAAGTATGTTTTATGTAATTTTGGACTGTTTAGGTAAAAGTGTGATTTCACATTTCACTGGGTCCAACTTGGTTAAATGTAAGTAAAAGCAGATCAGATGCGTATTAACCCTTAAACGCATACCTCAGGTCTTTAGAGACCCGGGACCTCATTCCACCCCCTGTACATCATCAATTTGTTTTTGGAGTTATGCCCACACCTCTTTAGTATTCCTCGATCTCTCTCTTATAAATAGTGTAACACATAAATATATATACACATATACTTATAAAGAAGAAGCCAAAATTACACAAAAATACAATTATTAAATAGATAAATATTGTATAATTATTTAAGTACCAAAAGTGTATTAGGTCATTAGAGACAATAGGTTTGTAACAGTGCCATTTTTGTCTTCCATAAATTATATTTTTATTATTATTTCATATCTATATAAGTTTACTATTACAGGATAACTATTTATTTGTCCACAATGGTGAGTTATCAGTATATCATATGTGTGTTAACACACATTTTTTACATGTTATTTCTTACTCAAGATGACACTGTTGTTTCAGTGATTGACTTGATTTACATTTGAGATTGTGACAAATTAAAAATGTGTAGCCTACTGTATGTGTATCTCAATATGTGTTTGACAGCCACTTGCATCTCGTGATCTGCGATCATATCTTCTAAAACGGTCCCAATCTGTATGCCAACTGTTGCTGGGATTTTAAGGAGTTCGAAGCGGTCTCGCACTCTGGCATTTTAGACATTGTGGGTGCATTGAAAGCCACTTCTTTTCCAAGAGATGTGATCCCTCCCAAACTGTTTATTGATGGGTAATATTGGCCTAAGTATACAATCTATCATATACTGTAGTTTAATGAATGCTGATGTATCGTTAAGCTTTAAGCATTTGGTTGTTAAGCCCCTGCTTAAAAAGCCAAATTTAGACCCCTTGGATTTAAATAAATTTCAGCCTATTTCACAGTTGCCACGTGTAGAGTGGAGGAGGGTGGGGCCAGACTGGAACAACGCGTGTCCAGTCCCCAATCAGCCTGATGGTGGCGTGCGAGGGATAAAGGCGGCCGGTGACGATGGTTCGAGAGAGAATTACAGGAGCTGCTCTGTGTGTTTATGTTTGTGTGTATTTGGCTCAGTTTTTCATTAAACTATTATTTATATTGCCTGGCCGGTTCTCGCCTCCTCCTTTCCATTGAACTGCTTTACATTAATGCTGAAACCCCGGAACGAGGAGGGATGCCCATCACGGAGTCCTCGATACTGCTGTCCACCCAGGGGAGTGCCACTGCCTTCCCCAGGGAGACTGAGTAGCCCAACCGCCCGGATGCGGAGAATGGCAGCCATCCGTGACGAGAGTGGGGACTGGACTCCCAAACTGCATGGAGCGAATGAGCCGCTGCCAGGGGTGGAGGAGTGCCCTGCTGTCCCCCAGAAACATGGAGGGGTTGAGAGGACTGCCATCCATGAGGGGAGGAGGGAAGCAACTTCGCAGGAGGGAATTCGCCAGTCATAGGGCTAGGGAGGAAGGACATCCAGGGTCCACGGACTCGTTAACTCGCATGGGAAAAGAAAGTGCACGTCTTCGCCTCACAGAGATGAAAGACACTCTACACAAGTGGTATACCTAGACAGCTGTCCTATAAACAGGTCGCCTGGGATGTGAGTGGTCTGCAGAGACCTGAGTCGCCGCAGACTTCAGAGGAGGAGACGGTGGGCGAGTTGTGGAATGCGACTCGTATGTAAGTCACCTTGGCGGTTTATATACGCCACCATCACTGTGTTGTCCATCTGGACCAACGCGTACTTGCCCTGGATCAATGGCAAAAGCCTCCACAGGGAGAGCAGTACTGCCAACACAGTCGCGGTCCAGTCCAGGAGCCAACGGCTGCATGACGCGGATGCCACTGAACTGAGGGGCGGGGGCCTGGCAAACTGAATCGTGTAGCCGACTCAGATGTTCCTGGCCAGCCATAGCGACAGGTTGGAGGGACAATCATTGCGACTAAGGGGACAATCATGTCTGACGAACAAAAGGGAACACACGATTCTCCTCCCGGCCCTCAACTAGGAGACGGAGTGGTCTGGACACCAGCTTCCGTCTCAGGAGACACTTAGGAGCCTTCCTCTGGGTCTTAGCACCGGACCGTGAGGCGTGGGGGGAATCGGATTCCTGTGGGGGGGCTCTACGCCGGGGTTGAGGACTTGGGCTTTTGCCACCCGTTTTGCAGGCACAGGTGCACAGCAACTGCCTTATTCACCTGAAGAATCTCCGTATATACCTCGGCCTCCTTGCGTGCACTTTCTTCCAGGAAGTGCACGCAAGTGCCGCGAGCCTTGGGGGCAGGTGGAGGGTTTCACTCCAGCCCAACACTAGCGGTGGGGTATGACCTGGCGGAGCACCACCCAACAACGTTGCCATGGACATGTTCTCGCAATGAGAACATGACACTGCCTCGACGTGATTACGGCCCAGGCACGTGAAGCAGCGATCGTGGCTGTCAGATGCAGAGAAATAACAACCGTAACCAGGAATTACACACAGACGGAAAGGCGTCTTTAAAAAGATGCTATCCGTCAGTGCACACTCTTTTATAGGAAATATACTCTTTAATTTGCAAGTATACTCTTTTAGCTGTCAAGGTGCTCAGGGGCGTGCTCTGCATCAATAGCGCAGAGGGAGAGAAAGCAGCTGAAATGCGCCATATTTCCAGCAGCATACGCTTCTTAGTGAGGTGAATGGACCGGCAGTGGAATTCAGCTCTCTGAGAATAAACCGCTTGGCTCCGAAGAAAAAATCTGAATGAGTGGTTGCGAGCCACCTCCTTAAATGCCCTTATGTCCAGGGGGAGTGGCATGCAAATTCCACTCACCAATTCCCATTGGCCTTTTCTCAAAGATTCCAAAATCTCCCAAGATTCACCCCTAGTGTCACTACATTGACACAACTTCGAGAGAGTGACAGATAGGGAACTACAGCATAAGGCAGGTAATAATATGTCAATTCAGTCTCTGATGGAATGTCTAGATGATGTTACATTCTAGATTAGAAGGACCTTGAAAAAGCATCTCACCTTAATGTCACGCTCATCACCAGCCAGTCTACATAAAAAAAATACATTAAGTCTATTATTATTTTGGGGAACAATCATCAATGCAAATAGCTGGTGGTAGATGGGTTTCTGGGCCTTCTGCTTCAAAGATCTAAATTCTCTATTCATCATAATCTTACAATATATCAATACTGCTTCAGCGGCAATATTCATTTTACTCGAGCATTTGGTCCACAACGATCATGTTAAGTGATTGTGCATTCCGCAGCACAGCGGCCGCATCACTCGTGTTTTACCTCAGTGTTTGCATGCCTGAGCATCCGCCTATTGGGGAAAGCAAGTTTCTAATTCATGCACATCTTTACAAACAAGTACTTTAATGCATGGTGTCTGGTTCTATTTGTAAATATCATGATTGTGTTGCGTTTGCGTTCCTATCGTTAATCAAGCATATTTTTTTTCCTCACATTCCACATTCGTGCTCATTGAAGAATCATTGTTGCTGCATCCCCCCTGACACTTAGTGGTAGGCATTGCTCTTTACATTTCTACATTTCTTTAACAGCACAATGGATCTAATCAAATCGAAACAAAGGGTACCATTCCTAATTACAGCTATGTTACTTGTTTCGTTCATTAGAAATTATTCTGGACAAGCAATTATCAAAGCAATCAAGGTATTTTTTCATATCATATTAAATATTTCATTTTATGAGTCATATGGCATCATTTCAGTGAAGAGATTCATATTACTATAGGTCTCTGAAACTATTAATTATCTTATTAGTGTTAGGACCATGAAGCTTTCATGGGGCCTTCCACACAATGGGGCTTTATCACAAGCATGTCTTTCGGGCAGTGCTTCTAAGCGCCCCACATCACAGCAAATACGGTTTGTAAAGAACACATTAATTTCCCTTCACATGGCAAAGCTTTGTTTATCTTTACAGGAGTTTTGCACAAACAATTATCACACCATCATAGGGCTCAAATGCCAAAAAAAAGTATTCTTTTGCTAAAGTATTGCATAAAAAACGTTTTGCTTATCAGGGCTCAAATTCAAACCTATTTTGTCATCCTGCAGGGGTTTTGCACAAACCATATCACCCCTATTGTGGGGCTCAAAGGCAAAAAGCGTTTGTCCTTTTGCAGGAGTATTGCACAGAATATATTGCCATTATCAAGGGCTCAAATGCAAAATGTTGTTTTGTACTTTTGCAGGTTTACTGCACAATAATGCCCACCTTTTCTAAAGGCTCAATGACAAGCAAGGACTCAATCACAAGCAATGTTTACCTCTCTGCGAAGATATTTCACAACTAGGCACACCAATTAGCAGGAGATTTACAATCTAATAAACTTGCCTTTCCTTCTCCTGGGTCTGGCACAATAGTAGCATATCACACAGTCATATACAGGCTCATGTTTGCATCATTCATTGATATTTCTTTCTTTCAGATTTGTCGCTCACCTTCTGAAGACCTGGGTGTTGTCCTGCATCTAATTATTTGGTGTCATATTTTCTTTTGGGCAGGGGTAAGCTCTGCTCCCCTGCCGTCATTGCCTCCGGCAGGATCTGACGGTTCAAGCAAGTATCTGAGTGCTGAACTGTAGGATAGGGCTTACGCAAAACATTATAAGTTTCTCTACATTCCTAATCATTCCAATCATCCAGTGTCTCTTCTAATAGAAGTAATCTACCCAACAGCTGTGTATTCATACAGTTTGTTACATACAGTACTGTATGTATACTTTTACATACACCCAAGGCCACAGTCATAATGGTTGTTTAGGAAGACAAATAGGAGACAGCAAAACTTAAAGCGATTTCTTTAAGTAATAGCTTCTTTAAGTGGATAAAAATAAAAAAGATTTACAAAAGATTATCATGAAGATAAAAAATCTTTGCAATGAAAATGACTTAGGAAGGTTATAGATATTGTGCATTCAATTGTATTTCCAGCAAGAGCACCTTCACCTATGTGTGCCTCTTCTGATGAATGGAAGAATGCCAATTGTTGTTTCACTTTTTCTAACATATATTTATATCTCTGATTAAATCACAGGAAAGTCCCAGAAAGGTACAGTAGGAACACACGCTGGTGGTTCCTTCAGTTTGTGTCTGCACTGACTGCAGGGGCCTGAGAGGCAGTAAAAACTCTCTCATAAGCATGTTTGACACTTCTAGCAACGCTACTTCAGGGTCCGCTTTATATTTGATCCCCTCACTGCTGTGTCAGCCTGCATGAGAAGGCACTTCTCTGCACTCTCGGTTTACACTGTGTTTCCCCCAATTAAAATGGGTCTCCATCAAACCCACAGAAGAAGCCACAAATAATCACTCTCACATGTAGTAGTCACATGAATGAATCTTAAGTGCATCATCACATTACATTTTTGATTTTGATTGCATGATATACTTCATGGTTGGTGGGTGGAAATAGAGAATAGAGAGAATAGAGAGACAAACTGTCAGGTGTCTGGTCAGGTGTGGGCTAGTGTTATAACTATAACTTCAGGTTTGCACCAGGTGCAAGTTTAGAATAAACAAATAATAATAATAATATTTTATCTTAAATTTACATTAACAGATCTCGATTTGAGAATCTTTGTGTGTCTGGGTCTACACATTTGGAAAGGAAATAAATACAGGATGAGATATTATAGGTTTTGGTTAGGTTTAGTCTTAAAATTTGCTATAATTTCATGTCCATGCAGACCCCCGGGGAAATGTCTTTTTTTTTTTGTTTGTTTTTTTGCTTAAATTATGCATTTATATCTTGTCCCCCATGCAAAGCTACAAATATAAAGTGGCTTGTAATTGCTTTTACAAAACACTCAGAATTAAGCAGCAAGAAAAAAACTTGTGAAGTATATATAAGTCTGAGCACTGTTTAATAGTCCTGTTCCTTTTTTTGTTTTCCTTTCTACATCCATTCCTTGAGCAGGGGCTCTGAATAGAAAAAGGATGTCACTCACAAATTGAAAAGAAAAGAAAAGAACTGAAACACAAAGACAGAATATTAACTTGAACAACTGTGGGTTTAGAGATAGTTTGATAGGTTTGAACAGTCAGATTCTTTGCCCAAAGTCAATCATCTAAGAACCATCCTTTTTTTTTTAAAGAATAATGACAGAAAACATCTTTGTCACATGGCAGATTGGAACAAAATTTTTAGGGACAATGATGCATTACAATCATTTAATTCAAATGAGGGCTGAACCAACAAGTGATTTCTATTCATCAAACAGCATTTTGCAACAGGCTAGGATCCCACTACAAAAGAATATAATTTTTTAAAAACACCAAAAATCTCACAACTTCTGTATAATTAAAGAAATACCATAATCTGTGCCAATTGGCAAATAACAAATAAAGCGCATTAAGCTGGAGAAAATGATCTTACCAGATCTTACATGAAAAAACAACAACTTGTAGTTGTATAACTGAATGGAGTCAAGTTGATTCAAATGTATGAAATAATGTTTTTGTCTTTGTTATCATGAAGCACATTTTTTAGATTACTGACTGTAATAGATTTTCTTTATTAGTATTACTAGTATTAATACATACATACATACAGTACATACAGAACATATATTGTACATACTTACATCACATAGTGGCACATAGGGCTGAACAATTTGGACAAATAATCTAATTGAAATTGTTTTTAAAAATATTGTGATTGCAGTTTAAACTGCAATATGATTTTTAACATTAAAAAACAAACAAACAAATAAACAAACCTTGTATATAAAAAAACATGCTCTACTGCCAATAGGAATGTTGTTCAAGAGAGGGAGTTCACACTTGACGCCTCTTAAAAAGAACCAGACAAAATAAATAAAAAATAGAGTGAACCATAGGGAAGTAAAAAAAAAAAGATTCACATGATATTCACATTTTTCTGTTCACTGAACTACGCACTGCCCCTTTAAGGATCCTCCACCACCACCAACTAAAATGGTTGCTCGTTAGAGTACCAGGTGTCAACACTTATGTCAGCCACAAAGGTAACCAGGAAGATGGTTGAAAAGGTTGTCGTCACAAAAAACTGAAAAAGAGAGGTTTAAGACTGGTTTGAGGTGAAGTTGTGGTGTGCCAAGCTGTGTAAGGAGAAAGTTTGTTTTTGTGTACTGGGATGTGGCCAGTCGGGAGGCAGAAGAATGTCCCGAGGCTTGGGTGTTGAGAAAAGACTCAAAGGAAGAGGTTCTAGAGAGGCGTCTTCGGAACTCGTCAGCGCTGGCCTGCCAGGGCTGAGCAGTCGCGGGTCCGGCAGCGAGAGAGCTGCGTCCGGGGAGCCGGGACTGTAGAGTTTTGGGGCCGGGTGCTTGTGTCTTGGGACACAAGTGGATCACAACCGCTCTGTCCACATGAGGGACCTCCATGTACCCGTGGGCCGCCACACCTTCCAGGGTAGTGAGAGCGGATGAGCGGACGGGTTGGTTCCGGCCAGAAAGGAACCGGGTGGGCGTGGCTATCTTTAGACAATGAAAGCGCTGTCGAAGCATCCAGGGGCGTGGACTGCACAGCGTGCAGAGAGAGAGAACGCCAGCTGGAAACGCGCCGTAGATCCAACAGCAGTGCTTCTTGCCAACAAAGGTGAGTGAAACATTGGTGAACTCAGCTTTGCTGTTGCACAACCGTTCGGCTCTGAAGAAAAATTCTGACTGGCATGCGAATTCTGTCTGCAAACTTGACATTGGCCTTTTCTCAGGTTAAGAAGTACGTTTGGCATCCCAGGAAGACCCCTTGTGTCACTTCATTCGACACAACATCGAGTGAGTGACAGAAGGGGAAATCAGAATTTTTAAATCATCCCTGAATTTCACCAGAAGCCAGTGTAGAGATGCTAAAACCAGGGAAATGTGGTCCCTCTTTCTTGACCCTGTTAAAAGCCTAACTGCTGTGTTCTGAACAAGCTGTAGGTGGGATAACGCAGTTTGGGGCAGACCAATGTACAATGAGTTGCAATAGTCCAACCTAGATGTGATAAGTGAGTAGATAACAATTTCCAAGTCTTGATGGGAAAGAATTTTAATTTCTTTTTGTGATCGATCTAAGGCAAAAAAAGCTACCCTTGACAACAGCACTGATCTGCTTATTGAAAAGTAATGAGGAGTCTAAAATCACTCCAAGACTCCTCACATAATCTTGTACATTCGTCAACAGAGGGCCTAACTGGGCAACCAGGCCAGGTAAGGAGGACATGGATGAACTTAAAATAAGAACTTCGGTTTTGCTTTCATTTATATGCTGTACTTATTGAAAATAGAGCTCAGAGGAAGCATATACTGTGAAAATAACTGTGATGTAAACTAAAGCATATTGGCTTTAGTTTACTGAGAGTTATGACATACAAAGCACTCCAGCACTGCCCTCTATGAATGTATAGCCACCTTCATAGAGGTTAGTCTAAAAACACTACACAGATTGGCTGTGATAGTTTCCTGGTGGCTGGAATAACAAGGTGTTTTTTTAAGGTTAAAGTCCTTCTGAAGTGCCTTGACGGGTGTTTGGCCTGTTGAAATAAGTTTGGGTGGGACTTTTGCCTTTTTAAAAAAATAGCCAATATGCTTTAGTTTACATCGCAGCACAAGGCAAAGCCACACACACACACACACACACACACACACACACACACACACACACACACACACACACACACACACACACACATGTTGTGTTTCCATGTTTTATGGGGACTTTCCATAGACATAATGGTTTTTATACTGTACAAACTTTATATTCTATCCCCTAAACCTAACCCTACCCCTAAACCTAACTCTCACAGAAAACTTTCTGCATTTTTACATTTTCAAAAAACATAATTTAGTATGCTTTATAAGCTGTTTTCCTCATGGGGACCGACAAAATGTCCCCACAAGGTCAAAAATTTCGGGTTTTACTATCCTTATGGGGACATTTGGTCCCCACAAAGTGATAAATACACGCTCACACACACACACACACACACACACACACACACACACCCTGGCTGCTTCTCATGCCAGAGCAGGTGTTCAGCTGGGGAATTTATGAAGCAATCTCAATACAGAGTCCCACTCAGAGGCGTTTCCAGCATTGAAGGACATCCGGGGCTTAGCCCAGACAATTTTATTTTAACACTAGCAACCACTTCTCTGTAGTCCAAAGTTGGTGAGAGGGTATTCTTTGAGTTTTGCTCTTGCTGGGCCTGTTGCTACAGTTCCTAAATCTTCCACTCTAGTACTATCCTCGACTAACTCATCCTCTCTCCTCCCTGAATCATCTGTGATGCAAAAGAACAGATACAGCACATAACTTATTGAAAATCAGCTTCACACAACTAATTCATCAAGTGCTACATATGTCAAATTGTAGACCAATACCACTGAATAAAATGTATTGGGAAGAGCAGATCAGTGGGATTCTAGATCTATCATGATTCTTGAATTTTCATGTACATTACCATAAAGTCATCACAAAAGAGTTATATTATAGTGAGTAAAGTGAGGTAAAAATATATTGAATATAAATAATTTATATTTTTTGACATAAATAGTCAAAAAGATCCTAAGATATAGCAATACATGAATTACTTTAGTCTAAGTTCATTGACACGCCATGGCATCGAACTGTATATAATTCTCATCATCTCTATGAGAAAAATTCATCTGTCAAAATCCTTTCATTAGGATCATTGGGATAAACAATGTTTCAATTTTAACTTTCTCTAAAATAAAGTGACCAGTTTCCATGCCTGATTCTGGCACAGCCGCTGCTGCTGGCTCCTCAGTCTGTTGCTCATCTTTGCTTCACTCTACAAAACCATTTAATCAAGTCAAAGTGTATATTTACTACAAATTAATATCACAAAACTAGTCACACATACATTTTATGCTAATGCTTATTGGTTATCCTTAGCAAAAAACAACACCTGATAAACAAGAAAAGAGCACTCCGAACGGTACTCGAACCCGCGGTCTTCAGCGTGAGAGGTGAATGCGCTAACGAGGAGCTACCAAGATAGGCCTTCACACAAATATGAAAAAGTAAAGAACACTTATTTGTGTTGTACAAAGGGGGGTCTAGAGGGTCTCAGATCCCCTGAAAGCAACAGGAGACCCCCTGGAAAACGAATTTGTGCATTCTTGGTGGGACCTTAGCGGTTACCAAAGCACTTTACACTGTGTCCCATTCAAACACACACTCACACTCATAACCAATGACGGCAGAGCTGCCATGAAAGGCACTAGCCTGCCATTGCGAGCAACTTGGCATGTGGAGACTTGTGGGCTTGGGATCGAACCACCAACCCCATTAAATCATTCGATTCATTTTTACTTCATTTTAAATGCTGCAGTAATGCATATATTCAATTTAACATAAAAATGTGCCATTCTGTTTGGTGTGATTTTCTAAAACCTGATCAGAACTGGATGTGTTTGGATCAGAGCAGCAGTGCTGCTCACTCACTCTTTCTCAGTCTCGCAAAGATTCTTGGGATGTAAGCACAAAATGGTAGGAAAGGTAGAATCATTTTAATGTTATCATAAACAGTGAGAACAAAATGACAGTGAGCTTTTTACCTGTCATCTTTACAATATTTGTATTTTTATTTTGCTCTAAAATGGCATTTAACATTGTTTCTGATGCGTCTGATGAGAAGAACCTTAAAACATATTTTATGTTTTAATATAGCCAATGTATTATAATTTCTTGATTTTAATATATTTATTAAAATATGTATTTAAATATATTTTGTTGTCTGCATTTCCAAAAGCAGTTACTTATGGTCCACGTTCCGATAAAACCACTGTTAATACTAGCCATGATTTGTTGATGAAAATGATTAATAAACATTCTCTATAATTTAATGGGAGTAATCCAAATACTGATGAGAACCACATTTTCCATGGATATTAAAGGAGCATGTCACTGTCATAGAAATATGCCTGACATTAAACAGGGTTATTTAATTGTGTTTATACACAAAAGAATGAAAGTCCATTTTTCTTTTATTCTTATTCACTGCATTCAGTCCATTTGAACTACTAACTTCTTTTGTGTCTGCTTTCTTTGTTTATATATTGCTGTTTCTTGACCCAGACAATGCCAGAGAATAACTTCAGAATTAAGTTGTACCTGACCCAGTCCATTAGCACTGTGCATGCGCAATTTCACTAGGCCCACTTGTGCTTAGGCTTAACACATGCTTGCATGAAAATACCAAAACTTCATGGCCATGCCCATTGACTTTGCTTGTATGACTTATCACACAGCACTACTCTTAAAATAGGGCCCATGGAAACATTTTCTCTCCCTTTTAAAATTTTATAAGCCTATTTATGTTCCTATTCTAACTAAGCATGATAATTAGGTTGGTTGCATTTTATTATTTGAATTTAACATAGATTTTTCCTTGCATGACCCCATCAGAACAGACCTGTGATACATTTCTGGATCGTGACCCATCAGTTAAGAACCACTATGTAAAATTACACATTTAAATAAATTCACAACACACTTATGAGAAAGCAACCATGCATTTATATGTTTTGATATTAAGCCACACATGATTGGGTCGGAGTCTTTAATATGCTATACTATACAATATGTGAGGTGGTGAGTTGCTGAATTGAGAGTTTTCTTTCCAGTTGCATTCAATCCTTCTCCCACTAATCCTTGTACAATTAATTTCCACACAAGGGTCATGTGAACTGCAGGGCAGTTTTTAATGTCGGTTTGAATGCTAGGGCTTTTCTGAGCACTTTATTCTGATGACTTGAGTGAAGCTCCACAGTATAACAGTCATTTTCATTTTGCTTTAAAAGGAAATATATTACTGTGAATAAAATTGAGGTCGCCCATGAGAACACGAGTGCCTGTTTGAACAAGCACTTACAGTGGTTTATATTAATCAATTTTTTTTCTTGAACTTTTTGTCTCAATCATGAGCTCTTAAGAATTCCCATCTTTATTAAGAACTGGCACTAGAGAGACTTGGCTTACGGAAATGGAATATGCCACATTATTTAGTACAGTTGTCAAAATGTCCTAATGTTTGTTTACTCAATAAAAAATGAGTAAAGAAAAAAGCCAAGACTTGAGATATTCAACAGCAACCTATAATGGTGATTTTATAGCCTGTACATTCTCATGGAAACTTGAACAGACTTACACAGTACAGCTTTCATGCTAACTTTTGAAGATTAGTGAAATTTAACAGTATGCCCTAATATATCTGAGAATGATAAAAAACAAAACACAATACATTTAGCCCTGCCCATAGTGAAATCTCATTGATACAAAATCTTGCTTCTTATAAGAGTATATAAACATTGAATATTTTCTGATTGGTTGGGATTGTGTAGTGTCATCCCGAGGAGCTGCTGCAATGTTGGTGTCACTGAATATGGCTTGATCAAAGCAAAATGCAAACAGAGATGCACTAATAAGTGAGGCGAGGGCGTGGTCGAGCGTTCGTCTGGGGAGAGAGGAAGTGGTAAGAGTTTTCACCTGAGATGAATTGCTGGTAATTGCAGTTTCTATGTTTGCGGTGAGAGACGGGGAGATAAAAGGTGCCCACCAAAAGGTGGTCGAGCATTCATCTGGGGAGAGAGGATGTGGTAAGTGTTTTCACCTGACTACCAATTGCTGGTAATTGCTATTTCTGTGTTCACAGTGAGAGATGGGGGAGATAAAAGGAGCCAAGTCCATAGAGTGCTCGAGAGGGAAAGATGCGCGTGTGTGCGCGTGTGTGCGCGTGTGTGCGCGTGCGTGCGCGTGTGTGCGTGTGTGTGCGCGTGTGTGCGCGTGTGTGTGACACCTGAAGCTATTTGTGTGTTGGCCATTGCCGTTGTGAATCTCCACCATTGTGCCTTATGCAAACTTGTTTTTGTTGATGATGTAGCATCTGGATCAATCAGACACATTTATTAATTATTTAATGAATAAGCCAACAGATGTCTCAATACTGTTGCAAGCAGAGGCCCACGCAGGCTCCATTTATGTCTGATCCCCCACTGATCGTCAAACTGTCTATAATTTCACATGTATATCCCCAGGACTACCAGCTAATGTAAAATGATTTAGTATCATGTTTCCTACCAAATTAATCCTTATGTGACATCCTGCACAATGGTATATGTATATAATTCTGACAGCATGCATTGTATGCTTGCTATATTAATCAGGGCATAAAGGGGCTTAAACTAACCCCAATCATGCAAATGAGTCCGCTTCCAAACAAAGGAACATTTCCTGCTTTGAAATTGCACCTTTCTCACTGGTCAAGCCAGACTCGAGAGGAGGGACCTCCAGCAGAAGTCAAAAGACACATCCCGCCACTTACTTACCGGGCCCCCGGTCCGACCATGAGCAGGCTGGTAGGCCTCAACACCTCAAGCCATGTGCAACTTGAGGAGCCATCAAGACATTTTCCTGTGACTGCATCCAGACTCTCTCAACAGTCAAGGCAATTGCAAGTATCGTACCAGTAACTAACTGAACCTAGTTTTAGTATATAATGAAAACCCCTTTTTAACAAAGGTGCTTTTAAATTAAGAGCTTGATGGTTCTCTCAGATGGTCAAAATAACTTTTTTCTTAATTGCATTTCCCCTATTCTGTTCCGGTTTCATTTTATTTTCATTCTTCCCTTTCCCCTTTATGTGTGTTTTGTGTGTAGGTGTATGTTTTTGTTTAGATTATTTATGTGTTCATATTTTAGTTAAATCAACTTTTTTGTACATTCTTGCGAGTTGGTTCTGGTCTGCTTGTAAATCAACATCAGTTTAACTATTCGATCACAGATGCAGGTTAAGAGAGTTATTTTTGTGTGGCCACGAAAAGTATCCTTTCTGAGAATTTATATAAAATCAATACTGAGTGTTCGCTGGACAAACCGATAAATTGATTGTAATATTAATTCAGCTACCTCAAGCTGATTCTATTAACCGATCCAAATTTTCATATTTAATTATAACGAGTTATGATTGATTATTCATGTTTCCCTTTCAAAGATATTTTTGACTGGTATATTTTGATAAATAATCTCATCCCTGTTTCTAAAAGATTTCGCTTCAAAGATATACCTATATGTGTAATATTATTGTCAATAAGCCATGAGAATAATATTACTCCAATAAGAGAATTAATCATAATTCTCTTATTGAAGCTAATTCCCTATAGTTGAAATTGTGAGCTGATTCAAAGAGAGGTTGTATTACGAGTTTAATGATGGAGAATTTTAAAATAACAAATAAGTTATTTGTCATTTATCTAAATTATAACAGTTGTCAAACACGACTGATTCCATTATAAATTTCCTTACATAGTAATGTAGACATAAGACCATTTAATTTAATTCCTAGCTCACACATAATGTTTCCCTTACAAATAATGGTAAAGAACATGACAATTTAACCCATACAGTGTACATTTATCATACCAAATTTGCTACATATATTGTTGTGAGAATCTGGGCACTTTCACTGATTACTGTTTATTTGTGCATTTTGGAACGCGCTGACGTCAATGCATCAATGAAACTGTTTTCATTAGTGTTGTCCCAGATCACAAATCACTGGTGTTGGTTGCTATGGCGAAGAAAGTTACAAAAAAGTCCTATAGATGCCATATTGTAAACACAGCTAATAGCATAAGCTAATAGCATAACACAACACCGCCAAACTAACCAGTTAGCGAACTTTCAATGAACCTCTAAATACGCTACAATGAGAAAAAAGAGTGACACACCTAAGTTGGAATCACTGTCCCCCGCTTCCTCATTTACTGAACCTTTTGACAAAGTGGTTATTTAAAAGATACAGTGGATTCAACACGAATAACCATATATTGTATTTAGAGATAGTTGAAAATGAGTCTTATACTAGAAGCATTGTTTAGCATGGGGGGAAACTCAGTTACCATAGTCATTTGTGTGGGAGAATCCAATAAATTTGGGGTATTTTTAAAAAGACAAACATGCCTAAAAGATTGCTTGTGGTTTAATATACTCAGAGTAAAGCAAAAACTTTTTTACAAGCACTATCGAATACACACCTAATATACAACCCCCACATCACCCCACCCCCAACTACACACATATCACAATGAACACACTGAGTGGTAGGATAATGAAATCTAGAGATGACTGACACTTAATCTGTTTGTGAGCATTGCTGCACTGACAGTCAGTGATCTCTGCACCTGCAGTCTTGGTCCTGGATAGCTTGTTTGAATATAATGAAAACTCTTGATTCTTGAATGATTTGATTGTGTAATAGTAAATTAATTGAATCCCATATTATCCACCATTGTCACTAACACAGTATGTAATAAACATGAGTTGACAACTATGTCGTATGATTTGGTAATTTAGGATTTGCATTGGCCTTCTAATCCACTTCAAAAGAGTCCACAATTAAATCATTAATCTCAGTGATGTCATGGATCCCTTCTGCTGTAATAACAAATTTAAATGACACTCTGAGGTGTGGTTGAGACTTAATTTGAACAGCTGGTCTTCTAAAGCAGCAGATTTAAAACATTTTGGGGCATTTATAAGACATAACAATCTGTTTGAACTGTTTTGATCTGGCCATAAGCCTTAGTAGATTAACTTTATCATGGAACAAATCTTCTTTAACTACGTAAAACCAGTTTTAAAAGGCATTTTCTTTATCTGAAGTACATTTGTCTATTTAGGATTCTAAATTCAGAGGCAAATATCAAAGACGGATGAAAGGAAAAAACAGTCACTCTCTTCCAATTAAATCCAGCTATGCTTAATGATCTAAGAATCCCATCTAGACTAAATTCACTCATTCATCCCGTGCTCTTTCAACACATTCCACACACTTTTTAACATTAGATTAAGCATTGGCTTAGCCAAACAAATTCTGAAATTTACTGTCCAAAATGAGAAACACACTGATTTCTCATCCTTGGCTTTGAGATTAATATATTTTTGGTGCGAAGAAAAGAGATGATGGTGAGGGAAAATATGAAAGTGCACGAACAAGAAACAAGATAATAAATTGTGTCTATCATGGGGGAAAACCACAGACGAGGGCTTCTTTCTTCAGATTCAAGGTTAAACAAAGATAAGGAAAGGAAATGTGTGAATTGTGTGCGTGTGTGTATGGTGAGGGGAGGGGGATTCTTTTGCTGCCAGAAAAGCCAATTTGGACCATTGGACATTCAAACTTCACATCTTTATATCTTGCTCCCAAGCCATCAATTACGGTTTGGACTCTAATGGCCCCTTACCTCTGGGCAGGAGTTTTAAATGTAATTTTCATAGAGAAATAAACATGATTATGATCAGGTGAATTAAATAATAAACAGCAATGGGGAGGAAATAAACATGAAGCGTAGTGGAAGAGTTTCATGAAACATCGGCCCTGTAGCTGTGCAATGGATCACTTGGTTTCTAGAACCAGTGCTACATTTTCTGCTTATTAAGTACCCCCCCACCAGATATGGCCAATTAGGGCTAAGAGATGTTGCAGGATTTTTCTTTGGTTTAAAATCAAAATATGATGTGTAGGCATCTCTGTAACATTACACCATATATACAGTGGGCAGGCCCCCAAAAAGGAATTGTACACTTAAGAATGTCTGAATGTTATTGCATTGGGCAACAATTTCAAATAAAGTGACATTAGCAAACACATAATGCAAGACATTTTCTCAGAACTAACCACATAGTCATTACTTTCCAACTGATACCAAGGCAAATTTTAGTGGATGTAAGAAGTCCAGTGTCCTATAATTTTTGTTTTAATTTTGAACATTATATCTATTGTTTCATAATTTAATTGAAGTTCCTAAATGTAATTTCGGGAGAAGCGAGTCCATCTAATCTTTCAATTAACAGTATAAGCATATAAGTGTGGCACTAGTGTAAATTAAAGTCATGAAAACGGAAGACCCCCCTTCCCCCACTTTAAAATTTGAGACTATAATACTTCTATATTCAGAGTAATCTATTCAAACTAAATTTCTGAAAGCACTTGAAGAGTGTCTTGGACTCCTGTCTAGTTGCCTTAATAGAGATCTGCAAGAATGGTATTTATTCATGTGTATACCGTGGCATAAATTATCCAAACCGCTAGAGGGAGCTCTCGCCAAGGTCTGCTCAAGAACGCGTAATATAGCAGTTAATGCAGAGACGAGCAGATAAATAACACACCGAATTGATATGCTCCATTTGTGATTGACTTTATACTGTCATATCTGTCATGCAGGTAAGATTGCTTACGGTTATTACAAGTCAAAGGGGTCCAGGAACAGTTATGTTTAGTATTTTGTTGTGTTAAGTAGGTTTTGAGCACTAAAACTGTATTGTTATTACTCGTGGATAGAGCGTGATCATACACAACGGTAATGAAAGCTTGTACGTGAAACGAGAATCGGTATTGCGCAAAAGATATGGAAATACAGTATGCACAGAAATGTTTATTTAGTTGTTGTGTGATATTGATGGGTAAATTAATAGTTTAAGTGACGCGAGTTCAGTAACGCACGTGGAGTTCGCGGGTGTCCGCCATTTCGTGCAAATTGTATTCAGCGGGGGCATTAGAGTGAATGGAAACTCAAACGACGTGATTTGCTCGATAATTGTATAAAAGAGTCGTGAAATGTCACATTAGGGAACATTAAAGTGTTATGTGTTATTTAGAGTAAACAAGTCATGCTGGAAAAGGGAATGTACTCTGGAAAGTGGTTAACAGACAAAGGGAAATGTATGGGTTCAAAATAAATGTAACAATGGTTATTTGTTATTCTTTACTTTATGTTATGGATCAAGATAGATGTTCACGTGTTTGATATGTAAACTGTATTTGCAAGTGAATGTTAATTTAGTTTAGTGAACAACAGGGAATGTTATACTGAGCAATTGAAAAAATGTCATACTGAATTTGATAAGAATATAGCAGTTAATGCAGAGATGAGCAGATAAATAACACACCGAATTGAGATGCTCCACTTGTGATTGACTTTATACTGTCATATCTGTCTTGCAGGATTGCATGCAAAACCCCTTTATGTGTTGCACCAGAAACGACGCCTGCTCCTTTCTACATGTGTAACATAAGCAGCTGTTTACCTCTTCCAGCATTCAGCCCCGCCCATCGGCGACAGATCCTCGTGTTGTCTTATTACTCCGGTTATTACTATCAGTTAAGCTCTTTTATCAAAATCATTGTTATTCAATGAAAGCTGCCGCAGCAGCTCATTGCGATAATGGAGGCTGCCATTTTAACTGTGGTTTTTTACCCCGCCTTTCTTCCATTTGAATCATTACTCGCCAAAGCAGATCCTATTACGTTGAGGCTTTTATAAACAAAACCATAGTTGAAGAAAAAAATATTTTTTTAATTTGTGCTTAAATACAAAGCACAAATATAAATTAATATACAGAAAGAAAAGTCTCATGAATGAGAAGTGCTCATAACTGCTCTGAATGTATCCAGTGCTTTGAAGAAGTTTGCACAAAATCAATTTGGGCAACATTCCAAGCTGCTTCAAGGTGAGGAATAGGAGAGAGGATTTTGAGCAGTGGGTGATGAATTACTTATGTGGGTTAAATTTTAGATCAGGCCTGTTTATCAAGAGAACATAATGTACCATAAATTCCAACTCCACTTTCTGACTCTTAGATAGCATTTTATTCAATTCGGTTGTGCTTTTTCTTTTGATTAAAAGCCACTCAGCACAGTCTGACTTGTGGAGAACTGCTCTCCTTCTCTTAACTTATATAAAGCCTTATTCTTCTCATACCTAGCCATAGAGTTAGAAGCAATGTAGCCTGTGGGTTGGGTAAACTGTCTGTGGAATTCATAATGTTTAGTTTAACCTTAGATGAAAGGATCTCTCTCAGAAGTAATATAGCTGAATCAACTTTAGATATCCAAATACTGTGACTGTAAGTTGTCTCCAAGTACATTTAATAGAAACATATGAAGATGTCTGAAAAGTGAATGAAATGAGAAGTTGGGCTGAACCAAGATGTTTTGAATGAAACATTTTTATTACTCAAAAGTTTCTCTTTTATAGTTCAGCAGACCTAATGGAGCTGTCTGTTGTCTTTCATTTAAGGGTAAGCTTGGTCTCCGATGTTTCTCTTAAAATTGCTTTGGGGGAATAAAAATATACTAAAATGAGACTGTTGTTGACATACAATATTAGCAGGGCTGTGCCGATACAATCATATCGATATATTGTAGGATTGCACTGATACATTGGTCTTTGATATTATAAGCAGGAAATAAGCAGATTGTCCTTTTCAAAACATAGCAAAGCCCAGGTGATGATCTCCTCTGACATGCGAGCCGAGAACGAGGAATCCTCCTCCAAGGGAACTGGGTTACAATAACAGGCGAAGGCTGTTACCATACCCTACCCTGTTTGGCCAATGTGGCGCTATCAGTAAGAGGCATGTCCCTTGCTGGCGAACTCTGGCCAAGGCTTCCGGGAGCAGAGAAACCGGAGGAAATGCATACAGGCGCATTCTGGGCCATGTATGTGCCATCGCGTCCAGACCCAGGGGGACTGGGTGACTCAGAGAGAAGTAGAGGGGACATTGCACTGTCTGTTGGGAGGTGAAGAGGTCCACTTCTGCTCTGTAAAATCTTAACCAGATTTGTTCCACTACCTCGGGATGGAGTTTCCACTCCCCCGTCGGTATTTTCTGTATGGACAGTAAATCTGCTCCCACATTCAGGCATCCAGTTATATAAACTGCCCTGATTGACAGGAGCTTGCCTTGGGCCCAAAGAAGAATCTGCCGTGCCAGTCTGTTGAGCTGGCGTGAATGTAGACCTCCTTGATGGTTTATGTAAGAGACTACTGATGTGTTGCCCACCTGCACCAGGACATGGCAGCCTCGCAGATACTGGAGGAAGTATTTCAGAGCCAGAAATAGAGCCATCAATTCGAACCAGTTGATGTGCCAATCAAGCTGATGACCCTCCCATTCCCCTTGAGCTGGATGACCACTTAAGATTGCTCCCCAGCCCGTCAGGGAGGCATCTGTCGTTAGAAACTTGCGATGGCAAGACGCACCTAGAGTGGGACCCAAAGTGAGGAACCGGGGTCTGAACCGCATAGAAAGGGTACGAAGCGCGCGGCGTGTAACCCTGTAGCAGACTTTCTATATGAAAGTGCGCATCCATGAGATCGATCGTGACCAACCAATCGTGATGTTGGATTTGAGACACGACCGTCTTTATGGTTAGCATCTTGAACTTGAACGCTCTCTGAGCTTTGCTTTGTGGGCTGCTGAGGGCGACGAGCCGGTCACCAGTCTCTGCGAGGGGGAACGCGATTCGCCACTCTCTGTTTTTGAGCCTCCCTTCTAGAAGGACCGGGGCGGGGCTGGGTGGCCGGCGGCCACTCCCCTTTAGTGAGGCGAGGGAGGAATTGCCCGAAGGCTTCCTCATGGCTTTTCACCTCCTGGAACCTGGTGATAACAGTGTTCATGGCGTCACCAAATAGGCCAGAAGGCAAAACCGGGGCATCAAGGAGGAACACTTTGTCCCTGTCTTTGATGCCCGGTCTAACTGTAGCCTGGCCACAGCCAGAGTAACCACCTCAATTCATCAACCGCTTTGTTATTGTGCATGGACTTTTCAGAGGTGGGTAGCTCAAACTCCTCAGACTCAAGAGATTCAGTGTCCCCCTCATGAACCGAAGAGGCACCGAAGCGCGCTTCAGGCTCACGAGAAGGACCAGTTGGATCTGGGGAGAGAGCGAGCAATAGGGACGGACCCGTCTCTCGCTCCTCAGCCAGATCCATGCGAGAGCCCCATGATGAGTGTGCGCTGGCTCTTGGAAGTAAGCGCGATGAGTGTGAAGCATTTTGACTGTAAACAGATCGCAATGCTCGCACCCGCCCTAACGCAAGAGAATCATGCTCTTCCCCGAACACAAAACAAAACTGGTGTGTGTCCATTTCAGCCATAGAGCATAAACACGGGAACACACACTGCTTGCTTTGCTTCACACTCATTTTTGAAAAGGAGAAAAGGTTTTCTGCGCACTGCCTAACAAATTCTAATTCCTAACAGAGGAAAAGAATGTTCTGACCGCTTGAGAAGCACAACACACACAGAGTGGTCTGAAGACAAAAGACCTGATGATGCACCTGTGATGCATCTATTTATAGCCCTGCTACAGGTGCATCCTGATGATGTCACCAGCAGAGGCTATAAATTCTATATCTAGATATATATTCTATATTCTGTATCTGCTTGTAAGAAGATTGTAAGATTTCTGCCAGTCAAAATGTATAAATACTTTAGATTCATGTATCAAAATTGTATTAATCTATTTGTGTATTCATATATAACGTGTCATATCATGTGGTGGTGTGCAATGTCCAGCCCAAAAAAAAAAATTATATATACAGCTATAAAGTTAATGTAGTTAGCATAGCCCAAATTATTTGGTCTTGGAAGTATTTGATGAGCGTTAATATTGACTTTTGATATCTTGTTTTTGGTTTCTTGGCAAATCTGAACGTAGTTTGGGAGATTAAGAGAAAAAATCTGAGAGACTTTATTTTCTCATCAGTTAATATCATAGCTGTCTAGTAAAGAAAAACAACTGAGATATTACTGTAAAGAGATCTAATTTGTGATTTTTCTTTCCTACGGGCCACAAATATTTTGTGCTTACGTTGACTGCTGTGTTTTGCCAGAGGAAAGATGATTTCGGTTGGATTTTGTCTCATGCAAAGCAAAATTTGACATGCTAATTTGAACTCTTTAAGCTAATTCTGGTTCCTAGTGTCAAAGGAAGTGAGTGCACACAAAGGCAAAGACATAAAAGGAAAGTGCCTCTTTTGCAACCGCAAAGCTGTGACGCAGTATGATAATTAGTGTAGAGAATTAGCGGGTGCAGCTATAGATGAGGAGCATTTAAATTTATCATGAGGCACACCTGGTAAAATGGAAAATGTTATTAGAGCTTCAATGACATGAATGAAAAAATAGAAGGAATGAAAGTGGCTTTGGATGTGGTCCAACTCAAGGTCCACAATGATCCATCCATCCATCGTCAACCGCTTATCCTGTGTACAGGGTCGCGGGGGGCTGGAGCCTATCCCAGCTAACATTGGGCGAAAGGCGGGGGACACCCTGGACAGGTCGCCAGTCCATCGCAGGTCCACAATGATAAAGTTGCTAATTATTAAGAAGTGAATTGAAGCTCTAGGCAGTTCTTACATTGTGAAGTTAACAAACCCAGGTGTTTGCAGGCTTACGTGTGGGACAGGGAAAAACACCATTTAAAACAATGCAGTGAATGGAACAGTAGTTTGGCAGGTATTTATGGTTGACCTCTTTAACAATCTGAGGTCCTCTCAATCAGTAAAGTACCCTCAGTTGATAAAGATCCAAAATGGGCATTGTCTGAGCCTGCGCAGGTGTGCCTGTCAAAAACTCATGCAAATCTGCTGTCATCAGAGCAGACAATCTCAGCAGCCACATCGGATGGATCCAGCAAACCACAGAACAGCAGGCTAAACTAAAATCGACTTCTGCCTAAGTGACAGCAAGACATCATTGAGTTACCTAACCATTATTATACTTCTCTCATAAACACACACACACACACACTAATTTGCCTGTACGCATAAGCTATGGGTCCTCTGTGAAGTGTCTATTTTTGTGCCACTAGTGGCATCCAACATGTTTGAAAAACTAACATACCATACCCCATCTACCATTGTTGAAGAAACTGGAAGGCCCACCCCAAATTTACACCATTGTTTGAGCAAGAAGTTTACATTTCATACCCAAGGGCTCAAAGATTTGGCTGGTTATCATTTGGCTGGTTTGCTGCTAATGGCAGATGATGTAATTTCACCATTCTGGGGGCATAAAGCATCTTTCTTTATTGACGGCCATTTAAAAGTAGAATTCTGATGAAATAATATTGCAACAAGCAACAAAGTAAGATTTTAGTTCTCATAGAGACCACCAATCAACAATAAGAATTTAAAAACATCAGTGATCAAATTTGGTTTCCTTGTTCCAAATACAAATGACTGACATATGTCAATAACCTGCAATGCCCTTCTCTTGACTCATTGCAAACCCTGGTATCTGTAACCCGCACAAGAAGAGACAGTCACAATGTAAGTCAAAACTGCGTTTTATTGCAGGCAGGCAAAAGTACAGCAAGGCAAATCCAGAAGAAGAATGGTCAGGGTGAGTGATAGGTCAAAAGCCGGGGAATCAAGATATAAACAAGGGGGGCAAATCCAAAGAGAGAGGTCGAGGAAGGCGGGGGGTCAAAGCCGGGGTAATCAGAATCAAAGCAACGAGATACTAAACAGGGGAGCTAGGGGAACACTAGAGTTGGCAAGCTAAGGGGTAAACAAGAGGAGAGCAAAACTAGATGAGACTAGCGGGGGGCAAAGACACGGGAAACTAAACACAATAACCAACCAGCGGGAGACGAATGTGCTGTGATATTTAAAGAGACGAGTGCAGGTGTAAACAATGACAGGTGATAGGGATGAGTGCAGGTGTATACAATGAACAGGAGTGCAGATGACGCGAGTGCAGGTGTACATAATGTTCTGGCGATAGAAGTGGGCATGTGAGCCCGAGGGGGGGAGATAGTGTACGAGCATGTGAGCTCGTAGGAGTAAAACGAGCGTGCGAGCTCGAGGGGGCAAAACGAGCGTGTGAGCTCGAGGGAGCAAAACGAGCGTGCGAGCTCGAGGGGGCGGAACGAGCGTGCGAGCTCGAGGGAGCAAAACGAGCGTGCGAGCTCGAGGGAGCAAAACGAGCGTGCGAGCTCGAGGGGGCAGAGCGAGGGAGCGGGGTTCGTGACAGTGTCTCTCTTTCTGTGGTGTGCAAAAGTTATTTTCCTGTTAAAATCGTGGTTAGGTTTAGGGTTTGGGTAAGGTGTTAATCTTATGAAAAATCTAAAGAACTCCTGTTCAAAACCTGATATTTCTCTTCCTTCAAAATTAAAATTATGGTTTTGGAGTTAAACTTTATTGTTAGGTTTAGAACTTGTTAAAACATTGTTCATTGGTTCATTTATTTTTCTCTATGGGAGTAAAAGACGTTTTTGTTTGTACAAGTCAACTTGTAAGATTTCTTACAATTTCGCCATCTTGGACCTATTATTATGATTCCCATGTGACCGGGTTGGATAAGATAAAGATAAAGTTTGAGAAGCAATTGGTGTGCAATGTCTATTGAAAGCTTTATTCACAGACCTAGATGACATGCCTTCATTAAACGTATTTCTCATTCTTTGACTGATCTTCATGTCTAACATACTTCCTATTAAAACAAAGCCCACAGGCAGCATGAAGAGAGAGAACTGAGTACAGAAAGTTAATCACTTGTCACTTATGTGTTTATGTCACAGAGCTTGACTGTGAAGGCCCTAGGCTTCAGTCTTCACTCTTGTGTTTTATCAGTTGCCTTGTGGGGTCCAGTACTACTCTTTGTTGCGTAATAACCTAAAACCATGTTTTTGTTATAAAGAGATAGATCACAAAGACCAAAGAGCCTAGTTTCTGACATGCAGTGTGCAAAGTTTTACAGTGTAACTTTGTTAAAAGAAGAGGAGGGAAGACACAAGGTGATTTAATTGGTCAAGAAAAATAATCTCTCTCCCTCACCACATCTAATATATAAGTACACAAGAAAGCTGAGGCGGGGAACCAGATGAGAAACTCCAAGTATTTATTGATCCGTCCATGACAGACAATCAGGACAAATATTGTTAGGTATGTATTTAGTGATACACTGAAATGCCATTAAGCAGTTTTAAGACGTGATGAGCCAACAGCGACTGTCAGCATTAGTTTCTAAAATTGCCTGTTCAGATTTATCACTTGATGAAATCGATGGGCTGAATAAGAAGAGATTAACTGGCCTTTCTACACACTAAGAAACTAAAGCAACCTCACTTATTCAGAGCCATCACAGCAGCGGTGTTGAATCCAGGCCCAGACAACCATTATAAATGTATTTGGGTGAAAAGTCGCTCACCACTGCTGTGCACCACTTACGTATTTCTCACAATTTGGAAAGTAAATGCAGAAAAGCTAAACCCATCATATACTTACAGTACAGTGTAGTCTTAAGTCTAAATGTCATTGCATTAGATACAAAATATCAAACCACAGTAAGTGTCAAACTGCAAACAAATAATGCTAGAGATTAAATTAATTTATTTAGCTAACTTTCCTTTTGTATTCCACTGAAGTTAGAAAGTCATAAAGGTGGAACTTGAGGGTGAGTAAAAGATGAGAGACTTTTTCCTTTTTAGGTGAACAAACCCTATAAGCATGCTTTAGGTGTCCAAATACATTTTAGGGACACTGTATGTACTGTATAAAGAATTTATAGAACTATATGGGCAAACACTATATAGACAGTGTGATGCTGTGCTTTGATACTCATTAATAAAAGAGGAAATACATTTAATCAACTTTCACAAGCAATAAAGTTCACATTTCAATGATGGCAAATTCCTCCTGATGGCTGATTCCCCCATGTGCACAGCGCATCATTTGAATAAAACTCCCATCACAAGCTCTCCATGAAGGCCATCATCAGTATGAATGTTTGCAGGATATGGTGATGTCAGAGTTATGATAGATCTGCTTTGTTTCTATGGCACTCTGGAGAGAGAGGTAGCTGTTTGTGTTGCAAGCCATGGCCATTCTCTCAGTGTCATCTGTGGTCATGCAGATCTGCTTATTAATATGCATGTGTGAAGAAGCCCATCTACTTTCACAAGTGCAATCAGTGCACATGGGTGGAGCTGAATGGTATTAAGTAGTGAATTAAGTACTCTTGAAAGACCTCTGATTTATCTGGTAATTATTTTATGTCCTTTCTATTACATTTTGGACACCTCAAACCCTAGGAAATATTACATAATGGTTACTTTTTATGCAGAATTGTTTCAAGCAACAAGACTATGCTCACATGAAACTTAAATTCCACTTCTGTCACTCAATCAATATTGTGCCAATGTAGTGACACTAGGTGGGGTCGATCTCGAGAGCCCGAGACACCTTCAGATCTTTGAGAAAAGGCCAATGAGAATTGGAGAGTAGAATTTGCATGCCCCTGACATACTGGTATAAAAGGTAGGCTGCAATGCGGATTCATTCCGGTTTTTTCTTTGGAGCCGGATGGTTGAATTTCAGCGAACTGAATACTACTATGAATCCATTCACCTCTTCAGATGCGTATGCTGTTTGATATATGGCGCATTCCAGCGGCTTTCTCTCCCTCTGCATGCCAGTGCAGACTACACCCCTGGGTGCTTCAACAGCTCTAAAAGAGTGTATTTTCTCTAAAAGAGTAATATTTCCTATATTAGAGCAAGCACATTGCGTTGAACGTCTTTTTAAAGACACATCTTTTTAAAGACACGTTTGTTTAAAGAAGACTTTCCGTCTTTGTGCAGTTCCTGGGTGCGATTGTTACCTCTCCACCTCTCCACGATCACTTCCTTACCAGTCTGGGCAATAAATACATTGAGGAAGCGTTCGTAGATGGTTCATGTTCTCATTGCGAGAGCATGACCATGGCAAAGTTGCGGTCGTGGCTTTTCTTCTTTCGAGAGAGAGCCACATCAGCTGTCCCCCCTACTGGTCCTTCTACCTACGGGTACTAGGCCACCTCGGTTGATGCTGAAGGAGATTCGGGGGCTTCAATGGGTATGGTTCTGCTCTGGAATGAGACAGACAGCTCACCTCAGTGCCAGCCTAATATCTATTTTGGAGCTCACGGGTTGGATGAGAAGTCAGTCACTGCGTTCGAATAGCTTCTTGGTGATGCTGGACGCCGAGGACTTGATCAGGCTGGCACTTTTGAGTGTGCCAGCCCGGTCTGAGCCCGACACGGAGCTGACCGCCATGCTTGCCCCGGTTCGTGGGTTCGGCGCACCACTCTCAGCCACACCCTCCCCTCCAGTCGCCTTGTTCCTGTAGGTGCACTACGAGCTTACAAGGTCCTGGGGGGCACCTTTCACTGCCCAAACATGATCCTTCTATCATGTAGACTAGCTGATTCTAGCGCACTCTTGAGTGTTACTGTGTGCACACAGGGACCTGATGCTCACGCACCTCAGCCGTTTAGGGCTTCGGGTCAAGTGGGAAAAGTGCAAGCTCTTACCATATCTTCAGAAGCAATATGATAAGTGTGGGTGAGAAGTAGATCAATATTTAAGTCCTTTTTCAAGTGATATTGAAAGTGGAGATTTATGGTAAAAAAGGACTTAAATATTGATCTTTTTCTTAACGACAACTATCACATCGCTTCAGAAGATAAAGATTAAACCACTTAAGTCTTATATATTACCTTTTATGCTGACTTTATGGGATTTTTGGAGCTTTGTAACTACCAATAAAGCTTAAAATAGTTGTGTTTATCACAGCACTCTGTTTTTAACTGTAGATACCTGCTGCTATACTGCCATCAGCTTTGATTTGATACGAAGAATCTGCCAAGAGAAGAAATGCAAATAAATAGGAATATTTATCAGTAGGGAGCGTCTCATTAAGAGAAGCTGTCTGTCGTTGTAACTGATTTCCAGACCTCTCGGTGTGGTGGTGCAGAACCTCGTCTTTCATTCTAATCTTTAAGACCTAATCATTCTCGTTTTTAATTTATATTTGGGCTGAACTTAGTCATCAATCAAAGCAGCCTCCTCATTCTCCTAGCCCTTTCAACTTTTGAAGAAAGACACAGAATATTCACAGCTGACTGACTAAGCCAAATATGCACTGCCACAACTGACAATGACAAATGAAAATGATACAGAACTACTCCCGATCAAAGCTATCACATGATTTTGAAGTGACAAAAGGATACAATAGTTTCATTGCCCTGCGGAAGAAAAAAACAGCTTTAACCAGTCTAAGTTGGTTTGCTGGTCTTAACTGATTTAAGCTTGACTAGCTGGTCTCCCATCGTGGTCTTGCTGATCTCCCAGCCCAACAATTGCCCATAATGCCTCTAAAATGAGCAAACCAAACCAGCCTGACCAGGCTGAGAGACCTAAATAAGACCTAAGCATCTAAGAGAGTTTATGCATTAAAAAAGCTAGACAACAAATGAAACAGAAACCAGGTGTCTCGAGATTTTAAATTGACATGGCATCTTGAAAATGTGAAGCAAAATTAAACAGCCAGATATGGCTTAATGATCAATGACGTCTGTGTAGTGAAAGTTTACATAAAATGGATACAAATAACGTAATTGAACAGCCCCTTAGGCTACTTTAAACTTGTTTTTTACTTTTTTTTCTTCAGTTTGGTGACCTGAGCATAGCTGGACCCAACAAACTGTTGGGTTTAGGGGTGGGTTCGGGACAGTTTATAATGTATAAAAGGTTGGTAGTTAATGAAAACATAAAATATATATATTTTTTTTTAACATAACTAATTTTGCGCACATGCTCATACTAAATTTTTGAGTAAGAGTTTAGCGAGCTATTAAAAATGAATTATAGTACATGTGCATCTGGGAGGGAGACAGGAAGGACAGCTGATCATCCTCGCAGTGGCAAAACACCTGCACAGGATCGGTACATCCGAATATCACACCTGTGGGACAGGTACAAGATGGTAACAACAACTGCTCGAGGTACACCAGGAATCAACAATCCCTCCATCAGTGCTCAGACTGTCTGCAATAGGCTGAGAGAGGCTGGACTGAGGGCTTGTAGGCCTGTTGTAAGACAGGTCCTTGCCAGACATCACCGGCAACAACCCACCTTCGCTGGACCAGACAGGACTGGCAAAAATTGCTCTTCACTGATGAGCCATTATTTATTCTCAGCAGGGGTGATGGTCGGACTTGCGTTTATCGTCAAAGGAATGAGCGTTACACCGAGGCCTGTCCTCTGGAGGTGGAGGGTCCATTTCCAGTGTCTGATGCACAAGCATCCCTGGAGTGCTCTTAATTTGCAATGTAAATGTATTTCCCCTTCTGTCACTCACTTGATGTTGTGTCAATGTAGTGACACTAGGGCACACCTCTATTCTTTTGAAAAAAGGCCAATGAGAATTGGCGAGTGGAATTTGCATGCTACTCCCCCGGACATACGAGTATAAAAGGAGAAGGAATGCCCACGCTCATTCAGATTATTTCTTCAGAGCAGAGGATTTGTACTAGCAGCAAGCTGAACACTACTGCGGTTCCATTCAACTCTTAAAAAGCAAATGCTGCTGGATGTTCAATAGCGCTAAAAGAGTGTACATTCCTGATAAAGTGTATATTTTCTCTATTAGAGGACACACACTGACATTGAACGTCTTTTAAATACACGTCTTCATAAAGATGCCTTTCCGTCTTTGTGTGATTCCTGGATGCGGCCATTATCTCTCCACCTCCGATGGGCACTGCCTCACGTGTCTGGGCAGCGATCACACTGAGGCAGCGTTTTTGGATGTTTCATGTTCTCATTGCCAGAATATGACCATGGCAATGTTGCGGTCACAGCTTTCCTTCTTCCGAAGCGGGAAAGCCACTCTAGCCACCCCCCCCCCCCCCGCACTGCGCCTTCAACCCACGTGTATGAGGCCAGACCGGCTGGTACTGGAGGCGATTTGGGGAGTTCAATGGGCACGGTTTCGCCGGGTAATCCATCCGGTTCTGAAATGAGACCAGCCCGCCTCATTGCCAGCATTATGTCTCTTTCAGGATGAGTCCCCCCCTCCCCCCCGTTTCCTTTCTTCCCGGCGGTGCACGACGAACTGTGCCTGCAAAACGCTGCCACCTTTTGGGACCATCCGGCCCTCCCCTCCAGAGCCTGTAGGACTATGTTGTCTCTGGTGACCAAAGCCTAAAGTGCCGCTGGACAGGCCACCTCCGCCCTGCATTCCATGGCCCTCCTGCAGGTACACCAGGCCAAGGCACTAAAAGACCTGCACGTGGGTAATCATGATCCTGATGTGCTGCAGGAGCAGCGCTCGGCAACTGACCTCACCCTCCGGGCAATGAAGGTCAAGGCGCGAGCACTCGGACAGGCGATATCCACCTTGGTGGTCCAGGAGCGCCAGCTGTGGCTGAATCTGGTCGAGATGAGGGATGCAGACAAAGCATGCTTTTTCAACACGTCCATCTCCCAGATGGGACTTGTTGGCGACACCGTTGAAGACTTCGTCCAGCAGTTCTCGGCAGTGAAGAAGCAGACGGAGACCATCCAGCACATCTTGCCCCGGCACGCCTCAAGTTGCCACACCACGTCTGCTCATCGAGGGTGTCCCCCTGTGGCAGCAAAAGCCCAGGCGGCTCTGCCTCAGCCCGAGCGTAGAGCCCCCCGCAGGAAGCTGACGCCTCCCGTCTTCTTGGTTACTGTTGTAACCTCCGTCCCCTGATGGAGGGAACAAGATTTTGTGTCCCTCTTGCCACAATGTTGTACTAGCCGCTGAAATGGCTGCACAAAACCTGAATGAGAGTGGGCATTCCTTCTCCTTTTATACCCATATGTCTGGGGGATTGACATGCAAATTCCACTCGCCAATTCTCATTGGCCTTTGTGAAAATACTGCATGTTATTGCACCCCAGCTTGTTTTTGATACTCTTTTTGTTTTGCCTTTTACTGCTGTTGGTTGTGCTTTTATCTTATGATATCAAATAATTTCAATTTATATTTCTAAGTTGGAAAACAATTTCACTATACACAGAAAAGCACATAATAATACACAAATAAATCAAATAACTATAAATTTGTATGTAGGCTATACAGTATATGGTAATAAAAGATAATGTGTTTACGTGAACACTCCTACACTCATATTAGCTTCAATGCTTAACATTTTATTGCATATTATGAATTAGTTTATTAGTTAGAGTAATAATAAAGTATAAAATGTTTTTATAGTAGCCTAATAAAAGTAACATTATTGTCACCTATTAATTTAAATACATCAAGTTACCATAATTACCAAGTTAGCAGTGTACTCTACACCATGCCTGCAAGAAATATACCCTGATGTACATTTTGTAAGTTTATGTAAGACTATAAATACAACAGTTCTTACACATTTTACATATGTATTATATATATAAATGTAAATACATTTTAGGGATCGGGTGCATGCTTTTTTATTTTTATTTTATTTTGTCTTTATTTTTTTGGCATTACTACACTACCGACACTACTACACCACTGGTTAAATCTATATCTTCAGAAGTGATATGTTCAAAAACAAATGTAGAAGAATGTGAAAGTGAAAGTGGGATTTATCATAAAAAAGATTTAAATATTGATCTCTTTCACACCAACAGTTATTATATAACTTCTTAATAAATGGATTTAAACATCCATTTTATGCTGCCTTTATATGCTTTTTGGACCTTCAAAATGTTGGGACCCATTCACTAGCATTGTGAGATATTCTTTTAAAAATCTTTGTTTATGTTTAGCAGAAGACAGAAAGTATGGCATGAGAGTAAGTAAACAATGACAGAATCTTTATTTTTGGGTGAATTATCCTTTTCAGTATGGTACAGGTTGAGTTACAGTGTCTAATTTACAGGCAGGCTGAAGCTTAACCTTGATACTTGTGCAGAAAAAAAAGTTCTAAAATACTTTGAGAAATCTATTTATTTGCATTCATCTCAATGGCAGTTGCTCAGCTAGCACATGCAGCCCCAGAAGTCCCAAAATGTCAAGAAATCATCCTTAAATTTTACACTAGATTCAGTGTCTAGTGAAGCCAACCATTTAAATAGGCAAAATGCATAGTTAATATGTAAAATAGTTAGACTTTCCTGGGCAATGTTGCTTGAACTAATTTGCCTCAGAGAGAGCAAATTAAATGACAAGCCTTTCTAAAGCCTGAAATGACATCTCTAACCCTCCTTTAGTGGTACACTGAATCCAGCCAACAAATCTCCTTGAAATCAAATCAAAGCAATCTCTGTAGGGACCTCAGGGTCACTGCTAATTGTTGGACTGACAACCCTAAGGCTTATAATTTTTGGTTGAACTATCCCTTTAAGACGCAATCTAGATCCATGGCTCCAAACATCACAGTTGTCCCTGACTTATATTTCACAGCTGAAACTGGTCATTAAAAATTGCTCTAGTGATGACAGTGCGATTTGTTTTCTGCCTATTTCCTTTTTTTTGTTGCCTTTTTTGACACTTTAGACACAACAATCAGACTGGCAACAGTGTAAAGAGCCTGCGACCAAATGAAGAAAAACTACTTACTTAAACAGGTGGAGAGAGGAGGCTTAATGACACTGCGGGGGAGTGGAGGCATTGAAAAGACATGTGGAAATGTCAAAAATGAATAATAGTTGGAGGATGACATTAATCAAGAAACATGTTTGTCTCTTTGTGTTTGCAGGTCCAAAAGGAAAAGTGACAGATAAAGGTGGAAAACTGATTTTGAACTTTAATGTAATTGTAAATTGTAAATGTATTTCTGCTGCAGTGTGAAAATATAACAGACTGTTCTCTCCTCAGAGATCATCTAGATTGCAGAGAGGTCATGATGAACATGGCCATGCATGAAATAAACAAAGACCAGATCAAACGGAAATCATTTTTCTTTTTTCCAAACCACTGCACTTCTGTTCAAACCCATTCAGCTCTTCTGCATGTTCGGTCATTTTCATGCTTGTGAATTGTGTCTCCGGGAGCTTGTCTGACTCCTCTGAAGTGTGAACAACCGCATTTGAAAGACGAGGCATGAATTAGTGTCATGGTTAAAGAAAAGGGCCACAGAGTGTTGGATTATGATTGCTGTGGGCATGCTTTACCACACTCTGCCACTGCAAAACAAACTCAGGGGCCTTCAGCAAGAGCAAAGAGCATGCAGAATACACCCACACCCCCACAAACCAAGTTCTCAGAGGGGAGAACTGCAGAAGAGATATGCTGCCATAGTGATTTCTAGTGATTTGATGCTGCCCTTTTTATTTCACACATTTTGAAAAGGTGCAAAATAAATATTTCTGAGAGCCAAAGCCTCTTCATGGATGATATATTTCATATTTTGCACTTGTTATAGACAGTAGTCTGTAAAATCAAAGGGGATGGTGAGGTCACTTTTTATAATTCTATACTCATCATGGTTTTGACTTTTATAGAAATTCTTTCAAAGTTATCTCTGCTAATTCATGCTCCGTTTCCTCAAAGGAAAGGTTCACCCAGAAATAAATATTCTGTCATAGTTTACTCACCCTTGTTCCAAACCTGTGGAACACAAAATTAGATTTTTGAATGAACATCATAGTCTGTCTTTTTAATACAATGGTAGTGGATCACATAAAAGTTTAAATAAGAACCCAAAATATCGAATCGTGCATCATATTCTAAGTCTTCAGAAGACATAGGATGGGTTTCTGTGAGAAACAACCCGAAATTGAAGTAATTTTCCTGTGATAATCTTGACGTCTGTTGCTCATTCATGAATTTGCATTATTTAGCGCTGAAAACAATGCAAGATGCTGAAAAAACATTGAGCTATGGTGCAACGAACAGAGAGAAACACCTGATTCATTTGAAAAGTACTCCCAAAACCTGAAATAGATGCATCATATCAGAGAGACATCCAAAATGTGAATGTTAGTGTGCTCTAGGAACAGGGTTGGAAAACTGTTCTAGCACATGCTTATATAGAAAAAGTATTGAAAAACAGCGTGAATGGAGGAAAAAGCATGTTTGGTGTTAACAGTGTTGGGGAAGCTACTTAGAAAGTGTAGTTTGACAAGCTACAAGCTACTCATAATTTTAAGTAGTTAAGCTACAGTCCAGCTACTCTTTTGAAAAAGTAGTTAGCTACACCACAAGTTAGTATCAAAAAGTATCTAGTTAAATTGAAGCTACTTAATGAGATAATATATTTTTTACATACAACAGTATAAAATAAAGACAAAAAAGATCAGACGCCCTTTTTAAACTATACTTCACAATTTTCAGTCTTGCTGTGGCCAGGTGTAGCCTACTTCCCTAAAGATCCATGACAAACTCTCCTTGGGCTGGCATTTTTTGTTCTTGTCACATAATATTTAGTGTGGATAATACGTGATTGAAGACTCAGGGCTTGTTTCTACCATCACCTGGGTGGACATGAAAGTGGCAGCTTTACAGGTCACATACAGAGGTTGCTCTACAAATATTTGTTCGCTTTGTTCAGGTCCAAAAAAATTGGACGGATGGTCATCCTAATCAGGGGTCTGGAACATTTGGGTCGCGAGCCACAAGTGGCTCTTTGTTAAAAATCAAGTGGCTTGCTGGGTGTCACACCATTCACCAACACATGATCATTTAAAACTTTCTAGAGATAATTTTCCTGCAGAAAGTGTGGGTGTGACTGCAAAGCTTGAAGTCAATGACACTGTTTTGATTTCCTTTCTCCCGATTTTGCCATTCAGCCTACTACTCCTGAACAAGGTCTGAAACGAACACCTGCCAAATACAGATTTTTGCTGATGTACCAGCCACTGTGGAAGGCGACCCGTAAGAATTCTCAGAGTGATATATTACAAAAACTTAGACACAAAGACATGCTTTTGATGAAACATGATAATATTTTGAAGAACAGATGAAAGAAAAGCTGCCAATGTGCGTCTGATTTGATATGTGTGGGCAGTGAACTGTACTGTTCAGGAGTGCAATGAAAGCGCTTCTCCAAGACATGCATATTCATAGAGTTCTGGGCCTCGATTCCCAATAACTATTGATCTTATCTGTTAAGAGCATTTTCTATGAATGATTTTATGAACGTTCGTTATTTTTTATGTGCACCCAGGGTGTGAAACTAGCACCCGCCAAATGCAACGAGGCTGATTCCAATTTGTGAGCTCCTCGTTCAAATGCAGATATTTCATGTTTCATATTTGTTTGTTTTTGAGTAGTCTATGGGCAATACAAACATTTTATTTTATTAAAAATACTAAATTATTAGTTTGTGGTATGATTCTTTCGAAAAGAATGCATCAACCAAAAATTCAAAAATTGGCTCCTTAGTGCTTAATTAAATACTAAGAAATTGAGAAATCAAATAGCTCTGCATGATAGTAATTATTATAATAATATATACTGTAGATTTATAAATATTATAATAATAATTCACTCGCTGCTCCCAGTGCAGATGATGAGAAGCGAAATAAACATATTTAGAACAGAAACAAAATCCCTTAAAAGGCAATAATATCTTTTTTAATTATTTAAATAGTAAAGGTAAATAATCTGTTGTGTGATCTATTAAGAAGAAAGTGTCTGAAACATTCTTTGTTACATAGAAGAATAAAATGGTGTTCTTTTATAATTTTCAGATTTACCTGCCCCTGTATGTCTTGTAAAGGTAAACAAACTGTGGTTGCTCTCTTTACATAACCATCAGACAATCTCTTCTTATCCAAGTGAGCTGTAATAAGCTCTCAGTAGATGATGGTAATTCACAATTTGTTTTGTGATCTGCTATTACAATAGAAGAAGACGACGCTGCCTGATTCTGATCAGCAGACAGAAATATATTACCAGATCGTCTGACGTTTTGCCGGTAAAAGTTTGGCTTCTATGTAATAAGGAAGGCTATTAGTTATAATCTGACCAACATGATGTAGCATTTGGTCATGCTACACTGCTACTTGGCTGGGAAAAGTATAGTTGCTACTGGAATAGCTAATCTGTTTTAAAAGCAGCTGAGCTACAGTCAAACTACTGAAAAATGTAGTTGGGTTAGTAGCGTCGCTAGATGTAGTTAGCTACTCCCCAACACTGGGTGTGAACAGACCCTAAATCCATGTTTCATATTGGGCTGATCTGTACTGCCTTCTCTCAAAATTACAGCATGAAACACTGCAACAGATGACAGATAACTATTTTCTTAATGCTGCCTACATCAAGAGACAGTGGACAGATAAAATACAAACATTTGAAAAGAGATTTTTGAAGTATGGGCACACCTAATACCAAATAGTAGTTTTTATAAATCCTGGACATCTCAGTGAACATCTGAGAAGCATTTTTATTTTTGATTTAATGTAAACCATTTTTTTTTCAATGATTGTTGTCTGAGATTTCCAGTCAAGGACACAGTGTCTTCAAATCACAATTCATTGATGGAGACAAGGAATAGGCACACACTAGCTTGATGTGCTTTATTGCTTAAGATAAGCGCTACTAAGAGTGGGAAAAGGGTAAATACAGAGATGCTGTTATGGAAGCTTTCATTCCTTTGCATCCTCTCTAAATCAAATTATCAGGTGTGTGTCAACTCTCATGCTCTGTTTCTGCCTGATAGTTTGTTTTGCTGTGTAATTTGTATTTGTGTTATTTTATTTTTTGCCAGGTTAGTGTTTTCTCTGGAAAGTCAAGATTATTGCTGTTACCCAGTAACATTTTTAAAATGAATACAACTTTCTATTTATATGCTCTGGTCAAGTTCAGGCACTTGATTATTTACACAATGGCAAGAGAATTAACAACAAAATGGAACCTATCAGGATGGAAATAAATAGCTAAAGTTAGCCATTGCTCAGTGAGGAAATAAAGGCTAGGCTATACTTAATTTTCCTACATGCTGTTACTTGTGCAAAGTCAAGCATCCTAACCCATTAAAGTACTCACTTGACCACTCTTTTGGACATGTCTGCCTTCTGATTCACATGCATATGTACAGTTGTATTACTCTTTAATGAAAATCACATCAGCTGTCTCTGCTTTACTCCCAGAGAAGCAGTCCAGATTAATTTCTTCCCTTCACTCATGGTCAATGCCTCAGGGAGGAGGATATGTTTAATGCTCCACAGAGAAAAACCCTTAATCTGCTCACTACACTCTGGTTGACATACGCTGCCTGGCCAAAAAACAAAACAAAAACATTTGCCTTTTGGATTTAAATATGCAGATACTTAAAAGGCCATGACTGGATCATTATTGCAGTGATTAATATGTTTTAGCTGGCAACAATTATTTTATCCCTAACAGATGCAGTGTGTAGCTTTTCATATCCCAACATATCCCGTGGTCATGGAAAAGATGTTACTGAGTTTCAGACGGGGCAAATTATTGGCCAGTATCAAGCAAAGGGAACATCAAACGAGATTGCTAAAATAACTGGAATTGGGTTAAGAACAGTCCAAAACATTATTAAAACTTGGAAGAATAGTGGTGATCCGTCAGCTTCGCTGAAGAAATGTGGTCGTAAATAAATCTTGAATGATCGTGATCATAAAAAATTCACTATTTAATAGTGAAAGTAAGAGCATTTCCACATGCACAATGCGACGAGAACTTTCAGGATTGGGACATAACAGCTGTGTGGCCACAAAAAAGCCACTTGTTTTCTGAGGCTAATCAGAAAAATCTACTGTGGTCTGATGAGTCCAGATTTACCCTATTCCAAAGCGTTTGGCTAGTCAAGGTAAGAAGGAAAGCACATAAAGCGATGCACCCCCATAGTATAGGAGGGTGAGTACAGCCCATTTGATGGTCAGGCATTCCTTTTCAATGGTACTATACTTAGACACTCTCAGTGATTGCTTGCGACAGATGTACAGCACTGGCCGCTCCTCTTCCTCAACCACCTGCGAGAGCACCACCAAAGTGTCCTTCTGTAAAACAAATGGGAATGAGAAATTAGGTGTATATACAAGCAGCCCACCGCGAAGTGCAGCTTTCACTTGTATAAACGCCAGTTGACGGGTCTGGAGCTCCCTTTTTTGTGAGATCAGTCAGCTGGCTGGTGACGTCTGAATAATTAGGCACAAACCTAGCAAGTCCCAGGAATTGTCTCACCTCCTTTTTGGACTTGGGTGTCAGGCAAGCCACAACCACTGTGGTCTTATCAATTTGGGGGCGCAGCTGCCCGTGACCCAAGTGGAAACCCAGATATCGTACCTCCACCTATCTAATTGTGAACTTCTTGGAGTTTGCCATGAGTCCCGCTAGTCACAGCGACCTCAAAACAGCCCTCAGATGCTGCATATCCCACTGCCAATCGTGACTGTATATGATGATGTCATCCAGATATGTTGGCATTTTTCATATTCAGAGGTATCCGAGGCTCTCAAAAGAAGTCCCTTGTGTCACTACAATCGACACAACCTCGAGTGAGTGAGTGAGTGAGATTTAAAATAATTATGTTATTCTCTGCTTTTGACATCAAACCGTGAAGAGAAAATGCCCACAACACTTGCGTACATTGGACAAGCCAGAAAGAATGCCAGTAAAGGTATGTGTAAATGTAACCCATAATGCAGAACTGGGCAAAAATCCACCCCTGTCGATCGAGGTCGACCGATAAAGGAAAAACGTTTAATGCATTTACATGACAACATACTGTACGTTATGTTTCTGAAAACAAATCTTGCTGTGCCTTTTTACTTAAGTACACATATGATTCATTGTCATTAAACTCAGCGTCACATCAAATAATCTAAGAAAATATTATGTACAACAGTTTTAAAATAAGTATTATTCACATTAGGGCTGGGGTAACTATATTACCTGATTTGATGTGATTTCGATCTACAAGCTCTCTATTCAATTAGATTCTAGAAAATATTTATTTATATAATTATCTTGAGATTTTATGAATCTATTTTTGGATTGTTCAAAATGAAGAATTTTTAATCAGCCCTAGTACACAGTTTTCAATTGTTCTGAACAGACATAATTATTACCACAAACCAAATTAATTTTTTTTCAATGCAGTACTTTCCTATCACAATATGCAGCCACTGAGAGCAAGATATGAAATTAGTTCTGAAACACGATTTTCCATTAAAGGACTTAAAATTCTAATTTTGAATTATATTTAAATTTTTATATTTACTCATTTTGAAGTCTGTACTGTTAATGTTTAGAGTTAAACGGTTTTAATTCCACAAGTGTTAGTATTTTATTAATATTTACCCTCTGAATATTTATAATAATTTGGATTTTAAATGTAGAAAACATAATCATTCAAAATTTGGAGAATGCTAATGTATGTTCTAATAAAACTACCTTGTGAAGGTTTATATAATTTTTATTCATTTTAAATACAGAAAACACAATACATAAGAATTTGGAGTGTGCTGCATATAAATAAACCCTCCTAAGTGGTTGTAGCATTTTCACTATAGTAAATAACATTATGGAGCACATGAATAGGCATAATGCAGTGTTTCTTAACAGGTGGGTCGCAACCCAGAAGTAGGTTGCATGTCTGTTTGGATTAGGTCGCGGACAGCAGGGAAAGAACAATGTCATGATTCTCCCTCCACTGGAAATGTCGATGCAAATATTATGATAAGCTGGCATTCGGCGCTTTATATGCACAAAATATGCTTCTTATATGCAACGCTATATTTTCATGGTGCGATTGAAGCCTGGTTTCGCGTGAGTGTGCAGTGCGAATCAACACAGAACAACTCGCTCCAATTATCTGCTCTGCTCTACTGTATCTCTGGAGTGCTTGTGAGTCATCCAGACTTCCCTCGATATCGTGGCGCAGACCACAACCAACCTAGACTCATTGAATGAACATAACTATAACTAAATATTTGCAAATAGACTTTTACGTGCAGTTTCCAGGTTAAATTAACATAAGAAGCACTACAACGTCTGTGTGTTTTATTCACTTTCACACAAATCACAAGTACACTGCTATGTTCTGATATTGAAAGCACTTTTATTCTCTTTAAAAAACAATACATTTTAACATTTATATTACAGACCCACCGATATTCATACACTTATTCCAATGTGATTAGCTTGTGCGGCAGCTCACCCATTTAGACTGTTAAACTTTGGACTCAAAAGACTGAGGCTCAAACCCAGCCAAGAACGCAAGTGTCATTGAAGTGACAAAATGATGTGGTTACTTCACAAAATGTTCTTTTCATATCTTTTATGCTTTTAGGACTGGGTTTATAGGTTTGATAAGGGTAAGAATGTCTAAATATGTTCAGGCTACTATTTGTTCATAACAAATAATATTATTTATTGTTATTACTATATTTAGAAAGACTAGGTACATTGACCTAATCACAGTAATGAGGATCCTTCCATGGTCTTACCTGTGCATATATGCACTGTATATATAAGGGTAATGGGCTTTAACCTGAAGATACGCAATCACCTGCAAGTGGTGGCGATGTCACTCTGCTTACATTTAATATATAATTTTCTGTATATAAATGTAATTAATGTTTACAAATTATACATCTTTTCAAAGGTCTAAGGGTTCAACATTGATATCTGATGTCTGTTTCATGATAGCAATGCTCCAGAAACAGCAATTTAGTTATTTGTGCCAGGTTTTATTTTGTCCATAAAAGTGATAAATCTGAGAAATATTTGTATATTTTCCATTGTATACATGAGATCTCACCTGAAAGGGTCCAGTAAATACAACCAAGTTCAGGTATGTCATTTTCATGGTTTGTGCTCAAAAAGGGGGTGCGTATCAGCAAGTTAAAGTCTGGACCTCTAAGACTTATGACATCAACAACAAAAATTAAGTCACTTGATAGATGCCCTTATATGTGGAAACCATGGACAAAACTATGCAAGGTAAAAGAAAATGTGACATGCAGGCTATATTAAATATAGTTTACCTTTTCTACTTGGGTCGCCACTTGATGTCCAATGTAAAATCTGAGTCTTGAAGTAAAATCAGTTGAGAACCACTGCCTAATGGATTATGCTCTGCCATCTGCCATTGCATCAAGTTGTTACAGTGTTGTTTCAAATACTGTCAATGTTTAAATTAAGATGCTGTCTAGTTGAATACAGTGCATTGTGTCTGCCATGTCTGCTCATAATGCAATTTTTTTTTGCTTATTGTTTTACAACTTCAAATAATTAAAGTATTAAAGAAAAAGTATTAATGCTGATTGCTATTTAAACATACACAAATGCCCGTTTCAAAGTATTTGAAATTCAACATATTGATGCTCAGCAAAAAATCGTTCAGTGAATCAATAAACCAGATGTGAATCCTGCTCAATACAACAAAAGCATTTGGCATTACATATGAATGAATTAGTGTCTCCTCAGCCTGAGCTTTGGCGAGAGTAGATGTTTTTCCTCTCTCTTTCAGCTGTAGGCTTTCCATCCTGTTTCGATTATACAGATTATAGAAAAAAGAGGGCAGATGATGAGGGCTCTGGAGATGAGTTCTTCACTCCATAATTCAGCTGGTCACGTCGATTAAGATGTGAACTTTTAGAGTTCCAGCAGTTCACATTCAGCTCAGAGGGCCTTATCTGAAATTAAAAACCCTCCCTTTTCCTTCCACTTTGAAGTTTCTCAGAGCCACTTTTTGGGCTGGTTTTGCGTGTCACTGAGTTATACCGGATGATCTAACATGAAGAAACAAACATTTCATCATTGCTTTAACAGCCCCACCTCTTTATTACTGTCCTCAGATATTGGTTGAGTTAATAGACACATGCTAATTAGACAAGGTACTCTAATGTCAGATATCTTAGTTGTAATCTTAGTATTTTTTCTGCCTGTGTAAACATAGACTAAGTGGCCATATTTACATTTACATTAATGCATTTGGCAGATGCTACCTGAAGTCATTATCACTCTCCAGCCTACCCAGTGAGAGGTTAAAAAGGTTAAAAATTACAATATACAAATAACCTGGTAACAAGTTGTTAATGAGTTCACAATCACAAACAGGGCTGAGAATTAGAGGTCCTTCTGCTTTACTTGGTCATGCCCAGTCAGAAAGACAAAGTAAGACTACATTCTCTGGGAGAATACAACTTGGATCTTCTAGAGTCTTATACAGCTGGGAGAAGGAGATCAACACAGACTGAAATATTGCCTCGATCACAGCAGCATCACCAGCACTGGCAGAACACAAGGAAGATAAAAATTTATCCTAGAGGAAAACCTCTAAATTTAGATGTACAGGAAACAGATTATTTTCTAATTTCATATTTTCTTTTTCATCCCTTTCTGTCCGGAATGTTTTTTTTTTAAGAAAGAGGAGAGAGAAATTGTACAGAGTGGTTTAAGCAGATCAGCCACAGATCAGCATACTGAAAAATAAAATTTTTCAAACAAGAAGTTTCATTGTCACGAACACAGAGAGCGCCTCCCCCTCCAGTCATCGGAGATCTGATTCTCCGGAGTATTGACCGCTAAGACTACATTTCCCATAAGCCCGCATACCTAGGTCTGATTACTCCACAGCTGTTCCCTGTTTGCTACGCTCTATATAAGCTGTTCAGTTCATTCACTCTTTGCGAAGTCTTGTTTGCTTCGGCTACATTACCAAGCAAGTTACCCTCTGTTTACCCTTCTAGTTATTCTGTGTACCGTTCAAGCCTGTTGTTTAGACCTTGCTAGTTTGCCGCCTGCCTTGTTTATCTCTTGCCTGTTCCGTTCTACGATTGTTTGCTGCCTGCCCAGACCTCTGCCTGTTCTAGTTACTCTTCTGCCTGCCTACTATATTCTCTGTTTGCCTGCCTTTGACCCTGCCTGTACGACTTGTATTCTGTTTATAATACATCACCGCAGATGGATCCCAACTTGCCTGAGGCTTCATTACAGAAGACTTCGCCACACCATGATCCAGCGGTGATTTCACGCATGACAGAGGAACTCACAGCCCAAGCTAATCAGCTGTCAGCTCAACAACAACAACTCGTTCGGCTTACGACAGCTGTTGAGGAGATGATGCGCTCCATGCAGGTACTGCATCAGCCCACACCCGCACCGGCGTCCACTATACCTCAAGCCAGCTCGGCGACGACTGCCACGCCCCTCTTAGTGCCTCCGTGAGCCCACGACTCGCGCTGCCTGAGAAGTTTGACGGTTCTCCATCGAAATGCACGGGGTTCGTCATGCAATGCTCCTTGTTCCTCTCTCAGCAGCCGGCACTTTACCCCTCTGACGAAAGCAAAATTCTCCTTATGAACTCCGTCCTCACTGGCAGAGCCCTAGATTGGGCGACCGCACTTTGGACCAGCCAAGGATTTGCCCAATTTACCTTCGAATCCTTCCGACAAGGTTTGATTGATGTTTTCGATCACCCTGAAGGCGGCAAGAACGCCGGCGAGCAACTTTTGGCTCTCCGCCAAGGCAAACGGACGGCTGCGGACTACGCACTCTCCTTTCGAACCCTCGCAGCCCAAACGGGCTGGCTCGAATCCACCCACAAACTCCTCTTCCGGCAGGGCCTTGATGCAGAGCTCCAGTCCGAGCTGGCTTGTCGTGATGAAGGTATTTCTCTGGAGCAGTTCATCACCTTGGCAATCCGCATAGACATCCTCGTCCGTTCCAGGCGTCCTGCCTGGTGGTCGACACCTCTCTCTTCAGCGCCCCAGCCAACCAACACTTCCGAACCCATGCAGGTTGACCGGTCGCACATCTCCCCCCGAGGAAAGTGAACGCCGTTACGCCAACCGCCTCTGTCTCTACTGCGGCCAAACCGGACATCAACGCGTCAACTGCCCGACGCGCCCATCACAAGCTTCACATCCTGGGGTGAGTCTGCTCGTTTCCTCTACTTTGCCTGGGACCAGTCTCGAGGTGCCCATTAAAATAACCTTCCGGTCAACCAGTACTAACACCCAAGCTTTGATTGACTCTGGGGCGGCGGGAAATTTTATCGATTAATCATTCTGTGAACAGTATCGAATTCCCCTGACGGCGTGTAATCCTCCTTTGACAGTGGCGGCGCTAGATGGTCATCCCCTGGGATCCAGTAAAGTGTGTTACACCACCCGTGACCTCCTCCTGCAGGTGGGGGCACTTCACACCGAAATCATACGCTTCTACGTCATCCAATCTCCTCGCAACCCTGTAATTCTTGGCTTTCCCTGGCTCCGACTACACGACCCACGAATTTCCTGGCGGAACAATCAACTCACTCAGTGGGGCCCCACTTTCTCTACGAAGTGCCTACGCCCATTCGACCTACCCCCGTGGGGGCCGCCCACGTCATAAGAAACCCCGACACAGTCCCCACTATTCCTCCGGCATACGGCGACCTCAGTGAAGCCTTCAGCAAGGCCAAGGCGTCACAACTCCCACCACATCGTTCCAGCGACTGCACCATCGAGCTCCTCCACGGAGCTTCACCGCCCTGTGGCAGAATCTATCCCCTGTCAAAACCTGAATCTGAAATCCTACATAGGAGGAACTGGCCAAGGGGTTCATCAGACCCTCCACCTCTCCAGCCGCAGCCGGCTTCTTCTTTGTGGGCAAGAATGAGGGCTTGTTACGCCCCTGTTTCGACTATCGTGGCCTGAACGACGTCACAGTAAAATTCCGATACCCACTGCCCCTGGTTCCCTTTGCCCTGGAACAACTGAGGTCGGCCAAGATCTATACTAAACTGGACCTCCGAAGTGCCTACAATCTGATTTGAATCCGGGAGGGGGACGAGTGAAAGACTGCCTTTTCTACCACCAGCGGCCATTATGAATACCGGGTCATGCCGTTCGGCCTGTCCAACAGCCCCTCAGTGTTCCAATCTTACGTCAACAATGTCTTCAGGGACATGCTCAATAGGTGCCTGATGGTGTACATCGACGACATCTTGATTTACTCCGATTCCCTCGAGGAACACATCGTCCAGGTGAGAGCGGTCCTGAAGCGTCTTATCCAGCACCAGTTATATGCCAAGGCCGAGAAATGTGAGTTCCACTTGAGATCTGTGGCCTTCCTGGGGTACATCATTAGTCCCGAAGGGGTGGCCATGGACGATAATAAGGTCCAAGCCGTTCTGAACTGGCCACAACCCACCACAGTGAAAGAACTCCAACGCTTTCTGGGATTCTCCAACTTTTATCGAAGATTCATCAGAAACTTCAGCACCGTCGCCTCACCTCTCACCAACCTGGTAAAGGAGAACCAACACAAACTCCACTGGACCCCCGACTCCCTCCGGGCCTTCGCTCAGCTAAAGGAGCGCTTCACCTCTGCACCCATTCTGCACCACCCAGACCCTGACATACCGTTCGTCGTGGAGGTGGACGCCTCGAACACGGGCATTGGAGCGATCCTCTCCCAGCGCCGAGGTAACCCTCCTAAGCTGTTTCCCTGCGCCTTCTACTCCGCAAACTTTCTTCAGCCGAGCGAAATTATGACATCGGCAACCATGAACTCCTGGCTATGAAAGCCGCGCTGGAGGAGTGGCGACATTGGTTGGAGGGGGCCAGACATCCGTTCCAAGTTTTCACAGATCATCGCAATCTTGAATATCTTCGCTCTGCCAAGAGGCTCGACCCCTGGCAAGCCAGATGGACTCTATTCTTTACTCGCTTTGATTTCACTATCTCCTACCTCCCCGGGTCCAAGAATATCAAGGCCGATTCTCTCTCTCGACAACACAAAGCCACACCTCCACGTTGCAGCGCCGAACCCATAGTTCCGCCCGAGTTGTTTCTGGCTCCCATCCAGTGGGACCTCATGGCAGACATCACCCAGGCCCATGCCTCCGCTCCGCCACCACCTGAATGCCCGCCCGACCGGACCTTTGTACCTCCCAGTCTGCGGGAGAGGACCATGCGCTGGGTACATGATGCGCCGCACTCCGGCCATCCGTGAATCACAGCCACCATCCGCCTGCTGCGGAACCGCTTCTAGTGGGAGACTTTGTCGGACGACGCGGCCAACTTTGTTAACAAGTGCCAGGCCTGCAACGTCGCCAAAACCCCCAAACAACCGCCAGCCGGCCTGCTTCAACCGCTACCCATACCTCGACGCCCCTGGTCGCACATCGCTGTGGACTTTATCACGGACCTACCCAACTCTCTTCACCATACCACCATTCTGACCGTTATTGACAGATTCTCCAAGGCCTGCCGTCTCATCCCGCTGCCCAAACTACCCTCTGCCCTGGAGACCGCCGAACACCTGTTCCAATATGTCTTTCGGTACTACAGACTCCCTGAGGACATCGTCTCCGACCGGGGCCCACAATTCACGTCTCGGGTCTGGAGAGCTTTCTTCCACCGCCTGAACGTCAACATCAGCCTCACTTCCGGGTACCACCCACAGCCCAACGGTCAAACGGAACACCTGAATCAGGAGATAACAAGATTCCTCCGAACGTTCTGCCATCACAATCAGGCGGATTGGAGTCACTACCTTCCGTGGGCCGAGTATGCCCAGAACTCCCTCCTCAAACCCTCGACCAACCTGACACCATTCCAGTGTATCCTGGGTTATCAACCCCCTCTCCTCCCGTGGTCCGGCGAACCCTCCGAAGTCCCCGCAGTCAACGACTGGTTGCAGCGCAGCAAGGTAGTGTGGGACCAGGCCCACGTCCACCTTCAACGGGCGGTGAATCACTCCAGAGTGCAAGCCAACCATCACCGTCGACCCGGCCCCAGTTACATCCCTGGCCAATGGGTTTGGCTCTCAACCCGAGACATCCGTCTGCATCTACCATGCAAAAAACTAATAGGTATGTGGGTCCCTTCAAAATTCTTAGGCAAATCAATCCAGTTTCTTTCCGTTTGCAACTCCCTACTAATTACCCTATTTCTCCTACTTTCCATGTCTCCCTGCTCAAACCGGCTGATGCTCCGAGGACTGAGGAGGGGCGCCTCCCGGGCCCCTCCCCATGATTGTGGGCGGTGAGGAGGCCTTTCTGGTGCGCACCCTGCTCGACTCCAGGCGTCTCTGAGGTCAGATCCAGTACCTGGTGGATTGGGAGGTGTACGGCCCGGAAGAAAGATCCTGGGTCAGCGCCAATGACATCCTGGACCCCAACCTCATTACTGAGTTCCACCAGAGCTATCCGGAGAGACCGGTGCCCCTCGACCTCGGGGGAGACCTCGACGCAGGTCGCATCCTCGCGTCCGGAGCCGCTCACGGGGGGGGGCTCTGTCACGAACACAGAGAGCGCCTCCCCCTCCAGTCATCGGAGATCTGATTCTCCGGAGTATTGACCGCTAAGACTACATTTCCCATAAGCCTGCATACCTAGGTCTGATTACTCCACAGCTGTTCCCTGTTTGCTACGCTCTATATAAGCTGTTCAGTTCATTCACTCTTTGCGAAGTCTTGTTTGCTCCGGCTACATTACCAAGCAAGTTACCCTCTGTTTACCCTTCTAGTTATTCTGTGTACCGTTCAAGCCTGTTGTTTAGACCTTGCTAGTTTGCCGCCTGCCTTGTTTATCTCTTGCCTGTTCCGTTCTACGATTGTTTGCTGCCTGCCCAGACCTCTGCCTGTTCTAGTTACTCTTCTGCCTGCCTACTATATTCTCTGTTTGCCTGCCTTTGACCCTGCCTGTATGACTTGTGTTCTGTTTATAATAAATCACCGCAGATGGATCCCAACTTGCCTGAGGCTTCATTACATTCATGGTGTTTTCCATAAAACTATTTAAACATTCTTAAAAAGAAAATAATGGGAAGCAAATTTACAAAAAATATTTTTTTCAGGATTTGAGTAGTGATGAGACAAGAGAGAGAGGGTCCAGATGCAACTTTTTTAATGATAAACAAACAGAAGAAGAAGATATATATATATATATATATATATTCTGAGATGCAGGCCAGCATTGATTTGGCGACACGAGGGGGACCTACCAACATAGGTGGTTTTAATGTTGTGGCTAATCAGTGTGTGTGTGTATATATATACCTGTATATATTTTATTTTATTTTAATTAAATTTTTTTGGTTAGAAAAAAAGAAAATAATAGATGCACAACAGAGCTTTAAAGTATTGTTGAAAACAATCTGATAACCTGAGGCAAAAGGTTGCCATGGCTGAATCACAACATGCTGATATTCAGTAGACTTGCTTTTGTGATATTGCTTACAGATAATAATACTAATAATATAACCATTAAATATTATATTATCATTACTATGAGCATTATTGCAACTGCTTTGAATATTACACTTTTATACAGCAGTAATATTTTTCTGTTGTAATTTCACACATCGATTTAAATTAAGCTCTCATTTCAGCGGGACTTTTATTTTGAATTATCTTTGAAGTTTGTGAAGGGTTTGTTATATCAAGCTTCCCGCGACTTGCGAGGTGAAATCCCAGAGCTGCAATGGAGAAAGAATTCATTTGAGAGTTCACTGCAGTTTATATATTCAACAAACTGATCTGTGGCTCTGCAGATACTATTGGACACACTGCATGAAAATGAAGCAGTACTAGTGTGTGTTGCGTTTGTTTGTGTGTTCGTGTGTGTGCCTGTGTGTGTGTGTGTGTGTGTGTGTGTGAAGGAGATGGCAGCGCAGAGGCGCCTCATCTTCATACTGTGGTGCATAGCGCATGTGACTATATATTATTTAATTAAATGACACCCCTCTGCTGTTTAATGATCACACTTGGCCATATAGAGGCTTTTTATTATTATTTTCAAATGTTCTTTGATCTCAAAACTCTCACATTATATTACATGTGGCTAATGGCAGCATACTTTAATATGGTACTAAAATTAACAACAAGATGATATTGGACAATTTACAAATTTTTTTGGTATCGCGATATTTCGTTAGTACCAGTATAGCGCGTAACCCTAATACTGTAAATACACTAGGGCTAACAAGGAGATAAGGAACACTTGGAATATAATTAGGGCAATGGATAGGAAGACAGACATAAGAGGAAGACACAAAACTTCAAACTAAGATTCTTTTATAAATTCCAAAATTGTCCTTGGGCGGAAAACATAGCAATGACATGAAAAGTTCACCCAAAATAAAAAATCTGTTCCCATTTAATACCCCTCATATTTGTTCCAAACCTATATGACTTTGAATAAAACACTAACCCAGAACTTTTTCATTGTTAGACTTGTACTTTAAAAAGCAATTTGCCAGTTGGGATTTGAAAAATAAACTTCAAATATCAGATATATATTATTATATAGATATACTGAATATTCTATCATCATTTACTTGTATTCACTTTGTTACAAACCTATATGACTGTCTTTCCTCATAGACCACAGTAGGAGATGTTAGCTAGAATTGTAAGACTGACTGCCTCAGTCAACATTTACTTTCATTGCATGTTTTATTCATACACAAATGAGTGATGTTTATGCAGAAAACAAGAAATATGGCAAGAAAACAAAACAAAACCTTGTCTTGTTTTCAGAATCATCTTACACATTTTTGTTTCTCCAATTAATTTATCTTGTTTTAAGGATGTTTCAATACTTTAACTGGAAAACAAGAATACTGATGAATAAAAAAAATGTTTCAGTCAAAATCTCTAGCCTCTCTTGGCCTAGTTGGTGGCCTATGGAATGCATGCAAGATCCTTGAACTGTGTTGATACGGAGGACAGTGTATGTGATTTGTTGGGGAGTAAATTATTGGAAAGCAATGTCCACATCTCAAGGACATGGAGCTTGCTAATTAGAGTTATCCACTGCAGTTGGCACCAGTCAATGAGGACGTAATGTCATCATGCCACCCTCCTTGAGAACAGGAAGCTTCATTCTCTGTGTGGCAGATCTTTCTGTGTTTGAAACAGGGAGAGCATCAGGCTAGAGACTTTGGCTGGAGAATGTCTTTTGGGGCCTACTATAATTAGGGGCAGCGTGCCCTTATGCGTTGCTTGGTGTGCTGGCTGTCCTTTCTTTGATAGCTTGGCTGAGTTAACTTTCAGTCAGCAGAACCAAATCCAAATGTCCAGTGAGCTGTGCTTGTAAGCGTATATTAACATTAGCAGTATGTTCTTTTGGGATGTCTGTTCCATTTCACGCCCGTAACTTAAAACATAACCAGCAGAGGTATGTACAATGTACAAACTAAGCACACATGGCTAGGTCTAATCAAATATGACATCTGTCAGTCACACTTTACCAATATGCCCCAAATAGAACTGCATTGGAAGGTGGCGATAATAAATTAAAGCATGCCATTTGGAGGGTCGTCATAAGCCATCTCCAAATGCACCCAAAGCTCTTGCACCAAAAATGTTGAAGCTCTTTCAGAGTCTTTGCATTTATTGCATCTCATTTCCATGGACGTTTAAAAGCTCAGAGCATGTTAAGCTTTTGTCTTTGGCTCAGTCTCAGATCATTTCAGAGAATGCAAAGGAATAAGAGCTGATGAATATTATAAACGTCTACATCCCCTCCGCAACTAAAGCCAATCCCAAACCAAAGCATCATGGGGACTACTAAATGACATGCGAGAGCTACAAAGCAAATGGAGAGCCTGTCTGTTTGCATGGCAAATTTCATGCATGGAGGGAGGGACACAAACATCTCTCATTCGTCCAGTATGTAATACCTCATAGGAAAAAAAAGATCTCTTTATTATTCCAATTGTTTCTTCTAGACACCGATGAGACTGAACGAAGAGCAAATGAAGATGCTTGATTAAGTTACCAGCTTCTTGAAATGTTAGGTTCCCACCCTTTCTGACAAATTAACTTCCATTATTTTAGAATTTATGAATTATTTGATACCAGGGTTGCATAGTATACCGGTACCACAGTAGTATTGCAAGCCTATGCTTTAAAATACTGGTCACAATATTTTTTAAATGGTTGTAACGTCAATATGGTAGTACTGTAAGTACGTTGTATGTGCAGAAGATAAAGTAATAAATGATTCTCTCATCAGTTACTCACCCTTTGGCCGCCTCAATAAAGTAATAAATGATTCTCTCATCAGTTACTCACCCTTTGGCCGCCTCAAACTCAAATGACTTTATTTCTTCATTGGAACACAAAGAAAGATATTTTGATGGAGATATGATGCGAATATATTCATACAATGCAAGTCAAAAGGACCAACACTTCCAAGCTCCAAAAAAAGACATAAAGGCATAAAAGTAATCCATATGACTCCAGTGGTTTAATCCATGTCTTCTGAAGTGATATTGGTTTTGGGTGAGAACAGACCAAAATGCATTTCCTTTTCAAAATAAACCTTGACATCCGCAGTCTCCTAATTTGAAGCTTGATTACACAGAGCGCTGTACCCACTCATAAGCATGGGTCATGAGTTTCTTCTGAGAAAAAGACCTCAGTAATCTCACATGTGTCTCCTGTGAGTTTTAAAAGTGATCTCAATAATGTCTCAACCTGTGCTTAGATATTACAATGTGAACTCATCACATTTTCACAAGACCAAATAATCGTAGAGTTATGCTTTACACATTAAATTTATAGTGTTGTACTCTTGCTTTGTCAAAGATTTTCTTATTTGTTTCTATTTTTATTCATGAGAGTTGTTCAGAAGAAACTTCTGAGATCATGTTGATAAATACAATAAGTAAATGCAAAAGATTTTTCAAACTTCAGGTAACGGTCACAATCTATACAAAAAACTGTAGAAGAATATTTGTTGTTTACACAGAGCAAGCATACTCCTGATATGTTTTGTTAAATCTAAATGACTGCAAACTGAATCAAAATTAATAAGCTGTCTTTCATATCGCTGCAAAATTAAAATGAAACAGAACCACTTGGATCTACACGTATGTGTCAGAAAGCGAGAGTGAGACAGAGACCCAAGATTTGGGGAACGGTTCAAAAATATTTATTTACCATAAATTATAATGTTAACTGTGCTGGCAAAGACTAGAGATCCCAGATCCCAGCTACAGTTATGAGGAATCCTATGAAGATAATTTTGGTTTATAATTTTATTTTCTATTTTTTTTTAATATTAACTACAACTACAACTGATTGAATCTGCTGCTACGAGTCTCAAACACTGTTTTTCGCACGCTCTCCCTTTTGCACCACATATCTGTGTAAAATATGGAGCAAAAGAGATTTGTGCATCTGTAGAGGCAGCAGCAGGCACTGTTCAGAGATCAGAGAATTTTGGCCAATCAGAAGAGCTAGTTTGGGCGCCTCACCGTTGGCGGAACATGGTGCCCAAATGAATAGGGATTAAAAAAAAACATCCATGAGCATCTTCCCGAGCTGGCAGTGGCAAATACCAATAAAGGTATGTTTTTTCTTATTTTTTCTGAAATCACTCACTGTTATACATTTGTTATATAAACAAAGTTACTGAATTAACTGAATTAAATAACATTACATTTACATATTGCATATAATAAATTGTACTTTTCTACAAAGGATATCTAATTGTCATTCACATGTACCTTGTAATAAACTGAATTGTAAATCCTGTTGGTCAATTAAAACTTTAAAGGCAAAATCACCCCAATATTCAAAGTGCATCCTAGCACTTGGATAATTTCCTCATATTCAAACACTCTTAAAAAGCTTTCCTTTATAGGTTTGCTCACATTTTCACATTATAGATTAGAGTGACCCTGACAGTTATTGTATCCATTTTCAAGTTATTTTACTGTACAGTGTTTGAAAATATTAAAGGCAAATTCACCCCAAAAATCCATCCTAGCACTTGCATCACTTCCTCATGTTCAAACTCGTCATAAAAAGCTTTCCTTTAAAGGTTGTTATTAGTATAATTAAAGGCACGTGGATCAGATCCTCATATTCAAACTCATAAAAAGTTTCATTTTTGTGTCCTTGTTCAAACATACCATGCTTATTAACATATTAAAATTAAACACATTTAACCTAGTATTGGACAAAATTACAAGAAAATACTCTCCTGACATCATACACAGAATGTCTTCTTACATTTGACATTTTACATGGTATTAAGATGAACTTAAACTTTAAAATGATCTATCTAAATGAAAATCCAGATACAACAAGTGAAAGATCAGAGAGATAAGGAAAGAGAGTTGGTAGCACAAAGAAAAATCAAAGCAATGCAGTGTCATGTACTTGTTTTAAAATGATCACACTTAAATGATTTTCTTTTCTTCTTTGAGATAACAGCTATGGGCATCTTAAAGAACAACAGCACTTTCAGCATTGTACTCATGCACAATCCATCAGAATGCACAACAGTGTCTACTGTAGCTACAGCACATGTGGACATTTTTGACACACTGATGCACACTGATACACACACCTAAATAAAATTAGCTTCTCATATTAGGTTTTTGTCTTATTAGTTAAAAATTAATATTTGCATTTGTATCTACTGTGACATGTCATAACACAGGTTACATAATACTTATCACACCATCTTTCTGTAATTGACTCTTTATAAAATTGTTGTTTAAATTGCTTTAGGTTGAGTTGCATTATTCTCATTATCAATCAATACTGTGCTTCAGGTGTCACTGAGTGGCAATTATTATTGCATTATTATTATTATTAATAAAAATAATTATTATAAATTATTACAGGAATAAGCTGGAGCAGAGGCTGTGGCAGAATGACACCAGGGAGTTCTGCAGAGGCATGAGCACCAGCACATCACAAACACTTAATAAATATAATTAGACTCTTCTGCACTCAACAGGAGTGAAGAAGCACGTCTTTGTGTTCTTTCCACTGATTTAAATCGCGGTTGGCTTGACCGCAGTGACCAGCGCGCATATTTAAACTATAAACAAATGTATAACAGTGAGTGATTTCAGAAAAAATAAGAAAAAACGTACCTTTAATGTTATTTGCCACTGCCAGCTCAGTAACATGCTCATGAATGGTTTTTTTTTATGCCTACTCCTTCGGGCGCCGTGTTTCCGCCAACGGTGAGGAGCCCGAACTAGCTCTTCTGATTGGCCAAAATTCTCTAATCTCTGAACAGTGCCTGCTGCTGCCTCTACAGATGCACAAATCACTTTTGCTCCATATTTTACTCAGATATGTGGTACAAAAGGGAGAGCACATGAAAAACAGTGTTTGAGATTTGTAGTAGCAGATTCAATCAGTTGTAGTTATGTACTTGTGTTTGTGCTAGAAAAATATCCAAGAAAAAACTAATATTTGTGAGTAAATATTCTACAAGTGTGCAACTCTCATTGGATGAATTCACATACTGATTGTTATTGTTGCGGGTGTGTGAATGTGTTTTGCACCATATTCACTGCAGCAACTGAAGCAAAAATGTGAGTATACGAGTTTCTTAATTTGTGATTCGTAGGAAAGGATTTGTGCACCTGCAATGAAGAATTTGAAAAGCTATAACTGTTGTGTTGTGTTAGTGGGAGAGAAAAAAATCTACAAGTTTGCAACTCTTAAAACATTGTTTTCTGTGACTTCAAATTTACTGATACAAATGTGTGGCTAATCTCTACAACTACAAATTCCACTGTCACAGGCGCTCAGTTGTTTTGAACCAAAAATATCTTCATAGAATCCTCTGTTGACACTTTGTGAGTACAGAAAACAAGCATAAAGCAGATTGGAAGGCAATCACTTTCCCAAAACATGGGCAGAGACAAGGAATCCTCAGTTCAAGACAAAACTTTCTCAACACATGGGCAGAAATGAGGAATCCTCCGTTGAAGATTCGTGAGTGCAGAGAACAATCGTACAGCAAGCTGGAAGGTAACCACACACCCGACACATGGGCAGAGACCAGTGGCGGCTGCTGGTCTTTCAAAGAGGGGAAGCTCATTTTCGTCCGGGCCAGCCCACTCCTCATTCACCCCCAGAGACGCTGAGCGTTCCTGGGCGGGACATAATCGCAGCATTTATTCAATCACCGTCTATTTTCGGAGCACTGAAAAAAACTGTTCAGAGCAGCCCCATTGAAGTCAATGGACGCTCGGCTTCAACAGGGAAATGCACTGACGCTACGGGAATGTATGAGAAGTAAATCGAGTCAGCCGACCTGCTATATGTAATGTAGCTGATTCTGAACGAACTCGTCTTCGAGATGAACGTGTTCTAACGCATTTTTAGTCAATAAATTGTTTACACAATAGTACATATTTGACCATTATTTTTTTGACATTATAGGGGAAGCTGAGCTTCCCATGCAGTCTTAAAGAAATCCCCACTGGCAGAGACGGGCAACCAAACAGATACACGAGACAGGACCATCTAGGTAGAGAGAGAGGTTAGTTGCAACACATCAACACTAAACACTATTATATTCATTAACCACAATCAACAATCCAGCAAAGAACATGACACACCAGGGGATTAAAATAGGCAGGAACGACATGATCAGCGTTCCCATGGAAACAATCAGGGTTCCCATGGAAACACTGAATCCGCATGCCAGCGGCACCTGAAACACATTAGGGAGAAAGGTAAACATGATTTGACCAAAATGGAGTTAATTAACAGAGGTTTGTGAGGAGCATGTTAATTTTAATCTGACAAATCACAGCCCACGAGCAGGAGTATATAAGATGCTGCTTACCTGCTTCCTGTGACAACTCTCCTGACATGAGAGTCTTTTTGGCATTCGGCCCCACCCATTGCCCACAAACAAACACAGGCAGTCGGATCATCGGATGTAACTTCGCTGCAAAGCATTCGGCTCCACCAGAACAGCTCTTCCAACCAAACAATCTCATTATTCAACAGAAGCGGTCACAACAGCTCTTTTGTTTTTAGCAGTATTGATGGCTACCAAGCTAAGTGTTATATTTTTACCCTGTCTTTCTTTCTATGCTCCATTCGCAGAAGCAGTTTATAGCGTGAAGCTGCTTCCACAAACTGGCTGCTGCGGCTCTTTAACAATGTGAAAAAGCTCTCTATGACTGCTCATTTTCTCTTATTTAAACTTTCCAAACGGAAAGCAGTGCAAGCTTCCTCCATGAATGGGCACCGATCTAGCTTCATGCCATTAGATTTCCATTTTTTTTAAAGCGAGAGAAACAAACTTTTCAATCCAACCACCATTTCAACCCCCAGCATTTTTAATCAGGTTCTGCTGCACATGTGATGCCTGTCAGCCTCATTAGCTCGGCGGAGCTTGTTTAGGGCGTGCTCTTACCAGCGATTGTTCATCATCTTCTAACATGAATATCACGATTGTTTCTCCCTCCAAAGTGCCCGCCGGAGCGTGATTTATTCCATTCTGAACATCGTGCAACACAGAACTCCAGTCAACAGATAATCTTATGACAACTTCTTTTTAAACCAATGCAGACATTTTAACGCAAGCTCGCTGCCGCGCAGCACTCACTTCTCTTTATCTCACCCCTCAAGACCCCTCACTCTGCCCACTTCTGTACCATCCATAAACTTTGCTGATTTAGGAATTCTAATTTTCCATGAGAAAACATGTCCCTCCTCATCCATCGAATTCCAAGTTATCATTCTCAACACATATGTCTTTCAAGCCTCCCTGCCAAATGTGAAATCAACAAGAAAATTATAATCATGTCCATCCTCCAATCTAACAAAAGCTGCTCTAAACGAGAGTTCCTCTCACTCCTCTGGCATCTCAATTTCGCATCATGTGCATCATTCCCCAAGGCCGCCCCTTCATCTTGCACCTCCTCACTCTCGCCTCATCAGTCGCTGCGCTAAATGACACAATAACCCTAAATCCATATTGCCGCTGACCTCCAGCTCTGGTTAACATTCCAAAAACAATGAAATGGACTTACCTTCTTTTATGAGGACTTCCTCTAATTCCCTGGAGATATAACCTCCACCTGGCCCATAGAGCTCACCAGCCTTCCACAATCATCAGCTTCCTCAGCCCTGCACAAATTATACCCTATCGTGGTCACAGCGTTTCTGTGGGGAAACGAATGGACTTCAAAAGCATCATAGTCCATTGCGATAATCAGGCTAAATTTTCATTGCACCAACAAGGGTCATTCTTGTGCCCCTGAAATCAGGCTGTTTCTAAAGCATCTAATTTGGGTTTCAGCCTGTAACCAAATCATTATCTCTGCTAGAAACATACCAGGATCAAAGAACAAAATTGCTGACTCACTTTCCTGCTATTCCTTTCAGAAATTCAGAGCATTAGCTCCAGAGACAGACTCAACTCTGGTCCCGGTACCTCCCTGTTCAGAGCTGAGATTCCTATAGACCATCCCATGAAATTAATCGAGTCATTATAATGAATCAAAATCACCACCACCATTGATTATTTTGAACAGTATCAGTAAGAGCAGACACAGTGAACTATGTGCAACCACAGCTGCTCGAAAAGGTTTATCTTATGGAGTTAATTAACCGAGGTTTGGGAGGAGCATGTTCATTTTAATCAGACAAATCACAGCACGCGAGCAGGAGTATATAAGCCACTGCTTACCTGCTTCCTGTGTCAACTCTCCTGACATCCCACTTCCACCACATCTCCACCTATTCTCTAGATTAATTATCTAAATAAGTAAAGTCCGTGGGGTTAATCAGGACTTGAGTCGAGTCTCGTGCTCTGAGTCCTCCAGTATTTGGACAGCAAGCCAAATACGTTTACTGCTTCAACACAAGATTACATTAACATACTAACTACTGAAACAAACAGGACATGGAGCATGAGTGTCCAGATCCTGACACAGATCGAAACCAAACCATACAGGAAGTCAGGATCCAGATACCATGCTCCGGACATGACACAAGACCTACCGAAGAACGCACGGTGGAAACTCACAACCTGACCTGTGTGCTCACACAAATAATGAACATGAAAGACATGGGATGATGATGTCACGTTCCCATCAGAAAAAACCCAACCTGACAGAATGAGAGGGCCGTGACATCACCGAAGACCGCACGGTGGTAAATCACATCTGGACCCGTGCATCCAACACAAAGACAGGACACGAAAAATGATGGTGTCACTGTCCCGTCAGGCAAAATCCCAACCTCATAGGACTGTGGCAATATGCTGATATATAAGAGGTACCGCACCAACATGAATTTGTCTTCAAATGATGACTTGAAAAGTTTTGATATTAAGAAAAATCTAGTGGATAAAGAGAGAGTTTTCAAGGAAAGTGTATGATGACACCCCCCAAGTCATATCAGTGCTAGCTCGATTCAGGTTTAATTGGGATGCTTATTGATTTAAAAGTGAAAAGATATAGGCTAATTTTTGTTACATTTGGCAGACATTTTTATCCAACTTACAGAGCCCTTATTCAGGGACAATCCCCCCGGAGCAACCTGGATTTAAGTGCCTTGCTCAATGACACAATGTTGGTGGCTGTGGGGCTCAAACCAGCATCCTTCTGATTACCAGTTATGTGCTTAGACCACTACACCACCACCACTCCTGCTGGTACCATAACAATAATTATATTTTAATCGAAGAATTACACTGCATAATTTAATATTTGTTAAAAAAAAATTAATAATTTCAGAAATGGAGACAATCTCCTTGCACATTCTGCACATGCATGTAGCAGGAGACAGCAAGGCAGCTCACTACGTTTTGGAACGGACATGTTTATATTCTATTTTAAGCCTAGTTATACACATAAATTCTTGGCTCTTTATGGAAATGTTTCTGATACTCCATTATGTCTCCTGAGCTATGAAAGAGTAACAGCAACATGTGAGCAAACAAAATATTTACAGTATCTGCAGCACTCGAAGTGATTAATTGTCTAGACAATTCTACTGACAAACTAGTCATTGGAGAAAAAGAGTATAGAAACTGTGCATTAAGGAAGTGTGGTAGGAGAGAGCATTCGTAACTCTCTAATCAGAGCCTGAGTCAGACACATACACTCAGTTATGTTTATCGGATACGCAGTGAGTAGGCTTGGATCACCTGGACATGTAGATATGCTCAGGTAATTAAAAGAGCCAGGGGGGGGGGGCACAGGCTCAGACCTTCATTAACATTCTCCCATACTGTCCTCCGATCTCAAAGCCTCTCCAGCCAGAACAATCAATCCCTAATCACTCCTCCCTCCCTCTTCCAGCAAGACAATTCAATCCATGCTAAGATATGCTAATGGCATTCCCAGCGATGATTACACTGCACAGTAAACATCGATTTTCAGTGACCTCCCAAAATGATCTATCTTCAAAAGCAGAGGGCTAAAGGATACACTAGGCTCTTTAGTACACAGTTAAATCTAAAATGTGTGCTATAGATCTGTACTGCCTAGTGCATATGTAGCCATTTAGCTCACACTTTTATCCAAAGCGATTCCAAAGTACACTTATTATAGTGACAATCCCCCTGAATCAAACTAGGGTTAAGTGCCGTGCTCAAGGGTACAGTGATGATGGATCATGGATCCTGCTGCTTGGAATTGAACCAGCAACCAGACCTGAGCTTCACAGCTTAGTTGATGTGTTTAAAAGTAATAACTAAAATACTTTTTTTCATGAAAAGTGTAAACACATTGGCTGTTTGCCTCTATCAAAACTGGCACTGTTTGGTATAGTAATAATGTACACTACCGGTCCAAAATTTTTAAGAACTCTTTATTATTAATATTTTCTTCACATTTTAGAATAATAGTAAATGTATCAAAACTATGGAATAACGTAAATTACATTTACATTACATTTATTAATTTGGCAGACGCTTTTATCCAAAGCGACTTACAAAAGAGGAAGAACATCAGCGAATCATCTTAGGGAGACAGTGGTACAAAAAGTGCCATATTACAAAGTTTCACTATCATCATAATAGTATACAAAACAGATTTAAGTGCAACAAGAAATGTAAATAATTTTATTTATTTATTTTTTTAGTGACCGGTTAAGTGCTTTTGGAAAAAATGTGTTTTTAGCCGTTTTTTGAAGATAGAGAGTGAGTTAGCTTCCCGGATTGAGTTGGGAAGGTCATTCCACCACCGTGGTATGATGAAACTGAAAGTCCGGGAAAGTGTTTTGGTGCCTCTTTGTTTTGGTACAACAAGGCGACGTTCCTTAGCCGACCACAGGCTTCTGGTGGGAAATGGAAATGGAATTATGGTAATTATATTGTGGCTAAACAAAATCCAAAATAAATCAAAACTGTGTTATATTTTAGCATCTTCAAAGTAGACACCCTTTGCCTAGAATTTGCAGACATGTACTCTTGGCGTTTTCTCAACCAACTTCTTGAGGTATCACCATGGGATTCCCATCTATATTGTGCACTTATTGGCTGCTTTTCATTATTATTTGGTCCAAGTCATCAATTTCAAAAACTATTAGATTTTTGTTTTATAATGAAATAAATTAATTTGGTGGCACAATTATATTTTTGCCTACAAAACTAATTTCAAACCTTTAAGCATACGTCTTCAGATCAAAAGATTTTTAAGATCAAGAGAAACATTTCAGTCAAGTGTTTCAAAACTTTTGACCAGTAGTGTATTTCAACCAATGATGTGAGTTTGGGGCATGGTCTTTTTTTAAACAATAAATTTGATTGATTGATTGATTGATTCACAAAAATAAACATACCATTTTTCTACAGACTATGGTTAGGGTTTTTTCAAATATCCCTAAACAAAGACCAACATTTCTGGCTGTAACTCATCCTAGATCTATCAAGCTACATCCACTGAACTCAGCACAGTCTCCTTCAGCCTTCGGTTAGTTGGGTTACTATCTTTTCTAATTGTTCATACTATTTCCCGCAGCCAATGATATCATCCATCCATCCATCCATCCATCCATCCATCCATCCATCCATCCATCCAGGCTTTGTCTAGCCAACATCAGGTTTGTCTTCAATTCTACCTATGTAGTTATTTTTGCAATTCCTTTGGCAACAGTAGTGGTGCAGAAATTACACACTTCACTACTATACTGAGGATCTCAAAGTTGTGATTTTGGTTAAACCTGTGCATTGCAAGATTGACTGCTCAAGAAAAGTGATGTAATGTTTAACTAAAATGTGCTACTGCTTTGAGAGGTCAGGACAGAGGGCAAAGTGACCCTCTGTTGATTGCTCTCTTTAGCATTCGACTGTTACTGTTCTCTATACACAATGAAAATACAAAAAGGCTGATTGAAAGACAAGTGCTCTGCTCACCCTCTCCAACTTTCCTTTCCCCAATAGATGGCACTATGCCACCAATATTGTCAGCTTAGACTGGCTACCAAGAGCAGAGGAGCCTGTTTAATGAAACATCAAGACATGGTTGTATGTTGAAATGTGTTGAAATACAAAATTAATCTCAACAAAGCACTTCTCAAAGCAAACCTGTGTTTCTCTACCTTTATGAAGTTTGTTCTCAGACAATTTTGCAAGCAGGAAGTTGCTGTAATCAAGCCTATTATTCATTGTGTGTTTAGAGTTTCTAAAGCCTCTTTTCTCATTCAAAACATCTAAAAAAAGACGTGGCTCCACAAGGTTCCTTCCTCAGTTTGAAGGCATGGATTAAAAATTCTGAGGGTGAATTCCTGCCTGTTTGTGCTTTGACAGTGTGAAAGTGACTTGACTAGCTCATTAGCGCTAGGCTTCAATCTCCTTGTGGGAAAGAGGGCAGTGAGAAATTGCCCTGATTGCCATTCATGGTCTCGCACGTCTTTTACACTTACACACACTCAATGGTTAATGAACTAAGTTTCTGAATGATCCTGTGTTCTGGTTTAATGTGTCAATGACCTGGCTTGAATCCTGTTTGGAGAGGAGGGTCTGTGTTGCTGTGCTATCCTCATTTATTGGTTCATTTATTCTGAGACACCATCTAGTTGCTTTATTAGTTGTCTTTGATTGATTCTCTGACATTTAACCACATAAACACATCTGAGAATAATATAAAAATATGAAGCAATTGTCTCTTAACACCTTACCCTTTCTTTAAAAAACAAACATAACACCAAGATTGACCCTCAAAGATGTCCCTTTCACTGACCACCCAGGCCACCTTCACACATAAGTCATGTTTTATTATGGTGGTGGGAAGCCATTCATTTCTGACTTCTATTGTTGTAAGTTAATTATAAGCGCTACTTCTATTATTTTTATATTGAGCTAAATATATTGTCTATTCCCTACCCCTTCCCCTAAACCAAACCTTCACAGAAACCTTTCTGCATTTTTACATTTTCATATACATTATTTAGTATGATTATTTAGCCGTTTACCTAGTGGAGACTGTTGGATGGTTTCTACATAGTCAGAGATTTCAGATTTTACTATACTTGTGGGTACATTTGGAACCCAAAACTGTAGACAAAACCTGACCCACACTCACCCACACACAGTGAAATAGTGTTGAGTTACTGTAGTCTAGCACAGTCTCAAACCCTTCCCAGATAGCAAAATGATCTTGGTCCGGATCTGGCTGCAAATTATTTTGTGCCTCTATGAGATGGCACCACTTTGGATTTCTTCTTACTGCCTAGGAGAAAAGTATACAAGATAATACAGAAAATACAGATATATTTAATTGTACAGCAGATGAAATATTATTCTGAATAAAGAGGGCCTTCAGCACATTTCAAGGACTGGTTGCCCATCATAACAAATGTCTAGAACTTTCTATTTGAACAAGCTCATGTCAAGAAGGTTATAGATTCAAGGTTTATTCCAGAAATGAACTTACCAATCACACCCCTCTTAAAATACAGGCTTCTTCCTATTCACACCTCTCCAGTTGACCATATTTGCTAAATCTGTGTAATTAATGCCAACGCTACCCAACGACCCTAGTCCAAACACCTGAAGATTTGTAAAAAACATGCAGTCAGAATTAAGCCACGATACTAACACATGCCTAGCACTAGCACAAAACTTGCCAGATTTGATAGTCAATCAAAAATTCAAAAGGAAATCACTCACCACCCAAATTGCTTTATTATTATTACTGTTAAATGTAACACTTTAATAATTCATAAATTCATGTTGGGATATTGATACATTTAACAGAATAATAAGAAAAAAGACTTTCAAGTATAATTCTTACTTTCAAAGAATTATGCAAATGTTTGTAATTGACAGTGATACTCACCACTGTTCTTGTTTCTGGACTGGATCGAAGCAAAGTGCTCAACGGGAAGACACTTTGCTCCAAACGATGAACTGCTGTGATCTCTGTGATGTTATTTGACTGCTGATCTAGCTCTTCGTTTGGATCCTTCTTTGCTCCATCATTATTTCCTGTTTTGCTCATGTAGCAGTGATGAAACATTTAACACAGTAATAAGGTTAATTACTGTTTTTGGTATATGAGTTATACTGAGTTATACAATTGAATGAATGTTATGAAACTAGCAAAACCAATCTTACATCTTGAGAATGGATCACAGCATCAAGTCTTAGCAGGAACTCAGCTCACAACATGACTTTGAGCTGCATCATAGATGCTGTTGAAGTTGTATCTGGAGACAGATAGCTGTTGTGGTGTGATTCGTCTGATTTTGAATGCTTGTGTTATTTGAGGAACTTGAGGTAACACTTTTGAGGAACGTAGACCCTATTATCACATTCATAATCATCAAGCAACCGCCAACTTCATCTCTGGAAAGGTAAACAGACAAAAGTAAAAAAAACAAATACAAAAAACCCCCTTATTGAACACTTACAGTTCTAATCTCTGCAATTTTAGACACAAAAGAAGCATTTTGCTAATGTAAACATTGTGAATATTTGAGGACTAATCTAAAAGCAAAAAAGAGCTCTTATGTTATGTTATGCCTCATCAAAAATCTACTGAAACATTTACTTTGCAAATCAATGAGAAATGTGTATGCCCTTAATTTTTTATGTGTCTGTTTTACTCATACTCAATATTACATGGTTTTCCTTATTAGTGGCATCACTAACGAATCCATCTCTGCATCAGACTGAAGATCAGTCTGCAGTTCTCATTCACACTGGGCTCTGATCCCGGGATATTGGTGGGATCAATGCCGGGGAGCCTTCTGTATGAACGCAAGCCGGTGCTGGAATGCCCATAAATCTGATCCCGGGATTAGACCCTAGTAAAATTGCCGAGGTCAATCACGGGACATGTCCATGTGAACAAAAGCAGAGCCAATACCGTGAAGGGTGTGTGTCACAGTGATTATGTATTTATCATTCAAAGGAAAAAGTTTGTGTGCAGAATAGAGATTCGACAGTTTCATGGTGTACCGCAGTTTAAAAAACGTACGACTGACATAAACCATTGCCATTTTTGACTGCACAATCTGGTGCAGTCAAAACAACCTGGAGCTGAACACGCATTAAACAGTGGAGTTGATGGTGGACTTTAGGAGGAACACCACAGAATTAACCCTGCTCACTATTATGAACAGCACTGTGGCTGAAGAAGAGTCATTTAGATTCCTGGGCACTACCATCTCACAGGACCTGAAGTGGGAGACCCACATAGACTTAGTTTTGAAAAAGGCCCAGCAGAGGTTGTTCTTCCTTCACCAGCTGAGGAAGTTCAAGCTGCCACTGGTCATCAGCGATGATACAGTTCTACTCAGCTGTCATTGAGTCTGTCCTCTGCACTTCAGTAATTGTCTGGTTTGGTCCAGCTACCAAGTCAGATGACTTCATAATCAGAAGACTTCAAAGGATAGTTTGGATTGCTGAGAGGATTATTGGTTCTCACCATCCCACCCTCCAAGAACTGTACACCTCCAGAGTGAGGTAAAAGGCTGGTAAAATCACTCTTGACCCCATTCACCCAGTATACTTTTTCTTTTCAAACTGTTGCCCTCTGCCGGCGCTACATAGCACTGAGCACCAGAACAGTTGGCACAGGAAGATTTTTTTGCTTCAGGCCATCCACCTCATGAATAGTTAAAACAGCCCCCAAATACTTTTCTTTTTGTCAATACAACCATGTGCAATATTCAATCCATCCATTCCTACTTATATCTATATTCTTATATCTTCTTCAATACATTACATCACCTGCACATTACTGTATATCTGTATATAAAATATTCAAACAACATTATTGCTTTATTGTATATTTCTGTTTTTATTTATCTGTTATATCTTATTTTTTATTTTTATGTAACTACATGTATACGATTAAATGTATATGTTTGTCTGTGTGTATATATGGTTGAATTCTCTTTGCACTGGAAGGTTCTCTCACCATGAAAAATTCCTTGTGTGTACTTAAATAAAGCTCGTTCGGATTCTGATTCTAATATGGCCATGTCCCACCTGTTACTACGTGCCCCGTAGGCATTTCATTCTTCATTTCACTTTCCTTTTTTCTAGGTATGGTGAAAAATGTACACGCTGTATTCATAAAACAAGACCACATACTATATTTGTATGTACAAATGTGATTACTGAATCAAATGCAAAATTATCTGTTGCAGGGCAGTATCATTAAAAAATTATTTTTTTAAAATATAATGTTTCTATTATTTAATATAAATAATAATGTAATGCACCTTAATATCATGAATTTTACATTAGACGTCACATCATGAGGTCACTTTGGTCTTAACGATTGTTCTGGGATGTGTGTGAATGCGAGCACAGATTAAGGGAAAGATCTTGCAGTGTGAATGAACAAATTTTGCAGTCCCTGAACAGTTGCCAGAACGACTTTTCCCGGGATTAATACTGGGATCACTGTGAAAGGGGCTTCAGAGGCAGCTTCTGTCATAATTTGCTATAACGGTCTTTGAATGAATTCAAAAATCAAATGCATACATGCTTTGATTTGTTAATATGTAATTTTTATAAATGTTTATTGTTACTATTAACATTGGTTTAACAAGTGCAGCAACATCTCCTCATCTCAGCCCACTCCTGTATTCCCTATACACACATGACTGTGTGGCAACACATAGCTCCAATGCCATCATTAAGTTTGCTGACGATACGACGGTGGTAGGTCTGATCACTGACAATGATGAAACAGCCTACAGAGAGGAGGTGCACACTCTGACATGCTGGTGTCAGGAGCACAACCTCTCCCTCAACGTCAGTAAGACCAAGGAGCTTGTAGTGGACTTCAGGAGGAAAGACAGAGGACACATCCCGATCACCATTAATGGAGCACCGGTGGAGAGAGTCAGCAGCTTCAAGTTCCTCAGTGTCCACATTACTGAGGAACTCACATGGTCTGTCCACACTGAGGCCATTGTGAAGAAGAACTCTTCTTCCTGAGATGGCTGAGGAAGTTGAAGCTGCTGACTCTCTACCGGTGCTCCATTAATGGTCATATGGTTCTACACCAGCACTGTGGAGAGCATCCTGACTGGCTGCATCACCGCCTGGTACGGCAATAGCACCGCCCACAACCACAAAGACCTGCAAAGGGTGGTGCGAACTGCCAGAAACATCAGCGGAGGTGAGCTTCCCTCCTTCCAGGACATATATAAGAGGCGGTGTGTGAAAAAAGCTCGGAGGATCATCAGAGACTCCAGCCACCCGAGTCATGGTCTGTTCTCACTGCTACCATCAAGCAGGCGGTATTGCAGCATCAGGACCCGCACCAGCCGACTACATGATAGATTCTTCCCCCAAGCAATCAGACTTTTGAACTCTTGATCTCTCATGATCAATATACACCAGCACTGCACTTTATTAATCTTATATCTCACACTGGACTGTCATAATTATATTCTCCACAATACAACTACAGTATATATCTTTTTTATATATACTTTTATTTTGTATTTTTATTATATGTGCATTCTATATTGTTTGTATTGTTTACTGAACGTTGTATATTATTATTGTGTTGTGTAAGTATGTGTACATGTGATATGTAAATTGTGTTTTGTAAATATGTTGTTTATTGTAATTGGTAGATGTCTTGATACTGTCATGACTGCTATGTTGCTCGGAACTGCACACTAGACTTTCACCTACTGTTGCACTTGTGTACATGGTCGTGTGACAATAAAGTGATTTGATTTGATAAGTCACTTGATTATGAAAAGTATATTTAGATGTAGTGTACATGTGTTTTTAAGTACACTTTTGTAACAAGTCCAACTGTCATGATGTCGCTCCAAAGTCTTTGTTGCCCTCTGAATAGCTTCACTTTTATATGGAGGACAGAAGCACACACCATCCTTCACCCAAACAGGTTCATATTTTCTGCTAACAACATGCTAATACTTTTCAATATTTCAAATGGAGAAGGGTGAACTACGCAAATGTGTCCTTCTGCCCATGATCTCCAGTCTAAGTGCATAAAACATGGTCTGTCAACATAAAAAAAATAAAAAATAAAAATCAACTAAGACTAACATGCAGCTGTATCTGAAAAATATTAGTACAAGAGTTGCCAGATTATAAACTCAAAAATACACTGACTTTAAACTGACCTCACCATATCTTTAGTTCAATTTTCTTTTCTTGAATTTCTAAATCAACATTAATAAAGCTTGAGTTAAAAGACATAATCAGATATAGACGTTGAAGTTATAAGCATTCAAATTTTTTTTAGTGTTTCAGTGTGTTATTCATCTTCAAGCAGAGATCAGTTTAGTCTTTAAAGAAAAAGAAAATAACACAATATAAAATGAGCATACTGCCAAAAAACAAACAAACAATGTGATGATCATTCTGACTGATTAACAATCTCTGTCACCTGATATGAAGGCATTAATAAAGTGACGTGTTCATTTAACCATATAGAATCACATATTTACTGAATTGGGTGGTATGTTCCATTTATAGGTATCCGTGAAATAGTCAACATTTTTAAGTTTATGCATCCTAAAATCTTCAGAGTTTAATTTATACCGGTGTTATGGATTATCTGATGATTGTGTTAACTGTGGATATGCGTGTGCAAGTGAATAATTTTACTTGTATTTTCAGCAGATTCGTTCATTATAAATTGCCAAGTAGCTAAGAATAGACATTTTGCACATCACATCAAATTTTGGGGGTATAATTATTAACCCGCTTTGTATGATTGATGTCTGTTCCAATGAATCTGACACAGTTGTAGAATGATTTTAACATGGTTTCACAGGTTAACCATGTTAACGTGGAACATTGGGAACTGACGATGACACTTGTCAGAGCAGTAAATCACAAGTTAAAGCCTTTTATTTGCAACATTAAAGCATCATAGGCTGATATGCATCTACAATATAGGCTTATACTCTTAAATTACTTTTATTTAAAAAACAAACAAACAACAGCTTGATTAAGTAATTGTTGCTGTTCACATTAAAGTTTTGATGGTATAGCAGAAGAATGTTTGCCGACAGCATGTATTTTTCTTAATTTGACAAACCTGACTCAGCCCAGATCTCAGCGATTTTGGTTGACCAGACTCAAGCCAATGTTCAGCCAAATTAACGTTTGTCTTTGCTTTGTTTCTTTTGGTGGACCAGACTCATACCAGAAATGTGTTAAAATTTCACTGCCAGAACCAAACAAGAAGTGAAAAAAGTAAGCCAGATTTGGCCCAAATCTCCTTGCTCTCTTGGTCTTATCTCTCCATCATTATTCCCTGTTATTTCTCTATCCAAACAGACAGGAGCCTTGTATTTCTCCACTGCTGCTCCTGTGTGAATTTAATGCCTGCTCAACTGTACACTCCACCACATTTTTACTTACTTTTCATGAGCACATTACTCAAGTTTTGGCTTGATTCAACATCCTCTAGCACCACTCATTCAGTTAAATGAACCATACAATCAATTCCTACAAAGGAGGAGGGAAAGCTAAGAGAGAGATATGGTCAGTGATAGGATCTGTGACCATTTTAGAGCAAGGCTTCTTGTATCACCCACAAACGATGCTCCGGTGGGTCACAAACCTTTCTAAGAACCACTGGGATCAATAAGAGGCCATTGTGTTTGTTATGTGAGCTTCACACCTAAACCCAGAGGACATAAGAGCTGACCATTGTCTCAGGAGCTTCCTACTGGTACTCTCTGGATAACAGAGATATCACTCACAGTGTCCACAGGGGCTCACCACTTGGACTCATGACCCAAGGGTCAGCAGTCTGTTGTGTGTGTGTGTGTGTGTGTGTGTGTGTATGTGTGTTCGTGGCACTCCACTGAATGAAATTAGCTAGCTGTCACACTGGGAAGTTGTAACAAGGGCTATAACTAAGTAATAATAAGGTTAAAGTTAAATTTACAAATGTGTGCTTTTCAAACTGGTCTCACAGAATCACGTTACTATACCTACATTTCTGCAAAAAGATTTTTATGTGGCTCATGATCATATGTATCGCTTCACTATCTTGGTTAATTGAACACTACAGGGCTACAACAAATTACGAATAAAACGGCAGTTCATAAACACTTACTTTTCGCCCTGTTCTCCACACAATGCTATGTTTTGACATCTAAACACTTTTACTAAAGTGTATGGCTTGTAAGGTGACACATTTTAATGTTGCCATTACATAACCAACTACATTTACATTTCACTTTGGAACTACTGTGATGCCTGCAATGTCGATAACCACATACTATTTTGCTAAATTTTAATTAGCTTTCTTAAAGGGATAGGTCATTCAAAAATGAAAATTCTGTCATCATTTCCAATAATTTTTTTTAATTAAGATTTTGGCTTCCAACCATTATGAAAACAAGATAATCAAGATAAAATGGTTATTGCGCAGCATTATGTTTTGCAGTGAAACCCAGCGTTATATCTTAAAAACATCCTTTATTAAAGTTCAAAGAATAAGGAAGTGGGTTATAAAAATAAACTCTGAAACTGGCATTTCTCTGTGCAGTCAGCATCGTGTCTATGAGTTGCGTGACATGACCTGGGAAGAGATTGACTCGAATTGAATTGAAGTTGTGTGCTGATGCACACTCTGGTCCAGGGACACTGGCTCGACATTAAAGTTTATTCGGGGCAAGTGAAAGAGAATTTTACTAGCCCGACTGGAAAAGCAGACTGATTAAAACATCAATAAAGGAAAATTAACTGGCTATATTTATGATAGGCTAGGCCTGTGTCACTTATTAGAAAGTTAATATTCTTATTCTACTGTTGAAAGTAATCCAAAGCACGTAAGCTGCGCCCTGTTTGATTGACCTGTGGCATATGTGTAAAATAACTCTCCTTGAAGATGGCCCTCCTAATTGTGCTCACCTCCATCAAGAGGCTTGGGGAACTGCAGGCGTTTTCTATCATCGACACTTGCCTGGAGTTCGGCATTCTGCATAAAAGCTGGTGCATCAGTCTGCACATAACCTACCCCACAAGGCATCATGTATTTCCCCACACCCTGAGGGGGTAAGCGACGTAACTAGCATGTGAGCAGGCCGTGACAGCCCTGGCCTTTTCTTTCTATGTTTCCTCTCCACAGATAATTGGATTTGGCTGGGGCCATCAAACGCTATTATACGCATCTGGGAAGGTGTTCTTTCCTTTCCTATTCTTTCAGGGAGAAAAGACCCGGCAGACACCACATCCTGCATGAAGGGGAGGTTAACATGTGACAAGTACATCACACGGGCTCACCAGCCACACATGGGAGAGGCTCGATGGAAGGTCCTGCCTCGAAGGGGATTAGCTCTACAACACAGCGACCGGGCGGAGGGACATGGGTCTGCTAACGGGGGGACCATACCACGGAAATACATCACAAGGGGTTATCGGAGTAACCGACACCTGTGGGGCACCTATCTCAGTACAGGGGATATTAGCACCCGTTGTGGGCCTGGCTGTGAATTCCTCCACTGAATCTGCAAGCTACAAGGCTAAGGAGGAAGGACATCCAGGGATCATGAGTTTGTGAACTCGCATGGGAGAAGAAGCACACGTTTTCACCTCATGGAGGGCAAATGCACTATACCAAGTGATATACTGGCCAACTGTTCCGTATTACCAAACTTATCTGATCTAACCTGACAAAACAATTGACGAAACCAGCTCAACCCGGAGATTGTAAAATCTCTCATAGGTATTGGGTGTTGCCAGACCCACTGCTCTGCAGATGTCTGCTAGAGGTGCCATTGGCCAGTGTCCACGAGGATGCCACACTCCTTGTAGAGTGTGCTTGTATTACCAAAGGGGCGGGCACGGCCTGGGCCTGGTATGCCAAAGCAATCGTATCCATAATCCAGTGGGCAAGCCTCTGTTAGTAGACAGCTTTCCCTTTCTGCTGTCCACCAAAGCAGACAAAGAGCTGCTCAGAGCGTCTAAAGCTCTGCGTGCGATCCAAGTATATGCGCAAAGTACACACTGGACACAGCAATGACAGGGCTGAGCCTGCCTCCTCCCAAGGCAGCGCTTGCAGGCTCACCACCTGATTCCTGAAGGGGGTTGTGGGATTCTTGGGCACATAGCCCGGACGGGTTTAAGGATCAAGTGAGAATCTGCTGGACCGAACTCCAGGCAAGTGTCGATGACAGAAAACGCTTGCAGGTCCCCAACCCTCTTGATGGAGGTCAGCCTGACTGACTCTGACTGACTGCAAAGAGTGACTCCTCAGGCCGTGAGGCGGGGGGCATCAGCTTCCTACACTGGGGCCGAGAACTGGGCTCGGGCTGTGGCAGAGCCATCTGGGCTTTCGCCTGCGCAGAGGGATGCCCTCGGCGACCAGACGAGGAATGGGATCTTGAGCCAAGCTGGGGCAAGATGAGTTGTGTAGCCTCCTTCTGTTTCTTCACCACCGAGAACTGCTGGGCAAAGTCCTCAATGGTGTCGCCGAATAGGCCGATATGGGAGATGGGCACTTTGAGAAAGCGAACTTTGTCGGTGTCCCTCATCTTGAACAGATTCAGCCATAGGTGGCGCTCCTGGACCACCAAGTTGGATATCGCCTGTCCGAGTGCTCTCGCCGTGACCTTCGTCGTCCGGAGGGTGAGGTCAGTCGCCGAGTGCAGCTTTTGCAGCACGTCAGGATCAGAACTACACATGTGCAGCTCTTTCAGTGCCTCGGCCGGGTGTACTTGCAGGAGGGCCATGGCATGCAGGGCGGAGGCGGCCTGTCCAGCAGCACTGTAGGCTTTGGTTGCTAGGGACGACATAGTCCTACAGGCCCTGGAGGGGTGCACCGGATGATTCCGCCATGTTGTGGCATGTTGCGGCCACAGGCACAATTGCCTTATCCACCCGAGGGACCTCTGCGTACCTGTGGCCCTCCACGACCTCATCTGTTCGTCGTGCACTTCCGGGAAGAAAGAGACTGGGGCATGGCCGTGAGCGGCATCCCGAACCCAGGAACCAAGTATCTAGCCATGAGGGCCAGGGGAGGGTGGAGGGTTCCAGTCACACCCGATATTCACCGTGGCCAAGCATGGCGGTCAGTTCTGCATTGTCCTCAGACTGGGCGGGAAGACCCAAAGGTGACAGCCCATTCGAGTCCTCGGGGACCGACGTCGCCAGTGCGCTCTCTGATGCAATGATTGAGGACTCATCCTGCTCGCGAGCCCCGAAAGAGACATTAAGCTGAACTCTCGGAACTCGAAGGCACAGTAGCATGCTGGGGAACGGGAGGTCCGCAGGGAATTACCCAGCGAGACCGCGCACACTGCCCAAACTCCCCAAATCGCCTCCAGCACCTGCCGTGCTGGCCTCGTACCCGTAGGTAGAAGGCGCAGCACGGAGGTGTTCTATTTATTTCCATCAATTGCTGTTTTTTATTGTTATTTTATTACTGACTGTTTACTAGTCTTGAATATTGACTTAATTTCCATAATTTACATATTAGTAAGTGTTATTATTTGTTGTGGTTTTGAAGCTGGTATTTAGAAACTTCAAATTTCACTACCGACTGCAGAAATTTTGGTATTGTGATAATGTATAACCTTTATTGTACATGGTAGATCTTGCTGTAATAACATGATGAAAAAGTAAACCTCATTCCATAGAAGTGTGCGCATCCCTGCTGTAAATGATGGCAATGGAGGTTTTCCTTTATTTGGCTACCAACGTAACTGTAAAGGGATTAATGGAAAGGAGGAGGCGAGAACCAGCTTGAGAATATAAATTATATTTTAATAAGAAACATAACCAAAAAGACAAGCACACAAAGGTGTCGGACAGCTGTCCGTAAATCAATCAATCTCTCTCTCTGTCTGTCTGTCTCTCTCTCTCTCTCTCTCTCTCTCACTGCAGCTTCCAGTCGGCCTTTATCCCTCTCTGAGGCTTGATTAGCCTGATTAGGGACCGGGTGTGTGGAATCACGACCTGGCCCAGCCCTCTGCCCTGCCACAGTAACATAAAATAAGTATCATTTGACAATAGCCTCCCCTACCAGTGCAGTACACATTTCAAGTTCAAGGAAATCCACTGTTAAAAAGACAAGTTCTATAAATGCATGATGTTTCCAAAGTCAATGAGTAATTGTGTTAAATAATAGTGATCTCAATATTGACCAAAATAATCGTGATTATGATTTTTCCATAATTGAGCAGCTCTATCATTTACTGACCCTCATGCCAACACAGATGTGTATGACTTTGTTCTGCAGAACACAAACAAACAATTTTAGAATAAAAGTTCAGCTCTGTAGGTCAAAAGAAGAATCTGCAAGTGAAAGTAGAGATTGACAAGTAAAATAAAAGGCTGAAATATTGATCATTTTCTCATGTCATTTCTGAAGATACTGTATGGATTTAACCACTGAGTGTTATAGATTACTTTTATGCAGCCTTTACTGTATGTCATTTTGGAGCTTCAAAATGTTGGTACAGATACACTTGCATTGTGAGGACCTACAGGGCTGAATTATTTTTCAAAAAATAAATTTGTTCGGCAGAAAAAGAAAGTCATACACATCTGGGATGGCATTAGGGTGAGTACATTTTCATTTTGGGGGGAACTATCCCTTTAAGCAGTGGTTTTCTATGTTGGTTTTTACAGACCTAGTTCACACTCACATTTGAATGAGTTTTGTGAATTACTTCCTCCAAACAATTTATTTTTATCATCCAGCTTAATTATCAAAGATAGCACTTTTTTTTGGAAGTTGCATTAAAAATCCTGTTTGGCTCTAAAATCTAAGGGCGCAAGTTTAAATGGCATGATGCTTATGACTGCACATATCACTGTCAGTGTGCATTTTTGTCAGACTGTGGACATATGAGGCATATGTGTCTGTATCTCTCTGCCTGTCAGACCAAACTTAAGGAACGTTCAACATCATATGTTGCACAACGCTGTAATCACTCCACCTTTTCAACCACATCACCACACTTTAAAAAGATACAATTATATTCCTCCACTAATCCCAGAACTGATTTAGTTAAACGATACCAGCCTGTCATACCTTAGGGCAACACGTTCTACAGACTCCCCTCAACAATCAGTTTACTTTCCCTCTTTTTCCGCCCTGGGCACTTATGTTCATTGCTAAGTACGTGTGTGCTTGCGGCATGTGCTATTGTATGCATGATTTATTCAACAGTTATGCAGCTGTTTTGACCCAGTTACTTTTATAGATAGATTTTAAGCCAATAAAGAAATGCAGGCACTGTGGGCTGGTCGCGAGGAATGTTAAAACCCAAGTTAATAAAAATTATGAGATTTTTGCACAGTTAAGTGGCACAGTTAATGCCTAACCTTCTTCTTTCACATTGATTTTTATTGTGCTGGATGCACCAGATTAATCGCCAGTGACCCCTGGGTGGTAGGAGGTCTGCGGATGTTGGTCCCCAGAGCATTGAAGCTCATTCAGGCAAGATAGTCATGTGCTAGGTGAGGATGTGATAGACACTATCAGGTCCGGACTAAATGGGTTTGATAGAAACTGTGAAGAGTCGAGAGGTCAAATTCATGACAGGATTGAGACACTAACAATCCCATCAGCCATTCATCAGTCACAACCTGTGTTGGAGAAGTTGCTTTAAATTTGTAGCTTGTAAAACAACAAACTACTCTATAATTTAAACTACAATAAAGTTATCCTTTTGAAAAAGGAGTAAGCTACATAACAAGCATAAGACAAAGTAACTAACTTCATTGATGCCAGTAGCGGTTCTAGTTTGTATGTCGCCCATGCCTAAATCCACCACTGATTGAAGCAACTTAAAGGGGCAATATCGTTTTAAAAATATAATCAGATTCAGATTTTAAATGTTTTGGAAAGAATAAGCAATCTCAGTTTGGGTGACAGTATTAAACTTCAACATAATAATTTACTAGCTTTAACATGACTCAGTGGACATTTCACCTCTGAACTGCTGCGATACATGCAAGGAACCATGTCATAAATTTTGCAAAAATATTGCCAGAATCATGTAATAATCAGGCTGGTCCATTCTCTAGCAGTGGGTTTGTTTGTTTGTTTCAAACATCTAGTTCAAAACCCTCTTAAATAAGAATAATTTTTGTGAATTATATCCTTCAAACAAAAAGTTTTGTTTGGAAATAATTTTTGTTTGTAGAATGACAATTTAATTTAATGTATTTTATGGCTACATACATCTAAGGTCACATCCACACCAGGGCTGGACTGGTAATCTAGTAAACCGGGCATTTTCCCGGTGGACCGACGCACTTTGAGGCTGATCAGCGGTGGACTGGCCATCAGGAGAACTGAGCGGGCCAGTGGGTCGGCCGCGAAATGTGCTGAATGTGCCGCGATAAGCTTAAATGAGCCGCCGCATTATGCATAACGGACAACAAAATGGCCCGCAATATGCAAAAAAGGACAGCGAGCATGTTTTGGGCCAGTTACCATGTATAATCCCGGGCCGATTTATCTTCCCAGTCCAGCCCTGATCCACACTAATATGTTTTCGTATGAAAGCGTATTAATTTGGCTGTATTTATGCCTCTCATCAACACTACAACAGCCTTGTCTTCCTCTAGTATATCTTGGAAAACAATGGGGTTAGAAAATTAAAATTTTTTCAAACGAAAATGGATTAGTGTGAATGTGAAAAAAAAACACATTAATTTATTTAATTTATACAAATATAGTTCTGAACATCAGCATTAACAAAAACTATACTAATATATACTAAATATAAATATTATTAAACAAAAAATATTTTTATTTTCACAAATCGTCCAAATGATTTACCAGCACAACATTCGAGGAAAGGTCATCGATTATTACCTCAGTTTGCTTGGCAACATAGTGCAATACAATAGTATTCTGTCACGCTGCACAACTACTTTTTAGAAGAAGTAGCTTGTTACATTGCTACACTGTTTTAAAAAAATAAAAAATAAGCTAAACTACCCACACTCCAGAATCCCCCCGGAGCAACCTGGAGTTAAGTGCCTTGCTCAAGGACACAATGGTGCTGGCTGTGGGGATCGAACCAGCAACCTTCTGATTAACAGTTATGCGCTTTAGCCCACTACGCCACCACCAGTCTAATGCTGCCTTCTTGTGCTATGTTGTATTCAAGTGGTTAGTTGTCAGAAAGAACAGTAAACATGAATGACGCCATGTGCTTTAATACATTTTTCTTGAGGAACTTTTATTTTGACACCATAATACATATTGCTCAGTTAGCTCGCTGACCTAAATTCCATTAAGGTCAGCAAGCTAACTGAGAAATATGTATTATGGTGTCAAAATAAAAGTTCCTCAAGAAAAATGTATTTACAAGATACAAGCCATTTTCATGGTGTAAAAATGTACAACATGCATCAAATGGTTGCTGATATACTGTATATAAATTGATACTACAAGTGATAACAATAAACTGTATTTAGAAAAATTACTACATTTACTACAGAAACCATACTCTCCTCCGCCATGTTGAAAGTTAACGTCTACTCCCAACTGGGAAAATTTAAGTTTCAAAATGATCTCAGTTTCCCAGTCGTAAATTCCGACTTAAGGGGTCGTTCCAGTGCAACTTCCAAGTGGGAAACTCATTTTTACGTTAATTCCAATAGCACATGAAGGCAACTTATTTTTCACTGAATTCAGGCAGTCAGGAAGTCACCGCTGTGGACTTAAGTCACGGACAACTCAGGATGTTAGAATTGCACGCAAAGCATGTGAAAAGCAAGTGAGAACTACAACAATGGTCTCTGGGGTGCTGCTGGCCTCCTGTGGGAAAATGCCTTTGTATTATTAAAAATGAAAGAAGCCAATTAACACCACTGGTTGCCAAGAATAACAAATCAAGTATATCAAATGGCTGAAATTAGTCACCCCGTTTTCATCTTTGTCTTCAAGAATCTCTATGGTGCAGCAAATGCATGTTGTATAGCCGGAGCGAGAGCCAGTGAATTTAATTGTACACTGTGAAGAGATTCAACACCAGGAGGCGACCCAACCAGTTTCTCTCACAAAAGCCTACACTCTCACAAACACAACACAAACACACACATAGAAACTGTAGAGTGATTTATCTGTTGTGTTCATAAATGAATGGATTACTTTTTGTGTGTGTGAGTTTTCTCTGTCACTCTTTTAATGACCAATGTAAAAATAGCTGCATTTATCGACCTTAGTTGCAACCTCAGCATGCGAAATGACCAACGTTAACAAGGATGTGGCGAGAGACAGATAGAAACAAGTGGATAAAGGGAAACTGGATCTCTCTCTCGCTTACTCTTGCTCTTCCCCTAAGCGCCACACAACTCGGATCAGATCAGACACCATGTTCTTTTGGTAGATAAAGAGAAGCTTTTACTATTGTGGCAAACACACATCTTTTGCCACTGGCAACACCCATATGGATGATTACCGACTTCCCCTCTACAAAGCCACTCTGCTGCCAGAGATCACAAAATACTTTGTATCAACAATGTCATGTTCCTAGTGTGATATATAAATAAATCAATAAAACATAAACACAGATTACTTCAATAGTCATTTGATCACTACAACTCTTATTAAATTATTTCAATTGTTCCTGCAGAATAACCATTCTCTAACTGTGTCACTTGTTGGAAGACCATAGTAACCATTAGTAAAACCATGTATGTCTAATCAAAACCATGGTTAGAGCAGATTGTGGATGGTTCCTAACAAACAAACAGTGGTATTTGTTGCAATCACAATAACCCATTTATGAACTACAACTGGCTTAAGTCACAGTCACACAAGGCTCTGAGCACACACATATTTTTCGGACATGGCAATGGACAGGATATCATGCCATTCTCAAGGGCTTCTGGTTTTAATAAATAATAAATCAAAAATAGCAAATAATTTATAATTAAAAAAAATATATACCATACATATATGCAGCTTTAATGTGTATTCTTTGTATTGAGCTTAGGGGTCAGTGTGTGACGTTTTGATAATACTGTATATTGGACATACATCTTTTCAACATGCCAAGTCGCATATGAGATTTCATCAAGTTCATCAACAGAATGCGGAATGTCTACATATAAGCTTGCATTCATCTCTCCTGCATTGGGGTATGTTTGAATGGAAATAATGCTGTTGATTTAATGTGTTGTTTCAGTGCGAATAATTATATATATAAAAAAAAAAAATATCAAGTTAAACAACTCAACGCTAAAAAACACAATTAATTGAAAGAATAAGTAGCATCTCTATTTTTTTGCGAGTCTCAGTCAGCAGGGGGCAGTAAGCACAACTCCAGCTATAGACCATTTCAACCGCTATTTGTCTTTTTAAGAAAGTGACATCATTGTCCCTTGAACATTTCAGTTACTTGTCAAACTCATTCAAAACAACAGCAGGAGGCGTTTCATTCATACTGACATTAACACAATTAACATTAGTAACGGTAATACGATTGTAATAGCAAGTTTATGTTTCTTATTGTCTAAATGCTCCCTGGATGCCTGGAACTAACAGAAATAAAAGTGTTTATTTCAAAAAGCAACCACAAATGGATGCATGAACCCCAGAAGTGAAGCACGATGGCTGGATGAACATGCTGTACTAACAACTGTTACAAACATCTTATCTCAAGTAGGTGAACAACATTTTCGCCAACTAATAGCACGTTTGTTAGGTAGAGTTTAGCTATCTAATGAAGTCAGAGTATTTCTTTACAGGCTCTAAAAATGACTATAGATTGCTCCCAATCTATAAAAGCTGCGCAATTAATTTAAATTTACAGTCATTTAGCAGACGCTTTTATATATAAAGCGACTTACAAATGAGGAACCTAACAAGCAATTTGTCTTACAAAAGTCAACAATATCTGCAGTATCACACTGCGATGTTCTCAGAGTAGCTGGAGTAGTATAGAAGCTACCTTAGAAGAAAAATACACCCAAGGACAATTTTTTTTATAATTAAAAAGAGAACCCTTACCTTGTCTGCACGTCACACACATGCATCATTAACAGCATCATTGAATATGACAGGAGTGATCCAATATTTCTGACCTTAAGGAAATAACTGTAAGCATAAACTACGACCCTTTTATCGCTTCTCTCACGTAGATGCGCTAAGTATCAACAACACGTCTGGAAAAGTCACTTGTGTTGACTCAGTCTTATTTAAAGGATCCGGTAATGAAACCTCATTTTTTATTTTCAGTTTTTTGCAAATATCTCATTTGTTCTGTTTTAGTTAGGCTCTAAGTTGCACCAGTCATTTCATTTTGACACTTCTGAATTACAAGCACAAGGTTCGTTCACTTCTCAGGGTTGGGAGACGGCGAATCAAACTCAAAAGTTATCTTTATTTTTGCGTATTTTTGTTTTACACGCAAATGATGCCCACACACACACAAGTGCAGGCTCAGCTCACTCTCCCCCTCCGGCGGTCTGGACCGCCCTTTAAGTCACTCTCCGCAAACACAAAACAGCTGTTATAGGTGATTTCCCACAGGTGCCAACCCCTACTGCACTCACTCTCTCGGCCTCGCTCTCCACAGACATTGCTCGGCCATGCTCCCCATCAACACACATGCGCAGTATCGTTCTAATTCCTTTGTTATTGTTTATGTCCTTGAAATGGTCTATACAGGTAATGACCAGACATACAGACAACAAACCAACAGCTGATCAAAAGAAAGCTGGAAGGAGCAGGGCGAAGGTGTCTCAAGGCTAATTATTTTAAAGTTTCAAACTCTATTAACTTTTATGTGTAGAGATGCTAATAACTGCACCATGTGTCAGAGCACATGCCCTTCACACCAGTCTATGTTGCTGACCCTGAAGAGATTATTAGTTACATGATTTTCTGTTATTTACAACAACAAAAATGTGTTAGTATAGTAAAACCATGGCAAATATTTAGAAGGGAAAAAAATATATATAAAAAATAAACTTTATTTCTTAAGAACACACTGGGGGTTTAAGTTCAGAGAAGACACTCGCCATGGACAAAATTGGTTTCTATGTGGTTGACGATATGTACAGAGGAGACTGGAAGCAGCTGTGCTTATTGCTCATGCTCGGTGCTCCAATTTGGCCGTGGGCATTTTATTTCCAGTGTGATGAGTGTACAAGTGACTTTTTACTTTCAGCTCATTCAGAGGGCACAAACAGATGAGCATCTGAATATTTCATCCCTCTCCATCCCCACCCCTTTGATGGCACGCCGCTTTTCTCTGTACCCACAACGGACGAGTCACTTCAAATTACTCTTTCATTATTCTGTGTCCCTACTCCCTCCATATTCATCCATTTATGATCTTGTCATTTTCACATTACTCAAAAATGAAGGCACCAGAGGTTAATGTACTCCCTCCGTTTCCTCCATCATCACCATGGAAGAGGTCCAATATGGTGGTGCTCTTTGGATTGGTAAATGTTTAAGAAGGTGCACTGTGTTTCAGACACTGTTGAAACTTGGGAAAGTTTGAACACTGCCATGAACAGAGTCTGCGGTGGTTGTTTTTAGTGCAGGTTAGCCTGTTCTATTTGTGGTTTATGTTGGGGGGGGCCATCCTTGATTTGTGTGGGAACGACCAACCCAATCCAAACAAGCATCTACCATGTACCAGCATTATCAGTGTGCAGTGGGCGGACAAGGAGAAAGAATTCACTGAGGTGCTCTTACAGCTTATCAGATTTTGGATCTGGAGAAGACATTTTTTAGCTAATGTTAAGGTGTAAACCTAATGATGATCAGTCTGCTTAGACCTAGTACAAATGGAGAACATTAAAAACATGTGCTACATTACACTTCAGCATATTTGCTGTTGTATTTCTGCTATCAGTACTCAGACGGTCTTATAAGAATAGTATACACAACAATTAAAATTGTATTACCATTTACACACCTTCAAACTGTATTACATTTTTATTTCCATGGAACACAAAATAATGTTTTGACGAAGGTTAACGCTGCTCTTGTGATACTGTGATCAGGGGCTGTCAAGCTTCAAAAAGGACAAAATGCACCATAAAAGTGTTCCATAAAATGTGTACTCCATTCCCCATTACATTGCATCGTTTTTTGTTTTGTTTTTTGCAATGCATCTTTATGCAAATTGTTTGAATATGCGCATACACAAATGAGACTTACAGATGAGCGCTATGGTGAAAGAGAAGTTTTTCAGAAAATTATTTTAATTTAGATCTGTTTTACGATCAGAAAACTTTGCACATCTGCAATATTGACTGCTTTCATGGTGCTTTTTTGTCCTATTTGAAGCATGACAAGCCCCTAGTCACTTATAGAAGTGTTATAGATTTTCACTGATAGGTCACTGATAGTAGCAAAAGCAGAAATAAAAAATAATGAAGCAAAAACAGATATAAGATATTTTGTCATTGTTTTTATAAGATTCCCGGCTTCTGATCAAGGTATTCCCTCGAGGGGTGGGAACAAGCGACGTGACAAGCATGGGAGCAGGTTGGGCCAGCTGTGGCCTTCTCTCTCTCTATGTTTCTCCTCATAGAGTTTTAGATGCGGCTGGGGCCATCTAGCTATAACAAGCATCGGGGAAGGTGTTCGTTTCCAGTCCTATTCTTTCAGGGGGAAAAGACCCCGTGGAGACCACATCCTGCCCAGGGTAGTTGAAAATGTGGCAAATACGTCACATGGGCCCGTCGCCACACATGGAAATGGTACGTTGGTAGATCCTGCCTAATGACGGATGATTTCTACAAACACGGCGACTGGGGCAGTGGGGACTGCCCAAGGGAGACGCGGGTCTGCCTGAAAGGGGGACCTTACCATGGAAAATACATCACAAGGACTTACCGTGATAACCGGCACCTATGGAGCATTTATTCCAGTACAGAGTAATTAGTACCCGCAGTGGGTCTTGTCGGGAATTCCTCAGCTGAATTTGTGAGCAGAGGGCTGGGGAGGAAGAACATCCAGGGAGCAGGAGTTTGAGGACTCAACTGGGAGTAACAGTGCACGTGTTCGCCTCATTGGATGGGAAAGATGTTAGCGCAAGCAGTATATCCGGTCACTCCTTGTAGAGTGTGCTTGAACCGGCAAGGGGCGGGCATGGCCTGGGTCCGATAGGCCAATGCGATGGCGTCGACTACCCAGTGGGCGAGCCTCTGTTTGGAGACAGCGTTCCCTTTCCGCTGTTCGCCAAAACAAACAAAGAGCTCTGTGTGCGGTCCAAATAGGTGTGCAAAGCATATAACGGACACAGCAACAATAAGGCTGTGTTTGCCTCTTCCCAGTGCAGCGCTTGCAGGTTCACTACCTGGTCCCTGAAAGGGGTCATTGGAACCTTTGGCACATAGCCCGGTTGAGGTCTTAGGATGACATGGGCATCTGCTGGACTGAACTCCTATCAAGTGTCGCCTCTAACCCTCTTGATGGAAGTGAGCACAATCAGGAGGGCCGTCTTCTGGGAGAGGCCGTTTCAACTGACTCTAGCGGCTCAAAGGGAGTTCTCTGAAGGCCCATAAGGACCACGGAGAGATCCCATGAGGGGAACAAGCATGACCTGGTAGGATTCATCCTCCGGGCTCCTCTTAGAAATCATGACAATCGTGCTTCCCTAGGTACTTGCCATCCACTGGCATCAGGTTGAGTTGAGGAATAGACACAATGATGAGACCAGATCCATGTCAGTGGGGTGGGGCTGAACTCCTCGCAGCAAGGAGCACATAGCTCATCAAGAAACATATTTTGGCACAACAGTGACAATTAACCCTCATTAGGGGCAACTCACTCTTCTTAGTCTAATCAACTTCGCAAGCACACACCCACCCACACACACACACACACACACACACACATAAGTTTTAAATTTGACTGAATTTCCCACAATAAAGTTTTAGCAACCTGGACAGTTTAGTTTGCTGCCTCAAAGGAAGTTTTCTGAAGGCCCATAAGGACCACGGAGAGATCCCATGAGGGGAACAAGCATGGCCTGGTAGGATTCATCCTCCGGGCTCCTCTTAGAAACCATGACAATCGTGCTTCCCTAGGTACTTGCCATCCACTGCGTCATGGTGGGCCGCTATACCGGCTACATACAGCTTTAAGGTGGAGGGGGAGCTCTGGCTTGGTTGATCGTGTTTAAGACAGCTGGTGGTAAACCACTTAGATCTTACACATCCCGTCCAGGGGCCAGACATGGAGGTTCCAGAAGTCTAGGCTCGGATGCCAGAGGGTCCCCGTCCCTGAGAAAGAAGGTCTTTCCTCAGGGGAATTTGCCAGGGAGGTGCTGTCGCGAGGAGCATAAGATCCGAGAACCAAGTCCAAGTGGGCCAGTAAGGGGCCACTAGAGTGACTTGTTCCTCGTCCTCCCTGACTTTGCACAGCACCTGTGCAAGTAGGCTCACTGGGGGAAATGCGAACTTGAGCAGCCTAACCCTGTTTGGAGGCATCTGTGGTGACCCCGATGCATCTGGACACCTGCTGTAGGGGGACTTCTGTCCACAGAAAACAGAGGTCTGTCCAAGGATTTATTAACTGAGGACAGATGGGGGTGAAGATCACATGATACCATGCCCATCTCGTGACTCAAGTACAAAGCCCTTGCTGTAGTGGTCACATATGCATCAACCCAAATGCCTTGACCGTGGCTGAGGATGCCATATTCCCCAGGAGCCTCTGGAACTGTTTTAGAGGGACTGCAGTGCCTTCCTTGAATGACGAAAGGTAATTCAGCACTGACTGCGTGTGCTCATTTGCGTGCTATCATTGAGACTGAGTCTAACTCCATGACGAGAAAAGATATGCTCTGAACCGGGGAGAGCTTGCTCTTTTCCCAGTTGACCTGAAGCCCTAAATAGCTCAGGTGCTTGAACACCTGGTCCCTGTGAGCACATAGTGCCTCTCGTGAGCTAAGATTAGCCAGTCGTCGAGGTGGTTGAGTGTGCGGATGCCCGCTTCCCTTAGCGGGGCAAGGGTGGCCTCTGCAAACTTCGTGAAGATGCGAGGAGACAGGTACAGGCCGAAGGAGAGGACCTTGTACTGGTATGCTCAGCCCTCGAATGCGAACCGTAGAAAGGGTTGGTGTTGGGGCGAAATAGAAACATGGAAGTATGCGTCCTTTAGGTCTACTGCTGCGAACCAATCTTGATACCGAACGCATGTTAGAGTATGTTTTTGCGTGAGCATCTTGAACGGGATTTTTTGCAAAGCCCGGTTGAGAACTCGTAGGTCTGAGATTGGCCTCAACCCACTTCCTTTTTGGGTACGATGAAGTAAGGGCTGAAGAAATCCTTGTTTATCTCAGCTGGAGGGACAGGCTCTATCGTGTCCTTCACACGGAAGCAAACGTGCGTGCAGTGGGGTAGGTGGTCCGCGGGGATTTACCCGCCGAAACTGCGCCCGCCAAACGGCATTAATTCCGTGTGAAGAAGTGGGGGGTATCTGGGGGGTGGGGGGGGGTATCTGGAGCGGTCTTTCGTTTAAGGAAGGAAAGCCATGACCGCAACATTGCCATGGTCATGCTCTTGCAATGAGAACATGAACCATTCATAAATGCTGCCTCAGTGTGATTGCAGTCCATACACGTGAGGCAGCATATATAACTGTCAGAAGCGGAGAGATATCTACCACATCCAGGAACTACACAAAGGTGGAATGGCATCTTGAAAAAGACGCATCTTTAAAAAGACGTTCAACGGCAATGTGTAAACTCTTTTAGAGGAAATATACTCTTTTAGGAAATGCTGTCGAAGCGCCCAGGAGTGTGGACTGCACTGGCGTGCAGAGAAGGGAGAAAGCCGCTGGTAATGCCCTGTAGGATCCAACAGCAATGCTCTTAGAGGTCAGTGGAACAGTAGTGAGTGTCTCAGCTCGCTGATCACACAACCGCTCGGCTCCGAAGAAAGAATCTGACTGAACAGATGTACGATACCCACCTTTTATACCCATATGTCTGGGGGCGAGACATCCAAATTCTGTTCGTCAATATGTCATTGGCCTTTTTCATATTCAGAGGTATCCGAGGCTCTCGAAAGAAGCCCCTTGTGTCACTACAATCGACATAACGTCGGGTGAGTGACAGAAAGGGAACAATAACATGCACATATACTTGCTAATGAGTTACACAAGCATAACATGCTCCTTGATTAACATTGTGTTTTTCCTTTAATAACATTCATATTAATCAGTCATTGCCTTCTGACAGAGTAAAGGGTATGGTCAGGATTAGAGCTATGTCTGAATGATAGAAATGTAGTTTCAGGGAAAGAGCATCTCATACTTGTGAAAATCACATACACGTCAGGCTGTCTGTCCGATGCTTGTCAGCAGTTGGTGGCATCAGGTTGAGTTGAGGAATAGACACAATGATGAGACCAGATCCATATCAGTGGGGTGGGGCTGAACTCCTCGCAGCAAGGAGCACATAGCTCATCAAGAAACATATTTTGGCACAACAGTGACAATTAACCCTCATTAGGGGCAACTCACTCTTCTTAGTCTAATCAACTTCGCATGCACACACACACACACACACACACACACACACACACACACACACACACACACACACACACACACACACACACACACATGTTGTGTTTCCATGTTTTATGGGGACTTTTCATAGACATAATGGTTTTTATACTGTACAAACTTTACATTCTATCCCCTAAACCTAACCCTACCCCTAAACCTAACCCTCACAGAAAACTTTCTGCATTTTTACATTTTCAAAAAACATAATTTAGTATGATTTATAAGATGTTTTCCTCATGGGGACCGACAAAATGTCCCCACAAGGTCAAAAAGTTCGGGTTTTACTATCCTTATGGGGACATTTGGTCCCCACAAAGTGATAAATACACGCTCACACACACACACACACACACACACACACACACACACACAAGTTTTAAATTTGACTGAATTTCCCACAATAAAGTTTTAGCAACCTGGACAGTTTAGTTTGCTGCCTCCTATTGAAGCATTTTAAAGGCATTGCTGGCCCAAAATAATGAAAATAGTCACCCTCATGTCATTCCAAACTTTCTTTCTTACGTGGAACAAAAAAGATGTCTAAATGAATATCACTGTCTGTCTTTTCAACACAATGGAAAGTCTTTTGAGAACTATACCTTGAAATTTAAGGCATTTAACAGTGAAAATGTTGTTGTCTCTTACACGTTCATGAGTGTTCGAGAGCACAATAAAGATCCTGATGTGGTTTTCTGCTGTTGTAGCCCATCCGCCTAAAGGTTTGACATGTTATGCTTTCTGAGATGCTATGCTGCTCTCTACAATTATACATAGCGGTTGACCTCTTTCATCAACAAGGAGTTTCCGCCCGCAGAACTGCTGCTCACTGGATATTTTCTGTTTTTGGCATTTGGAGTAAATTCTAGAGACTGCTGTGCTTGAAAATTCCAGGAGATCAGCAGTTACAGATATATTCAAAACAGCCCATCTGGCACTGTTTCAACCCAGATGGGAATAAAGATCTAGGGATATGTGTGGAGGTAACACTTAAAGTTTTAAGCTCTGCGTATAATAGGGTACACACTCTATATGACAGTTAACCATGGCAAGAAAAAACAAATATCGTACAATCAAATTGTGAACAATAAGGAAAACTTTTATTTTCCCATCCAGAACTATACAATAGTAAAGAAAATCAGAGAGAAGATTTATATGCAACTATATTCACAATAATAATAATAATAATAATAATAAAAAACAGTCCAAAATCAGAGGGAAGATGAGAGTGTGAATGTTGCCAAAGAAAATAAATAAACAAAACAAAACCTTTCTAACTAAGATACTCTTTTTGAAATCTAAAATGACTACAGAAATAAAAGTGACAAATAAAAGCATCATCAGCGTTAGCTAATGCCTTAGCTAAGCTACTCTAACTAACCGTAACACATAACCAACATGGAGTGGCAAACACTCCTAATCCTAGTGTGTCTAATACATTAGTCGAAAACTCCTATGTGGTATGTCACGTGGCCTGCTCTCTCCTTCCCAGCCTATTAAATACAACACAGTCAAGTTGGTAATGAGAGCAATACAGGTATCAAACGTACACACACTCAGACACACTCAAGTCACTTTATCTCTGAGTATCAAATCACTCATTACATTAACCAAGTTCACAAACAGCATGAACCATCTAACTAAAACAGTCCAACACACAAGATTAGCAAACATACACTAGCAAGCATGAGACACAATGCAAGTAAGACTGGGAAAACTGATGTCGCAGAGATGGAATCGGATTGGCTGAGAAGAACCGGAAATTAAGTCAGCGGATAATGATGAATGACAGGAGCGTGAACCAATGAAAATCTAAGAAAGACAACATCTATAAATACATAGGTACATAGACGCACAAACAAAAATTTACTATTACGTCCTGTCATATGTAAAAGGCACCAACAATCATGCCATGGACAAAATCACAGAAATCACATTTTGTCCCTATTGTGATGGATGATGTGAGTATTAACTGAAGCTCCTGACCAGTATCTCCATTATTTTATGCATTGCTGCCACACAATTGGCTGATTATAAGACTGCATGAATAAGTACTGTAGGTGTATAGGTGTTCCTAATAAAGTGCAGTAAATTTTAGGTTGACAAAACCAGACAGAGCCAAACAGTTTAGATCAGTTTGGCGATCTCAAGACGCTTGCTACAAACGTTCTCTCTCAACTCAGAGTTTGATTAACCAAAGTTCGTGATAAACCCTGAAGCGTGTGCACATGAATGAGTGACATTTCATGAATAGCCAATGTGTGAAGCTTGGAGAGATTTGGCGTGACATTATTTCTCATGGTTCCCAGATCCCTAGAATAAACCATCTTATAATATCTTAATATATAGGTCAAGTGTATTAAATCATAATATATAAATCAAAATGTAAAAATTATATACATTTTCCCAAATAGCTTCAATTAATTTGAAGCGAGAGATACAGGGGGAGTGACTTTATTGTGTCAGCGAAGTTTATTACTCACACCTGATTGGTTCAGCATAAGTTTGCGATCTGTAACCCAGAATAAAACCTGCTACAGAGCAGGTTAGCCATGTAGAGTAAGTTTCTATGGTGACGAATATAGGTAAAACCGACTTGCCTTCCTGGGATGAAAAAAAACCACAAAAAAACCCCAGAATTATTAAACTGAAAATGCACATAGGATGGTATTACTTATATCACCACGGATGATAACTGTAACAAGTTGTAATGAATGAAAAAGCACTATAATGTGAATTTATACTATATATTAATGTGTATATACTAATGATAGTCAATAAACAACACATAATGAGATTATGAAGCACATACTTAATTCACACCTTCAGACTACAATGTAAAAATAGTCTTATGCAATAGGTTGCTTTCTCTGAGTTAAAAGCAGCTCTTATGTTCATACAGAAGCGTTCATTACGTTCATAAAAAACACACAGATGTTTTTTAATATTGAGGCCAAACCAGAGCAGAAAACAACACAAACATGTGTAACTTCTGAATGAGAGACATTTACGGTGATGTACCGAGAGGCGTGTGCACTCGCCGGTCACACAAAAGACACGTAAATCGTTGATAAAATATATTTAAATGTCTGCGAAAGTCAAATTTGGCAATATTTGCGCAGACCTCATACCTGAATACACCTATTATGGGACTTGACATGGACCAAAGTGTTTTTGAGTGTTTTTTATATAATTGTTTTTGAGTGTTTTTTAATTCGCCACCATTGTTTCCTCCATTGATAGTCACACATATGGTGGCTGAGGGAAAAAGTGAAACAGTGGTATAAGTTATGAAACAATAACTTATACCACTGCCCTAGTGACCCAATAATTCTAAAAACCTCTAAAAGCCTAATGAGACATATGTTGTGCTGGTATAATCTGTTTGAATCGAGTGATAATATCTGTCATTCAGAGCTTGTTTGTGCCGTCTGGCAGAAATAAAATGCTTGCAGCCAACAAACACTATTTAAGAGGATTACGCCTCTAAATTTGTTCCAGCTGTCATCATCGAATGCACAAAAACCAGAGAATCTACTAAAGCAAGAGAGATTTCCATTCAAATATTTGCTATATCTCACACATAATCTTTGTCATACAGTGCTGAGACGTTAAATGCTATAAAGAAGGACCATCCATTAGCAATGAAGAGGGCTGAGGTGCGTGCTCTGCATGCTGCTGTGCAGTGTTTCTCTCTTGGGTTGCCCCTGTGGTGAGATCATCGCTTTGTCTCAGATCTGACTTGACCAACACATGTGTTAAAAAGACCTCTCAAAGAAAACAGCCAAGGGGACAGTTACTGTGAAAGATTTATGAACTTTTATTTCCCAAGAAAGCTGTGTGTGACTACAGCATGTATGGTAGCATATAGAATGCAGTTCAAAAGTCCACATTGAAAATCTGTAATGCAAAATTGAATTTAAACCTAAAAATAAATTTGAATGCTTTAAGACAAATAATATGACGTTCACAATTTCACGACCTTTATACAAATGTTCCACAAGATGCTCCTTGGAACATTCTCTAATTATTCTTGGATAAAATGGATCATCAGGTTGTCCTTGCCAGCTTGAGTGCATGCTATCATTGAAGCAAAAGGGGGACATACAATACTAAGACATTCTGAAATTCATCATCTTTGATCAAATTAGACAATAAACAAAACAAGTGGGTTTTTTTGTTGACTTTTCCAAGGCTCTGTATGTCGGGGGAACATGGGTAGCCCGGGGCGGCACGGTCCCCCTTTTAGGTGTTGGGGGGGGGGGGGGGTGCTGAAGGGGGGGTTCACCCAGGGCACCATACAAGCTAGAACTGCCACTGCATGTGAGTACTGGTTTGTGCGATTTGTAGAAGAAAGTTAGGAGGAAGCCAGCACAGAAGTGGGTTATACTAGTATGCCATGAATTCCTATAAAACTTTCATTACAGTTCAATCATGCTGTGAGCCAAAGTCGTTACAGCTTGTTTTTAATTTTCATTAGGCCTATAAATTCTTTATGATGAAAAATAGAACATGACACAATAACTTGTACGCAGAGTTGCCAACTGCCAAAGATGTTCTACGCTCTTGGTTGAGTAAATATTTTATCAGATTGTACCCTGTGTCACTTTGGGTAACATCACAAGTGCATTTACACTCCATATGTAACAAGGCTTCAGTGTATTATCATCTGTTTTAATATCTGAATACATTGGTGTAGCTTCTGCAGGAGCGAAGAATGATATATTGTGAGCTGTAATTGGCACTTCAGTCAAAGAAAGCTTTAGTGCAGGGCTACAGCTGAATAGATGGGTAATATAAAGTGGAGGGAAAAAGTCCTTCTGCAACCAGCTCTTGATTAGCATGTGAATGATGTATGGCATTTTGGAGTGAACCTGTTAGCTGTAATGTGTCATCAGCCTTACCTCAATAGAAGGGCCCATTTTGGTAAATTAAGTATAGTTGCTGCCCAGGCCTGTTTGGAAACCTTTGCTTTTGTAGAGCAGCGCACGCACTCAGGCCACAAAACCTGGCTAATTGAATTCCTCCACAGTCTTAATTATAGGGAAAAGTAATTAAAACAGATGTTTGCGCATGTGTGTGGGTCAGTGTGTGACTGACAGCAATGCAGGAACAAAATGTATTCCCAAGGTGAGAGCCACTGCAGAGTCTCCATGCATGAAAATCAGCCTTGGGCAAAATTCTGAATTTAAGAATGGGCTCCTTTCAAATTCAAGAGTGGGAATTTGAATTTAACTGGCCAAGAACCACAGGATGTTTAAGTGGAATTTAAATTGGAATGACAGAAGGAGGGATTCACTGAATTGCAATCACACCACAGAGGAATTTCAATAGTGCTTCATTATAATTCATTAAGAATAATTATCCCCTTTTATTACCTTAAATGTAGATTACATGTTTTCTAAACTGATTAGATATTTTACAGCCTGGTTTAATGACAAATAGTAATAACATTAATGTTATTGTGATTTTTCCTGAGTTTAACCATTGCCCAAACCTTAAACATAATCATGATTTTAATAGAAAAATAACTTTTGTATACCACAGAAGAAAGCATTGGGGTTTGGAATGAGACAATGGAAGTGTATTACAGGTTTATGACATCCAGCAATCATTTGTATTGCAAAAACAAATATGAAATAAATAAACACATTTGTTCACAGACACTTAATTACTGAAAATAAAGTGTTGGATAGGAGGCTTGCTAAAATGTCATGCCTGCATTGTTTCTATGTGAAAATCAGTTTGTTAATTGGTTGGTCTTTATGGAAATAAATGACTTATCACGAGGCAGTAAAATTTTTCTCCAAATCTGCCTTTTAATTAACTGATATGTAGAATACATGTTTTCTAAACTGATTGGATTTTTTTCTCCAAAACTAAGTTAAATAATTTTAACAAAACCATAAAAGATGATTTCGATTTTCCTTACTACACCGCATACATTTCCATCACCTTGTTTTCAGATAACTCAAGCCTTAAACATAATGTGTTTATGAGTAATAATTCATACTGACAATGAATATAATTAAAAACTATACTTAGAGTACTTTGAAAATGTATTAATTTATTTGAATGTCATTCCATTTTAATTCTACTACATATTCTTAAATTCAAATTAAACCTGTGGCAGCATAAGACAGAGGTGACCGAAGATTTCTCATTGTACCTCTAGGATTTGTGTTTCTTTATCTGACACATGTATGCATACATGTGTCAGATAAAGAGTTTTGTCACACACACACACAGACACACACACACAGACACACACATGTTGGTCTACCTATCATTATGAGGACTTTCCATAGACATAATGACTTTTATACTGTACAAACTATAGATTCTATCCCCTAAACCTAACACAACCCCTAAACCTAACCCTCACAGAAAACCTTCTGCATTTTTACATTTTCAATAAAACATTGTTTAGTATGATTTTTAAGCGATTTGAATTATGGGGACACTAGAAATGTCCTCATAAATCACATTTATAGCATAATACCCTTGTAATTACTAATTTGTAACTTACAAAATTGTCCTCGTAAATCACAAACACACACACACACACACACACACACACACACACACACACACACACACACACACACACACACACACACACACACACACACACATCGGCAGACTTCAGATGTGCACATTATTCTCAGGTAGACTGAGGGCCACTGTCTTACCCCATGACCCTTAACCCCTACATGTCACAGAGTCATTAGCTTTCCCATCAGCTCCTCTGTTATGGGGCGGTAAATGTCAGGGTGTGCATAAGGAGCCAGAAAAATGCCTGCCAGGAGGAAATATGACAGTCCAAACAGACTTCAATTAATTTAGCTATTTAACAATGCTCCAGTCTTTGCCATCTGGTCCTGTCCTTTGGTTCCTCCAAGCGAGTCAAGAAAGAGTTTATGGAAAAAAGGACTTGAAAGTTAGAAAGATTATAGGGGATGGCTCAATAAGGATCCAAGTGTGTGATCTGAATCATTATGCTTCTCCTGATCATTGATGTGGTAAAATCCAAGATAAGAACTACAAAACAAGTTAAAGCTGAATACATATAAGCTCTATTCTATCTGGAAGACTCGCAGACTTGAGTGAAATTTAAGATGACATTTATTTGATGAATATAAAACAGAAATGTAATGTCTCTCTTTGACGTAAGCCCTGTCTGGCAGTCCGAAGAAGATGTACTCGGAACCTTCATATCCTACTGGATATAGGAGGCAGGGGCGAGGAGCCTACCCCCGTGCAGGTCAAGACTCAACCTGTGGTGGTGGGGTGGTGGAGGTTTCCATGTTAGCACACTAAAACAGCAATGTGATTATAAGGCTTATAAAGCAATGGCTTACATGTGATTGGCTAGGAGTTACCTATGGTACGATGATTTACAGCAGCTAGTCTTCCCGCTAGAACTACGCTGACCTTACATTTCCAAAACCTAGTTAGATGCTTTCGAAGGCAGCATTTTAATGCATAATAAGTGCTCCCGACACAAAGACATTTTCATTATAAATATACTTATAATCCATTTAGTACTGAGAATTATAGATGAAAATGGTTTAATAGTTGCTTACCGCAACTAGTTAGGACAAAATCTCTGACGAACATGAAAGCAATACCATTTATCACGTCATACCTGGTTAGGGCACAGTGTTACATTGAACCTCATGCACCGCTTTAGCTTTTCATTTGCACAGTTGTTCCTTTTTAGTTCTTAGTCTCTGGGTGGTAACCTCTACTGGTGGGCATTGGCTGTCAAGTCTGGTTAATTAACACAGTAGATGAGACAATTAAATCAATATGTGAGTGGCAGAAACAATTCTACTCAATGATTGTATATCAGAGGGGAATGAATACAGCCAAGAGAATTTGTTTAATTGTGTTTGCTTAATTAATTTTCTCCTTTCAGTCATACAGAGAGAGAGAGAGTGACTGAGAGGGATAGAGGACGCCAAAATGGGCAGTGTGGAATGTAGCAAATTTCATCTCTTAAATGCTTCTAATGCCTTTTCAAATCTGTGAAATGTGTATGCACCCCCCTCTCAATGATATAATTTCATCTTGTCTTCTTGAGGCTGTTGTAGAGTTAATTCTGATTATATAATCCTTACCTCATTGGAATTGTCTGAAATCCATTGCCCGTAGTGAATAAAAAGACTGGGATAGCGAAAAATGTCCAACAAAAGAGGATGAGGAAGATGTACAGTAGGCCACTAGTCATGCTTTTATTGCTTGTGATGGTTTGAGAATTGCCAGACTTGGCTGCCTGTAAATGACCTTTGGCCAATTTCTCAATGGGATGAATGTCATTGGCTCAAAGCACAATTCTCTTGGTCAGGCCCCTGCTGATTTCATGAGCAAACTTTTTAGAGCAATTATATGCAGTGCTTTGTTGAATTTTTACACTGATGTCCCGCCTAGAATTTCTCGAGCTCTGATTAAATGTGCAAAATTTCAGAGAAGCGCTTAAGCCATGAAAGGAATCTAATTTCCACAGGCTGTTGAAGCAAAGTGTGTGTGTGTGCCTGTGGGTATGTCAGTGTTTATGTGTGTGTGTTTATTTATGTGACATTGTTTATGTACTCGTTTGGATAATATTTATTGTGATTTAGTTTAGTTCTTTGATGTGTTAATCAGGCCTAGTCTGAGTCCTAGTAAAAGAGCAGTCTTGTTTTCAATGGGAATTAAATCCCCTTTTGCATGCATGTGTGTTTGTGAATACTTAATAAAAAATGACTCTGATGGTGTCAATATGCCACAACACAGATAGGCCTCTTGTTCTGGAATTCACGGCACTGGTTTTAATGCTGGAGTAATGCCCAATGAATAAATTGATAAGTATTTTTTTATCTCAAAATATGTGTTCGATTTATGAGATTTTTTTTTAATAAATGTGGAATCACTTTAAATTCACTTTAAATACCACTTTAAATTACTGTCAGCCAGGCAAATGTTGTTTTTTTTTACAACTACAACTACAGTCCCAAATCAAAACGTTTATATTAATATATATACAGAGTTGGGAGGGTTACTTTTGAAATGTATTCCACAACAGATTACAGAATACATGCTGTAAAATTTCATTTTTAACGTATTCCGTAAAATTACGCAAGGTCAGTAACGTATTCAAAATACTTTGGATTACTTCTTCAGCACTGGTAGATTTTTTTACTTTTTTGACTATAAAAAAATCTGACAAAATACACGTTATAAATACATTCTCTTAAAAACCTAAATAACTTACGCAGTGTTGTTTCTAAAACAAGATAAATCACATTTATCTTGTTTTAAGGTTTTTTGTATATTTTTACAGGACAATACAAAAATTCTTATCAGGAATATGATTTTTGCCCTAATATCAAAGGTCTTACTAGAAAATGAAATTATGATCCAACGTTCATTTTCTTTATATATAAAAAAAATTATATATGAAAAATATGTGCCTGGTAACATGTGCATGTAAAATGGCTAGAAATAGCATTTTAGCTTAGCTTAAAGTTGACAATTTACACAAGGTTTATTTCTATTTCTTCTGCTCCAAACTTACTTCAAATGTACTTCTCTGTATCTGGTGAAGTGTTTCACCTCTGTTCAAATGCACTTTGGATCTCATCAAAGAAATATATGAATACATTTACAAATCAGAAAGGACTAAATATTAAAGGGCACCTATTATGGCATTTAAAATGTTCCTAATATTGTTTTGGGAGTCCCCAACAACAGTTTTACATGCATGCAATGACAAAAAACACTTTTGTTGTCTTATAATATGCATTTATGTTTACCTGATTTGCTCACCGACTCCCAAATGATTCGTTCAATGGCTCATTTTTCCAAACCCCTCCTTTGCGTGACGCTAATCTGCGGTGATTGGTCAGATGACCCGGTCAGTTGTGATTGGTATACTCTGTGCAGAGATTGTCGGAAACGGAACGCCCATCACCGCTTTGTAGTAAAAAAAATCAAAATCAGAGAAGGAATTTGAGTTGATTTATGTTAGCGATCATAGCCCAAAGTTCGGTGGTAAACACCCAATCAGTTATTGTTTGCGTTAGCCCAACGCATAAACATATTGGTAAAGCACTGCATTACTACAAGTTATTGCTCTATTCTTTATGACAACTCCAACAACATCGACAAACATTTCACATATTTTCAAAAAATTTACATTGGAGACCTAGAAGCTGCGCTGAGCGTAACGTACACAACACACACAAATATTATTAAGCATGCTAAAAAACACACAAAAGCAACAATTATTAATCATACTTACAGGTTGTGATTCGGAGGAGGAAGCTGATCCAAATAAACTTGGTACTGAACCTTCCTTCAGTATCAACCGACTCATGAATCCACACTTGAAAGCATTCATGTTCAGTAAAGCAATCGTCATTAAAATGACGCTGAACACAGCACAAGGTTCGGGTTATACTTGTGTGGTATAGTTGTAAATATAAACTCTAGCCACTGATTCTTCACATGCTCGTCCCTGGGCAGTGAAAAAAGGTCAAGCTTTTGATATGCACTTCAGAACACAGCGTCTTGTTGTCGACATGATGTTTTCAAGTTTTCCCTGGTGTCTCGTGCGCGCAATGAGTGGGCGCGACCAATTTGATAATTTTTCGTCTTGGCGTCATAACGAAAGGAAAATGACTCGTTGGAAAAGCGATTCATTACATTGACTCAGAGTCGACTCCTACTTTTGAGAGACAGTAACTTTTTTTACGGTGAACTTTCATATATAAAACTTTGCAGGATGTTTTTGTTCACTTACATCTATGTTACAGACTACATGAAAGGTAATTTTCAAAATTCTATAATAGGTGCCCTTTAAATTAAACAATGACAATAAAATGAAAATTAATCTCTTCAGTAATCAAAATACTTTTTGAATGTAACTGTATTCTAATTACCAATTATTTAAATTGTAACTGCAGTGGAATACATTTACTTATATTTTGTGTTTTAAATATGTAATCCTGTTACTCCTCAACACTATATCTATCTATCTATCTATCTATCTATCTATCTATCTATCTATCTATCTATCTATCTATCTATCTATCTATCTATCACTATATATGCAGTAGAAATAGTTTGCGACTATTTTCTGTGCAACAAAATTCATCATTATCTTGTCATTAATTCCAAACCATTATATTCTGGCAACTACAGTTGGGTGGACCATAGATTATTCAAGTAGGCAAGTGCGACCCTGGCCCTTACATGACCTCACCTAATGGATCTGTGGAATTTAGGCTCGAGAAACTTGACTTGGCCCACATAAAGCATTTACACCACCATAGGGAATGAATTAAATTAACACAATTCTCCTTATATAAAGAACTGTTAGTCATTAATAACAGCGAGCTTGCACTTTAAAAAAGGACATTCAACAGGATCAGTGCCCTAGGCCTTGTGTTTTAACACTGACCTTTAAAGTGAGAGACAACAACACCTTTTTCGATCACAAGCTCCCATCAAGTGGATGGAATCAGAGCAGCATCCCACAACACAACCTTTGCATATTCATGACTGCACATATAGATTTATCATTCTGTGTAAACTTGGCACTGTTCCAGAAAAAGAACATGCCAATGCATGTGTGCATGTGTAACCGAATTAATGAGTTAAGTGGTGGTGATTGACGTTTGTGAGCACCTATCAGCAAGGAGTTCTGCCTATTTAAGAGCTGGTTGGCTATGGCCCGTGATGCGTCACGTCTGGCTCTTCCCCTTTTCGGTGTTGACAGTAGCTACCGGTATGTGCCATTAGCATGTAGCAAGTTCTGCTTTTAATTGTATGTGTGGCATTAATGATTTCATTGTTGCATTCTAGCTTGTCGTTTCCCCGCCCTGGTTCCTTCGGCTTGTTTTGAGTGGATGATTAAGACTGCTCACCTCAGGTATGTGCAAACTGTTCTGTGGAAAGCGGATTGTTTAGCTTCGTTTGGGGGTGGCTGACGATTTGAGTTATGTGCAGTGTCCCTGTATCTCAGCTAAACGGCGGTTTAAATGAATACCGTGTATCCGTACCTGTGAAGGGATAATAAGTGCACTTTGCCCCTTCCCGGTAAGTGTCGTTGTGCACGTAGTTATGTGCTGAGAATTTTAGCAGGTGATGCATGTATTTTAGTAATGGTGTGTTTCTCTGTTTGTATTTGGCTCAGGATTCTCCCTCTTGTTCATGGCGATCGGTTTGTTTGTGCTGTCGCTATAGTGACAGCTCTGTCATTTCTCTGCTGCCAAACTGCGAGAACGCCGCATCGTCCAACTAATAAAGGAGATTGTTGCTGTCTGGTTTCATTATATTATAGTTTATGGTTTGGGTTGACGCTCACTGATTTTTGGAACAAGGAGCACAGAACGACGCGTTGTGCTCCGTGTGAGCCTGTCTCCCCAATTGTTTGAATTTAGTTAATTTGTTTTCTTTACAAACTGTTTGTTTCTTTTATTATTTGTAATAATATTTGTGTAGTTTCAGTATTGGATTTGCTGTTTTATTATCGTCTGCTCTTTGATACAATCAAACTGTGATTTATTGTAATTATGTTTTGAAGTTTGTGTTTATCTTTTACAGTTGCTGGGGTCCCACGGGTGAAGGGTCTCTTGTGGTGGTGGTACTCCTACAACGGTTGCCGTGTGACACTTTCCCAGTGTGTTTTTGGTTGTATGATCTGAGAGCACGGTGGTGTGTGTGTGTGAGAAAGTGTGCTGTGGCCTAATTAGTCTTGTGATCACTTCTCCTGTGGTGAACCTCAGCCCTGTAAGTATTGTGTAGTTTTGGGAGTTGTGTAAATATTAGTTATGTAAAGTGTTGTGTATGTGTTTGTTATTTTTGTTTATTTTGAACTGATGTCAGTCATGCACTTCTAACAAGCTGTCATACAACTGTTACTGTTACAACGGATGCTATTTTAATGTGAATTATTCTCCTCTTAAAATCTAATTTTGTAATAATAAAATTTGTATTTTTTGATAAATACCTACGTTTCTGCCTACCTTTTTAAGAGAGTCGGACCTGTGTGACCTAAATTCTTAGGTATCATTTATATTTCCCTGGGTGAAATTCCCATGGGTGGCGTAGTTGAAATTTCTTATTTGAAACCTGTGCTGCTTAGCCTACAATCTGGCGTGAGTCGGCAGGATCTCTATTGTGTAGTGCAAAGACGTGGGTATTATCTTTGTTGGTTTAGTATTTTTGGATATTTGTGTTTCTCTATCTTTTTTTCAGAAACCAGACAGCGGCAGTCTTTCTTTCGTGGGTCTATGTGACTAGTAGTCCCGGTGAGTTTTGTTATTCCATTGGACTGGTAAGTGATTTTTTCGTGATTTATAATCATGGACGATGAATTAAGTGAGCTGAGAGAATTAGTATTCCAACTAAAGGCAGATAATGAAAGATTGCGACAGGAGCAAGTGCCGGTTGCACAGCCTGGTTCATCTAGTGCTCCCATACTTGCGGCTGGGGACCTTCCACCCACTGGTCCCAGTGCAACGGAGCGATTTGTTTTTGTTCCTCGTGACAGAAAGTGCCCAAAATTCAATGGTAGGTCCGGCGTCTTTATCGATGAATGGGTGGAAGAGGCCCAGGCCTGCATGCGGCTTCGCCATCTCTCTAATATTGATCAGGCATTTTTTCTGATTGATCATTTGGAGGGAGAGGCAAGGGAGGAAATTCGTTATCGGTCGAGGGACGAGAGGGAGGATCCAGGGAAAATTATTCAGGCACTGCGGGACTTGTATGGTTGTACAAAATCGTATGTTGCTCTCCAGGAGTCATTTTTTTCCAGGAGACAACAGGATGGGGAGAGCTTATTGGAGTTCTCCCTTGTTCTGATGAATCTTCTGGAAAAAGTAAAATGTCAATCACCTTATGGCATGCCTAATGCAGAGACTTTGCTGCTGCGATCAATTCGTGGAATATGTTAGTGATGGTGCTCTTCGACGTGAATTAAAACAGCTAGTCCGTCGCCAACCCACTGCTACGTTGTTGGACGTTCGCAGTGAAGCAATTCGCTGGGAAAGGGAGGGACTGCCTGGGGGAACACGCGGTCGAAGCCAGTCCGTGCCTTCTGCTTATGGTATTCAGTATGGGGTACAGGGACATCAGCATACAGGGAGTAACACAGTTTCGACAACATCTGAATTGAGCGAATTACGAGAAATGCTGAGAAAGCAGCAGCAACAATTGAATCAATTGACTCAAAGTATGGCTCAATTTCAAAATTCCCAACTGCGTATCGCGATCATCCCGGCCAAATCAGATTATTTGTAGAAGGTGTCAACAACCTGGTCATTTTGCCAGGGATTGTGATGGGGAGCGACGTCTTTCTCGTTTTCCACCAGCACTTGCAGATCCTTCTTTAACGAGGAGTGCGCAGTCACCATCTAGACAACCGTCGGAAAACTAGTTCCCACTGAGCTGCAGAGCCACAGCTTGGTTGGGGAAAAGACAGGCTCGGGTGTTCTAATGGGTTCAGATTTTATGTCTCGTCTTATGTCGACTTGTCCTCAACTCGTCGTGGGTATGGGTGGGGTCAAGGTACCTTGTCTGGTGGACACCGGTTCCATGGTGTCTACCATTACAGAGAGTTGTTTCTTGACAAATTTTGAATCTTGGGGTCAGGAACAGCTTCGGTCGTGCCATTGGTTACAACTCCGTGCATAAGCGGCCTCTCCATTCCGTATATTGGTTATCTGGAACTAGATGTTGAGCTTTGTGGGCAAGTGGTTTTAGGTTGCGGGGTGCTGGTGGTCAAGGATCCTCCGGGCGGGTTGTGTGCTCAGGTTCCTGGAGTTCTGGGAATGAACATTCTGAGCCGCTGCTACCAGGAACTCTTTGGCCAGCATGGCATGAGTCTCTTTGATTTACCTGTTGTGTCGCAGGCCCCTAGTTCTGTTTTCCAGGCCTTACAACTTTGCCATCACATTGACTCTCAGTTAGTCTCGGATCAAGGGGGCGAGTTAAAGTGCGTGGACGTCGGGCGTGTCGCATTCCAGGAGGCACCATGAAATTGGTTGCCGTGACCTGTTCTGCACAATACTCGAGTGGGACAGTACTGTTTGAGCCACCAGATTCTGGTCTTCCCGCAGGTTTGTTAGCATCTCCTTCTTTGGTGCCGGTGGACCGTGGTACAGCCTATGTGCCTGTGGTTAATGTTGGCACGGTAGATGTAGTACTGTATGCTAGCACGGTTATAGGTACGGTCAACAAGGTTTATGTGGTTAGCTTACCTCCAGAGGTCACTGAGGTTCCGGTGACTTTGGCTAGTGTGTGTACACAAGCTGTGCAGGTTTCTCCCGCTGTATCAGAACATATAAGGTCAATTGATTTGTCTGTACTTTCAGAGGAAGAACAAGGTAAGGTGAGGGCACTTCTGCAGAAGTATTTGCCTGTGTTTTCCATGCATGATGGAGATCTGGGATGCACCAACCTTATATCTCATGATATCCCTTTGCAGGATGATGTCCCTGTGCGGCAGCGGTATAGGCGTATTCCTCCCTCGGAGTATGAGGTAGTGAAGGCACACATTAACCAACTGCTTGAGGCTCAGGTAATTCGAGAAAGCTGCAGCCCTTATGCTTCACCCATCGTCCTGGTCAAGAAGAAGGACGGTGGTCTACGCATGTGTGTAGACTACCGGCATTTAAATTCTAAGACCAGGAAGGATGCATTTCCCCTACCCCGTATTGAGGAAACATTGGACTCGCTGGTGGGGGCATGTTGGTTCTCTACCATGGACCTTGCCAGCGGGTACAATCAGGTTCCTGTTACTGAGGCTGACAGATCAAAGACTGCCTTTTGTACTCCGTTTGGCCTCTTTGAATGGAACAGGATGCCATTTGGGCTTTGCAACGCCCCAGCACCTTCCAACGATTGATGGAACGGATGTTTGGGGACCAACAGTGCCAGTCTCTGCTCCTGTACCTAGATGACATTATTGTGTTTTCCTCTTCAGTTGACCAACATCTGGCTCGGATGGAGGTCGTGTTAAGCCGGTTATACCGTGAGGGTTTGAAGGCCAAATTATCAAAGTGTGCCTTTTTAAACGGGAAGTGCAGTATCTGGGTCATGTGATTTCGGTCAGAAGGGGTATCCACAGACCCAGGTAAGATTGAGGCGGTCTCACAGTGGCCTCGTCCAACGAGTGTGGCAGAGTTACGGTCATTTTGGGGTTTGCTAGCTACTACAGACGTTTTGTGGAGGGGTTTGCTAGGCTAGCTGCCCCCTACATAGGTTGGTGGCTGAGCTGGCAACTCCAAAGCTTCGAGGCAGCCGAAGGCTGTCGCTGATGCCTGGTCTACAGAGTGCCAGAGTGGCTTTGAGGAGTTAAAAGGAAAACTCACCACAGCCCCAGTGCTTGCCTATGCTGATTTTTCGCTTCCCTTTATCCTGGAGGTGGACGCCAGCCATGGGGGCTGGGGGCGGTTCTCTCACAGGAGCAGCAAGGTAAGGTGCGTCCCATCGCTTATGGTAGCCGGGTCTTAGGCCCACTGAGCGCAATACATCTAACTACAGTTCTATGAAACTGGAGTTTCTTGCGCTCAAGTGGGCCATGACTGAAAAGTTCGGGAGTACCTGCTGGGGCATAAGTGTATAGTTTATACCGACAATAACCCTCTTAGCTACCTGACCTCTGCCAAGTTAGGGGCCATGGAACAGCGTTGGGCTGCCCAGTTGGCCGCCTTTGACTTTGAGCTCAAATATAGATCAGGTAAGAGTAACCGCAATGCTGATGCCTTGTCACGACAAAATTATCCGGTGGTGGGAGGTCAGGATTTGTGCCTAGGTGCAGCTGTCCCAGTAGTGTTAGCGTCAAGCCACCCAAGGTGGTTTGACGACTCTGGTGAATCAAATTGCATCATTTCCTTGTTATCCCATCAGTGATATGTGTATTCAGCAGAAGGCAGATTCAGTTATTGGTGAGCTGTTGGTGTTCTGGAGGCGGAGGTCACCTCCTAGCTCTGAGGAGCGCAAGAAACTCTCCAGGTCTGCTGTGATTCTGTTTCGGCAGTGGGATCGCCTGGTGGAGAAGGAGGAAGTGCTTTATCGCCGGGTGTTTCGCCCGGATGGTGGAGAGGAGGTTCTCCAAGTGTTATTGCCGGCGACCATGAAGTCTGAAGTACTGACCCAACTTCACCAGCATCACGGGCACCAGGGGGTAGAGCGTACCACCCAGCTGGTACAGCAGCGATGTTATTGGCCAGGGATGTCCTCTGACATTGCCCGCTGGTGCCAAGAGTGTGAGCGGTGCCAGTGTGCTAAGGGGATCAGGCCGCCCATGCTAGCTTCATGGGACATTTGTTGGCTGCACGGCCAAATGAGATTTTGGCTTTAGATTTCACGTTGTTGGAGCCCTCAAGTGCCGGTCTTGAGAACGTTTTAGTCATGACCGATATTTTCACCAAGTACACATTGGCTGTACCCACTAGGGACCAACGAGCTGAGACTGTGGCCCAGGTCCTTGTAGTCGAATGGTTTTGCAAATTTGGGGTGCCTGGTCGGATCCATTCAGACCAAGGCCGTAATTTTGAGTCCGCTCTCATTCAGCAGCTTTGTTGCTTGTATGAAGTTGAAAAGTCGCGCACTACCCCATACCATCCGGCTGGAAATGGCCAGTGCGAACGTTTCAACAGAACTTTGCACAATCTTTTGAGCACATTGCCTGTTTCAAAGAAGGGAGATTGGCCACTCTGTCTTCCTCAGGTACTCTTCGCCTATAATACCACTCCTCATCAAGCTACAGGGGAGTCCCCTTATTTCTTGATGTTTGGGCAGGAGCCTAGACTTCCCGTTGACTTCCTGCTTGGTAGGGTTGAAAAACCAGTGGCAGGTAGTGTGCATAGGTGGGTCCTGGAGCATCAGGATCGGTTACAGGTTGCTTTTGAGGGGGCTCGTGAGTGGTTGGGGGCCGTGCAGATCGTCGGAAGGCTAGGCATGATCTGCAGGTGCGAGAAGCACCACTGAAGGAGGGTCAGTTGGTATACCTCCGCGATTATAGCGTGAGAGGTAGACACAAAATCCACGACCTGTGGAGTTCAATGGTGTACCAAATCTTGAAGGCACCTAAGGAAGGGGGTGTGGTGTATACCATTGCCCCCACCACAGATTTAGGTAAAGTAAAGCACGTGCACCGATCCTTGCTGAAAACTCAGATTGGCAGGAACCTTTCCCCCGGCTTGCAGGACAATCCGGTAGTTGAACCGGTGCAGCTTCGCAGAGAGGAGGAGTTGGATGAGGGCGACTTGTTTGTCTTGGTGCCGGAGATCCCGCAAGTTAGTGGTAGGCAGGTACCTTGGGGTATTGTCCCTTCTGTCCCTCAGAGGTCTGAGCACGTACCATCTGGTGAAGCCCAGAGGGCAGAAGAAGTTCTGGAGACAGAGGTGAACTTGCAGCCTGTAATGAGTCTTCCGTCAGGTTCTGCTGTGGTCAGGAGAACGGGAAGGAGTACTGCTGGGCAGCACCCTAATGTATATCACCTCCCACGATCATTGGGGGCAGGTACGGTGTCTCGTATAGTGGGTAGTACAGCTGTTACTTTGTTTCGTCCTTGGAATTGAGGGCTCAGTGGAGGGTCGGTTTAGTTCACCGTCGAGGCGTCGGTGCAGAAGCTGGGGGTGGATTGTAACCGAATTAATGAGTTAAGTGGTGGTGATTGACGTTTGTGAGCACCTATCAGCAAGGAGTTCTGCCTATTTAAGAGCTGGTTGGCTATGGCCCGTGATGCGTCACGTCTGGCTCTTCCCTTTTCGGTGTTGACAGTAGCTACCGGTATGTGCCATTAGCATGTAGCAAGTTCTGCTTTTAATTGTATGTGTGGCATTAATGATTTCATTGTTGCATTCTAGCTTGTCGTTTCCCGCCCTGGTTCCTTCGGCTTGTTTTGAGTGGATGATTAAGACTGCTCACCTCAGGTATGTGCAAACTGTTCTGTGGAAAGCGGATTGTTTAGCTTCGTTTGGGGGTGGCTGACGATTTGAGTTATGTGCAGTGTCCCTGTATCTCAGCTAAACGGCGGTTTAAATGAATACCGTGTATCCGTACCTGTGAAGGGATAATAAGTGCACTTTGCCCCTTCCCGGTAAGTGTCGTTGTGCACGTAGTTATGTGCTGAGAATTTTAGCAGGTGATGCATGTATTTTAGTAATGGTGTGTTTCTCTGTTTGTATTTGGCTCAGGATTCTCCCTCTTGTTCATGGCGATCGGTTTGTTTGTGCTGTCGCTATAGTGACAGCTCTGTCATTTCTCTGCTGCCAAACTGCGAGAACGCCGCATCGTCCAACTAATAAAGGAGATTGTTGCTGTCTGGTTTCATTATATTATAGTTTATGGTTTGGGTTGACGCTCACTGATTTTTGGAACAAGGAGCACAGAACGACGCGTTGTGCTCCGTGTGAGCCTGTCTCCCCAATTGTTTGAATTTAGTTAATTTGTTTTCTTTACAAACTGTTTGTTTCTTTTATTATTTGTAATAATATTTGTGTAGTTTCGTATTGGATTTGCTGTTTTATTATCGTCTGCTCTTTGATACAATCAAACTGTGATTTATTGTAATTATGTTTTGAAGTTTGTGTTTATCTTTTACAGTTGCTGGGGTCCCACGGGTGAAGGGTCTCTTGTGGTGGTGGTACTCCTACAACGGTTGCCGTGTGACACTTTCCCAGTGTGTTTTTGGTTGTATGATCTGAGAGCATGGTGGTGTGTGTGTGTGAGAAAGTGTGCTGTGGCCTAATTAGTCTTGTGATCACTTCTCCTGTGGTGAACCTCAGCCCTGTAAGTATTGTGTAGTTTTGGGAGTTGTGTAAATATTAGTTATGTAAAGTGTTGTGTATGTGTTTGTTATTTTTGTTTATTTTGAACTGATGTCAGTCATGCACTTCTAACAAGCTGTCATACAACTGTTACTGTTACAACGGATGCTATTTTAATGTGAATTATTCTCCTCTTAAAATCTAATTTTGTAATAATAAAATTTGTATTTTTTGATAAATACCTACGTTTCTGCCTACCTTTTTAAGAGAGTCGGACCTGTGTGACCTAAATTCTTAGGTATCATTTATATTTCCCTGGGTGAAATTCCCATGGGTGGCGTAGTTGAAATTTCTTATTTGAAACCTGTGCTGCTTGCGCCACACATGCAAAATAACTTTGGTATATTGAGTGCCACACATGGATGTTTTTCAGAGCAGCGGAAGACAGACTTGACAACTCTGAAGTCAGTTGTTCACCACTAGTCCTCACTAAAGGAGTGAATAAGAGGCACAAACAAGATGACCTCTCTCTCTCTCTCTCTCTCTCTCTCTCTCTCTCTCTCTCTCTCTCTCACACACACACACACACACACACACAGATGTGCGCGCGTTGGTGCGGCTATCCTTATGAGGACTCTCCATAGACATAATGATTTTTATACTGTATGAACTATAGATTCTGTACCCTAACCCTGCACCTAAACCTAACCCTCACAAAAACACATTCTGCATTTTTACATTTAAAAAAACAAAACATTGTTTATTATGTTTTTTAAGTGATTTGAATTATGGGGACACTAGAAATGTCCTTATAAACCACATTTATAGCATAATACCCTTGTAATTACCAGTTTGTAACCAAAAGAAATGACAACATAAACCATGCAAACCCATTCTGTTTGTCCATATGCAACATAGGCAGTTCTACCTTTTCCACTCTGTTAATGTCTCACCAAGGTCTCGTATAGGCAGCGGCCATTAATGTGGAGCCCCGTGTCTTCTTGGTTACGCCCTGCACATTAAACAGCACAACACGGGCATCAAGGCGAAAAGCTGTGCTGCCTTTTGTCCGTTTGTCTGTCAGTCGAAAGCCTTACTTTACTGATCTCAGATCTGGCGGCATGTCGTGACGCATACTCCAGGAGAACACATAGGGCATTCCATATAGCCTCTATTCCAAGAGCCGCATGTCTTCCTTCTCTATTAACTATGCCATTGGCTTTTCGGGACGTAGAGAAAGATCCCAAACCCTATTAGATCCCATCAAATTCATTTTCGTTTGACCATTCATTGAGCTTTTCCCTCAGGCAAGCAGAGTTCTCTATCTATCTAATCAACTGTCTTGAGTCCCATGCCCAGGCCTCAGCCTGTCTGCAGCAAACACGAGATTTGTTAATGACAGTCTTGCGGGGCACAAACTCAAGCATGCAGGCGCTAAAATCTGCCTGACATTACCAGAAATCAACCCAAATGCCTCACTCCCCACCTTCTTAGTCTTTTATCCAGTCAAACAAATCTTTCCTGACAGAGATTGGCTTTTGAAGTCATTAACAAGCATTACAGATCCTCTAAGTAAAGAAGGAATGGCATTGATTAAAATGATTATACCAAGGTCTTATATGGAGATTATTCTATGATTTTTCACTAGTGACCGGTCCCCTGCAAAACCAAACCATTCCTCCTACATAACCAAGAATACCTGCAATTAGAGCTGGGAACTGTAAACTTCTTATTCAGAACAGTTAGTTAAAATAATTATAATTTCAGAACAGAATTATTTTTCATGACTTTCGATTCTGTTAATGGTTCTTGAACATACATTTTTTATGCTGATTCGAATGCAGAACTCCCTTACTAAAATACTCAGACAGGTTGTCCTGCACTACCATTCACCTGCACTGCAACACCACTACTAAATCAACAGCATGAAACATACAGTACTACAGGTGTAGTACAATTCCCGAAGGAATGAACTGATTACAGTTCCAGAAGAAATTATTCTCATGAGCTGGTTCTTTTGAATTTATATTGCGTCGATGCGACCAGTGTAGTCAAATTCTAAAACTCCTGACTCTTACGATCTGCTTTGTTTGAATATACAGTGCAAAACACCCTTTTAAAAACACAAAGAGGTCATTGTACTATAAAGCACACTGTTAGTTTCAGAGCTCAAAACTTCCTCCTCACTGCAAAAAGAGTATTAATTGATACTTATCTGCCAAAACGACTGATTCTCTATTTCCTCCACATTGAGATGTCACACTGTAGTTGACAGTTACATCTGACCACTTCCAAAACAACACATCATTGCCTGCTTAATCTTTAATCACTTCCGTAGCCCACCGTGAGCAGTGAAATGGCAAGTAGAGAAAACAAGGAACAAACAGGAACACAGAGACAATCATAACAGTGGGCATTTAATGTCAAGTAATAAAGGAGACCAAAACAGAGCGTTTCTGACAAAAGAGTCAGAATGAGGGTGGAAAATGAACATGTTTTACAAATAAATAACTTTTATTTGTGCAAAAAGCTTTACTTATACAGCATTATACATTTTTAAGTTTATTAAAAATAACATGAAATACGGTATGTCATGGCTTGTGAGACTTAGAATAATTACTTCATGGTTGAATGTGGAAAGTTTCACATTATGAGTTTTTTTTTATAATTAGAATTATTTTATCAAAATGAATAAATACTGTAAACATACACTCACTAAGCACTTTATTAGTCAAGTCAAGTGGTTTTTATTGTCGTTCAATTATATACAGTTAGTACAGTACACAGTGAAACGAGACAACGTTCCTCCAGGACCATGGTGCTACATAAATCAACATAGGACAAACACAGATCCAGATGAGACTACACAGACTAAATTACATTTCTACATAAAGTGCACGTGCAAACGTTTGGAAAAAGTACGGACAATAGGCACAGTAAGAGACAGTGCAGCGCCGACCAGTACACATTTGTAATCGATTAGTGCAAAAAGATGACACTTTCTAAAATGCTAAATGTAAACATAACATAATATGAAATAGTGTTCTATGGACATAGCAGTTATTGAGGTAGCAGTTCAGGCCACACCAATCAAATATTCACCATTCGTCAACTGACAGAGGAAAAGTTCAGCTGTGGAAAGCGAACCAACATCAACTTCAAATCCACATTCGACTGTGTTCACTGGCCCACACTTTGGAGGACATTGGAGGATGAGCATGTGCCACCAAAGATCATCCAACTTCTCCAAGTATCATACAAAGGCTCAACCAGTAGGGTGCAGATCTGAAACATACTATCCAAGGAATTTCCTATCCAAATTGGAGTCCACCAGGAATATGTAATTTCTCCCCTGGTTTCCAATATTGTGATTGATGACATTACGAGGAAAGCATTTGAGAACAGATGCGGTACAACATAAACAACTTCCTGACTGACTTGATGTCAGTACCATATTCACAGACACGAATGCAGAAGCTACCAACATCCTTTACCACATCACCCACATCGCCCAATCCTATGGTCTAAGAATTAATGCAGACAAGACCAAAGTTATGACCCCGAATGGATCACAGGCCAAGGTTCACCTCATTGAAGCACAAATTGAACAGGTCAAATAATTCAAATACCTGGGATCACAGGTGCAGGAGAAGAAAGTGGCATCTCTCACTGAATTCCACAGCAGGATTGGCCAAGCAACAGCTGCATTTGTTTTGCTCAAATGGTGCCTCTGGAAGAAGGCCAATATCTCCATCAAGACCAAAATTCGCCTGTTCCGAACACTGATCCTGCCAATTCTCCTGTACAGTTCGGAAACTTTGACTCTGCTCAAACCAGACATAAAAAAGCTTGAGGTCTTTCAAATGCAATGCCTGAGATAGATCCTGGGTGTCTCTCTTCGTGATCACCATCATAACGAAACTATGTGGAGAAGATGTGACCATCAACCTTCAGTCGAAGAACAAATACAAAAACACACACTGTGTTGGGTTTGGCCACGTCTGCAGAATGAACACCAGTCGGCAACCACACAAGCTCCTCTGGCGAAAGTGACCTGTCCACTGGAGGGTTCAACGAGCAGCACAGAAGAAAATGTGGCTCAAACACATTAAAGAAGTCCTACGGAACCAGCGAATGACCATCAATGAGGCTTGAAATATCACCATCGATTGCAAAGAGTGGAAGCGTATCATGAATGACACATGGACTCCAGCGGCACCTATATCAGTGTATTGGTTGAGAGTATGACCTGCTCCCCTATCGCCAGCTAAGCATTAAGGAAATAAAGAATAACTATATTACATCAACAAAATTTGTCAACCTTTAGATTCTCCAAGAGGTAAAGTTAAATAAATTCTTCCACACATGAACACACATGAATTATTGGGGTATGCAGTTTCACACACATGGCTCTGCATCAGAGCTTTACATATATCAGTGCTTCACCTCACTGGCTGTATGGCGAGCAGGTGGTCTGTTAGCTTTTGTGGAGAGTAGCTACAAGAATGAGCAGTGCCAATTGATCAAGCCCAAATTTGCCTCAGCAAAAACCACATCGTTCTTTAGAATAAATCCCAATTAGAACTTGATGCAGCTTGTCCGATCCTTTGATTGACTCTTTATTGCCTTCTGGCCTGACATAATGTCAATCTAATCCAGAAATATGAGAATTTATATTGTAGTGTTGTCGTAAATGTAAATTCAGTGCCGTATGCAATCAGGGAAGCCCTTATTCAGAGCTCACAGCGAGTCAATATGTTTGGAAACAAGTGAAAAGTCACTGCCAGGTGCCAAAGATATAAGGTAATTTATTGCCACTCTGATCTGGCAATTAAAATCGGTACTGTAGTATATATTGTATTATAAAAGCAAAATTTTTCCAGTTTATGCTCTGTAATTAGGTTTGATGAATTCTCGGGGCATGATCAAAGCATTTTTTGTTTACTTTTGGTCAAGCTGCACAAAGAAAATGAAAGTCCAGTGTAGTTCGTTATTTTTACAAATTGGGTTTGGAGCCTGCAGTGGACAGTTTTGTTTGTTTCTTTAAAGATCAGTTTTTGAAGCACGTCATAAAACTTCAAAGCAAAATTCTCTAATAATTTAAAGAACAGTATTTGATTTTGCTCCAGGCAGATTGGCTTTACCCAAAATAGTAGTGATCCTTTTGTGCAGCAAAATTTGACTGCATTCTGTTTTAAGGCATAGTTTAGACAAGTTAAGGCAAGTTTAGTTAAAACAAGATAACAATTCTGTAATGTTTTACTTTACTAAACTGTGTTCTAAACTGCCTTATTCTTCCATGAAAAACAAAACTCCATGTACAGTGGCAAGAAAAAGTATGTAAACCCTTTGGAATTACTTTCATTTATGTATACATTTGTCTCACAAAATATTCTATTAAGTTACAATAATGAACAAACACTATCTGTTTTAACTAATGGCACTACACATTTATTGTATTGTTCTTAATACATCAATCAAATACTTTGATTTGGTGAACCTCATAGGCAAATTACATCAACAAAAGCTAATTAGAGTCTAGAGTTGGCAAACCTGGTATCCACTGAATGAAACGAGATTGGAAGTGGGGGCTACTTTGACATAAAAAGCACTCACACATTTTGAGTTTGCTATTCACAAGAAGCATCTGCTTTTGGGACCATGCCTCGCAAAAAAGAGATCTCAGAAGACCTACGATCAAGAATTGTTGCTTTGCATGAAGCTTAAAAGGGTTACAAAGTTATCTCGAAGAGCTTAGATTTTCATCTGTCAATAGTTAGACAAATTGTCTATAAATGGAGGCAATTTAGTACTGTGGCTACTTTCCCTAGAAGTGGCTGTACAGCCAAGATGACTCAAAGGGCACACCTCAGAATGCTCAATGAGGTAAATAAATTACTCTACTACACAGAAAACATTAAACAGGCATTGGTGTCCATGGCAAGACACAACAAAGGAAGCCACTGCTTTCCAACAAAAACATTGCTGTGTGCCTGAAGTTTGCCAAAGACCACCTTGACACTCCACAATGCTACTGGGAAAATGTATGGACAGATGAAACTAAGGTTCAATTGTTTGGGAAGAACACACAGCACTTTGTATGGCAGGGGTTGGCAACCTTTTTGACATGGAGTGCCATTTTTTTTTTCATCAGTGCTTTCACCGAAAGTGAAGCACTGATGACTTATGATGCACAAATTGCTTGCACATGCTGCATTAGTCTGTTGGGTATACCGCAGTCTCGTCACATTTTAACATTTTGTTTAGCCTACCATTCAGCTCATGAAAACACCTTTGTGATCATGAGGAAGGATTACATCAAGATGTAGATTGGAATGTAGGTGCGGAATTTCATATTAATAAAATAGTCCACTCCTCTCTCGCCGTTGTGTGCATGCCAATAATTACCCCACCGCGTGCCAATGCTAGCACACATGCCATAGCCTGCCGAACCCTGATGTATGCCGTAAAAAGGGCACAGCATACCAACATGAAAATATCATAACGGTGAAGTACTGTGGAGGGAGCATCATGATTTGGCGCTGCTTTGCTGCTTCATGGCCTTTGCCATCATTGAGGGAAAAATTAATTTCCAAGTTTATCAAGATACCCTACAGGATAGTGCCAGGGTGGCGGTGTACCAGCTGAAGCTCAGTAGAAGTTTGGCGATGCAGCAGGACAACGATCCTAAACATCGAAGTAAATCCATCCTACTCTCAACTTCTGCCACACTTCTGATGTGTTCATGATGCACTGTGTTCGTGACCCCTGAATCCCACCTTTAAAATTGAGTGACAGTTGAATGTAACATGAGTAAGGCGCAATTTAAAGATTTATTTTATCTCACAAGTTTATATGATGCTGTGTAAATGTATCTTAATTAAACTGATTTGGATTTTAGAGAAGTCTTTATATTTATGCAATACCATCAATGAGAAGATTTCAAAGGTGTGATTACAGTTTGTTTTAAAACTGAGGTATATAGTGAAACCTTGAAACTGTTAAATCCCTAGTTTGGAGCGTCATTAGAGTGAGAAAATTACTGACAGAATAAAATTTTTTGGGTGAATTATTCCTTTAAGCATATGATTTCTTAAATTTTGACTAGAAAAATTCATCCATCCACAACATACCCACCTCATCCTTCCAAAGCCTTCCAATTTCCACCCTGGCCTGATCGAGCTTTCTCATGTCTAATTTGTCAGGGAGGTTCAACAAAATATCAAGCATTGACATTAAAAGGTCATCTCATCTGGCTAGTAGAGTTTGATTGAAGTTTGACAGGGAAAGTTGTCCAGGGTTCAGATGTGTGCGACACGCTATATGTCAGCTTCTGCCTTACACTCGTCAACCTTAGACTCAAAATATTTACCAGCTTTTGAAGTTACTTACTTACTTCAACAGAGGTTACAAATCATCTAAACATTATTTAGCACTCAGCTTGGGAACTTAATTTTTTTAAATGAATGACCTTGATGTTGAAAATAATTCAAGATGCCAAATTAATTAAATGTAGGCTTAAAAATATGGAAAGTAATAGAAAAGGTGCAATGCATTCAAGTGCTTTAAATCCTCTAAAGTAGACAATCTCTATTGTGAACCAAAGTGGAGATTTTAGCAGAGGAATGAGACTGAACCTCTGAAAACCTTTGAGTGTCCTTCAATGCTTCTCTCTCTCTGCTTAAAAGCTATTTCCAGATTTCCACATTTCTGAGAATGATTTTGACTGAGTAAGGCCTTCTGCAGGAAGACTGGCTTTTAAATGAAATGCAAAATGGTAAGTTAAGCACATGAGAAAGAACCCCGCAAGTTAGGAAGTGGGTCATCTCACGTAGCCAGACTTTTGACTATCAGCATATGGTCTTTCCCACATTGTTGCTTATTCTGGCCAAGAACCACCCAATTAGGCAGTAAAATGACCAACCACGGATTATTAAATTTGAACTTGGATGTATCTCTGAAAGCAAAACATAATTTACTGGTGTGGTCAAGAATATCTTGATAACTTGCCACAAAGTGTCTTAAAGGAATAGTTCACCCAAAATGTTTTATACTCTCATGATTGACTCACCATTAAGCCATCCCAGATGTGTATGAATTCCTTCTTCAGTTGAACCGAAATTAAGATTTTTATAAGCACATTTCAGATCAGTAATTCAAAAAGGCATATTTAGGCAGCATAAAAGTAATCCACATGACTCAAGTTGATCAGTTAATGACTACTGAAGTAAATCGATAAGTTTGTGTAAAAATAAATAGATAATTAAAATTGTATTGACTTAAAAAAAATGCTTCTTGCTAGCAGCCAACACATCACAGAGCTGTCGCGTTACGTAAGCATGATGATGCGTTCACGTGAGTAGTTTAATTACTGTTCCCCGTCTGTCGCTCACTTCGGCGTTGTGTAAGAAGCGACATTAGGGGTCTCTCTTGAGAACCTTTTGCATCTCTGATCAATGAGAAAAGGCCAATGAGAAATTGGCAGACAGAATTTGCATGTCCCGCCCCCTGACATACGGTATAAAGGGAGGGAAATGCGTCTATTTCATTCAGAAATTTTTTTCTGAGCCGACCGGTTGTGTGAGCAGCAAGCTGCGAGTCCCAATTGGTTTTCTTCTCATCTCTGACCAGCGTATGCAGATGGATCTACAGCGCATATCAGCGGCTTTCTCCTTCTCTGCACAGCAGTGCATCTTTGCCCCTGGACGCTTCGACAGCGCTAGTAAAAGAGACATTTTCACTAAAAGAATATTTTCTCTAAAAGAGCAATACACAGCGACGTTGAACATCCTTTTCAGGACGTGTCTTTATAAAGATGCCCTTCCGCCCCTGTGTAGTTCCTGGAGTTAGACTCAGTCTCAATGTTAGCTTGCCTCACCAACGAGCGCACGCAGTCAGTGCTGAAATGCCTTACTGCGTTCAGGCCGGGCACAGTGGTCCCCTTAAAACATTTCCAGAGGCTCCTGGGGCATATGGCATCCTCCACCACTGGGGTTGAAGCATATGAGACCGCTTCAGCACTGGCTCCAGACTCGAGTCCCAAGACAAGCATGGCACCACGGCACGCACCGTGTGTTCATCAACCCCGCCTGCCGCCAAACTTTCAAACCCTGGACAGACCTCTGCTTTCTACAGACAGGAGTCCCCTTGCAGCAGGTGTCCTGATGCATCCTGGTCACCACAGAAGCCTCCAAATTGGGTTGGGGTGCTGTGTACAACAGGCACACAGCCAGGCCGTTGGAAAGGGGCCCCACTACGCTGGCACATCAACTGCCTAGAGTTGTCGGCTGTACTTTTTGCCCTGTGGAGGTTTCTCTCGCTAATTCAGGGCAAACATGTTTGATCTGATCTGTACAAGTGTTTTATTTGAAAAAGAGAAAAAACATGTATTGGAATAGAGCAACTTTTTATATATGTAATTGTAAGAACTCCAAGTTTGGAGGTGGAAGGGAGGAGATGGAGAACAATGATGCAGTCAAGTAAGACTTGAGTATTTCTCTGACATCAATTCTGCATGCACACTTCTCAGAGCTTCTCTCAGTTCAGAGTCACACAAACTTTGTCAACATAAACTTCTCTGAGACTTAAACTCTTCAGCTTCACAATAAACATTTAATAAGACACGCCAGTCACTGGTCACTCGTGTCGATCTCTCTCTCTCTCTCTCTCCCTCTCTCTCGAGTGCATGCTGGGATTTTGTGGACGGAGCGTGAGTGTGTGTTGGAGTGAGCTCTAGGGTTTGAGTGAGTTTTCTATCTTATTTTCTATCTCTTGTGGTTTTTGTTGTTAGGTAAAGAGGAAAGTTTCTAGTGTTTGTGAGGAGCGTCGTCGGTCAGTGTGCACTGATCGCCATGGCGGCGTCTCAGCATGCGAGTTTAGAAAGTTTAACGCGGTGGAACGGCGTTAAGGTTGTACCCGTGGAGCGTTGTTCAGTTGAGGATTGCGTCCTCGCTGTTGCTGCTGTTGTTGGTCATGAGTGCATTCTTTCTGCGTCAAGAATGAATAGCGCAATAGTGATGTTTTTGAACAATGTTGACAAAGTCAATCAAGTTGTAGAGACCGGGATTGTTGTGAATGAGTCACTTACTCCAGTCATGCCTTTAGTACAACCAGCGAAAAGAGTAGTATTGTCAAATGTCCCGCCGTTTATTAAAAATGAAGTGATTGAAAGGTCTAGACACGGAAAGTTTGTGTCAAAAATTAAGAAAATCTCACTCGGTTGCAAATCACCACAGTTGAAGCACGTTGTATCATTTAGGAGGCAGGTGCACATGATCTTAAATAACCAGAATGAGGAGCTTAATTTAGCCATGAAGTTTAAGATTGAGGATTTTAATTATGTTATTTTTGCTACCTCAGATGTGATGAAGTGTTTTGGTTGTGGACAAGAGGGTCATGTGATACACGTGTGCCCAGAGAAGAACGCGGATCAGAATGACAACACAGCCAAAACGCTTAATACAGATCATGCACAAATGAGTGATAGATACTGGTAGACACTGGTCTCATTTCTCTAGATCAGGAAAAGGCATTTGACCGGGTTGAGCACAGCTATCTCTGGCGCACGCTAGAGGAGTTCAGGTTCAGCTCTGGTTTTATTGCCATGATTAGGGTTTTGTACCGGGATGTTGAGAGTGTACTGAAAGTGAATGGTGGTCTTAGTGCTCCTTTTAAAATTAACAGAGGTATTAGACAAGGCTGTGCACTTTCGGGAATGTTGTATGCTCTTGCCATTGAACCTTTATTGGTTAAGATCAGAGAAAGCATTGAAGGTTGGACCATACCTTGCTCTGGAGCAAATTTTAAGCTGTCTGCATATGCAGATGATATTATTGTTTTGGTTAAAGGGCAAAATGATGTTGATCTTCTTAAAGACATTCTTGACAAATTTGGTCTAATTTCCTCTGCCAAAGTTAACTGGTCCAAAAGTGAAGCCATAATAAGTGGTAAATGGTCCCATGGTCTTCCTAAACTACCAGGTGATTTGTACTGGAAAAGAGATGGGTTAAAATATTTAGGAGTATATGTTGGCAATGATTCAATGTTAGGCAAAAATTGGGAAGGAGTTTTAGAAAAATTAAAGGGGCGATTGGAAAAATGGAAATGGCTTTTGCCAAAAATGTCTTTTAGAGGGAGGGTGATAATAATTAATAACCTGGTGGCTTCAGTTCTGTGGCATCGTTTGGCCTGCATTGATCCTCCAAATGGACTTCTGAGTAAAATTCAAGCCAGTATGGTGGATTTTTTTTGGAGCACTTTTCATTGGATACCGCAGAGCATAATTTTTCTACCCAGAGATGGAGGAGGACAAGGACTTATCCATTTGCCCAGCAGGGGGGCAGCTTTTCGACTTCTGTTTATTCAAAGGTACCTCACAGGACCTAAGGATCTTTTCTGGAGAAAAGTGGCTGATGCTATTTTCAATCAAGCTGGCGGACTGGGATTGAACTCTGTCTTGTTTTTGATGGACTCTAGTAAGCTGCAGTGCAACGGACTGACTCCTTTTTATAAGGGACTTTTTAAAGTTTGGGACTTATTTGAAAAACGGAGGTTGGATGCGACTTCCTCGTTGTACTGGCTTTTGGAGAAACCTCTTGTGCATGGAGCGCGGTTTGATGTTACGTGTGGAGTTACACCTGGACTGCTTCATTGTTTAATTACCACTAAGATATTAAAACTGCATCATGTGTTGGATGTTGCTGGTTCTGGTTTAAATAATGCTCAGTCCATGGCCGCATATCTAGGTGTGCGGTCGGTACGGTATGTAGGAAAAATTCTGGACTTTTTTAAACAGAAACTCACAGAAGAAGAACATAATTTGTTAATTGAATTTCATAATGGGAAACTGGTTCCTAATAATACAGATCCCTTTCCAAGTATTTTTCTTAGTCCCAATCTCAAAGGACTGTCTGGACCTTTTCTGAACCTGAGAGGGCTAGAATGGTTAAGTTTGCAGGATGTTCAGAGTAAAGTTTTGTATAAATGTCTTGTAAAAGTTTTAAATAAAGCACATTTAAAAGAACGTAGTGATACAGTGTGGAGAGAGAAACTGGGAATAGATGATGAAAATAAACCTGTTTGGAGAGTTTTATACAAACCACCAATTGAAAAACACACAGGTGACATTCAGTGGAGGGTTTTACACGGCGCAGTTGCTGTAAATGCTTTTGTGAGCTTAATTAATCCCAATGTGTCAAGTGATTGTCCTTTTTGTAAAATGAGGGAGACAATTTTTCATTGTTTTTTAGATTGTTCTAGACTGTATGAAATGTTTTGTTTGTTTGATGTACTTTTCATGAATTCTGGGGAGATTTTTTCTTCTAAGATTTGGATTCTTGGACCCAAATATTGTGTGGCGCAAAGAATAAAAAGTCAGTTGTTGAATTTTTTAATTGGGCAAGCCAAACTTGCTGTTTACATAACCAGGAGAAACAAAATAGAGGGTAGAGAAGGACAACATGTGGTTATTGTCTTTAAAAATATGGTAAAAGCAAGGGTTATGTTTGATTTCAAGTTCTATAAACTGATGAATGACTTAGTTTTTTGCACAAATGGTGTTTTAATGGAGTTGTTTGTAAAGTTGAAGAAGAAATGTTGTTTTTTGCTATGATGTTACAATAAGTCTGGTTTTTTGTATCTCCTTTTTTTGTTTTTTGGATAATGTGATCGGGTGATTTGCTGACGTTGTAATGATATAAATAAAGTGTGTTGAAACTCTCTCTGGCGGTGGCGTGGCCATTTGTATACCGCTCTCCCCATGCTCACTGGAATTATAGACAGGTGTTAGACATAATTTAGCTCAGGTGTAAGCGCCCTTACCGCTTTCTCTCCCTCCGGCCGGATGCTTGACCACGCCGCCGCTGCCACAGTAATATTATACATTTTTATTTAGAAGTAAAAGAAAGAAATATTACCATAGATAGAGCATATTTTTTTTGCAGGTGAGAAATCATGGACGGCAGCTGGGAAAAATTAATTGTCATCAACAGAGGCAAAGCAAATTATTTAAAGACACTTTTGGAGGCGGACTTGAAATTACAACTGACATCACCAATTGGTCCGTTTCAGATAGACAGTCTATAAAAACCAATGCAAAGATTATCACACCAGATATTGGTCTTTAGAACAGTATCTACAATGCTTGATGCCTTGCTCATATTGCCTTTGATTGAAAAATCTTTTTTGATATTTGTACTTTATTTTATACTTTGTATTTACCTAGAACATTTTGACTACTAGAAAATAAATTGTAACTAATACATTTTATATTATTGATTACAAGAAATTTGCCTACCATGGCTTTGATTTTTTAAATCCATAAGCAAGAACTGTCCACAAAGGGGTCTTTTGTCCAGGCTGTGAGTATTTATTTTTAAAGTGTTTATAATTTAGGCCAGATTGGACTTACTTTACCTAACTTGTGTTACGACCCTCCTATGACTCGTACCCGTCTAGGGCTTTTAGGAGGGGAACACATATAACCATCTCAGACACGTCACACTATAACATTGAATGAGGTGAGAAAACACCAGACCACTGAATAAAGTGAATACGTTTTAATAAATATATAATGAATAAAGATATACCATAACAGAACCAACCACAAAGGAAAAATGGGGAAATGAATTGTGCCAAAGAAATGAAAGTAATATAAACATAAAGGTTATCTAACACATTAAACAGCTAATACTATAATACAAAGAAAACCCAAAAGAAAAATCTTCAACGTCCAAGACGTCATAACTAAAACTACACTAACCAAAAAAACTATAAATACAGCGGGAGGCACAATTCCCTAACTAGTGTTTTTATACAGACAGGTTTCACTACGTGTGTACAGTGTATGTCTCGTGACAAACTTACTTATCAAACTTAACTCTACTTCTTTGTAGACCGCCACGTTTACAAAGGAGAAGGTTTTGACGCAGCCAAAACAAGGAACAACGAACATACATGTGAACCACTATAAAACACATAACAGTTTCCCCATAAAAAATGTCTCAAGCAAAACCTCTCAGTCTCCAGCCTCTCTTAAGATACAGGTTCTCTAAAACTCTAAACGGCTTTCAATCGCAAAGCAAATCTAAGGCATACTTCATATCACCAATGTTCTCTCAATACAAGGTTCTCTCCCAGCTTGCAGCAGCATGGTCTTGAAGTATCCACTTCACCAGGTGTCACTCATCACGCTAATGCAGATCCCGCCTTCCAAGGCGCGGCCACTCATTGTCTTAACTGACAAGCACGATAGCCAATCAGCAACAACCTAAGAAACTGAAAGTGAGAGAAACCTATAAACGTTCTTACGGACATAACACTTGAGAATAATAAAAAATAAGGTTAAAGATGTTAGATTATGCACAGAGGAACAATGCTTACACAGATGCAAGTGCATGGCCAACGCAATCATGACACGTGGTCTGGTTTAACATTCTAAACATGCATTCTTGCATTAATGTGGTGGTAAAAAAACCCTCCGTACTCAAGGGGGCAATAGCGTTATCTTCAAAAGTCTGTGCCATTAAACGGGAATTGATATTCCTGACTGATCTCACAGTGAAATTGGAAACAGTATAGTGACTTTTTTGCAATTTTTTAAATCTAAAATCCATCTCTGCTTACTAAAATGTGGTAATCACACTGCCCCCAGTGGCTAAAGTGTTAAGTGTTGTTGGGCTTATGGGCATTTTTGAGCCCCATTTTGTGGGTGTAATGTTGACGGAGGGGCACCATAGATTTATTCGCAGCTAAACATTAGGAGATGAAGGTAAAATGTATGTGCAAGTCAAGATCGCATGTGTGAGAAGGTCTGGAGATAGCTGCCTTTGAATAACTTGAATCTGAAGGAATATAAAGACATCTTTATGGGTCTAAACTCCTGAAGAGAAAGTACAGTGTCTCAAAGTAGTCTTAGCGTACATGTGCCAACCGCCTGTGTATGCACGCACAGTTATATGGAGTATACTTAGACTGGCTCATTTGACTGTACGTAGACACTGCGGATGGATTATTCTTAGGGCTTTACTTGTCTAGCCATATTCAGTATACACTACTCTCAGCTGTAGCACCACTTGCGGAAACGTAGAGAATGCAACATGTATTTGTGTTCTTCTGACACATTTTGGAACGCAACAACTGACGAATCTGAGCTTGTGCACCTAGAAGCTACTATGTTCATATACTTGCATAGGAGTATACTTCGGCCTTAAAATTCAGGATGGTGCAACTGTTAAGTCTTAATGCTTAAAGAGGTTGAGCCAATAATTCTTGTGTTCAGATTTGTGACATCTGGGATAAGTTGTGACAGCAAGGGACAGATGCTGTAAAAAAAAAAAGAGCCTGGGGATTCACGTTGAACCACTCAGCGGTCTTGGTGATTATTCTTTCAGATAGCCCTCAGCTCATTACGGTGTGCAGTAATAGAGAAAAAGAGAAGTGTGTGGCAAGGTTTACAAGATAAAGGGTGATTGCTGCATTTTTAGTATGCTTCTCTGTGATTAAATCAGAGACTCGATAAATATTTACATTCATCTAAAATTAGATTAGGCCACGCCAAGATGGCTGGCAGGCCAACCTGCCGCCCGAGGACAACAACGTCTTCGAATTCCTGATGAGATGCGTCAGTATAAGTTTACTCTTGTATTGTCAAACCCACTCTAAAACTCAATCTTCCCTCAATAAACCACTGCCCTCACAGAAATTATACGTGTAAAGGTCACCTACAGGTTGTTGATTGTTAGCAAACTGTTCAATTATATTTGGAATTGAAAAAACAAACAAAACAACTATGACACAGAATAAAATCTAACTTTAAAAGACTGCAGTTGTTATATAAATGTCTGAAGTTAATTTAAATTCTGACTGTCTGTGTACAGTTTACCCTTCACTGCTGGCATAATCAGTCAGCATGTAAAACTGTTGGTACCCAAGAGAGAGAGACACATAAATCAGTGGCTGTATAATATTTGGGCAAGTCTGGAAAAATTACATAATAAAGGGATTGTTCGCCCCAAAATGGAAATTGTGTCATATTTACTCACCGTCATGTTTTTCCAAACCATATGACTTTCTTTGTGGAACACAAAAGATGATGTGAGGCAGAGTGTTTCACTTTCATTTTATAGAAAAAAGATGCAATGGAAGTGAATGGTGACTGAGGCTATCATTCTGCCTAACATCCTTCTGTTTCCTAATATCCCTATAAAAGACTGCAAACCCATATCAGCCCTGTTTTCATACAGAGAACAACACAAATGGGTATGGAGAAATATATCTAAAAAAGGCACAACTTCAAAACTACTGAACTAAAATTCTACATCAACAAAGATTTTCATGCATCTATGAGTCCCTTTTGTGTTAAACATTTAGACCCTCGTTTAGAGCTTTTCTCGCAAATAGTCAAACAAATATTGATCAGAGCTAGAGAGTGACTGATATAGGTACTTGTACATACTGGCTAAACTGCTCCCAGGCAGAAAGGGGAGTGTATCTAAAATAATAAGATCATTGATTAGGTACAAATGTGTGAGATCATAATAGCTTTTCCTGGAAGTTCGCTCACACAAACATACACCTGCTGCATTGTTTGTGTGAAGTACGTACAGGGATGGAAAGAGTACTGAAAAATAATACTCAAGTAGAAGTACTGTATCTAGGTTGCCTATTAAAGCCAGTAGACTGATTTTCATCCGAAGGGAGCGGGTCCTGATCCCCCTTGATCCCCCGTGACAAACTCATAAAATCGCCCCTCTGTGACGCTTTCTGCAACTCTTGTCATGTGGAGGGCAATGCGGCACTTGACGCTGGGTTCAGCCTCCAGAGTGAAAACTAGAGTGAACATCGGCAGGGCATTCCTGGAGGGACCATTGTTCAGTTTTGGGATCAAAACCAACCCTGAATTGCTGTTCATTTTATTGGACAGGTAAACTTTAATAACTGTAAAGCATGTGAAATATAGTAACATAAGGATTGATCTGTGTAATTTAATTAACATGTTGTAGAAGGTTTCCCAAAGGATGACACGGGGAACAGCTTCTTGCTCAAGGTAAGACTTTTTTAATAAACACACTTTTAATTGTACAGCACACTTTCTCAAATATGGCTGGTCCGGGTGTAGGCACTCTCTCCCGGGGCTCTGTGGCTGCTGCTATTTATGCCGCTCTCCCCATGCTTACTGCAATTAGACACAGGTGTTAGACATAATTTTCTCTCCCAGACGGGTGCTTGACAACGCCCCCGCTACCACATACCCCCACCGCCCGACTCAGGCCGGGGCGTCATCCGGCCTGCCTACCACCCCCCATTTCTGGAGAGGAAGTCAGCGGCAGCCATCTGCACCCCCGGTCTGTGGACCACCTTGAACTTAAAAGGCTGGAGGGCCAGATACCAACGGGTGATCCGGGCGTTAGTATCCTTCATGCGGTGAAGCCACTGGAGTGGGGCGTGATCCGAGCAGAGGGTGAAGGCCCGCCCCAGCAGGTTGTATCGGAGCATGAGGACTGCCCACTTGATGGCCAGACACTCCTTCTCTACGGTGCTGTACTTGGTCTCCCTCAAGGAGAGCTTCCGGCTGATGTACAGCACCAGGCGCTCCTCCCCCTCCACCACCTGCAAGAGTACGGCCCCCAGCCCTCTGTCTGAATCGTCCGTCTGCAAAACAAAAGGGAGAGAGAAGTCAGGTGCATGCAGAAGCGCCCCCCCACAAAGTGCAGCTTTAATCTGTATAAACGCCTGTTGGCACTGCTCCGACCATTGGACCGGATCTGGAGCCCACTTTTTAGTGAGGTCAGTCAGCAGGCTGGTGACATCCGAATAATTAGGCACAAACCTTCTATAATAGCCAGCCAGCCCCAGGAACTGCCTCACCCCCTTTTTGGTCTTGGGTCTAGGGCAAGTCGCAATCGCCACGGTCTTATCAATTTGGGGACGGACGCACCTGGCCATGACCCAAGTGGAACCCCAGATACCGTACCTCCACACGCCCAATCGCGCACTTCTTGGGGTTTGCCGTGAGCCCCGCCCGCCGCAGCGATCTCAGGACGGCCCTCAGATGTTGCATGTGCCGCTGCCAATCATTGCTATAAATGATGATATCGTCTAGATAGGCAGCGGCGTAAGCGGTGTGTGGTCTGAGGATCCTATCCATGAGGCGTTGAAACGTGGCTGGTGCCCCGAACAAACTGAAAGGAAGAATCACGAATTGGTGTAATCCAAACGGCGTGGTGAAGGCCGTTTTCTCACGGGATATTGGTGTCAAGGGGATCTGCCAATAACCCTTCGTTAGATCCAAGGTCGAATAAAACCGAGCAGTACCAAACGGATCGAGCAGTTCATCAACACGGTGCACTGGGTACGCGTCAAATTTAGACACCGCGTCGCACAGACCGTTGCTCTTGGGAACAAGAACGACCGGGCTGGACCGATCGCTGTGGGATTCTTTTATTACTCCCATCTCAAGCATCGCATCCAATTCTTCCCGAATTATTTTAGTTTTATGTTCAGGCAAGCGATAGGGGTGGCAACGTACCACCACTCCCGGCTCGGTCTCGATGTGGTGTTGTATGATGTTCGTGTTTTCTCCCGGTAGAGGAGAAAACACATCTGCAAATTCCTTTTGTAATTCAGAAACCTCTGTGAGTTGATGCACATCCCTCTGATGATGCGTAAGAGCAGGACTGCGGTTCGTGTCTGACTGAGGAGAAGAAGAATTACACAGCTCACGGTCCAGATGCACTCTAAACTTTCCAAACATCTTTAGTTGATGTAGATCGCAAAGTTTGAGGGAATTATACAAAACTACCAAATACATCTCATCGTTACATCTTAAAAGCAGTTATATTTAATGTGCTATAGCTTTAATAAAGTTAAAATAATATGGAAGTAGATCATTTAAATAACTACAAACTCCGGAACTGCCATTTCTCTGTGCGGTCAGCGCCTCTTCTATGAGTTGCACAAATGTCCCGATCTAAAGGGGAGATTGAAACTGCACACGGCTGATGCACACTCTGTCACGGGACACTCATCCCTCGAGTGCACATGCTTAATGCAGCTAGATTAGAACGTGATGGCTCACGACTTATTGAATCATAAAATATATGTCACTGTCCATTTCTTATCCTGAAAAAAATTGGCAATATGCAGCTTTATTAATAAGAGAGAGTTTGTTTTTTGTGAGTTAAAGATGGATTGAAGTGAACATAAAAGTGAGAGAGGTAGTCTTTGCCCCATTATACATTGCAACAAAATAAGTTTTTTTATTTGTTTTTGTTTTGGCTTGTTTTCTAATATAAATATCTAAAACTCCTTTAAAACAGCATACATTTTCTTTAGCAGCTATAATGCAGAAGAAAAGATGTTTCTGCGAATGTTTAATAGAATATTAAAAATGCTAATATTTTAAAACATTTAAAAATCCTTTAAAAAAGATGCATGATAAGCAGCATATAAGATATTTAAGTCGGGGCACAAGCTGAATAGTCGGTTAAGAGCTATTGATTAATCATTGCAATAATCGCCGAATAGTCGAATAATTGTTCTAATAATCGTTAGATTTATCGATTAACAAAATAATCATTAGTTGCAGCCCTATGTGTACCGACCTCGGCCACCAGGGAGTGATACTTTATCTGCTGATTAATAGATATCATACAATAAAAAATATTTTATTTGCCTGAGAATTTGTTTATTTTTTTTGTAGGACAAAAAGGCACTAAGACTGTGGGCAGTGGTGGCTCAGTGGTTGAGGCTCAGGGTTACTGTCCAGAAGGTCGGGGGTTCAAGCCCCAGCACCACCAAGATGCCACTGTTGGGCCCTTGAGCAAGGCAGGTTGCTCCGGGGGGATTGTCCCTGTAATAACTGCACTATAAGTCACTTTGGATAAAAGCATCTACCAAATGCATAAATGTATGTATTCACTTAGTAACAAATTAAATAATGCTCTTTATAAAGTATGTTCATCTTGTTTCCAGTAAAATGATCTGTTATTAAATTAATAACATTGTTTTAGAGAATGTGTCATGATTTAAGATTATTTTTCTAACCCTACTGAAAGTTGTTTAATATTTAAAGGTGTCATGTCATGAGGAATACAATTTTCCTTGATATTTTGACATATGGGAGGTAATTTTACAATAAAAGTATACTGTAAATTTCAGACCTTTAAACGAATCCCCAATGCAATACAAGCATTTATTGAAACCTAACTGCTAAAACGTCTCGTTCTCTACTACTGCGACTTCCCTACATCACTAGGTGGCATATTAATTCATAACCGCTTCCACAGCAACCACATCAACGCCTTATTTAAATAATCATACCCTTGGCTCCACCCACCGGCGCTCAGTTAATAAACAGAGAGACTGTAGGACAACAAGTTGTTGGTGTGTGAAAACATGCACTAGATGGACGTCTTTGAACATTTTGATGTGTTTCTGGTGATGTGCGTTTCAGTGCAGGATGATACTGTATGTGTGTGCATGTCCTGTTTCACCTTGCTTTGGACTATGTATGTGCATTTTTTTGTTTTGTTTCTCAGCTCATTCCAGCGTGGATTGCTTGTAAACCGATTTCAAATTCAATTGTAATAAGATTCAAGCTTTGCAAAGGAACCATCATTGAAGGATGGGGCAGTTAAAAAACTACTGGACCTGATTGCAAAACCATAAGTAAATGGTTTCATTTAAAATATTTAAAACATCTTGACTATTTGATAGTTTATGGTGCTTCTGTGCTTGAGTGAACAGTTTAATAGATTTGGATGCAATGTTTTGGGTGTGTGTTATGTGTAAACCCTAAAATGTTATTTTATAATGTTGTGGAGTTTGTTCATACTTATCCGATTGTGTTTCAAATATAGCTGTATTCAAGGGGCTGCACAATGTTAGCTAATCATTACAGTGGGCAATTACATTGAAGTTTAAAAGGAGGCGCTTATGCCAAATCTAACGTTTCAGAAAGAGGGCCATAGACAGGGAGGGAAATTATTATATATTACTACATTATTTTGTTGCAAAAACTTCACTAACATTATCAGTGGACCTCACGGAAGATATTACAATTATATATAAATAATAAAAACAGTATGGCATGATTTTTTTCTTTATTCGCAAGAACAATCGCTGATTTTATTTCAGTAAAATCATGTTAACAGATATAATGTTTTCATCTCATGGCTATACTTTTGAAACAGTGTGTTTAGCTGGCCCCATTCACATCCATTGTAAGTGCCTTTCTGCAACTATGATATTTGCATTATTTTTAAATAAACAAGGGATGAGGTAATCAACATTATAATTTTATCATGCCTCAAATGCTGTCAATTGAGCTTAATTTGCATTGAGCCTGGAACATTCTTTTAATATTTTATGCAGTTTTGCCTCTCAAGAAAAACATCTTATTTTAAGGATGTTTAGATTTAGTTGATAATAAAAGGAAAAATAGTGAATAAGAAAATAACATTTTTGCTGTGCACATATAGAACAAGCATTTTTGTTGCTGTAACCTGCTGTAACATTTATGTGTTCCATTGTAAACCCCATGAGTAAAAAGTGTGCTTTTCTTAATAGCCATTTTTCTTTCTAAATGACATCTTCCAGTTTTTTCCTGCTCTTGAACCTTTAACTCAATCTGGGCAAATCCAATCAATACCTTATTATTAAGGTAATGGGTGAGGGCAGGCAAAGAGCTACTTCAGCTTGCTTGTAATTTTTTTCTTCTCAGCGCCCATGAACGGCTTGCTTAGTGTGACAGGGTGGTAATAACATTAATGTGTCATTGAGCATAGATGTCTGAGTTGCTGGAACGTGCTGCATCCATTGACAGCTCATCAAAACTAGCTCCTGGGAGGAGAGTCTGGATTTCAATCCGTGTTCCTCAGTATGCCGGCACAAACCTTATTTTGTCTAACAATGACCTCTTGGTCCAAACCATAAAGCAAAAATCCATATGGTGTTGACGTGTATACAGTTTCATTAAATTGGAATTATTGATCAGGATTTGCTGTTGTTGCCTAATATTCATTGACGCTCAGTGGACCATAGCTGCAGTGACCGAGGGGCTTCATAACAGTTTCATCAACACGGCAGTAAAAGATAGGAAAAGGAAAATTACTCAGAGGTAGCAAAGCATTTCCATCGCAGTCATATAATGGAAAATATTATGTATAGAAGTGTCAGTGTCACTGGTCTTCATCACAGAATCGTTTTTGAATAAAAGGACAAAACTGTATTTCAGTTGAGAATGGTACAACTATATATATATATATATATATATATATATATATATATATATATATATATATATATAAATTGTATTTTTATTCATTAAAAAACACATTACTGCACTTATGTATTTGCTAAATTATTTTAATTGCTCGTTGTACACATGCATTTTCCTGGTGAGATGTATATGAGGTGCTAAAACAACAATGTATTTTATTCCCTTTCACATAAATTACGATTAAAAGTGCAGATTATCAGTTCATAAACACTTTTCATTTTATTTCTCACACAATGCTATGTTCTGACATCAAAACACATTTACTATAGTGCATGACTTGTAATGCGATACATTTTAATGTTTGCATTACATAGCCAACTACATTTACAAGCTTGTTCATGAATGTCAACTGAAAGAGTATTACACTTGTGATGCAAACGACTGGGGTACGAGTCCTAAATACTCTAGCATAAAAAGTCGAATCTTGAGCCAAGCAATTGCATTTTTCATGTCACATTTGCTTTTTTGATACTATCGGTTAGGTTAAGGTTTAGGGTAGGTTTTGTTGATTTTACTCAGTAGAGCATTAACCTTAAAAACATTATTTTTGGGAAGTTAACTATCTTTTAGCATAGTGGACATTTCACCTTGGAACTGCCACAACACATAATTTAGCAATAATGTCACCACAGTCACATAATTTTCATGAGATCAGGCTTTGATTTTTACTAGTCGTTCAGAAAATTAGTCAACTAGGCAGCAGGTCAATGTAAACAATAAATACTGCAATACTGCAATACTGCGCTTACTGAGAGTTTATGAGCGCAGAAATGGTCCACTGAGCTTAGATGATACTGGTCAGAAACTAAAGAGGGCATATCTACATTGCCAGATTCATGCTGCTTGCATTTTCATAAATGGTTCTGTCAGCCTTTGGGTGACATAATTAGTTTCAGAATAGTTGACAGAATTGTATTTACAGGAACTCAAATGTCAGACCATCTCCGATGTCAGCAGCGTGGTTCGAAATGTAATGTGATTTGTGAATACAAATTGCACCAGGTTCATTTTATATTCACAGTCATGTAATTACAAATATGTGTGGATTTTTAGAGGTTATAATATTATACATAGTACTATACAAAACTAATGCAGTTACAATGGGCAACAGTTTTTGGAAAGGGGAATTTTCCCTCATGCTGTGGTAAAAAACCCAAAACTAAAGTCATGTAATCTGCAGCAGCTGTACGGTTCACTTGTAACATGCTTTGTGAATGCAGTATTCCCCAGTTTCCCTCTTTTTCCACTTTCACATACACTCAAAAAAAATAGTTGTTAATGTAGCATTGATAAAACTGGTCAAGGAAATTCAATTTCACAGCATGTTTTGCATAGGATTCAAATTAAGTGTTAATTAATACTTGTTAGTATTTAATGTTTTGTTATGTTGAGATTTCGATGAGTTTCTGTTATGTTGGAATTCTGGGGGTTACCATTTTGGTGAAGAGTGGAGTTTGAGCACACATTGAGAACAGGCAGATGTCACACATGACAGTGATTGCTCGCATCGCTGAGCAAATGCTGTGCTTACCATAGAATTATTACTAAACTACACACTGTTGTGCTTCCAACTGGCATGTATTTAGCATGCTAAGATTCACTTTCACTAGTTAGTAAATAAACAAGTGATTTATTTGAGTTACACTGACACATCTAATTTTGTTGGATTTAGGTTCTTTCTACACAAAGTGTTTGAGTTGACATTACATAGTAATTTTAAGTTAAGAAAACTCATTTCAAACAAGTGGAACCATTGTCCTCAATTGAATACATTTCAGCCAAAGAGCTATGTTTTTAGTGTATTTCCAAACAACCCGGTTACTTCCGTAACCTCCATTCCCTGATGGAGGGAACGAGACGTTGTGTCGATGTAGTGACACTAGGGGTCACTCTTGGGAGCCCATGACACCTCTGATCTTTGATAAAAGGCCAGTGGGAATTGGCGAGTGGTATTTGCATGTCCCTCCCCCGGACATACCGGTATAAAGGAGGGGGCGTGCATACCGCTCATTCAGGTTTTATGCTGAGGAGCTGAGAATAAGATCCCAGCCATTTCAGCAAGTAGTTCAGTGTTGTGGCAGGAGGGACACAACGTCTCGTTCCCTCCATTCCCTGGGTCTGCTCCAGCATACCTAAAAACATTTATGCAGAGCTATGTTCCCACCAGAAGCCTGCGGTCGGCTAAGGAACGTCGCCTTGTTGTACCAAAACAAAGAGGCACCAAAACACTTTCCCGGACTTTCAGTTTCATCATACCACGGTGGTGGAATGACCTTCCCAACTCAATCCGGGAGGCTAACTCACTATCTATCTTCAAAAAACGGCTAAAAACACATCTTTTCCAAAAGCACTTAACCGGACACAAAAAAAATAAAAATAAAAAATAAAAAAATTATTATTTACATTTCTTGTTGCACTTAAATCTGTTTTGTATACTACTCTGATGATAGTTCAACTTTGTAATATGGCACTTTTCATACCACTGTCTCCTTAAGATGATTCGCTTATGTTTTCCTCTTTTGTAAGTCGCTTTGGATAAAAGCGTCTGCCAATTGAATAAATGGAAGTAACCAGGACATTCCCTATCTGTCACTCACTCTACATTGTGTCGATGTAGTGACACTAGGGGTCCCCTACAAAAACGCCACCACTAGCTGAACTGTGTTATGTGGATTGGTAGTGCGAGACGGTAGACTGCTGTTGTCCTCGCAATGGCACAAAAGACAGCGATCGTGGCTGTCTGAAGGCGAGAGATATCGACCGCATCCAAGAATAACACACAAAAGGAAGGGCATCTTTAAAAAAGACGCCTCTTTAAAAAGAAGTTCCGATGTGTGCCTCTCTTTTAGAATATACTCTTTTAGGAGGGAAAATACTCTTTTAGAATACACTCTAAGTTTGAAGCTATATAAAAAAAGGAAAGGAAAAGGGAAAGGAAAAAGACAAGTGCACGCCCCCTCCTTTATATCCATATGTTTTTTGGGGAGGGGCATGCAAATACCACTCATCAATTCCCATTGGCCAATTATCAAAGATCAGAGGTGTCTCAGGCTCCCAAGAGTGACCCCTAGTGTCACTACATCGACACAACGTCAAGTGAGTGACAGATAGGGAACAAAATATTTTCTCGCAAATACATTGGGAAGCAGTTTGTGGACAGAGGAATTTTCATCATGCAATTCGTCATGTCATTCACAAGTAGTTGACACAGACCCAGTCTGTCAGTGACCAGAGGCATAACTAATCCATTAGTCAGCTAGTTGCGTGCAATCTCCAGATTCAGTTCTTAATTAGGGCAATAACAATACAGCCAGATAACTTCCTATTTGTTCCTGTGCCATCTTTCTCCAAACCTACTCCTGAAAAAGGGCCACACTATTGCATGACACAGCAGCGCAGATTAGCTCTTGATTGGCCCAAAGATGAGAACACTTTCTGTCTCAGCAGTCTCTCTACTGAGAACCAGAAGTGTTCTTGTATGGCTGTTCATCCATGATATTTTCCACGACCTGGCTGTGCTGATTAATCTCCTGCAGTCAGAACACTCAGTAAAAATGAGTGGTGTGTCTTTTGTTTTTCAAGGAGATGATGGGAGAAGATACGGATTGCAGCGCAGGCTATTCCATCCTTCTTCCAGAGGCAGAAAGCTATGTTGGATTTTTATGCAGAGTACAAGTCGCACCAACTACTTGTTGATTATGTAGTTTCTTTCCACAGTCACGTTTGGCTTGCTCACTTGGGCCTAAACACAATACATTTTTAAGGCATTATTTTCAATCGCTTTATTCATTTATACAATGAGGATTTTAAGGCATTTTCTGTTACAGCATGGTTTTCTGTAAAGCTACTTTGAAACGATGCGTATTGTGAAAAGCGTTATTCAAATAAAAATGACAACTTGATTAGTTATAGTGCTAGTCGTGTGTTGTGTGTCAATGTAGAGTTGAACAACAAAGATGGCTGATGCATGGCATGGTGAGTCATTTACAGAAGGTAAATATTTACCTATTGACTACTTTTATGGATGACTAGTCGACTAGTAACAATTAGTAGTCATGCAGACCCTATCACAAAGCATGTCCATCCATATTTTGGCCATTGTATGTAATTGATAAATGGTACAGCAGATACTTTGAGAGATTGTTGCTTCCGAGATCCTGAAATGCTCTGGGTAGTTGTATTGACAGATTAATGCACTGCTGAAAATCATCTGTATGTGGGATTGTGTGTGTGGGGTAAGTGGAACACAAGTGCTCTTAAATCTCAGTCTTGGATGTACCAGATGCTTCACAGAGGGAGGTGAAAGCTGCATTGAGTGGAAGGTAATCAATAAAGTTATTAGATATAGCAGCTGTCAGAAGATGCAGTTGGGAATAAGGGGATACATAAATGAGGTGAATGTGTTTTTATCTGTGTTATTGTTAGCTGTGTTGTAGCCAAGTACGCAACAGTTCTGGACTTTAGAAATAATGCTATTCAAAGATATAATCCAAATGTAGGTTCATCAAAACTGGACACTGGAAAAACAGCCTGGTCTGATGAATCTAGATTTTTGCTGAGGCCCACTCAAACCAATTTTACTTTATATTCTCATCACTGCTCAGTCAGTCTCCACTTTAACTTTCACATTATTATTCTTGTGTTTAGTGATTCACACTCTTAATGCATACACTGTAAAAAATGAAATTGTATTTTATCCTGCTTATATTTTTTTTTTTTGAGTCACAGAAACTCAAAATGTTCTTTGCATATAAAAACACATGTTGGACCAACAATATTCCCCCAAATTTAGTCCCAACTAGTCAAAAGGAGTTGTCTGAATGAACAATTTCATATTGAACAGTGTCTATGAGTTCCCAGCATGCATTGCACCATTAATTAATTATGTGGTTAGTGTTATCTTTTAAGTTTTTGCTGACTTAAGTGTTTTTTGTTGCCAATGTAAGTTAATAGTTGTTGGGTGATGTTAAGAGCTTATCTTTTAACTTAATGAGTTTTTTTTAAAGTTTGTGTGTTATAGGGTTGAGGTCTATTATGTGTCTATGTCAAACTATTGTACTTACTGCCTTGACTTGCAAGACAAATCTCTCTCTTCAGAGGCAAAGATTGCAGGTAACTTCATATAAAAGTAATTTAAATGGTGGCAAAATTAAAGTTCTCAGTTTTTAGTCGGCTGAACTAGAAATTAGTAGTTCTATCAACAAGAATTTTTATATTTAGCAATGTTAATAAGGACAATTATTAAAACATTGAGCGAACCCAATCTTACTGCATCATGTCTGGTTTAATTTTTACATTTGCTCAACTATTCTTTTGTTAAAGTGTACACCCCCTACTGGATGGGAATGAGCATTTCTAGCAAAAATGTACTTAAATATTGATCTGTTTCTCACTCACACCTATCATATCACTTCTGAAAATATAGATTTAAACACTGTAGTCATATGGATTACTTTTATTGCTTACCTATGTGATTTTTGGAGCGTCAAAATTTTGGCACCCATTCACTTGCATTGTATGGACCTTCAGAGCTGAAATATTCTTCAAATAATCTTAATTTGATTTTCATTTTTGGGTAAACTATTCTTTAAGGCTTCAATATACTTCTGAAGAAGTTCTTCTTCGAAGTTCTAAACAGCCAAGCAACAGTATACGGTTTGCGAACATTCAGACACCTGCTACATCGCTGTGGAAGGCGTTTAGAAGTACATTTAAATATGAGGACACTCAATAAAACCTTTATGTGAAAATAAAGTTGGCACATGAGCACTTGAGATTATTTGAGTAGATTTGATTCCTTTTGTAGTCAAATTAAACAAAACATAAACTCGCATGACATGGTCTTGTAAAATGTCTCTACATGAACGATTGTACAGATGTAGGTAAATGGACACCTGTTCACTGATAACTCTACTCGCTGATGTAAATATTGTTGTTGACTGATTTTTACTGACTGAATAACATAAACAGAATGAGTTGTAGGAGCAGCGTCAAGGAGGGTTGCGCTCCAGGTCACACCTAACGATGATGTGGACCAATAGCAATGGTAAGAAGGTGTTAAGCTTTTAGTAAAATGTTTTCCTAAAGTTAGCCCAGGCAAGCTGTTACGAACCAACAAAACAAACTTTTGTTTTGTTCTAAATTACGTCACATCCATTCGGTCTTGGCCTTTATGAATCAAATTAATGTTTTGAAATCAAACAAAATTATTTACTTGAAATAATGAAAGTAAGTTTGTCAGACTTAATATCAGTCTAATTACTGATTGGTTGTTTATATGACAATGCATAATTAACAATATATATCCACAACAGAGTTCAGATTTTACATTTTAAATTACCTAAACCAGATTTGAATATAGATAGCAACCTTAGATGTACTACAATGTAAATGATTTATTGAAACAAGAATGTTTGCATTATACAAAAAAGGTTTGGAGGGCTAAAAGTATTTTTCACATAATTAATCATGCCACTACCAGCATCTAATCAAACATTTTCACTTGTCCACCATGCTTTTTTCATCTATCCTTTCTTTCCAATGGAGCAAAGAAGTGCGAGTTGAATAAGATATGCTTTCTTAATTAAGAAGCACACTTCCTTAACTGTAAGCCTTTCTACTCACCACATGAGTATTCCTTGTTCATTCTGGTGAGTGTGTAGATGCTGCCACAAGCAAGCAAACAGCTGGCTAATCACATCACAGACATGGAGCAACAACACCTAGACTCTCTTGTCATTATTCTGGGAGATTTTAATAAAGCTAACCTCACCTGTGAACTACCATGCTCTGTCCCACATGCAGCTTTAGGACTCTCTGATCACTGTCTAGCTAATTTCTCCCGACCAACACGCAGAATCTAAAATCAGCTAAGCCTGTAGTAAGGACTGTAAAGAGTGTACTAATGAAGTAGAGCTTGTGGATGAGCTCAAAAATGATATGGCATCCTTTAAAATATTGTACAACCAGGCCAGGAACACACTGACTAAGGAAATCAGAGTGGCTAAAAGAAGCTACTCTGAAAAGACAATGATCCTGCATCTGTGTGGAAAGGCCTGAAAAGTATCACCAAGGGGACACCTCATACTCACTCTGTAGAGAGTCAACTAATGGCTGATGAACTGAATATGTTTTACTGCAGGTTTGAAAAGCCCAGTCTCATACCCCACCCTCGCTCTAATCTTCACTTCACACACACACCAACACCTCCTGGAACCCCCCTCCTCCCACATCCTGCTACTCAATCTGCATTTATGATCTTTGAGGAGGATGTGGGCCGGGTCTTTCAGAAACAATAGACTAGGAAAGCTTCAGGCCCTGCTTCAGTCTGCACAGTCCAACCGGCCCCCATCTTCACACAGATCTTTAACCCTCTGAGGTCGACGGACGACTGCTGGATATTTTCGTCATTACAGCGGAAACAACTTAAAATACTCCGTCATTTTGGGGCATACAGATAAGTATAAGACATCATTAGAGACTATAAAGGGTTTACTTTTATTTGTGTACACTCACGATAAAAACAAAACCTTGTGCTTTTGTAAAATAAAGAAAATAAAAAGGGTGAGCTGTCAGCAGTCTCCATGTTCACGAGTGTATTTCTGAAACACGTCACAAAAATGAACTGAAACTCTGTGAATACTTATCACACAAACATGAAACACATGTCTAAAGAAAGCTTAAGATTTCTAAATATAACAATTCAAACAAGTATTCTCCTGCAATGTAATCTGTATGAAATAAAGCAATGTACAGTTTTTATCGGTTCATCTAATTATAGATAATGTGATCACACCCACCAGCAGAGCACGCCATTCATACGCTAATGTGCTGAGACAATCAAGGCAAATGGTAAACGCCCCCGACTGTGTCTTAAAAACAAAGTCATTCACTTTACTGCTCATTTGTAATGATACAAAGGCGAGGAAACTCCTGGATAGTAAGGAAGAGTTAACATTTTCCTCAGAAGAAGAGTGGGACTCCTATGAACGTTTGTATTTTGAAGAGAGACTTGATCCAGCCGAGGATACAATTTCGGACGAGTAAGTCATTTAGTTTTCATTAGTTGACATGCTATTTTATATAAACATGTACATATTTTTCTAGTGGGACTGTTTTCAGACTTGCCAGCCAGGAATCAGAGTATTGACATTTGAAATATGACTCCTAATAAGCAAGTTATAGTTACATGTAAATTTTGTTTCTGCTAAAGCAGGTATTTCAATTGTATGCTGTATGATATAAATATGATATGTAATATGATATAAAATTATATGAATGTTTAGAATAAATTTGATCTAGTGTTTATGCTGCCAAATTATCATCAATGCTTGTGCTTGCAAATATCTGTTTAGGTGTAAATGAATAAAATGCACTATAAAATATGACCATATTAGAAAATCAGGATATTATAAGGATTTCTGAAGGATCATGTGACACTGAAGACTGCAGTAATGATGCTGAAAATTCAGCTTTGATCACATATTGCATTTTACAATATAGTCAAACAAAAAACTGTTCTTTTAAATTGTAAAATGAGTTCACACAATGTTTTTACTGTATTTTGGAACAAATAAATGCATTCTTTGTGAGCAGAAGAGACTTCTTCTAAAACTTGTATATGGTAGTGTAGGTATAAAAATAAGTTAAGTCTTTATGTAAAGAAAATGTATGGTCAGATTACATTTTTTTTACTTAAAACTTGATTTTGATCATTAAGTCTCACATTCATTCTCTTTCTGTCACATTCCTCATTGATAGGCCCAGGGGAGGGGTCTTTTGTTTCCTCAGGTGTGAATTACCTCAATATTCATGATAGATCAGGCCTCCTCGCATATGACATTTCTAACACTAAAAGTGTCTTACAAAAGTTAAAGTACTACATTGTTTTGTATGAATAAGGGATCAGGATGGTTTTCACATCATTTTATAGCAAAAACACTAGGCTACAAGATCCAGTTCTCAAAAGTCTTGTGAACAATGTTTAGTTGTGTTATATGGCCTTATTTCAATTACTTAAAAATTTGGTTTTTCAAAAACCATGCATAAACGTTATTTTCTCAAAAATACTAACATGTACACACATTGCTCACATATTATTGTAGCCCAGTTTGTGCTGAATACAGTTTTATCAGACTTTAGCCATTAATATGTTTTTAAACAACTGAAAAAAGCACAAATGTAAGGCATGTCAAAACTTCTCCAGGGCCCAAAACACCCTCAGACCCCAGAGGGTTAATAGATCACTGGAGCAGTGTGAAGTTCCCTGCTGCTTCAAATGCTCCACCATCATTCCGATCCTCAAAAAAAATCAAAAAAAAAAATCACAGGACATAATGAGACCCGTCACTATGGGTGTTTTGATCATGAAGCCATTTGAGAGACTGGTTTTGGCCTACCTGAAGGGCATCAGTGGACCCCTACTGGACCCCCTTCTGTTTGCTTGCAGAGCAAACAGGTCTGTGGATGATGCTGTCAATATGGGACTGCATTAAATCCTGCAACACCTCGACAAACCTGGGATTTATGCAAGGATCATATGTGTGGACTTCTGTTCAACCTTCAATACCATCATGCCTGATCTTCTCTCAACAAAACTTACCCAGCTCTCCGTGCCCACCCCAATCTGTCAGATAGGCAGCAGGTAGTGAGACATCCGGGACCCTCACTATTAGCATTGGTGCTCCTCAGGGATGCATTCTCTCTCCACTGCTTTTCTCACTGAACACGAATGACTGCACTGCAAAGGTCCCCACTGTCAAGCTCCTGAAGGTATCAGATGACACCACTGTCATTGACCTCATTTGCAATGGTGACGAGTCTGCATACAGACTGGAGGTTGCTCAGCTGGCTGTCTGGAGCAGTCACAACAACCTTGATTTGAACACGCTCAAAACAGTGGAGATGATTGTGGACTTCAGGAGAAATTCCCCCCCCCCCCCTCACACTTTCCCCTCATCATCCTGAACAGAAGAACATTATGGCAGTAGTGGAGTCATTCAGGTTCCTGGGCTATACCATCTCTCAGAACCTCAAGTGGGACACCCACATAGACTCCATTGTTAAGATGGCTCAGCAGAGGTTGTACTTCCTTTGCCAACTAAGGAAGTTCAACCTTCCACTGGAGCTGCTGACACAGTTCTACTCGGCCATCATTGAGTCTGTCCTATGTACATTTATAACTGTCTGGTTTGGTTCAGCCACCAAATCAGAAAGAAGGAAACTACAATGGACAGTCAGGACTGCTGAGAGGATTATTGGTGCCCACCCTCCAAGTCCTGTATGTCTCCAGAATGAAGAAACGTGCAGGTAGTATTACTCTGGACACAACACACCCTGTCCACTCCCTCTTTCAACTGTTGCCCTCTGGCCAACGCTACAGAGCACTGAGTTCCAGGATATTTAGGCACAAGAACAGTTTTTACCCTCAGGCCATTTTCCACATGAACAATTAAACAGCCTCAGGACTCCCACATTGCAATAATGTAAATACATATCTCATGTACATATGTAAATTCACATATTTAATTTGATAACTGTACATACCCCTAACTTGCGCATACATTACCACTTGCACATGTACATACGCCATTCTGTTATCTGTCCTATTATTTGTATGTCTATGTATACTCTTACCTTGTTGTATATTCTGTGTCTCATTGTGTGCACTTGTTTCTCCTATATCCAAAAAAAAATTAAAAATCCTTGTGAACCTGAGAACACTTGGCAATAAAGCTCATTCTGATTCTGGGACTTACAATAAAAGCTGAATTTTAATTTTGACCAACCCCATTTTATTTCCTTCCTTCACATTCAGGTCCATTTTTTCGAATTAGCAGGTGTTGATCAAATGTTGACCACAATTATTGTTTATCTCTTCCTCTGCTGAGACTAAGCCACCAGGTGCAGCTAATTAACAGCAATCCTTATGATGCTTGTGGGCATTCTTTGAAGAGACACTGCAGAATCATAGTTTATATCAAGTATTTGTGTAGGAGCATGTGTGAGTATTTGTGCATGTGGTTGAATGTGCATGGAATAAACAAAACAGATAGGACTAAGAAATAAGAAGAAATGTAAGGGCACATAAGTGCTTGGGAATAATTTTTTTTCAGTGATTTTTATAACACAAGCCTCAAAGCATGACAGGACTTGTGAGTCAGAGATAAAGAGCAACACTCAGGAAGGACTCCTCCCACACTGACTTGGTTAGAGGCTCATAAGCGCAGTTGTGCCATTGTCAGGGGGTCATTTACAGCAGCTTAATTAGAATAAGTGAGTAATCTCTTTAATTCACCTGTTTTACCCCTAGTGGTGGGAACAGACAAGGGCATACAAGGCCATTCAATCCTCAGGAGAGGGACTGTGCTGTTCTTACACTTGATAAGATTGGCATGTTCTGTAACGCCTTTTATGTTGTTGAATAAAAAGACATTTTCTGCTAATTTAATATTGTCAAAAAGGGTTGAGAGAAGCATCTTTAGATAATTACCCTCATCTGAAGTGGAACTAAAACATAAACTATATAAGGTCCAAAGTGTATTGATTTTAATAACAAATGTGAGGCTTTGCAGGATCTTTATGTGATTTCAGCCATTTTGCTAACTTTTACTTGTTCTACTCTATGCATTAATTTATATTTAAATATGTAATTACAGTGAAACAGTAATTGTAAATTTTAAGGTCTGGCTGTAAATGAAGAATAAACATGACCTCACACCCTCAAATAACAAATAGGTTTTGATTAACATTACTTTGAAAATAAAGACATACAACGAATGGTTCCCCTTCTGTCACTCACTCGACATTGTGTTGATGTATTGACACTAGGGGTCGCTCATGGGAGCCCCAAAACACCTCCGATCTTTGAGAAAAGGCCAATGAAAATTGGTGAGTGGAATTTGCATGCCACTCCCCCAGACAAGCGGGTATAAAAGGAGCTGGAATGCGCACTCTTATTCAGATTTTTTCTTATTCAGATGTTGTGCATCACCATCGAGATTGGTTCGCTGCAGTAGACCTGAAGGATGTGTACTTTCACGTCTCGATTCAACCTCGACTTAGACACTTTCTACGGTTCGTGTTCAATGGCCAAGTGTATCAGTACAAGGTCCTCCCGTTGAGGAAGTGTGCGTTCTCATACTCAATTACCTAGAAGACTGGCTGATTCTAGCGCACTCCCGAGAGTTACTGGGTGCACACAGACAGGTTCCTGGACATTCCAGTGGGTAGTACAGCATTGTGGCAAGAGGGACACAATGTCTCGTTCCCTCCATCAGGGAACGAAGGTTAAAACAGTAACCGAGACTTTCCCCTTCTGTCATTCACTCAACGTTGTGTCCCTATACACTAGGGGTCCCTATACAAAAACACCACAACAGCTGAACTGTGTTACGTGAACTGCAAATGCAAGCAAGTTGCTGCGTGCATAATAGCAAGTGCATCAATCTGCCCCAAAAGACGTCATGTAATTTCCCACTTCGTAAACTAGCATGGGAGCAGACAGCCCAGCCGCTAGGCAGCCCAACCGCTGCCTATTCTCTCTGTTTTTTCTCTCCACAGAGTATTAGATTCGGCTGGGGCCATCTAACGCTATTATATGCACCGGGGAAGGTGTTATTTTCCTGTCCTATGCTTTCAGGGGGAAAAGACCCCACAAAGACCAATCCTGCCTCGGATGGAGGAGGCCTGTCCAGTGGCACTGTAGTCTTTGGTCACCAGAGATGATGTAGTCCTACCGGCCCTGGAGGGGAGCTCCGGGTGATCCCACCAGATGGCGCCGCCCTTGGGGCGCTTTGCCACTGAGGGTAGTGAGAGTGGATAAACTGGGAATTCGGGTTCAGGCAGAAAAGTTGTTTTCCACGACCATGACCCACAACACATGCTAGATGGACCTCATTGTGCAGTGTCTCATGCAGTAGCGCCTGCATATATACTGTATGTACAGAGATGCAGTATCGCCACTCCTTATATGCAAATTAAGCAGTTTTTGATTCACTGAAAAGAACCAGCTCATAAGGGTCATTCATTCATAAAACACAATGCTGTTTTCACTGTGCGTTTTGTACTGTAGTTTCAAAAGAAAAGGCTCATAAGAGTAATTTTTGGGGATCAAGACTACACTGGTTGCGCTATATATATAGCTTCAAAATAACCAGTTCATAAATCCTTTGTTCTCTTACACTGGTCACACCACCACAGAATTACGCTGCTGGAAACACTACCATGACAATTTTAGTATGTTATCTGTTTGCACCATCAGAAAAATGTACATTCATGAACTGTTAATGGAACCGAAAGTCATCAATGTGTATGTTCTGGTATTTAAAGAAAAAAATATATATAATAATAATAATGGAGTCTCGGTTCCCAACCTAATTTAATAGTACTTGTGAACAAATATGGACACTCACATGAATCACAAACCAATTTTTCCATCTTTTAATTGAGAATGGTGATTATTTGGTTAATGGTGGTTTGGCCCCTAAGAATCCACAAATTAAAGAGCCCCAAAGAATGGAAGCCTTCTGGGCCAGAACTGACACAATGACAGCAGTAGCAAGGGGCACTTAGGACAAGAAAGGTCCTAAGGGGGATACAGAATAGGCAAAAGCACTTACAGTGTTTGACTCTGTTTAGTCTAGGTAGAACAGAGGTTGAGTGACAGAGCCACTGAAGGACATTTAAAAGTCATCGCCCAAGTCCCCTCCACTCCTCAACCTCTGCCTGCTGCCTCTGATGGGACTTAAAATGTTATTTCAGAGTGCAATTCATGTTTGATGACTTTATTGATTTTCCTATCCCATCTTCCTCCCTGCTCCCTCCTTCAAGCCTGGGTCTCCGTAGAGTGAAATGTACCTACAGTTACTGCTAGCTAAAGCCTCAGTTCGCTGCCCCTAAATTACGGCCCTCAGTGCCACCAACAACAAGAGATGAGAAAAAATTAAAATAGAGATTAAATTATCCCGAGTGAGAACTCGCCTTTCAAGAAGAGGACATTCTTACACTTACATCATAATCATAATCCTAATCACTGCCCACACGCTTTTCTTTGAGATTGATAAGGACACACTTTATTAATGCCAGGTGTTTTAGTAGGCTTTGTGTAAGGGGCCCAGGAGGCGGATCAACTGACAATCTCTGTTGCACTACTAAATTCACTTTTTTTCAGTAGTGCGACAGTAGATCAGTTGTTTTCATTCAACTTTCCCAGGAACAATTTACTTTTTCCCAAAAGTAGGGGTTTACCATGACAAAACAGTGACCACGTTTATATGCACATAAGAAAACAGATTATTCCAGGTTCATTCTGAAACAGCATGTAAACAAGAATGTTGAATTCTTTATACCGTTTAAGGGATAAGATAAAGAGGTTTAACACACCAAGGTTTCTTCTGAAGAATGCAGCTTTGTATGTCAAGCTTTGCAGCCATGTAAATGCACACGCACAGTTGTTACAGGTTTTTGAACAGAGCGCATGTATGTGAACAGACCAGATAACAAACATCATCGGTTGGAGCCCAACAACAAGTCAATAAAGCAGAAAAAATTCAACATTTGTGGGAGTACAGTGGGAAAAGCATATACACTGCTAAATATACTCATTTACTATATACACAACAATGTAAAATATCAGCTGTCCCTCACATTGGCTTATATGTGCTCAAGTACATTTGGGCAATCCAGGAGTTTTACATAAGAGGGAAGCCCCACTATTGTAGTGCAGGTCACGATAGAAAGTTAAGGAAACAAACACAGCAACGACTCTGAAATATCTGAAAAAAGCATCCTCTTCTGATATCGATACATGCTTTCTTTCATCTGACAGTTCTCTGATCTATAACAGATTTTCATCTGAAGGTGAGGTATTATAACCTTGTCTGTTGGCCCAATTGTCAGCTTGCAGTCATTGATGAAAGTGATGGCAGCCTCTTCTCTGTCTTTTAAAGCGATGAGCTATTACATGCAATCTTTTATGGATGACAGCTATATAGGGCCTTGTTATACATAGCCTACTTATTCACACACTCACACTTGCACACCGCATTTCGAACAGCTCCCATTCATGTTCAATTAAACCCATAAGAGGCTATTCAGTGCAATGAGGCGGTGAACAAGTCCTCCCATCGCCAATGTGTGCAGATCCACTATCAGGAAAAGACATAAAGTGGGCAGATGAGACCACTGACCCCAGAGGGAGGTGAATGAATCCCTTAGCGCCTCACACTTCTTCTCAAAACATGTTAATTTTCCATCATTTATGATGCAGGAAAAAAAATGATTGATTTTCTGTTATCTGAACTTGATACTGGCCAAATGCCTGATTGCTGTACAGGTCATTTCGTGAGGTATGAATTGAAATAAAAAAATATTTAGTGTTTAGTCATGAGACATGGCGATGGGATCAGGAATATGTATTATTATTGTGACAGATGTGACACGACAGGTGCATGGCGTATAGCTCACCATGAATAATTAGACAATAAGTAATTTCAATTGTTGTTCTGTTTTTGAAAGTAGGCCTGAGGGTAATTCTCACGATATACTGATTTCATTCATTTCACACTATTAACAAAAGTTAATGATTTATTTGGTTTTAAACATGAAGAGGAAAGTCTGAAAATCACTTCAATCAGTACAATCAAGATCAAATTGAACATTTTTCCACATTATTGAATTTTGAATGTCTAAAAATTAAATCATTACACAACACATTTGTTTAAAAATAAACTATTTCTCTCATAATATAACACCAACCAAATTCAAATTTGTAAAAAGGTGTTTAAGTAATTATTTTTTTAACATTTAGATTAAATCCAAAATAGTTTGTTATACTATTGAAATAGTGTAAGTTCCTAATATGCTTTGCTGGCCTTAGCAGTTTTAAGATGGTCTAGCTGGTCTTCTACTCAGCAAAGCTGGTTATTAGCCGGTGTTTGAAGACTGGCTAAACTGGTCTTCAGTTTGTTTAGATGGACGACCAGCTGGTCTCCCAGCCTGATCAGCTGACAAGTGCCAAAAACACCTCTAAAACCATTAAACCAGATCAGCCTGACCACTTTAGGAGACCAGCTAAGGCTAGTTTAAGATGCTTTTTTTCCAGCTGGATTGGCATACGTAGGTTTGAAGGTAAATTAATGCAGAAAAGATTTACATGTGTAGAGTTTGATTTGGTAAAGTATAAATTAAGTTACAAGTGTGATTTGCATGCATAGATTTAGATTTGTGAAAACGGAAATCCAATTTCAAGCGTACATTTTTCTTTTGCAAGTACACAGAATGTTTTGTAAAGGTGAAAATCAAGTTGCAAGCATAAGAAGAAAAAAAAATTTGCAGTAGTGAATGCTTTCCATGAGTGTTTGTGAATCTGTAACTTCATATTAACACAAGAATTTATTTGATCTGTATTATTCTGACTTCCTTTTTTCATTCTTTTGAAACTGCTTTCCCCCTGAATATGGTCAAAACATTGCAAACCTGCAATCAGCAATATACAAGCAAAGAATTGGTGTCATGAACAGCAAAACAGATTGTCCACATAGAATCAGTCACTATATGTAAATAAACTATTGCAAAAGTGTAAGTGACTTAATTTGTGTTGTGTGCATTGTTGCATCCTTTCTTTAGCTCAAACTTTTGCCATCATTTTCTCACTCAGAGTTTTGCAAGCACAAGGGAAGATGGGTCTACCTGCTTCTTATAAATAATCAAATTGGGTTTTCATTGACCTGTTTAACCTGACCTCATAACGTGACAGACAGCTTCTTTTTCATATGGCTCACCCAGCCCATTACCTTTTTGACCTGTTGCCTTCTGGCCGATGCTTCAGAGCTCTGAGCACCAGAACCGTCAGGCACAGGATCAGTTTTTTACCTCAGGCTATCGATCTCACAGTTAAAATTGGCCCATTGAGAATAATTATGTACAATACACAGTTTAGTCTTTTTTATATTTATCCAACACATCTACCTCTTCTCTTTTGCCATTTCATTCCTCAGATTTGTATTAGAATTGCACTATGTGTGTGTCTGTGTGTGTATAATTATTTGTTCTATATTTTTGTATTATTATCTATGTTTTGCTGCTGTTTTTGTATTGTTTTTATATTGTTGTGCACAGGAAGCTCCTGTCACCTAGACAAATTCCTTGTATGTGTAAGCGTATTGGCAATAAAGCTGATTCTGATTCTCATTGTCATTGCAATTGTAGAACAATATATCTCCTCTCTTAAAAAATAATACATATTCTGTTACTGTGTGTGCAAAATTAAGACAACACAATTTATTAATCTGGTGTTCAAACATTTCTTCGCCAATCTTGGATGGATGGATGGATGGATGGATGGATGGACAGACGGATTTATCTTTTAGGCACTAATCTGACTTCAAATGAGCTTGTTAGCCATAGATATGTCAACACACCAGGTATTTTTGTGCTGTAGAATGATGCCAAATTTCTCTCATTAAGAAATTATTTGTAGATTTTAAAGTGGCAGGACAAAGGGTAACATTTTTGAAAGGCTGTTTAAGTGGTATGATATTCATTGTTACTTAATCAGCTGCATGATAAAGCATAAGTGAACTGAACTTTTTAATCCAAAGATTTTTATTAAGAACACAATATGGCACTTATAAAGATTGATTTCTTCAGTAAAACTGAAAACAGAATTTTAGGTACTGACAGCCTACGTTACCATTCAATTTCACTACATCTTTTTCCACAAAATGAAATTTAATGGTGACTGAGGCTAACATTCTGCCTAACATCTAATTTTATGTTCCATGAAGACAGAACGTCATACAGGTTTGGAACAACTTGATAACATGAGTAAATGATGACAGAATTCATCATTTACTTCAACGTCATTTACATGATTTGAGGAAAGGCATGTCCTCAATCATGCAAGAAGAAATATCTTCATGAATTTACTCTACACCCTTGTCTACAGAAGGTATTCCTTATGGTAACTGACCTTTAGTTAGTTCGGGCTTCCTAAAAAATAAGGTTATAATCGCTTTAATCTCTCTCTCTCTCTCTCTCTCTCTCTCTCTCTCTCTCTCTCTCTCTCTCTCTCCCACCCTCTGTCTGTCTTTCTCATTCACTCTTCTTCCTCATTAGTGTTTCTCATTCTTCTTCATGGGGTGATGGGTCTTGTCTGTGTTTGCAGAGGACAAAATGAAGAGAAATACGCATAACTGAGACTAAGAACACACTGCTCCCCTCACTTCTCTCCGATACAGGCTTTCATTATTCTCCATCTATTCTCCCAGTTCAGTCAGGAATATAGATCTTTATCAAGCAGGAAATGGTTTTGGGTGGGTGGGGGGTATTTATAGTTGGTGTTGGGGGAATATTTCCCTCCAAGAAAATGCAAGACTCAGTGGAGCTGTGATATCACCTGTGCTGACACAGATTATTATCAGTTCTTCTTCATCTCTGTCTACTCTCATTCTCTGTCTCTCTCACTCTTGATCTGGCTCTAGGGGGTGTCAAAACAGAGTGAGGATAGTCTTTTTAATTTCAGATTTAACCCATGTTTCATCCCTTACGGAAATATCACACTAGCGTTTTTGATCCACCAAAACTTCACTCTATTTTAATAAGGAAAACTCTACCTATAACTAAACTTTTGAGGAACTGGACAAATAATGCTTATTTTCAAAAAGAGGTTTTATGAACACTTGCCTCATCTTCCATTGCTCAAGTCAAACAGATAGCCACACCTCAAACATGTCATTGGTTGTACCAATGTTGCCATGTCAAGCTGGTCAGGATGCTCAAACAAAAAGAGCAATGTTTTGATAGTGTCACAGTGTTTAAACCTTTCTGTTTTCAGTCAAGCTTGTCTAAAATGGTTTACATTTAACTGTCTCTGCATATTAAGCTCAGAAAGAAGAAGAAATATGTTAACATGAAATGTTTTAATTCTTATGAAAAAACAAAAAAACCTTTGTATCCAAAGATTACAAATGCTTTGACAAAACCCCTTAGAGAGGAGGAAATACAATTATGATGGTACACTAATATGTTTCTGTTATGAAATTATCCACATTTTCCATAATAAAACAACATCAGACTACCAGTGTGCTTTGGACATGCATAGGTCCTTGCTTATTCAGTTCATACACACTGCATGGCCAAAAAAATAAATAAATCGCATACTCTAATATTTTGTTGGACAGCCTTTAGCTTTGATTACAGAACGCATTTGTCGACAACCTTATGCAAAGTTGCAACATTTATTTCCATCCAGAACTGCATACATTTTTGGCAGAGATCTTGTATTGACGATGGGAGAGTCGAACCACTCCGTAAAGTCTTCTTCAGCACATACCAAAGACTTTCAATGGGTTAGGTCAGGACTCTGTGGTGGCCAATTAATGTGTGAAAATTATTCCTCATGCTCCCTGAACCATTCTTTCACATTTTGAGCCAGATGACTCTTTTCATCCTGGAATATGCTAATGCCGTCAGGGAAGAAAAAATCAATTTATGGGATAACCTGGTCATTCAGAACATTCAGGTAGGAAGCTGACTTCATTTTAATGCTGCATAATGTTGCTGAGCCTAAACCTGATCAATTGAAGCAACCCCAGATCATAACACTGCCTCCAGGGGCTTGTACAGTGGCACTGTGCATGACGGGTACATCGCTTCATGTGCTTCCCTTCTTACCCTGATATGCCCATCCCATTGGAATTGGGTAAATCTGGACTCTTCTGACCACATTACCTTTTTCCATTGCTCCACAGTCCAATCTTTATGCTCCCTAGCAAACTGAAGTTAGTCTCTGAAAAAATAATTTATTGCCTAGAATTAGCCTCTCTAGCAAGTGGCTTTCTTGTAGCCACACATCTGTTAGTCCCAATCCTTTAAGTTCTCTTCCCATTTATTTGTATCATAATTAAACTTAACCATGAGTTCTACTGTTGTTTTTTTACGATGTGATTTCACCAAGCATTTTAGTGATCTCCGATGAAGCTGGAAAGTATGCATGATATCTGAAACACACTGTGCATACATCTAGACTGATGCGGTTGGTAGAGTTGTCAGAAGGAAAGGACAGAAATTCCATTTGCAGGATGGAGTTACAGACAGAACAAAGGATGCTCCCTTTTTGTGTGTGTGTGTGTGCGTGTGCCGATATTGTCTGTCTGAGCAAACAGCCCATACAGAGTTACAGTGCATCAGCCAATGCCAGTATCTATTTGTCTCTGTCCAACGGACCACAGAGGATTGAAATCATTCACTGCACACAGGCATGTGCAGTTCCTTTCAGCTAACAACAGGTGGCACTGCATTATCAGCCAAAAGCCTTAGTTAAAGCAAACCTATGTGCAGATAGACACCAAAAACTACTCATAACACACACAAAGTGCACACACATTGATTAGCATGCAGGTGTGCAACCTCGCCTGTACACTGATAAACCAGTCCATTTCAATGTATGGAAATATGAAAGATGTTCCTTTTCAAATAGGTAGTATTAGAAGCACAGTGACAGCCCGGAGAAATTTCAGGGACTGGGGCTATAACAGCGTGCTCACTGTGAAGGCAAGATCCACAGGAGGTTATTTGTCTTCTGTTAACCCCTTTTGCCCCAGGATAACATTTTGTAACCTTGCATCTCTTAGAGAAATAAGAGCTTATAATGTTAGAATGATTAAATTGACCTTGAAATGTGCTGATGCACATAAAATGACTCAGTGGGGAATCAGTGTATAATCATGCATGATCATTGGGCCATGGCTTCCGACTTGTGACACGTCAATCAGAGTTTTTGAAACTTGTCTGAATTAATGAATGAACATGGGTCTATATAATTGATTATGCATTTTCTCAGAGGGAAGGCATGTGTGTCTACAACAGTAAAAAACAAAAACAAAGATAGGGATAGGTGAAAGAAGAACATTCAGAGGCTTTCTTCAGAAACATTTGTTTATAAGCAGAGCCAAATTAGACAAATTAACTGACCATATGTTTGTTGTCTTAAATGTAAGTTACTTACATTAACCTCTTGTTTATAAAGCTGATGTAGAAAATATCACACTATCACACTTGTGCTCATATGATATTGCATGAATGTATCTGATGGACTGGCAGATTTTGGTCTTATCGATGCACAAATTGAGCCAGACATCATGACACAGTCATGCATCAAATAAAGTATCTCATCAGCGCGACAATGTTGCCAATGTTTGTTGGCAATTCTTTTCCATAATTCAGTCATGACAACTCTCAGAAAGATTTAGGATGTTAATGTGGGTATGACATATTGATAAGATTCTGGCCTTGGCAGACTAGATCTGCTATGCTGCTGCTGCTAAAGAGCAAGTACTGAGACACATCCATACAGAGTTAAGCATGTTGACATGCTGCTGCAGCACAATTAGAAAGAAAACACAAGACATGCTGCACCAGCATGTATGACATGCCGCTGCACAATGTAAATAAATACAACTCCATGTAGCAGATCTAGATATGTGGAGCTGGTGAGGTGGAGGGTTCAGAGAAATCTCTAGCAGCTCGCTGAATTGAATCTGGCGAAACAGGAAAAGAGAGAGTTCACAAGTTGATTGGCTACCCGATTACATATCAAAGGGCCTATCAGCTTACACCATGTGAGCCGATGAGCTTGACATATCACATGTGAGCAAGCTGATTGGCTATCAGATAACAAGTTCAAAGAACCTGTCAGCTTGCACCATCAAGATTTGTATGCCTGAACTTTATAAAAAAAAAAAATTTAAAATAACAGAGTGCCATGTCACTGTAGGTTAATATGACAGCAACGTCTCAACATCAAAAACTCTCATTAAATGTAATTGCAGTGACATAGTACAACTTCAGAAACATTCAAAAGACCAGCAGCTCTTCAGTTACTTTCTGGAATATAAGTTGCGTTTTTTTTTATCATCATCTGAAAGATCCTGCGACTTATAGTCCAAAGCAAATTGTACACATGATTTATACATAATTAATGTTGGCTGTTTGAATGCACGCACATTAAAACACATATGCTGACACACAAACAGATGACAACTTAAGTTAATGAGATGTGGAGATATAATTTTTTTCTTTTAAAACTGGTTTATTAAAACTGCAGTATACTTTATCTTAAATATTCCCATCAACATTATTGTTCTAACAATCTCTATACCGCTGTCAAATGTAACTCCTCACATGCCCTCGAAATGACGTTTCATCACATAGTAAAAACATTCAGTTTGTGAACCGGAAAGTTAGTGCAGATCAAAATTTGCTAATATCAGAAATATCCTCAGATAGATACTAAAGATAATGAATGAACATTATTCAACAGGCATGCTGTTTTATTTACAGACTAAAAGCTGTTTATGTGTATACAGCATAGAGTTGCAATGCATAAAGAGGTAATCTTCATAACGTGGCACCTTATATTCAGGTGCGACTTTATCTCTGGAAAATATGGTAGTCAAAATATTACTCAACACTATCAATATCAGAGATAACTATGTTTTTAATAATACTAGTGTGAGGGTTCCCAGGGACGACACCAGTCAACAGGTTCCTTCAACTCAAGTGAGTACTTTTATTTACTTTCACAGGGCGCCACAGCCCGCCACCTTCACAGAGGGAAAATAACTTGGTTATGCACAAAGGTTTCAGCTTCACAATATTCCTTAGTCTCAACACTTTAGGTTCACAGAACCTTCTGATCCACACTCTCTCTCCTTGGTCTGCTTGCTATGTGGCTCTTTTATGCCGCTCTCCCCGTGTTCACTGTAATCAGAAACAGGTGCATAATTTAGCTCAGGTGCAAGCACCCTTACTACTGTCTCTCTCCGGACAGACACTTGACCACGGGGAGACATCCGGACTGCCTACCACTCCCCCCGTTTCTGGAAAGGAAATCGGCGGCTGCCATCTGCGCTCCCGGTTTGTGGACCACCTTGAACTTAAATGGCTGAAGAGCCAGATACCAATGGGTAATCCGCACGTTGGTGTCTTTCATGCGGTGGAGCCACTTTAGTGGGGCGTGATCCAAACAGAGGGTGAAGGCCCGCCCCAATAGGTAGTATCGGAGAGTGAGGACTGCCCACTTGATGGCAAGACATTTCTTTTCTGCGGTGCTGTACTTAGTCTCCCTCAATGAGAGCTTGCGGCTAATGTACAACACCGGGCGCTCCTCCCCCTCCAACACCTGCGAGAGCACTGTCCCCAGCCCCCTCTCTGAAGCATCTGTCTGTAACACAAAAGGGAGAGAGAAATCAGGTTAATGTAAAAGCAGCCCCCCGCAAAGTGCTGCTTTAACTTGCGTGAATGCCTGCTGACACTGCTCTGTCCACTGGACCTGGTCTGGAGCTCCCTTTTTAGTGAGATCAGTCAGCGGGCTGGTGATATCTGAATAATTGGGTACGAGTCTTCTATAATAGCCAGCCAGCCCCAGGAACTGTCTCACCCCCTTTTTGTTCTTGGGCCTCGGATAGGTTGCAACCGCTGCCGTCTTATCAATTTGGGGACGCACCTGACCGTGACCCAAGTGGAACCCCAGATACCGTACCTCCAGCCGCCCTATTGCGCACTTCTTTGGGATTGCTGTGAGTCCTACTCATTGCAGCGTTCTCAGAACCGCCCTCAGATGCTGCATATGCTGCTGCCAAACATTTCTATAAATGATGATGTCATATAAATAGGCAGCAGCGTAAGCTGTATGCGGTTTGAGGATCTGGTCCATGAGACACTGAAACGTAGCTGGGGCCCCAAACAAACCGAATGGAAGTGTTACAAATTGGTGTAATCCAAACGGTGTGGAGAAGGCTGTTTTTTCACAGAAAATTGGTGAAAAGGGATCTGCCAATAACCCTTCGTCCAATCCAATGCCGAATAAAACCGAGCAGTGCCCAACCGATTGAGCAACTCATCAACGCGAGGCATTGGGTATGCGTCAAATTTAGACACCATGTTGACTTTCCTATAATCTACAGAGAACCACACCGACCCGTCGCTCTTAGGCACTAGAACAACCGGGCTGGACCAATCGCTGTAGGATTCCTCTATTACCCCCATATCATCCATCCGTCCATCCATCTTCAAATGCTTATCCGTCGTCCAGCTCCATCAGAGGGTAATTATCCCGGACCACCGTGTCTCCGCACCTCCAACACGCTGGCCCAGGTGCTACGCCCGTACTTGCGTCGTCGGTTGGGCAACTAGCCTCGGAAATCCTCCTCGCCTGCATGGAGCAGGAACTGGCCCTGGAGAGAGAGAGTAGAGTGAGAGGGTAGAGGGGAGGGGGATGAAATGGGGGAAAAAACAGGGGGAGGAGAGAGAGAGAGTAGGAGGGCTCCTCCGCCCTCGGGATCGCAGCCATATTGTCCTAAGCATGCCGGACGGCTTCCTCCAGCAAAGCCGGGCGGTGGCACTGGACCCACTCCGACGTTCTTTTTTGCCAGACGTTGTATGAACTGTTCCAGTACCACCTGGTTGACCAGTCCCTCAACGTCGCGGTTCCCCTCTAGAACCCATTCCCTGCAGGCATCTCTGAGCCATTGGACGAAGGCGAACGGGCGGTCGGATTTCTCAAACTTCAGGCTCCGGGAGTGTTGGTGGTTTCCTTCCGGACTCCGACCAACCCATTGTAGGATGGCCTTTTTCAAGTCTGCATAAGCCAGGAGGCTTGTTGCTGGCAGTTTTTGAGCCACGAGCTGGGCTTCCCCGGTCTCGGCGGTGTGCTCAAACAAGTCTAGGAACGCGATCTTGGTCTTGCTGGGGCTCAAGCAAGGTCTGATGATGGTTCTGATACAAACCAGCGAGGGACTGGAAGACATTTGCCAACTGGGAGTACTCTACGGGGCGAATCTGAAAGATCCTCTGGGTCCATCCTCGGAGGGCCATCCCCTATCCCGCGTTTCTGAGGCTCAGTACAGCTGAGCTCATCAGGATGGAGATGGGGACACTTAACTGCTGATTTCCTTGTGTCCGCCGCACAAGTTGGCAACTGTTTTGCACGCAAAAGCCCCTGCAATGTGTCCTGCATTACCTGCATTTGGCACTGCAGATGTTCCACATGCACTTCCACATGCTTGCGCTTGCGGGTGTGTTTTTTCCTTTTATATATAAAAGGAAATATAGTTATATAAGATATGATTTCACAGAATATATATTGAATATAATTATATTTTGACTTTTCTGCACTGACAGAAGTATCTTCTTCTTTTGGCTGCTCTAGTTAAGGCTCGCCACAGCGGACCATCCGTGATCGCTTATTTGACTTGACACAGGTTTTATGCTGGATATGCACTGACAGAAGTATACACAAGTTAAATAATACACTTATATACAAAATACATTCTCTGAAAGCGATTCTTAATTTCTTATATGTTGCTTCTCAAGTAAATGTATCTCGTTTTAAGGATTTTTAGATGTTTTTAAATGAAAAACAAGAAAAAACACTTGATAACAGTTTATCAATTATTTGCAGTACATTTTTACTGAATTAAACTTAATAAAACGTTTATTTTTCTTTCATTCAGTGAATGTCATTTAGAGGTATTTTTAAATATGATTGGATCCCTTTTTATTGTTAGTAAGCACATTTAATACAATATTTATGTCAAGGCACAAGCTGAATAGTCAATTAAGAGCTAATGATTAATCATTGCAGTAATCGCCAGAATAGTCGTAAAATTGTTCTAATAATCGTTTGATTAGTCGATTATCAACATAATTGTTTGTTGCAGACCTACCGACATTATGGCCTTCAGTCATTTGTTTCCCAGCAAGAATTGATGCAAACATGTGCTGTTGTCCTTGGCAGATACTTTTAACAAATACTTTAACAGGTAGGTAAAGCGCAGTTCACACAAAAAAGCGTATTTCTGTCATCATCACTAACCCTCAAGTTGGTTTGAATTTCTTACTTCCATGGAACACAAAAGGAGATGTTAGGTAGACTGTTAGTCTCAGTCACTACATTTCCATTTATTTTTGAGTGAACTATCACTTTAAGAGTGCAGGACAATCCTCACTAGTTACATTAAAAATGGAGATTTAATGTTGATAAAATGCATTGAGAAATGTAAACAGATGAAATCCTGTGGGAGAACCTTGTATGTATATTAAAGATGGACAATAATATATTTTCATATAAGGTTTATTACTATATTATTATTTATGTATATTATTATATACTCATTAAAACTGACTGATTCACAAGACAGAGAAAATACCTACATACCTGAGATGGAGCTCTAAAGAGATGAGAGATATAACAGGTGTTTAAGTGTTTCTCTTCACGCTGTAGAGTAGTTCTGGTAGCATTACACAAAGCATTTCAGATTTTTCTGCCTTTCTTGTCAAAGGTGCTGTATTATAAAGGAGCCCCACAATTTGAGAGATGGTAAAACTAGATCTCTCCAGGGTCACACGCTTGCAACATTGACAACTTTGTTGATTATAAATAGGAGCCATAGATTTATCGCATTGCTCGCTTGCAGAAATGCGGTACAACACCATTTGCTTGTCAGATTAACAGGTTTATAGATCTGCAACATCTTAAGTTCATTAAATAAGCGACAACACTTCCTCACTGTGCACACGCTCACTAAACTCAACAAGCATATTATGAGCTGCTGAAAGCATTATGAATGTCAAACATGAGGGAATGATTACATTTGAGGGCAGTAACCACAGTCCTGTGCTGAATTTCCAGCCATACATGTGTTTGCATACATTTTCTATTGGTCATGGCAGCAGTTACAGTATATCAAAGGATGACATTAGAAATGGTAACACCCTCCAAAACCTAGACCTCAAAACTGACCCACAAGATTGCTCCTCTTGAATAGTAGAAACAGCGAGATGTCATTAAGTTGATTTGAATAGCAATAATTGGGAGACTCCATGCTAAATTAATTCTAATTAAATAAAATACATTTCCAGAACACGTTTCTGAAAAACGGAGAGTGGTGTAATTGTAAAATACTGAATGTAACCTTTTTCCCACGTGCCACAACAGAATTAAATCGGCTTCAGCCTTCCAAACGGCTTCAGTGTAGCCTTTTACTCTCCCTGGGGGCTGCGTGTGCATCATCTTCAAACAAACGGTTCACCTTTGTAAAAACACTGCAGCCTGCCTGCGGCCTCAAATCCTATTAAATCTCTCTCTCTCACTTTTTTCTCCAGCTTGCAGACAGGAGTGTGTGAATATGGAGAGCGTGGGAGTGGCAGCTGCATTCAACTGTTCCCCGGAGCGATGCACATTTCTCGTGAGAGCTGGGTGTGGAGTCGATGGAGGGGGGGTGGGGGGTAATGTTCAACGGAGATAATTAGCATAATCCAACTGAGCGAGGATGATCATGTCTGTTGTTTTCATCAGTCTGGATCACTTTGATGCACAGGTAAATATTGAAGGTGATTGGTATGCAGACTTGAGGATGGAAAACGAAAACAAGGTCATAAGAGTAAGAACGTTTAAGCATTTGGCAGACACTGTGATCAAAAGCAACTTAAAACATATATGTGCTTTCACTTGGAATCAAACCCTCAACCCTGGCATTTTAAGCAAAATTCTCTACTAGTTGAGCTACAAGAACACTTAAAGAGTATATTCAGAAAACTGTTTTATAAAAATGTTATGCTTATGTAGGCACTGAGAAAAGTTTGTTCAGCTCTGAAAATCAAATGGTTCAAACTGATGTGGAAATAACTTTTCACTGAATTTTTCTGCCCATACTAAGCACAATCTTTAATTAGACATCAAACATATCAGTTTATCAGTGCTTCAAAAGAAAGTAGCCTGCAGTCTAGAGTAGCATGCAAATGAAATTTAAGAATTAATTTTTGCATTGATCAAGGAAACCATTCTTTTCTGAGTTTAGAGCAAAATCTTACAAAAAAGTTACACACCCAGATAATTGTGATCAGATTTTAAGAGGCAACATGGTTGAGAGTAAGGCCTTTAGGGAGTCATTGAGCACTACGCATAGTTTAAAGAACCCTTTATTAAACTCTCTGCTGAAACGATTTTATTCAGAGATGAGAATCGATATTTCATCTCCTCAAAGGCTTTAAACTGGTTAATAAATCAAAATACATAAAGGCACAAAGAGGAAACATGCCAAAAATTAAGAACATATTTATGACGGGATTTGTTTTGATGGAGCATGACCTAGGCTATTGTGTAGTCATTAAATCTTGGGGAAAGGTTTTGAATTATTTATCAATTACTTTGTTGAATGAAAATGTGGCACATGGCATTCTCTGTCTCGGTACTGATTTTCGTTCTAAAATGGGAAGACAAAAAAAAAACCCTCTCTCTAAAATAAATGATTTTATATGTTTAAACACAGGTTTTTAAATGTCAGCCATGAGTCATTTGAAGAAAAATAAGAAACTTCACAAACTATTTATGAGTTGAGAATGGTTTAAGTTATCAGCAAGTAAATGAAAACTCCTTCATGAGGAACATAAAACGAGACAACTATTATCTGCTTCATTTATCTGGAAGCAAGAGAACATTTTTGGCAAATTATTCTAGAGCAGCGGCACTATGTTTTTTTTTTTTTTTTAAATTTGGTATTATTCACTGTCTTCATATCGCATGTCAACAAGTGAGCCCCATATTTGCAGTCAGCAGCCCTGCAGTTTTTAATAAACTAGAGGATCTCTGCTTCATGTGTATTTCTTTATGGTTCATAGAGTCCATTAGACCTTTGAGAGAAGTGAGTGAGTTACACTTTGAGCTGCTGTGTCCAGAGGTGGGTAGTTATGTGCTACATTTACTCTGTTACATTTACTTGAGTAACTTTTTATGGAAAAATTTACTTTTAGTGTAGGTTTAAAAGTGGGTACTTTTTACTCTCACTCAAGTAAATTTCGAATGAAAAAAATATACTTTTACTTAGTCGTGGTGCTGGATGTTTAAGATGGGCATGATGAAATTCTTGAATCAATATGTCCTTGTGTCCTTGGAATGTCTTTGGCAGCTACCCATATTCTCTAATCTGGTTCGTAACCCTCCCAGTCCACAAAGTATTTCATCTGGCTCCCTCGTCGTCTTGAGTCCATGATCTCTCTGACATTATATGCTGGGGCTCCATCTACCTCCAATTGAGGTTAAGGCTCAGAATCTGTGGTTACAGAGCCAGACATGGGTGTGTGAACCGAAGAGAGTGACAAGCTTTCTCGGGATGTCGAGTCCTGAGCTTCCTTGGACCTCTTATGGCATGGGCCTGGTTCCGAGAAGCCACGAGGGAAGAGTCAGAGCGAAGTCTGAGCAGTCAGGAGAGATGACGAGAGAGATGACAGAAGAGAAGAGAGGTAGAGAGCGTGTTCTTCCTGTTTGGAAACATTTGAACTGAAATTAGCCACATCCCCTAAGGTGAGCTGCACCAATCAGATGTGACTTTTCACATGGTCAACTGGGCTGTATTTTCCAACAGTTGATTTTATGGTCCTTTGTTTCAGATTCTTACAAATATCCCGCTCAAAAATAGTGCATATTTAATCATGAACTTTTATATCTTGAGAATGGTACAAGAGACATGATATTCGTTGTCATCAGCTTTCTCTGCATACGCCAGCGAATGCTTACATACTAAACATGACATTTATTTCATGGATATAATACGTGTAGGTAACAAAACATGAAAGTCTTTGGTTAAAAATCATACTGGTTAATTCCTTCAATATACCACATGGATAAAACATTACATACATTTTAAAGATGTACATCAGGCTATAATCAGTAATTTTTTATAATATAAATTATATCAATAATTTGTCAGTTATACAAGTTACCACAGTTCAAAGAAGAATTCAGTATTACCTAGCAAGTCTAGGTCTTGCATAATTTGTGGATTTAAATGCATTCTGTACATTTTAGAAGGCTAAATCAGTAAAGTACAGTGACTTTGTGTAAAATGTTCCTGGATTAAGATGAAATGTCTTAGTATTCCGAGTCGTGCAAATCTGATGGTCTTTTGGAAATCTTTCAAGGAAAAGTCTGCTTTAACTCTGTGTGGAAGTTCAGAAGGTCAGGCTGAGGAGCCTTTCTGACCAATCATGATGCCTGGGCCATTTAATTTATGATGGTGAAGAATTCCACGATTGCAAAGGTTGAAAATCCTAGATTAAAATCATGTTGTTTCAATTCCTCTGCATATATAATACTACAGCATGACATAAAACATTGCAGGAGTGAATGAAGCAGTAAACTGGTGTCTCTTTCTCGCCCGTTCGTGCTCAGGTTTTCACCATAATAATTAGTATAAAGGTTTCCAAACATCTCTTCTTACTGACAAATTCATCCAGATCTGACAAGAGCCCTTAAAGGGATAGTTCACCCAAAAATCGTAATTCTCATTATTGCCATGTATAGGACTTTCTTTCATCTGCTGAATACAAATTACGATTTTTTGAATAATTTCTCAGCTCTTTTGGTCCATATAATGCAAGTAAAAGGGTGCCAACATATTAAAGCATACATCAGCATAAAAATAATCCATAAGACTCCAGTGGTTAAATCAATATCTTCAGAAGCAATGTGATGGTTGTGGATGAGAAACAGATCACTTTCACGTTTTTCTTCTTGTGTTTTTGTTGATTCACCTTCCCTGCATATTGCCCCCTGCTGGGCAGGGAGAAGAATGTCTCAAAAAAATTAGAAATATTGATCTGTTTCTCACCCCTCTTACTTTTATGATTCCTTTTTTGGCTCCCATTCACTTGCACTGTATTGACCTACGGAGGTGAAATATTTATACATATATGGGATGGCATGAGGGTGAGTAAATTAAGAGAGAATTAAAATTTTTGGGTGAACTATACCTTTAAAGTGATAGCTCTAATTTAATATTTTGTCATAATTACCCATGTGACCTTCTGTACTCTGTGGAACACAAAATATGTTAGACAGAATGTTAGAGACTGATGGTCTTAGTCACCATTCACTTTCAAAATACAGAAAAATAAAACACATTTACTCAAAGTAAATAGTGACTCAGGCAAGCATTCTGTCTAAAATCTCCTTATTGTTTTGCATGGAAGACAGACAGTCATACAGGTTTGGAACAACATGATGTTGAATAATGACAGAATTTATATTAATAATAATAATAATTCTGTAACACATGTTCAATGTGTATTATGTAATGGAATATAGGGGAATTAATATCCATTATGTCATTTGTGAAAGTAACGAGCTACTCACTACTTGAGTACTCTTTTAATTGGATTCTTTCTTACTCATATAATTGTTTATGTTAGTACTTTTACTTCTACTTCTACTTCTACTTTTTTTTAGTAATTGTACTTTTACATGAGTACAGTTTTTGGCTACTCTACCCACCTCTGGCTGTGTCTTGATGGACTGCCGTAATTTGTATGCCTTTTTTCACAGCTCTTTTATTGTCATTGATTTTTGGTAGTCCCCTCTGCCGGTCCTCAAGGGAGATGTGGAAGCAGAGAAAATGTCTGTTTCCCAGTAAACATGAGGATTTTCTCTGTCTATAGAGAGCACCAAAGAAAAGCAAGTATTATGATACAACAATGACACCTTTTATTAATGTCAAGACACCTTTTATTAATGTCAAACTGATGGGTGTCAGCTGCCAATTTTTTTGTGAAATTTGAGTCATCAAGAAAGTCATACAGGTTTGGAACAACAAGGTTGAGTAAAGATGAGAGAATTTTCATTTTTGAGTTAACTATCGCAAGTACTTTGATGTGTTTTACTTTTACAGAAATAGCAGTATAATAGTTTTTTCTTAGGTTTAGGGTTTATAATAATATGGTTTATGCTTACAGTTAAGGTTGAAATAATGGCACAGATTAATTGTTCGACAAAACGTCACATGCATCTTTCTATGGTTCTCATACATATTTATCAATAATAATTAGGGATGCACCAAAATTTCAGATGCCGAAAATGCTATTTTAAGGTTTCGGCCAGAAGAGAAAAAAAGCAGAAAATCCTGGCTGAAATTTAAAAATGAAACATTATCCATATCTCCAGTAGTAAAATGATCACTCCCTTGATCATTAGTGCATTAATACAAAATTGTTTTCCAGTGTGTTATTGTATGTCATGGTCGTTACTGTCAAGCTCCAATATGACATAAAAGAAGCATAAAAGCACCATTAAAGTAATCCATCTGAATCTTGCATTATGTTCAAAGTTTCTTGAAGTCCTACGGTAGTTGTAAAATGCAAAGGATGCGTTTAAATAGTAAATATTAGTGAATCACTGGGTATGCACTGCTCTGTTGTTGACACATGCATGGCTCGCAATATGCGAGTGCTCCACATGAACTCCATCACTGAAATGTTGATGCTTCACAGATCGGTTCGCTTAAAGGTGCAGTTTGTAAGATTCAGAAACCCTTGTTATTAAGGACACTTGTGGCCGTTAAGTGAACTGCAGCCAGCCACCTGTTGCTCATGCTCATGCACACAATCCATAGGAACACGAGGGAGCAATAAATATTACAGTTATTGTTGTTTTACTACAAATTTTGAGACTAAACTAAAACTACCTATCAGCTACCATAGCATACTGATACACATACAGCTACATACTACCAAACTATTCAAGACAGTTTACTGTTGCACTGATATGTTGCACTATTGTATGTTTAGTATGTCATATGTTGTACTATGAATAAGAAACCAGCGTATTTGGTTAAATTTATCCCGTATACCTGACTTTTAGTATAAAGAGAAGATCGTTGAAATTATTTGAACGTTACAAAGCAAGGTAGCTTGCAATTCGCCAGTGTTAGCAGGCAAGATCAAGTTAGCTCAAATTAAGCTTACCTGTCCTGTAAGAAGAATGCCAATTCAGGGTCGGTTTTGTTCCCCAAAACCGACTAAAGGTCCCTCCAGGAATCAAATGCCCTGCCGATGTTCACTCTAGTTTTTATTCGACCACGATCACATTCCTGCATAGCCAGATGGGATTCAGTAGATAAATGTTTTTTTTACTCAGAGTTTGTGTAGGAGTCGGTGTTGTGCTGACGTTTGCTGGATTCTATCTCTAAGATAACTTTACCATGTATTGCAGTTTGGTGTTGCTGTTGAATAGCAGAAGCACTGAGGAGAGGCTCTTGGTAGCGCATAGAAACGTCACATCTTTTGATTTTCACGGCAAAACTGACCCACTCCCTTCACATGAAAAGCATTCTACAGGCTTTAATAGGCAACCTAGGAAGTCCGGGAAGGGCTCATTTTCTAAGTTGCGTTACAAGCCGTTCACACATTGGCAAAAAAGGCGAATATTACATGACAATTGTTACATATTGAGAACGGCACCTGAGAAGGATTCCACCTGATGATTCCTGTCCAAATCTGATTTGATTTTTGAAAACACACAATCCTGTGCGTGCGAATCCACAGCGGTTGAGCAGAAGAAAGATAATTGTGGCCAAAGAGGTTGTTGATAGCCACTGTATAAATGTTAGTTTTCAACCACTTTTTCCAACTTTTGATTCCAATTCTACCAAGAAAGTAATATTCTAGTAATTCAATATCCGCTTGGTTATTGCCACAACTCTATTGATTTTGTTCTAGATTAATAGTCCTTTGTGGTTCAGTTGGACTGAATGAATGTTGGAAGCCTACCAATGATCTGAAGTAGTGCTGCCTCTGAAGCCTGTCCGAAACCAGTTTCTGGAGGTACCTTTGAATGCAAACACTATCTGTTAAGTCATTGACTGAAATGGCAGCAACCTAAGGAAAAAAATTATGTGACCTAGCCTAGAAACAGAACCTCAAAGTTCTTCCTGGACTGTTCCACAAAAATAAAAACCAGAGGGTTTTAAAGTTAAGAAATTACAACTTAATTATTTTAATAGTATATTATAACTATATTACTATTATTATTATTAGAGGCCAAGCATAGAAGGTTCAAAGGTTCAACCCATTTGCCAAAGTGATAAGGGTGGGTATGACTAGCCCCCACACAAAATTTGGGGTCTATAGGAAACACCAGTTTAAAAATTTACTTTCCTTTTGCACATAATTTGAACCGTTTGAACTAGAAACTTTTTTTTTTGTATTTAGAAATGTATGTACCATCCGATTACTCTCCTCGTGGAAATAATAAGGAGCCCTTACATTAAAACACCACCCATTACAGTGACCGCATCTTGAATTAATCATTGTATTGCTTCTTCTAGAAATCTTGCCAGAGTGCCACAATTTTTCTCAGATGATCTTCAGACTTAAGATAATTGTCTTAAAATTGCACATATTATATTGTTATATGTTAAATGTTTCCATTTATTTATATGTTAGTACACATTGTTTTAACTATTTTGTACTATTACTGGCATATATGCCATGTGTGATTAGAATTTGATGTTTCTGTGTTTGTTGTTTTTGATTAACAACAGCCATTAAAAAACAGAAAGGGTATTAATAGAGGCATTATTCAATGGCAAATGGACTGTGTGGATCTCCTCTTTGGACACACATTAGCCTACACGGAACAAGTCCAAAAAACGTTTACTATCTCAACCTGCAGTGAACTGAATTTCTTCACTACATTAAGACTCAGTCACTGGTTAGTAAAATCTGAACATTTACCAGCCAGTGGCTAATCATAGACATTTTCAGCTGCATAGCACAACATTTGGTAACATATGCTAGTAATTTACTCAACAAGTGATTTTTGAATCACTATTAGGATCATTCAAATAAAGATCACAATGCATCGTAAAATCTGTATTTTTACCCTCCCCAAGTAGGCACGGTTTTTATCTGAATACAAAATTAATTTCAAGCATTTAAGCATAAAAAATGTATATCAACAGCAACTTGTTGATTTGATCTAGAGAAACATAATTTCAGTTAAGTGTGTCCAAGAGTGTCCTTTTGATCACATCCAAAGAAGTAACCAACAGGACAGCAAATTATGCACCAATAGCAGTGATAGAATGAATTTATTTCAAAGCTAGCAAGAATGGATTAGACCAAACATTACAAAAAAAGTCCATCAAATCCCAGAGGTTTTTGTGATAAGATCATTCCATCTGAAGTGTGTATCTGATTTATAAGAAAGCTTCACTGAGACTGCTTGTGTCTTCAGCAGAAAAAGAGCTTAATTAACTTAATATCTGCCTTTGCTTATTGTAACCTCCAATCTCTCACTCCCTGATACACCCAATAATATGACACTGTATATGTGAGCAAACCTGCCAATGCAGCAAATATTGAGAAAACCACATCAGCACTGCAGTGGCAGATGTGAGACCAACGCAGCAGGTGCTCAGTCAACAGATAACCCTGACTGCCTGGATGGAATTTCACCACCTTTTTCTGCAATTCTATAATAAGATAAATTCTGTCTTTGTATCTTAATGTGATTAGCACAGTTTCTCCTATAGGACACATGCCTACACATAGACCCACGTACGGGAAAGCCAGACATGTGAGCTGTCAGCACTTCCACAGCACTGGAGATATCAGCTCTGTTCCAAAAACTAGAGAGATACCTCACTGCCTACTGCCTACATAGGCAGCTGCCTTCTAAAGGAGCATCCTAACCATAATGGATTTGTAATGTTGTACATTGGCAACAACCCATAACACAAATGGTACTCGCAAGGGCAAAAGGGCATTTCTGGATCTCAAACTTCAGCTGCATCAAAACGTGGCCATGCTGAAGGGACACTCACAACCTATTAATCAGTTTATATTGCACTGGCCTCAAAGAAAACGTGGTCCCTCTACGCCTCTGCTCTACACATCAGTACACTGTTCATTGTTCAGGTGCAGAGAGGGAGAGTGCAAGAGAATCACTGTAATTAAACCAGACCTGCTTTTAATTAAATCTTGTGTTGGTTAATTAAGAAAATTATCTGTAAAGCAAATTCTATCTTTACAGATATTCTTGCAGTGCTTTTGCTTTTTAAGAGGCCGGATTGGTGGGGGGCAGGGGTGCTGGTCATCCATTGCTCAAATGTAATTTCGGCCCATTGTCCAGCATAGTGGATTTCATTAAGCAGAATTGAAAGTGTAATGCAATAAGAGACTGGCTGTTTCTCAGGTCTCCGCTTTCTGAGCCCCTGAAAATGGTAGTGGGGTCGTCATTAATCTCATTGATTGACACTTGGTCAAAGCCTCCAGCCTGATGGCAACTTTGCACATGCTCCATTTATTACCAGATCTAATTTTCTTAGTTAGCTTTCTATGCAGTTTATTCAATCATATCTTGTTTCACAATTTGAGTAAAAGTCATACAGTCATACAAGCCCGGTATGAAATCTAGTGATTTTGACATCTGGTTAAGTCGTATTAATTGCTACATGTTCTGCATGCAAATTTATTAATTGATTTATTAAAAATGAGTCGAAAACTCCCCATAAAACATTATCTATTTAAAGCAGATAAGAAAAATCCAGATCTCTGTAATGTCACAATTGTTTCGCCTAGGCAGAAGTCAGATTAAATGGAAAGCAAATGAAGACTTTTACTTGAGACCATTAGCCTACTTCTCAAATTTTCTACTAAAAAACAGTCCAACGTAATCTCACATGTGTCTCCTCTAGATGCTTGCAATCAAAAGTCTGAGATTTAAATATGAACTTCATGTCAATATGAACATTTCTCATCAAATTCTTTAGACCATTTTTATTTTTTGCTATGCTATTTACATTAAACTTATAGGTCTTTATTTCTCCCTTGGCATTTTTGGATTAACATCTGGGACGAAGTTAATACTTGAATAAACTCCACTGGTCATTATTTACTCACTATTTTGTCGTTCTAAATAAATTGTGTCCTTTTCTCTACTATCCTTTAATTGTCATTTCATCTTTAAAAAGTATCCCAAGAACAAACAATTAGAACTAAAAACATTTGAAGAAATAACTATTACTGAACAAAATCAGTGAAGTTTATTGTCTGTAAGGGGGTGAATTGGTAGGATGTGTTTGAATCAAATGTGGGTACAGTACGTGACATATGGACTAGTCCATCTCTTCGTTCTTCACCTCCTCCACTCTAAAACGGCATTACATAATCAGCCCACTTCTTTCCCACTTTGCATAGTTCACCATCTTAACACAAGAGCACTGCAGAACCATATCCACCCCGTCTGTGATGAGAGTCTGTCTGTATCTCCCATCTAATTAGTTTTCATGTACCACTAAAGCTCACTTTCTGGACATGTCTCTTTAGAGGGTGACAATTAAATTACTGCATCTGTTAATGGCTCATCTCTTCTGATTTATATGTTGCCGGGAGAAAGAGTGTATCCAAGCAACCACAAAGCCTAACAACAAAAGGTCAAGGCAGACACAAAAGTGTGAGTCACTCATAAGAAACTGCCGCATCAATATTGTTGCTGAGACAATAAGTGGAGAAGAAAACGTTTTAAGAAAGAGGGAGGGCTCTCTGCATTGACAAAATAAATCCTGTTGAATACCCTCTTGTTAAATCGACAAAGCTGAAGTTTGAAATGGATCAGTGAAGTACTGGTTGCAAAAAGAAAAGTTATAAAAGTATTTTAAAAAATTAATACATAAAAGACCAAAAACAATTGTTTTGTATATAATGGATGCAAGTATAAATTATACAACAAAACTGACATGACCTATCACACCTGTCGCATCCTTCGCTTGACCCAAATGTCTTGCATTAGCCTTTCAGATCTTCCTACTCACTCCCTGCTTTTCATTTTCCTTTTGTAGCAAGATTTGGAATAATAGCTGTCAAATCCGTTAGCATTTGGCAAGTTTGACCTTTATTTATTGTTGTACTATTAGCTGGTGTTGGCGTAGGTTTGATTTGAACATGATAGGAATTTTTTTCCCCATATACTTGTTAACCACAACAAACTTTGTTACCCTCGAGACACCAAAATTGCTCTGCAAATCAGCAGGCATATCATATTTTAAGTATATGTCTTATAATCAAAAGTTAATTTTATCTTTATGGACATTTAGTTTAGGTGCAATTTGTCTTGTCTTTTCCATTGCTTAATTTGACAACTTGAAAACGTTCACATACTGTATGAAATACATAAATATTTATTGTATTATATTATTGTAGCACTCACTTGGGGTAGATTATATCCTGAAATCAACACTTATGATCTTAATATCCATCAAACTTTTGCTATTTATTAACTTTAGCTTGTAACAGTTTTACAGTTACATATGTGGGGCAGTGGTGGCTCAGTGGTTGAGGCTCAGGGTTACTGACCAGTACGTCGGGGGTTCAAGCCCCAGCACCACAAAGATGCCACTGTTGGGCCCTTGAGCAAGGCACTTAACTCCAGGTTGCTCCGGGGGGATTGTCCCTGTAATAAGTGCACTGTAAGTCGCTTTGGATAAAAGCGTCTGCCAAATGCATAAATGTAAAATGTAAATTTGTCCTATTAGCTTTCTGCACATGCAATATTTAATCCTGTCACTAGGGGTGCTCTAGCCAGTGTGATTCCTGGTAGCATAAAAAGGATAGAAGTAGTAGTATGAGGGAGGACGGATGTGTTAACCACATGGAGAAGCTTTCTCACCAATGCTGTCTAGTGTTTTTTCCCTGATTTGAGGAACCTGAGGTTCCTAAGCTAAAATAGGGTTCAACGTGCAGTCATGAGGAATGCAGCTCAATTATAGCTAGGTCCTTGACCAAAATGGGATTAATTGTCTTTGATTTGCCAACAACACTTTTGTCATCTATTGTGCGTTCCACCAGCTACAGTTTGTTCACATTACCAACAGCCACTTGGAAGCTCGGATTCAGGCAGATGTGACCTCATCCATATTGCACTTAAGTACTGTTTCACCTTGCTCCTATTACTCTTAAGACTGAGCTCTTGGTAGCCAAAGACTCTACTATGAAAGTCTGAACTATTTTGATGTTTGCCTTGCAACTGGATGCCTATGTACTTTGTATGTTTACTGTCTGTATGGTGATTTGTGGTGTAATACACATGGCTCATTGAAACGCGAAAGTCTCTGGTCCCTTAATTCATTATGTAGCATCCAAAAGCGTTTTAAAAGCAGGTGTTACAAGCTAATTAAGATGCACCAATGTATTGGCTGCCAATATTTTCAGCTAATTATTATGATTATTTTTGTTTTATTATTTTATCCCCTTTTCTCCCAATATGGAATGCCCAATTCCCACTACTTAGTAAGTCCTCGTGATGGTGCGGTTACTCAACTCAATCCAGGTGGCGGAGGAGTTGCCTCCGCTTCTGAGACAGTCAATCCACGCATTCCTTATTACGTGGCTTGTTGTGCATGACACCACAGAGACTCACAGCATGGGAGGCTCATGCTACTCTTGGCAATCCACGCACAACTTACCACGCGCCCCATTGAGTGAGAACCCCTAATCATGACCATGAGGAGGTTACCCCATGTGACTCTACCCTCCCTAGCAACCGGGCCAATTTTGTTGCTTAGGAAACCTGGCTGGAGTCACTTAGCAAGCTCTGGATTCGAATGCGCGACTCCAGGGGTGGTAGTCAGCGGAAATTTTCCGGCTAATTATTGACCAAATTAAAACCATCGTCATATCGGTTATAAGCATAAACACAAAAATAATTGATTAGTAACACACTTTTTAAAACATTGAATTCAAATGTACAATCCAGAAATAATATTTGCCACAATATGTAGAAGGGTTGGCACTCCTAAAAACATGCAACATTTTATGTAATATTAACTTTTTATTTATGCTCATTCTCACATTAATGCAGAAAAACTGCCATTAACTGGACAAGACAGTTGTGAAAGCAGCACTTACCTTAACATGATGAGGCAAACCATCCAAAACACTTTAAAACCAGCAGACTTTCGCTGCATTCCATTCAAGTCGCATGTGGGACATTCCTATTTGATATCTCCTATCTCCAAACATTCCATTGTCAGGTACTCGAAAGATGATGTTTAAGGAAACAAAACTGTAACACTCACTGTAAGGTGTACGATTATCAAAAGAGAGTATAATTTACCATATTTTGAACATTTGCTACTCTGCTAACATTTGTTAAATGTCATTACATGACAAAACAAGCTTTATCATGTAATGTAGGTACTTGACTCTTTGAATTACTAATTTGTCTATATAAGTGAATGTTTATCACTTAATTTGTATATCTTCCTGGGTGCCGACATGATTGTAACTTCACGCACCTCTGTGAAATCGGAGTTTAAAATTTCCACACTACTTTCCAAGTTGGAATAAAGACTTCAAGTGGTGTTCTATTGCACTTTTCCCAGTAGGAATTTGAAAAATCCAGCATTCCGAGTTGAATGGAGTGCAGCATTACAATTCTGAGACCACGGTAAGATATCCTTTAAAGCTGCATGATTGATTAAATGAAGATTGATGTTGCAAAATGGCCTTGCACGAATACTAAACCTTAAAAAGCAGCATTTTAAAATATATGCTGTATCCGGAATATCCGAAATCTATTCATACTACTCAAATGCATAGCCAAGGAATGCACAGTTTTACCAGCAGAGAAGAATAACCTTCATCAAATACAGTACATACTATGACAGTACGTTATTTCAGATCCAGCTATAGTTATATGTAGTTCTTTAGTCAGAGCGTAAGTAGCATCCAATTTCTTGATTTACCCTCTCCATTTGACCGTTAGCCTGAGGGTGATAACCAGAGGTTAAACTGACATAGATATTTAAATGATGTCAAACGGCCTTCCATACCCATGATGTGAACTGTGGTCCCCGGTCTGTGACAATGTGGTCTGGGATTCCATACACCCTGAAAACTTGGTTAAAAAGGGCATCTGCAGTCTCAATAGCTGTGGGTAGACCTTTCATGGGGATCAGATTACATGATTTAGAAAAAGATCAACAATGACACAGATGGCAGTGAAACCCTTGGAATTAGGGAGATCGTGATAAAGTCTACTGCTAGATTTGACCATGATCGTTGAGGGATGGGCAGAGGTTCCAGCGGCCCAGCAGAGAATAAACAGGGGGTTCTAAGTTGTGCACAGACATGGCAGGCATTAACATAATTAGTAACATCATGGAAAAGAGTGGACCACCAGAAAGATTTACATACCAACATTGTCGTTCTTTGAATACCTGGGTGAACAGAGCCTAGGGAAGTGTGCACCCATTGTAAGACCCTCTGTCTGAGATTTTGGGGTATGTGCTGTCTATTGGAAGGACATTCCTATGGTGGAGGTTCATCTTGTTGTCCACGATGGATCTCATCCATAACGTCCCAACGGATGGGCACGATGAAAACAGACTATGGCAGAATTGGTTTTGGGAGAGACGAAGAATGAACTGGATCATGTCTTCGAGAGGAGGCATCTGCTTTGAAATTATTTCTGCCTGGACGATAAGTAACAGTAAAATTGAATCGGGTGAAGAAGAGCGCCCACCTGGCCTGTCATGGATTCATTCTCTTGGCATTCTTGATATATTCCAAGTTCTTGAGGTCAGTAATGACTGGAAACGGGTGCCTGGATCCCTCCAACCAGTGTCTCCACTCCTCTAGGGCAGATTTGATGGACAGCAGTTCCTTGTTGCCTGCCTCATAATTAGTCTCTGCAGAGGTGGAGTTTACCTGGAAAACCATGACGCTGGGAGAGTACAGCTTTATTGTGATAATGGTTCAGTCGAAACAACTGGCCAATCCGATGTGCAGAACACACACAATGTGCATTGTGCAAAGTGGGGACTGGCTAGAGAGCCAAAATGCCTCACAAAGGCTAAAATCAGGGGCACAAAAAAGAAAAGACAGCAAACAGATAGCAAAAGTGAACGAAAGAAGCAGAGAGGTGATGGCCAAATTTCTTGCCATGCATGAAGCACTAGGTATGACAGGCGAAGCTGAACATGGCAAAAGCGAGGAGCTAGTGTAGACTAGCAAATAAATTTGCAGCTAGCTAGCTTAACCTTTACATAACGTTAGCATGTTAGCCGCGGCTGCTCCATTGGGGTGGATGGTAGTGGCAAGGACTCCACTAATGCATATGCCTCCTCCTTCCCGGGTCTTCGGCACCAGTGTAAAGGGATTAATGGGCAAGGAGGAGTCGAGAACCGGCTTGACAATATAGATAATATTTTAATGAAAAACTTAAACAAAAGACAGAAACATCAACACACGATGGTCAGCTGCCCGTATACATTCCCTCTCTCTCGTACCACTGTCCGCAGTCGGCCTTTATCCCTCTCGGAGGCTTGATTAGCCTGATAAGGGACCGGGTGTGCAAAATCACGACCCGGCCCTGCCCTCTGCCGTCACAGGGACAAAAAGTTGATGTTAATGCTGAGAAGTCAAATTTTTTATTTGATGTCTATCTAATTTTAAAAATAAACATCGCAATTTTCCCCGGCGCTATGTAGGCAGCAAAGACGGTGACAGGTCCACATGCACTTGACCCACATGTGCGCAGTTTGATTGACATCAAACACAGCCCCTTGATGACAGCCTTCCCTGCTTTCTTCACAGCCATTGGATACAATTATTTTATTGACATTTTGTATTTGTTTCCAGTGAGATATTGAGTTTATATAGTGACTTTGCTGTTGTAAACATTACTGTTGCTAATCTAGAAACAACATTCTTTAAAAAAATTATATATTTCTTTCAATTATTTAATAATTGGGATGGGGGGGCATAATTATAATTAATTTCAGCAATGTCTAGATATTTTTTTTTCTCCCCAATTTGGAATGCACTCTAATCCTCATGGTGTCATAGTGACACCTCAATTTGAGACCGTCAACCCGCGCAGCTTATCAAGTGGCTTGTGGAGCGTGTTACCGCGGACAACTCACCACACACCCTACCAAGAGCTAACCACATTATAACGACCACGAGGAGATTACTCCATGTGACTCTACCCTCCCTAACAACCGTGACAATTTGGTTGCTTAGGAGATCTGGCTGGAGTCACTAAGCACGCACCGGGATTCGAACTTGAGAACTCCAGGGGTGGTAGTCAGCATCTTTACTCACTGAGCTACTCAGGCCCCCGTCCAGACTGTTTTAATAAGTTAAGTAACTTTTGGTGAACTCCGTTTAGGCTATTGGGGTTTCTCTATTGGTCCTGCACTATTCATTCAATTGTTTTCAATAAATATGCCTGTATTTGCTAACGTTGATATACAGGGAGTGAGAAAAGTGCTAGTCATGACATTATTGGAATCGATTGTCAATCAAGCACATCAAGTAAACCTATCAAATACCTCTCTTCTCCACGACCACAAACACCGGCAAAGAGAACTGTATTAAACTTTGACAAATGCTCATCATGAGCTAAATGTCAGGGAAAATACTTGCTCAAATGTTTGCAGACTTTAATTGATTTTTGTTTTTCTTTGTCTCACCATTCAGAGCTTAACTGCAGACCACCTATGTGGCCTATTGGTGTCTGGCCAACCACTGCAGTCTTCTCCCCTCTGAAAGTCCACGGTCAGATACAAGAATTCTGATCAGTGGGTGATTTGACCTCTGTGTACCAAGGGAGGTCTTTGTTCACTGTTGCACATCTGAAATACCAATAGGTCTTCAGCCAGCTGATGGAGGACAGATTTATTTGAGCGATACCCCTGCTGTCCTCATGAAAGATGTTCAGCCATTTTTGCCAGTATCAAAGATGCGCTTGCTCTGACAAGACAAATGCTGGAGACCTTTAGCAAAGCATGTTTCCACTGTCTCGAATAGCCCATAGCACCTTTTCACAGCAGAACCAGGCCAGTGCCAGGTTATGGGAACATCAATTGAATGTGTTTCTATTTACAGGTTTGTTTTTGGAAAACCCAACTGTTAAAGAAGATGGAGTGTATGCCATTGGAATACAAATGGTTCTCTCAGGCTTGTGCTTTAACCAGAATCAGTAGCTCTAGTTTTGTCAAGTGTTGAGAAAAAAACAAACTTGTCTGTGAAAAGTTAAAAAGGAATTACTAATGTCATTACTTGTAGATTAAGTACTGTAAATAGTAAAGTAATTTGAAAAATTTGAATACACCAAACACTGATTATTGGTGTATTTAGTATTTCTATTCCATTTAAATGAAAAGTAATATTTCCAAATGTGGTTAAAAATCACATCTGGAGGCTGCATTTTCACTAATAGGCACTCACAAAGGAATGTTTATCATGTGACTCAAGGGTTAAGATCACATGACCATCAAGCTAATTTATTTTGGTAATTCCCTATTATTGGACACTTTAAATGGTGAAATAGAGTAATGGGTGACAAACATGCCAGTGAAAAGGTTTTTTTTGGCAATGGCATCAGTAAAAATAAAATGTTTTTTTTTTTTTGTGTGATGATGCATCCACGCCAATTGTCCAAAACCTCAGTCATGTCGGACAATTAGGAATGCTAGTAAGAGCCAGTGGAAAAAAATAAATAAAAGTAAGATTTATGTTCAAGTTAATTCATGAGTTGTAATGCATCCAACCATATGAATTGTTTCATTGGGATTGCAAAAGAGTGCCAGACATTTGATTCATGAACATGTATAAAGTCCTCGGTCATGTCGGACATTTAGGAATGCTGTTTTAAACATTAAAACACTTTTAATTTTATTGTATTTTAATGCCATTCACATACAGTAAATGTGGTTTGACCTTTGCATTTTAACCACCAATCAATTGCTATAGCTAAGAAACATCTATGAATATACACATATAAACATGGTTATTTTTCATTCAGTTAGGGTCTTCATGCTAAAATTGAAGTTTTCGTATAATTTTATTATTAGTCTAGCAAAGACCTAACCTTTTTCAAAATATCTCTACAATTTCAGTTGTAGAATATATTGTATGCTAACCTTTAAGATAATTTTTTTCATTTACACACAAATACTAGTTTTATTAACATTCACAATGACCTTTGCAATAAATGGCATTCCCAGCTCTGTGGTAATAGTCACAGGTTCTCTTCAAATGTTAGTTCCTTTTGTTTTCTTAAAATATGAGTGCTGCACTTTTTTAGAAGAGCATAATGAAACTGTTATGTGCTAAATGTGATAGGCTGTTTACCCACACTCAATGCATCTAGATTAAAACAGGATAATAAATTAAATCTGGACCAATTAATTTACATATGCCAGCTATATATATATATATATATATATATATATATATATATATATAAATGTACATATGAATATTGCTACATTTACTAAATGCCACAATTATATTTATTCAGTTAATTTTCAAGTATTGAGCCAAAGAAAAATTAGATAGTGGAGATGCATCTGATTGTTATCGATTTTTGCTGTGCTGACTGTTGTGTAACTTCAGTGATTTTGTAGCAGAGCCATAAACGATAGAAACATTGACCTGGGTCTTTTGCATGAATAAGATTCATGTTCAGGTTAATTAATGTGAGTTGTAATGCATCCAGCCATTTGAGTTGTTTCATTGGTATAAAAATGAAACAACTCAGATTGATTTGATTAATGAAATCCTCCATTCTTCAGACTGATTATTCTTCGCAGTTTAAACATAATTATTTCTCATTTATGTTCCTTCCTAGTACATCTTTTGAGATCACAAAAGCAGCATGCACTAGGTAACAGCACAGCCACAAAGAAAAAAGAATATTCCACAAGTACTAGAACTGAGTAATTTGGGAGAGATTGATTGAAGAGGAAACTTGTGTCATTTAACTGAGTGCAGTCATGCTTTTACAGACACTTTTTTACTCTGTTTCCTTGTACTCTAGCATAAGAATATGTCAAAATTGGGAAGTCAACTACGTTATAAAATAACATTCATAATTCATAAATCCAGCTAAACAAAGGACTGGCAACATTGTGGGTTTCTCTCTTAGGAAAAGCATATATGCATTCATGTTCCTACTGACCCACTGCAAATCCATTTACCTCTTCAAAAAATCTTGCTCAACACAGACAGATTGAGAGGCAGGCGGTTTATTAAATCCACCATGATTGTTCCAGTGCATTCTCACAAGGAAAATATAAACATGGGCTGAGTTTACCAAGCAGTTACATCAGATTTGCATTTGGCATCAGTTTTTTTTTTTTAGTTTTTTTTTTTACATTTACCAGGATCTAAATGTAATGAAATATCATTAGTTTAAATTAAGCCACAGCCATTCTTTTCAGCAAAACATTCCTATGTAAATTTACTAGATCACGCCTTATTCACAAACCTCAGTGCTATTTGCCTGCCACAATTAATGTTATGAATGTTACATATTATTAAATCTTTATGTTAATGAAGAAGCACAAATGTTTCGGATTCAGATAGATCATTGACTGTTGATTTTCTCTGAAATGTGTAAAGTTTACTGCAATTGTAGTTAACATTTGGGAAGGGATCATCATCATACACTGTGATCAGAATTAAGATATGATCAAATTGATCATCATCTCACATTGCTGCGCTGCTCAGACTGAACCACACACATGCTTCACTCTGATGTAAGTACACACATGTCAGCGATCCTCAGTGTAAATGATCATCCCTGAAAGCACACTATAATTTTAGCAGCCTTTTGCATATTAGATTTCTCCTCACCATGTAAGCAAATGTCAACCAGGGAGCACCAGAAGCCAGAAAGAGAAACACGCCTTTTCAGCGTGAGGGATCGAATGTCCGCTTGAAACGTGAGAGTGAATCTATTCTGCACAAGACAAAAAATTTATTTACAGCGATTTAATGATAGTGCTATATTAATTCTACTACATACTACTACTAGATCTGTTCTACGCATGCTGCTGTTGCTACTACTTGACATGAGTAAATATGCTGCTGCTGTTGCACGGAACCTATGCGCTGCTGCTTACAAAGAAATGTGCTACTTCTACCAAACAAACATAAAATCCCATCCCCATAGAGCAGATCTAGACATGTGGTGCTGGGGAGGTGGAGGAAGAAATGGTGCATGAGGAAAAAAGGGGTTCTGATTGGTTAACGTAGCAAGGTGTTCTAGGGTGACCTAATACCCTGCACCACAGAGTTTCCTAACTGAACTTATTTTGTCATTAAGTTTAAGTAGAGCCTTTCTTATTTAACTGGATAAGCATGCACTTCCATTACAATGTTTATATGTATATCATATTTTGATGTAATCAGAGACAATACTATTTTATAAAAACAAAATATTAATTTTGAACATTTAAAAAAACAGTTAGTTCCGGTCCTCAAATCTGATTTCGTATACTTCTTAAAAGTAATAAAAAACTTTCAATCTCAGGCTTTAAGATATTGTGAGCCGAGCTGAACCAAATCGTGAGATGAGTTAATTGTTACACCCCAACTGTATGATTCACCATAACCAAAGTCCTTTGAAAGAGCTCAAAATCATATAATTTCTCTTAACACATGTATATGCTCCTCTCAACCTCTCAAATTCTTGATAATTAGTTGGGAGCAACAAAGTGAAGATGATGTCTGAATATGGCTGTCTGAATAACTGATGACTGCACATAGTCTCAAGGGCTTGAAAACAACATGAAAATTGTCTTCCATTACATGGGGAATAAAGGGAAAAGGGGTGATAAATTGTGAAGTGGTGTAGTCAAGTGTTTATGTTGTTGGCTCATGGTGCCACTTATGATCTTATAGATGTTATCCTTTGCAGCCATAAAAGTGACCTTCTATTAAAGTAAGGGGTGGTCACACTACACTTTGTGCTCAATTCAATCCCATTGAAATGCAAAGGGGCAAAAAACATATTTGCAAAGTCTGCAATGCATTGGGCCGCCATAAAATGGGGGTTCACTAAAGGTGGTGCAATCGGCCTGGGACACATCATTTAGTTTTGCACTCGAAAATGTGTAGCTGTGCCCGTTCAAAAACATCTGAACATGGGAGGCCGGAAATGCAAGCTCAAGCGAAGAAATTTCGTACAACGCCGTGAACCAAATTTCAGGCTTGGTGAACTCTGAACTGTGAATTCGTATGATAAGACCATGTGACCAATAGAAGACTGAAGCGTCACACACTGACATTTTGGCTCAATGTAAAGAATACATATTTTAAAACTATGTGTTTTATTGTTGCAGGAAAGTGAGTTGACAATATATTTTTATATATTTTTTGTGATGTATTATTTACTGACATCATATCCTGGTCAGTTGCATTGTACAGAAAACATTTGCATGCTCAAAGAGTAGTTTAAATGCCCCTTAAAGCTTATTTTATATAAAACATGTAAATTACTAACTGTTAGGACACATCTACCCATTCCTTGTTATTACTATTTACAATATTTAAGAATAGTAGTTATGTCACCAAAACTATTAAATTATACAAAGTGATGGATGGATGAGTCTACATATCTTCCATACATTACTTTTTACAAAAGCTAAAATCGTAATTTTTTTGAGCCACTTACAATGGAAGAGAATGAGGACAATTTTTGGAGGGTTTAAAGGCAGAAATGTGAAGTTTATAATTTTATAAAAGAACTTAATTAATTCTTCTGTTAAAGTTCATGTATTATTTGAGCTGTACATTTTTTTAAATTGTCATTTTTACAGTCGTTTTAGGGTTTGTTGTCAATGGCAACGAAGTTATAAAATTGCCTATAACTTTACACAGAAAAGGATAGTAAGTGATTTTATCACACTAAAATCATGTTAAAACATGATTTATGTTTATGTCTTGTGACTATACTTTTGAAACGTTAAGTATTTTTACATTTACGGATTGGCCCCATTTACTTCCATCCTCGCTGGTATCCAGATTTCTGCATTTTATTTAAAGAAAAGGAGCAAATCAAAATGCATTTTTGTGGTAATCAATATTATAATAAATATCATGCCACAAATGCAGTCAATTGAACTTAACTTGTATTGAATATTCCTTAAAATGTGCTAATGTTATTACAATTATAAATAACCAAAATATGATTGTTCACAAAATCATCAATGAGTCAAATGCATCAATTATACTCAAATTATTACACTTTATTCTAATTATGCAAATGACTCAGTGATCAAACTATCACTTTGATCAGTGTTAAAACACACAATTCACTCAAAGTTCAAACTCGAATTAATCGCAATTCAAACTCTGAAATGAGTTCAATATTAACAAATCAAACTGACTCTAAACAATGTTCCGTCAGTCAAATGGTTCAATATTCTTCTAAAGTGCATGTAGCACACTTTGTTCGGGCAATGGAGGGGTCAGGAGACAGCGAAGCAGGATTGAGGTCAGTTGTACTCTTTATTCTCATATAGATAACGGTAACTCAATAACTCAAAAATACGACACATAAACAAAGTAAGGCTTCAGGAATCTCTCCCTCTCTGGGCACTCAGCGCTCCTCTTGTGTCTCGCTCTGCATCACTATAACAAGACACAGGTGTTAGGGTTAATTACAAACCAGGTGACAAGCCTTACCGCTCTCTCTCTCTCTCTCTCTCTCCCACAGACCGACACATGACCACGTCCCCACGCCACAGTGCAAAATAAAGTCTACAAGAAATATAAATTAATTTCAGTCAAGAGTGTACAATATTTGACTATTGTGTATATTTTGTAAATGCATGCATGTTGACATTAAGTATGATGGACATAAATGTGACACCACATATTTTCCATTCAAATTTTTGTCTCATTAATTTCAAATGTTTATAGATATATGTAGTACTTACATTAAAAATACACGTGGATTATACCATACTTTTATATAATTCTTTTTTTAGTCTGCCTTTTTGCATATGCAGAGTTAAAACGTAGGCCTATGTCCTCTTAGACAGTTATTCTCAGCACGTGCAGAGTATCCTGCACGCATCCAGGCACTGTGAGGTTTAATTGGGAATTTTATGTCCCCTGCAGGTGATTTCAGGCATATTATTTCCTTCTCGCTGACACCTGCTGCCCACCAAGGTCATTCTTACAGGAGGCACACACACACACAGAGAAACAACAGCAAATCTCAATTAACCTAAATAATGAGATTTCACAAAGCAAAATCACTGGTAAATAAATAGGCTCTTGTATTACTGCTGTAGGTGTTATGGACATGAGTAATTAAAATTTAGAACTAGAAATTAACAAATTAAAACTAACTTATGTCAACACACAATAAACTTAATAAAATAATTTTTTTGTAAAGTTCTCAACCCTCGTTGCAACAGAATTTATATTCTAAAATATACAGTATATAAACTTTGATTTTTGTTTTGCAGAACACATGCATTTGCAGTACTAAATATGAGATGTGTATTCCAATGTGTGTTGGAAGAGAATTCATTGCTGACCTTTTCCGCTCCCTCAAAGCCTTGCTTGATCAAAATGCCCTTCAACAGTTTCCTGGGCGCTGGAGCTAATTGAATCCAAAAGACTACAAGTGAACCCAAGACCGTGGTAATGAGGGCCGCTTAGACTGAGCACAAAGGCTCAAGAGAAACTAGTGGCCAATCTCTTGGACAGCCTCCTGCCAAAGGAAAGGAAAAGGGCAACAGTTTGCTCTCTCTGATCACCAGCAAGAATTTCAAAGAGCATTCTGAGTCACTGTGGCCTAAAACAGATCGTACGGATGTCTGCCAGGAATTAATGCACTGACCAGGCTGAAAGGTTAGACTGACATCACATGCACAAGTGTGCCTAATAGTGATTTTTTTTTTGCAATTCTTTTAAGAGACGACTGACCTTGCTGCAATGTTTGTCATTTAATTGCTGCCACGCAAAGAGAACTGGCAAACTTAACCTCTGTTTCTGACTCAGAAAAAACAAAACATTTAATTCAGTTGAATTTCTTGTGGGTGCACTGTCATTTTCTAAGCAGTGCTTTTCTCATTAATGAAAAATTTAATGAAAACATTTGTGAAAACCTTTCCATTTCATAAAAAAACAACAAAAAAGAATAAAAATAATATAATGAAAAAAAATCAATTAAGCTAAAATACATTTTCATAAAACATAAATATGTTCATATTTATTAAAAATAAAATAAAAATGACCACAAATTAATTTTAGTTTTAGAAACAGTTTAATAAGCTGATGTTATTTTACTGAGATTTATATAACTTCATCTGAGGTTTTAGTTTACTAAGCAAATGCATACTCAAGATAAGTGGACAACCTGACTTATACAGAATTAAAAAGCTTTTTCTAGGTGAATGATATGACTGGAGTCTTCATTTCATGCGAGTGTCCATTATTTTACACATACTGTAAAAAGTAGGCTACTATATTCATTTCTTTTCAGTTCATCTTTAACCTCCTGAGACCCGAGTGTGACTGGTTTTCTAGAGTAAATAGTTTTCCTAAAAATTGTTGTACACATACAGTATGTGGACAGCGGGACTAAGTTGTGAAATTGTATATAATACCAAGCAAAATAAATATTTTTTTTCCCCCATCAAGTTGTTTATGTTTCCAGGAGTGATTATTATTCATGTTCTTGAGATGTTATACATTATATCAGAAATTAGCATGATTAATTCTGATTCAAAGTAATGGCCAGCATCATCCAATCACTTCCAACCATGTTTAAATAAAATTATACAATTTCATTCTGAATCCAAGTACTGATTGCCCCATGTCTGCCAAACATGTTGATTGGTCCAAACATCATCTGCTGCCTGAAACTGAACTTTTGGTCCGATTTTAGGAGTGAATGGACTTTATGGTTTAAGGTTTATGATCTCCCCTGGCTCTCTTGCTCCCTATTTAGTGAATACTTCCAGTGTGCTTTCTGTCTGTACTGGTCTCAGAACAGTTCGGAAATGCATCTTATTTTCATCCTAATTCCTAAACCCTCTGAAAGCAAAATTTTTCATTCCTATTGATTCTCAAATTGAAAATGTGCAGTGAATTTAGCAATGCATTCACTAATGTTAATGAATAGAACCGTTCAGTGATAATAAAATAAAATATAACAATATTGATATTCAAATGAATCGAAAAAACCCACAGATTTGTTAATGTGTAAAGTTATTTAAAATAACAAACATGTTTTATCAACTTTTGTAGGAATAATGTCCCACAATAAATGTATGTGTACATCATGTTTATCATCGAGCTGGCACGTGAAAAAATAATGTTAAAATTTTTTTAAAGCGGCATATCTAACAAAACTAGAGACTCTACTCATTTACAACCAAACAGGTTTTAATGAAAAAACGTAAAGAGATTTCTTACCAGAGGCACTTTTGTTTGCTTTGCACTTGTAGAAGTACTTCAGGAGAATTGACACCATGCTGTTGTGTCATGTGACTCATTGCTTCAGAAGTTTAACCCTTAAATGACAGCCTAAAATGTTGTGAACAGTATTCAGTCAGTTAAAATGTATTTAAATTATGCACTCCATATAGCGAAGCCAATATATGATGTACATGCATGTGGTTAAAGAATGATTATTTGTTTCTAGCCTTTTATTTAGGGATATGCACATGTTCAGTTCAATAATTATGCTGTGATGCTGTGTAAAGATCAATAAATTATGCTTTAATCAAAATACATTCACACATCTTTGCATATATAAGGTTCATTTTCAACCAACATCTGTATCGGAGTTAGAACTACACAACAAAATGGACTGACCTGTTCTGCTCATAACTTGCTGGCATGGCGAAGCAGTTTGGTCTCAGTCATTGATGATGGAAAGGGCAAAGAAGCCTCTAGAACACTTGGCCACGATAGACTGAGGGGTGGTGATTAAAATCACATCAGTACCATGGAAACAGAGAGCTATATTGCTCCCCCTGGCAAAATTACTGTGTCAGTTTAGGCTGTATTTTACACCAGACAATGCTATGCACATTTTAGTGAGGGCAATTAAGACCTGATATGTGTTCATATGCTGGCAGGGTGAACACAGTAAAGGGAATACAAGTGACTTATTATCTTTATGTGCATGAAAGTATGCAGAGTCACCTCACAACGTTCAGAAATCTAAACATTGCCCTGCCATGATGTACATTAATTAGAAACCAGAAAAAGATACATCTCCGATATTATGATAGTGTATGCACTGTAAAAAAATAGTGTGCTGGTTTTACTCAAATAATTGAGGCAACTATTTGAATCAGCTTTTTGAGTGTTTTGATCTTAACAATATTTGTTCCCCTTCTGTCACTCACTCGACGTGTAGATTGTAGTGACACAACGGGTCTTTTCTGAGAGCCTCGCGTACCTCTGAACTTGAACTTGAGAAAATGCCAATGTCAAGTTGGCAGACAGAATTTGCATGCCCTGCCCCCGGACAAATGGCTATAAAGGGAGTGGGCGAGCAAATGCCAGACAGAGTTTTTCTTTCAGAGCCGAATGGTTGAGTGATCAGCAAGCTTCACCCACCTCTGCAAGAGAGCTTTCTGTTGGATCTGACGGTGCATTCCAGCAGCATTCTCCTCTCTGCACGCTGTGCAGACTCTGCCCCTGGGCGCTTCGATAGCGCTTCGCTTATAAAAAGAGTTGACTTCTCTGAAAGAGTTTATTTTCCTCTGAAAGAGTTTGTTTTCTGGTAAAAGAGCAACATACACAAGCGAGCGTTGAACATCCTTTTCAGGATGCTTTGTAGTTCCTGTATGCGGTCAATTTCTCTCCACATCTGACAGTCATAAAAGCTGTCTCGTGTGCCTGGGCTGCAAACACATGCAGGCAGCATTTATGAATGGTTTATTTTCTCGAGAACATAGCCATGGCAACATTGCAGTTTTCTTTTCTCACGAGAGAAAGCCACTTCAGCCGTCCCCTGCGTCGTTCCTTCTTACCACGAGATTGAGGACGACCCGGCTGGTGTTGAAGGCGATTCGGGGATGACGACTGGCTCGGTTTCGCCGGGTAAAACCCCACAAACCACCCACCCCCCGGCACGCTTGCTCGCTTCCATCTGAGCTCAGGATGAGTGCGGCACGCTTCGCGGCCAGCCAGCATTCTCCATAGAGCCCACGAAATTGGATGACGATTTCGCCGCTGCATCAGAGAGCATCACAGCGGCATCTGATGCTGATGACTCGCCTAGACTGCCACCTTTAGGTCCCCTCGCCCAGACTGAGCCTGACGCACGGATGTCCGCTATGCATTCCCGGGCCGCCGTGAGCACGAGGTGGACTGGAAAACTCTGCCCCCACCTCACAGCTACTCGTTCGGTTCTGCGGGTCAGGGCGCCGCTCATAGCCACGCCCCCACGATACCTTTCTTCCCGGAAGTGCATGACGAGCTGACGAGTTTGTGGAGGGCACCTTTTACTGCTCGGAACCGTCCTCCTTGCTCGTCCGCTCTCACTACCCTGGATGGTGGGGCAGCCCACGGGTACACGGAGGTCCCTCAGGTGGACAGAGCGGTTGTGATGTGTCCCAAGAATGCCGCCACCTGGTGGGACCGTCAGGTACTCCCCTCCAAGGCCTGTAGGACAATGTCGTCACTGACTGCGAAAGCCTACAGCGCCACTGGACAGGCCGCCTCCACCTTGCATGCCATGGCTCTCCTACAAGTACACCAAGGCAAGGCAATCAAAGATCTGCACCTGGGTAGTCCCGATCCTAACGTGCTGCAGGAACTGTGCTCCTCCACCGACCTCGCTCTCAGAGCTACGAAGGTCACAGCGCAAGCACTCGGGTGGCCGATGGCCACCCTCGTGGTCCAGGAATGGCATCTATGGCTGAACTTGGTCGAGATGTGCAACATTGACAAAGCCTGCTTCCTCAACGCCCCCGTCTCCCAGTTCAATCTCATTGGCGACACCGTCGACGACTTCGCCCAACAGTTCTCGGCGCCCCATCTGCTCGCCGTGGGCGTCCCCCTGTGAAAAAGCCAATGGCAGATCCGCCTCAGCCTGGGCCCAGCTCTCAGCCCCGGCGTTGTTCACCCCGGCACCAAAATCTTGCAGTCCTGGCTCCCCGGATGCGGCCATCTCACCTCCGGACCCACGACTGCCCAGCCCGGCAGGCCAGCGCTGATGAGTCTCGAGGACGTCCCTGCAGGATCTCCAACTCTGTCTATAACCTGCCCCCTGCCAGGAGCAATGTAAGTGCTTTGAGTTTTTTCTCAGCACTCAAGCCTCGGGACTCACCTTTGCCGCCCAATGCACTATTACCTGCCCCCCCCCCACCGTGAGGCTCCACCTGGTACATCCAAACGATTGTCCCGGCTACGCGATTAAATTCGCCTGGCTCCCACCTTGTTGCAGTGGTATTCGCTCCACACCAATGAAAGGCAAAAGATTTCCACTCTGCTACTCAAGGAAGCGATAGAGCCTGTCCCTCCAGCCGAGATGAAGAAGGGTTTCTACAGCCCTTACTTCATCTTACCCAAAAAAGGCTGTGGGTTGTGGCCAAAGTTGGACTTGCGAGTTCTCAATCGGACTTTACACAGACTACCGTTCAAAATGCTCATGCAGAGGCGAATTCTAACCTGCGTTCGGAATCAAGATTGGTTCGCGGTGGTACACGTGAAGGAAGCGTACATCCATGTCTCCATTCTGCCTCAACACAGACCCTTCGTACGGTTCGCGTTCGACGGCCAGGCGTATCAGTACAAGGTCCTCCCCTTCGGCCTGTGCCTGTCCCCTCGCGTATTCACTAAGGTCATATAGGCAGCCCTTGCCCCGCTACAGGGAGTGGGCATCCGCATACTCCACTACCTCGATGACTGGCTCATCAACCGCTTAGGGCTTCAGGTCAACTGAGAAAAAAGCAAGCTCTCTCCGGTTCGGAGCATCTCTTTTTTCGCTTTGGAGTTATACTTAGTCTCAATGTCAGCACGCCTCACAACCGAGCACGCGCAGTCAGTGCTTACGTGCCTGGTTCGCTTCAAGCCAGGCACAGCGGTTCCTCTCAAACAGTTCAAGAGGCTCCTGGGGTATATGGCATCCTCGACAGTGGTCACGCTGCTCGGGTTAATGCATATGAGACCGCTCCAGCACTGGCTTCAGACTCGAGTCCCGAGATGGCCATGGCGCCGCGGCCCATACCGTGTGTTCATCACCTCTTCCTGCCATCAGATTTTGACCCTTGGATGAACCTCTGTTTTCTGCAGACAGGAGTCCCCCAACAGCAGGTGTCCAGACGTGTTATGTGGACTGGCAGTGTGAGATGGGCAGACCTCTACGTGCCTCATAGCCAGTGCACCCAGCCGTCACTTAACAACCATAATGCTCTTACAAATATCAAACCATCTCCAGCAGCTCAGGGATAAGTTGACAGCCCAAAATGATGGACCGGCTGATCCAGCCGAGGCCTCTTCTCCTTTTTCTCCCCAATAAGAATGAAATCATTCAGCTGGGGGCCATACAGGGTCCGCGTCAGGGGTGTCCCTCCCAAGGGGAGGACACCACAGATACCACATCCCGCCTGGAGGAAATAAATCACATGGCCTTACCGAGTCTTGTCAGAAGCATCTCATGCAGAGAAGTCCCATGGTAGGTCCTACCCGAGGGGGGAGGAATTCTACAAGATGTTGACAGGTGTAGAGGGACCTGTGCCCAAGGAAGACATTGTTTACCAAAGGGGAAACCACTTTGTGGATGATACATCACATGGGGTTACCTTTGGGCAACCAGCACATGTGGAGCACCTATCCCAGTACAGGGCCAAGTTAGTACACGTACTGGGCCAGCAGTTTCTCCAAAAACTCACCTACCACAGTGCTAAGGAGGAAGGACATCTAGGATCCATGACTTTGTGAACACGACTGGGAGTAAAAGCGCAATGCGCAAGCGGTACACCCGGCCAGATTTCCCGGAACTTACCTGCTGGTACCTGACAACACATGGGATTAGACCGGCTCAACCTGGAGGTTTTAAAACCTTGCAAATGTGTTGGGTGTTGCCCAGCTCACTGCTCTGCAGATTTCTGCTAAAGGAGGCGCCACTGGTCAGGGCCCAGGAGAACCCACACTCATGGTAGAGTTGGCTCGTAGCCCCAAGGGGGGTGGCACGTCCTAGACGTGATATGCCATTGCATATCCAATAACCTAGTGGGTGATCCTCTGTTTGGAGACAGCGCTCCCTTTCCGCTGTCAACCAAAGCAGACAAAGAGCTGTTTGGAGCTTCTAAATCTCTGCGTGCGATCCTCGATCCTTGATAAAAGATCATCGTGAGGTGCTTGAGGTCAGAGAAAAAAGTCTTTGTGGGCCAGTAAGATGCTACACGGACGACCTGCTCCTTGTCCGCCCTGACCTTGCACAACATCTGTGCAAGTAGGCTCACTGGGGGAATGCATAATTAACCATGGTTACTACTACAATATTACTGTAGCAAACCCATAGTTTCATTGTCATGTCTTGTGTTGTCTTGTCATAATATGTTTTGTTCTTGTTCTTTCCCTCTACTCTTTCGCCCTCTGCTGACCCTTTTAGGTTATTTCTCCCCCTTTCCCTCTTCCTCCAGCTGCTCCTCATCTCCCCTTAATTCTCTTCCCACCTGTTCCTGCTTCACGCTGATTAAGATCTCTACTTCTTTCTCTGCTTTCGCTGTTGTCGTTGTCTGAGTCTCACTAGAGTTTCACACGTTGATACAACCACTGTCTTGCTTGTCGCTGTCCAGTCCTGTCCTGTTGGCATCCGCCACTCTACGCTATCTGTTCACTGATAATTATCTGGATATATTTGTGTTCTGTTCAGTGCGTCCTGCGCTGCTAGAGGCCTGGACACCACTGTCTCACCTTGACCCTTGTCTACCCCTGGGGAGCCTACTGCCTGTCGGCGCAACACTACAACCCCCGACTGCTGCCTAAAGGGACACTCCCTGAGAAGCTCTGAAGAAGCTTCCTTCATTTTTTCGCCCTCTCTGCGGGTTGTTTATGTTAAGCTATACCTCTCAAGGAGGAGATTTGTGTTCATCTTTTGCTTCATAAGAATTCTCATTAAAGACTCTATTTTCATTGACATCGCTCTTGGGTCCTCACTTACCTTCATAACAGTAGACTCAGACCAGGATGGACCAGCGACTCCGGATCCTTTACGGTCTGCCGTCAAGTTCCAGGGCGCGATGCTGGGCAGACACGAGATGGAGCTATCTGCTGCGCGACATGCCGTCGAGACCCTGGCTGCTCAAGTCGCCGACCTCACAGGTCAGGTACACCTTCTTCGCCTTGATTCATCGGTCGCCTCCAAGACTCCTGTGCCTCCTGAACCCAGAATCAATAACCCGCCGTGCTATGCTGGTGAGCCCACAGAATGCCGCGTGTTTCTCACCCAGTGATGTAGTTTTTTTTCTCCAGCCCACCACTTACTCCCAGAGCAGAGCTCGTATCGCCTATGTATTATCTCTCCTTTCTGGACGGGCTCGAGAGTGGGGAATGACCATCTGGGAGTCGGAGGCTGATTGTTTGACCCGATATCAGGACTTTAAGGAAGAGATGATACGGGTTTTTGACCGTTCTGTATTTGGAGAAGAGGCTTCTCGGGTCTTGTCTTCATTTTGTCAGGATAAGCGGTCCGTCACTGATTACTCCATTGAGTTCCGGATTCTTGCTGCCTCCTGCGATTGGAACGAGCTGGCGTTACTCGCCCGCTTTCTGGAGGGTCTCTGCGCGGAGGTCAAGGATGAGATTCTCTCTCGAGAGGTCCCTTCCCGTGTGGATTCCGCGATTGAACTCGCCATTCGTATTGAGAAACGCTTCAACCTTCATCGCCAAGCTCGTAGAGGAGAGCTACTGGTGAGCGCTACAACTCTGGCCTCTCCCTCAAGGGCTTGCACTACCTTTCCTGTCCATCTCCGCTGGACCGGTTCTTCAGCCACCTGCAGGGCTTTGATTGACTCTGGGGCGGAGGGCTGTTTCATGGACGAGACCTGGGCTCAGGAACACTGTATCCCTCTTAGGGTTTTAGAAGAGCCTACAGCCCTTTTCGCCTTGGACGGTAGTTCCCTCCCCAGGATTCAGCGTGAGAGGTTACCTTTAACCCTCACTGTCTCTGGTAATCACAGCGAGACCATTTCCTTTTTTATTTTCCAGTCACCATTTGCTCCTATAGTATTAGGCCATCCCTGGTTAGTTCGACATAATCCCTCTATTAATTGGTCTAAAAATACCATCCTTTCTTGGAGTGTCTCTTGTCATGTTAAATGTTTAATGTCTGCTATTCCCCCCATCTCCTCTGTCTCTCTTTCTCAGGAGGAGCCTGGCGATTTGACAGGGGTGCCGGAGGAATATCACAATCTGCGGACGGTGTTCTGTCGTTCCTGGACCGCTTGTCTTCCTCCTCATCGTTCGTATGACTGTAAGATCGAGCTTCTCCCGGGAACCACTCCCCCCCGCGGAAGACTTTACTCGCTGTCGGTCCCCGAGCGTCAGGCTCTCGAAGATTATTTATCTACTGCGCTCGACGCCGGTATCATTGTTCCCTCCTCTTCTCCCGCCGGGGCGGGGGTTTTTTTTGTTAAGAAGAAGGATGGGTCCCTGCACCCGTGCATTGATTATCGGGGGCTGAATGACATAACAGTCAAGAATCGTTACCCGCTCCCTCTTATGTCTTCAGCTTTCGAGATCTTGCAGGGGGCCAAGTTTTTTACCAAATTGGATCTGCGTAACGCTTACCATCTCGTACGCATTAGGGAGGGGGACGAGTGGAAGATGGCATTTAACACCCCGTTAGGACACTTTGAATATCGGGTCCTTCCGTTCGGCCTCGTAAACGCCCCAGCTGTCTTTCAGGCGCTGATCAACGACGTCCTAAGAGACATGCTGAACATTTTTGTTTTCGCTTATCTCGACGATATTTTGATTTTCTCGCTGTCACTCCAGATTCATGTCTTGCATGTTCGCTGTGTCCTTCAACGTTTATTAGAGAACCGTCTTTACGTTAAGGCTGAGAAGTGCACCTTCCATGCTCCTTCTGTCGTTTTTCTCGGTTCTGTCATTTCCGCTGAGGGCATTAAGATGGATTCCGCCAAGGTCCAAGCCGTTATAGACTGGCCCGCACCCAAGTCACACGTCGAGCTGCAGTGTTTTCTCGGCTTCGCCAATTTTTATCGACGCTTTATCCGCAATTTCAGTCAGGTGGTCTCTCCCCTAACAGCCCTCACGTCCGTCAAGACGTGCTTTAGATGGTCCGCTTCCGCTCAGAGGGCTTTTGACCTCCTCAAGAGCCGCTTTACGTCCGCGCCCATCCTTGTCACCCCTGATTTGTCCAGACAGTTCATTGTCGAGGTTGACGCGTCCAAAGTAGGTGTAGGAGCTATTCTTTCCCAGCGCTCTCTCTCTCTGACAACAAGGTCCACCCGTGCGCCTTCTTCTCTCATCGCCTGTCACCGTCTGAGCGTAATTACGATGTGGGTAACCGTGAGCTGCTCGCCATCCGCCTAGCTCTAGGCGAATGGCGACAGTGGTTGGAGGGGGCGACCGTTCCGTTTATCATTTGGACTGACCATAGAAACCTAGAGTACATTCGCTCCGCCAAACGACTTAATGCGCGCCACGCTCGCTGGGCTCTTTTTTTCACTCTGTTCGATTTTGTTATCTCCTACCGCCCGGGCTCTAAGAACGTCAAGCCTGATGCCTTATCGCGTCTCTTTTCTTCAGAAGCCTCCGCGGACCCTGAAGGAGTCCTCCCTGAGGGTCGTGTCGTCGGTGTGACTGTCTGGGTGATCGAGAGACAGGTTAAGCAAGCGCTCGCTCGCACTCCTTCGCCGCGCAACTGTCCTAGACATCTCCTTTTCGTTCCCACCCCCACCCGCCTGGCCGTCCTTCAGTGGGCTCACTCGGCCAAATTGGCAGGCCACCCCTGGTGTTCGGGGTACGCTCGCTTCCATTCGCCAGTGTTTCTGGTGGCCCACTCGAGAACGTGATACGCATCGTTTCGTGGCGGCTTGCTCCGTCTGCGCGCAGACTAAGTCCGGGAACTCTCCCCCTGCCGGTCTCCTCAGACCACTTCCTATCCCCTTCGACCGTGGTCCCACATTGCCCTAGACTTCATCACCGGTCTTCCCTTGTCAGCAGGTAAAACGGTAATTCTCACGGTTATCAATCGTTTCTCCAAGGCGGCCCATTTTATTCCCCTCGCTAAACTCCCCTCTGCCAAGGAGACGGCGCAAATTATCATCGAGAACGTTTTCAAAATTCATGGCCTCCCCTCCGACATCGTTTCCGACAGGGGTCCGCAGTTCACCTCTCAGTTTTGGAGGGAGTTTTGTCGTTTAATTGGGGCTTCCGTCAGTCTCTCGTCCGGCTTCCACCCTCAGTCTAACAGTCAAGCCGAACGGGCCAATCAGACTGTTGGTCGCATCTTGCACAGTCTTTCCTTCCGTAATCCCACGTCCTGGGCTGAGCACCTTCCCTGGGCTGAATACGCCCATAACTCCCTTCCGTCGTCCGCCACCGGTCTGTCTCCCAAGTAGCCTTGGTTACCAACCTCCGCTGTTCGTGTCTCAGCTCGCCGACTCCGACGTTCCCTCTGCTCAGGCTTTCGTCCAACGCTGTGAGCGCACCTGGAGGGGTGTCAGGTCAGCCCTGTGCCGTTATAGGGCCCAGAGTGTTAAGGCTGCCAACAAGCGTAGAACTAAGAGCCCTAGATACTGTCGCGGTCAAAAGGTGTGGCTCTCTACCCTCAACCTCCCCCTAAAATCCGCCTCTCGTAAGTTGACCCCACGCTTCATCGGCCCGTTCCGTATTTCTCAAATCGTTAGTCCTGTTGCAGTGCGACTCCTCCTCCCCCGCTATCTGCGTCGTATCCACCCGGTTTTCCATGTCTCTTGCGTTAAGCCCACTGTCCGCGCTCCCACTCGCCCCTCTTCACCCCCCGTTAGTGTTGAGGGCGTGCCCATCTACAGGGTCCGCAAGATTCTAGACATGCGCCCCCGGGGTTGTGGTCATCAATTTCTGGTAGACTGGGAGGGTTACGGTCCCGAGGAGAGAAGTTGGGTTCCCTCTTGGGACGTGCTGGACCGTTCGCTGATCGATGATTTCCTCCGGAACCGGCAGGTTTCCCCCTCGGGAGCGCCAGGAGGCACTCGCTGAGGTGGGGGGTTACTGTCATGTCTTGTGTTGTCTTGTCATAATACGTTTTGTTCTTGTTCTTTCCCTCTACTCTTTCGCCCTCTGCTGACCCTTTTAGGTTATTTCTCTCCCTTTCCCTCTTCCTCCAGCTGCTCCTCATCTCCCCTTAATTCTCTTCCCACCTGTTCCTGCTTCCCGCTGATTAAGATCTCTACTTCTTTCTCTGCTTTCGCTGTTGTCGTTGTCTGAGTCTCACTAGAGTTTCACACGTTGATACAACCACTGTCTTGCTTGTCGCTGTCCAGTCCTGTCCTGTTGGCATCCGCCACTCTACGCTATATGTTCACTGATAATTATCTGGATATATTTGTGTTCTGTTCAGTGCGTCCTGCCGCTGCTAGAGGCCTGGGCACCACTGTCTCACCTCGACCCTTGTCTACCCCTGGGGAGCCTACTGCCTGTCGGCGCAACACTACAACCCCCGACTGCTGCCTAAAGGGACACTCCCTGAGAAGCTCTGAAGAAGCTTCCTTTATTTTTCCGCCCTCTCTGCGGGTTGTTTCAAGGAGGAGATTTGTGTTCATCTTTTGCTTCATAAGAATTCTCATTAAAGACTCTATTTTCATTGACATCGCTCTTGGGTCCTCACTTACCTTCATAACATTCATGGTTACCAAATTGCATCATTCAATTTCAACAGTCAAGTTTTTTAAGTAAATGTAACTTAAATACTCTATTGAAAATCCAAACGCCTATAAAGCCTTTTAGAGATTACTCAAGATAATACATACAACATTTAACCATAAAAATTATGTGTTTGCAACTAATGATATTAAGTTGGCTATTTAAATATCAAAGTAAATTAACAAACATATATTCATTTGTTTAAAATAATCTCTTTTTTTTGTTGTTGTTACAATTACAATCGCACCGATTCATTTTTCTCAGTGTGACTCTATGTGCACTCATTTGGAAGCAATATTTTTTCTTCTTCTTCAAATGTGAATATTAATTTCAGTTTCCAAACAGTAAGTAATTTTTTGTAGAATTCAATAGTCTTACTAACTAAACTTACTAACTTAATAAATTGCTTGCATGAACCTGAATGCTCTAATGTTAATATTTTAATTCATAAGCATATGTGAGGAAACTTAATTGCAATTTAAGTTGCAAAAAAAAAAATTAAAAATAGAGAGAAGCATGCCTGTGAGTTTTCATTAGGCAAGGTATGTGGGATCTCTTGCTTCTTAATGAAATCAAATTGCACAATCTTGTCACCAGTAGTGCTATTGAGCTACAAATGTGGAAGCCTTTTTACACAGACCATTTGTTATTGTCAGTGGCCAAAAACATGTCAAAGAGGTTTACTGGTATTGGATGTTTGAATTTTTTTATTTATTATATTTGTTTATTATTAGATCTCTGTGTTAGTTATTTAACCAGTCTTAAATAGCATATTTATTTTTTATCTTAAATCTTCTTTTCTTTTTTCTATCTCAAGCTGTTCTTTTTTCATATCCACATCCAGTTATGTAGGACGTTTTTGTAAACACAAAGATTTTTTTAATTAAATGTAATTTTTATATGAAGAGGCTTTATTTTATATGAACAGATTATTCTTGTTATAATTTTCCACAAATCAAATGCTAGCACTTCAAAGAAGAAGTTACATAAATGCTGGCTCTTGTGACCTTGTAAAGTTCAAATTTTATGTAAATATTATGTATAAAAAAATTTATTTGGCAGACTTTAATCTGAAGCAATTTTCAGCGTACTGTATTCAAGCGATACATTTGATCAATTGAAGTGTTCCTTGGAAGTGGTTAAATCTATATCTTCAAAAGCGGTATGATAGGTTTGGGTGAGAAAAAGATCAATGTTCCTTAATAAAAAATAAGTCATTTATAAATCTCCACTTCCAACCTTAGATGTAAAGGTGAAACTAAACAGGCACCTGATGCAGGGACGGATTACCGACCGGGCCAATGTGGCCAATTCCCAGGGGCCCTTGACTGCCCGGGGGTGCCCTGTACATTAAGGCAGCGCAATCTAGTTTGGTGATCCCCCCCCCCTCCCATTTTTACCATGAACAACGAATTCAGATTTCTATACACCATTCACTTGCTTTGAAAGGACCAACAGAGATGAGATTCTTCTACAAATCTACAAAGCTTGTGTTCTGAAGAAGAAAGAAAGTCATACATAATTGGGATCGATTACATTTTTTGGGTGAACTATCCGTTTAATGAAACCTCAATGAGCAACAAGATCTCTGAGTTAATATAAAATTCAAAATGACTGATAGCATTCAATCTCCGAATGTATCTACAATAAAGTGGAGCAAATTGTTTTGTGGCAGTGGGGGCGTGGTCAAGTGCCCATCAGGGAGCGGAAGCGGTAAGGGCGCTTGCACCTGAGCTAAATCATGTCTAACACCTGTCTCTAATTCCAGTGAGCACGGGGAGAGCGGCATATAAGCAGCCACAGAACCCCCAAAGTGGGGGAGAGAGTCTGGGTCAAGAGATGTATTGTGAAGCTGATGTTTTATTGTGAGCTGACATTTTATTGTGAAGCTGTAAGCGCTGAAGTTTATTAATTAAAAACCCCTACCTGTGAGTGGAAGAAACCAGTTCCCTGTGTCCTCCTTCCCCTCCAAACCTGAAGTTTCTTACACTGGTGCTGAAACCCAGGACTCAATATAAATTTATTTTTTTTCCGCTCTGTTCGTTCCCGAAACGATGGAAGGTGATCGCCCCGTAGAGTCCTCCCAGTTGGCAGGGGTCCTCCAGTCCTTCGCTACATTACACCAGAGCCACCAACAATCCCTGCTTGAACTCCGGCAGAACCAGGATCGCCGATTCTTCGAGATCTTGCGGGCTCAAGCAGAGGACCGACATGCGATCCAGAGTCTTCTGAGCCAGGAGGCCGCCCCGGCTGCAACCGCGACCCCGGACCCCCGTGCCTTGTTGCCCCCGCCCGCGTTAAAAGATGGGGGTGGCAGATGATCCGGAAGCGTTCCTGGATCTCTTTGAGCGTACTGCCAAGATCTGGGGCTGGCCGCACGATCAATGGGCAGCTCGCCTCATTCCTCTTCTGTCCGGGGGAAGCCCAGCTTCCAACAACTGCCGGCGATGAACCTCCTGGCCTATGCGGATCTGAAGAGAGCCATCCTGCAACGGGTTGGTCGGAGCCCGGAGGAGAATCGCCAGCTCTTCCGGAGCATGAGGCTAGAGACTTCCGACCGCCCGTTTGCCTTTGCCCAACGGCTCCGAGATGCCTGCCGGAGGTGGCTGCTAGTGGGGGACCGCGACGTCGAGGGAATCATCGACCAGGTGGTGCTGGAGCAGTTCGGCCAACACTTGCCCAGGAGAACAGCAGAGTGGGTCCAGTGCCACCACCCGGCGTCGCTGGAGGCAGCCGTCTGGCTTGCGGAGGACCACATGGCGGCGATCCCGAGGGCAGAGGAGCCCTCTCTCTCTCCCTGTCTTCCCCCTTCCCCTGTATGTTACCCTGTTCCCTCCCCTTCCTTTCTGCCTACACGTTCCTGCCCCACGTAGGTGGGGAGGCCCCCCGAGACCGAGGGAAGCAACACACTCCCCTTCCCCAACCTTCAGCCGCTCTCCCCCTCAGATGGGGGCGCCCGCCGCAGGTACGGGCGTAGCGCCTGGGCCGGCCTGCTGGTGATGCGTAGACCCGGGCCACTTCAGGGATCAGTGTCCACTGATGGAGGTGGGGACGGTGGTGCGGGTCCCCGATATCCAGCAGACTGCCCCCGATCGGGCTGGAGCGTACCGGATTCCGGTAAGAATCAAGGGGGTACTTACCAAGTGTTGCTGGATACAGTGTGTAATCAGACCACCATCCAACAACGCTTGGTTCAATCCGGGGCTTTGGGCACAGCTAAGCTGGTGAGGGGTGTGCATGGGGATGGTCACAAGTATCCTATGGTGACCTTGCTGATCAAATTCCGGGGGGAAAAACATAGCTTGGAGGCTGCGGTTAGTTCCCGCCTCACTCATCCGCTGATTTTGGGGACTGATTGGCCGGGCTTTAAGAAAATATTAAGGGGAATTTGTGCGGATGGGTCCTGCACTATAATAGGGAGATGTGCGATGCGTTGGCAGGGGAGGCGGAGCCAGGGCCGTCCTCGACTGCTTCAAGTCAGAATGACGAGGGAGGGGACGAGGTTATCGCCCCTCCTCTCAGGGAATTCCCGGAGGGGGACTTCCCTTTGGAGCAGTCGCGGGACGAAACCCTCAAGCACGCCTTTGACCAAGTGAGAGAAATCGATGGTCAACAACTCTGGCCGGGCATCGCCATTTCATACCCTTATTTTTCCATTATAAATGACCGGTTATATAGAGTGACACAGGACACTCAAAGAAAAGAGAATGTGTCACAATTGTTGATTCCACGGAGCCGCCGGGAAATGGTTTTCCAGGCGGCTCATTATAATCCCATGGCAGGTCACCTAGGGGAAAGAAATACACTGCTCCGACTAATAGCCCGTTTCTATTGGCCGGGCATTGGCGGCGACGTCCGCAGGTGGTGTGCGGCGTGCCGCGAATATCAGCTGGTAAATCCGCCGGACACCACAAAAGCGCCATTGCGCCCCCGTCCACTGATCAAGAGAATTGGGATGGACCTCGTCGGGCCATTAGAAGGGACAGCACGCGGACATCGCTTTGTATTAGTCCTGGTGGATTATGCAAAGCGAAATCCGGAAGCAGTGCCTCTGAGCAACATCTCAGCACGTAGTGTTGCAGGGGCACTCTTCAAAACAATCTCCCGGGTGGGGATTCCGAAAGAAATCCTCACCGATCAGGGCACGACGTTTATGTCACGTACACTTCGCGAGCTTTACGAACTGTTGGGCATTAAGTCGATTCGCACTAGCGTGTACCATCCGCAGACCGATGGCCTAGTGGAATGATTTAATAAAACACTCAAAAATGTGATTCGTAAGTTTGTACACGAAGATGCTAGAAATTGGGATAGATGGATCAACCCCCTGTTATTTGCAGTACGAGAGGTCCCGCAAGCCTCCACAGGATGTTCACCATTTGAGCTGCTGTATGGGCGGCGCCCGCGCGGGGTGCTTGACGTAATCCGCGAAGCATGGGAGGAAGGACCTTCGAATAGTAAAAATGAAATTCAGTACGTTCTTGATCTTCGAGCAAAACTCCACACACTGGGGCAATTAACACAGGAGAATTTGCTTCAAGCTCAAGAACGCCAACAGCGGCTGTATGACAGGGGTACTCATCTAAGGGAATTTGCACTGGGAGATAAGGTTTTTTTTTTACGTATACCCAATGCCCCGTGTTGATGAGTTGCTCGATAGGTTGGGTACGGCTCGCTTTTACGCGATCTTGGATTTAATGAAGGGTTATTGGCAGATCACCTTGACACCAATTTCTCGTGAGAAAACGGCCTTCTCTACGCCGTTTGGATTACACCAATTTGTGACACTTCCTTTTGGTTTGTTTGGGGCCCCAGCCACATTTCAGTTTTTTTTTTGTTTAGATTTTTTGAAAATCCAACTCTATGTCCTTGTTGACTTTATTCTGTATTTGTCAGCTCTGTGCCTTTTATTATTGTCTTGTGTATTCTCAGTGGCAGCTCCTATGACACGCATGGTCTGTCTGCGAATGTTTTTATATGAAGTGGCTTCTGAGTTGTGAGTTGGGTACAATAACTGTAACAGATTATTCTTGTTATAATTTTCCACAAATCAAATGCCAGCACTTCAAAGAAGAAGTTACATAAATGCTGGCTCTTGTGACCTTGTAAAGTTCTAATTTTATGTAATGACACGAAATTAACACATATCTAATAAGATATAGACATATCTAATTCTGCTTTGCTTTAAACTGGTGAGCTGACGACATCATAAAGCTCTTTAAAAGAGAAAGAGAAACTCTTATTCTGACACTATACATATACATATATATACATATATATATATATATATATACACACACACTGTACACTTACCTAAAGGATTATTAGGAACACCTGTTCAATTTCTCATTAATGCAATTATCTAATCAACCAATCACATGGCAGTTGCTTCAATGCATTTAGGGGTGTGGTCCTGGTCAAGACAATCTCCTGAACTCCAAACTGAATGTCAGAATGGGAAAGAAAGGTGATTTAAGCAATTTTGAGCGTGGCATGGTTGTTGGTGCCAGACGGGCCGGTCTGAGTATTTCACAATCTGCTAAGTTACTGGGATTTTCACGCACAACCATTTCTAGGGTTTACAAAGAATGGTGTGAAAAGGGAAAAACATCCAGTATGCGGCAGTCCTATGGGCGAAAATGCCTTGTAGATGCTAGAGGTCAGAGGAGAATGGGCCGAATGATTCAAGCTGATAGAAGAGCAACTTTGCCTGAAATAACCACTCGTTACAACCGAGGTATGCAGCAAAGCATTTGTGAAGCCACAACATGCACAACCTTGAGGCGGATGGGCTACAACAGCAGAAGTCCCCACCGGGTACCACTCATCTCCACTACAAATAGGAAAAGAGGCTACAATTTGTAAGAGCTCACCAAAATTGGACAGTTGAAGACTGGAAAAATCTTGCCTGGTCTGATGAGTCTCGATTTCTGTTGAGACATTCATATGGTAGAGTTAGAATTTGGCATAAACAGAATGAGAACATGGATCCATAATGCCTTGTTACCACTGTGCAGGCTGGTGGTGGTGGTGTAATGGTGTGGGGGATGTTTTCTTGGCACACTTTAGGCCCCTTAGTGCCAATTGGGCATCGTTTAAATGCCACGGCCTACCTGAGCATTGTTTCTGACCATGTCCATCCCTTTATGGCCACCATGTACCCATCCTCTGATGGCTACTTCCAGCAGGATAATGCACCATGTCACAAAGCTTGAATCATTTCAAATTGGTTTCTTGAACATGACAATGAGTTCACTGTACTAAAATGGCCCCCACAGTCACCAGATCTCAACCCAATAGAGCATCTTTGGGATGTGGTGGAACAGGAGCTTCGTGCCCTGGATGTGCATCCCACAAATCTCCATCAACTGCAAGATGCTATCCTATCAATATGGGTCAACATTTCTAAAGAATGCTTTCAGCACCTTGTTGAATCAATGCCATGTAGAATTAAGGCAGTTCTGAAGGCGAAAGGGGTCAAACACAGTATTAGTATGGTGTTCCTAATAATCCTTTAGGTGAGTGTATATATATATATATATATATATATATATATATATATATATATATATAGATCTAGAACAAAAAGGAAATCTGTTTGCAGGATGACCAAACAGGAAAATAAAAGAATAGGATACTTGTTGCAATATTGTGCCCTGTGCCCTTTGAAACTTTTGTAAATGAATTCAGTAAGGGGGATGAAAGTCATAGAAAGGTCAATAAAAAGGTTACAGCCTTTGGTAGATCCAAGCAATCAGACCAGTTTTGATCTGACACTTTTAACTGAGAGTGAACTCAGCTGCTCTCTGGTGCAGTGTCCAGTTTACTGTGTAACTATACAGCAGCCCGTTCAGAATGCATCTTCTCTCTAGGGAGTCAGACCATCACTAGACTGAAGGTTTTATGTCAACAAGCACCATTAGATACTGTGAAATTTCTTCAGTTCTTAGGGAGTGCTTCTTCGATTCTTCACGACAAATTTACTTTGGGGAAGGAGTCAGATAGTATCAGAGATCTTACCTGCAAAGTCTGCCAAATAACCCTTAAAAACTCCTGCAACTCTAAAGGTGCATGCAGAGAAGATTGACGGAGTAATCTTGCTCCAAACATCACCTCCCCTTTCTTTCTGCCACTTGGTTTATATTTGTAAAAACAGTCTGAGAAACACATGTCTACTCTTCTGTTCTGTATACTCACGCTTATGATTTATCTAAAAACAATTCAGTCCCAGTTTGCGGTTCTTGTTTGAACACTTCGCATACATGATGGTGAGATGGTGCTATGGAGATGTAGAAGGTTAATTTCTGCCTCTTAAATGGAAGATGCACCACCCACCATCCTTGCTATTAATCCATACTATAACTTTGAATGCTCAGATAAAGCCCTTGTACTTTTAAAACGCATTCTGCACTGCTATTGAATTGTATTTGGAGTGTTGGTGGCATAGTGGGCTAAAGCACTGAACTGGTAATCAGAAGGTTGTAGGTTCGATCCCCACAGCCACCATCATTGTGTCCTTGAGCAAGGCACTTAACTCCAGGTTGCTCCGGGGGGATTGTCCCTGTAATAAGGGCTCTGTAATCACTTTGGATAAAAGCGTCTGCCAAATACATAAATGTAAAATGTAAATGTAATTTATCTATTTGTGTTTAAATGATCTTAAGCACTATTTTATAATGTACAATACTTGAATCATAATCTACTAGTGCTGGTAAATCAGACTGCTTGGTTTGAATGGAAACAACTAATAAATAAAAAAACAAATGTGTGAAACAGTTTCTATTGGGTCATTAAGGCAGCCACATGTATTGGGCCAAAAAAAAAACACTAAACCAGTTATGATAGCTTTTTCCTGCACAGATTTGTTCCATCTATTTTGCAATACCTTGCAATTCTTCCCAAAAATGATACTCACACATTAAATAGCTGAAGCCAATGAGACAGCATTACTCTGCCTCACTTAAAGACCATGTTCCGTTTATTTTGTACAGTAAGTGATTTTTACACATCTGCCACCTATTTAACTCTTCACTTAATATAGTTCAGCGTTTATACAAATCTGCAACTTTTGTCTTTCTGAGTGGATGCTAACACAGTTTGGATTTTTTTGATTATAAATGCATTTTGACTGTTTTTGACTTGATTGGATTATAAAGATTTTGATATGCTTTTTAAGTACCCTTGTTATGCTATTTAACCATTTTCTCTTTTTGACATTGAAATTTGTTTTGTAATTTGCATGTAAATCCTTCATTCTGTGCTCCTTTTGTTTATCGGAAACAGTCATTAATTTGAAAATGGGCAGTTTACTTACTGTTATAATTTGTTTACAAATCCAGCGGATGAACTTTTGAAACACAGGTTTAATCAAATTTTGCTAATATTATGCTCTGTTTAAATCTGTAGTCAAATTGTAAAATACACACCAAAGTGCAATGCACATAATTATTATTTTTTTGTGCTAAATACCATAATGCACCCACTTACACACTCTCTCTCTCCCCCCTGCCTCCCTCCCTCTCTCTCTCCTTTCTTACTAGTGTTTTTCCTAAGTTAAAAGTGCATTGAGTCACTCTCTCCAGGTTCCTGTGGAAGAGGAAAGCAGTTTAATTGCTACAACATGATTTATTTGACAGAGCCTGAGGCAGTTACAATGTCCCACCCACCTCATGCAGCACTGCTGAAATGCCATCTCCAACAACCTGTGTGAAAACCGCAAAATAGCAGAGGAGAAAAACTGAAAGAACGGTGAATAGTGACAGTGAATGATGGAAAAAAATGCTCCCTTTTTATCAAATAACAAAAAGAATTGCTTATTTTAACAAAGGTCTAGCTGTATTGCATAAACAGCTTATATTTTGTAGCCATAAAGGAAACATTTGGTTAACTTAGTACAACTTTGAATTTATAGTTTTGCTTTGCTTTTTTTTTTTTTCATTACTTTGCTTTGGGTTTTGTGTTGTGTTGTTTTTTGCCTATATACTGTACATGCATGTCACATATATTAATATTAATAGTTTGACAATGTACAGCTTTTTTAATAATGCCAAATAAGGTTTTGAATTTAAAATAAAAATATCCTTCCATAAAATATTTTGAACTACTCATGGCTTGCCTGTAGATCCATTAAACACGTTAACAGATGCCGCCTGTCGAGGCACTCTACAATTGCATGTCCTTCTAAACATAGGGGGTGGGACTAGAAATTTTAAGCCTGGAGTATGACAGACTCAAATAACTGATTCTTGAATACAGAGACAAAACAGGCTGAAAATAAAAGTTTACGCTCACTTAGCACTTTATTAGGAACACTATGTTCCTAAGAAAGTACCCGACGTGGTCTTCTGCTGTTAAAGCTCATCCGCCTCAAGGTTCGACATGTTGTGTATTCTGAGATGCTATTCTTCGCACCAAAATTATATGGAGCAGTTATCGGAGTAATTGTAATCTTTCTGTCAGCTCGAACCAGTCTGGCGATTCTCCATTGACCTCTCTCATCAACAAGGTGTTTCCCTCTGTTGAACTGCCGCTGACTGGATGTTTTTGTTTTTGGAACCATTCAGAGTAAACACAGAGACTGTTGAGCATGAAAATCCCAGAAGATTAGCAGTTACAGAAATACTCAGACCGGCCCATCTGGCACCAACAATCATGTCATGGTCGAAATCGTTGAGATCAATTATTTTACCGATTCTGATGGTTGACATGAACATTAACCCTCTGGGGTCGACGGAATCCTGCAGGATTTTTTCGTCATTACAGCGGAAACAACATAATGTTCTCCGTCATTTTGGGGCATACAGATAAGTTTAAGACATCATTAGAGACTATAAAGGGTCTACTTTTATTTGTGTACACTCACAATAACAAATCCTTGTGCTTTTGTAAAATAAAGAAAATAAAAAGGGTGAGCTGTAAGCAGTCTCTGTGTTCCCGAGTATATATCTGAAACACGTCACAAAAAATGAACTGAAACTCTGTGAATACTTATCACACAAACATGAAACATATGTCTAAAGAAAGCTTCAAATGTCTACATTTAAATAAAAGAATTCAATTTTAAAACAAATATTCTTCTGCAATGTAATCGGTATGAAACAAAGCTATGTACAATTTCCTCTGGCTCAGCTAATTATCCATAATGTGATCACACCCATGGTCAGAGGGAGCTATTCATGCGGTAATGTGCTGAGACGATCAATGCAAATGGTAAACGCCCCCCACTGTGCCTTAAAAACGAAGTTCATTCACTTTTCAGCGTATTTGGAAGATAGCACGATACACAGCCGAGGAAACTCCTGGATAGTGACGAAGAGTTACAATTTTCCTCAGAAGAAGAGCGGGACTCCGATGAACGTTTGTATTTTGAAGAGAGACTTGATCCAGCCGAGGATACAATTTCGGATGAGTAAGTAATTTATTTTTACTTACAAATGAGTTGACATGCTATTTTATATAAACATGTACATATTTTACTAGTGGGACTGTTTCAAGACTTGCCAGCCAGGATTCAGAGTGAATATTGAAATTTGAAATATGTCCTAATATGCAAGTTTTAGTTACATTTAAATGCTGTTTTGGCTAAATCAAACAATTAAATTGTATGCTGTATGATATAAATATGATATTTAATATGATATAAAAATAATATTAATGTTTAGATTATATTTTAACTAGTGTTTATGCTGCCTCATTATCATCAACAAAGCTTGTGCTTGCAAATATGTGTTCAGGTTAAATTAGTAAAATGCACTTTAAATATGCCCATATTAGAAAATCATGTGACACCGAAGACTGCAATAATGATGCTGAAAATTCAGCTTTGATCACAAATTGCATTTTAAAATATATTTAAATAGAAAACGGTTCTTTTAAATTATAAAAATTTCACAATATCACTGTTTTTACAACATTTTGGATTAAATAAATGCAGTCTTGGTGAACAGAAGAGACTTCTTTCAAACGGTAGTGTAGGTCTAAAATTAAGTAAAGTTTTTATGTTAAGAAAATGTATAGTCAGATTATTTCTTTTAACTTAAAACTTGATTTTGATCATGAATTCATTCACATTCATTCTCTTTCTGTCACATTCCTCATTGAGGCCCAGGGGAGGGGTCTTTGTCTCCTCAGGTGTGAATTACAATCAATATTCATGGTAGTTCACACCTCCTCGCATTTGACCTTTCTAACACTAAAAGTGTCTTACAAAAGTTAAATTACTATATTGTTTTGTATGAATGTGTGATAAGGATGGTTTTCACATCATTTTGTAGCAAAAATTATAGGCTACAAGATCCAGTTCTCAAAAGGCTTGTGGGCAAATGTTTAGTATGTGTTATATGGCCTTATTTTAATGACTTAAAATTTTTTTTTTCAAAAACCATGCATAAACATTATTTTCTCAAAAATAAAAACATGTACACACATGTTGCTTACATATTATTGTAGACCAGTTTGTGCTGAATACAGTGTTATCAGACTTTAGCTGTTAATGTGTTTTTAAGCAACTGAAAAAAGCACGAATGTAAGGCATGTCAAAACTTCTCCAGGGCCCAAAACACCCTCAGACCCCAGAGGGTTAACTGAATCTCCTGATCTGTATCTGCATGATTTTATGCATTGCACTGCTTCCACATGATTGGCTGATTAGAAAATCACATGAACAATTAAGTGTACAGCTGTTCATAATAAACTTCTCAGTGAGTGTATGTATCAAGTAATTAATTTGATAAATAAATTGTTCTGAACTATTCACCGATGTTTGGCTGCTTCTTTAATTTTCTAACACAAAATGTGTGATTGCCCCTCCTACTTAATGTGGGTGAAGGCTGACTTTGATATTGACTGATTTTAAAATATTTTCTTAAATACTGGAGAGTGTTTTGTCTACTTGGACAGTCGTTTGACTCAGTTACTAAACCAACATGGTTGTCTTGGTGAAATACTGTTTTTAGTCCCATCTGACAAGTCTCCCCTTTCAGGTGGGTTGAATAAGAAATTATTTATCTTTCTACGTTGGCTGCAGACAATGGTCATGATCAATACACCTCTTCATCTGTCTGGCTGGGACTCTTCACTGTGAATTGAAATCTCTCTCCCTCTCCCTCTCTATCTCTTTCTTCCTGGTTCATCTACGACATTTCCTTCTCACCTGACACACTGTAACTGATCAATTCAGCTGCATCCCTGTCAGTTATGTCCACATGCATTTATGCCTACAACCATCAACAAAGCCATAGCAATGGTCTGACATGAAGACTTCATATAAACACATTGGAAGTTGACTGTCTGAGGTTTGTATATATCCTCCATATAATTCCATTCCAGCCAAGCAAAGGTACATGGAATCCTGACAAATTATGTCACAAACATTGTTGCTTCAATAAGATGAACCCAGAATCCTGTGATTGCTGGAGATGACAGTTATAGACTTATTGCCTGGATGGTATCTTCACACTAGATGCATTTTCTCTAGCACCATACTGCAATTTCAAATACAATATTAACTCTTGTACAAGCAGAGGTTACTATATGAGCAGTCCTGATGGGTCATATACTGTATGTATATATATATATATATATATTAGTAAATATATTAATTGTATTTACATCAGCATACTTTAAATACTACAAATACTACCATCATTTAGAAAATATTTTAAAATGTTAATAATACATAATTATTTTTTCACATTACACTATTGCATCAAATCTTAAGGGTCCTTATTTTTCACTTGTATATATGACTTGTAGCTATTCTTGACAGGCTTTCCTGAGATTTACCCACTCAAACCAACACAACAGCAATGGAATAATATATGGAAATTTGATAGACTTTCTTGAACAATTAATTTAAGCAGGACACACAAAATAAGTGCATAAACCCAAGAGAGCTGGGTCATTCATGAGATTTACTCTAAGCAGGGGGATTTCAAATATTGACTTTGTGTCCAATACACAGAAATTAGCTGGCTGCAATGTGTCCTCACTCTTTGTGAGAGAGAGTCTGCATACTGACTGGTAGTAACACTTTAGCCATGCCATTTTCCTCTGCATGGTTTCTTCACCACTTTGTCGATTTATTTATTCCATTTATTCAGTCTATTCTAGTCCAGGAGCCCTAAATTACCTGCACTGAAAGAGATTCTCCTTTTGTAGGAATCTGAATTACTGGGCAATTTATATAAAAAAAAAAAAAAGAAAAACTCACTTTGACATACAGTAATGGAAAATATCTGTTGATATTTATATCTTGGTAAATTGTCAATGAAATCCATTTGGGATCAATATTGCAACAAAATGTCATGCTGCTTTCTGGGGTGATGCTTGCCCAAAGGATTTGGGCAAGCAAGCCAAAGTGTCCAGTTTCAAAACATTTTAGGGCTGATGTTTTTTAGCTAAATAATAACTAAGATCCCAGTAGTAGCCTATGCTTTTGTGTAGCAAAATGTGAACACTGGCGTGTTTGTCTGACACTCTGCTCCGGCTTCTTTTAAATATTTTTAGATGCTTTAGTTTAGTGGCCTTTTGAAGGAGCGACCTAAGGAAATAGGGTTTTATGCTTCTCTTTCATGGATAATCTTATGGACTATTTACTTTTTTAGTTTGTTTAAAATCTACGCTACACCTTCACCAGGCCAACTTGAGCCCTTCTCAAAATGCTTGATCTCCACGTCATCTTCTTGTTTGACTGGATTACCTCAAAGTAAATAAGCACTGCTATTCTCACTGATGGTCTTTGTAGGAACTGTTACATGTAGTCTTGAATGGGATGCTTGATTGCCTGTCCATCGTCCATGTCCAGTGGTGCTGGAGCACATGGAATTTGAATTTGGGTTGTGTTGGTGGATCATTGAAGATGTGATTTCCCTGACAACCACCACATGCCATATGGGGCCTGACGTATAAACATTGCGTAAAATTGGCATTGAAATGTGTGTACACAATTTTCTACACATATATTGGGATTTATAAAAAATAAACTTGCTGTAAATATGTACATACCATCCAATCTTGACTGTGAGTATGCACTCTTTTACTTGTGTGTGTGAATTGTCGTCTCCAGCAGGAAAAATAATGAACTGAACAGACAAGCACTTAAAAGAGAAGTAATCATTATCAAGCCAATTGTAGACTATATTATTTTTATGTAACAAATTGAAAAGGCATTCAAATATAAGCTGTAACAGGCAGTGGAGGACAAGCTAGAACCGCTAATGGTAACAGGGAAATATTGGTTTGGGATGCGCTGCATTTGGAGAGCTTTCCTGTGTCATCATAGAGAGGGAACATACAGTAACTAAAAATGACAGCAAAGATTTCTTAGTTTAAGATATTTTCTTTTCTATTACAATCATGTACTGAGATAAGTACAGCATTTGAATAAAGATTATCTGTAATGCGAATCGCACTTGATTCTGACTGACGTGAAATGGCTTGGTAAAACGGACAATAGCTATAAGCACTGTTGGCCATATTCAGTAGTTGAATGGACCATTGGAGAGATGTCTCTCAAACTGCCTTGTATTTTGCAACTCTACTCCAATCTAAATACATTTAACATTTTAGATACATTTCAATCTTCAGACACTTGCACAGCACTGAATCTGCATTTCTGATGGTCACTAATGATATTTTTCTCTCCATGGATTCAGGTTCACCAGTTGTCTTAGTTTTATTAGACCTCAGAGCCACATTCTACACTATCAACCATAATATTATTCTCACTTGTCTTGAGTGTATGGTTGGCATCCAGGGTATGGTCCTCCTGTGGTTTGCCTCAAAACAAAGGACGTTTTCTGTCTATTTAGGGAATTTTTCTTCTACTTTGTCTCAATTATCATGTGTCCCTTGTGTCCACAAGGGTCGATTTTAGGACCCTTACTATTTTCCCTGAATATGCTTCCTCTTAGCTCTATTTTAAAGAAGTGCCGCATATCTTATTATTGTTATGCTGATGATTCTCAATTTTATTTACCAGTGGTCGTTGACAAGAAGTGTTCATTTGATAACACCCTAAATTGCTTCAAAGATATTAAACATCGGCTGGCAATCAATTATTTACAATTAAATGACAGCAAAACCAAAGATTTTAGGTTCCTCCATGTCCTCCTTACCAGGCCTGGTTGGCCAGTTAAGTCCTCTGTTGTCAAATGTACAAGATAATGTAAATAGTCTAGGAGTGATTTTTAACTTGACACAGTGACCTAAAAAAATTATGTTTATGACGCAACGCACCCGAGACGCTACACAAGCATGTCTTACGCTGGTTGAAATTGATGGGTCCTTAAGCAAGCCCTCATAATAAATCTCGACCCCAAATTCACTTGTGAAATGGATTGTTGTGAACTGTATGCCAATGATTGGCTTATGTTCAAGAATATAGTAGTAAACAATACATTGTATTCTAAAGCTGTTTATTGTACTGTCTTATCAATAATTAACTCTTCAGCCACAAGAATGTAATGCATTTTAATTATCTGAAAATATATATATATATATATATATATATATATATATATATATATATATATATATATATATATATACATATACATATATATATATATATATATATATATATATTCAGATAATTAAAATGCATTACATTCTTATAATATAATTTATTTATATTTAAAGATAACTATGTATAATTATTTCATCCTTATATATTGATTTATTGTTATATGAGGGGCTTTCTCAGCAAATATTTGTATATGCGATTAAAGTGATTAATCGCGATTAAAAAATGGTAATCGATTGAAAGCCCTAATATATATATATATATATATATATATATATATATATATATTCAGAAAGCTTCAGAAGCTGACAGCATCTTTGCTTGGGAGTGACAACAGGGGATTGCACATGCTCCATCTCTCTCTCTCTCTCTCTCTCTCATTTCCGGTGCACGTTGGGTGCGTGTGGAGATTCGTAAGGGGAGAAGGGTGACTGTTATTTACTTTATTTATTTATTTTTTTTCATCTTTAAGATTTGGGGTATAACAGTTGGTTAGGTCAAATTGAGTAAAGTTTTTTGGACGGTGTTAGGATGGCGTCGTTCCCGAACGGGGGAGAGCCACCGCCACCTGTGTCTCTGCGTAATGGAATCAGGTGTGTTCCCACGCCAGGTGTGGAGGTGGAAGATGTGCTAGTTGCGGTCGGAGAGCAGATCGGCTTTGAGAACATTTCTTCGGCTTCGAGGATGAACAAGGCCGTTGTGATTTTTGTAAAGGAGGAAGAGGTAGCTAATCATCTCATTATCAATGGAATCGTGGTAAGTGGTGATTTTATTAATGTTTCACCGCGGGTTACCCCGACGACACGCATAACTATCTCGAACGTGCCCCCCATTCATTCAAAATGATGAGATTGAGCGGGGATTAGTTCGTTATGGAAAGTTTGCTAGCGCAATTAAAATGGTTCCACTTCGCTGTAAAAATGCAGCATTAAAGCATGTTATGTCGTTTAGGAGGCAGGCGTTCATGTTTTTGAATGAGCCGGAATTGGATATTTCTTTTAGAGTGTGGCATGAAGGAAGGGCGTACATGGTGTATGCAAACTCTGGAAGTATGAAGTGTTTTGAGTGTGGAGATGTGGGCCATAAAAGGATGGCGTGTCCACATAAAGCTCAGAACAGTGAGGAGACTGCAGGCCCTAGTGATGCTCTTGATGTAGCAAATAGATCTGAGACCGCAAAACAGTCCCATGCTGGAGAGACGAGTGACGGTCAAGCTCAAAGTGCTAAACAAACTGATGTTGTTGATGGTGGTGGTGGTGATGATGATGATGATGATGGCAATGAGTCTAGTGAGAAAGGTGACAAATCTGGTTTGTCTGAACAAAATAAAAAGGCTGAAGTTAATTGAACTGTGGATAATGAAGTGGCAGGGACATCTGGATGTGTTGTAATGTATGAGGATAATGATATAAGGGATGACGATTCAAACTCTGATATTTCTGAGATAGGTTCACAGGTTTTGGATGATACATACACATTGCAGGAGATTAATAACTTTTTGGATGCAACATTTGGAAAAGTAGTGGAAGTTACCGAATTTGTTCCAGACACGGATAAATTCATTGGGTCAGTGTTGATGCTACTGAAAACCGTCAGTTACGAAGCCTTAGAAAAAAAAAAGAGATATCGTCTGAAGAAAATGATAACAAGGTTAAGGAAGGATAAAATGCATGCTTTGAAAAAAGTAAAATGAAGAAGTTGCACATGGTGATTTCTAAACTTTGTGCATCATATTTGTACCTGTCCTGTATCTTTTATTTCTTTTTTCTTATGGGGCTTTTAAGGGTGGGCTTCTTGAATATAAATGGAGGTAGAGATAGGACAATGGTTTCAGGTTTTCTTCAAATTAATCGGGTTGATGTAGCTTTTTTACAAGAAACCCATACTGATACTGACAATGAAAATGAATGGAGCATGTGGTGGGAAGGGAAGCTCACTTTAAGTCATGGGACAAATAACAGCGCAGGGGTAGCCATTTTATTTTCGAAAAATGTCAATGTTAATATTTTATCTGTAGATGAGGTCATAAAAGGTAGACTGTTGTTAAATAAGATTGAGGTTGGAGGAATGGTATTTGTGTTAATGTTTATGCCCCAAACAATGGGTCGGAGAGGATGGAATTTTTTATGAAAATGACGAGGTTAATTAAGACAATTGATAGTAATGTGTGTATTGTTGTGGGAGGAGATTTTAATTGCACCACAGACTTTACAATTGATAGAAATGGTGAAGAGCTACATTTTCAATCAAGTATGATGTTGACAAAAGTATTAAATGAATTTGAATTAATAGATGTGTGGAGAATGATTAATAAAAGAGCTAGACAATATACTTGGATTAAAGTAAATGATAATAGAGTCAGTGGTGCAAGATTAGATAGATTTTATTTGGGTAAAGTATGGAATAATCGGGTGATGAATGCTTCTATTTTACCTAATGGGTTTTCAGACCATCACATGGTTATTTTTCATTTGAATTTAAAAAATATGTCAAAACCTATTTATTACTGGTATTTTAATGTTAAATTGCTACAAGACATACATTTTTGTGATTCATTTAATTTTTTTTGGAAGAACTGGAAAATGAAGAAAGATTTGTTTGAGAATCTCAGTCAGTGGTGGGATGTAGGTAAAGTTAATATAAGGATTTTGTATCAGAATTATTCATCTCATATTGGATCGGTGGTGAAGGAAACTGTGAAAAGACTACATAGGGAAATTGAACTTTTAGAGCTGGACATTTTTAATAAAAATGAACTTGTGCATGATGATGCTCTTCGAAGGAAAAATAAAGAACTTGGGACTTTTTTACAAGAACAAGTAAAGACAGCATTAATAAGGGCAAGATTTTGCTCTATTAAAGACATGGACACCCCTAGCGCATATTTTTTCAATCTTGAAAAGAAGAGTACAATGTAGAAGCAAATGCTTCATCTTCGTCGTCATGATGGTTCTATAACAACTGATCCTGTGGAAATAAGGAAGATGTCTGTGGTTTTCTATTCCCAACTATATGCTTCTGAAAAATGTATCTGTGAAAGCGCTGAGGATTTACTTGGTGATCTACCGAAGATTGAGTGTGAACAGAAAAAGACTTTGGATGAAAACATTACTTTTCAAGAACTTACAGAGGGAATGCAGCAGTTGTCCACAGGTAGATCCCCAGGAATTGATGGATTGTCTACTGAATTCTACCAACGTTTTTTGGGGTATTTTAGGAGAAGACTTTTACGAGGTACTGTCTGAATGTTGTCAAAGTAAAATACTTCCCATAAGTTGTAGTCAGGCAGTATTATCATTACTTCCAAAAAAAGGAGATCTGGGACTTTTAAAAAATTGGAGACCAGTGTCATTGTTGTGTGTTGACTATAAAATATTCTCAAAATGTTTGGCTAATAGATTAAAGTGTTATCTGGGGATCAGACATACTGCATTCCTGAAAGATCTATAATGGACAATATTTCCTTTTTACATGATGTTATTGAAATAAGTCAGGTAAATAATTATGAAATTGGGGTTCTTTCTCTAGATCAGGAGAAAGCTTTTGATAGAGTTGACCATGGGTATCTCTATAATGTTTTACAGCATTTTGGCTTTGGTGATAAATTTATTTCATATATTCAGTTGTTGTATTCCAATGCATTTGTTAAAGTTTTTTGGACGGTGTTAGGATGGCGTCGTTCCCGAACGGGGGAGAGCCACCGCCACCGAAAAAAACAGGTATTTGTTCCAATACCTGTTTCTAGAGGAATTAGGCAAGGCTGTCCACTTTCAGGACAGTTATATATATATAGCCTTGTCATTGAACCTCTCTTGTGTAGGTTAATGAGAAATCTCAATGGGGTCTTAATTCCAAATAGAGACATAAGTTCTATGGTGTCCATATTATCTTATGCTGATGACGTTACTGTTTTTATTACAGGCCAGGATGATGTTACAGCTTTAACTAAGAGCATTGAGCAATATGAGAAGGCATCCTCAGCTAGATTAAACTCGGGAAAAAGTGAGTTTCCTTATTGGACAGTGGATGGGGAAAAGACCTCCGCAGCTTCCTGGTGGTGTGAAATGGGGTAGGGAAGGGCTGAAAGTTTTAGGTGTATATTTAGGGAATAATCAATTTCAGATGAAGAATTGGGAGGGAATGCTGGAGAAAGTGATTGCCCGATTGTCTAAATGGAAATGGCTATTACCGCAGTTGTCGTATAGAGGGCGAGTTTTGGTTATTAATAACCTAACTGCCTCTACACTGTGGCACAGGTTTATTGTCATGGAGCCACCTGATGAACTGATCTGCCGTATACAAAGAGCATTGGTGGACTTCTTCTGGAGTGGGCAGCACTGGATCCGGGCAGCAGCGTTGTATTTACCTGCCCAGGAAGGTGGCCAGGGGTTGGTGGACGTGAGGAGTCATATCAGTGCTTTTAGGATACAAGCTGCACAGAGACTCCTATATCATAGGGACTTGACTTGGGCCCAAACTGCTTGTGCTTTGCTACAGAGAGCAGGAGGACTGGGTTTGGATAAACATTTATTCCTAATAAAACTGGAGGAGTTGAGCTTGTCTGAGCTTACACCGTTTTACAAATCTATGTTGAAGGTCTGGAGAACTGTTTTTAAAGTAGAGCGGGACATTGATCCTCAAGGACACTGGGTTACTGAAGAACCTTTGCTTTTTAATCCAATGATCCAGACAAGGATGTTATCTTCTGTGAGTATACGAACATGCTTACTAAAGAATAATATTGTAAAATTGGGACACCTCTTGGACAATAATGGATGGAGATCAGCAGAGACTCTCAAAGAGGTGACAGGATTACGGTCACTAAGACTTACAGCAAAACTGATGGAGGAAATTTTTAATGTAATACCAAGCAGTTACAGAGAGATCATCGCAAGGAAGGAAACCGAAGAGAAAGGATTCCCGAAGTAAAAAATAGCTCCTGCAAGTAAGGAAGATTTGGAAGGCCTGGACGCCTGTTCAATTTTGTCTTTTGAGGTTCCTCAAAAGAACTCTTCGAGTCTACATCAAAGAAGGCCATTTATCACATCACCGTGAAGGTTATACACCAGGAATCACTCAGAAGAGTAAAAGCCTCTGGGTGGCCAGAACTGTTGACACCAGAGTTCCTCGTGAGGGACAGATGGAGAGCACTGTATAAACCTCCAGTGGAGAAGTGAACAGCTGATCTACAATGGAGGATTATTCACAGGGCAATAGCTACAGACAGACATGTGGCACACTTGGATCCAGCAGTGGGTGGGGAATGTAGGTTTTGTGGAGAAGAGGAAGATTTGGAACATTTGTTTTTAAGATGTGAAAGACTACAGAATCTTTTTAATCTTCTTAAGGAATGGTTCAAGAAATTTAACGAGGATTTTTCGGATAAAGTGTTCATTGGAGGGTTAAAGTATGGATTTTTGATGAGGAAAAAAAATGGTTTATTTTTCAAAATTGGCAGTGTGGAAGACTAGGAAGAAAAAAGGCTTACAATTTGCATCCACGGATCCTGAAGTTATGTTTAGGAAATTAGTGGAAGGAAGGCTTAAAGTGGAGAATGCATATTATAATATTGTAAATGATGTCAGGAGTTTTATTGAAATATGGTGTGTTAATAATGTTTTATGCACTATTTATGAGGATGTGATGGTTCTGAATTTAAATTTTTTTTTTTTAATTTTTATGCTCTAATTTTATTTTAGAATAAGTATATGTATGTATTTTTGAAATGTAAAAATTTAAGAATTTTGAACCTCTCTTCCTCTCTCTCTCTCTCTCTCTCTCTCTCTCTCTCTCTCTCTCTCTCTCTCTCACACACACACACGCACACACATACATACATACTGTTGATCCAATAACTTGTTAGAAACAGCATAAGCCGTGATACTATTTCTGAATTTACATTTTTGAATTACTAATGGAGGCATGGACACATCATTTGTTTTGAACAAGCAATGGCATATTCTGACCATCGTGTAAGAAAGTAGTTCCATGCACAAATACAGTGTGCATTTGAGAAGTGAGAAGGGAGACAGTATCGTGGAAAATACACACAGGAGGCAACTATGGTAGCCGAGACCTGTGGAACACTTACCCCAGTACAGGGCCTGTTAGCATACGTACCGGGTCTGACTATGGATTCCTCCGCTGAATTCATGAATAAGAGGGCTAGGGGGAAGAGCATCCAGGGTTCACAAGTCGGGAACACGCATGGGAGAAAGAGCGCACAGCTTCACCTACCTTGGAGGGGTAGTGCACAAGCTGTGCACAAGCGATACACCCAGCCAGCTGTCCGTGTAATGAAACTTGCCTGCTAATACCTGAAAGAACATGGGATGAGACCAGCTCAACCCGGAGATTGCAGATTCTCGTGAAGGTATCGGGTGTTGCCCAGCCCGCTGCCCAACAGATGTCTGCTAGAGAGGTGCCATTGGGGCTCCTCCCGGGGCAGCGCTTGCAGGTTCACTACCTGATCCCTGAAAGGGGTCGTGGGAACCTTGGGCACATAGCCCGGTCGGGGTCTCATGATCACGTGCGTATCTGCCAGACCAAACTCCAGGCAAGAGTCGCTGACAGAGAACGCTTCCAGGTCCCCCACCCTCTTGATGGAGGTGAGTGCAATCAGTAGGGCCCTCTTTAAGGCAAGGGCTTTCAACTTGACTGACTCTAGCGGCTCAAATGGGGCTCTCCAAAGGCCCAAGAGGACCACGGAGAGATCCCATGAGGGGAAGAGACATGGCCTCGGAGGATTCATCCTCCGGGCACCTCTAAGGAACCTGAAGATCAGGTCGTGTTTCCCTAGGGACTTACCATCCACTGCATCGTGGTGTGCGGATATAGTGGCTATGTATACCTTCAAGGGGGACAGCCACCCCTCCAGACTCTCCTGCATGAAGGAAAGCACTGACCTGACTGCGCAACTCTGGGGGTCTTCGCCACGGGAAAAACACCACCTAGCCAAGATATGCCACTTAAGGGAGTAGAGGTGCCTTGTAGTATAGATTTCCATTCGGCAATTCTCATTGGCCTTTTCTCAAAGAATGGGATGTGTTCCCCAAGTGTCACTACATCAACACAACGTCTCATTTCCTCCATCAGGGAATGGAGGTTATGACAGTAACCATGACGTTTTGCGCAAGTCTGCCGGCATTTTAAATAGATCTAAATAAATATTGAAACCACTTTTTTTTCCACAAATAACCATTAGATGTTGCCATCAACATGTGAAACTTACATAGCATAAACAAAGTGAAACAGGAGCCATCAAACGGTGTGTATTATATTTGATATATACTTAATATATTTATTTTATTAAGTCCAAGTAAAAGACCAATTGCTTTAATTTTACAAGATGTTCCTCTTATGTTTAGAGTTATGTGAAAGACATGGCAGAGGAAGGAGAGAATACAATTTAGGTATGAATGTAGACTAATACATTCAATATATCCTAAAATATAGAGGCAGTGCATCTCCAGTCTGATATTTTCAGCAAAAGTCCCTTTAAAGCATGTTTTCCCACATGTGCAAATTGAAGGAGATGGCAAGAACAAGAAATATGTGAGAGAATAATGAATAGTGCTATTTCTGGGAGAGAAAAATAGAATGCCACAAATGCATTTTCTTGTGTTAGGGAAGATAGCCAATGACACAGACCAGACTGTTATATGACTTGCTACGCGTAAGATTTTTCTGTGTTGCATACCTTTTAACATTACGTTAATGCATTGAAAACAATGCAAAGTCAAGTCAAGTTTATTTGTATAGCGCCTTTAACAACACACATTGTTTCAAAGCAGCTTTACAGAAGATCAGAAAAGAAATGTGTTAAAGCCTTCAAGAGTGCATTTGAAGGAATTTTGCTATGCTGTTGAAACATAAGAACAAAGAACAAAATAAAAGACGGATGGGATAATTGATAGTGAATACTAATAAAATATTAAATATTGAATAAACAAAATTGGATGTAATGATTCTTTAGCTTTTCCTAAAAGCTGTTTACATTAGCCAGAGTATATCCACCCCCTGAACTTATGCTTAGTTCAGTAGATTAAATGCTCTAGAAAGTATTAATTAAAATGAATGATCATCTCACTAGTGATCATCTGTAACTTCTGCACTTCAACTGATACAATTAAGATTTATTACCACCTACAGAAGTTAATAGGAATTAAATACATAAAGTGTGTGAGCAGTGTTGTATAAAGTATCCAAATGTCATACTTGTAAAAGTCAAGAAACCTTTATGTAAAAATACTTAAGTAAACATTTAAAAGTAACTGATATTAAATGTATGCTACTTAAAGGCATAGTTCAACCAAAAATGAAAATTCTCCCAACATTTACTCACCCTCTTGGCATCCCAGATGTGTATGACTTTCTTTCTTCTGCTGAACACAACCAAATATTTTTAAGGAGAATATTTCAGCTGTGTAGGTCCTCAAAATGCAACTGAATGGGAACTAAAATGCACATGAATGCAGCATAAAAATAATCCATGAGATTCCAGTGGTTAAATCTATATCTTCAGAAGTGATATGATAAGTGCGGGTGAGAAACTGATCAATATTTAAGTCAGTTTTTACCATAAATTTTACTCCTTGCCCAGTAGGTGACAATATGCATGAAGAATGTGAATCACCATAAAAAAAAAAAAAAAAGAATGTAAATGTGGAGATTGATAGTAAAAAAGGACTTAAAAATTGATCTGTTTCTCACCCACACTTATGATATCAAATCAAATTGCTAAACTCATTTTTCAGTCTTTTTTTTTTTTTTAAACAATTTGAACAATTCAAAAGAATCAAATTCAAATTATTAGTTTACCGAGCCAGAGATATGCAGATATCAGAGATAATTTTTTCACTGTTCAGTCTCAAAAGCAAAAAAGGGTCTGGAGAGATGTATTGGAGTAAAAGTATTATTTTCCTTTTCAAAATGTAGTAAAGTAAAAGTAAAGAATTAGACGTTCTTTTTAAACCTCCAGTTGGATGTTAATGCCCCCAGATAAAACTGTCTAGAATATTATTCAAAATCCATAAGACATCTATATGGTAATCCAAACTAGGCCTAAATATATAAACATCAAGCTTGTAAGAATGTATTATGATTTCGGTGCAATTTTAGATTTGAACATCTTTTCTAAGCTACAGTACATCAATTTAACCAATGAAACCTACAAATGTTGCTTTACATCTGTGTGTATAGAATGCTGGTGGGTACACATGAGGGCGGTTGAATAATAGCCCTTTGGACAGGATATTATATTTTACAGGAAATGAAAAACTCAGAACACAAAGATGAAAAATGTACCTACAAAGATTACATTTTAACCATCATATTTGTAATAGAATGTCCACGTATGTTTCTAGCAATAAGAAGGACCCTTGTTCCCCATGTAAACAGTTTTCACAGGCATGCATGGCTGATTATTGGGCACATCTCTTACTAATGCCATGCGGTAATGGAATATTGTGTATCTTTACGAAGTCCCTTTTAAGTTTGATACCATTTTACAGGTAGAAATTGGGCTTTGACAGCAATGAAATATATGGGGAATAGGCTGGCTCTGTTGCTCCTCATTATTGCCAGAGCCTGGCTGCACTAGCCCAAGCACATGCCTGTTGCTCATTTCTACAGTGAACGCCATCGCTCCACTCTCCTTTATTAACATGAAAGCTTTTCTGGCAGATCTCGCACTCTGAAGAGCTCCTGCGCAAAAGCATACATTTGTTGTTTTAGTGACTGGGTATTTCAAACACCTCGGGAAGTTAGAGACATCATCACTAGTAATTAACTGCTCAGGCTGTGCATTTGATTTAGATATGCAGCAAATCAGTGGCAATAATCTGCACGCGCACAATAGATAAAAGCCAGGAAAAATGCGCACACTCGTTTTAAAAACCTTACACGCATGAAATCTCCTGCAAATGCAATACAAGCTCTCGTGTGCGAAGAAACCTCTGCTGTGCCAGCAAAATCTTTCTTCAAATTTTGCTTGCCAGAACACCTTTTAATTTTGACAGTCATGGGGTGGCTCTTGCTGTTTTGTCTGTAACCTCAAATTTCATTGGTTAATCTCTTTTCCAGGAAGTTAGTTGTGATTTGCTGCCTTTTATTTTGAAGAACCATAACAAACTCACCTATTATGAAGAACTATTTGTGCATGTTAGAGGAGCTGAACAGGCAGTGCTAGCATGAGCATGCGCTCTGATTGGTCCACAGATTGGGAAGGAGTATGAAACATCCATACATATTTTAAACTTCAGACTCATTACCCATTGTACACCACAAGTGTAATTTGTTATCCAGTACAGTAGGTGACGATAATGCTCCTAAAGAGTTAATCGCTATTAAACAAGAAGAAAAACTCACCCATTCTTCGTGAGAGACAAGGCTTCATCAGGGGACACTCTGCATGCCAGTCATTACTTTATTTGTTGTTTATTCTTCATATAATAACAGGGCTGATTTAATGTTATATAATGTATGCAATTTCTGTGCATCTTTGCCAGATACTTTAAAAACAGGAAGTTGACCAGCTAATTGTTGCACTCCTGTGATGTAACGAAACTTGTCGTTAAGACACTAACAGCTAATTATACAAATTTAGGACACTAAAGAGACCTTTGTATGGACTCTGATTTCAAGTTGCTATATGATTACAGTCTTTAATTTGCATAATGTATGTTACTATAGATAAAAAAGTAAATTAGTGTACATATAAATATGCATGCAATATAAACATTTTAGAGAAAAATATTGTTATCAGCCTATATATTGCCGTCTTGTCAATATGAGTGGTTGATCGTTTTATTATGCTTTCCATCCTTTGTACAAGGATTCCTACCTACACGTCACCCACAGCTATGCTTTTTGGACTTAACTGTGCCAAAATTTTAATAAATAGCTGTAGTTTACTAGACCAGGGGCATTTTAGTCTTCTTCACGGGATACTTTTTAGATGACTCTTTTTAGATCATTGCTGTCATACAAATGTAGATTGATGATTTAACTCTAAATGAGGGAACATAAATCTTTTATAATTTTTATTGTTTTATTTTACATTTTCCAAGACTCAAAGATTTAATTTCACACTACTTTAAATACTGATTTTAATCTTACAGTTCTCCCATGAAAATAACATGTAAATGATTTAACCATTTAATTCAAGGTCTATGGCCTTCTCATAGTATGACACGATGGTATAAAATGATGAAGTAATGCCAGAGCTTTTATTCATTCACTTTACCTGTGTAGTTGTAGATCTCTTTTGAGTATTTGTGAAAAATATTTGGCCCACTTACAGTCCCTCCCCCCAGCCTCTAAAATATATGTTGCCCCCATTAGGGAAAAACAATAAGGGTAAAGATCACTAGGTGATCAGTTATTACTTTGCAATATTTGTCGCTAGTTTCAATTATATGTTGTTCTGCAGTGCATTCTGAAGTGCCATCTTTTGGGGAAACTTCTCTGTGAGAGAGTACTTTTGAGAATTCCACTTGATCTGGATTACATGGAGTTTGTGTGTCGCCAGCAGCTGTATCTTTTGAACGGCTCTCACTGAACCTGCCCTTCTTCTGTAGAAACAACACAAGAAAGTTGTGGCTTTATACTACACAAAGCAATAAAACAATATTATTGTGGTCAATGATAATAATGAAATTCCAATGTGATACAGAAGTGCAATATTTAATTCAATGGCATGCCACTCAACATGATTTACATACCAATTTGAGATATTGAACTAGCGTCATTAGCTAGAGCACTGTGTAAAAGGGAAACAACATGCCAAGCAGGATCCTACAACTTGGCCTTACATGCATGGAAAGAGAAACCATTATAAGGCCCAACATAGAAAACTAAATGGCAAGTGCACAGCATGTACAGTATATGGTATAAAATAGTGAGACGTTAATAGAAAATATTGGCTTATTGAAATACACTATATGCCTAAGACAAACATGAGCCAATATACTACAATACATGTAACAAAGTTTTTTTTAGGATCAAAGGACATGATAAAGCAAATGACCATACAAAACAAATAACGTTAAACTAAAATGTTGAATAACCAGCAGCCTATGTTCTCTGCATGTACCTCCCCTGTTGATGAGCTGATTTGCCACTTGTTACTGTTGAGTCTTATTACTGGAGTAATACAAATTTTAAAAGATAAACTGTTCCATGTAGTTCCACCTAACATCACAGGAATGCAACAGCTAGCTAGTAATCTGTAGTAAACTTACTGTTTTTAAAGTGACTGGCAAAAATAAACATATATAGTATGAAATCAGCCCTGTTAAATTAATCATTTTTTTTTAGCAACAAATAAAGTAATAATGACTCACATGCAGAGGATCCCTTGATGAAGTCATGTCTCAAAAAGAACAGGTGAGTTTGCTATGGTTATTTAAAGGGAGCCAATCACAACTGATGTCTGGGAAAAGTGAATAACCAATGATATTTGAGGTAACAGACAAAACAGCAAGTGCCCACCCCACTACTGACAAAACTAAAAGGTGTTTGGTCAAGCAATGTTTGAAGAATGACTTTGCTTGCGCGGCAGAGGTTTCGTAAGTGCGCAAGAGCTTGTATTGCATGCGCAGGAGATTTTGCGCATGCAAGTTCTTCCTTTTTCATTTGTGGCTTTAATCTATCGCACGCACGGATTATTGGAATAGATTTGCTGCCATATTATAGGCTTCGTTTATGCTGATCAAGAATGTTGGTTAGGAAAGAGTTTCCTTGCATCTAGCAGGGCATCATGCACAAACAATAATAATTTGATTTCTTGCTCTACCAACAGTTTGATTTGTTCTGTTAATCTAGAGATAAATTAGTTCCTACTGTATATATATATATATATATATATAAACTCAGCAAAAAAAACAAAAAAAAAACATCCTCTCACTTTCAGCTGGTTTTATTTTCAGCAAACTTAACATGTGTAAATATTTGTATCAAATTAAAATGATTCAACAACAAAGACAAAAACTGAACAAGTTTCAAAGACATGTGACTAACAGAAATGGAATAATGTGAATAAAGGCAGGGTAAAAAGCAAAAGTAACAGTCAGTATCTGGTGTGACCACCAGCTGCAATAAGTACTGCAGTGCATCTCCTCCTCATGGACTGCACAAGATTTTCCAGTTCTTGTTGTGAGATGTTACCCCACTCTTCCACTAAGGCACTTGCAAGTTCCCAGACATTTCTGGGGGTAATGGCACAAGCCCTTACACTCTGATCCAACAGGTCCCAGACGTGCTCAATGGGATTGAGTGTTCTCTTCACTCGCCATGGCAGAACACTAATATTCCTGTCTTGCAGGAATTCACGCACAGAATGAGCAGTATGGCTGGTGGCATTGTCATGCTGGAGGGTCATGTCAGGATGAGCCTGCACGAAGGGTACCACATGAGGAAGGAGGATGTCATCCCTGTAACACACAGCATTGAGATTGCCTGCAATGACAACAAGATAAATCTGATGCTATGACACACCGCCCCAGACCATGACGGACCCTCCACCTCAAAATCGATCCCACTCCAGAGTACAGGCCTCGGTGTAAGGCTCATTCCTTTGACAATAAACACGAGTCCGACCATCACCCCTGGTGAGACAAAACCACAACTAATCAGTGAAGAGCACTTTTTGCAGTCCTGCCTGGTCCAGCGAAGGTGGGTTTGTCCCCATAGACAACGTTGTTGCCAGTGATATCTGGTAAGGACCTGCCTTACAACAGGCCTAAAAGCCCTCAGTCCAACCTCTCTCGGTCTATTGTGGACAGTCTGAGCACTGATGTAGTGATTGTGGTGTAACTCGGGCAGTTGTTGTTGCCATCCTGTACCTGTCCCGTAGGTGTGATATTTGGATGTACTGATCCTGTGCAGGCGTTGTTACACATGGTCTACCACTGCAAGGATGATCAGCTGTCCTTCATGTCTCCCTGTAGGGATGTCTTAGGCGTCTCACAATATTGACATTGCAATTTATTGCCCTGGCCACATCTGCAGTCCTATTGCATCCATGCAACATGCCTAAGGCACGTTCATGCAGATGAGCAGGGATTTTGGGCAACTTTCTTTTGGTGTTTTTCAGAGTCAGTAGAAAGGTCTCTTTAGTGTCCTAAGTTTTTATTACTGTGTGTTTTATAACCTTAAATGCCTACTGTCTGTAAGCGGTTAGTATCTTAACAACCGTTCCACAGATGCATGTTCATTCATTGCTTATGGATCATTTAAACAAGTATGGAAAACATTGTTTAAACCCTTTACAATAAAGATCTGTAAAGTTTTTTAAAAAAATACAGTGTCCTGTAAAAGGGACGTTTCTTTTTGCTGAGTTTATTTACTTATTACGAACATTTGAAATAATCACACAAAACAAGGCATTTTGAAAACATTATTCTCTAAGATATGACTATTTAAATTTTTCTATGTAGACATTAGCTATCTATGGAATAGTATAATACCTTTACAATTTCTGTTGTATTATCTGAAGATAGATGTTCTTAGGGACTTCTTGGTCTTTTGGTTTGTTTCTTTGGGTTAGGAGTTATATTTTGTTTATATGTAGTTTATTTTTGCAAATGTTTATCATCTTCTCATTGATTTAAGATTATCATTTATATTTAAATTCAAGACATTGTTTTTGTATGCCTACTCCTGTAGTTTTTTTTAGGGGGAATATTTTTGTTGCTTTTAAGCATTTATTAACTGTAAATATATATATATATATATATATATATATATATATATATATATATATATATATATATAGAAATAAAACACAATATGCTATATAATGTCAAAGTGAAAAACAGTACAACATTGTTTTTTTCTAAATTACTCAAATAAATGCATAAACGTCTTCCCTCGTTGCTTTCAAGGTAGAAAATGCAAGGAATAACAATAAAAGACACTTCACATTCTAGAGTGAAAAAAGTGCAAAAATAACTATCACCTTTTTCCCCTCAAAGGACAATGTAACGGACAAGGTCTCTACTTAACCCTTATGTGGTGTTTGGGTCAAATTGACCCATTTCAAATTTTAACTAAAAGAAAGATTATACGAAAATGGTTCAACCTGAAACTCTATGGCCTTGGATTATTTTCTGTGAAGAACATGTAAAAGAAAAAAAAAATATTGAGTACACATGCTACAATGCCCCCACACATTAATGTCCTTCATACGATGTTTGGGTCAGTTTGACCCGCATAGACACAGACACACAGAAACATGCACACACGCACACATGTTGGTGCAGCTATCATTATGAGGACTATCCATATAGACATAATGATTTGTATACTGTACAAACTAGTGATTCTATCCCCTAACTCTAACCCTACCCCTAAATCTAACCCTCACAAAAAAAAAAAAAAAGTTATGCATTTTTACATTTTCAATAAAACATTGTTTAGTATGTTTAAGCAATTTAAATTATGGCGACACAAGAAATGTTTTTCCAATAAATTCCTAATTAAATTTTTAATTTTTAGGTCAAATACTCCTTTAAAGGAGCAATATGTAACATTCATATCAAGTGTTTAAAGTGGGTTCATAATAATTGGCAGAGTAGTCTCCCCTGCCCCCTCCTCCCAAGACTCGAAGTTCACGCAGGTTGCCAGGTTACAGGCGCAACAGGAATGAGCAAACTGACAATGGCAAGCGACGAGCCTTACACAGGAAATTGATCAGTATGAAGCATTAATCCACGCGTGATATATTAAAGGAAGAATAGATTAAAAAGGAAGAAGTCGCGCGCGCGTTTTAAACCCTCGCGCGCATTATTGACATTTGTGCACAGTAGTTCATTGCCGCATGAGGAAACAGGAAGATCCTGCGCGCGAAATACAAGATCTCGCACGCGAGGACATGCCTGACAGCACGCACAAGACAATTCCCCAAAGTCTCCCACTCTGTCTAATCTCATGCCAGACAGCACGCGCAAGACATTTCCCCAAAGTCTCATGCTCTATCTAATCTCATCTTTTGCTCGCTCAAACAGTGACACATGCAGCGTGTCCGTTGGTGAAGCCATGAAGTTGTGCTTGTTATGAATCCTCTTATAACAGGAATCCAATCACAACATACTTCCGGAAATAGGCAACATATCTGGCGTTAATTTAGAAGGGATTTAATTTATTGTCAGTCGGTTTGCTTATGACACTACTCTTTCTTTTTTTTCTTTTTTACATGAACAGCAAATACCCCTAGCACTTCAGTTTATAAACGTTTTCTCAAAAGCATAATTTCTCAAAATGTGAGTTATTGGCCATCCATGATCATCCTAACAGAACATTGTATAATATCCCAGTTAAAAACGAAGTAAAATATTTAGGTATCTGGATATCCAAGTTGGTGGATAATTTTTTATTTATTTTTTATAAAAATGTAGAGAAATTTAAATGAATTATGATTTGGCTGCAGAGAGACAAAACCATATTTCTATTGACGAAGAGAGTATTTCTATATTAATTTATCCGTGTTTCTCTCTACCAGCTTTTGCTAAAAAGATAAAAGCAATAATTAAATTGAATTTTAAGACGGAGGTCTTAAGACAATTGACTTTGACATTATGAATGGGGCTATCAAGCTTAAATGGTTACAGTCGTTTTTTAATAATGAGTCCTTATTCTGGTTTGTGCTTCAGATGTATTTAAAAAATGTGGTGGCTAAGTTTTCTGTTACTGTGTGACTGAAATTTCTAAACACCCTGTAAAACTTTCAGATTTTCACCAACAAGTGACACATGTTATGGATAACTTTTGGAATATAATGAGTCTCAATAATTTTTGTGTTAAATACAATATAAGTTGCTCACCTAAAGTGTATGATAAAATTATTAAAAGTATCCCATTGACGATGATTAAATTAGTTAAGGAACAATTAAAATATTCAGTGGTAAACCCTAAATTGCATGATCTCATGATAGAAAATGTAAACTTGATAAAAAATGCTCTAACAGATTTTTGAGAGATGGTTTACTACAACAATGTTTTCCAGGTACTGTAAAGAGATCATTATTTGCAGAAGAAAGAAGTGAGTGAAAATAGAACCAATTTATTTCATTTCTCATTGCCCCTTAATGTAAACTATGTTATTTAACTAATTTTTAGAATAAGATTTAATGTTGTGGTCTCAAATCTGTGTCAAAAATTCAGAGATAGAAACAGCTGAACACTTTTTTTTTTTTCAAGGTAATTTGGTGAATTCATTCTGGAAGGATGCATAGGTGGATGCACCAAAAAATACATGCGAGACTGATCATTTCATGGGAAATTGTTACATTTGGTTTATTAATTAAGGATACAAATGTATAATGTTATTAATAATGTATTGCTTTTGTAAATTTTACATACACAAATGTAAATTTTTCAAAATCCCTCCCCAATAACTTGCTTTTAAAGAGGAAATTTCAATGTATTTAGAGACATTGAGTGGGATGAAAAGTCCCAAAGCAAAATATTTGTATTCTTTGTTGAAGGATTGGTTATGTAAAAATCTTCTTCTCCCTTAATTTATTTTTTGTTTATTTTACTTATTTTTTTATGTATTGTTTGGTAGTGGAGAATGCGATGTGTACATCGCATTGTAATCTCAGTCTTTGTTTGTAAATCTTTCAAGTATGACTGCCTTTCTGTTGATGTTCATACAAGAATAATAATTAAAAAATTCCGGAAAAGGGTAAGTAACTAATGGCATTTTAGTTTACAATCAAAATAGCAAAGCCCGCCCCACGACTGCCAAAAATAAAAGTGTTTGAGCGAGCAAAAGCAGCAGATGAGATTAGATAGAGCTGGAGACTTTGTGCTGTCAGGCATGTCCTCCCATTCGAGATCTTGTGTTGCGCGCAGGATCTTCCCTCTTCCTCGTGCGGCAATGAACAGTAGTGCGCAAGTGTCAATAATGCGCGCGAGGGTTTAAAACGCGCGCGCGAGTTCTTCGTTTTTCCTCGCGTGGCTTTAATCAATCGCAAATGCGAACGCCAGTAACGCGCGCGAATTAATGGCGTTGAAATGCCTTCATAGGATCAGATAATGAATACGTTATTGTTTGCAAATTATAAACCGGCTCATGTGGATTTTTTAAAACTCTGTCAACGTTAGCTAGATTCAGTATTCATTTTAAAATTCAGGATTAATTTAAAACAAATAAATTATTTAGAAAATCTTAAATTGGTTTTAAATTATTACCTAATAATATTTGCATTAAGAATATATGACACTGTCCTTGCCAAAACCTAAAAACACAATAGGAGTCACAAGTCACAAGTCTTGTTCTGATCTAGGTTATAATGCTCTAATTTGTGTTTTATCTTTTAGGTCTTAAGCCTGATTAACTGAAAACTGCTCCGTTAATGTTTTCACACTCAGAATTTTAAATGACATAAAAATCACATACTGTACATGACATATTTAAAATTCAAAATGGTTAATTTTACCAAATGGTGAATATTTTGCACCATTGGAAAGTAATATCGGTTGGTAAATTATTTCAATAATAAAACAGTGGTCACATATAGCATGTTTAGTTAGATACTTACGTCTTACATGACACAAACACCCTTAACCTGAACTGCGTTGGGATAATCCACTATGTTCCAGTTTAGCTTCTCAAACTTGAGTCCCACCTTCATCGATTTTATTTGATCTCATATGGCATTGACGAGCGTGTTAGACTACGGAGCACGGTAAAAATGAAACTTTTGTTAAACCATTATGTTATTCTTGCAACAACTTAATGACAATTAGAAAGCGGTGCATACTGGACTGCAGCAGAACTACAACAAGGACCGCTCAGACAAACAAAGCAATGTTGAAAGTGTCAAAGAGCTAATTTTATTTCGCTCTTGTGAAGTAATCTAATAAATGGCTTACTTGTTTTTGTGTCAACCATCTGGTTAAGTCAATGTTGCTATTTTTTGTCTGTTCAGAATACTGCAATAAGGTTTTGAAAGCACCACAAATTTTACAGTTTTCGAAGGAATGGCTTACATTTAGTTGTTTCTGCATATTTATCTGGTATAGTAGAAATTATTTTAACATAAAAAAAAAATGACATACTGTATCACTTTTAGTACAAACTATTGAACATTTTAATATAAATAGAGTAAAAAGGAGCTGCAACAGTACCTATCAATTTTAATATTGCAATTAGATCAAGCTGATATGCTCATTTCACTAAATTGGTCTTTGAGAACCAGAACAGCCCAAGGGTGCCATTCTGGACCATCGATGGGCTCCTAAATGCTTCTCCTAGAAGCCACCCTGACATAATCTCAGGCTTTAAATATAATAAATTGCCAGTGTTCATCAGAAAAAAAAAGATATTGACAATTAGGTTGGATATAAGCAGAGTGTTTCAAAATGATGCATAGGAGACTGTTATTGTATTTGGCATTGCAAAAAGCCATTCTTGTTGATTTTAATGGTGTTGATTCATATACACCAAGGATAGTAATTCTGTTTTTACTTGTATTCAGTTCCCAATGTCTAGAGAAAGATGTCTAGAAGTTGAAATCCATAAACTACCAAATAACATATTCTACGTCAAAGCTATTTTGTGCAGATAATTGCCTTCGTAATTTTAGAAATGCTTCAAAGATTTAAATGTCTGTCTGTTCCAAAGACCAGAACTAAAAGTCACGATGACAAAGACTTGGCACTCACATCCAGAACAGGCAGAGGACCTAGATGCAATATTTATCAAATTTATGAAATAAAATATAAATGTATATTATTATATTTAATGTAACTGTGTTGCAGGCTATTTTGGCAAAGTTACATTGGAAAAATATGTAACATATGTGTAGCAGGATAGGATGTTACATCTCCATTTTTAGATATGCAATATGATATCAATTAGGAAAAAAATATTTGTGATGCTTTTCCTGCTTAAAATTGGACACCTTAACAATATCAATAAACATTTTCATTGTTTTGAAATGTATTTATTAAAAAAGTTTGTTGCCTCAAAGCAACATTGTACCACAATAGACAAATTGAAACATTTCACATTTTCATAAATATATTTATTGAATACATCAATTTCTTTAACCAAACACTTGAACAAACAGATTTATCTAGTTTTAGATGTATAACAAATTTCATATTTAATAGAAAGTAACATTTCATATCAAGCTATTGCTCTCAGGCAACATTGTACCATCGTGGTAAGTATTACCAAACCATCATATCATCAATTTATCATTTCAAAACATTACAATCAGTGTTGTTTCAAGATAAAACAATAAAATAAAAAATAAAAATCACCATAAGCTTATCCTAATATGCACCTTATCCTTACAAGCATGCATACACACAAAATGTCCTTCCGCACAAATGGCACCTTACCGCTTGTAAAAGTTGAAGCAATTCCTCTCTACAGAAAAACACAGATATGTAGCACATTTTGAGCACTGCACTTTTACAGTGCCTGAACATCCTGGGTATTTGCATAACCCTTGTCTGATCAAAGCGAACCAGCGTTGATGGTCGTGGTTCTACAGGGGTTTTTGGATGCTTTTCAGGCTGTTCTTCCTCACTGTGCTGTGATGGTCTCCCCCTTCTCTTCAAGGCCTTCCTCTCCATACAGAGACATGCTGCAACTTCAGCTTTGAATTTTGCAAGGCTGCACACACCCTTTGGGGGGGATGTCACAGTCACTGCTGTATTTCCGGTAGAGGAGCCAGGCCTCAACAACAGCCAGATCAAACATGTGGAAGACCACTCAGTGATAACACTTTTTACCATCCCCTCCCATCCATTTGTTGTGGGATTGTAATGTTTCATGGGGTTTTTCCCCCTTGAATGTGACAATTTTTTCATCCACACAAAGATTTCCATCAATTGGGATTGCTTGGTACTTCTCCAAGAGGGATGTCAGTGGGCGCACCTTGTACAGCTTGTCATTGGAGACCCAGCCAACCTAGTATGCCCGGTATGGCCTTATATGATTCCATTACGGTACAATGTTGCCTCAAGGCAACCTGCAGTTTTTTGTAATGTCCTATGATACATTTGATGATATATAATGTAAAGTTTTTGAAAATACTTCTTTACTTACCAATGAAGGTGACTCAGATTTTTTGAAGGCGATTATCTGGACAAACATTTTTGAAAAATGCACTTTTCAATGGAGAACATATGTGCTGAAAGAGGAAACAAAATATACCCCTATGGGTCTTGTGACCACCTTTTTTGCATTTTCATTGGTTAGTATTTGAGTTCTCCTCCCTAGCATTGCCCAATTAAATGGGTGTCTCATTTTATTAAAAAACAACTAAAATAGACTGTGTTGCCTGGAGGCAACACGGTACCATAGAGGGTTAACAGTGTGATTGATTGCCAATCAGCTTTACAGCCAGTCTAATTAAGGGCTGTTGTCTGCCACCTAGGGATGCATCTCCTTAAACTCTGCCGTCTTTCTGGTATCCCATGGGTCATAATAGTATTATTTCCTGTTAGCTTTTTAGCAATGTTCTCATGGCTTGTGTTGGTCAGTGCAAGTTTACATGCAGATGATGTTTCTGGTGTGGAGAACTGTAGCCCTTGCTGTTCATCTCCAGTGAGTTATATAACCACCATTGGCTGCTTTGCCGTGGTCTAATGAGTCATCTTTTCCTGGTATGCTGGCTGACATGCTGAAGTGCTCCCTCTATGGCTAGAGTTGCTGGGTTCACCTTCTTTGCCCCCCTTGGAGGATACTGCTGTTTGTTCCTGTTATTTGGGTTCTAGTGTTCTGTTAAGTTTTCTTGTTTGTTTATAGACAGTGGAAGGGGTCCTGACGTGTGTTACACTAGTGTGTTTCTGTCCTGTTTTCCTCAGAGGTTTATGCCAAAAATCACGGTTCATCGCCCTGGATGTCGGCTGTTCATACAATCTGGTAGACTCCAGTTTTCTTAAAGGCATTGAAATAATTTGTTCTGGACTGAGATCACCTTTCTCTGAGTGATTCTGAAACTAACTGTGCTAAGCTCTGATGTGTCTGGCACTGTTTAGAGGGTTTCTTAGCCCATCATTGTGTCATTCTCATACCAACTGTTTTTATTTGAATGTTAATTTAGATTTTAGTTTTGTTCATTATTTGCAGGAGGTGAATGCTTGGGGCTGGTAGACTGGCATCCATTCTGTACCTGGTGGAGGTTTTTCTTCACTATGTGTTGTGCGGTGCTCAATACCATATCGAGTGTGCGTGTGAGTGTGTGCGTGTGAGAGAGGGTGTGAGAGAGGGTGTGAGAGAGGGTGTGAGAGAGTGTGTGTGTGTGTGTGAGTGTGAGTGTGTCTGACGGAGTTTTCCGGGATAGATAGCCTCTGCAGTTAGTTGCTCCACGCTGGTATGCCACAGCACTGTTTAGCATTGTATGGGTGTCAAAGTGTGTATTTAAGTGTGTTATTGGATGATAATAGAAGCAACTTTAAGTTAACCATTTGTAGGGAAATTTTCTCAAACTTTAAACGCCGTCTCTGTGGCAATATAAACATTTCTGTTTAAGTGGTCCATCCAGCCACACACAACAACATTTACTCAACCAATGGCGTGAGTTGGGGGCTGGACTATCTATTTGTTTGATCAATTTTTACAATTCTATTTGGTGGCACAACAATTATAACCTTCAGCTAAGTCAAGGGTGTGGCCTTCCAGTAAAATGTTACAATAATACATAAATGTGGTGAGATCTGCTGCATCTGTGTTTGCACAATGATGATTTTTGTGAATGACCAGAATACATGTAGCCAATGGTAATCGTCACTATTCTTACAGCACCTCAGACTGAGAAATTACTTAAGGTAAAATAACTGAGGGATGCACCAAAATTTTGCCTGAAAATCGTGTGCATACGTGAAATGATTTGGGCTTAATAGGATTTAATGTAAACTCTGTCTAATAAAGATGTCTATCAGGAAAAGAGTATGCATTGACAGTTGATGAGACGAGATGCAACAGATGAATCTGCAAATCTGTAGACAAGAGGACGTGTGACCAATAGAAGATCGTAACATCACACTCTGATCTCTTGGCAAAACGCAAAGAACATTTCGAAGCTGTATGAATTATTGTTGCAAGAAAGTGGGTAGACAATATATTTTAACACTTTGTTTCATATTATTTGTTATTTGTGATGTATTATTTAATTACACCAGAAGTCCTACCGCATCACATTATATCCTGGTCCGTTGCGTTGTCCGAAAAATGTTTTGCGTGTTTACAGGCTAGTGTGGTTTAGGGACAACTGCAACCCCCAACTCTATTCACATTCTTGCAGTTTTATGTAACCTGAGGACATTTTTTTTTTTAAAAGTGTAGTTTGCCAAAACATTATAATTCTCTAATAATTTACACACCTTCATGTTCTCAAATTCCTATACCTTTCTTTCTTCTATGGAACACAAACAAAGACATTTTAATGGAGATATGAGGTCTGTTTGTCTCTACAATACTAGTGAACGTTGACCAAATGTCCTTTTTGGAGCTTGAAAGTTAAGGCAGCATAAAGGTAGTCCATAAAACAATCAATTTGGTTTTGGGTGAGAACAGACAAAAATCTTTAAAAATCTAACTAAAATCTTTTTTGTAAAAAGTGTAAAAATAAATTGTATTTGTATAGCGCCTTTCACAACACACATCATTTCAAAGCAGCTTTACAGAAAATCAGGCATTAACAGACGATAAAACTGTAATGTCTTTAATGTCGATGAATCATCATTGTGTAATTAGATAAAATACAATTGTTAATCATGTTTAAAAATAAGTAATTAAATAATAATTGTATTAATAACCCCAGTGAGCAAGCTGAAGGCGACTGTGGCAAGGAACACAAAACTCCATAAGATGTTGATTAATGTAGAAAAATAACCTTTGGAGAAACCAGACTCACTGTGGGGGCCAGTTCCACTCTGACTAACATCATGAATATAATGTAAATATTACTTATGTATAGTTCAAGTCATGGTTTAAAATTATTAAATGAAGTGTTAAGGGTCAGTGTTTAAACATCGATTGTTTGATCTGTAAGATTAATGACTAATGTCTTTGAAGTTCATCCTGGATTAACTGCAGAAGTTCACATAGATGCAATTGTCATTGTTAATTGGCTGATGAAGGCTTTTGTTGGCAATTGCTAGTCTATGCATTCCATTTCAAGATCATAGTCCATCAATAGACCGAGGTGATATGTATGTAATATACAGTATTTATCACGAGCAAGAGTGCGATATGGCCCTACATCAGCACTACTGTGATTCGAGTGCCGTAGGAAATCACACCAGTGCTGATTTAGGGCCATATAGCATGATTGTGAGTGTGATATTGCTTATATACAACAGTTCAATGAACAAGTAAATAAAAAAAAAAAAAGGTAAAAATATTTTGTATTTATTTGAGTGCAATACACAGAAAAAACATTTTGAACAATATTGTGAACAACATTTTTTCTGTAAACTTTAGTGGGGAGATGAGGAAACGGTGTTTTGTGTCTCCAATCGAGCCTTTTGTTTTGGAGCAGAACCTTAGGGTGCTCAGCAAGAAAGAAGCCAATGCTACAAAACCGCCATGAAATGCCAGACTACAGTTTGCAAGTTCACATGAGGACAAATATCTTATTGATATTGATATTTTGGAGAAATGTCCTCTGGTCTGATAAAACAAAAATTGTACTTTCTGACCATAATGACCATTACTATGTTTGCAGGAAAAAGGGTGAGGCTTGCAAGCCGAAGAACACCTTCCCAACCGTGAAACATGGGGGTGGCAGCATCATGTTGTGGGGGTGCTTTGCTGCAGAAGGGACTGGTGCACTTTACAAAATAGATGGCATCGTGAAGAATAAAAGTTTTGAGGATATATTGAAGCAACAACTCAAGACATCAGCCAGGATGTTAGATTTCAAATGGATAATGACCCCAAGTATACGTCCAAAGTTGTGGCAAAATGGCTTAAGGACAATAAAGTCAAGATATTGGAGTGGCCATCATGAAGCCCTAACCTCAATGTGATTATATGCATTATGCTCAATGTGAATTTGTGGGTAGAACTGAAAAAGCATGTGTGAGCATAAATGCCTACAAACCTGACTCCGTTACACAAGTTCTGTCTGGAGGAATGGGCCAAAATTCCAGCAACTTATTGTGAGAAGCTTATGGAAGTCTACCCAGAAACAACTGACCAAAGTTAAACAATTTAAAGGTAATGCTACCAAATACTAACAAAGTGTATGTGAATTTCTGACCCACTGGGAACGTGATGAAAGAAATAAAAGCTGAAATAAATAATTCTCTCTAATATTATTCTGACATTTCACATTTTAAAATAAAATAGTGATCCTAACTGACCTAAGACTTTTTCTATGATTAAATGTCAGGACTTTGAGTTGAGTTTGAATGTATTTGGCTAAGGTGTATGTAAACTTCTGAATTCAACTGTAAATATGTATGTACAAAAGCATTTGTCTTAAAATGGTCATTTTTATCTTCAGCTTTAGTGTGTCAATATGAAAATATAAATATTAGACTCCTAAACATTACTTTTGCAAATAGAAAAGATTAGAATAGAAGAACAGGAAGCCCTGCAATAGATGTCATGGTCCCCACAAAACCCCCCATTGAACATCATGTCTGTCTGAGATTACATAAAGAGACAGAAGCAATTGAGACAGCCTAAATAGATTGAAGAACTGTTGTGAATTCTATTCCAAGAAGCTTGGAACATCCTATCTGCCAACAACCAAGAACAACTGTGTCCAGGTGTATCAAGGAGAAGTGGTGCTGTTTTGAAGGTAAAGGTGATCACACCGAATATTGATTTAGCTTTTTTATGTTTACTGGATTTTGTATATCATTAAGTGATAAATGAAAATGAAATGAAAATGTTTTGCATGGTACTATATATATATATATATATATATATATATATATATATATATATATATATATATATATATATATATATAAACTATGCTAGTACAGTAAGACAATATACAAATTTTAAAAATACATTCTCTGAAAAACCTAAATATCTTATGCAGTGTTGTTTCTAAAACAAGATAAATAAAACTGATCTTGTTTTAACGATTTTTAGATATTTTTACAGGAAAACAATGCAAAAATTATCATCAAGAATACGATTTTTGCCCTAATATCAAAGGTGTTACTAGAAAAAAAGAAATTATGATCCAATGTAAATTTTCTTGATAAAGAAATATTATCATGTCCAGTAATGTGCCTGTAAAATGGCTAGAAATAGCATTGAAGCTTAGCATAAAGCTGACAGTTTACTCAAGGTTTATTTCTATTTCTTCTGTAAACTTCAAACTTCTCTGTCTGCTCGTATGAATGTAACACATCATAAGAAAGTGTTTCACTGCTGTTCAAATGCACTTTGGATCTCATAATTTATATGTATAAATCTGAAAGGACTAAATATTAAATGTAACAAATGACAATAAAATGCAAAGTAATCTATTCAGTAATCAAAATACTTGTTGAATGTAACTGTATTATAATTACCAATGATTTAAATTGTAACAGTAGTGGAATACAGTTGATCACACGATCCCCTGTTGTCTGCCCCGTGTTTCGTGTCACCGTCACAAACTACTCTTCCCATGATTCCCGGCCCTCATCACTGCCAGCCCTGTGTCATTGTTCTCACCTGATTGTCGTTTGTCATCATGTCTCCTGTGTATTTAAACCCTGCTGTTTCTCCATTCCCCTGTCGATTGTTGATGTTTGTAGATGCCTGGATGCCTATGTTTTACCCTGCTGACTCATTTCGGGTGCCCTTGTATGTTTTCGGTTTCATTTTCCCATCGTGGCCGTTTCCTTTTGTTCCTGTCTTATTTGTTTTGACCGTTGTTAAATAAAGCCCGCGTGTAGATCCTCACTCCTCGTCTGCCTCCTCCTGCATTTGTTACAACAGTTACTTATATTTTGTATTTTAGATACATAATCCCATTACATGTATCCCCAATACATATACTCCCCAACCCTGTATGTGTGGTATAATATATATATATATATATATATATATATATATATATATATATATATATATATATATATATTATACACACCACGGGTCTGTTAAATGCTTGTTTCTGATGGGTTTATGGACATTTCTAATGTGTGCAATTATTTTTCAAGGAAACGCACTGCTATAAAGTAGTTCCAGTTCGTAGACCGCATAATGGTTCCATATCACTTAGCCAAATTATTTCAGTTATTTCAAAGAGCCCTACAGGCTACCACAACAAAATAACAAAATACAAGTCATTGGTTAAGTAAATTGGTTAACATCAAAACATTGTCTAAAAATATCGGTTCAGTTTTGGTTAAAAAGAGCCCTCGTGCTCCCTTGTCTCCACCACACTTACATATGTTCATACACCCACATGCTCACACATATTCACACACATGCTCTCACTGGCGCGCACACACACACACAACCTTTTTACTCCTATGCTGAAAAGCAATGCATCCTCCGTTGCTAGTTCTAACATGACGTTTTTGAATAAGCAACGAAGGCTTGAGCTGTATCAAAGCTAGATACACTTGATCAATGAAACAACGGTTTCTTTATTATCTGAAATATCTGTGTAAAAAAAACCTTGCGCTCCGCCTCTCACACACACTCCCACACTCGTGGACATGCAGACATTACGCACACACTTAAGGACCAAACATACTCGTGAGAGTCATTATGTCAGAGCAGTTATATCCGGGGATGAAAAAAGTTATTAAGGTTTACAGCGGGAATATGGCGACAGGCATTACTTTTGACGAGAACAGCAAAAAATAATTATTTATCTCAGAAGCGATATCTAATTTCTCTCTTTTGATTCCCAACACTAACTAACACATGCACAAACTCACAACCTTGTTACTCCAGTAAGGCCTCCAGTAAAGCAGTGCAAGCCTCTCAATCCTCCGTTGCTAGTTCTAATGTGACGTTTTCGAATTAGCAATGAAGGCTCGGACTGTATTAAAGCAGGACACTGAATCTGTGGCGAAAGAAAGTAGTTTCTCTCATAAAAATTACTATTACAATTTAAAAAAAATAAAAAATTCTGAACTTCTTAAACTTCTTCAGAGAGTTCTCATCAAAAAATCCTCCACGTGGTTGAACATTTTTTTCAGAACTAAAACTACTTCAAAGAGTTCCCATTAAAACAATCCTCCATATGCAGCAATGACAGCTTTGCAGATCCTTGGCATTTTAGCTGTCAGTCTGTCTAGATACTCAGGTGACATTTCACCCCACGCTTCCTGTAGCACTTGCCATAGATGTGGCCGTCTTGTCGGACACTTCTCACGCATCTAGTTGATCCCACAAAATCTCAATGGGGTTAAGAACCATAACACTCTTTTCCAATTATCTGTTGTACAATATGTGTGTTTCTTTTGGCCACTGTAAACTTTTCTTTTTGTTTTTCTATTTCAAAAGTGTCTTTTTCTTTGCAATATTCACATTAGGCCTGCACTCCCGAGTCTTCTTTTTACTGTTGTACATGAAACTGGTGTTGAGTGGGTAGAATTCAATGAAGCTGTCAGCTGAGGACACATGAGGCATCTATTTCTCAAACTAGAGACTCTGATGTATTTATCCTCTTGTTTAGTTGTACATCTGGCCTATACACATTTCTTTCTGTCCTTGTTAGAGCCAGTTTTCTCTTTGTCTTTGAAGATTGCAGTGTACACCTTTCTATGAAATCTTCAATTTCAAGCATTGTATAGCCTTCATTCCTCAAAACAATGATTGACTAACGAGTTTCTAGAGAAAGGTGTTTCTTTTTTGCCATTTTATACCTAAAATTGACCTTAAGACATGCCAGTCTATTGCATACTGTGGCAACTCAAAAACAAACACAAAGACAACGTTAAGCTTCATGGTAATTACTTTCAGTCTAGGTCTGGCAAAATTAGCATTTTGTATGTCAGTTCTAAAAAACTTTTTTATTATTTGATAGGGTAAAACTTATGGATCAACTTCAAGGATATTTATTTTACCTCATAAACAAGGAAAAATATTTGCTGCATAGACCAGTTTGTTGGTGATGATAAAACAGAAACTTAATCTTAAATAAAATGTTTCTATTGATCCAGATATAACACATATGGGGAGGAAAACTATGTTTATAAATAAGAGTCCATGCTAAGATTACTTATTAGATGGTTAGATGAAAAGTTGATAGGGAGTTTTAATATATCATAGTTGCACATCAAAACAAAATGTATTTCTCCAAGCTGTGAGAAGGAGGAATTGATTAAGGAAAGATATTTTAAATGGAAGTGTTTTTTAAAGTAGTGATTAAGCAAGTTTATTTTAAGCGTGTTATTAAAAGAACTGAAGTCGATACAATTGAATCCATCATGGTTATAGGAGTTTAGTTTTATAGATTATTTTATAGAATGGGATTTGTTTTTCCATAAAAAAAACTGTAGACTGTCATCGACCAATTTACTTATGGTCTTATCTACATGAAGCAATTGAGCGACATAAGAGACAGACCCTCTGCCTTGGTGAGCAAAACAAATTGACTAATAATTATTTCTGTGTTGCCATTAGTGATGCCTTTAAGATGGCTTGCTTTAATGTGTGAGCTAAGGAATTGTGTCGCAATTTAAAAAAGATAGGGAGAGACTTAGTAATCTAAAAAAATATTATGTCTAATATTAATCGTATGTTGTTTGTTTTGCAGAAATCCTGACTGGGTTTCAACAAATAATGGAGTTCAGTACACATTTGAATCTTTTAACCACAACTGAGGTACCTATATTTAGTCATTATTTAATAATGTTATTGGACACCAATTGTCATTGAGGGGCGTCTTTGTTTGGTTTAGGGATTAAAGTAGCCTAATTAATCCTTGGCATAAGGTAGTTGGGAAAAGCATTTTATCTATGCTCTCCCTATAAACCTCTAATAGGAATGGTGCTGTTTTTGATAAATAATTTATAAAACTCTGAAGTGAGACCGTCTGTTCCAGGAGATTTGTTGTTTTTTAAAGAATTAAAGGCTTCAATTATTTATTTCAGAGTAATAGAAGCATCACAAAGAGCTTGATCTGTTTTGCTTAATTGATTTATATTCGGTGAAGATAAAAAAAAAATTATCAAAGGTGTCTTGCTGGCAATATTTAAAAGCATACAAATCATTATAAAATTTAGCACAGAATTTTTCAATAATCTTTTGATCATCACTTATCATATAATCAATCTTATGTCTTTCAATCTGATTATTTTTGGCTTGCTGTCTTTCTAGTCTAAAAAAATAAGCGTTTTACTCACCTTCCTCGAGTCATTTTCTGCACGATTTAATAAACGCCCCTTCAGATCTATGCTTATATATGTTGTCTAATTTGTGTTGTTGTTTGGTAAGTTCTAATTCTAGTCAGTAAAATGGTAAATGGTCTGCACTTATATAGTTCTTTTAGTTCTTTTAACCTAGCTGTTTTCAAAGCACTTTAGACTGTGACTCATTCACACACACACACGCACACGCACACACACCAATGACATCAGAGCTGCCATGCAAGACGCTAGCCTGCCCATTGAGAGTAACTTGGGGTTCAACGTCTTTCCCAAGGACACTTCGGCATGTGGAGTCATGTGGGCCAGGAATCGCACCTCCAACCCTGCAATTAGTGGCCAACCCGCTCTACCACCTGAGCCACAGCCGCCCCATAAAAATTGTCTGCATTGTTAGATAAAAGACTGGTAATTTTACTTCTGATATACTCGTTAGATTTCCTCTTTTTTGCTAAATCACTACTACATTTTCAAAGATACTTGCCGATTTCATATTTAGTTAATTAACAATTGCTGCAGTAGTTGATCTGCTCATTTGGTTTGATCCAAATTTTTTTATCTTTGACTTCAATATGATTAAGGGTTGCTGTTGTGTTCTATCAAGTGGGGTTACTAATGCATTGAGTTAGTGTTCAGTGATGCTTAGAGTTTGATTGTGCTGAATCATTCGGTTATGCCTGACGAATCGATGTGTTGTTTTACTTGGGTCTGGACAGACAGTTGGGATGAAGTAAAAGTGAAGATAAGTTGAGGCTACTCACTGTGTCGGTGTGATCATTATCAAACATAACATTTGGCGACGAGGATGGGATATATCGCACTACCACCGCCTGCTCCTTTCCTCGCGCTGCCTGGTGAGCCTCCGATTCCCTGGACTCGCTGGTTACATTCCTTCGAGACTTTCATCTTGGCAGTGGGGCTGACTGATGTGAGCACAGCCCGCAAAAAGGCGCTGTTACTGCATTGCTTGGGAGCCGAGGGTCAGCGTGTGCTGGGAACGCTTCAGTCACGCGCCACAAGTGATTATGACGAAGACGTGGAACTACTGACCGCACACTTTGCGCCCCCACAGAGCGCGCTCTTGCGCCGTTTTCTGTTCCGCCAAAGACAACAGCTGCCCGGTGAGCCAGTGCAACAGTATGTAGCCAACTTGCATGGATTGGCCAGCACATGCAAGTTCGGTGCGTTGCAGGACGAAATGATTCGCGACCAGTTAATTGAACATACCAACAACGCAAAAGTACGTGAAACTCTGCTATTAGAACCGGACGATTTATCACTGTCCCGAGCAATCACGATTGCATTACAAATAGAGAGTGCAGCTGCATGTGCGTCGGCACTGACTAAACAGCAAACAATCACGGACTACCCAGCCCCCTCCCCCATGCCTACATCAATATTACAGCCTAGTCAGAACGACACGTTGCCAGCAGCAGACTCCTCTGCAGTTATGCTACTGAAACGCACACAGCGGTCTCGGCCACGCCCACAAACACTAGCGTCACGGTCCTGTGATAACTGTGGATCCTCATCTCATCCGTCTAGAGCGCAGAACTGCCCAGCCCGTGGTCAAACGTGTCGCAACTGTGGCAAACGCAACCATTTTGCTTCAGTCTGCCGCTCTGCTCCAGCTGAGTCACCCACTATCATTCACAATGTCTACTCTGGGCCAGTCTCATTTAAAGCATGCTCAGTACACCTAAATGATGTATGTATCCCACTGCTGTTAGACACTGGTGCCAGTGTGTCCCTCTTGAACATGCACACATACAGTTGTTTTTTCAGTGCACTGCTACTTTCGCCACCCTCTGCTTCACTCTGTGGCTATGGCGATTCAAAGATTGACCTAGTGGGTTCCCTGCAAGTGACTGTTAGGTATGGCAACAAATTGGTACCCGACTTTAACTTCCATGTTGCCCGTCGCGGGGCCAATCTGATGGGTCTGGATTTGTTCTCGGCTCTGGGTTTCTCCCTGGTGGACACAAAGGGAGCTGCGATCCTGACAGTCTCCATGCCTTGGCAGAAAAAATGGCCGTCCCTGTTTGACGGCTTGGGGTGCCTCACTGCTTTTGCCCACCAACCTCTCCTGAACCCTGCCGTTAAACCGGTCATTCAACCGCTTCGCCGCATTCCTCTGGCTTTCCGTGATGGTGTCTCAGCTGAACTTAAGCAGCTGCTGGACGCTGGCATTATCGAACCAGTGGATGCATCACCCTGGGTCTCAAACCTGGTGGTAGCTCAGAAGAAGTCAGGGGCCCTACGAGTGTGTGTCGACCTGCGAGCAGTGAATAAGGCAGTGATCCCGGACAGGTTCCCACTGCCTACCTCTGAAGAGCTCACTGCTCAGTTCCATGGCTCAACCGTGTTCTCTAAACTGGATCTCAGACAGGGCTACCTACAAGTGCCTCTCCACCCGAGCAGCAGAAACCTCACAGCCTTTGTGACCCATGCAGGTGTGTTTCGTTACACGCGCATGCCGTTTGGACTTAGCTCCGCCCCCAGCTGCTTTCAAAAATCATGGTGTCCGTATTGGCTGGTATACCGGGGTGGCCATTTACCTGGATGATGTGGTTATCCATGGGCCTTCTCCGGTGAGTCATGATGAACGCCTCAGCAGAGTTTTTGCAGCCCTAGCTGAACACAAACTAACCCTCAATGCCGAAAAATGTGTTTTCTCTGCACCGACCATTGAGTATGTGGGTTTCCGACTGTCGGCTGATGGCATCACACCACTTCAGTCAAATGTAGATGCTATACTAGCACTTCCCGAACCCAGCTCGGCTGCACAGGTTGCCTCCTTCTTGGGCATGACAGGTTACTATCTGAAGTTCCTCCCACATTATTCTGCTTCCACTGCCCCATTACGGCGTCTGCTGCGTAAGGATGAGCCCTGGATATGGTCACGGGCATGCTCTGAGGCGGTGCAGGCGCTCAAGGTGCAGCTCACCACAGCTCCAGTGTTGGCTCATTTCGATATCTCTAGCCCCACCTTGGTGACCTGCGATGCGTCGGCTACAGCCATAGGAGCAGTGCTGTCACAGATTCAGCGGGGCGTGGAGAAGCCCATCGCCTTTGCGTCGCGGGCCCTCAATCAGACGGAGCAGCGGTACTCGGTGGGGGAACGTGAAGCATTAGCCTGCATCTGGGCCTGCGAGAGGTGGCACTTGTATCTCTATGGCCGCGCTTTCACCCTCAGGACTGATCACCAGGCCCTGACGGCACTGCTTTCTACATCGGGGACAGGCCACAGACCACTGCGGCTACACCGTTGGTCCGACCGTCTTCGCCAGTATAACTTTGACCTGAAGTTCACCCCTGGCAGAGACAATGTTGTGGCTGATCTACTGTCCCGCGCTACTCCACCCCACCCTGCCATACACACACACACCGACACGGACCAAGGGGAACGAGACATTGTTCAGATGTTACACACACCCCTCCAGGCCGTCGTATCATTACAAGAACTGAAGGACGCATCTGAACAGGACCCGATTCTTTCTCAACTCCGTGTCTATATTCTGAACGGCTGGCCTCATGAGATATCGGAGGGGCTTGCAGCATTTTCCAGAATAAAGCAGGAGTTGTCCTGCTGGAATGACACTTGTGTGGCACGCGGCCTCTGCACAGTCATCCCCAGCACATTACGTGCACGTGTCTTGGCAATGGCTCACGAGGGCCACCTTGGTATTGTGAAGCTGAAACAGCGCTGCAGAGACCGGGTTTGGTGGCCAGGGATAGATAAAGACATTGAGGCCCTGGTGAAAGACTGTGCCGCCTGTCTTTTGAGCGGGAAGACGGGTCACCAGGCCCCCCACCCTTACAACCTCTTTCTTGGCCATCACAGCCTTGGGATCACCTGCAGCTGGACATATGTGGTGAGATACAGGGAGTTCCTCATCACCAACGCTTCCTAGTGGTTGTCTATGACCTGCACTCGAAATGGCCCGAGCTCATTACCACAGGCTCTGTGACCTCTCTGGTCATAATCAACTTTATGGACTCTCTGTTCTCCCGCTGGGGCCTCCCAAATACTATCACTACGGACAATGGCCCGCAGCTGACCTCGGCTGAGTTCATCACATACCTCAAAAACAAGGGTATTCGCCACATCCGCACGGCATACTATCATCCCCAGGCTAACGGTGGCGTTGAACGCTTTCACCAGTCGCTGAAAAACAGCCTCAGAGCACACCTGTTCCAGGGATGGACCTTCGAACAGGCCATCCGACACACACTGCTGCACTACAGGGCCACCCAACACTCTACAACGGGGTTTCTCCAGCTTTCCTCATGCTTGGCCATGAGCTCCACCTTCCCCTCGACAGGCTCAGTCCAGCCATGCCTCAGGGCCCACTACCAAAGGTCAGGGCCTCAGTCGAACGCCAGCAGAGGCGGATGAAGCAGAAATTCGATCTCTCAGCACACGCAAAGGTCCCGGACATACAGGCCACAGATTGGGTCAGGGTTCGCAGGCCCCACAGAGACCACAAACTTGCTTCGTATTGGTCTTCACCTCTCAAAGTTAGTCATCAGCTGGGCCCAGCCACCTTCTTGCTCAGTGATGGCACGCGGTGGCATGCAGGCCGTCTCCGCAAAGTACCGGCCCCGGCACATACAACAGGTGTCACATCTCAAGCCACTCCCGCAGCTTGGCAGGACAATCCGGCGATTCAGCCGAGACCTCAGATAGCTCCTGCACGGGCCCCAGACATCCCTGTCAACCTGCCAGCTGAGATGTGTGCTTGTCCATCACAGACTGCCCAGCCTCATCCTTGTCTTTCACCGCGGCCTGTTCGCACTCGTTCTCGGCCAGGGCACCTACAGGACTTTGTGTCAACATTTCATGTTTGAAAACCTGTAGGAGGGGGGGAAATGTTGTGTTCTATCAAGTGGGGTTACTAATGCATTGAGTTAGTGTTCAGTGATGCTTAGAGTTTGATTGTGCTGAATCATTCGGTTATGCCTGACGAATCGATGTGTTGTTTTACTTGGGTCTGGACAGACAGTTGGGATGAAGTAAAAGTGAAGATAAGTTGAGGCTACTCACTGTGTCGGTGTGATCATTATCAAACATAACAGTTGCGTTATTAAGCTTCCAATAAGGAGTGAAATGAAAATAATAATGCATTTATGGTCGGAGAAAGGCAATGATATAATGTCAGTTGAAAGTAAGCCACAGGTCAATCTGAGATTGGTTTGAGAGAGAGTTATTTCTCCATGTTAGATCTTTTTAAATGGGATGAGTCTCCCTCCATCTATCAACTTTCAGCTATCAAAATCTTTGCATGAACATCTTTAAGTAAAAAAATATAATTTTCAGATTTTGGTGGCCACCTGTCAATGCTACTATTCAGAAACACATTGAAATCTCCTCCCAAAATTGTAAATGAATTGGGATATTTAGTTAACAGTGCCCATGTATGTTCTTCCAATCTATAAAGAAAATCTTCATTTTGTTTTTGCACATCTTACCATCTTTCCTATCATCCGTTTCATTGCTAAGGTCCTTTCACATATCATAGACCTGACAGATCTATTTATTGGTAACAAATATTTGTTTAGCAAAAAAGTGCTTCAACGTGGTTTTATGGGGGTGTTGCTGTCCTTTTCTGCATATTGCTGCCCCCTTCGGCATATTGCGATGCCGTTTTGTGGCCTGTTCTGCATAACGCGGTGGCTCATTTCAGTTTATCGCGGCCCATTCTGCCCGTTTCGTGGCCGGTGTCCTGAAAATATATGCTCCCTATCAAGATGTGCTACCAATGTTATATTCACATACTTTTAAGGTTGTGGTAGGGTTATGGCTTAGTACAGCCTCACACCATATCACACTACATGATAGTTATGCTGGTAGCAAGAATATATTCTGAAAGAGTATTTTTTCAAACCTAAAAGAATATATTCTAAAAGAGTGGCACACAACGGAATGTCTTTTTAAAGACACGTCTTTTTAAAGATGCCCTTCCGTTTGTGTGTTATTCCTGGGTGCGGTCATTATCTCTTGCCTTCAGACGGCAACGATCGCTGTCTTTCATGCCTGAGTGCTGCCCACGAAGAGACATCCTTCATGGATGCGTCATGTCCTCATTGCGAGGATATGACCATGGCGAGAACCGGCTTGTCAATATAAATAATAATTTAATGAAAACTTAAACAAACTGCCACAAACACATTCAGGTCATCAGCCAGTCATTGGACCACCACAGGGTTGGGGGTAGGAGTCCTGTAATTGGTAAGTTGTTTTCGGCCACTCCACACTGATGCAGGGTCATTAGCTGAAAACTTGTTTTTCAGCTTCTCAGAGTAACTTCTTTTAGCCACTTTGATTTCCTTATCCAGTGTGTTCCTGGCCTGATTGTACAAGACTTTATCCCCACCCCTGTAAGCATCCTCTTTGGCATGACGAAGCTTTCTGAGTTTTCCTGTGAACCATGGTTTATCATTGTTGAATAATAAAAATGTCCTAGTAGGGATGCACATGTCCTCACTGAAACTGATGTATGATGTAACAGTATCTGTGAGCTCATCCAGGTCTGTAGCTGCAGCTCAAAAATACTCCAATCAGTGCAATCGAAGCAGGCTTGTAGTTCCAGCTCTGCTTCATTGGTCCACCAACTGGCTTTGTTGATTTTAATTTCTACCTGTAGGTCAGAAGAAGATGAACCAGACAGTGATCAGAGAGTCCCAAAGCTGCACGTGGGACAGAGCGATATGCATCCTTTATTGTTGTGTAGCAATGATCCTGTATATTCCTGTCTCTGGTGGGGCATGTAATGTGCTGTTTGTATTTGGGCAGTTCACATGTGAGCTTTGCTTTGTTAAAGTCTCCAAGAATAATAATATCTGAGTGCGGGTGTCTGTGATTTGATCAGCCAGCTGTTGCATCGCTATGTTCCCGCCTAAGTTTTGAGGAATGTACACACATACCAGAATAAACGAAGAAAACTCCTGTGGTGAGTAGAACGGCTTACAGTTAATAAAGAGTGTAATGTTGTTACATCTGTACACCAACTTTCATTGATGTAAAAGCATGTTCCACCGTCTCTCGTTTTCCTCGTTAACTCCGCGATGTGATCCGCTCTGAACAGCTGAAAGCCCGGCAGATGTAATGTGCTGTCCGGTATGCCTTCACTCAGCAAGGTTTCTGTGAAGCATAGTGCAGCAGAGATTGAGAAGTCCTTATTAGTATGTGTGAGGAGATGTAGTTTGTACATTTTGTTAGGAAGAGAGCAGAAATTTGCTAGATGAATGCTTGGCAGTGCCGTTCGAACGCCGTGCTGACGGAGTTTAACCAGCGCACCGGCTCGTTTCCCTCGACTGCGTCTCATAGCGCGTTTAAACAACACAGCTGCACCTCCAACTAAAATGTCCAGTAAAACTTCAGAATATTCAAAAACCGGGAAAAGATTATCAGGTATGTGCTGCCGAATGCTCCGACCTGTGGTATTGTAGCTATTCTGAGCTGTGGCTCTGCTGCTCTGACCTGTGGCACTGTTGCTGTTCTGGGCTGTGGCGCAGCTGCTCTGACCTGTGGCAATGTTGCTGTTCTGGGCTGTGGTGCTGCTTCTCTGACCTGTGGCATTGTTGCTGTTCTGGGCTATGGCAATGCTGCTGCGGCACTGACCTGTGACGCTGTTGCTGTTCTAGGCTGTGAAGCTGCTGCTGTTCTGGCTGTGGCACTGCTTCTCTGACCAGTGACACTGCTGCTGTTCCGGGCTGTGGCGCTGCTGCTCTGACCTGTGGCAATGTTGCTGTTCCGGGCTGTGGCGCTGCTGCTCTGACCTGTGGCAATGTTGCTGTTCTGGGCTGTGGCACTGCTTCTCTGACCAGTGGCACTGTCCTGACCTGACCTGACCTTTGATTATCTTTGATTTTGAGCAGCTGTTCATTCTAAAAGCAAATGCAAAGTTTATCTTACATATAACAGAACTTCAGTAAATAAATGCAGTGCAGGCCTATATTTGATACATCTCACATATATATTTTTATTTTCATTTATTTCACTGGTGTGCACTGTTATTGAATAGTAAACATCACGACAGTAAGTTGGAATGATCAATTAGTTGGTCTGAATTAGATAGTGTGGTATTACACTGTTTGCAAGTTAAATATAGGATTATCTTATTTATTATTAAAATGTTCTGTTCAACTCTCTGACTTAAATGCACTAGCTTAGGCTACAGCAATGGACTTAATCACTAAGACACAAGCTAATGTTACGCCATGAAAACCAACTGGCTAGCTAGCTCTATTCGAACATAATTTTATAAAAATGTTGGACATTATTAGGGAGTAAATCATACATAAGATTATCATATTTATTTAAAAGTTTTGTTTGGAGGACCTTGCAAGTGCAATTCAAATTGATTTAAACTTTGTGAGTTTGTGCATGCATGCTCTGCTTCTTGCATTTCAAACTGAGCTTTCTCCACTACTACTGGCGGGCAATGGCTGGGACACCCTTTAACAAAGCTGAAACATGTTTGGCTCTTAAATTGACAGCTACAGCAAATATGGTTCAGGCTGTCAGTAAAACTAAGCAAAGGATCCGGGCGGTCAAATCACAATATATTTATTTTCCCTCCTCCAACCTAGAGAGTTCCGGAACACTGTTCCGGTCTGTTACGCCCCAGTTTATCCCCTGTTGGGGAGAGAAGGGAATTCTTCATCAATGAGCATGATTCCTACAGAATCAAAATCTGGCTTGAGGCTTACAAGTAGTTTTGTTAGCAAGATTACAATGGCTTGATGTACACTCTTATTCTTTCTTTTTCGGATCTTCCCATTTTCTTTCATTTGAATCATCGCAGCAACCATCTAAGAATAAAAATGTAGATGAATATGCTTCTTCCATTATTTCATCATAATCTCCCCGCAAGATCGAAATCAAGTTTTTGGGCACGTTTGCATTGTTGCCTGATCTGCATAATTCCTAGTGAATGGAGCAAATAACCCTCGATTTAACAGGTGATTTCATTTCAAGCCCTGACCACTGATAAATACGCTCCCATCACACAAATGTATATTTTACATATCACAATATAGGCCTACACGATATAGCAAAATTCTCTCTCTCTCTCACACACACACACACACACACACACACACACACACACACACACACACACACACACACACACACACAGGTATAATTAGCCAGAACATGCATTCTTAATTTCTCTATGTGCAAGATAAACATACACCACTTTTTTCTGTCTGTCTCTGCTCATCTTAGCATACCCCATTAGCTCAAGGTGGGTTTAATTAGTATAGCATGTTCTCCAGTGAGTCACCAAATGCTTTGATGCACGTCTTATCCATTTAATTGCTAAGGCCTTTTTACATACACCTGACAGATCTATTTATTAGTAATATCATATATTTGTTGTGCAAAAAAAGGACTTTAATGTGGGTTTATTGGTCTGAACAGTTAATCTATCTACAGTCTGCACTTGACATCATTACTGGATTTCATTTTGTATTAGGAAAACTTTGAAAACAGACATAAATGAAACAAAGCCAGTAGGGTTATGTCATTTTAATTATTACTTTGATATTTCTCTGCTGTTTTTCCCTTCTTAGCTGTGAGTGTGTTTGAACTGAATGTATGTCTTTGACATATGGAGGTTTGCCCTTGAGTTTTGTTTACAACAGTGAACTAGACTGACCCTATAACTGCACCACAAACCAAATGAACTGAACGGAAATGCATTTCTCGTACCTTAATTATACCTTAGTATAGTTACGTTAATAGCTTACTTATAGATCTTTTCACCATATGTCATTCTAAATGCATAATATAAAACCTAATGAATACAATTTTGAAATGTTTATAAATTTTTTTATATTATTATTTTATTATTGAACCACTTATCACCATGACTTGATAATTCCTCTTCTCTATATTATTTTATTTTATTTTATCAGAATCATCTGAAGAAATGGGGTGGACCTTGAAACAGAATTTGTTGTTGTAGCAGCAGATTAACAGATTCCATTTAACAGATTTATCAGTTAATTTATCTGTAATACCACTCTTTTTATTGAAGTATGTATTGAAGTAAATATTGGGTAAATAATGCTGGCATAATTGGGTTCGGGACACTGGCCTGCCCTGGGCTGACATGAAATTAATGTCCCCCATTTGTAGCATGGCCAAATTATTCTTCCCACCAAATTCCTGTTACTCAAATCCTGAAGTTTACTTTTAATCAAACAATAACACACATTTATTTTCACCAGCATTAACAATTGATCATTTTATCAGCAGATTGTGGGCTCCCTGGTTGAAATTGCAGGGCACAGAGTGCAAATAATTTTAATGTCATTCTCCTAATTCTCTCTGCATGCTTTCATTCAGGCCTCTCCACAGCCACTATTCACCAACAATTTATATATTTTAGAATACATTGTTATCTATCTATCTATCTATCTATCTATCTATCTATCTATCTATCTATCTATCTATCTATCTATCTATCTATCTATACAGTGTTCCACCATTGAAACGAAAAGCAATAAATAAGACACCTTATCATTTATTATATAGATATACTTTTTATTAGAAATTTTACACATTCATTTTGTGCTCTGAAAACTGTACAATAACAAAGAAACCCCAGTAAACTTAAAAAAAGGGAGTGTGGATAGGCAGGGAGGGTAGGGTAAAGGATGGGCGATGGTGGAGAATTCAGGCAAGTACGTATCATCTGGAGTGACAGTCAGTGATACCGAAAATACACACAATTACATGAAGTTACAGAACACTGATATAGTCCAGTAACCCGATGAGATTTGGGGATCTCAGAATCGCAGTAATATCTATAATAATGATAACGTTATTCCCCAAGTACTGTAAGAAAGATATTTATATGCTAAAATTAATTTTTGTAGAACTCTCTTGGAAATAATTACAATGCTGTACAACAGGACTCTTGAGGAGTGAGTCTTGTGCTTTCTCTATGTGCAACCATGACCTTACAAGAGAATATCACCCCTCTACAGACTATTTATAATAATAATTATATATATATATATATATATATATATATATATATATATATATATATATATATCTTCACATTTCCATTTTCTTTTCAAACATGATTCTGAACGATTCTCACCAGTGATTCTGATGAAAACACCAAGGCTTAAACATCAAGCGAATGAAATCGTGTTGGTTTAGCACGAAGAATGCGCAAACCCACCAACTCTGGCCCTGCTAACTTCCTGTTCCACAGTCACTGACTAATGCACTGGTAAGAGTACTTGACAAGTCTGCTGACGTCACTGAGACAGTGACCAATGGAAGTTGCAACTTTCACTGCCATCTTTGAAGAGTCCATGGGTCGGTGAGGTGCACAGAACAGCACAGTAGCTAAGTTGTAGGCGTGAGTGGCACTGCTGTGGGCTATACTGGCTCTGAGAGATCTTCTTGCCATAATGGAAGGGCGTTTGAGACAGATTAACAGTCATATGCAGATGGATTTGGGCACTGCATTGTGGGCGAAGGACAACTCACTGATCACATCACCCCACACATCCCAAGTGTATGCATGTGCTGTGTCATAACTAACAGTAATCACAAAGAGAATATTAATAATATCTATAATTAGATTGTTTCATTTGAATTATATGTCTCTCCTGATTCCTGCCAGGCAGTTTGAAAGCTTTCTGTATATTTAGTTCCAAATCTCTCATCCATTATGTACTCTTTTTAACCTTTGATGACAGAATCACTAATATATGTGTGTGTTTGTGTGTATCCAGAGGTTGTAAGTAATTGAAGGCCACTCACTAAGGCTCATCTGCTCATTGCCTGAATTTCAGGCCTTCCCTTTAGTCACTCACTCCCAACATACCCATGGCAACATCCCAGAATGCCAAAGAGGGTCACCACTTGATTTTCCCAGTTCAGCAATTCTTGGTCGTGCCAGCTTATTACCATGGCAACAGGCTCAGACCTGATTTTTCAAAAGTGTTATGATTCGCTTTGACATTAAGGAAAAGGCCATTCCAGGAAAAAAGAAAAAACAAATTGCTCATCCACAATTCCATGTTCCTTTCTCTCAGTGACTTTCTTTCTCTTTGTTTCTCCCAATCTTTCAGTGTCTTTCGGAAAGACTTTTTTATTTGTTGTCCTGTTTTATTTCACACACTTTTTCTAACACATAATTCGTTCTCGTTATCCATTTTCCCTGCAAGTAGAGTTTGTTCTGTTTCTCAGAGTAGCGCTGGCAGTCTCTCAGACCTCCGTCTGCAGATCCATGATTTCCTGGCCTACCAGAGGGATGGTAGCACTGGCCTTCTCCCATTCCACTGCCTGCATCTCAAGGGGGGAGGCCTGCAGAGGTTCCAGCTCTTTACGCACCCATGATGGTGGGGAATGGGTCTTCCGGATGCCCTCCCACACTCGCTTACTGGGGGTCTGCTGCTTGTCCTGGATTAATAAGAGAAGGATGTTAGGGTAAATATATATATAAACTGTGAATACATTTCTGGGTCACGTTTCACCCCTAAATAATAATTACAGGAAATAAATTATATTTTACATAAAATTAAGCCTTTTTTTTTGGTTCATTAAGTTTATTTCTTTTATTTTTTTTGCCATTATGATACTATTCCGCCCCACCCCACTCCCTGATTCCAATTGTCAGTAGCCTATAATAATAATAAAAACTATAAAAATAAGGCAATAAAATAAAAAAGTTAATTATTGTAAAGTAAATAAGTAAAATACAATCATCATGGTAGTTTTGTTGTACTAAATTTTATTTAGGCATACATTTATAATGTATAATAATAATAAAAATATAATACATGTCAAATTATTACTTTATTACTGTTCAATTATTATGATTAATATAATAATGGTGTTTGAACAGGATGATTTTCATTACCGAATTAGAATTAGATTTTTTTACACATTACAGTAATGAAAATACATTTTTGTCAGTATTAGTAGTGATTTTTGCCATATTCTGATATGATTCTTTTTAAAATATGACCTAGACATTTCTTTTTAAGTTAATAGCTAAAAGAAGAATAGAAAAAGGAATATGTGAGGAGTAAAAAAAGAAGAATTGTACACTAAGGTTGGTTTTATCACTGCCTCCCGAGGACACACTCCATCTCTTCCCAGCCTTCCCATCTACTGGAGGAGAGTCTCTGTCCTTCTCTGCATGGTGTAGCTTCCTGTTCAAGTCTTGGAACATGTCCTGATGGCGCTTTCGTGTATGCATAATCTTCTGTAAGATACAACAAGACTAAAAACTCTACAGAAATTAACAAAATCACCACACAACTGGATTTACACTTCTATAATGACGTTACACTCACCTCGAAGTCCAGCTCTGCATAGCGTGATTTTCGTCTCTATAAGAAAGAAATATAAAGAATGAGGATGTTATTGCAAAAGTGTACAATTTTTAACAATAAAGGAAAACTTTAAAAAAGCTTGCACGTGAGCATTAAGGATTTATGCAGATGACAGACAGACAGACAGACAGACAGACAGACAGATAGATAGACAGATAGATAGATAGATTAAATTTGTCCAGAGTTAGGGATAAAAAAAATCTTAAATGTGTACAATGTTTGAATGTAGAATGCTTGACAATCCAAAGAGATCTTTGGAAAGAACACCATATGATATCTAACAGAGTTAATCATAAAACTTTGGTACTAAAGGCAGACATTAAGAAGGCATTGTATTGCTTCTATATTGCATGTTTCGAATAAGCCCCTGGCATGAGTATGTGGTAAACAGCTTGTGACCGCATGGCCTTTCTTTAGCCTGTCTGTGAGCGTCTGAGGGCAGTCTGACATTCTGCCTGAGCTGTGAACGGCTGCAGCTGTAGACCTGCAATGCATTCCGGGAGCACTGCCTGAGGTGAGGAAGAAGCCGTGCTTATCATCTGCTCCCTTTTAAAACATGAGCAAAATCCGACCTTTGAAGAGACTCTTCCTTTCCTAAGAGGGATAATTGCAAATGTAAAAAGGCAGAATTTATGTAGTTTTCAGGCATTTCCTTTTTGAAATGACAGATTTTTTATGCCACTGAGTGTTTTGATGTGGCTTCAGTTTTGTTGAAGCGAAGTGCATTGCTTAATGTCAGTCAAAACGAATCTACACAGACACTCCACTCCACTAACATGCTTTTTCCACTCTGCACAGAAATTAGGGCATTCACTCCCTTGTGGCAAATAGGACAAGCATTTATGCGAATTCACAGCCTTGTTGGCAGATGGGTTTACACCAGTGGTTCTCAACAGCAGAGGCTTTGTGTTATAAAAAAAATAAAATAACATAAAACTCAATATTTGTGTTACTTGCTTAATTTGCTCGATGCAACTTCAATGCATTGCATAATATTACAATTTTGTTAATAAATTCAACATCATGAATGTGAGACCAAACCTTGCATTTCTTGCATTCAGATGGTGGGCTATATCTGGGGCCAATTAAATAAAAATGCGAAGACAGAAACTAATCATAAAAGTGATATTTATATTATATTTCAAAAATAAGTGAAAAGACTAATAATATTGCATATTTTGTCCCACTGAAATGCTCATTCTACAGCAAGACATTGATTCTGAGTTGGATGCAGATGTACATTTTCTAATAATAACAATAAGGGTATCTATAACTTCTATAAAAAGTAAAAAGCTAACACCTAATTTATGTGGCTAAAATATTCTGATGGTGTGACTAAGTTGGAACTTGTTTATAGGTTCTTATTGATTCAAATTCAGTCATCTCATGGAATTTCTGTAGGCAAACAAAAGCAGATATTTTTTCTTACACTCAAAAAATGATTTTTGCCTATTTTCTATCTCAACTTAAATTTTATTTAGTGTATTTAGCATTTTCAAATTTAAATGTATTAATTTATTTTACAGTTTTAAGAGTGGTATTTGTAACAAGACCATAGTAAGCACATGGAAGCATGGATCTTCTTCACTACCATGGTTAGATGCAACATGATTTCTATTAAAACAAACTATGGCATTTTTGTAATTATAAATGGTAGGCATACCCTAAACACACTTAAAAACAATAAATACAAAGTATAGACATTTATAAGTTGTAACAAAATAAATTATGTTCCTTCACTTCCTTAATGTAGACTATTACAAATTTAATAGAGCTTAAGCAGAGATCTGATAATATTTAATATTAATCATTTTCAGTTAGTTTTACTACAGTAAATTCAAGGTTGGTGATGTAGAATTCTATGCCAAATTCAAATGGTTTTCACATCTCATGCCGTGCCATCTTGCGCCATGCTTCTCACTGAATCTCGCAGCTCGCGCATTTAAGAGCAGCTGCTTTGCATTCGCTCTCCTCTGTCCATTGACCCGTATCCATCTACAGAGCCATACAGGTACATTAGTGTAAGTTGTGACAGCACCTGTCTATTTGACGCAGCTAAACCAGACACTTCAGATGCCTCACTTGACTTAAACGTTTTAATGCAAAGAGGACCTAGATGATAGATTTGATTAATATGACTGATAAACACCCCTCATTTGTAACCTAACACCCCCCTCTCTACTAATTTGCTCTTAGGGCCCCAAGGCATCCTTTGAACGCCCCCGTAGAGATCCCCTGGTCTATAGCATGTCCCCTTGGACCATAAACCAAAGTTTACCATCAGTGATCAGGAATAGTCATTGCTGAGAAAAGAGAGTGCACAAGTCAACAACTTAAGACAGAATAGCATGAAAAGAAATCGTGATTTAAAAGAGAAGAAAGAAACCTCAATTTTGAGCTAATTCCACGGAGTTGTTAGATGCGCTTCGCACGCACTTACCCTCTCAGCACTGTTTGCCATCAAATGTTAATGGATAGTCATTTAGAAAGTAGCTCTGTCACAGGGGCTCTGATAAATTTAAGCTGTGAATCCTACCATACAAACAGTGATGCGTGGTCTACATTATTTAGAATACATGAAGTCAAACAAGCTTCTCTAAATTGTGGGAACAGGTGCAGACTATTATGGTGATGCTGAGTACCTTATGGTTTGTGATCACGTGCTGATCATCATGTCTTACCTCCAGAGAGCTCATAGACAGTGTGGAAACGGTTTCACACTTAGACATCATGCCCGAGTTGACAGAGTCCCCTGGCTCAAATGTGTTGTTGGTCATCTGGGACTCGCTGGAGATGTTCTGTACCGTCTGCACAGGAGAGTCCCTTTCCGTGCAGGAAACGCTAACTCGGTCGGTGGGGAGGCTCTTCAATCCAAAGCCTGTCACGGGATCTGCACCAGCACTGTTGGCCAGATGGATGAGCCTGGTCTGGGGTAACTGTTCAATGCTAATGTTGTACTTGGTGGCTTGGTCCTCCTTGCTGCCCTTTGTAGGCCTTAGGGTGTTGTTGTTGTTGGGTAAGAGGACATAACCCTGGCCTGATACTCCTCCTTCGGGTCCACCACTGTCTCCTGGAGCTCTGTCCAGCTGCTTGAAGAGCTCTCCATCACATATGTAGATAGACTTGGCTCCAGGCAGCTCGGTGCTGACCCCGGCGACGGCTCCCTTTTCACGCCGCATGGTGAGCGTGTGGCTGGCATAGTCTGCAACGTTTTGCAAGTGGACCTTTGCCAAGCTGGCAGGAAGAGTATTAAAGTTGGAGCCTTTCTGTGCTGTGATTTGCTGTGAAGCTACTTTCTCCTCACCTTGTAGGGAGGAACGTTTCAGGGTGCCTGAAAATCATAGAGAAAAGGTTTACAAATTGAAAGGAGAATGCAGGAAATATGATACAGGCCATACTAAATTTCATTGCAATTTCACCTCATACAATCACTGAGCACTTTATTAGGAGCACTATGGTCCTAATAAAGTGCCAGATGTGGTCTTCTGCTGTTGTAGCCATCTCAAGGTTCGATGTATTGTGCATTCTGAGATGCTATTCTGCACACTACAATTGCACAGAGTGTTTATCTGAGTTACTGTAGTCTTTCTGTCAGCTGAAACCAGTCTGACCATTCTCCATTGACCTCTCTCATCAACAAGGCGTTTCTGTCTGCAGAACTGCCACTCACTGGATGTTTTTTTGTTTTTGGCTCTATTCTGAGGAAACTATAGAAACTGTTGTATGTGAAAAGGAGATCAGCAGTTACAGAAATACTCAAACCAGCCCGTATGTCACCAACAATCATACCCTGGTTAAAATCACTGAGATTAAATTGTTCCTCATTCTGATGGTTGATGTGAACAGTAACCGAAGCTCCTGATTCGTATCTGCATGATTGTATGCATTGCACTGCTGCCACGTGATTGTCTGATTAGATAATCACATTAATAAGTAGGTGTACAGGTGTTCCTAATAAAGTGCTCAGTGAGTCTAAGCTCATATATCGACATAATCCATCTAAATAAAACATGAATCATGAAACTCAAACACGGTCCAGAACAAAACAGGGTAAGACCAATGTATGCTTAATGATTTGCAAATAAGATTAGCTCTTCACATTTAGTGAATATTAGTGAATTGTGACTAAGGCTCTTATTCTGCCTAACATATCCTTTTGTGTTAAAAAAGTCATTTTTGGGTAGTTATCCTTTAAGGACCTTTCACATGACTTAGGGTTTCAATGCACCTTTCAACACAAGGGCCATGCACCGCTTTTACTTTCAGGTAAAAACTATTGCAGATAGCATCAAAGGGGCAATTTTGCAAGGTTGTTAGATAGCAAGAAAACAGAAAGTGTACTAACAGTGAAAATAGTGAAAGCAAACCAAAGAGGTAACATGTATTTGAGCTTGGAACTGATAAAAGTCCTGGTGTTAACTTTGATATAACGTAAAAATAAAAAAAACATTTATTGAATGTGGGTATACGTATGTACCTAGAAACACCAAGGATCCATCTCAATTCCATCTTGTTTTGATTTTCACACTGGCACAACCCACATAAAAATACATCATGTGAATAGACCCTTTTCACAGACTGTCATGATGCGCTTCCGCCTTATTTAGCAGCGTTAATCTAGCAAACTATTTAATTTTTATTAAATGTTTTACATTTTAATGATTTTGAGTACATTTATAACATAATTTTTGTTTTATATTACCCAGGCATTAATAATAATAATACATATTCACATCATCTGCAATGGAGATTCAAATACAGCTGCTGAGGGAGTGAGAGTAAATTTGGCATTTGCAGTTATCCACCACACTTTATGCATTTATTTCCCTCTTTTGGAAAGACGTGGAAACAGAATGGTGGTTTTAGTGGTTTCTTTTGCTGTTGGAGTAAATGGAAAAGAAATGTATTTTCTTTTTGCTGTGGTCTTCCATTCACCACTATAGAAGTTTACCTCACTGTGGATTACTTCCACGTTCCAAACCCGGAAATATGAAAAAGGTTCATTGTCTGGTAATCATTTGATGCTCTTTGAGAGACCAGTGACTTACAGGGGAAAAGTGTAATTTTTTTTTTTTTACATTGAGCATCATGTCATGCTTGTCCCATATGCAACACTTTAGATTGATACTTCGCTTCTTAGATGCCAATACATTGGGGATGCAAGTCATGTAATAAGGCCTTTAGTGTAACTAAATAAACAGAGTCTAATGGAAAGCTTAATTCTTATTCCTTCTCACTTCAAAGTGTGCAAAAATATCACTTTGTCACCACATCCAAGTCTCTATTTCTAGATGCTGGCTTGATATGTCTTCTGGACACATAATCAGAATCCCATTCCCGATAGATATCAAAGAAGAAAGCCTACTTATCTGCATTTGCTGCTCGTCGGCAAGCAGATCAAGTTCCGAATCTCCTTGAAAAAAATGCATTATGGGCCCTGTAATGTGGCACTTCTCTTGTTAAAACAGCAGGCTGCAGATAGCAGGGGGATGTTACTAAGTGAGTGGAGCTCTTTTGGAAGAACTGAGCCCTCTCAGTCAGTCACTGACTCTAAATTATGTTGTTATGAGACTTACCTGATCGGCAAGCCATGTCCACATCCTTCTCAAAGTCAGTCTGGAGAAAACAGGGACAAAAAACAGGGAGTTTTTTCAAGAGAGAAAGTAGACAATTATAGTTTGTGTACTATAGTAACATGAATTTAACCCTCATGTTCTGTTGAGATAGACTTTACTGTGTTTATGATTAGTGATCCAGAGACCCAAATTATGTACAAGTGGGTAAATTATTTAAAAATAGTAATCCAGTTTAAATTACTAATAATTTCTCTAAAATAGTAATCAGACTATTTTAATAATAACTTAAAAAGTAATCACATTACTTACAATACTTACTTAACATTAAATACACATCATTTACTTTTAAGTTACTTTCTAAAACACTTTTCCACTTAAAAAATGTAAAATAGTTTCTACAGTATACTTCTCCCTGCACATTGTTACACACAAGTCATACACTCAGCACATTACATTTCTTCTTAACAGTGACTCATTACGGGGCCATGGATTACACCCAACACTGAAAATAATCATTGTAATTTTGAAATTAACCAAATGGAAGCTTCAACCCTAAACAGAATCATAGAATAGGCACAGACTTTTCAGAAATGTGACAGTTATCCAATACAGCCTTTTCACACTTATGCAATTGCTAAACAGAAGTCATCCTAGATTTGGTTAACGCAAGCATGGCTGAGGCCAAGGTGTATGTGTTTTCACAGTCCTTAAAAATTTTGCAGGCATTTACATTTGGAGAAGTTGACAGCCTCATCCAAATTAATTAATCAATGGTTAAATCAAAACTCGACAAAGGTTACAAGTTCTTTTCAAAGGATTATTTGCATGAATAAGTTGATAAAAACAACTCCTAAATCCTTTGAGGTTTTTTTTACAAGTGTGATCAAATTTGAATAAAAGCTAGGGCTCGATGCTTCTGGTCGAAGTGAGGAGCTGCATCAGATTTAGATGATTATTCATCTATGATTAATTAGGTCCAATGTCAACAACTTGAGAGGTTGTGCACTAAATCAGTAGGCACAGATTAATTAATTTATTAAAGGAACGGTCTACAAATCTGTCTGTATAAACTTATTAAAATGAGGGTACAGTTAACAATGAGCAGCAGTACGTGAAACTAATAGCTGGTGTGGGGCAACGTTCGTAGTCATGGGCTGCATTCCAGTTAAAATTTGTATGCTCTTCTTTTGCTAACTTCAATCCATCTCATGGGCTCGGATTTACATCATTGCGTACATTGTGCTAGTGCCCACTACTGGTGAAATCCGTGCCATGGGTTTAAATGTAGGCCTTATCCCTTGATCACTTCACCCCTTATGCAACCTACCGTTGCTCCAGCAATAAGGCTGATGTCATTTTGTTGAATTATTTGGTGTGTCTTTTTTTTTTTTTGCACCTGAGAAGACAACATCTTCAGAGATTGATGCAATTCCTGATTTGCATTTGAACCTCACTTACAGCTGTAAACAGCTTTCCCTTCCATCACACACTAGATTTGTGTGGGGTGGGTGTAGATGAAGCACGATCTGCTGTGATGTTGTAATCAAGATAGATTTTGGGACATGGAGCTGCCTGAATAAGTGTAGGCTTGCTCCCTCTGTCAAAATCGAGGGGTTGAGAGTCTGACAGCAGAAACTTCACATCGCCCACTTAATGAAGTTAAATGGACTTCCAAAATGGAGGCGGAATTCTCCCAAGGGGAAGTTAGCCAGTGTATGTTTAAAGTGAAGTGGAATGCAGCCATGGCCAGATGAAAATGCATTGCATTTCTTCATGTTTAATTCCTAAGGTCTCTGAGACCTTATGTCATGTTATTAAGTTGAATGTTTGTTTATAATCAGTTCTCTAATTACAAAAAATCAAGAAGTATCAATCTGATACTTTAATGTTCAGTAGGTTTTCTGAACTATTTAAAGGGCCTTGAGGTCCCTCAGACCCCAAACATATCATGAGAGTTAAGTTTATTGTTATCTAGTAGCAAGTCACCATCAGCTGAGCATGGCCGTTCTGGAAAGATCCACCAGAGTCACCATTTCCATCTTCTTGGTGATCAACTACTCGACACTTTACAGCTTCTTGGACCTAAACAGATGCCAAAATCATGTCTAAACATCTTTATCTAAAATGGAAAGTCCACGTTTCAAATTTCAAGACAGATTCAAAACTGTAACACCAGGTTTTAGACATGTTCGCCCACCTCTCTGCGTAGGATGCAGTGCACCATTACAATGACAAAGCCCTCTAGGGAGTCAAAAACAGCAAAGAGTATCTGAAACAGGGCCGAGCGGCGGTCAGTAATGGCCAGAACGGCAGACATCCATGTGAGGGCCAGCAGTGGCAGTACAACACAGGAGCTCCACAGTGACGCCCTACAGGATAGGAGCAGAATAACAGTTAGTGGGTGCTTAGTGCTTACAGCATATCTCCAATGACATACAAAATGACAAAGAGGGCAAAACTAAAGTATAAAAGTATAAACAAAGTGACCTTGGTTGATATTTAGAAATGAAAATGTTAGAGAATCAATTCATAGTTATAAGATATGAAGTATTTTAAAGGCACAAATCTGGTATTTCACTAAAAAGCATTAATATCTGAATCCACACAAATACATAGATCAATACATTTGTTCAACACAGTTTTCTACATGAGCTAGAGATGCCCTTTTTGTTTATTATACAATATCAATATACTTAAAACATGTAGGTTCATCACAGTTCAAAACATACGAAAACTGTTGCAAAAGGTAAATAAAAGCCTAAAGAAGCCAAGAAAAAGGAGCAATGGAAGATGGATGAAGAGAAGGACAAATGGCAGGGTGAGAGATGAAGGTATGAAGACACACTAGTGGACTTTAGAGAAGATCTCTCCATTGTTTGTCAATTTGGAAGGAAGGGCCATCATGCTCAGCATTCTTTTTATTTTTATTATTATTTATTTTAGTCTTGATCTGAATTGGTGTTCTGCATTAATGTCTTTTTACAAACACAAACACAAACACATATTCTCCCATACAGACACATAAGGGCATTTTCATTTGTCTTAAGACTTACTGTATGGAGGGTAATTTTCTTGTTGTGACTAAATGATGACCAACATTGTAAATCTACACTGTTTTTCCAGCATTTATGCAAATATACCATTTACAGTGAGGAAAATAAGTATTTGAACACCCTGCTATTTTGCAAGTTCTCCCACTTAGAAATCATGGAGGGGTCTGAAATTGTCATCGTAGGTGCATGTCCACTGTGAGAGACATAATCTAAAAAAAAAAATCCAGAAATCACAATGTATGATTTTTTAACTATTTATTTGTATGATACAGCTGCAAATAAGTATTTGAACACCTGAGAAAATCAATGTTAATATTTGGTACAGTAGCCTTTGTTTGCAATTACAGAGGTCAAACGTTTCCTGTAGTTTTTCACCAGGTTTGCACACACTGCAGGAGGGATTTTGGCCCACTCCTCCACACAGATCTTCTCTAGATCAGTCAGGTTTCTGGGCTGTCGCTGAGAAACACGGAGTTTGAGCTCCCTCCAAAGATTCTCTATTGGGTATAGGTCTGGAGACTGGCTAGGCCACGCCAGAACCTTGATATGCTTCTTACAGAGCCACTCCTTGGTTATCCTGGCTGTGTGCTTCGGGTCATTGTCATGTTGGAAGACCCAGCCTCGACCCATCTTCAATGCTCTAACTGAGGGAAGGAGGTTGTTCCCCAAAATCTCGCAATACATGGCCCCGGTCATCCTCTCCTTAATACAGTGCAGTCAGCCCTGTCCCATGTGCAGAAAAACACCCCTAAAGCATGATGCTACCACCCCCATGCTTCACAGTAGGGATGGTGTTCTTGGGATGGTACTCATCATTCTTCTTCCTCCAAACACGGTTAGTGGAATTATGACCAAAAAGTTCTATTTTGGTCTCATCTGACCACATGACTTTCTCCCATGACTCCTCTGGATCATCCAAATGGTCATTGGCAAACTTAAGACGGGCCTTGACATGTGCTGGTTTAAGCAGGGGAACCTTCCGTGCCATGCATGATTTCAAACCATGACGTCTTAGTGTATTACCAACAGTAACCTTGGAAACGGTGGTCCCAGCTCTTTTCAGGTCATTGACCAGCTCCTCCAGTGTAGTTCTGGGCTGATTTCTCACCTTTCTTAGGATCATTGAGACCAAACGAGGTGAGATCTTGCATGGAGCCCCAGTCCGAGGGAGATTGACAGTCATGTTTAGCTTCTTCCATTTTCTAATGATTGCTCCAACAGTGGACCTTTTTTCACCAAGCTGCTTGGCAATTTCCCCGTAGCCCTTTCCAGCCTTGTGGAGGTGTACAATTTTGTCTCTAGTGTCTTTGGACAGCTCTTTGGTCTTGGTCATGTTAGTAGTTGGATTCTTACTGATTGTATGGGGTGGACAGGTGTCTTTATGCAGCTAACTGACCTCAAATAGGTGCATTTAATTTAGGATAATAAATTGAGTGGAGGTGGACATTTTAAAGGCAGACTAACAGGTCTTTGAGGGTCAGAATTCTAGCTGATAGACAGGTGTTCAAATACTTATTTGCACCTGTATTATACAAATAAATAGTTAAAAAATCATACATTGTGATTTCTGGATTTTTTTTTTTTTTAGATTATGTCTCTCACAGTGGACATGCACCTACGATGACAATTTTAGACCCCTCCATGTTTTCTAAGTGGGAGAACTTGCAAAATAGCAGGGTGTTCAAATACTTATTTTCCTCACTGTATACTAAGTGAAATCACATGCTCCCAGTGAAATCAGGCATCAAATCATAACGTACTGTATAGTAGGGGCATGGATAATTGTTAGGTACTTTTGAATCCTAACATAGAAAGAGAGTCTAAAGTACAGTTTAAATATAAACACAAATAAGCCATTCTTTTAAATAATTCTAATATCGACCTGATCAGACAGACACTGATAACTAAAGAAAACAAAAAACAGACATTACTGTTATGGTTGCAGATATATTGTGCATCCCTAATAGATAACCTTTTTGTCTGACGATGGATAGCACTCTGCAAGCAATTCAAAATACAAATGTAAGTAACCCCAGACATCGAAACATACACTCACCTAAAGGATTATTAGGAACACCATACTAATACTGTGTTTGACCCCCTTTCGCCTTCAGAACTGCCTTAATTCTACGTGGCATTGATTCAACAAGGTGCTGAAAGCATTCTGTAGAAATGTTGGCCCATATTGATAGGATAGCATCTTGCAGTTGATGGAGATTTGTGGGATGCACATCCAGGGCACGAAGCTCCCGTTCCACCACATCCCAAAGATGCTCTATTGGGTTGAGATCTGGTGACTGTGGGGGCCATTTTAGTACAGTGAACTCATTGTCATGTTCAAGAAACCAATTTGAAATGATTCGAGCTTTGTGACATGGTGCATTATCCTGCTGGAATTAGCCATCAGAGGATGGGTACATGGTGGCCATAAAGAGATGGACATGGTCAGAAACAATGCTCAGATAGGCCGTGGCATTTAAACGATGCCCAATTGGCACTAAGGGGCCTAAAGTGTGCTGAGAAAACATCCCCCACACCATTACACCACTACCACCAGCCTGCACAGTGGTAACAAGGCATTATGGATCCATGTTCTCATTCTGTTTACGCCACATTCTGACTCTACCATCTGAATATCTCAACAGAAATCGAGACTCATCAGACCAGGGAAGATTTTTCCAGTCTTCATCTGTCTAATTTTGGTGAGCTCTTGCAAATTGTAGACTCTTTTTCCTATTTGTAGTGGAGATGAGTGGTATCCGGTGGGGTCTTCTGCTGTTGTAGCCCATCCGCCTCAAGGTTGTGCGTGTTGTGCTTTGCTGCATACCTCGGTTGTAACGAGTGGTTATTTCAGGCAAAGTTGCTCTTCTATCAGCTTGAATCAGTCGGCCCCATTCTCCTCTGACCTCTAGCATCAACAAGGCATTTTCGCCCACGGGACTGCCGCATACTGGATGTTTTTCCCTTTTCACACCATTCTTTGTAAACCCTAGAAATGGTTGTGCGTGAAAATCCCAGTAACTGAGCAGATTGTGAAATACTCAGACCGGCCCGTCTGGCACCAACAACCATGCCACGCTCAAAATTGCTTACATCACCTTTCTTTCCAATTCTGACATTCAGTTTGGAGTTCAGGAGATTGTCTTGACCAGGACCACACCCCTAAATGCATTGAAGCAACTGCCATGTGATTGGTTGATTAGATAATTGCATTAATGAGAAATTGAACAGGTGTTCCTAATAATCCTTTAGGTGAGTGTATATATGTAACAAATATGTAAACCTACTCAACCTTAAACCCTATTGTTTATTGATGTATGTTTGCAAATTTCTGCAATTCACCAGCAAAATAAAAATATATGAATACTGTATATTGCAGGTTGTGTCAAGCACGATTTTAACCTTCGCTCCCTCTTTTTTAGTCATCTGCCACCACACACAAATGCATATGGAATAATCCTTCACACAAACAAGCACACTCAACTACATTATTATATGACTGGTCTGCACTATCTCAGATAACAAGATGAGAACACCAGCCAACAAACTAGCAACAAGGTAATAATGGAGACCAGACCAGCATCGCTCATTTCATTCTCACAATCAGCCATTTTTAGATTACAGCTATTATGAAACTTTCACTAAAATATGCCATGGTAACCATGCTGCCTTACAAAGGCAAAACACAATAATAATTGTGACAATGAAATTGAGAAAAAAGGCTTTACATTTTTTATTGTCAAGCCATATGTGAATTTTCAATTTTTCACAATCCGTTTTCTCAGAATCTGAGCATGGTTGAGCCAAACTCGTCTACCTCAGAACAGATTGTAAGCTAAGAGTTTTTCAATCATAACTCAATTTTGTTACTTAATTTTGCCTTTGAATGGCAGCATAGTTTCCACCAAAATACCATAAGGTGCATCCCCAAACCGCACACTTCTGCACTATTCTACTCCATTTTGTAGTGTGAGTAGTGCGAGTAGTATGTTTACACTGAAACTTTAGCATAAAGAAGTGTACTTTAAGTACCCAGATTATGCATTTTTTCAATTTCAAATCAGAGTGTGGAATATTAGACATTTTAAACACTTCATGCACTCAACGCCTGCTGTACATAGTAGAAGGGGCGGAGTTACCTTGCTGCACTGCTGGTCTGACAAAACAGTTGTAAATAATGAAGTTGTAAATAATGAAGAAGTTTCTAACGAAACTTCAGTGGATACAGGACCTTACAAATGTGAGTTGAATGCAACAAATACTTGCTTTGTGTTATGAATTGTGGTCTAAACTACGCACTAAATTGATCTTGCATAGCTAAAAGTATCTGCGTTCACGGACTTGGGTAGAGTACGCTTCAGCATTAACTGCATTAACTAATGTATTTTGTCAGTTACCATGATACATTTTATTCAATGGGCTGGTCAACTGCACAATGCAAACACATACAGCATGCACACTCACACAAACATACTGAACGTAGCAATCCTAGGATTTGCTCCTATTGCAATCTGTGTGCACATTTAGTACACTGACAACATGAAAGCTGTCTTTGCTATTAATTTATGTCATAACAGCTATAGAGCAATAGTAGGGTGAGGGAAATGAATGGGGGAGGAAACCAGAAAAGAAAAAGAAGGAGTGAAGTAGAAAAATGCAAAAAGAAAGGTAAACAAAACCGAAGGCAGAGCATCAAAAAGTTGGTAAATAATTATCGGGACTAACATGGCGTTACTGGTAGCTGTGGTGGAAACGTCAGCCGATGAGATAACTCCGCACTTGGCACATTTGAGCGTCATATTGTACAGTGGCACTGTCATCTGACTGCAAAGTCAAATCAACATACTGAAATACACATGTACGCAGACATATAACCACACACACACAAACATACTCTCACAACCATATAAAGACAAAAGTCAGGTTTCCATCCAAGTTTTAAATATAATTTATGTGAAAAAACAATTTGCAAATGAAGCATCTTTTCCAATCCATGGATTTAATAGAACACAACCGTCACTTCCTTGGGGGATCTGATGTTTTAGCCTCTGGGGAAGCCATTATGGCTCTTTTAGGAAATGTAATAAATTACTTGGTGGTTAGGAGGGCACAGACAAATTGCTCTGACAAACTTCATGTTTGATAGCGATCTGAGGCGTATCAGACGTATTCTGGGTGGTAACATTAGCCAATTATTTTGATGGCAGGCTTTGTCTCTGGCATTTTAGAATGACCAGAGCAACATTTGATATGCTATTCGATGGCATTTGTCTCCTGTTTAGTCCAGTTATAAGCAAAATATGCAGTCACGTGACTTCTTTGACGCACATTTAAGAGTGAATGTGGTACAGAAGTTCATCCATTTTATTCGCATTTAGCAAATTTAATTCACATCTTGCCTTTCCATCCAACATTATTTATGCAATATTCCAAAATTTGCATTAAAATATGTGAATGGAAACACAACTACATACAGCTATACACACGTAGATACACAGATCTAGTGGACACAGAATCCCCTTTCCAGCTCTCACTCAGGGTGGATCTCTGCCAGGGCTTTGGGAAGAGTGTGAGAATAATGGAAAATGTGCTGTTACATTAGTTTTATTTCTCGAATGGTCTCGAATGTGGGAAAAAAGGTTGTGAGAAAAATTATATATGCAATGCACGTATGTCTGGATTACTATCATTTATTTAAAATAAACCTATGTGAAATACTACATGATTAGATTTTGATTCTTTCATATCAATGACATCAAAGTCTTCTTTTACATTAGTATGCCATATGGAATCTTTTTTTATTTAGGTTTGTCCATCCCACTCTGCATCTGTCTTTGGGCCCTGGAGAGAGATATGGCAAATCCATAAAGCTGGCTGAGAAACATACACACAAACATTCATTCATGTTGACAGCCAGAGATCATGCATACACAAACTCTTGCTAAATCAGTCATTTTAGCAGACATATTAAAGTCATTCACAGCCATAACTGCCAAAATTATGTGTGCATGTGTCCAAACTTTGCACTTATCTGTGTGGCTAAAAGATTTTTATTGCTGTTTTTACATTTCATTGCAATATACAATAGTGCTTTTAATTTTCGTTCTATTCCTATTATGCTTTGCGGCAGAGATAAAGTTTCAGCCATGCATTACTGTAATGTCACCTCTGAGACAAAAACGATCTAAATATGCTTATACCAAGGAACTCAAGAACATTTTAATATTTGCAGACAGCTGATGGAAAAAAATATGCAGAATATATTTCCCCCTTTTGGTATAAATATCACAATCCCCTTAGAATGCAATTAAAGCTGCATTAATTATTTAACGTCCCAAAATATTTCATGTAACTGTTCGCTTACACAAAATGGCCACCTGCAAAAAACAATTAAAGCCATCAGCTTGGCATGGCTGCTGTAACGGGCAGGAAGTCTATTCTGCTACTGTTAGACATGTAGATTAAAACCCACATAATATCAGAAATTCAATTCCAAGCAAAAGACCAATACGACCAATAAAACCTCACTGGAGGCAGTGATATTAGAAAGCAATCAGTGTTTTGGAATTACAAGACCATCTTGCTAGTCTTAAGGAGGAGGTGAGAGGGACTTCAAAAACAGAGCTGATTGGATCCAACTAAATATTAAAACAACTTTTCTTTTGACAAAGTTCATCTTTCAGTTTTTATTGCCGCAGGTGGTAAACAATACAAAAGTTCTTGCTTTGGGAGGCAAAGAGCAATTTGTCAAAATTTATATATAAAACTGTCGAAAATGCCATAATTCGGTTTACAGAGACTTAAAAAGTGCTGTTCCCGCATTGTGTGTAATTAACAGAAGCACTTATTAATTAGGCAAATGGAAAATGCTGTGTTTAATAATGAGGGCAAGGGAGAGAGAAAAAAAATCTTCCCTCCAAATCTCATTCACTCTGAGCCCTGAACAATGGCAGTCAGCCTTGAGTTAATCTGCAGAGAATGCAGTGCGGCACATGAATTGACTGCTGTAAAATACTGCAGCAAATATGTTGATAAGAGTTTGCAAATTTGGACATACAAAACTATTTTCCACACACACACACACACACACGTTGGTGCAGCTATCCTTATGAGGACTCTCCACAGACACGATGATTTTCATACTGTATGAACTATATATTATATCCCCTAACCCTACCCATAACCCCTAAACCTAACCCTCACAAAAAACTCTGCATTTTTACATTAAAAAAAAACACTGTTTAGTATGTTTTTTAAGCTAATTGAATTACCCCCCCCCCCCCCCACACACACACTCACAATTTGTTTTTAAAACTTGTTTTTCTATCTTCGTGGGGACTTCCCATTGACTGCTGTTGTTTTTATACAGAGCTAGTGTTCTATAATGTTATATACCTTACCCTTTCCTAACCATAACCCTCATGCTTACATTTTCATTCATATATTATTAAGCCATTTTCCTTGCAGAAATACTTTATGCATCCATACAAAAATCTAAAGAAAAACTTCTAATTTAACCTACAAGCTTTCATCCAAATTAATCAGAGAATTGTAAGGCAGAATGTGGATTTAAAATTAGAAATACTCATTAAAATTGACCCAAAGATTTATAGTAGCCGGATTATGGGAGGAGCTAAAGTTGAGGTAATCAGAGATTTAGTGGCCGGACTTGCATCTCAACCAATCAGTGAGGTGGGGGGCGGGGCAGAAAGGAGAGCCCTGAGTGTGAGCGAGGGGATGCTGTGGTAACTCAATGTCTCAAACAGCACAAAAACACAATCGATCATAGAGAACAGAGGTAAACACAACGGTGTTCAAATAAAATAATTAAAAAAAATATATAAAAAAAGAGATAAGGACAAGGGAAATAAAGCAGTTGGATGCAGAAACAATCCCAGTAAGGGCACACGACAGCCTGCAGGCAGAGGAGCACAGCCCAGAAAAGGAAACACAGACAGTCTATCATGAGTCAAAGCATGAGTAATATTCTTCTTCTCTGTAATAAATCCCAGACCAAATTTATGCTGTAATGCCAGATGAGAGCTTTAATTTTGGAAGAAAGCATGTGATTCTTGGATGATTAACAATACGACTGTGTAATTAATGGTCCATGGTAGCGAGATGGACAGCATAAGAATGTAGAACTCTTATAATGAGGTCTATAATAACAATTCCCAATTCAAACTTCAGCTCCAATGACATTTAACTCACGAGAATGAAAACTTGTCAAAATCAATGAAAATAAAATGAGAAAATCACTCAGCCTGAATGCTATCGATCAGAAACATGAAACCAACGTTTTGCATGAGATTTCCTTTGCCAGGTCTTGCGTCTGCCCCTCAAATAAACATTTCACACAAAGAAAAGACACACATGGATTCAAACAGCTTCGTATCAAGATGCACAGAAACACCTTGAAATCAAGAGAAGCTGGAGAGATGATTAATTGACACATGCAAATCATCAAAAGAAATGTAAAAGAAATGAAATGAGGTGGGCAGAGGAGTCATTTTGCATTTGATGGGATCAATAACCAGTCCTTTATGATCTCTCCCCTCTCTGTTTTTCTCTGGATGAACTGCTGTTCACTTCCATCCTCCTGGAGTCATTTAAAGCTGAAGTGTGTCATTTTTTCAACGTTTTCCAGCTTAATCCCTGCTTAATATGTGGAAGCAACTACAAGTAAAACGTTAGTAGTTAAATTCCTCCCAAACCTCTAAACAATTTGGCGCTATCAAAATATTGCTCTGTTTTTTTTTTTAGTAACCTGATGAGCCCAACAGCTCAAAACTGGTTCAACCAATGGTGTGAGTTTAGGGGTGGGACTACCTGTTTGTCTGACCAATGGTAAATAGGGAGTGTGCTCAGGAAGCCTGTTTGAAAAAAATCATTATTTTTGCAATTTCGTTTAGTGATGCTAGAGGCATAGAAATGATACACTTCAGCTTTAAAGTTAAATTTTTTAATTTGAAAAGGCAGTTAATGTGATTTTTTTTTAATTGCCTATGACTGATCCTCTCTTTATCTTCCTTTAAATTGTCCATCATCCCTCATTATTTCTCATCATTCTTTTTGTAATTTCTTGTCTTCCATAAAGTATTTTTTCTTATTAATTTGAGCAAATATGTGTGCTTCTGGAGGAGGTAGAGATGTTATGAAAGGTCTGGTCATTGAATCTCTTTCCCAGGGCTGTTCAGAAGTCAGCCAATGAGATGAATGCATGCTTTGAGGCATACCCTGCCCTCTCCTTGAGTTTCATATCAGTTATGCCATCTTTGGAAACCAGTTTGTTAAAAACCAGAATCCCGATAACCATGTTAACCTGTTGAAGAGAGAGGAGAGAGGTGAACACACATGGGCATATCAAAATCCAATCCAGTCTCACAATGTAATAGTCCTAGAATTGTCCTAGTGACACTTTCCAACACAGTCTCGTGACAAATTATTATAATTCATACGCGATGTCGAAATCACAAGATATTGCATGACTTGGCACCAACAAAAATATATGATTTTTATTCCCATAGAGTCCACCCAACATCAAACATAATTTCAGATCGATATAATACAGGCATCACATTTTATCTAGCCTCCTATCCAACACTTTATTTTAAGAAAAGAAACGTCTGCCAATAGGTTACTTTCCATATTTATGCAATGCAAAAGACTGTCAATAACTAGTAATACACTTTCCTTGTCTCATTCCAAACCCTGATGGTTTCTTTCTTCTGTGGTACTGTACACAAAAGTTATTTTCCTATTAAAATCATGGTTAGGTTTAGGGTTTATGGGAGTAAACGTAGTATGTTTTTGTATTAACCAACTTTTTCTTAAGATTTCGCCAACTTGTACTATTATTATGACTTGTCATGATGCTGGGTTGACACCATCTCGTGCACAAAGTGGCCTTTTTTGAGCTTGTTTAGACAGAAGCGTATACAATTTTCTTATCCTTTTTTATTTTTATTGAGAAAACCTCAGCATACAGTTAACTTATCTTCTTTTATGTTATGTTAACTTGCTAACATACCAACATGCATGTTGTATAGTGTTACTCTGCTCATTATATATGCAGAGTAAATTGCAATTAAACAAAGTGTAATGCGATTTGTACAGTACTAACAATAAAAATAACAATCAATATTGTTGCTTTAGCTACTTCCATACTAAGGAATGTGCTGATAAAATTCTACTTCACATTCTTGAATCGATACATTTTATTTGTGTTCATTACCTTTTCGCTGGTGTGTAAGGGTGTAATATTTGTATATTAGGTGCAATATTTGTATTTGTTTATTTGTAAATCTGTATATTATATAATTTTGTTGTGCTGTCTGACATGTGTGTGGTGAATGTATCATGCTGTGACCAAACTCCAAGAAGAATTCTTAATACATGTAAATGTATATGGCGAATAAAACTGATTCTGATTTTGATATAATATCCTAAAGTTAAATTAATTAAGATTCATCAGAAAGCATAATCCAATTATGATATTGTGGTGCATTTCAATGTATAGAATCTTGACATATGTATCACAATGTGTATTGTTTAGTGAAGTAGTTAGTGATACTGGGCCTTTTCTGGACTCTGTGATGCACAATGTATCGTCCAATCATCAGCATTGGCTAGTAAAAGCAATTACTGTATCTGCACTATCAAATGTCAGCCGTTGTTTCAAAACAGACGATGATCAGGGCTGATTATTACTAGTACATTAAAAGGGTGAAAAACGTGTTTTGGTGGTACACAAGAAAATGTTGCTAGAGTGACATTTCCTTGTGAGACAGAAATCAAAACCACCATTACATCAATGTCTAACAAATTGAAATCTGTAATACAGCAAAATAGCTCCTGCTATAATGGTAATAGAGTTTGACCTCAGATCAGTTTTAATTCATCTGCAGTGGTGTAATGAACTGACTATTATGCCCAAACCAAATTAATCACACTTGGCATAAACAGATCAGCTAAAACACTTATTTGTTGGAGATTGCGTTGGGGGTTATGAAGGTCAAATCTGAAATTGCCAGCATCTCCATTTACTTCCAATCTAAGTGATTGCCATTAAAGAAGAGGCTTATTGTTTGTAAAATATTTGTGTGTTTGGGTGTATTGATGCTAGTAATGTATAGCACTGAATCTGGATATAAAAATTGCAGATTTATGTGAATACATTTGGTTGAGTGAAAGACTGTACCAAGACGACAGCAGCGGCTGGTCCAACAAATGCATACAACAGTCCACCTTCCAGAGACAGCCAGCAACTAACACAAAGCACAAGAAAAGAGATCAGAAAGTAGTGGAAAGACAGAGAGAAAACGAAAGATAGAAAGAGAAGGATAAAGAGACCAAACAGGAAAGAGATCAAAGAAATCGTGAGGAAGTCATATTATAAATGTCCCAGTCATGTGACAGTCAATGACGATGAAGTGGATGCAATGAGAATAAGCACAAATAGAACAGTAGATCAAACATTGGTCATACTTACTAGTTAGCAGTGCCATATCCCTTTGCCTTGGTGAAACCAACAGAAATTGCTACAACGAGAGCAGGTAAACCTACAAGAGCGAAACAGAAATGAATAGGTCTGTTGTTGACATGGCGTAACATGAACTTTTAATACAGCATCAATTTGTGATAAACAGGTCCTTGAACTGGTCACCATCTTTTTTGTTGTTGCAACTTTTAATCACCTTTTGCTTTCACTATTTCATTTTAAATGGTCATGCAGTGTTAGAAATTAATCTTTAAAAGTACACATACTCCATGTAGTGTCTCAAATAAAATAATGTCATAAAACTGCATATGTTATATGTACTGGGAAAATTGGAAAAACAAAGATGTAAATGAAGATATCAATGAGGACGAGCAGGAAGACAGAGACAGAGGCCTCACCCCAACCAAGGCAGAGGAAACGCTTGCGTATGATGCGGTTTCTAAGACGGCCAGTCACGGCCATGTAAGATTGCCACGCCTCTGTCAGAACCCAACAGAAAGAGGAGAGAAAGAAGAAGTGCAGAAAAGCAGCAACAAGTGTACAAACAACCTGAGAGGGAGAGAGAGAGAGAGAGAGAGAGAGAAAAGAGGAAAGAGAGAGAAAAAGAGACCAGCATAGGTAAGGACGGTACGTAAAAAGGAGAAATTAGAAAGGTTAAGAAACAGATTCTGAAATGATTAAAGAGTTTATCAAAACACAAAACTTTGACATACCTTGTTCCGAGTCTGAGTTTGTCCGATGAGTATGAGAGCGTTGGAGGAGATGATAGACAGACAGAAGTTGATGAGGATGACGGAGCGTTCTGAGCGGATATATCTGTTGAAGAACACACTGAGCTGAGACACTTGGATGACACCAATTGCTTCCACAAAAAAAAATTCACACACTCTCCTTGTTCATACAAGCTTTCAACAGATCAGTTGAACATGACCTGACGTTATTACAGTGGGGTCCAAAAGTCTAAAACCAGATTGAAGATCTCTAATCTCAAACTCTAATTTAAAACTGGACATAAACTGTTTATGATTATGAAACATTTTCAAGCAAATAAGTGTCATTATGTAAAATTGATAAAGAAATATTTCAGATTGGGTACTATTTCAAGGTCACTAATCAAATAAGCAATTTAGGGATTTTGTACATGTTAACTCCTTTGGAAAAAAAGGCTACTAGGCAATTTTTCTAGTTATCTGAGACTTTTGCACCCCACGGTATATTGTAAATGCTTAATATGATGTAAATGTTCAGGACTTGTTTAGGACTTGTCACATCACCAACCTTATTTAAAGAATTGAATGCTTATAATAAAGTGCAACAGTGCCCGTCCACTTTTTCAGCCATCATAGTTCCAGATGTATTTTACATTAATTTCTTACATTGGGATTTCTTTGAATACTTCATAAAATCCATGAATAAAAACAACAAATACTGAGGTAAATCACAACATTACAAACTTTGATTTGAGGCAAAAAAAAAAATGAAAATCAGACAAAAAGACAAAAGTTCCCAACTGTGTTCTTAGCTTATTTAATGAGGGAATAAAGCATTGAAACAATTCAATAAATCATTGAGAATTACATAATCTAATGAAAAACAATGGAAACTATACAGCTACTGATATAAAGTTGGTAAATTATAAGAACAAAGCAACATATTTAATTTAGTTTATTATAAACTTTCCAGATATAAACTAATATAAGAGTTTTTTGAATGTAGAGAAACCAACTTTTTTTGTGTCATTCACAGAGTGTCATGAAAGTAGGCGGTCACTGCAGAGCTATTTTGGTGCAATTTGTTTGCCCCATTTCTTTGATTAATGGATCATCCTCCGCTAGATCATGATGTGTAGTGTAGTTCTTAATTACAAATTCTGCTATTCAATGTGATTTATAATTTTTTTTTAGTTGAAATAACACAGACTGATGGCCTCAAAAGAAGCACATACCGTCGATTAATATCCTGTTTGCAATGGTTTCTAAGTTATTGTTAAAAATACATTTGGGATTTTTACTTCCGGAACAATACTATTGTTCTCTGTACTATCATCACAAACTCCAAAGCTCTCTTAAGCCATTTCCTCTTATTGTAAACAGTTAAATAGAGTTTCAGCAGTTTAAGGTCTTTAGCTTACCTCCAAACAGACACATAGATGATGATGAGTAGCAGCAGAGTAAGGGACGAGACCCCGCACCCAACAATCAGAGTCACTGATGGAATCTGAGTCTTATCCATGTTCTGTCAACACAAGAAATGGACACAATTAGCACTCTGTGATGCTAACGGTGCATTAGGCTAACCGTCTGCTATTCACTATACTGAAGAGAACAGGGGGAGTGGGCTGCTGTCCGTAAGCCTCCAGCTAAGGAACAAGGTGAGATGAAGGTCACACAGTAAAGGGCTGAATACTGAGGGCTTTGAGATCCAGAGAGCACAGCAGAGATGCTCACTAGAACAACCGATGAATGTGAGCAAGACTGAATCCATACAAAAACCAAAATAGAATCTTTGAATTACTTATACTGAGAGCCAAAATCTTCAAATATAACACATTTGTAGGCTGGCGCAACCATTGTCTTGGTTGCCATGGCGATGTAGTGGAGAAACAGTGGCCACTGCTGTGGTGTACGCAGCATTAACCATACCATAGGTGTGAGCAGTGTTTCTAGTTTGTGTTTGTGAATATCTGCATTCCTTGCAGAGGATGACAGCTTGTTGACAAGCTGGTTTAAGCTAGTATGCTACATGATATTTTTCATTTCTAATCAATGTCTAGAAACACTAGGCAACAAACTATGCAAAGGTGTATTCTGTAAATGAGAATTCTGTCATCATTTACTAACCCGCATGTTGTTCTAAAACTGTATGAGTTTCTTTCTTCCATGGAACTCAAAAATGTAAGTGCAGCGTAGTTCTAGCGGGAAGACTAGCAGCTGTACATCATCGCACCATTAGCTGGGTAATTCCCAGCCAATCACATGTAAGCCATTGCTTTATAAGTCTGCTCACAATCTATTACATTGCTGTTTCAGTGCTCTAACGAGGCAACCTCCACCACCGCACCACCACAAGTTGAGTCCCGTCCTGCACGGGGGTAGGCTCCTCGCCCCTGCCTCTTATCTCCGGCAGGATATGACGGTTTTGAGTACTACAACGTCGGACTGCCAGACGGGCTTAAGCCAAAGAGAGACATTACTTTTCTGTTTTATATTCATCAAATAAATTGTCATCTTCAATTTCACTCAAGTCTGCGAGTCTTCCTGATAGAAAGTGATGTTAGGCAAAATGTTAACCTCAGTCACGACTCACTTTTACATAAAATGAAAGAGAACGTTTACTGAGTCATACAGTTTTAGAGCAAAATGAGTTTTTATTTTTTATGTCTTTAAACATTTTAAATGGTTTGATGATTACTGCTGCATAAGTAAGAATGCCCACTGGTACTAGGTATTCCCATAAGTATGAACTTCTCACCTTAACTCAGAAACACTCAGACATATAGGAACACACAAAGAAAATTGGTTGAGTTTATAGCCTATCTTGTCTCTATGTGTAATGTGCGCACTGGGCCAAGTTAATTAAATCCCTCTGATTAATCTGCACTGCAGTGAGGTCTCCACTGATAATCAAGAAAGAAATGTATCCTCTGAGACTAAGTTTGTCTTCTCCTATAGTCAATCAAACACTTGACTAAGCCTAAGCTGTGGAAGACAGCTAGTACACAGAGCAACATCTATCGAACCAAGGGAATGATTTAGTCCATCAGTCCATCAGTGCAGACAGACACCCACAGCAAAGCTGATGAGATGGTTCACTTGGGAAGTTGGTATGTTGTTTCTGAGGGTTGCAGTACTCTATGATTGACCACATTATGCCGACAACGCTTTGGCGATTTATTTATTTTTCCTTTTTCTCTCAATTTGGAATGCCCAATGCACTTTTAAGTCCTCGAGGTCACGTATTGACTCACCTCAATCCGGGTGGCGGAGGACAAATCTCAGTTGCCTCCGCATCTGAGACCGTCAACCCGCATCTTATCAAGTGGCTTATTTAGCGCGTTGCCACAGAGACATAGCGTGTGTGGAGGCATCCACGCTCAACTCACCACAAGCCCAACTGAGAACAAACCACATTATAGCGAGGAGGTTACCCCATGTGACTCTACCCTCCCTAGCAACCGGGCCAATTTGGTTGATTAGGAGACCTGGCTGAAGTCACTCAGCACACCCTGGATTCAAACTAGCGAACTCCAGGGGTGGAAGTCAGTATCTTTACCACTGAGCTACCCAGGCCCACCTACAGACCAATTTTAGCTAAAGAAAAATCAACCTACTATTTCTGTCTAAAAATGACAGCTGATTGTGAGTAAGGATGGGTCATGATGATTGGCTAGTCATCCAATAACCATCTAACGATAAGTAAGATGTAGGGCTGCAGATTATGAAATTTGGCTGATGATTAATTGTCATTCAAATAATTACAAACAACGATTTAATTGTCTGTGTAAGGGGTTTCATGATTATAACGATTTGTTGTCATATTGTAAACCCATGTAAAACAGAGCTGGGCTCCAAACTGGCAAAATCTGTAGAAAGACCCAGCTGCAAACAGACTGAATGTGGTTAGAATGGCTGCAGTGTACTATCTTTCTTTGCACTGCAGCTGAGCTGTATTTTACACATCATTCTTAGAATGTGGGAGGGAAAGAAGTAAAAAAGATAGAAAAAGAAAGAGAGAGGGAAAGAGAAGTGTTTTTCTGGCTCTTTATAATTGTGAAGCTGTAGGATGCTATTGCCAGCGGAGGGGCCACTGGATGGGCCATTTTGAGGTGGCAAGTGGAGCTGCAGGAAAAATTAGCAGCGTAGCAGTGGGGGTCTGGAGCAAGGGAGAGAAAGAGAGAGATAGACAGGGAAAGAAGCCAAGGGGAGGAGCGACCCTCCCTTCTGCTGGCACACGGCAACATAAATGTAATCCCCACAATATGCTTCCCATGAGGCATGTATACTAACTGCGACACTGCCTAATTCTACTTCTATCTGACCAGGTAGAGCAATTCGTGCAGCCATCAAGAAACAAAAATTATCATACTGCTATAACTCTGGTTTACAGTGAAACCATATGCAGATCATGCGGTCTTCACACAAGCAACTATGAATGCAAATACCAGTACATCTCATGCATACAGTAAATGCTCAAGGAAGCCTACTAAAACCAGATTATAGACTACACAGATCGTCATAGAATAAAATGGATATATCTGCCTTTAAGATGGCACAAACCCAATCTGTTCTAAAATGGTATTTGAAATGTAACATCAGCCTTGTTCCTGATTTTAAGGTTGGTTTAGCTTTAAAGTCAATGTGTAATGGCATTCACAACCTATTTTATTTCCATAATGTGATGTATTTCAGGGTGAAGCAGAATAATCAGCTAAAATAATGTAGGGTGGGCTTGATTGTATTAACTAGGAATTGATTGAATTGTACTAAGTGGGCTCAACACACCAGAATGGAACCAGGTTGTTGGAGGGGAGGAGTTAAAAACATTAGAGGGCTCGGGGGCCTGGGTAGCTCAGCTCAGTAGCTTACCCTTCACATGCGCTACATCTCTGCGGTGAATGAATGATTCACATGCTCAACACGCCACATGATAAGATGCACAAATTGATGTCTCAGGCAACTGAGCGTCACTATGCCACCATGAGGACTTAGAGGGCATTGGGAATTGAGCATTCCAAAATAAAACAAAAATAAAAATAAGAGGGCTTGATGATGTCAGTCAAAAAGAAAAGTCATTTCAGAGGTGTGATTAGTTGTTACATTTTGATTAAATGTTTTTCTTTGTAATAATATGTCTGAATGAATTATTCACAATAATAATTAAACAGGGACAATTTTAATTCATGTTGGCATTTGCGGCAAGGGCGTGGTTGAGTGTCTGTCCAGGGAGAGGAGAAGCGGTAAAGATTCATCCCTGGGTGACAATTAGGCCTAACAGTGGTTACTTGTTGCAATAATACAAGAAGAGCGATAAGGGGAGCCCACGCCAGAGCCCAGGGAGAGAGGGAGAGAGAGAGAGTGTGATGCACAGGAGTGTGGTGCATTAGAGTATTGACCTGACTTTTAGTGTTATTTTGTGAATAGTTTAAAGATACCTGAACCATGCTTCCTCATTCCCCATACCGACCAGTCCTGTTACAGTGGTGCCGAAACCCAAGAACCTTGAGGAAAATAATACGCCATCATGGAGTCCTCACTACTGGCCAAAGTCATCAAGTCCCTCACCAGCATGCACCAAGCGCAGCACCAGGCCCTGCTTGAGCTGCGATGAGACCTGTGTTTCCAGGTGATTCTCTGGGCTCCGGTAGACATCCAGAGCTTCATACACCAGGAATAAGGCTCAGTCGCGACTCTGGACCAACACCTTCCATGTCCCCGCTCACCCTGATGAAAATGGACCTGCACGATGAACCAGAGGTTCATTCCTTGAGTTGTTCGAGCCAACATCGAAGCTGTGGAAATGGCCGAAATCACAGTGCCGAGCAACAACGACAGAACTTCAATCATTCGCCTGGTGCGGCCGCCCGTTTGCATTCATTCGCCCAACAACTCTGTGATGTCTGCCGAAAGTGGCTGCTGGCTGAGAAAAAGCAATGCTGAGGGAGTCGTTGATCTGGTGGTGTTGGAGCTGTTCGTCCTGCATCTACTGACCAGAACAACAGAATGGGTCCAGTGCCACTGTCCGGCATCACTAGAAGAGACGGTCCAGCTGACTGAGGACAATATGGTGGCGATCCACTAATTTTGCGAATCAATTGGCTGGCATTTACATCTTTATTGAGGGGCATGTGTGTGGATCCTGCAACAAAGCATATTGGTGTGTGACTCGCTAGTTGGGGAGGCAGAGCCAGGGCTGTCTACATCACCTCCACGTCAGGATGACGTAAGGGAGAGGGAAGTCTCGGCTACCCCAGCCCTTAGAGGTTTCCCTGCTGGAGATTTCCCTCTGGGGCAGTCACGAGACAAGACCCCTAGGTCATTGTCTCCGGCCAGACGCTGCACTCACATATCCGTATTTTTCAATAATTAAAGATAGGTTCTATCAAGTGAAGCAGGACACTCAGGCAAAAGAAGATACAACCCAGTTGTTGATATCGAAGAGCCGTTGGGAAATACTAATCCAGACGGCTCAACATAATCCAATAGCAGGTCACTTAGGGTGAGAAAAAACTTTCTAATGGCCCGTTTCTATTGGTTGGGCATTCACAGGGATGTTTGCAGGTGGTGTGCGACATGCCGTGAATGACAGTTGGTGAATCCACCGGCCACCCCAAAAGCACCATTGCGCCCTCTGCTGTTAATCTAGGTCCCCTTCGAGAGAATTGGTATGGACCTTGTCGGGCCTTTAGAATGGATGGCACGTGTACATCACTTTGTGTTAGTTCTGTTGGATTATGCAATGTGATATCTGGAAGCAGTGTCTCTACGCAACATCTCAGCAGGTAGTGTTGCGGAGGCACTCTTCAGAATAATCTCCCAAATAGGAATTACGAAGGAAATCCTCACTGATCAAGGCACTACTTTTATGTCACATAACTACGTGATCTGTATGAATTATTGGGTATTAAATTGATTCGCACCAGTGTTTATCACCCAAAAATAAACGGGTTAATGGAATTAATTAATAAAACCATGAAAAATATGATTTATATATTTGTGCACAAGGACGCTGGAAATTGGGATAAGTGGCTTGAACCCGTTATTCATAGTCCGAGTGGTCCCCCAAGCCTCCACAGGGATTTCCCCATTCAAGCTGCTGTACATGCGTCGGCCATGCGGCAGGCTCGATGTCATGCGTGAAGCCTGGGAGGGGGTACCTTTAAACAGTAAAAATGAAATTCAGTACTTAAGAGCAAAACTCCACACTTTGGGTCTACTAACACAGGAGAATTTACTCCAAGTTCAAGAACACCAAAGCCAGCTGTATGATAGGGGAGCTCAGTTACGGGAATCTACACCAGGAGAAAAAGTGCTTGTATTACTACCAACCTCGAGCTCCAAATTACTTGCCAAGTGGTAAGGGACATTTGAGTTCACATAACGAGTGGGAGATCTCACTTATGAGGTAAAACGAACAGATAGAGGTGACACATGTCAAATATAACATCTTAATCTCCTAAAATTATGGAGGAAGGCGGTCCTTGTGACATCGGTGACGGTGGTTCTGGAGAGTGCAGAACTCGGGCCGGAGGTGAATTTAAAAGCCAATCATCTCACCCGGTCACTTGTGGAGACCATCTCTCACTGTTTCAACTCACAGATGTTGCTAAATTGCAGAAAGAATTTGCAGACGTGTCCCGAGCACAAGAAAAAAGTGGTGTGAGAAGAATTGGATGCAATGCTTGAGATGGAATTAATAGAAGAATCCCACAGTGACTGGTCCAGCCAGGTAGTGCTGGTGCCTAAGAGCGACGGGTCAGTCTGGTTCTGTGTGGATTATCGAAAGGTAAATACGGTGTCTACATTTTATTCATATCCAATGTCTCGTATTGATGAACTGCTCGATCGGTTAGCACGTTTTTACTGGATTTGAAAAAGGGCTATTGGCAAATCCCCTTAACCTCAATATCCTATAAGAAAATGGCCTTCTCCACACTGTTCGGCTTACACCAATTCGTGACGCATTTGTTTGGTTTGTTTGGGGGTCCGGCTACGTTCCAGCAGCTCATGGGCCGAGTCCTCAGACCGCACATTGCTTATGCCGCTGCTCATTTAGGCAATATCATTATTTACATTTTTGATTGGCAGCGGCATCTGCAACATCTGAGGGCTGTCCTGAAGTCATTGAGGCGAGCGGGGCTCACGGCAAACCCGAAGAATTGTGCAATTGGGTGGGTGGAGGTACGGTATCTGAACTTACACTTAGGCCATGTGCAGGTGTGGCACCAAATTAATAAATCTACATTTTTTGCAGCCTCCCTGAAACCTAAGACCAAAAGGGAGGCAAGACAGTTCATTTACACAATGATGACTAAGACAATATAGATGTTACAGTTTTATTTTCTGTTAATGCAAAATCTTCTTTAAAGCTGTTTTGAAACAATGTGTGTGAAAGACGCTATACAAATAAAAATAACTTGAATTGACTTCCTGGGGCTGGCTGGCTATGATCATAGGTTTGTACCTAATTATTCGTCTGTTACCAGCTCGCTGTCTGATCTTACTAAAAAGGCAGCAACAGATCCGGTCCAGGGAACGAAGCAGTGTCAACAGGTGTTTATGCAGGTGAAAACTGTACTTTGTGGTGGACTGCTTTTACATACACCTGACTTCTCTTGCCCTTTCATTTTACAGACAGCTGGTTCAGACAGGGAGTTGGGGGCAGTACTCTCACAGGTGATGGAGGTGGAGGAACGGCCAGCGCTGAACATTAGTCAGAAGCTCTCTTTGAGAGAGACACAGTACAGCACTGTGGAGAAGGAATGATTGGCCATCAAGTGGGCCGTCCTCACTCTCTGTTACTACCTGTTGGGGCAGGCGTTCACCATCTGTTTAGATCATGCCCTGCTCCAGTGTCTCCACATTGTGGATCACCCATTGGTATCTGGTGTTACAGCCTTTTAAGTTTGAGGTGGTCCACAGGCTAGGGGTGCAGATGGCTATCACAGATTTCCTCTCCAGAAATGGGGGGGGGGTACCTAGGCCTGAGTCGGGTGGTGAGGGTGTGTGACGAGGGCGTGGTTGAGTGTCCGTCCAGGAGAGGGGAAGCGGTAAGGATTCATTCCTGGGTGACAATTAGGTCTAACAGCTGTTTTTGCAATAATCTGGGAAGAGTGATAAGAGGAGCCCACGCCAGAGCCCAGGGAGAGAAAGAGTGAGTGATGCAAAGGAGTGTGGCGCATTAGAGTATTGACCCCAACATTGAGTTTTATTGTGTGAATAAAGAGTTTAAATATACCTGAACCACTCTTCCTCATTACCCACACAGACCAGTCCTTTTACAGCATTAAAAACACAATCTGAAATGAAGAAGTCGTAAACTGTTTGTTTATGATAACCCTTTTCACTTGGCTTTCCAAATCAAAACAGTGTCACAACAGTGACTTATACTTGAAATAGCCAATATGACACATTTTGGCTCAGTAAATGTGAAACAATGTTGCCTTTGTTTTTGGCCAGTAGGGTGTGAAGCTTCCTTTTCCTCTTATTTTTGCATATCTGGGCCAGGCTGAACAAAGAGAGCGTCATAGCGTCTTCTATAGCTTTAAGAAGTTCCACTGCCCATGCTGTTTCCAGGGCAACTGGTGAATAAACTGCTTCAGAGGCAGTTTCCAGTCTAATAATAACTAATCACACTGAATGAAAATTCCACACAGAGACATTGCCTTTTCCTGCATAAAACCAAGCCAAATCCCAGCATTTTAAAGAAACTCAGAATCAGAAATTCTGCTTTAAAGATCCACATATTATATAGTTATACACAATGACAGCCCTGTAAGGCCCAACTGAACCGATGGTGTACCATTACGATCTATACATTTCACACCAATGAAAAGATCCTATCAACATTATGCAGCTCTAGGAAAATGTGTATGTGTGTGTGTGTGTGTGTGTGTGTGTGTGTGTGTGTGTGTTCACACAGCATAAAATGTAAAATAATTAACGAATGATATACAGTATATGGGTATTTGGAATGTATTTTCACTAATACACATTGCATTTAAGAAATCAGTATACAGTATATAGGTGGAAAAATATATGTTCTTTAGTCAAATGCAGTTTTGTCTACAAACATGCATACATTATAATGCATGCACATCCATTGTATATAAAGCCAGCATGTTTTATACACAAACATAGCTAAAAACGAATTTTGCTATAACATCTATGCATATACGTCTCACATTAAAGACTGAAATATGTCTTAATTTGCTTGCATTAAATCTCCTGTATGGCTGTGGCATGTCGAGGAGAGGAGAGGGGGCAGTGTGTGTGTGAGAGGGATTTGTTGATACATAATGACATTGACGCCTATAACAAAAAAAAGCACTACCTTTATTCTAAAGATGCCACACAAATGCGTCTTTTTACATTCTTCTGAATTAAAGAAAGCGAAAGAAATGGCTCGACTTACCACATCGGGATTAAGGCGTGCTAAAATGGCGAAGGTGGAGAGTCTGTCACACAAGCATTTGGTTGTGCTGGAGTCGACGGGCACGGCTCTACAGCCGCGCGCAGACCAGGAGCCCAGCAACGACGAGCTGCGGAGCGGAGAGAGAAACGAGCGCTCAGTGAGATCAAATCCCTGCGCGATAAAACGGCTATTTCCCCCCCTTAATCCAGAGCACACCGAGCCCGCCTTATATGAGAGCCGGAGCACCAGAAAAGACAGTGGAAAGACAGACGAATAGATGATGTGATGCAGCGCGCACCTCTGCTTTGTGCATGGCCAAGTTCGTAGATACAAAAAAGCAGCCAGAAAATTATGAAAATGTACAAACAAATAATATAACAAATGCCGTTATAGTAAGTATTATGACATACTGTAGTTTCATAATAATAATAATTATAATATGCATTCACATAATATATGTATGTATTATTATTATATTATTATTATTATTATTATTAAATATAACAATAGGCTAATAATAATAATAAAAACAAAAATAATGTTCAATATTCAAATAATACATTTTAGCTTTGGTATTAACTTACAGCTTGTGCATTGCAAAACAGCAAAGACTCCAAAGTACTCATGATCTATACTTTTAGATGGAAGTTCCCAATAGACAGTTTGGGTTTTGACTTTTCACAATGTGCTTAGCCTACAGCCAGGTTTACAAGAGGAGTAAAGCCTCTATTTGTCTGTCAAAACCCTGCAATAATAATAATAATAAAATATAAAATATATTATTATAATTATGCAGCTTTTTGCATGACAAAAAGCAAAGATTTCCAATGTATAATAATAACAATCATCATCATCATCATCATCATTCAAATAATATGTCAGCATATTTTATATTATTATTATTATTCAGCTTGTTGCATTGTCAAAAAGCAAAGGTCTCCCATGTAAAAATCTCCACTTTAAGATGGAAGGACTAATGGACAGTTTGGATTTAGACTTTTCACACTATTGTCAGCCTGCAGCCAGGCTTGCAAGAAAAGTAAAGCACAGTCTCTATTCGCCTGTCAAAACTTTGTAAGTTTATAAAGTGTTGTGAAGAAGTGCAGTGTACTGATATTAAATAGGGCCACTGAGATTTGGAGCACAGCATGTGAAAAATTAATAACAGAGTCATAAGTGATGTCATCATACCCATATCTAACAGACTATCCTGAACATAAAATACATACTTTACACCATGCAGACCTGAATGAATGCCTTTTTTGTATCAGGTCTCGTCTGACTGGGATCTGACCTTTTACATCACAAATGAATTTGCATAACGTTCTAACGTTTTTTAAATTTTTATTGGTTATAGTTACATTTGAATTATGTATCATAATATGTTCCTATAACTAAATATTATAATCTTAAAAAGAAGAGTGGGTGTTAAGACTGCATTGCCACAACTTAAACACTAAAACAATACATTAGCCATTTTATGCTCAAGCTATGTCTGTTTATAGTTTTCATAACTCTGCAGTAGACCCCAAAGCTAAATTAATTTTTGTAATCTTGTAGAACCAAATTTAGTCTCTTTGTTATGCTTCCAAGTACATATGCAATAAAGCAGATGAAAACAACAGCCTATGAATTTCATGAATATAAATAAAAAACTGTTAGGGAATCCATTTTGCTGTTGCCCAAAGCCAGACTGTAATTAGTCCATTCCACCACCTACACCAATTTGAATCTCATCATCTTGATGGGGACCCCTCCTGACAGCGTGATTCGTCTGTGTCTGATATGATGCTCAAATAATTGTAACAAAGACCTCATAATGACATCAATGAAAGTGATATGAAAGTCATATGGAAACGCAAACATACCCGCTCCACGCTCAACTGATCCTAAAAGCAAACCATCAATCATGTAGCATCCCCTTCAAGCAGCTGCAATATGGAGTCAATATACTTACAAAACACACACACACACACACTGCTGTTTTCCACACAAACCTAGGGCTAACCGGCATCAATCCAAACCCACTGTGCAGTAGCGCTCTGCAGTGTCTCAGCCTGGGTTACCCATAATGCACCGGGGCTAGAAAGAGTGCTGAGGGCCAAAGCGTATAGCACTGGAAGCATAGCATGATGCAGCCCCAAGGGAGGGCTCAGTGTTAACATTAGCACATAAACCTGAAACCCAATATATTATCACCCACTGCACAGACACTGTGCGTGATACGATTAAGACTTTGTGTCGACCACACAAATATAAAGACAGCACAGCACGGCTGTGTAATTGGATCACTGGGATTGCAGTCCAGCCATAGAGAGAGCGTGTGTTTGAGGAGAACATGCCAAGTCCAGAGGTGTGAGAAAGACGCCAGCGAGAAAACAAGCCAAGGCTGTGTCACGTAAACAAATGGAAAAAATATTTTCGTCATGTCAATTTTTAACATATGAATATTCAAAATGTCTTAAGCACAGACATGAATGAGAAAGATCATGTATGAACTGGCAGGAAAATGATTGGCAACATGTCGGCTTGTGTCGCTGGCTTGTGATTGAGGTGTGAGTCAACAGTAAGCCCACACTTCTTAAAGCTGTTAAATAAAAGAAAGTCAGTGACAAGGACGCCTCCTCATATTCCAATTTCTCTGCCAAATATGAACTCATTAATCACAGCTGCTGTCCAAGATGGATTTAAATTTTGCGCTGAACACACACCATCCCCCGTTTCCCTTTTCGCTCAATGCAGGCAGATTAAATTTCACTGTCCTCTTTCCTTCTCTCACCCTCTCTCTGTCGGTCCCTTTATCTGACTCCTTTCTAATTTCTTCTTCCACACAGTCACCAGTCTCTCCTTGTTTTTTTTTCTTTTGTTATCAGTGCTGCTTGCCAAGGCAAGAATCTATTATTGCTCATACTAAGGTTTAGGGGTTTCAACAACCCCCTAACCCCAAGTATTAAGCTTGGTTTGTGTTATGGACATGAATGATACCTCAAATCATGCAGCATATTGAGGAGAATTGTGGTATTACTTTTTCTAAGCAATTGGACTTTCAGATTTTTGAATTTCAGATTAGACTTTGACCTTTCACCAGATGCACGAAAAAACGTATTATTATTATTATTTTTTAATAAAAAAAAAAAATCCATAGACATTAAAGGATTTCTAGGGAATTTTTCACATTTATTAGATAGTATAGTGGAGAGGGAGACAGGAAATGATGGCATCGGTAAAGGACCAGGCAAGCATCCTAGTAACCACCCAGATCATCCTAGCAACCTTGTAGAAACACAAAACACCCTAGCAACAGAGTCACACAACACAACAACAACAACAACAACAAAAAACCCACAAAGAACATCTTGCAACTACATAGCAACGCCCTGGCAACCAATCATGCCTTAGCACCATAGCAAGTTTGGAATAAGCAAACACCACTCCCACTTTCTTCAGAAAATGCAAAAACCTATTTTTTTCTTAGATTTTTTTTTTCTTACTCTTTGTCCCCTCCAGGAAAAATATATAAAACTTATTTTTAATGCCCCGTATTATCTATACTGTATGTATCCATCTAAATGCAAATGTTCCACCCACACTGTATTAAGTGCTATGGGCACAGTATAGTTATTCTCAGTTAAGGAAAAAAAAAGTACATGTCAATCTTTTTCTCTCTCTTTCTAACTGCTTTTTCCTCTAACCAGGTTTGTGTTTCTTTTCTCTGTTTAAAATGCAAGAGCATAACGATGGGCACTTTTGACTCTATGGATTTTAATAAAATAAACTCTTTAAAAAAATGTTTTTTACACTCCTAAAAATTTAATTAAATTAAACTAATTTAAATGGTGTAATAATAATGTCCAATATATCGCAGGATACTTTTGTCATTTTGTCAAATTTGTTAACATTTTAATTCTGAATTTCATGAAAATTTCAGCAAAGTGTGATTTCCATCATATCTCAAATTATGTGGCAAGTTCAATTGCATTCTGTGATGGTAATGACAGTGATGGAAATTATATTTTTGGAATACAAATTTTGACTTATCTGTCTTACGAAGGCTAATTTTAAAGCTTGAATTTAAGTTACCGTAAATACATACAATTAAATATTATTTTTTAACTAGCATAATTTGACAAAATTAAAGCTTGATTGGAAATTACACAAGAAAACAACATTCTGTTCAAGTGATGTTTGTTTGTTTCATGTCCCATATTTCATCTCAAGCATGCTCTTTACTGACACTGTTATCATCTTTGTATAAAACTTTGAATGGTTGAATGGAAATGACACTTAACTGGAGAATAGTTGAAATTTTGGTAAAAACTGATAATTTCCACACAATATATATTAGAATGGTTTCAATCTTTGTTTCGGTTATAATTGATTGAAAAATGTATCATTCATATTTTTGGATGAGCCTTTATATTTTAAGATTACAAAAAATAACATATATATATATATATATACCTAAAAAGCATCTGAAAAAAGCACAAAAAAAAATATATGAATGCATGGGAAAATAGTTTTCAAGACAGTTTTAATGAGATCTTAATATAAATATATATATATAATAAAAACAAATCTGTTTGTCTTAATAAAGATCAACCCCTGTAACATAAAATTGCCCTATATTATAAAATAGCTCTTTGGCTGAACATGATTCAATTGTGGACAGTGGTTCCACGTGTTTGACGATTTCATGTGTAGCATCTACCTGTCTTCATCATTAGTTCAGGCTCCACTCTTCACCATAATAGTTACCCCCAAAAGTCCAACATAACAGAAACACTTCTAAATCCCAACATAACATATTAAACAAGTATCCTTCATTTTTCTCAAAAACACATAAAATAACACTTAATTTTAACATTTACTCTTCCTATCGCATGCCATGCAAAGCCCAGTTTCATCAGTGCTACATTAACAACATAAAAAGTATTCATGTGGTCTCAACTCCTCAACTCAGTGTCTGAGTGGAGCTAGTGCTGGGTCAACTCAAGGTCCATGCAACAGTATCTGCAGCATTTAGCATCATGGCATGCTCTGTTAATTACGTTTCATCAGTGTTTTAACATTATACAGTATATTTTCACAAATACTTTAACAACATACCATATATTCTCCCTCTATAACCTTTGAAAATACACCCTACTGTGTCACTGTGTGACTCAAGATTCATCTTAAAAGCTCAGCAGACAGCAAAAACATTTTAAGTCAATAAACAGGTTCTCACCTGTCATTCTCATCCCAGGAAATGCAGGTTTGGTTTATGGTACCCTGTGGAGAGAGTTGGAGGGTGAGAGAGAGGGAAGGATGTAACAACTTGCAATTGTGCCTAGCCAATATTTATATGACTAAAACAATCAGATGGTGTTGTCTTTATGAATTAATATCAATGCGTCAGAGAGAAACAGTTTTGTATTCATAATTTAAATAATATTGGAATGCGACTGTAAACATATCCCCGTTCAGGTCAGTTTAAATGTCAGGCTGACTTACATTGTATAGGTGGGAGAACTCAACCTCTAGTGGAGTTGAGAGGGAGCTTGGGGTGGGTTTGATTGTCACAGAGATCACCTTGGAGTTCAGCACTGTGCTATTTCTGTCAAAATCAAAGAGAAGCATGACAGAGAATATGAGGAGAACTGCAAAAATCACAGGGGGGAAAAGAGATGAGGTAATGGCCTTGAAAATCAAACCAGACAATTTCCCATATAATAGGCATTAATAAAAAAAAACATTCTTTACAATCCATTGGTTAGTAAACATACATAACATACATGCACATTTACCCGCCTACATATACATAACAGTATACCTTCTCTTTCCACCCACTGCTTTTGCCTTTCCAATTAAGTCACAAAAAGTGTTTGAAAAATGTTTGAGTCATCTGTTTCAAAATCACCACATTCCAGGAAATGAAAAACAGACAAATGAAGGATGATGAGCAGAGAGAAACAAAAAGAAAAACTACCATCTATTCTGCAAAGGATGGAGGGGTGAACCTTGCCTCTTAATATCACAGACATTTTAATAAGCTTAAAGGGATTGTTCACTCAAAAATTTTAATTCTCTCATCATTTCCTCACCCTCATTCATCCCAGATGTATATACTTTATTTCTTCTGCAGAACACAAACAAAGATTTTTATAAAACATATCTCAGCTCTGTAGGTCCATACAATGCATGTGAATGGTGGTCAGAACTTTGAAGGTCCAAAAAGCATATACAGGATAAAAGTAATCCATACAACTCCAGTGTTTAAATCCATATCTTCAGAAGCAATATGATAGATGTGGTTAAGACACTGATCAATATTTTTTATTGGTCTGTCTATCTATCTATCTGTCTGTCTCTGTCTGTCTGTCTGTCTGTCTGTCTATCTGTCTTTTTGTCTGTCTAATATTGCCTAATATTGTGTAGGTCCCCTACTCAAACCAGCCCATCTGGCACCAACAATTATGCCATGGTCCAAATCACTGAGATCTAATTTTTTCCCCATTCTGATGTTTGATGTGAACATTAGCTGAAGCTCCTGACCCGTATGTGCATGACTTTATACACTGCACTGTTGCCACATGATTGGCTGATTAGATAATCGCATGGATGATTATTGGTGCCAGATGGGCTGGTTTGAGAATTTCTGTAACTGCTGATATCCTGGGATTTTACAGTCTCTAGAATTCACTCAGAATAGTCCCAAAAACAAAAAACATCAATTGAGTGGCAGTTCTGTGGATGGAAATGCCTTGTTGATTAGAGAGGTCAACAGAGAATGGCCAGACTGGTTCCAACTGAAAAAGTCTACGGTAACTCAGATAGCCGCTCTGTACAATTGTGGTGAAAAAAATAGCATCTCAGAATGCTATTTTGGCAGTGCTGTTTCGGCAGCACGAGGGGGACCTACAGAATATTAGGCAGGTGGTATTTTTTTGTATTTAAAAAATGTCTGAATCTGAATTTTGCCAAAACACACCTTGATGATCCTCAAAGCTTTTGGGAAAATGCTCTGTGGACTGATGAGTCAAAAGTGGAACTATTTAGAAGACGAGTCCCGTTACATCTGGAATTAATCAAATACAGAATTCCATCCCAAAAAAAAAATCATACCTACGGTCAAGCATGTTGGTGGTAGTGTGATGGTGTGGGGATGCTTTGGAGCTTCAGGGCCAACATCAATTCTACATTCTACCAGAAAATCCTAAAGGAGAACATCTGGTCATCAGTCCGTGAGTTGAAGCTCAAGCTGGATTATGCAGCAAGACAATGATCCAAAGCATAGGAGTACTGTAAGTACACCTCTGAATAGCTCAAAAGAAGCTAATATAAAGTTTTGGAGTGGTCTAGCCAAAGTCTTGTTTTGAACCCGATTGAGATGCTGTGGCAGGACCTTAAACTGGCAGGTCATGCTCAAAAACCCTCCAATGTGCTGAACTAAAGCAGTTCTACAAAGAAGAGTGGGCCAAAATTCCACCACAGCATTGTGAAAGAGGGATTTCCAGTTATCGGAAGCATTTGGTTGCAGTTATTGCTGCTAAAGTTGTCAGAACCAGCTATTAGGTTAGGGGGCAGATAGTTTATATAGGTGATATATAGGTTGGAATACCTTTTTGCTTCAATAAATGAAAGATATTTTTGAAAACTGTATTTGTGTTTACTCAGGTTGCCTTTGTTGCTGTCTTATATCTATATCTATATATTTAGTATGAAAAAACACAAAAATAGGAGAAATCAGGAAGGGGGCATATACTTTTTCCTAGTATATATGATTCACACTAGATGAAGATTCTAGTTGTATCAGTAACCTAATAAAGGCTGTTTTAATCTACATTGAGAGGGTCCCTTCATGGGGACTGCTATGTTATGATCACATGACCAGCCAAATACTACTTACTTATTAGACACTTTCATTTATGGATTAAATTAATCATGGCTGACTGTAAATAGTAAATTTTTACAATGGCATCTTTAATTGAAAACAATTGCGTTTGAATGATGCTGCATCCAGGCCTCCAGGTGTCAGTGTAAGTCCAAGATGACATGAACAAAAACTTACTGAGTGCACCTTTAACCACTGGAGTCATGTAAGTTACTTTTATGCTGCCTTTAAGTGCTATTTGGAATAGCCACCATTCACTTGCATTGTATGGAGCTCCAGAGCAGAGATATTTTTATAAAAATTGTTGTTTGTGTTCTGCAGAAGAAAGAAAGTCATATACATCTGGAATGGCTTTAGGGTGAGCAATTGATGAGAGAATTTTCATTTCTGGGTGAAGTGTCCCAATAATGGTAAAGTGAGGATATTTGGCACAACATGGAGCTCCAAAACAATGACTTGATGTTTCAAAACAAGTTTCCCAAACACTCCATTAGCACCATCCACTGGTTTTTGGATAAACAGGTTGGTCAAATGTTGAGCAAATGTTACCATATTGGACTGTTCAAAACAAACAGAACAATACTTTAGCATTGATTTAAATTGTAATTTACTATGGGAGTTTTTGATTGAAGTCTCACCTCTGTAGAGAGAGAATACTGCCCAAGTTTCTGTAGAGTACAATGCCAGTCACAAAAGCTGATGCATCGTCTTCATCTGTAACACAAACATATATAATAGATATAGGCATATCACATTCCTCCAAAAACAGCCATAAAGCAATGTGTTGAGGAAAAGAAAAGCTATAATAGAGATCACTTGAGTGGTATGTATTGTGTTGTTTGTTGAAGAGCAGTGTCGAGTAATGAAACCCTTCATTTAGAGAACTGTAATGTAACTGTAGGCGAGATTGCAGGTTACTCTTTTGCTCTCTCTCACCTTCTCTTCCCTCCAGCTTCTCACCACAGATTTGGCCCACATGACTGATGCTTTCAAATATATGTTTACACACACCTTCATTACATACACACAAACAAACACAAATGTGCAGACATACACTGACATTCATTTATACAGCCCTCAAGTAGAGACAGAAATATCGTAATTACCCAATACGTGTAAATGAATGACCAAGGGTAGTCGAAACTCAGAATCCTCAATACCTCAATACTCGAGTTGCTAAGATGTTGTGACGTATGTTTCCCATGAAAGAAGAAAGCTACTCTACTGAAGTGGCTAGTAAATAATTTTGTAAAGTAATTTCAATTTAAGTGCTGTATTCAATGATATTAAAGCTGAAGTGTTTCATTTCTGTGACACTAGCGTCAAAATAAATTTAAGCGCATTGAAAGCCATCAACAGATTTAGTTTATCGAGGTTAAGGTCCTAAATGGTTTAAGCATAAACCGATCAACATATGTAGATTTTTGCCCATTTTGCATTGCATGTAAACATCTTCACCAGCATTTTTACCAGCAAGTGTTATGCGCATGCCTATTAACTCTTTGACATTAAAAGCAGAGGCTAATCAGATTAGCCTCATGTAACCGTTTTTTTTTTTTTTTAATTTTTAAACAAGCTGATCTTTGGTAGTTGTGAATTGGTGTGCATGTAAACATAAATTATTTATCGAAAAATTACACACATCAGCTTTAATTTGTTACAAAAACTAAACTTATAATCAACTGTAGTCTCTCCAAGGCAAATGACTCACCCTTTACGGACTGCTTTATGCAAAATAATTAATTATTTGTTATATATCATGTATAATCATATAGGTTGTGAAAAATCAGAAGATGCATTCACAAATCTTAACCTCTGGTACAACAGAAAAAAAAGAGCTTTTGCCATTGTTTTTTTTCTCAGCAAAGTTTTGTGCTTCTAAATAACATTACGGCTAGTTGTTCTGTTTGGTTCTGAACACATTACACAGATTTAATGGAAATTATGCTTATTTTTTTTTTTTTATTGAAAATTCAGTTACTCCTGTAAATGTGTTGTGGATAGTTGCCATGGTTGCTATGTGGTTGCTATGTGGTTGCTAAGGTGCCCCCGGTGTTTTTAGCATGCTGTTTTGCAGGTTGCTATGGCTTTTGGGTGGTTTCTAGGTGGCTGCCAGTCTATTTCCGTATTTTGTTTTCTGATTTGATCGTGTGTCATGCCATAATAACGCCTGCCCAAATCAGATGTAGGATCTTCCCAGGTGCATAAAAAGTTCACACATACAGTTCTGTACAAAAGTATTTTGACATTTGTGACATTTGTCTCAATTATATCTTCAGCTTTAGTGTGTCAATAGGAAATATAAACGTTAGAGTCCCAAAACATTACTATTATAAATAGAATAGAATAGATGAACAGGGAGCCCTTTAACAGGTGGCATGGCCCCCACAGAGCATCTAGTCAGTCTGTGATTACATGAAGATACAGAAGCAGTTGAGACAGCCAAAATAGATAGAAGAACTGTGGCAAATTCACCAAGAAGCTTGGGACATCCTATCTGCCAGCAACCAAGAAAAACAGTGTCTAGGCAAAGGTGGACACACCAAATACTGATTCAGCTTTTTTGTGTTTAATGGACTTTGTATGAAATTAATTTATAAATAAAAAAACTATTTATAGCATTATTTTTGAAGAAATCCTCACAATGCAACATTTTTCAAAAGTGCCCAAAACTTTTGCAGAGTATTGTACATGCACAGATACGTGCTTAATGGTGACACACATTGGAAATGCCTGTTGGTTTGCTATGAAAAGGCCATATTTCCAGCACTAATGAAGAGATTAAAGCAGCTTAAAAGGTATGCGTGAGATGGAAGGGCAGAGGTCCAGCCTCTGTCACACTCACTGCATCACTGTCGAAGAACAGTGGACAGCAGGATCTCCTAAAACAATGCATACACACACATAAAGTCCATCTGGTCTTCTAGCTACATTGCTTCAGCTCATGCAAAAACATGTGGACTAGAGCCTGGCAGACTGGCATATGCTGTAGGGCGAGAGAGAGAGAAAGAGATGGTGGGGGTGTGCCAGGCAGCGGGCAGAGGCCACAGCTCCAGGCAGCTCCAGCTGAGCTCCCATGGGCAAGAACATAAGAGTTATGAAGGCGGGAGGGTGTGTGCGTGTGACTGTTTTGGACTCCCTCGGGGTAATTGTGTTTTTGCTTGCCGCCTTCCCCAAGCATGTCTACCAATATGCCATGGCCACAGCCACAATTATGCAAACAGATGAGACCTGAGGGGGCATTTATCTGCAACACAGCGTACTGAAGGAATGTTCATGCTATTTAGGGGACATTAGAAAGCACTAACATGATATGCTGGTTGGGCACAGCTTCCACACATAAGGTACTTTATATCAGTCCGCCTGGATCAAAGTAATGTATACAAGGTATTGAGTTAATATGACGAGCACTTTTGAGGATGAAAAAATCATTGGATTTTCCAAAGTTTGCTAGGTTAGTGCCATTTGTTTGTAAGATATTAAGAGTTTTGTTTGAGGCAAGTAAACTAGATATCGACAAGATAAGATGCTTTCTTAGTTATGTCTGTGAAATAGTCTGTACTTATTTTCTGTACTTTACTTAGACTTTCTACACATTATTTACATACATTTTTCTATGCCAGTCTATTTTTATGGTATTGTATATCTCAGATAATCAACTAAACAGCACGTAGGGACAACACGAACTGTGACAGTTTGCTTTATATGTCAGTGAGACAGCTCTTCCTGTCTAAGTGCGCGGTTGTTGGTCAGAAAAAGCTATATACAAGACTAGGATGAGATAGTTTAGTCTACTTTGTGGAAGTGTGCATGTTTTCCATCAGAGTCTGTCAAATCCCTCTCTCTTCATATCCACCAGAGGTCATTTGCCTCATCCAAAACCATTGTTAATATAAACGCTCGTCTCAGCATGTCCTATGCTTGACGACCTGTCAGTCTGCCACTGGTGGCATGGCAACAGATCTCCCAATGGGAGGGGGAATTAAACTTAATTGCTCTTGATTGGCTCCTGCCACCTCATGATTAAGTAGCAACTCCTCTATTAGCATAGTCACGGGGAAGGATCTTCTTTAAAGGTCTATAAAGTCGGACATGATGTACATTACACAGGCTATAGCAATCTACTTTCCTACCTAACTTTCTGTCTAGATGATTTGTTTATAAACAGAGTTTCATATTAGAGCTAGTACATAATTTTTTATATTAGCGCTTTTTGCTGCTTTTATTGAGAGAGCCAGTAGAGGGGAGACAGGGAATTATTGGGAATAGAATCTGCATGCAAGGCAAGATTTGATTCTGTGCTTCCCACATGAGCAAAAAGGCTTAATGCATCTGGATCAGATGAGCTAAATGCTAAGTCACACCTCTGACAAGCCAGCACAAGCCAGGGGAGAATTGACATGCAATGCAGGCAAGATACGTACCTGTGCAATTCTCATGAGCACCAAGTGTCAATGTGTCTGGAGCACATTTTTGTGTGCAATTAATGCCAGAGTGTGTTTACTACTTAGTCAAAGTATGTGTATGTGTGTAAAGTTGTGCATGATTCTATTTGTTTCTTACCTGTTTTTTCAGTGACCAGGATGTTTTTGGCCACTCTAACTTTGTCCTCAGAATTGCGAGCCCAGTCCACCATCCCCCTCCATCCCTTCATAGGAAAATTGATATCTGTATTTCCGGCGACAGGACGCTTGTGAATACTCAACACTGGAGGGAAAACCCACAGGGAACAGTGAGAACATCAAAATACTGACTGCGTAGAGGTTACATCTTAACAAGAGTGTCATGATGTTAGAAGACTCTATAGTACAAACTCTCTTAGCTCAAATTATTTGATTATTTTTTTAATATCTGTCTTTTATTGCTAGCTATGCAAATATTATCTATACAGCTTCAAACTAACCACACTTCCATTATTTGGAGCAAAAATGATGCACTAATAAAAATAATAATAATACTTATAAAAGATCTTGCATTTTTATTGTATAAAGTTTTGTCCATTAATTTGTTTTATTATTAATTATAATGTATATTCATTGTTATTTTTGTGCTATTGTTTCCTTTATATGTAATTGTCTCTAAATTATAATTAAATTGATTTATTGTTTGTAACGCTTTCTTAGATATATCAAATTACAAGAACAAAGGGAGTTTGGAGAAGGTAGATCACAAACAATATTCAAGGAACATAAAACCTTGATTCGTTTTCTTCTTCTTTTGGATGCTCCCATTAGGGGTTGCCACAGCAGACCAACTGTGATCCACATATTTGACTTAACACAGGTTGTACGCCACGCACTCACACCTACAGGGTAATTTTGGAGTCTCCAATTCACTTTACCTGCATGTTTTTGGACTTGTACTGAAGCACCTGGAGGAAACCCCCCACATTAACATGGGGAGAACATGCAAACTCAACACAGAAAGATAGAGTTAAACCAGGTCTTGAACCCGGGACCTTCTTGCTGTGAACAAAAAAACGCCACAAAACCTTGATACATTTTGTTTCTCAAGTAAATTCATTTATTACAATTCAGTTAAAATATATTTTTATTTAAAAAATATATATTATATTCTTCCTTCTCCTAAAATCCTTAATTCCCTTTTCTTTGAATTAATACCAGTGTTTGTTTTAATTCAATGTCCTTCCCTTACTCTAATTCATAATTTAAATTTGTATTGAACTTAACCCTATTAATTTTTAACCTCCTTCTTTTTCTAATCCTATTTTATTATTTTATTTAACCCCCTTCCCTAACCCCAAATCTAATCCTTACCTCTTTTTTTTCCTAAACCCAATTTCTCTTTTAATTTGGTCTTAACCCTATTATTTCTAACTGTTTTCTTTTCCTAACCATAATTCTTTTATAACCCTGCCCCTACCCTAACTCTAATCCTAAACCTTTTAATTTTCTTTCTGTCCTAACCCAATCATTTTTTACATCCCTCCCCTCTTTCTTTTATCTAAATGATCCCCTTATTCTAAAAAATATTTGTATCTTGTGACAGATACGTATATAATATATATAAAATAATGAATATTCATTCCATTACTTTTGAGCTTTCATTATACTGTTTGATAAATTAGGAGGGATGGAAGGAATGGTGCTAACTGGAAATATTAAATAGTTAACTTCATTTCTTGATTGACTCATTTATTAAATTCTCGTTCCAGATGATCCATGTAGTTCTTATCTTATTAAAGGTTTTAAACAATTTGAGGATTGTTGACTTTTTACCTGTCATTTTATTATTATTTTTTTCTGTTAACTCACAATTTGATATGGGAGGTGGCAGTGGCGATTTCTCAAGAGCCAGCAAAGCCTTCTAGTTAGAAGACCTGGGGAATGTGAGGTGTGTGCCCATACATTTCTGACCTTTTCGAACTTAATTTTGAACGAACGAAGGAACGAAGGAACAAACTAACTAACTAACTAACTAACTGTGACAGGGCGGAGGGCGGGCCAGGTCGTGATTCTACACACCCGGCCCCTTATCAGGCTAATCAAGCCTCCGAGAGGGATAAAGGCCGACTGTGGACGGAGAGAGAGCGTTTACGGGCAGCTGTCCATCATATGTGTGTGTTGGAGTCTTTGAGTTTTTAATTAAATAGAATTTATATTGTCAAGCCGGTTCTCACACCCGGCCCCTTATCAGGCTAATCAAGCCTAAAGGGATAGAGGGATAAAGTGATAAAGGCCGACTGCGGACGGTGGTGCAACAGATAGAGAGAGCATTTACAGGCAGCTGTCCGTCATATGTGTGTGTTGGTGACTTTTGGTTTAAGTTTTTATTGAAATATCATTTATATTATCAAGACGGTTCTCGCCTCCTCCTTTCCATTAATCCCTTTACACTAACCAACCAAATAAACCAAAAACCCATACCATTCTTTAGAAAGTTCTTGTAAAATGTGTTCTGGGTGTTCCATGAAAGTTTGTCATTATATATGAGTGCATGCATATTTTTATGCCATGTGTGGGACTAACAGGAGATGCTATTGCATAATCTAAGTTCATGGACAGCTCTGTGATTCAGAAGTAAACAGAAAGTGCTGCTGCCCCTAAGACCCCTAACCTTTAAACTCTCCCTCAGCTGCGACCCACAATGTATGACCATGGTGGCTCATCTTCCCACTGTTTTTATTAGCTGTGTGCTGAGTAAAACACAGCACTTGTTGAGCTAAAGAGACGTGGGCGATTCAGAGTGGGATTCCAAATGCCCGGAGCTACAGTTTTTTGGAAATCCTAGTGTATAGCATCCCAGGGACAGACTTATTCATTGCTCAGGGACTACTTAGGATTTATAAATGGATATAGTGTGAATAACCAGTTTGAAACTGGGAAGCTTTTAAAGGAGTTGTTGTCAGTACTGATTTTGGGGTGATTTCAATTTGTGATCTATTTCAGCATCATAAAAAGCTTCAAGTGATATTTAATAATAACATTTCACTGCAATTTTCTTTATTATATCACCATTTCAAGTACACAAATAACCCCTTTCTGCTTTTTAAAGCTACAAGGTTGCCTACTAAGATATTCAACCACTACACTACCACTATTATCAGTGGTTGGAATGGCAGAGATTCAAAGGGGGGACTCTAGTCTGGGGGTGTGTGTTTGTTTGATTGTGGGGGTTAGTTCACTGAGGATGCATTAAACTGACTGAAAATAATAAAAAATTCACAGTACAGGTATATATAACGATACAATTTAATTAAATTACACATACACATATGTACTTGTGGATGGTATTGTGAGCAAAGAAAAACATATATTTGTGCATTATTCTGGTGCGTGGATTTGTAAACTGCACGTGTGGATCAGTTGCGTGCCCGTGGATTCCCGTGTGTATCTGTCAATCTGTTGTGTGAATGTGTTCTAGCCACTCACGATAATCAACATTGCGCAACCACAGACGCAGAAGATCCCACGCATTTATGTGCTGAACCCACACTGATTTCGTAGGCTATTTAGTGGAGAAAAGATAGAAATACTCTTTATAAACCCCCTGATAAATGTAGTCAGTTTGTACGGGAACGCCGTAATCCCACGTAATTCACTCCGTCCAAGTTCCAGCCCTGGCTACTACTAGCCTGTAGTGTCATCAGACAGGAGAAAAACAAGGTATGACCATAGCTGAATGTCATCAGAAACTGACCCAAGTTGTCTGTGACCTCATAGTTATCTTGGAAGTCCTTCATGCGAAGACTGATGACATCCACAAAGTCCTCCATTAGACGAAACAACTCCTTAACATTAGGGCCCAGCTGTATGAAAGAAACATCTTAATTTCAAATTAAAGTTTTCCTTTAACATTGTGATTCTGACATATAATGACATATATTTTTACGGATAAATAGTATTTTCTAAAAATGACGATACTAATGCAGTTAAGCGTGTGCATGAGCTTTATGACATCCTTTTTAAGAATGTAAATTGAAGCTTGTTTTAAGACATACATCCTAACCTAACTAATGATCTTTCTAAACAGCAGGAGACATTAAGCTGAAAGAAAGATGCGCAGTGAAGAGGAGAAAAGAAGCCAATTAATCATCTTTAAAACCAGCTGAATCTAGCACAATTACTGAGTAAATAAGAGTGAAACAATGTGAATAGATGAAAATGCAGGGAATGAATAAGTGAATGAATGAGTGAAAGAATGACTGAAATAAATATTGAATGAAAGAATGAAGCATTTGTGTTAATCACTTGAGAATTAGAGTAACGGGTGACTCACCAGTTGGGCCTCCTCCCACCTCTCCCTGTTTTCTTCCATCAGTAGGTTACTAACTGACTGCACAAAATTCTATAAACAAAACAACACGACAGAGAAACATTCAGAGTCAATTCACTTCAGCAAAGTTTATTTCAATTGGAACCAAACAAATAATACAGAATACTGACTCTCATGTCTGCATTACTGGGGCTGTAGTAAGATCTCCTAAAGATCTCTGTCATGTTCTTTAGTACATCTATGATAGCTAGAAGGTCTCCACTGTAGCTTGTTCCATCACTGGAGGTCACCCTCAATTTGGTCATCACCTCAGAAACCCCATCTCCCACAAGCCCCCTCTGAGCCTTAGACAAGTGATCTCTAGTCTGGAGTAGAGAAAGATCAACAACAAGTTTGAAAACACCATTTTTGAATGGGTCTGCATGATCATTTCTTGGCTAGGTTTGGACATCTGTTTGATCTCACCAGTGTTTGGATACTGCGGTAATCATTAGAAACACACTTCATGTAAGTTGGGTTCTCCCAGTATGCAATGCCCTCATCGTCCAATGAACATTGCCGAAGAATTAGTCCTGCACAAAAGAAATGAGCCATCATGAAAAGAGCTTGAACATAAATTGATTATTAACTCTGTGCTGAATGGCTGTTAATGAAGGTCTTGCTGGTTTACTTTAAAGGGATAGTTCACCCCAAAATGAAAATCCTGTCATCATTTTCCCCTCATATTGTCTCATGTCTCATCTCATGTTGTTTCTTTTGTAGAACACAAAAGGAGACTTTTTTCAAAAGTAGACAAAAGAAGCTAACATTTTGCCATACATCTCCTTTTGTGTTCCATGTAAGAAAGTAAGTCATATGGGTTTTGAAAGATGAGTGTGAGTAAATGACAGAATTAAGTTTGGGTGAACTATCACTTTAACTTCTTTAAACTAAGCATCTGGAGCTGTCCGTGGTGCTGAATATGTCTGTGTGCAGCTTTTGGTGATGACTGTTTACAAAACGTGATCCCTGTGTGTGTGTGTGTGTGTGTGTGTGTGTAGTGCTTGTATGAGTCATGTCTTACCCACAGCATTTGGAGGGCAGCGGACAGCCGCTGTGTCTCCTGCAGGAGTTCTCTTCCACACTACGTTGGAGAAATTCTCCTCGTCACAGATCTCATGTGGCTCTGCATTAAACCACAGATGTCAGAAGAGAAAACAAAATACCTGCAACAATCCTGCAAAATACAACTTGAGGTCCTTAAGTTGTATTTTTTAAGATGTGAACAAAGTAACAAATATAACACAGAACGTCTTACCAGGACATCTCTTCTCGTTGCAACGTCGAACTTCCTCTCTGTCCCCTGGACATGACTCCCCACCAAAGAAGGGGCCATAGCACACCCTTTGCCTTTGTTGGCTCCCTCCACCACATGTTTTGGTACAACCAGCCCAAGAGCTCCAGAGCTGCCATTGACCATCAACAGGACACTCTCTTAGGAAGCAATCCTGTTTCTGCAGCCACTCGCCCTGACACTCTAAGCCCCCATACGAGGGCCCGTTACACTCCCGTGTGCGCTGCATTGTCCCATTAGAACAGGATGAAGAACAGGAACTCCAGCTGGACCACTCATTCCATACGCCGTCAACTACAGAGGAATAGATGTGTTTATAACATAAGAGAAACAGAAGAAATATTCTGGAACTATTTTTAGGATAAGGGCTGGGCAATATATTTAAATATATAGTACTTTGCAAAAGCCTTAGGCACTTAAGATGTTTCACAAAAGCATTTGTCTTAAGATGGTTATTAATATCTTAAGCTTTAGTGTGTCAATAGAAAATATACATTTTAGACTCACAAACTTTACTTTTGTAATTAGAAAAGATTAGAATAGAAGAACAGGGAACCCTGCAACAAATGTCATGGCCCCCACAATGCCCTCTACTGAACATCATGTCAGTCTGAGATTACATAAAGAGACAGAAGCAATTGAGACAGCCTAAATAGATAGAATAACTATTGTGAATTCTCCAAGAAGCTTGGAACATCTTATCTGCCAACAACCAAGAAAAACTGTGTCCAGGTGTACCTAGGAGAATTGGTGCTGTTTTAAAGCCAAAGGTTTTGGTGCTGCATCTCCTTTAAGACTTGTTAGTAAATGGCCACTGCTATGATTGGCACTTTGCTCTTGACTGACATGCGCTCTCTCACTGCTCACCACTACTGGGTGGGCTACAAAAGTGATAAGTTAAAGTTGCCGTTGATGTGTTGTTGTGGAGGCAGTCTAACACAGTGTGACATCACAATGTTGAGGAAGTTGAGAACGAGTCGTTACTTAAATTAGGTTTTTATAGTAAAATGACAATTTATCAATTGTCAAATGGACAATTAATGTCAAAAGATTAAAGAAAATTGGGTTCATCATCTCATGACTCCTTTAATTGCCAAATATAAAGCACATAAAAATTATTGCGATATTAAAAATTTTACTAATCTTCAGCAAAAGTATTGTAAATATTCAATATCTCCTCCAGCCTAGTGAGGGATAGAAGTTACAATGATGCAAGGGAGAAAATTATCTAAACACTCTTTTATTTATAATTACAGTGGGTATCCATACAGAATAGGCTTTTTACCACCGTGATCACCGCGTGAATGAGTCATTAGCAGCTCACTGGCAGCCATAAACCGCTAAGGGGCAATATAAACATATAATTTCAACAGGCCAGAGCTGAATGCCTCAGAGCTCTTTCTCCCAGCGTAATGATTATTGAGAGGTGGTAAGTGCATGTTACGCTTGTTTTGCCAACTGCCACAAAAAGAAAAAAAAGAGGAGAAGAACAACAAACTTAAAAACACAAACTTAGTTTTTTGCTAAACGTTGAAATGTAGACGCATGATTACATTTTTACTGCAGCATTCAGCATTCACAATGACATCTACATATTCGAGAGTTATTTGTTTGCATTTATTAATTCATATTTCATTAGAGAGAAATATATTTTGCGAGTATTTTATACACACAGACATTGAGCGTGCATCATTAGACTGCATATTCAAACAATTGTGACTTACAAAAACTGTTAAGACTCTAAACCTGTGCTTTCTTTTTACGTGCCAATAGGCTTGCCCATATTTTCTATTTTTAAATAGGATTATCAAATGTGAATGAATTAATTGATATCTATACCATTGTGTAATATTATGTTGTATTATCCTGAAAATAAAAATGAAAGAAAAAGTGAACAAAATCAATATGTATGGCAGCTTATCAAATAAAATATCATAAAATATTTGAAAAAGAATCGCAATTTTCCATTACGTGAATTAAGCTGGAAGTTTTGTGACCACATTATTTGTCTCAAACCTGTAGGTTACTAGCTTTGTAATTCATTATCTATCATTGTATTTTATTAGTAGTTAATATGTGATAATAACCAATGTTGCCCCAAAGCTTGATCAAAATGATTATTTTTTGGAGTGACTATTTGCTTTCAGATGTACCCCAAAAGTCTATTGATAACCCCAATAGTCAAAGTGTGTTAAGAGTGTCGATCCAGTGGCGTGGAGCGTAAGTATGCCTGTACAACCAGGGTTCGGTTCTGCATTTAGCATATTATTTTCTCATTCTATTTCTCTTTTCTTTTCTATTGTTACCATGAGCAGGTTACCCCATGTGACTCTACCCTCCCTAGCAACCGGGCCAATTTTGTTCCTTAGGGGACCTGGCTGGACTCACTCAGCACACAATGATTCGAACTCGCGACTCCAGGGGTTGTAGTCAGCGTCTTTACTCGCTTCCCATTCTATTTCTTAACTCCACTCTTAAGATTTTCTTTATTACAATTTATAATAAATAAAAATTGTTTCAAAAGGTAGTTTTACTATAGTAATATTGTAGTAACTCTATATAAAACTAGATTTGTTTTGGCAGAAAACATAGATTTGATTATATTAATGTTTTTATTAATTATATATAATTTTTTTATTTTGAATAACATTGTATGATTTTATAGTACCTGTGTATTCATGTCCCATTGATAAATGAAAAAAGGAGTTCTGTTGCTTTGAATAAAATTAATGTTTTGGCATTAATGAACATGGATTGGAGTGGACATAAAATTGTAATAGCTAAGATTCCGACACAAGCTGTCCCAACTGCAAGTCCATCGGGATGTGGGACACGGTGTAAAATCAGGACAGTCCCTGTTATTGGGACGTCTAGTCACCCTATCTCCTTATGTGCAATGTTCATTTCTGTAAACTATATTGCTGATAGAGTGTGATGCCAACTAATTGGTTCAGCCTGTATGAGTGTGTGGCAGGGCGGAGGGCGGGGCCGGGTCCCGTATTACACACCCTGTCCCGTATTAGGCTAATCAAGCCTCCGTGAGGGATAAAGGTCGACTGCAGAGGATCGTGCGAGAGAGAGAGATAGTTTACGGACATGTCCATCATGTGTGTGTTTGTCCTTTGTTTCAGTTTATTATTAAAATATTATTTATGTTGAAAAGCCGGTTCTTGCCTCCTCCTTTCCATTGATCCCTTTACAGAGTGTTAACTCATATTAACTTGTTGGGCTTTTATACAAAGTGACACAACTTCTTATGACCTTTAGCAATAGGACATGAATACACGGGTACTACAAAATCATAATATTTTATTAAAATAAAAAATAATATACAATAGACCCACTCTCAGTCAGCATATGGCCAATGGATGTGGCTTGCGATCGTTCACACGCCGTCCATTAGAGGCAACAACACCATGATGTGCCAAGCAGCAAGATTCCAATACACGTGGCATGCAGAGTTTGCAGTTAGTGGGGGTTCGGGACGATATTTAGCCTAATATCTTTTAAAGCATTAATAGGATTAAGGCAGTAAGCTACAGAGGATGGGGCAAGTTGACCAATCAGATGAAAGGGGCGTTTCAGTTATGATATGTGTCATAAATTTCAAGGTGTAAACACATTTTTTAAACACTGAAGGGAAACAAAAATGTAGCCTTTCCCACCAATCTCTTTATTCCATTTTAAATAGAAAATGAAATGGTCAACATGCAATTGTAGGCTATCTGCTTATTTTAATCAGTGTTAAAATCAATAATGAAACAAATTTTTTGTTTTTCATTTTTGGGTTAAAAAAGGAAAAGATGCAAAAGTACACGGACCCTTTCCACCTCTTGGCTGTGATTTTGCTAATGTGTCTCACGTGTGAGAATTTCAAGTTTTCACATGGCGGTACTCCCCACGGTAGTAAGACTTTTGGTTGCTTACCCACTGTACATGACCAGGGCAGGCGAAATTCGTGTCTAGGACTTTCATGTGATGTTGCAGTATTACGCCGCCATGAACGTATTGTTCTGCTCAAGGGCACAAAGTTGATGGTTCATGGCTTGCTTTTTTGCGGGGATCGAACCAGCAATCTACAGATTATCAGCCCTGAGCCTTAACTGCACAAACCCAGTGTGAGAGACAGAGAGAAAGTGAAAGCAGGACAGACAAAGCAAAAGAGCGAGCATAAAAAGGAGCCATTGTTGAAAGATATATTGTAAGGGAGAGGAAGGGCTTTGGGTTGCCAAACAGCTGTCCAATCTGCAGTGATTTAAAGACTCACTAAATCACTGTCTCTCTGTGAACTTCACAATAGTTACTTTCAAACTCCTCTCACACTGCATCGCATTAGGCTTTAATTGTGCAGCTTGATGGAAATCATTAAATCTGCGTGAGACAGTATGTATTTAAAGACCCAAAAATCACCTGGACACACGGCGATGTTGCAGAATTTGGTCTGCTTCTCCGGACCCTCACAGGGGTTTCCTCCGAACTGTGGCGGTTTGCAGGAGCGTGTGCGATCCCTGTATCCACGGCCACACGTTGAAGAACACAAGCTCCATGGAGACCACTCATCCCATGCCCCGTGCACTGCAATCAGAGCGGCTAGGGTATGATTTATAGAGAGAAAGACACACCTCTACAGACACAAACATGCACTAGAGAAAAACTTGATGAGGGAATGTTAACGCAAGTACATGTGGAACTGTTTGTGTGTAAAAACCTGAACTACAGTTTCCGGCTCCAAGTTCTGAATCTTAAAGTTAAAATCTAAATCAGAGTTTTCTTGTTTTTAGTCAATGTTTGATAGCTTTGAGGCCATCTATCTGCTAGTGTACTCTAAAATGTTGACACAATTCACTTTTAGCGTTAACTTTTTTTTAATTTAGCTTTGAAATCTATGTTTTTTTTTCTTCCAGGAAAATGGACAAAAATATGGATGACAACAGACTTTTTTCAAATCTAATGCTCTCAAGAATAAGAATTCTAATACAATCTGCCACCAACTACAAACTACCAAGTTCATGGCTGTGATATAACAAAAGCATATTGGCTATTTAAAAAAAATAAAAGACGGAAAGAGTCCGTCAATTTATCCCACCCAAACTTCCTGTTTCAAGAGGTACTGTGTCAACACAAGAACAAAACTGCGCTTGTCAGGCAAATTCAAAGAAAACCATTTCCCACATTAAATTTATATAATTAAATGGGATAGTTCCCCCCAAAAGATCAACTGTGAATTTAAAATGTGTTTATAACACAATCTGGGTGAGAAATGTAAAAACTTTTGGGTGAACAATCCCTTTAATACAACGTTGGGCAGACACGTGTTTATTTCTGATATGCGTGCCAGTAGAGTTTTTAATAAAACGTTTCTCTGGCCCCTTGAGATTCTGAAATGGTGGGATGAAAAGAGACAGTGAGAGGCATAAAAACAGAGACAAAAACACACCATCCTATATGCAGTGGGAACTATAGGGACTTATCCTGCACTTAATCCCAATAACACCTTACCACTGCTCTCCAGCGTCCAGTGTTGAGAAAGGAGCAGCCGTGCACTGAAGCCAGGAAGAGTGAGCCTTAAGCAGGCAGTAATTAGATGGTGAGTGTGACAGACTAGTGGAGCTATGTGGAGTTGGGACGGGTGAAAGGAGAAATAAGGAAGATGGTGGGGGTGAGGAGAGGCCTGAGGTGGGCTGTGCTTACCTGGACACACAGCAGTGTTATTGCATGGTCTCTGTTCGCGCAGCGGCCCGCTGCACTGCGTGCTGTATGACACGGAGACGCAGAAGCGCGTGCGGCTTTGCCAGCCCTCACCGCACGTGGCCGAACACACGCTCCACGCAGACCACTCCTCACCCGACGGAGGATCCACTAAGAGGGGCGGGGGGAGGTATGGGATGGGGAGGTGGGGGTGGGGTTTAAGGTGTGGACGAAAGGGTAGGAAAAGGGCCAAAACTAATTAGAATGCAGGATTAGCCACTTCATCAAACAGGAAAGGGTAACTCTAAATCATTTTGTGGCTAATGCCATATTCTGAGCCTTTACCCATAGGATAAGTTCACACATTCAGTTTTGATTTTGTAAGTCAGTCATTTACATAAGGCTGTCCAATAGATCAGCCACACTTTAATATCTGTCAACCGGTTTTACAGAGATGTCCAACTGGATTAGCCTAGAAATCATTGAGTAATCCCACAGGAATATAAAAATACTCAATTTCCAATAGAGCGCAACAGTGCTCAGCCACTTTTTACAGCCGTCTTGGTTTCAGTAATGTTTTTCCATTATTTTTTATTTATTTAAGGATTTCATAAAATCCTTAAAAAAAAAAAAAAAGAGTTGATTATAAGTAACAAAACAATATATATTAACTTAATTGCAACATTTACAGAAATATAAAAATATATATAGTATATAGTTTGAGAGTGAAGAGAAAAAGTGCATAATGGATGTGAACTGTTACTACATAGCTCTTTTGGTGCACTTTATTGGCTGCATTTCTCTGATTGGTGGATCTTGCTCTGCAGGATCATCGGTAGTGTAGAGATTGCATGGCTACTGATTTTTAACTGGTCGAGACTGAGTCAAATTCGATCGGATCAGATTGAACGGAATACACATCAACCATTATGTTATCTCATCGTAAGCATCATTTTATTAAAAATGCGCAACAATAGGTAGGCATGCATCAAGCTGTAACATAGCTAAAAGTTAACATACTGTAAGTGTCTAGACATATTTAGATTAGCCTACGTAGACTACCTGCATCTGCTGGCAGTTTCCCCTTCCTCTTGCAGCCGCTTGTACAGATGATTACAGGTGGACAGGGGATCTAGCATGCAGGATGGGGATGTATTCCATCATGTCATCATACTCAAACTTGAAGCTCTTTTCTTACTCGCCAAATCATGTTCTTGAAGAAGCAAACATCAACCAGGTCAGATGCCCAAACACATAAAGTTGTGCTGATCATGTTGAAAATCCCTAACTAGCACTAACTGGTGCCTTTTTATATGATTATGCATAGCACTAGTATTTCTGGTATATTTAAAGGCCATTTTGCATGTGTTGGAGGTCTGTGGCATCTGTGCCATATTTATCAAAGTACTGTACATTTGAGCACTTTCGCTCTTTCAGTGCAGAGTCATCGGCCTACACACCTGCTGGAGAGTTTCCGAAATGAAAGATAGCAGGGAAACAGTCATTTATATTAACGAGAAAAGCGATAAATGATTGGTTGATTAACTAATATTCATCAGGTAGGCTCCATGACCCAACCAGTAAACCTAACCCTGACTAATCAGATAGAGCTTCCCTCGTTAATATGAATCTTCTGAAACATAGGATGGCAAGGGAAATAGACCATCCGCTGTATTACTTTACAGATACGTTTTTTATATCACATGGAAAGTGACTAGTCGACTTCAGGCTGACAGAATATAAATATGCAATATAACAATTACAAGAAGTCAATTTCAGAAGCCATACATGTTAAACATTTCACAGTAACTTTACTGAACAACGTAGATACATTGCGATCGGTTAACACACGAGTAATATTCGATTCATAAAAGCATGACAAGCAATATATGCTTCAAAAACCCTACCAGAAAACATAGCCAAGCATTATAGCAGGTAAATAACTTTGCCAACCGGATAACAGATAAACATCCATCTAGACCGCAACGATTCTGTCCTAAACTGTGTGAGAGTTTTAATGAACTGAGTTGAACAGCGTAGTTAGATTCTCCAGACGGAACATGAGACAGCCGGCAGTTCTTTCCTGTGTGTGCAGACATGATGTAATGATGCAAGGATGAACGTCATAAACCAGTGATTTTGTGCCAAATTGAACCCGACAGCTCAAAATGCAAATCATTTGTATAGGCTTACAGAAGTAAATCTGGGTAAGGTAAGAATAATTTTTTGAACACTGATTGTTGATGTATTCAATCAATAATGTGAATTTGTTCATTTTAAGCAAAAATATCGTACATAGTGTAGCTTTAAATAATAATTTCCCGTATGGAAAAATTAACAGAATTTTTACTACTGGAACCGGACTGTTGCACTCTATAGGAAGCACTTGGCTGTCATGGCAGTAGAATAGATAATATGGGCTGTCAAGGCTGTCCAATAGGAGGAAACAGAGTGTCATTGAAGAATCAAGAATGCCCAATAGAATGATGTTGACTGTCAAAAGGGAAACTAATCTCATTCTAACAACATTCAGGTGCTACATACATAGAACAGCAAATTCATGCAGTATTCACATAAAATACAGCCAAATACAAATAATAAGTATTACATCATATTAGTAGCCAAAAATATATTTTACTAAAGCATGCAAACCAATTACGACCACCCCCAAGCAAGGTGTGTCTTGATCTTGTTTGTTTTTAAAGTATGGCTAAAGGGTCAAGACACTTTCGAAACTCTTTTAGCTTCAAATTAAGCAATGGTGTCCATGATTCATACATCCCAAAGTATCACCATGAACCATGCCATAATACACATGAAAAGACATACAAAGCAAAAATTGCAACGTCAACAACATAAAAACACAAAGCCATAGCCACATACGCATCCAGTCTACTCCCCTGTATGTGAAATTGTATGATTAGTTGCAAAGTTTGCAAGTGTGTGCATATACGTTGATGTGTATGTATGTGTGTGTAACCCCAAGCTGCAGAGGAGGCTGATGTCTTCTTACCTGTTTGGGAAGACTGCTGTCCGCTGCGGGTCTTATCTGAGACCTCCCGTTTACGGCTGTCCACAGAGCGCAGGGATTGGCTACGAGTGCCAAGTCGGCTTTTGCCTGCAGGATGGGGTGGGGTTAGCAACTACAGTCGACTTCTGATTGGGCTGATTTGTGTGACCTGAACACCTAAATCAGCATCAGCCATGCTTGGGATTTTGTGTGAACATGTTACATAGCTGAGGAGGAGTGAAATAGTGAACCTGTGTACATGTTTCTGGTACCAATCATGAGATGTGTTCATACATCATTGGAGATTCTATGAGAGTTTTGACACTTACGTATGTGTGGTTGAAAGAGGTTGTGTGTCCTCAAAATGTGTGCTTTGAACCCCGAGAATCAGCAGTGTGCAAGAAGGCGGCAAAATGGATTGAGCAGTGGATGGCGGATGAAAATAAGCAGACCATGCGGATCGGAGACACAGACAATTGTGGTGAAGACATCTGCAGCCGATGGCCTCGACAATGGAGTGGGTTATTTACTCATGGCCTCCATTTAAACTGAAATGGAGATCTACTCACTACTGTCATATTTACAGTGACTTGGTCAGTGTTGCCCTTACCAAGCATGGCCTCTTGCATTCCATTGTATTTCACTGGACTTAAACCCTTGCCTTTAGAGGAATGCTGCCTGTACCCTATGGGTCCAATGAAAAGCACACAAAAATGGCTCATTCTATCATCAGTCTATAATTCTATAATTTTATTATGTTACATTGCAAAGAATATATATATATATATATATATATATATATATATATATATATATATATATATATATTATTTATTTATTTATTTATTTTTTCCAAGGAAATTATTCCTTAAAACAAGTTAACTTTAGTAGACAAAATTGCAGAATATTACTAAAAATATTACCTTTTTTTAGAGAATACTTGTTTGTATTAAGTTACACTGCAAAGAATGAGACTTTTATTAATCAGTATGTTTGTCCTGTTTTCCAGTCAAAAATACCATTAAAAGAAGATACATTTACTTAAGAGGCAAAATTGAAAAATATTCTTATATTAGACAAATGTATCATATTTATAGCTTGTAGTTTATATAAATATTAATATTATATTAATGTTGTATTTATAATACTTTAATATAATATATAAATTATATATATATTAGTTAGTTTTATTTACATGAGAAGCAAAATTGTATAAGAGAATATATCTTATTTAAAGCTTTTAGTTAATATAAATATTTGTAATATTAATATAATATATTTATAATAATATTAATTATATTATATAACTATTTAAAAATGTATATTAGTATTGTAAATCTCATTTATATTATTTTCATTTACAGTTTCATTGTCACAATTCCCTGTTGTCTGCCCTGTGTTTCTCACTTGCCATCTGTCCCAGACTACACTACCCATAATTCCCTGCCCTCATCACTGCTGTTTCATTTTTTCACCGGTGTTTAATTGAATCATTATCCTTGTGTATTTAAGCCCTGTTGTTTTTTCATTCATTCGTTGTCAGTAGTTAAATGTATGCATGTGTTCCTGCCCGTGCCCTTCTTGGATGTTTCTCTCGTTTATATTTTGTTTTTCCCATCGTGGATGTTTTATTTGTTCCCTGTTTTGTTATTTGAGTTACCCTGTTCACCTCTTGTTTTTCCATTAAAAGCTGCATCTAGATCAGAAAAAAATAAAAAAAATAATAAAAATCCACAATGGGGAAAACCAAAATATAAACAAGTGAAACATCCACGAAGGGCACGGGCAGGACCACATTCAAGAACATACATACATTTAACTACTGACAACGAATGAACAAACAACAGGGCTTAAATACACAAGGATAATGAATAAATTTAACGCAGGTGAGAACAATGAAACTGGCAGTGATGAGGGCAGGGAATTATGGGAAGTGTAGTCCAGGACAGATGGCAAGTGAGAAACACAGGGCAGACAACAGGGAATCGTGACATTCATATATTGGTTTACAAATTGGTCTTTTTTTCATATTTTAAGTGAAACTAAATTCTGTTATATTTATGTTCCTGTGAGGATGGGGTGTGATGGTGTGTTTGTCTGTGGGAGAGGGAGAGTGTTAAGGCTCATCACCTGGGCTGTCATTATCATTAACACCTGTCACTTGTTATATTGATGGTGGAGGGAGACCTGAAAAGGCCGACAAAGAGCATCAGTCGGCAGAGAGAAACTCTTGCTATGTGTGTACAACCCGATTGGGTGACTTGTTTGTGTGTGATTATTTAGCCACTGAGTGCCCTTTTTGTTTGAGTTTTGCGAATGAAGCTGAAAAGTAATAAAGTACTCCCGTTAACTGTTTACACTGCCTCCTGACTCCTCCATTTGCTCTGAGAATACTATCTCTGTTACAGTTCCTAATTCAAGATATTTTCTCTCAAAACCAGCCTTCTGATCTCACAATTTTGCTAAGTAAACGCACCTTGATTCAAGCGTGTTCAAAGGAAGAATGCTGATTAAGCTGATTAAGCTCTCTTATTCTGTCACACAGGAAGCATAACAGCTTGTTTTACAGTGAAATGTGAAGAATGTAAATGAGGTGTCAGATAGTGAGAGACAGAGAGAGAAATCATGTACTGTATTTGATGAAAAATTCACTTCTTGACAAGTAAAACAGTATGTTCTTTAGGTATGTCTGCAAGTATTATGAACAGATTCTGGACATACTTCATTCAAGAACGTAAGCATTGTCCCATGACAAGGATATACACTCACTGAGCACTTTATTAGGAACACCTGTACAACTACTTATTCTTGCGATTATCTAATCAGCTAATCAGCTAATCGTGTGGAAGCTCCGCAATGCATAAAATCATGCTGATACGGGTCAGGAGCTTCAGTTAATGTTCACATCAACAATCAGAATGGGGCTACATTTTTATCTCAGTGATTTAGACCGTGGCATGATTGTTGGTGCCAGGAGGGCTGGTTTGAGTGTTTCTGTAACTGCTAATCTCCTGGGATTTTCACTCACAGCAGTCTCTAGAGTTTACTCAGAATGGTGCCAAAAACAAAACAAAAAAATCCAGTGAGTGTTAGTTCTGCGGACTGAAACGCCTTGTTGATGAGAGAGGTTAATGGAGAATGGCCAGACTGGTTCGAGCTGAAAGAAAGGATATAGTAAATCAGATAACCTCTCTGTTCAATTGTAGAGCGAAGACTAGGATTTTGGAATGCACAACACGTCGAACATTGAGGCATGTGGTCTAAAACAGCAGAAAACCTTGTCGGACACTTTATTAGGACCATAATGTTTCTAATAAAGTGCTAAGTGAGTGTATGACATAATAACAAATGCAAAAATTATTTGTTCAGGTTTTGATAAACAAGCACCATTTAAGCTCAAGGAACAACTTTCTTGATATATTTAGCACTTACAAATTGAGAAGAGCTGCTCGACTCGTGGTTGTCTGAAGATTTTTTTTAAATCCAGCATTTTGAACGTGACATCTCCTCAGCTCCCATGGCATTATGGAATCGTAAAGCATCCAGTTCTCAGTCCACACTTCCGAATTTTGCCGGGAATAGTAGGTCATCTGGTTATTTCTTGCTAACTATTTTATGAATACTGAGGATTCGGACAGTATACTACTCCATTCGCGTACTATTTTTGACATACTATACAGTAGGGAAGTAAGGATATTTGGTTGCAGTGAGAGATATAAGGAAAGAGAGAGGAACTGAGGTAGAGAGAGGTTTGTGGTTGTGCACAGGCAAACAATCACATGCACATGTGCATTAGTATCAAACAAAACTTACCGATGCAAGGCTGTGTGTTGCAAGGCCGGCCCTCCTCCAGAACTCCCTCACACAGGTACGCCTCCTCAGGAGGTGATTGACAAGTGCGTGTGCGTGTCTGGACCCCGCCCTCACATTCACTGCTACACTCCGCCCAGTTGCCCCACCCACTCCAGCCACCTGTATTAAACCCACACATACAACATAGACACACAAATGTCCTGTGAGCATAATGCCCAAGCAAAACCCATTTGTTAATACATTTCCATGACACAAATTAAATTTCCATCCGTGCTAAGCAATAATGTCCTTATTTCATAATCCATTATGATGGCACAAAGATGTAGGAATAGACCCATAAATACCAGTAGGATATGAGTCCCTGAGTTCTGCTGTCTCATGAATGTTTTATAGCAGACATTGCTGCCTGTCTGATCCCGGAGGCCCCGACAAATATGTATTAATCTACATGAATAGAACATGAAGCTGGACCATGTCCAGCTGTAGACATTTTTAATTACTCACAAATCAATTGTACGTGGGAGGGTACGTAATTCTACACTCAGTGCTGATCTACTCAGAAAATGAGAACACAATAGAAAGAGAGAAAGAAAGAATTAGTAGAATGCATTAGAACATTGACGCATTTATTTTTATGTATAGGGTCCATATTGACCTTGTATAGACCAGTTAATATAAAATAAACCCTGCCAAGATGGTTCCACTTGAAATAGCCCTCATGCAAGGCCCAAGTTAATGTATTATGCCACATATAGGCAAGAAAAAACTATTTATGCTCTTTCTGCAATGCTGATACAAATCTGCCAGCAGGCGCGCACTGAAAAGCAGAATCAATATCTATTTGTTTGAGCAGGATGAGCGATTAATGGCAAATTGTTTACTTGGGGTGCTGAGATTGGTTTAGTAGCATGGTGCGGGAGACATATTCACCTGATAAACATAACGGATTCTAATCTTCAATGCCTCAGCTTTGAATATACAATCAAATGTCCTCCTTGCACAGCAAGTGACAATCACTTGCAAAATGAACCGGGGCAGCTCTCAAAGCGCTAACTTGATTAATCTCATCCACCAATCATGCAATCAGATAACTTCATCAACCAATGAAAAGTGCCATAAACAGCATGTATAGCCAATCCTTGCTCCACAAGGGACTATAAGTGGTAAAAATCAGACTATATATACAATACATAAACTTTTCAGCTTCTGTGCTGAATGACTTCAAATGTATTTAAATGAAATGGGAATATGAAGTGACAGTGAAAATGGGTACGGTAAAAATGAGAAGGGTCAGAATATTCGAAGGCAAACAATCTTAATATAGAGGATAAGAAAACATCCTGATATGGAAAAAACAATACCCATTTGGAGATAAGGTTATCTCTCTCTCTCTCTCTGTGAAAAATTATGGGAGAGAACAACCTTTTTTGGCTCAATAACCACAAGCTGGAGAAAAAAGGGGGACAGACTAATGTAGTGTTTATTATGCTTTCAATAATTTAGTGTGCTTCTCTTGATCGGTGGTAGCTCGCGAACATTCAGAACCTCTGCATAGAATGCCATCTTTAAATTCTTATATTCATCCTCTATTTTTCTATTTGTGAACTCCTCCTCTATCATTCTGTCTTTTCCCCCATCTTTGCATTACTGCTGCGGCATGCACCTGTTTTCAGTGGATGAGTGTGTGTGTGTGGATATATATCACTTTGCCCATTAGTAAATACCACCAAGCTGAAAACCTTACCAAGCCTTCAAAGTCACCTTGACTACCCCTCATAGTTGTGCTGAAGCTTTGCAGCTCCAGTTACAGAAAACATCAATACGAGATCTCACATCATCCCACCTACAACACCAAATAGAGCATATACTACTAAAAAAGATCTTTCAGTACATTTAGATTACTGATTACTAAGCATTTTAACTGTTTTATTTCTGCTTTTGTGTATTAAAACAGCTGTCTGCTGGGGACACAAAGTGAAAAGCAAAACACGGTAAGTGCTGACACCCAGAGGATGCAACTAGTCATTGGCATCCATACAGACAACACTGAATTAGAAAGAAGGCAATCCATAGAGACAGACAGAGAGAGCGAGAGAGTGAGAGAGAGATTATGTCCAGTGTTATTATCAAATAATAATAATAATAGTAATAATACTAATTTAAAGATTTTCATTAACTGGAATAATAATAATAATAATAATAATAATAATAATAATATAAAAATAAATAAAATTAACACTAACTTTCTGATTAATTGATTAATTTAATTTCTGTCTTTTGATACAACGTATATTATAAAATTTGAAACCAGGCTTTATTTAACATGAACATGCCAGTAGATGGTAATAAATGAGTTGCCCTGAGAAATAAAGTCAAAACAAATAATTAAACTAAATGAAACTTAAAGGGATAATTCCCAGACCTTTTCAAGTGTTAAATTTTCTAATTTCTCTTTATTGTTACATCAGATCTCCTTTACGTGTTTTTTTATAGTTTATTTTGTTTTTGTATTTATGTTTTACTTTCAATTTGCCTATTTAAATTTCACTCAAAAATGTAAATTCTCTCATCATTTACTAACTTTCATGCCATTCCAGATGTGTATGACTTTCTTTGTTCTGTTGAACACAAACAAATATGTTTAGAAGAATATTTCAGCTCTCTATGTCTATACAATGCAAGTGAATGGTGTCTGGAACTTTGAATCTCCAAAAGTCAAATAAAGGCAGCATAAAAGTAATCATATAACTCCAGTGGTTTAATATTTATCTTCTGAAGTGTGGCAGTCACTTTGGGTGAGAAACAGATCAGAGAAACAGATTAAATCCTTTTTTACTATAAATCTCAACTTTCACTTTGAATTTCAGAATTGCTTTAAGAGACATAGATTTTACCACTGGAATTACTTTTATGCTGCCTTTATGTGATTTTTGGAGCTTGAAATTTCTTGTCACCATTAACTTGCATTGTATGGACCTAGAGAGCTGAAATATTCTTCTAAAAATCTTTGTGTGTGTGTTGTGTGTGTTCTGTAGAAGAAAGTCATTCACATTTGGGATGGAATGAGGGTGAATAAATGATGAGAATTTTTATTTTTTTTAAACTTTAAAAACTATGTAAAGGTGATCTTGGTAACAATAAAGAGAAATTAGAAAATGTAACACTTAAAAAATGTCTGGAAAAATCGATCTTGTTATCTCATCTTACTCTTTTAAAATGTATTTTCTTATTGATGCAGAAACTAAACAGATCAAATCTGGCTTTCTGGAAGTATTTGATCAAAAAGGAAATCAGCCATTCATCATCACACTCCTTTTTCCCTCTGTCTATCTCTGTCTCTCTCCCTGATGGCTAAAGCTCACAGGTCAAATCCACTGTTCAGTGTGCATGAGTGTGTATTACTGAAGTCAGTATCCTGCTTAGAAAAAATATTTGAACTGCTGTGCTTACACATCTCATTGATTAACCTCACTCCAGGGGCAGGAAACACAACTCAGTTCTGCTCCCTTAACGCTTCACATAATCTTTCCCCTTTTGAGCCACAGCCCCCAAAATGCCCCATGCAAACCCACACTCAATTAAGCAACCCTAGTGCTGTAAGACACAATTTACATGCTGTTTACACTCTATAGTAATAGTTTAACTCTGAAACGTGGTGTGCATTAAACTAGCCAACATTTAATTTTTATTTGTAACATTTGGAATTGAGATTTTTGATGGTTTGAAACTGTGAAATATTGTTCCCTAGCATGCAGTTGGAGAAAAGGTATATGAAGTATGTGAAGATCTGATATCATATTTTGTTACCAATTTATTCAGAAATCCAAGTAATATTTTTCCTGCACCCATATTTGCCCATATTTGCTGAGCATATCTGAAACATTCTAGGCAGCAGGCAGTGTATTTGTCCCTTAATTAAATCAAATAATATACATAAAATTAATTCCGATATGTAATGACACCATTTAATATATCATTCCACATATTCTAGTAAACACGCACATATATCAAATGATAAATAATGCAATTTATTCTTCATTATGTTTAAAACTGTCTCTAATTGTGCAACAAATGTTTTTGAACAATCCATGGTAATTTAAGATATTTATATAAAGTTTAATAAGGCACAGTTTAGACAATAAAGCAGTATGCTCTGTTGTTTTATATTCTGGTGACATGCGATCAGTCAAATTCTCTTTCATTGGCTCATTGGTGAGCAATTAATTGAACAAGTGAGTTGTAAATCTCTTTTATCACATAGACACAAACAATATGATCTTGTTTATGGTGATAATAATAATCAAACTTCTGCTGTGTCTTTCAATTGTCCCACAATGTCAAAGTCTCTGACCTCTTTATGGCAGAGTGCATTTAGGAGGTTTACTGATAAGCAAGATAAACAGATCAAAAGTACGACAGCGATAAGAATAAGGGTTTGGTTGAATGTTCTTCGGTTGCAGGTGTGGGTCAGAGAAGTCGACGTTTCAATTCCGAAGATGGATGCCTCTCTTCAGCATGAACAAAAGGGGAAAAAACAGCACGAATCAAAAACACCTTCACTAAAAGGATCAGATGGGCCTCCCACTTTTCACAGGCTCACAGATGAGTGGAAAAATAACAGGCTTTTCTTATTTTCCCCTTGCACATCAATCTTAGGCAGAGAAACATCTGCTCATAAGAGCAAATGGACGTGGGTGTACATAGGTGTAACATTCTGGCAGGCTTGACTGAAGAGAGGACGAGAGGAAGATGTGTGAAAACCCAAGTACAGATTTATTTACAGTGCTGATATACAAAACATGAATCCAGTATAAGACAAACATAAATGACTTGACTTGACTAAACTATAAACTTAGACTTAACTAGGAACCGAATAGACTGGACTCTGAACAGTTACAATCAACAATACTCAACGAGGACTATAGCAAAAACGAGGGCTTAAATAAACTAGCAAGGGAAACACATGACAAAGATAACCAATGATTAGACTTAACTAATAACAAGATAACAACACAGCTAAACAGGAACCCATAACAAAACAGAACTGACAACAAATTAACAAGACAATAAACCAATGAGAACAAGACACATGAACATGAGGGAAACAGGATATCACAAGACTAGACAAGGAAAACTCAGAATTACAAACTAAAAGTCTCAAAAACACCTAGTAACCTCTAGTGGCAGCTAGGACAAATTTTCCAAGTGTAACATACCCCCCCTTTAAGTAGTGATTCCTGGCGCTCCTAAACATAACACCAATAAAAATAAATAAATTGTTAATGGGAGGAGCGGGACATCATGGAACCGGCAGTCCAAGAAAACACAGGGGAAACGAGAGGGCAAAACGGACAAGGCGGCCAAGGCAGAGCAAACAGGGTGTCCAAAGACCAACGTGAACCAGGAGACCAAACAGGTTAGTTCAGATCAAGCGGATGCTCAGTAGACCAGAGCGGAGCCAGTGGCCAGGGAGGTAGTTCCAGAAAGGTATCGGGGTCTGACGATTTGAGAGGCGGCTCCAGGAACGGAACTGGCTTAGGATCAGGAGACCAGGACGGAACTGGTAGAAGGTCAGGAAACCAGGACGGAACTGGCACAGGGTCAGGAGGTGAAGCCGCAGGAGGCAGAGGCCCAAGGAATGGAACTGCTGAAAGTAGGGACTCCGAGGGAAGAGCTACCAGGGATGGAGGCTCAGCAGAGGGAGCCAGTGGTGGATCTGCTGGAGGATCAGGAATTTAAATCTCAGGGGTAGAGCCAGAGGTGGAGTAGACGGAGACACAGGGAATTGAGACTCGGGGGCTGAGCCAGAGGTGGAGTGAGCGGAGCTGCAGGAGGACCAGGGAATTTAGACTCGGGGGTGGAGCTGGAGGTGGAGGGGGAGGGGTGGAGCCACTGGAGGATCAGGAATTTGAGTCTCAAATGGATTGGGGGAGTCACTGGTGGAGGAGCAAGCGGAGCCGCATGAGGAGAAGTCTCAAGAGCGGATGGAGCCTCGGAAGACTTAGAAATCTTAGACGATTCTAGGGGCAAAGCCATGAAAGACCCGAGGGGCGGAGCCGTTGAAGACTCGTTGACAGGCTCGGGGAATGGACAGGCTCGTCAACAGCTTCGGGGAACTGGACAGCCTCTTTGACAGACACCATGTTCAGGACCGCTGGCAGCAAATAGGAAACAACCTCCATGGCCATGAGCACTCCGTGGCCGTGAAGGCAAATTACCCAAGTGGAACACACACACAAACACATCCACTTTCATGCACTTTCAGTTCTTGGAACCATGACTGGCAAAATGCACCGTCACACTTAGGCTGAACTGCCCGAAACCATATCTGACTCTTTGAAACTCTGTGACATTTAAAAAGAAAAAAGTTAATCTAATTTCAAATGTGATACAAAAAGGAAAGCAATTTCCTGAATATATGTAAAGGCAACATATGCAGTTGTGTTCTCAAATTGGTATGTAATGAGCATAATTAAAACTAAATATTCAAACTAATTACAAATGACAAAATTTTATAGCATTTCATTAAGGTGAAAATTCCAAAATCATAAAAGTGCTCCAGAAAAATCATGCAGAGGTCAGAAACTGTATTTCACCCCAAGCTGTACTTTCAATGGCAAATCCATTAACCTTAATGTGCTCCAGGTCTATACCAGTGAACTCATTAAATGATTTTGGCGACATTCCATTGACAAGAAAGCAGATGTAAATTTCATAATGCTTCTATTCAGAACCAGTTATAAAACGCAGACTGTGATAAAGTTCAGGAATTAAAGGAACTAAACGGATAGTTCAGCCAGAAATGAAGATTCTCACATCATTTGCTTACCCTCAAGACATCCCAGGTGTGTATGACTTTCTTTCTTTTGCAGAACACAAACAAAGAGCTAAGATATTCTTCTAAAATTCTTTGTTTTTGTTCAGCACAAGAAAGAAAGCACACATCTAAGATGGCATGAGTGTGAGTGTATGATAGAATAAATTTTTTTGGGTGAAATATCCCTTTAATCAAAACAAAATATATTGACTACTAATGGCAGATGTTTTGTGGTATTTAAGGTGGCAAATCACAAACAATATTGTGTCTACAACAAATGTATGCGTCATGTAGCAACACAACAAAACTAAATCATGTCCATTATAATGAACAGAGCTGTCTACTGCAAGCACCCGACGAGAAAATCTTTTATTGATGGATGTCCAGTTTCAGTTTTTTGCATGCTGCATAGCTACTCCAGCCACTTTATTCTCTTTATCTGACAAAAATTAAAGGTTTTTATTTACAAACATTTTTAATTAATTGCTTTAAATTTCATTCGTTATATACAGTACCTTTAAATAGCTGACTGTCAAAGCCAGCTTGTTATGTTTCTGGTGTATTGCCTAATCATCTAAATCGATAATAATATGTATACACAGTTTTAAAATGATCTATTCTCAAATAGTCAGTATAACGTAAGCTTAACAATGGATTTCCAATGGAAATAAAGTAGGAAACATATACATTTTTAGGGAGTGGTATTGTAAGGGATTTAACGATTCCAGTTCTGATTCCTATTCCACTAAATGCTATTCCTATTCCTTGCCTGCTTCTGTAGCTGCCGGTTTGTTTGTAGCTTGCTAGCCTGCTTAGCATTGCTTATTCTTATACGTTCATTATTCTATCTTTTACCATTTTACTGCGTGCTTCAGGTTTTTAAATTTTTTACTGTTTTATCTGTGTGTATTATACCACGCGGACCTGTTTCTGTTTTTTCATTTTACTTTTTCCTCTTGTCAACATCTTGTGTCTCGGCTGCGTGTATTCGTTTTTATGTTTTACATGGATTATTCCATCAATCTCAAACATCTGCTGATTAGGAACCACATCAATCTCAAATCCTTGCCGCTCAAGAACAACCATAACAACAAAAACAACAAACAGTTGTGGTAAGACATGGCATCCGCTCATGTTATTTCTTCCTGTATTACATGCCACAAATTTACTATAGCTTCTTCCGTCAGCAGCGAGGGATTTACATGTGAAAAATTTAAGGAATTAGTCAGGCTGACGGAGAAGGTTACTGAGACTGAGACAAGCATCCGAACATTAGTGGAGGTCAATGAGAAATAGAAGCTGGTAGTTCCTGTTTTGGGTGCAAGTAGAACAACCAACACACACACTTTGGTTCCGGCTCTAGAGTCCCATTCCTGTTAGAGTTTCCAATCGATTCGCACCACTCAGTGATGCACCCAACTGAGAATCATGTTGAAAGAGCCCTAATAATTCTATTATTCTATTGTAAGGAATGTGGAAATAGAGACTTCAGCCACTACTGTTAAATGCATTTCGGGTGCCAGAGTGTCTGTCATCAGATCAAATTTACAAGTGCTGGGTAATGCTAAACATAGATTTTCTAAAATTGTTATCCACGTTGGCAGTAATAACTAATGCTTCGGCAGTCGGAGAGCACTAGAGATAATGTTAAAGAGGTGTGTGAACTTGCAGAAACTATGACAGATACTGTAATTAGCTTGGGCCCCCTTCCCACTCATCGTGGTGACAAGGTTCATAGTAGATTAGTGTCACTGAATGGCTGGATGTCTGAGCGGCGTCTGGAGAATAGCATAGGATTTATAGACAATTGGAAGACTTTTTGGGGTAGACCTAACTTAAAAGAGACGGACTCCGTCCCTCCAGGAAAGGTGTCGCTAGTAATCTAGTAATTTGGCTAATATTCTTAATAATTACATAATTTGACTAACTGGGTCCCAGTAAGCAGACAAACTGGTTTATCCGAACATCTGCTAGCTGCCTTGAGATATCAGATAGGTCACATAAACTACAACACATAGAGACCACCTAGATATCATATTGAGACTGTGTCTGTTCCCCGAACTACCAAACACAAACCCCTTTACTAAATCATTATAGAAAATATGATTAACGTTAAACTGAAAGGTAGTGCTACTAAACATTAGATATCTTTCAGCACTAATTGTAAATTAAATTATTATAGATCATATTTTGGATGCGCCCTATTTGACTGAAACCTGGCTTAAACTGGATGAATATATTATTTTAAATGAATTTACTCCCCCAGGTTATTGTTATAAACATGAGCCTTATCTGGGTCGAGGAGGAGGTGTTGCTACAATTTACAGTGTCATTTTGGGTGTTACTCAGAAGACAGGATATAAGTTTAAGTCTTTTGAACTAATAATGCTTAATGTAACACTGTCAGATATAAATAAAAAATATCTGTCAGCTTTTGCCCTTGCTCTAGTATATAGATCACCTGGGCCTTACTCTGGTTTCCTTGGTGAATTTGCTTATTTTCTGTCTGATCTAGTAGTTAATGTAGATAGAGCTTTAATTGTTCGTGACCTCAACATTCACATAGATAATGAAATGACACATTGGGATTAGCATTTATTGATATTCTCAACTCTCTTGGAGTCAGACAAATCTGACAGGACCAACTCATCGCCATAATCATACACTATATTTCATTCTGTCATATGGAGTTGATGCTGATACTATAGAAATTCTACTGCAGAGTGATGACATCTCAGATCATTACCTCATCTCGTTTTTGTTGTGATCAGATAATGTCATTCAATCTACACTATGCTATCATTCAGGTAGAACCACTAAATATAGTTTCAATAATAATCTTCCAGAAATGTCTCAAATACTCAGTAAGCCAAAAAGTTTAGAATGGTAAGATGAAATAACCGAAAATATGAGTACAGTCTTCTCTAGCATTCTAGATAGTGTCGACCCCCCCTTCAATTAAATAAAATTCAAAATTGCACCCTGGTACAATGATCACACTCATGCTCTCAAGAGAGCAGCTCGGAAAATGGAGCGCAAATGGAAGAATACAAAATTAGAGGTATTTCAAAGTGCAATGAAGGATAGTGTCTGTAGCTAAAGACAGGAACTAAAAGCAGCCAAGTCAGCATATTATAGCAAACTCATAAAAAATAACCACAACAGTCCTAGGTATTTATTCAGTACTGTGGATAAATTGTTTAGGATTAAAGCATCGACTGAACCAGATATTGCGTCGCAACACAATAGTAATGATTTCTTTACTGATAAAATTTAAATAATCAGAAATAAAATTGGAACTATTTAATGAACTCTCACAGCACCTCAGAAATACATTCAGTATCTCATAATTTTGCTCACGAGCATCTTCAATTCTTCTCTGTCATAGGTCACGAAGAGCTAATAAAATGTATACAAAAATCAAAAGCCACAACATAAACACTACCGGTCAAAAGTTTTTAACATTTACTCATTCTTCATTATCATTTTTTTTTCTTCACATTTTAGAATAATAGTAAAGTCATCAAAACAATGGAATAAAATAAATGGAACTATGGGAATTATGTTTTGACTAAACAAAATCCAAAATAAATCAAAACTGTGTTTTATTTTAGCATCTTCAAAGTAGTCACCCTTTGCCAAGAATTTGCAGAAATGTACTCTTGGCATTTTCTCACCAACTTGGGTGAGGTATCACCCTGGGATGCATTTAAAACAGGATTGAAGGAGCTGCCAACTATGCTGGGCAAATACTGGTTGCTTTCCTTTATTATTTGGTCCATGTCATCAATTTAAAAAATGTTTTTTTTTTTTTTTTATTAAATTATTGTTTTATAATTAAATAAATTAATATGGTGGCACAAATATATTTTTGTCTACAAAATAATTTTCCAACATTTAAGCATTCAGATCAAAACATTATAAATCATGAGAAACACTTCAGTCAAGTTTTTCAAAACTTTTGACCGGTTGTGTATGTTAGATCCAATACCAACTAAGCTCTTAAAAAAGGTATTCCAAGTAATATCAGAACCTCCTCTTAATATTATTAACTTCTCGCTATCCTTAGGATATGTCCCAAAAACGGCAGTTATCAAACCACTTATTAAGAAGCCACAGCTTGATCCTAGAAAATTGGCTAAATGCAGAATGATTTCAAATCTATCATTTATGTAAAAAATACTAGAAAAGTTAGTGCCTTCCCAAATATGTTCATTTCAACAGAGAAATGTAATATATGAACAATTTCATACAGGATTCAGGCCCCATCACAGTACAGAGACTGCATATATCAGATTCACAAATGACTTGCTCTTATCATCTGATCGCGGCTGCATTCCTCTTCTAGTGCTTTTAGATCTTAGTGCTACCCTCGACACCAAAGATCACAACATTCTCTTGAATAGGCTGGAGAATTATGCTGGCATTAGTGGACTTGCATTAGCATGGTTTAGGTCCTATTTATCAGACCGCTACCCCTTTGTATGTGTAAACAAGGAATTGTCAAGTCAAACAAAAGTTAACTATGGAGTGCCACAGGGATCAGTTTTAGAACCTCTGCTTTTCTCCATATACATGCTTCCCATGGGAGATATTATCAGGAATCATGGAATAAGTTTCCACTGTTATGCTGATGATACCCAGCTTAATATTTCTTCTAAACCCAACAAAAATGCACAATTCTCCAAATTAGCAGAGAGTATCAATTAAATCAAAGATACTAGGTGGTGGTGGCGTAGTGGCTAAAGCACAGGGCTGTTAATCAGAAGGTCACAGGTTCTAACCCCATGGCCACCACCATTGCGTCCTTGAGCAAGGCACTTAACTCCAGGTTGCTCCAGGGGGATTGTCCCTGTAATAAGTGCACTGTAAGTCGCTTTGGATAAAAGCGTCTGCCAAATGCATAAATGTAAATGTAAATGTAAAGACTGGATGGTCAGAAATATCCTTCTACTCAATTCAGACAAAACAGAGGTACTAATGATTGGACCAAAAACCTAGCTAAAAAATAATTTGACTCTTGATGATGTAGTGTTATGTTGTCTTCTTCTGCAAAGATCTTAGGTGTTATATTTTATACCAATCTGTCCTTTGAAATTCTAATTTCCAATGTTTGCAGAACAGCATTCTTTCACCTGAGAAATATTACGACACATGCTCTCTGTTGCTGATGCCGAAAAGTGTATTCATACGTTCATGGCCTCAAGACTAGATTATTGTAATGCATTACTGGGAGAATGTCCAGGAAGTTAAATAGATAAACTTAGTTCAAACAATTAGTTCAAAGTGCTGACTAGAACCAAGAAATGTGTTAATATTAGCCCAATTGTATCATCGTTACATTGGCTACCTGTTAAATTTCATATACATTCAAATTCTGTTAACTAAATAAAAGTCTTTAATGGTCAAGCTCCACAGGACTTAAGTGACCTTCTGATATGCTATATTTAAGAAGGACCTTCTTTCTCAGGGATGGGGCACCCTCTGACATCCACACCCAGACCTCTAGAACCTCCACGTCAGGCTCCTGGATAGGATGCGGAAGATCTAAGTGGCCTACCACCCGGTCAAGGGTAGTCAGCTCATCATGGAATAATATATATCTCTAACTACATCATACTTTTTCATATCAACAACCATGCAGTAAATATTGTCATTAAGTATTGTGAGCCTTATGTCGGACATGAGAAAATGAATGATCTGCTGTTCAGTTACTATTTGATTTACTTCAAAGAACTGATGAAAGTGATTAGATCAGGAGGAAGTCACTAATTGATTAGCAGTGTAGCAGTGCTGCTGAATGGTAGCATAGGAAACACTAATTAGTATTTTAGCACAGTGTTGAGTCCGCAACAGTGGAAGAATCAATTATGGAACCGAAAGTCATGAAAATCTTTCAACTGGTTATCCGTTCCTATGTTCCTGTTACTGTGGCTAAAGTTGATCCTCAGGTTTACAGCTGATTGGTCCATGGTTAGAAATAATTCTGAGGTTACCTGCAGTTTAGACAGCCTCTGAACTTATGCAACGTCGGCAGACTGAGATAAACTGGGAGTACTGCGCCTGCAGGCACTTGTGAATGCTTGACTTGGTGAATGACAGTAAACAAACTTTTTTACCGCATCGAGAGTTACACTGCACCTCATTATAGAGGTCGAAAGAGGGAGAGCATGAGAGAGAAAGATAATGTGCGTTAGCCCCATATGGTAGTAAACCTGATTAAAACAAACAGAGTGTTTCATCATGAGTTAATATTCCTATGCTACAGTACATGTATGTCCCATGGGCTAGATGCATTAGGCATTCCTACATGCCCATTTGTGGAACCTCTCAAGGGTGAGAGGCTTTATCAGGCAAATAACCCCTAATCCCCTTAATCAAACCATTTATCTCTCGCTCTCACTCTATCTCTCACTCATTTGCTCTGGGTCAGTCTCAGTATGATAGAAGATATTTTCCATTTTTGATGGGTTCTGTTTTGTATGGCTGTGGGTTAGATGTGACTAAGAGAAAAGGGTAATCATTTGGTTTCATACAGCATTGTTGTCTCTCTCCCTCCGTCATAGACAGAAGAACACACAAACACACACACACACCCATGCACAAACACAACAGGTCTATATCCTGGAGCATGTTTTGCTAATAAGCAGCTCCCCAGGGCTTTTTACAGCTCAGTTGGGCCCAGACACAACTCTGCAATGTGAAGACGTGTGCTTATGACTGTACACTGTGGGTAAATCTCACAAAAAATCAAAAGGAAAAAAATTTAAAATAAGCATAAATGTAACGTTCTGTGTTGTTGTATGCATTTTTGCTGTTGTGCTCTGCTCTTTATCTCTGTCTCTGTGTGTGTCTGTTCCAGGTGCTGCCAATTCAGAAATTGTTTGCTCCACCTTAACGATGGCGATTGGCTGTTCCTGACACTGGCTGTGTCTCATATGGAAGAATGCATCCTCCGGAGGTCACATTTTTTGGCCGAATACGTCATCGAGTCTGTCTCATTTCAGAAAAGAGACTAGGACACTTTGAATGCAGCCTTCGAATGCAACCTTCTTTCACAGGAATTCAGAGAATGTATGAGGTTTATCCTTCGTGGGCACTCACAACCCACAATTCTTTGCTTCAACAGAAATGTATATAAAAAAAAATTATATTATATCAATATTATATTAATATATAATTAAAATAAAGTATTTGACTAAAAGTACACCTGTAAAATATATTTTTCTTTCTCTATACATCATTATAACTCACCTAAAATTTACCTCATACATTCCTTTCCAGAGGGACTTTGTTCCCTTCTCGCTCAACGTGCTCGCGCTTGTTTAAGAGTGGTGTGCTGTCATAGTAACCATGTTACGTTCCGTTTCCGTTTGTCCTACGAAGGCCATCTCGTTTAAACATGACATGTTTAAAGGAGGACACTCGGTATACTGCAACCTTCAAAGGCACGCAACCTACCTAGAATGCAGCCTTCCAAACGAGAAACAGCATGTGTTTTAGGATACATCCATAGCGTTTTGGTTTTTGAACAGCTCTCTGTCCATAATGGCTTTTTCAAGTATTATTCCAAAAGTTTCTCATCCACACTGAAACGTATAAAAACTCTTAAATCCCCTTTCTGCGAATTCGAAAAATCACTGTTCCATGTACGGCCTGAAACGCAGTTGTCCATATGTCCTGTCGCTGGACAGAAATTCTGAGTAAACTTCCCTTCACATTTGAAGGCATGCAATGTGAATGTTGTACAAAGTAACATTAATCTTTAATGACGCTATCAAAGGGAATACCAGGCACAACAGTGCAGCTACAACATGGGCCGCCAGCTTGATTGTTTTGGGTTGAATGGATCACATGAATGCATCACGTGACAACAAATCCGTCATTGTTTTCAGGTATCTCCATTTCCCTGTCCACACTACATCGTGAAGATGGTGTTTTCAAATGTATCCAATTGGGAGAGCGTTTATGAAAAGATCCTTTTTCGCTGTCAAAGACAGCATCTCAGTGTGGTCAGAAAACAAATGTCAAATGAAAATGCCTTAGTGTGGACGAGGACATACAAAATCCATGTTCTGCCTGTGAGATGGGAGCTGTTGTGACTCCAGGCAGTCGCACTTCTCCACGCTCCCCTCTAGCTGCCAGACCAACACCTTGCACGTGAGAACTGCAAGAGTTCTTTGCATTTATACTTAGCAATAATAGTCTGATTCAGAGCTAATCATTTTTTTTTTTTTTCAGGTGGCTTTCCTTTTTTATCTTTTGATGCTTTTTTGGGCCAGGGGTCACCCTTAAGCCAAATACTTGCTGCTCTTTTTCAAAATATTTTAATCAAATAAATCAAACATTGGATCCATCTCAGTCTTTTTGGTCTGATAGTTGTGCGGGGAGTCCTAACCCCCAGGGGACATAATAAAGAACATTTTTATTTTTAGAGCCATTAGGATTGTTTGGATTGAGACAATTTTTCATGACAATTAACCAGTCACAGTACATTAGCAGGAAGAAGGACCCAAGCGCAGGAATGAGTGAAAACCAAAAAAAAAAATAATCAATAGAAACAAACAGGCAACACAAAACTCTCATGAGGGAGAGGAAACAAACAAAACAGGGCTAGGGCTAGGGCTGACAAACTCACAAAATGATTTAACAAATACAAGAGGAAAGAGGGCAAAATATATAGAACCAAACACATGAGGAACAGGTGCAGACAATAAACATGAGGAGGACGATACGAGAAGGCTTGGCAGGAGGAAGAAAGCAGGCAGGGTTAGGACAGTGCATGGCAGACAGAAAACAAAACAAAGCAAAGCAATGCGCTCAAACACAAGACAGACACACATTAACAGACAACAGAAAGGAGAGAGCTGTTAGACCAAGGTTGTGACATAATCATGTTTTTTTTCCAAATTCTGATTACTGTAGGTTAATGTATGTGGGTGTTTAACTTTTGATTTATTTTATTTTTGTATTATTCCCCTTTTTCTCAACAGTGATTAGATTTTCAACAGTGCAACAAATTGCTGCTTTGATTTATGAATACTTAGCCATATAAATAATATAACCTTTTTTGCATTATAGCTATGAGAGTGAAAATGAATTTGAATACTATGCATAAGAAAGGCGTAGTAGGGGTGCTTAATTGTCTTGAAAATAATATCACAATGCAACTATTAAAATCTTAATGGTCCTGAAAATAGGCTTCATTTTCTTTAAACAATATATAATGTCTTTCTTTTCTTATTTTCAGGGTGAACGTAGACCAGGATCTTTGTTTTACAAGATTTCGCCTTGACGTTTACAACTAGCTGTGGACAATTAACTAGAATGTTTACCTTGGAAGGGGGGCAGTGTCATTTTAGGTATTAATGAGAGTCTTTAGAGACAGAGTCAGTTCTAAATAAACAGTGAAACATTGATATTCTCCTGAATGACAATGTAACATAGTTTTGGAAAAAATAACCTAAAAAAATCCCCCCGTGAATGTGTGCATGAAATAACACTGAACCCCTGCAGCAAGACAAATGTCTGACAAATTATTTTTTTTCTCTTCTCCTGTAAGTGTTTACCATGGACTAGTTACAGTCTCATGGCTAACATACATATTTTAAACACATATTCACACCCTAACACACAACCAACCTGAGGCATTTTATTATCAAGCACACAGGCAGTAAAACTGCTTAATTAAAATATGAATTTTTCATGAGCTCTGGAGTGCTGTGGAGGGGCCAAGAGCTTACATTGGCAACGTTAATAGACAGCGAGTGAGCAAAAGTGAGTGAGAGACAAAGAGAGAGGGAGTGATAGTGATCATCCATCCAGCAGAGCTAAGGACTGTGCTTATCCTTCTTTGAGCAGTGGAAGCAGTTTTCTAAGCACCGTGCTAAAATTGAGCGTGCCCCTGGTGGCCAAACATGCACATGACACCCCCACCCCCACACACAGAGACTGAGCACCGCCTGTACAACCATCTACAATGAAACTTCTCTGCATGAACTGGCTCACAAATGCACACCTGTGTGTGCCCAACTGTTAAAAAGAGAGACAACGAAAGAGTGATAAGTTATATAAGGGTCAAAATCACCATAAAGTGTCTTTGAGACTTCACAATTTCCACAAAACAAATCTGAGATTTTCTATTTAACTTTATATGTTTTGTATTAAGGAGACCTTAGGCTGTTAGAAATGCATATTGGTCAAGCTCCAGCACTTTTTATAAATTAACTGCAAGCTGACAATATACAACCAAACCATAAAATATGTCCACCCTGTCATGGACAAATTCAAAGTAGAATAAATACATTTTCATTGCATAGTGATTATAAAATGTAGATCTGCAGAAAGATAATGTGTCCCTTTCCCAACAAAACATTTTAGTTAATGGTAAAAGTCTTTTGATAATAATGAAGTTACTGCCTAAATATGTTTTGCCCAATAAAATATGTGATAGTTGCACATTCTTTTCTAAATAAAATCTAACAACAAAGATATTTAGTCAAACTTTAAAACAATACTAACTGGGCCTCATTTGTTTATTAAGAAATTACACACAAGGTTTTGTTAACTTAATTAGTTAAAATAATTTGTTTATTTTCATAAAAGTTGAACATGACAGGTGGACAACAAGATGACAGGGTGGACAACAAGATGACAGGGTGGAACCTGGCATGACAGGTTGGACAAATGCTTTAATGGGTGAACTAGAAGAGAACAGGAACATTAAAGAAACAACAGGAACAACAAGAAACCCTTAATTCCTACTGCCAGTGCAAATGCAACCAGAAATATGGTCCAGGGGGAAATTAGTTCTAACCCTAACCTAACCCTAACCCTACCCCTACCACCCTGCTAGAGCTATGCGGTGCAAAAGCCCCTTATGGAGTACGTTGGATTATGGACTGGAACATGTATATAATCTACTGTTATAATATGTGTTATAACTGTTCTGATATGTGAAATAAACATCAAAATGTGGCAAAAACTGTAAATGTCCTCCCTGTCATGAACCATGTCCACCCTGTCATTGGAAGGCTTGGTGACAGGGTGGACAATGACAGGGTGGACATTTTTGGCTAAAGTTAGCATTTAATGAGCACATGGTGTGTAGCAGTTAGCAAAGTGATTCACTGACTGAAGCTGACTGTGCACTGTTTAAAATCTATATTTTGAATTTCTGAAATGTTTTTATATTAATTAATATTTCACAATGACAGGGTGGACATATTAAGCTTGACAACACGCAACTACAAACACAATATGATGAAAATTAGGAAATATAAGTGTAGATACTTACTGTGTGTGCAGCAGATGTTTTAACCTCCACTGAAGAAAGACCAAATGGGGGAGGGGATGACACTGTGTACATCAGTTGGTTTCTTAAAGGGGCGTTTACCCAATAATGACAGGGTGGACAGCAATTTCAGGGACACATGCAAAATGCTTAATATTATTATGAAAATAAAATATAAATAATCAAAATGACTTGTTTTATTAAATAATTTGATGAGGACAATAAGAACATTCAAAAAGTATTTAAATTTTATGTCATTTAACCACTTTTTACACTCACTGAATTTAGCTGAGTAGCGTGTGGGACATGCCAAAATCACATTCATCCAATCAAAGAAAATGGTATAAAATCAGAAAAACACATTTCAAGAGACTTATCATTGTACTTGTATGTGTGTAAGTGTTTGGCCATTTATAATAAAACCTCAGAATTTCATTATTTTGCATTATGATCATGATGACTGAGCGATTCTGATGAGGACACCAAAGGCACTTTATAGTGATATTGACTCATAAGTGATCAATTATTGTGCCTGAACACAATGGACTGTGGAATATGGTGACAGTCAATTGAAATCCCTTTGTTTAGCAACATCACAGCCCATCTAAAATCTATAATATATAATTGCCCGCTCACAATTCAAAGCACCTTGCTGAGAAATAACAAGGACACACTTTCATCTTACTTAACCAAAGCTCTCTGAGACACATCCATCCAGAATAGGGAAAAGTGCAAGCCATAAGGACAATATTTTCTTCTCTCTGCTCTCATCATCGCTTGACACCTGAACTTTCCTTCCCACTCCCCTCTCCCTCCATTTCTCTTTAAACTGTCTCTCTCTTTCTGGCTCTGTCTGAAATCGAAGGCTGCTGCCTTGATGCCCCATCAGTCAATGGCTTAAGAGACAGCAGTTTTGTATTAAGGCACCATCATGTCACATCTAGAACAAATAATTGACATTTATCAAACATCCTTAAAATAAGGTAGGTTTACTTGAGAAGCAAAAGATGTTTTCAAAGAAATCTACCAAAGTTCAGAGAGGTTTAATCTTAAATTCAGAAATAAAAACCATTTGCCAATGGAATAAGGAATATAAACTTAATTCAAAGGAGAAACCAGTTTATTTTTCTAACCCCTCTGGCAAACCCCTCTTGTTTTAATCATAAACCTTACAAAAGTTTAGCTGCATACCAAATGGCATAATTATGCACTATTCTAAAGCAAAGCATAGCATAGTAGTGTGAGAAGTGTTCACACTGAAAACACAATCATAAGAAGAGTATTATGAGTACCCAGATGATGTACAGTAAGTTCTTCAACCAATATAACGGAGTGTGGAATGTTGGACACTTCATACACTCAGTGGTCCTGGCTTGCCCTATGTAGCGTAAGGGGTGGAATAATGTGGCTGCGATACTTGCTTGACAAAACAATTGTAATTAATGTTTAATGTGACAACTAGCAAAACTTATATGAAGACAGCACCTTGAAAAGATGGGTTGAATGCTTTACCATCATTCAACCTGTGTGAATATGTACATTATTTGAAAAATAAGTGTTTGAGTAGGGTTGGCTAGCATACAAAAGCTAGCGGCAACACATTAATGAATGCTTCTGTGTAGTTAAAAACATTAGTGTTCCAATTGAAACAATACAGTACTTTGAAAATTCATACTCTGGATGGCCAAGTGCATAGTGTATACTGTAACTGCACTGTGTATAGTGCATCATTTGGGACACAGCTTGTTAGATTCTCTGAAAACAAGACTTAATATCTTATATTATTTATCTTGTTTTAGGAATTTGTACATATTTTTACCGGAAAAATAAGACAAGAATACTGAGTGAGAAAATGTTTTTGCACTGAAGGCATCTTAGTATGTGGATGTGACAGGATGTGATGCAGGGTTTGAATGTGCCTCCATATACTGCATGAAAAGGCAGCTCTTTTCAGGTTTCAGACACAGCCTCTCTCATTCTTTCTTACTTCCACTCTTCTTCCACCTTCTGTGCAATGAGTCACACTGACACAATAGACACGCCTTTAGTATTTTAAGATGGAACGCACACCCACCCTCTTATGTGTCCCACTCTCTCATAATTTTCACTCACCACTGTCGCTCCAAGAAAGCAGGAACATCCTACCATTAATACTGTGTTGGGGACATCCATGGAGTGATAGGTCCAAGAGAGCAACATGATAATGATGCAGGGCATATCCTTCAAAAGTCATCTTTCATTTACCATTCTGCCATGGCTCTGTCCAATGACCCAGCCAGACGTTCCTGGCTCGCCTCCCGAGATCACAATCAATCTACTGAATTAGATGTTTTCTCTTTGTCACGCCCTCCGTCCATCTATCCATCTGCCGTGCTTGTCTAACTTTTTATCTTCTGGTTCTACTGTATAATAATCGCACATAATATCCATTGCAAGCCGGTAAATGCCTTTTTTAGAGAGTTTCGGACACTTTAAACTCTGGAGGTCCATTACCCTGTGGAATTTTTAACAAGCAGATGAAAAAACAGACACTGAAGTGGAGAATAAAGAGTAGAAAGTCACACAGTGTGATTGGGTGAGTGATCTTCCACACCCATGGCTTCAGCCTCTTCTAGGTGTTGAGTTTCTTTACCACATCCACTCTTTGATAAGAGATCACATCATAGCTCTTAACTCAGTAACCGGCCTCTTTCCCTTCCTTATAATCAATCTCAGAGCCCAACATCACCGCTATCCCATGTCAATTCCTGAGCATGTCTGCCGCATCAAGTCTCCCACGAGCCGATCCAATATCCCTGTCTGAACCCTCACAGGATCATGCATGGCGCCAGAACCCAAGGTCACCCAGCTTGGAACACATCAGCTGAAACCTAACACTCCTCTCTTTCTCATTTTTAACCTCCATCAGTTCTCTCAGAACTAATGTTTTTGTTCTTGCTCTATAATAGACAACAGTCTGGTTCTGAAGTAAAAATCACATTCATAGAAACATTTATTTTTAACGATAACTTTAAATACAGACTGTTAGCTCTGAGATTTTTAATCAATGGTACATGCTTCTGCTCAAGCCATCAGTCTAACCCTAACCTAACCCTAACCTCAAACCATATGAAAAAAAAATGAATGAGACTTATCCTGTACTTGGAACCAAGATGGACGAAAAAGTGGCAGGCACTGTTGTGCTCTATTGCTTTGCTACTATGACATGCTAACTATCTCACAGTGGTAGAACAAGTTTTTTAGATACAACAAAACAAAAAACGGGTTGCTCACCACTTGTGTCAATATCTGCCATTCCTTCTTTCACTACAGGGATGCAGTTCTCCAAGTAGACTCCATCTCTGTAGCATCCATTAATCTCTTTGTCAGGTGGAGGCTGGTCCCAACATTGGCATGGTGTCTGCATGATTCCACAAGGCCGGTTGGAGGTACTGTAAGTGAGGCAGTCCTCCAACCACTGGCACAGCATTTGACAGGCAGCCATGCTTGGATTACGCTTCCCAACCACAAGATATTCCACTTTAAACTCCCCTTCCCCATTCCTGGGCCCGGCGCCTGCTCTGGGCAGCCCTTTCCGGATCTGCAAGAATTGTTTTCCTGCCTCCATGAAGGCAACATGAGTGGAGGAATCACACAGCTTCACTACCTCGTCGAAGCTCTCCATTCCAAGGAAGGTTCGTGTTGTTTCCAAGAAGGAGTCGAACTGGAAAGTCCGGTGCTGTCTGGGAATACAGTCTCTGGTTGGCTTTGTGACCTTGATAAAGATGGTGTAGCGCCGTGGGTCAGGGTTCTGCAGTGTCCAGGAGCAGGGTGTGCTGGTAAATACAGAGGATGAGAGAAAGAAACCAAAGAAACGACTCTGGACCAGGGTAGAGCAAGTGTCAGACTCCGGGCCAGAGGGGGCAGCGTTGAGCATGTCCAACTGCAATAATTGGAGAAGAGGAAACAGCAGGACCAATGACGAACAGTTCTGTATGAATTTTGATATCATGGCTGTAAATGACAGAAGTATGTGCAGAAAAGAGAGGCTGAACTTTATTTCTCCTTTGCACCTTTTCTTTTGTTGGAATGTTGGTTCAGCAGCCTCTTATTGTTGATCTGGTAATATTCTCAGATGTTTGCTGAACCATTGAGACTGACAGCTTAGGGTGAGAGAAAACTTTGGCTTATTGAAACAGTTTGTTGTCCATGATGCCACACAACCTCAGAAAGATCTGTAGGAATAGAGAAGACAGTAAAGATTGAATGAGCCAGATGGAAAACATCAGCAATTATACATTGGCCAGATAAGTGTGAACATAATAACTTTAAAAATGCATATACAGACAGCGACATGACTGACTCTGGCATGCAAAATTACCATGCTGGGCCATATTAATTAAAAAGTGCTGTACCTGTGTTTCATATTCAAAAACAATTCTTTTTTTTTCCCCCTGTGAAGCAGTTACTTTCTGAAAAACGTCATGTGAGCTTTATAATTTGTCCAATTATGGGGCAATAAATTACAAAAATATGAGCACCTGCTGTCATTCATTATTTCCAGTGCATTTACTTTATGCCAAAATTATCAATAGCCTGTGTCCTTAGGGAATTATTAGGCTAAAAGTGGATGGATCATCTCTCAGGCCTAAGTGGCATTTTTTTCCCTGACAATTCAATGTCTCATGTACTTTTACAGCACTTAAAGGCGAGGAATATGTGAGGTCACAGAGAAAAGCAGTAGACAGACATCTTGGAGACCATTCTGATGTCATCGCAACATTTCCATGTGCCATTAGTCACTTTAAAAATTGAGCACCCAGGCACTGAGCTCACCCTGAGAACCTGATTCCATACAGGAAGATACCATGCTGCTTTTATTCTGGGAGCACTGAGTCATATGGTTTTAAATACAAATATATATACAGTATATATATCATGTGGACATGAAGACAAATTAGACACTTCACATAAAGTTATGTGACATTTACAGCAATCATTTATTTGCAACAATCACAATAATAACAACCATTGTTTTTTAATGCCAGTAATGATCTTCTCAGCAAACGTAGTATGTTTCCTCATTGCAATATTGTTTATCAGTCAGCTTCAGGGTATAGTCGGATAGGAGTTTTCACAAAAGTGCTTCATGCCCTGTAATGAATGCGAGGAATATCGTATCACGCAGAGACTTGTTGGAAATATGTTGTATTGTAGTCTCAACTTTGTCTTTCTAAAAAATCCTTAGGAAACATAAAAATAGAAACAAAGGAGACAATTGTTGACATGCAGTAAGAGTAAAGAGATACAAGATGAATGTGGATAGCATAGCTCAGATAATGTGGAGAAGAGTACATATTGAAATCTCAGACTTTTGATTGCAGACAAAAATGAGCACAGTGTGAGACATTGTTGTGATTTCACCCAAAAATATAACTTTTTTTACTCACCCTCACATTGTTCCAAACCGACAGACATTCTTTCTTCCACTGAACATAAAGATTCTAGGCAGAATTTTAACCATGGTCACCATTCACTTTTCTAAACAAAATTTGCATTTATGGTTGAACATTCCCTTTAAGCAAATCCACTAAACTAAATCCAAAAGAGCAAGTTTTCATGTAGTTAGTATATGGTTTATCCTGTCTGATCAATTTGGCTCAGAATCATACAGCTTTGAGCTTTGTCATGCATGGGGTTTGTTGAGTGCTGTTGTTCGCTGTCCTTTTCTGCATATCGATGCGCCATTTTGTGGTCCGTTCTTCATAACGCGCTGGCTCATTTTAGCTTATCACGCCCCATTCAGTATGTTTCACAGCCGACCCACCAGCCCGCTCGGTTCTCCCGATGGCCATTCCGTCCCTGATAGGGCCCAAAGTGCGTCAGTCCACCGGGAAAATGCCCCGGTATGACAGATTACCAGTCCAGCCCTGCATACCTGTAAACGTAGCTGCTTAGGTGAATATTTGTTTGATATCCATGACAACATGGTCCAAAATGTACAACTGGCACGTGCCAAATGCAAGAAATAAATTGCTTTTGGCGAGAAAATATAACGGAAATATTCACCCAGTGGCAGGTTTGGGGAGTAACAGAATACGTGTAATGGGATTACGTATTTATCATGGGATTATGTATTCCACTACAGTTACAATTTAAATATTTGCTAATTAGAATAAAGTTACATTCCAAAAGTATTTTGATTACTGAAGAGAATACTTTGCATTTTATTGTCATTTGTTTCATTTAATATTTAAATATGATGTGATTCATATGAGCAGACAGAGAAGTAAACTTGGAGCAGAAGAAATAGAAATAAACCTAGTGTTAATTTTCACCTTTACAGTAAGCTAATATGCTATTTCTAGCCATTTTACTAGGCACGATCATATTTTTTAACAAGAAAATTCATAATTTATGGATCATAATTTTTTTTTCTAGTTAGACATTTGATATTAGGGCAAAAACCATATTCCTGATAATAATTTTTTTATCCTTAAAACAGATTAATTTGATTGATCTTGTTTTAGAAACAACACTGCATGATATTTTGGTTGTTCAGAGAATGTATTTTAACATGTGTATTTTGTTTTACTGTACTGGCAGATTTTTTATAGTAAAACAAGTGAAAAAATCTACCAGTGCTGAAGAAGTAATCCAAAGTATTTAGAATATGTTACTGACCTTAGTAGTGATGCTAGTAATCTAACGGAATACATTACAAATTACATATTACAGCATGTTTTATGTAATCTGTAGTGGAATACATTTCAAAAGTAACCCAAACCCTGCCCAGTGTTAGGTAATATTTTTAGCAACTGCATCATTGCATGCTCTTCATTAAACCGTGAACAACAATCAGATGCTTGTTTAATAAAGTGACATTCACTATCCAAATCAAACTGTCATCATCTGCCGCTACTCACACGTCTATTGTCTAAACATATTTTACTTCTGTGCAAAATTTACCATCAGATGCTTATCTGTGATGCCTAAATTACATTTTTCTCCATAATGCCATGAGATACATGTGAAAAGTTCCTCACATTAATCTTCTAAAAGAATATGCGAGTAACAAAATCACCTGTCGTTGCGCTCAAATGCTGTTGTCTATTTAAAAGACAGTACCGATTTAGCATGTGTTTTCTTAGTATCATTGTGAATCATTGTAAATAGAACAATTTATGCATGTACACAATAGACATGTAACATATATATATGCAAAATAATAAATGCAGTTTCAAGACATTTATTGATGGAATATAATGAATTTGACAATTTTTCAAAAGCTAAAATGCGACCAATATGATGAAAAACTGACTAAATATAATTTGTAAAATTTATATTTTCAAATTGTACCTAAAAGGGTTATGTATAAGTTTAGAAGATCCCTTCATAATTAACAGCATGAGCTGAGTAATAATTTCTTTAAATTAAAGTTAAATGGATATTGTAACCAAAATCTACCCATATAAATCCATATAAAATACAATCAAAATTATAATCAAATTGAGAGCTTGTGAATCAGAATCAAATAGAATCTGGAAATATGTAAGAATACAAACTTCTAATTTTAAGTTCATTTTGGACCCTGTATAAATATAGTTTAGCACTTTAAGATATTTTTTTTAAAACTACTTGAGAACAGAAATGTCTCAGGAAAGACTGAACAACCTGGCAAAATTTGATGCTACACCCCTGGTCATGCATGAAGCTATCCTGCATCCAACTGCATCCTGGAGGCCTAGAACGATCCCAGTGGCACAACTTGGGGTGAAAAACAGGCCAGAAAATATGGAGGTGGTTGATCTGTAGTTTAGTTGATATCATGTTCCCTGGGAGCACTGCTAAGACAGATAATATGAAAAAAGCTCTAACTGATCTCGGCGTGACCTCAAACATTGCCTTACACACAATGGCAAATATCTGCTTGGTCCCAGATAAGCTGTGTTCAGGATGCTCAGAGCAGAAGTCTCTAAATAAAAGAGTGGGTGTTTCAAACAAAATAAACAGTGCTTATCATGGCTACAGTGTCAATAATGAAGCTTGAGGGTGTAATCATCTAATCCTTTGCCTCATTTCATTCTTAATGTAAAACGAGACCAACTATCAAAACCCTTGCTATCAAACACCTCTAATGATCAGAGATGATGACTAATACAAGGAAGCCCAAGGAATCTGCATGAATCTAATGCACTGGATAGCCCCACCCCTTATAAAAAGATAAAAAGTGCACCTTATACAGTATGTTATGTTTCAGATATTTGTTACAAACATCTTGACTACAGAGCTACAAAGGCAAACAGAAATATTAACAAAGATATTCTCAAGGCTGAACTTCAAAGCCATTACTATCAAACACCTCTGGTGATGCCGAGATGATGACTGCAATGCAAAGAAAAGCTCTTTTTGCCCTCCACTCATTCATTCTCCCCTGCCCCAAGGAATGCACTAGATGGGGGCACTTAACGTCATGCAGTGGCCAGCTCATTATAGACATGTTGTGTTTATTGATCAGCAGTTCTTCAGATGAAACACACAAAAACTGCTATTCAGTTAATTGAGTCTTTAATTCTATGCACTGTGTCATACTGGAAGAGAAGAATAGGCCGTAACAAACTAGATCTTGGGCAATAATTATGTGCTAGAGCAAATATGAGCAAAGAACACAGAATAGTTTGATTGATAGGCCCTCAACATCAAATGTACGTAAATACAAAGCTGTTCCAAATCTTTCAGTCCATTTACAAATTTGTCTGTCTCACATGTGCGTGCAAAGTGTGTCAAGATTGGTTTTGTGCTGTCATGGCATTATGGAAACCATGGCTGTTTCTCGCACACTGTTAGCTGCCATGGGTTTTGAAAGTGCTGGAAAAATTACTCAAGCAGAAAAGAGAGGCTCTACTCTAGTGTATTGGCATCAGCTTCTCTCTGATGTGGCGAGGAAGGGCTGGGCAATTTAGCTAAAACAATATTCATAATACTGTTCATCCTTTTGATAATTTCCAATATATTTAGTTTGAAATGCACTGAAATTTTGGCTACTGAAAATTTTCATCTGAAAATTGCATACAATTCTATTTTCGGTTTTCGGCCAAAAGTGAAAAAAGGCAAATATTGGCATAAAATGTGTACAGAAGCAATTAATTTAAAATCCAATAGCAGAAACACTAAGAAACGCATTGTTTATGTTGAACAATCCACAAGTCCACATCCCCAGAATGGCACCAACAATCATGCCACGGTCCAAATCACTGAGATCACACTGCAAGTACTGCCACACAACTGACTAATTAGATAATTGCATGGATGATTGTTGGTGCCAGTCGGGCTGGTTTGAGTATTTCTGTAACTGCTGATCTCCTGGGACTACAATTTACTCGGAATGGTGCCAATAACAAAAAACATCCAGTAAGCAGCAGTTCTGTGGACGGAAATGCCTTGTTGATGAGAGAGGTCAACAGAGAATGCCAGACTGGTTCAAACTGACAAAGTCTACGGTAACTCAGATAACTGCTCTGTACAATTGTAGTGAGAATAATAGCATCTGAGATGTGGGCTGGTGCTGTTTTGGCGGCACATGGGGTGCCTAAACAATATTATGCAGATGGTTTTAATGTTGTGGCTGATCGGTGTATATATACAATACCAGTAAAAAGTTTTGAAATACTTGACTGAAATGTTTCTCATGAAGTTAAATATCTTTTGATCTGAAGGCATATGCTCAAATGTTTGAAATTAGTTTTATAGACAAAAATACAATTGTGCCACCATATTAATTTATTTCATTATACAACAAAAAAAATGTTTTACATTATAAAAAAAGTTTTGGAAATTGATGACTTGGACCAAATAATAAAGATAAGCAGCCAATAAGTGCCCAACATAGATGGGAACTCCTTCAATACAGTTTAAAAAGCATCCCAGGGTGATACCTCAAGAAGTTGGTTGAGAAAATGTCAAGAGTACATTTCTGCAAATTCTAGGCAAAGGGTGACTAGTTTCAATATGCTAAAATAAAATAAAATTTATTTGGGATTTTGTTTAGTCACAACATAATTCCCATAGTTCCATTCTGAATCGATTCACTATTCTCAATCGAGTTCTGAATCGATTCACTGAAATGAAAGTTTGAACTAATTCAGACTTATATCTGATAATGTGAACACCATTACTTTCTGGCTTCCACAGGACCAGAACCTGTGTCTCTAAGGCTGCTGACTCAACATGCTACAAGTAGCACTACAGGAAAAGGTAGTAACTCAGGGTACTGAGACATTTGGTAGCAACATGTCGACTACATTTACATTTAGTCATTTTGCAGACGCTTTTATCCAAAGCAGCTTACAAATGAGGAACATAATAATCAATTTGTCATACAAAAGTCAACAATTCTGCAGCATCTCACTGCCAAGTTCTCAAAGTAGCTGGAGTAGTGTAGAATCTAGCAAAGATAAAAGTTTTTATTTTATTTTATTATTATTATTAAATAAATAGTTCACCCAAAAATTCAATTATCTCAATCCTCTCATCCTCATGTCATTCCAGATGTGCATAACTTACTTTCAATACAAATGAAGAGTTTTAGAAGAATATTTCAGCTCTGTAGGTCCATACAATGCCAACATTTCAATGCTCCAAAATGCACATAAAGGCAGCATAAAAGTAATCCATAAAACTCCAGTGGTTAAATCCATCACTTCAGAAGTGATATGATAGGTGTGGGTAAGAAACAGATCAATATGTAAGTACATTTTTGCTAGAAATTCTTCTCCCTGCCCAGTAGGGGGCGTATGCATGAAGAATTTCAATCACCAAAAAGTGAAAGTGGGTATTGACTGCAGAGAGGACAATATTTAGTAAAAACTGACTTAAATGTTGATCTGTTTCTCACCCACAACTATCAAATCGCTTCTGAAGACATTTATTTAACCAATGGAGCCATGTGGAATGCTTTTATGCTGACCTATGCAATTTTTGGAGATTCAAAAGTTTGGCACCCATTCACTTGAATTATATGGACCAAAAGTGCTGAGAAATTCTTCAAAAATTCTGTTTGTGTTCTGTTGATGAAACAAAGTCATACACATCTGGGATGGCATAAGGGTGAGTAAATTGAGTTCATTTTCATTTTTGGGTGAACTATTCCTGTAAGTGCTAACAAACAGATGTGTTTTCAGAGAATTCCCATGTGAATCATGTTGAACTGATTCATGGAAATTAATAGAATTTATGAACTCCAATGGCACTTTTACTTTTTACTAAAGTTTAAATCAAAGCTGCTAATAAAACATCTCTGTCTTAAAGCTCTCACATTTTCAAGTCGCAAGACAAGAAAATATGGCAAAAATAGTTTAATGACACCTTCTGTAGGAAGCTTAATGGCCAAATAAAAGGTGCAATTAAATCACCACGATATTTACGATGTACATACCTTTATATTGTCACTGAATAGTGGAGGAGGAGGGCATGGCCGGGCCGTGATGGAGCACGGCTGGTGCTGAATCAGCTGATCAGCGGGAGAGCGAGATAAGGGGAAGCTGGAGATGCCGGTTCGAGAGAGAGTGTGACGCACGTGGCTGGGTTGTGTGTGTGTGTGTCTGTGTCCTTATGTTTTATGTTGTTTTAAGTTCATCGTTTATGTTGATATATCAGCCGGTTCCCGCCTCCTCCTTGCCTGACTGTTAACTGGACAGTGGTGCCAAAACCTGGGTAGGAGGAGGGATGCACTGTCGCAGAGTCCTAGATGTCTCCCTGGGGTCGGAGTGGTCGCTGCCGGCCGCTGAGAGCCAGAGGAACTGTGGCCATCTGACGAGAAGTGTAGGAGCGGAGGGCAGGGGCAGGAGGAGCGAGCTGGCGTCCGCCAGAGTGCAGAGGAGCGGTTGAGGACCGGGCGACAGCGCGTCTGGGAGCAGGCAAGCAAGCTCTTCTCTCTCTCCCTCTCTCTCTCTCTCTCTCTCTCTGTGTCTCCGCTTTATATTTCTTTCTCTCAAATTAAAGAGCTACATGACACCAAGCAAGCAAGGTTATTTGAAAAAACATAAGACAACAGCATTGCTGCATCTTTGAAGACAAGCCTCATTCTCCTCTATTTGCACTCCAACTTCTGTGACATCAAGTGCTGGGCCTCACATGGTCATAGAATTAAAGAGATAATTATCTGTCTCTAGTGATGAATGTGTTTACCGTGCTAAATGCCAGGCCTACTTTCATGAACTTAGAAACCACTCCTTTTCCTACCAGACAAAACCTGGTGCAGTACATGATGGGGACAGATCTCACTTAAGACAACAGTTTGCCAGATGGAGAGATTCTCCTTCTTAGGAAGTCCTATTGAATCACTTTTAACTGTAAGAGTTATTCAAGGACACTTAAAGGCACAGTTCACCTAAAAATGAAAATTATGTCATAATTGAATCACTACAATGTCATTGTATGCTTTACGATTAGTTTTTGATAGAACACAAAGGAAATCATTTGTAGGGACCAAGCTGCCCATTGTTTTATGAAAATGGACAATAGACTGAGATTTGAGAGCTACTGCTGTAAAGAAGATATACATTTGTTGGTTAATAGCAACTTAAATTTCAGTCCATTCCTCAAACAAAGGTATTTACAAGTCTTTGACTATAGAGCACACCTTGTATGGACTGCCTGACTTACTGATATATTCTGAAAAGTATTTCTTCACATTTTCCATTGAAGAGAAACCATACATTTTTTGAACAATAATGCAGAATTGTTTTTATTTTTGGATGAACTATAACTTTAATTTAATGTTTAGAACTTCCTGGGATAACCTTAAACTAGGTACAGATTAGAGTAAATGTAGCAGTCTTTTTGCTCTCTAAAAGAAAGCGGTGCAAAGCAGACTTATCTCTGATGTCTCAAGCCAGCTGTGAAAACTATAAGATCAGAGCATGCCTGTGCCATTTACAGAGCATAGCTAAAATCGACTTAAGGTCTAAAATTAGAAAAGTGGTTCAGGAGAGATAGTCCTACCCTTAAAAACACAATCTATTATTCCAGGCATTTATATTATTTACTACTAAATAACATTCTCATGAAATCTGCCTATGAATTGCTTTCTTATATTTGCATCTGTATATATAGGTTAAAATATTTAAACATAGAAAGTAAATATCACACTTAATCTTTAATCTCAACCAAAACTTAACATAATGCAAAACCCATCTGTATGTAAACCTAATCTATGGATCCTATACATTCAGCATTGCAAAACAGTCACCAAACAGCAGTACTGGCATCTTTCAGAGACATACCGATCAGCCACAACATTAAAATCATGTAGGTCCCCCTCGTGCAAACAGCTCTGACCAATCAAGGCATGGACTCCACAAGACCTCTGAAGGTGTCCTGTGGAATCTGGCACCAAAACGTTAGCAGCAGATCCTTTAAATCCTGTAGGTTGTGAGGTGGGGCCTCCATGAATCTGACTTGTTAGTCCAGCACATCCCATAGATGCTCAATCAGATTGAGATCTGGGGAATTTGGAGGCCAAGTCAACACATTGAACTCTTTGTCATGTTCCTTAAACCATCCCTGAACAATTTTTACAGTGTGGCAGGGTGCTTTATCCTGCTAAAAGAGGCCACTGCCACCAGGGAATACCATTGCCATGAAGGGGTGTATGTGGTCTGCAACAATATTTAGGTAGGTGGTACATGTCAAAGTAACATCCACATGAATGCCTGGACTCAAGGATTCCCAGCAGAACATTGCCCAGAGCATCACACTGCCTCCGCAGGCCTGCCTTCTTCCCATGGTGCATCCTGCTCCCATCTCTTCCCCAGGGAAATGACTCACACGTTCCCTACCATCCATCTGATCCAAAAGAAAACATGATTCATCATGGTCCAGTTCTGACACTCACGTGCCCATTGTAGGTGCTTTCAGCAAATCACAGGGGTCAGCATGGATACTCTGACCGATCTGCGGCTATGCAGCCCCATACACAGAAAGCTGCGATGCACTGTGTGTTCTGACACCTTTCTATCATGGCCAGCATTATGTTTTTCAGCAATTTGTTTTACAGTAGCTCAGATTGGATTGGATCAGACAGGCTAGCCTTCGCTCCCCACACGCATTAGTGAGCTTTGGGCACCCATGACCCTGTCGCTGGTTCACTGGTTGTCCTTCCTTGGACCATTTTTGGTAGGTACTAACCACTGCATACCGGGAACACCCCACAAGACCTTTTAGAGATGCTCTGACCCAGTCGTCTAGCCATCAAAATTTGGCCCTTGTCAAAGTCACTCAGATCCTTATGCTTGCCCATTTTTCCTGCTTCCAACACATGAAATTCAAGAACTGATCTTTCACTTGCTGCCTAATATATCCCACCCCTTGACAGGTGACATTGTAACAAGATAATACATGTTATTCACTTCACCTGTCCGTGATTTTAATATTGTGGTTGATCAGTGATTTTAATATTGTGGCTGATCAGTGATTTTAATATTGTGGCTGATCAGTGTATATTCAGACAGGAGAGATGTTTAGATCATAGAGTGGTGTGAAGGGACAGAGAGGAGGAGATAGACAGGTAGGCAAGGGATGGAGAGAGAATTAAAAGGACAAATGTTGAGGGGGAAGTTAGAGAACTGAACATCTGTTTGTGTGATGATCAAACAGGCTGCATCTGCATGCTCTCTTTCCCCTGGCACACCACTGTTTGTTTTCTCTGTCATCTCTGCCACAGACTAGCGCTTACCTGACGCTAATTTCAATTAGGCGTCTAACTGTCTGAAGAAATGAATAAAGCTGAGGAGCCAGAACAGAGACAACAGAGACAGAAGAAAGACAGACTGAAGGAGACAGATACAATTTTAACATAAAGACAAAGTAGAACGAAGTTATATAGACATGTCGATAAGATATGTCGAGGAAGCCACATTAAGTACTTAGTAGTGGTCTTTTGAGGGGACACTGCCTTTCTTTCTTTCTTTCTTACTTACTTTCTTTCTATCATTCACTCAACTTCACATAACATTTTCTGAAGTAAAATTCTGAAGTCTATTTAATCAGGTTTTGAGAAGCTACTTTTAAATGGAGAAATAGACTTAGTATTTTATAAATAATTTTATAATATAAATCTATTATATACTGTACATACATAACTACTGAATCAGATTATTGGATCAGATATAGATCATTTCTTTTTGCAATCAGATCAGTATTTACTGTATCTAGCACATAAACAATATTGGTAACAACATTAAACTAGTAATGAATATATATATATATATATATATATATATATATATATATATATATAAACCTCTTGGTTTATGTAACGGTTACCCTGTCTTGTTTCACTGTTGCCCTCTTGTTTTCCATCTTGTCACTTTTGCACTTCTTAGTTTTCACTTTAGTCCCTTATGTAACTCCATAGTCCTCTGTTAGCGTTCGTGTTCCCTGTCATTGTTTTCACCTGCCCTCATTAGTTTGCCGTTTGCTTCTGTTAAACACCTTATTATCTTGTTTGAGTTCTGTTCGTTCATTGGCCCCTTTTTCCCTTGTTTGTGTATTTATACCCCATGTCTTTGTTCAGTCTTTGTCGATCGTTGTTTGATGTCAACCCAGTGTGTGGTTCCTCCTCGAGTCCCCTGTTTTGCTCACGTCGTGTGTAGTTTACTATTTTATGTTTAATTTCCCCATCGTGGGTTGTTCCTTTGTGTTTTCCTGTTTTGGTTCGTCAAATAAAGTTCAAGCTGCGTTTGGATCCGCATTTCCTCGTCTGCCTCGTTACTCAAGCATAACAGAACGATCGACCCACCCATGGATCCAGCAGTCCAACGTGCGAACTACCATCTGCTCTGCTTAAAGCAAGAGGACCGCCCCATTGAAGACCACATCCACGATTTCCTGAACCTGGCGAGTGTCTCAGACTTCCCGGACTCAGCCTTGGTGGCCTTCTTTAGGGGCAATCTGAACGCGGCGCTGAGGGAGCGGTTGCCACAGGCAACGCACGGCTGGACGCTCTGCGAATTCCTGGAGGCGACCCTACTAGTTTGCGGCTCACAGCTCACCGTGGGCGTCGTGGAGGAGGACCCTACCCCTCCACCCACTGTGGAGACCCTTCAGCTGTCCGGGGCCCCCTGTCACACCTACCCGGTCTGCAAGCCAGAGCCCACGCCTGCCCCGGTCTGCAAGCCAGAACCCACGCCTGCCCCGGTCTGCAAGCCAGGGTCCACGCCTGTCACAGTGAGCGAGCCAGCGGCCACGCATGTCACAGTGAGCGAGCCAGCGGCCACGCATGTCACAGTGAGCGAGCCAGCGGCCACGCATGTCACAGTGAGCGAGCCAGCGGCCACGCATGTCACAGTGAGCGAGCCAGCGGCCACGCATGTCACAGTGAGCGAGCCAGCGTCTAAGGCCTCTACCATCAGCAAGCCTGAGTCGTCGTCAACCACGGCCAGCGAGCCTGAACCCACGCTGACCAGGAACAGCATCCCAGCCTCCCCAGTCGCATCAGCCCGGAGGAAGAGGAGAAAGGGAGTGGTCTCTGCGCTCCAGCCTCCGCCTGCCGCAGCTCCATGCCCTAAACCCCCCTCGACTCTGCCCTCAGCGCCCGGCGAACCTAAGCCGGCACATACCACGGTAACCCAGCCAGCGCCTGTAGCCTCGACCGTCCCTGAGCCAGCGCCTGTAGCCTCGACCGTCCCTGAGCCAGCGCCTGTAGCCTCGACCGTCCCTGAGCCAGCGCCTGTAGCCTCGACCGTCCCTGAGCCAGCGCCTGTAGCCTCGACCGTCCCTGAGCCAGCGCCTGTAGCCTCGACCGTCCCTGAGCCAGCGCCTGTAGCCTCGACCGTCCCAGAGCCAGCGCCAGTAGCCTCGACCGTCCAAGAGCCAGCACCAGAAGCCTCGATCGTCCAAGAGCCAGCACCTCTCGAGTCTCTCAGGGCTCCTCTTCCCGAGCTTTCCAGAGCTCCGCCGTCCGAGCTTTCCAGAGCTCCGCCGTCCGAGCTTTCCAGAGCTCCGCCGTCCGAGCTTTCCAGAGCTCCGCCGTCCGAAGCTTTCCAGAGCTCCGCCGTCCGAAGCTTTCAGAGCTCCGCCGTCCGAAGCTTTCAGAGCTCCGCCGTCCGAGCTTTCCAGAGCTCCGCCGTCCGAGCTTTCCAGAGCTCCGCCGTCCGAGCTTTCCAGAGCTCCGCCGTCCGAGCTTTCCAGAGCTCCGCCGTCCGAGCTTTCCAGAGCTCCGCCGTCCGAGCTTTCCAGAGCTCCGCCGTCCGAGCTTCCCAGAGCGCCGCCTCTCGAGCCTACTAGGGCTCCGCCTCTCAAGCCTCTCGAGCCTTCCAGGGCTCCGCCCCTCAAGCCTTCCAGGGCTCCGCCTCTCAAGCCTCCCAGGCTCTCCAGAGCTCCGCCCTCCGAGCTTCCCAGAGCTCCGCTCCTAGAGCCTCCCTCAGCTCCGCCTTCTGTGCCATCACCTCCCTCGGCTCCGCCTCAGAGGTCCTCCTTGGATCCGCCTCACGCGGCTCCGCCGGCCTCCCCTGTGGCCACTCCATCTCCTAGGCCACCAAAACCGGCCTCTGTCCTGTGGTCATCTCCCAGGTCCCCTGAACTGGCCCTTGGCCCACGACCACCTCCCAGGCCACCACAGCCGGCCTCTATCCTGTGGCCTCCTCCCAGGGCTTCTGACCCTGTTCCCGTCCTGTGGCCTCTTCCCAGGCCCCCTGACCCAGTCCCTGTCCTGTGGCCTCTCCCCAGGCCCCCTGATCCAGTCCCTGTTCTGTGGCCTCCACCCAGGCCTCCTGACCCTGTTCCCGTCCTGAGTCCTCCCTCCTGGCCTCCTCCCAGGTTCCCCAAACCTGTCCTTGCCCGGTGGCCAGCTCCCAGACCATCAAAACCTGTCCCTGCCCGGTCGATACCTCCCTGGCCCCCTAACCCTCATCTCCACTTGTGCCCCTGTGGACTGTCTCACCTTCATTCGTGCCCTCGTGGACTGTCTCATTTCCCCCCCGAACTTCCTATCTGCCCCTGGCACCTCCCGGACCTGCCTGTCTTGCCCTCTGTGCCCCCCGGACTTCCTGCCAGCCCAGTGTGCCCCCCTGGTCTGCCTGTCTGCCCATGTGCCCACTTGTACTGTCTGTTTGCCCCTGGTGCCCTCATGTTGTTCTTGTGGATTTTTGTTGTCAAGGATCGTCTGGTATCCGATCCTTGAGGGGGGGGCTATGTAACGGTTACCCTGTCTTGTTTCACTGTTGCCCTCTTGTTTTCCATCTTGTCACTTTTGCACTTCTTAGTTTTCACTTTAGTCCCTTATGTAACTCCATAGTCCTCTGTTAGCGTTCGTGTTCCCTGTCATTGTTTTCACCTGCCCTCATTAGTTTGCCGTTTGCTTCTGTTAAACACCTTATTATCTTGTTTGAGTTCTGTTCGTTCATTGGCCCCTTTTTCCCTTGTTTGTGTATTTATACCCCGTGTCTTTGTTCAGTCTTTGTCGATCGTTGTTTGATGTCAACCCGGTGTGTGTTTCCTCCTCGAGTCCCCTGTTTTGCTCACGTCGTGTGTAGTTTACTATTTTATGTTTAATTTCCCCATCGTGGGTTGTTCCTTTGTGTTTTCCTGTTTTGGTTCGTCTAATAAAGTTCAAGCTGCGTTTGGATCCGCATTTCCTCGTCTGCCTCGTTACTCAAGCATAACAGTTTAAAACATACGTAGTGATTACAAATATTTGCATGCACTTCTGAGCTGTGAATTGAAATTAATCATCCAAACAAACTGACTCACTAACACAAATCAGGACTTTCCAGCATTACATATGACACAGACTGACATTTTGTTATGGTTTCAGTTCACTCGGCCGTAAAGCTGTGCACACAATAGAATGGAACTTAAAAATATACTTTTTGTCTCTACATTGCAACTCGCTGGGAAAAGTAGCTTGTTACTCCATCAACTGTTTAAAGCACAGCTTAGCTACCTTTTACGCTACTGAAAATGTAGTTAAGCATCTCTAATTTTGGTTAGTTACACTCCATGTCTATAATGAATCTATTTTAAGCTTTTTTCAACAGCCTGGATCCTTCATTACCTTCCCAGATTGATTACACGGGATAACACCAGCAGTTCATTAAATAAATAATTTCTTCTCTTATCCAGCTTCCACATCTGTGTCTGCTTTTGGCCATCCGTCCAGAAGATACCCAGTGGCATCATCTCTTCACATAAAAGAAAGCTATTTTCTCCCTTATACAACAGCGAAGCAGAGGCTTGGAAAGGATACTACGCTGAATACTACTCTAATTGGGTTTCATGCCGACAGAATTTATAACATCTGTAACTTGGATTATAGTGGTAACAAAACAATGAAAATTACAGAAATGGCTTTACAAACACTTTTATGGGCTGTTAATGATAAACAGATTCATTGCCGTAGTGGTTCATCACAAATATTTACAATCAGAGGCCCAGTTAGCTTAAATGGGGCCCTTTAATTCCGGAAGAAGGGTGACGAAATGAGTTGTGCGTGGCTGGGAAAAACACAGGGTTCTGTGTGTTTGTGAGTGTGTGTGCGCACATTTCAGTGTGCAGAGAGTGTTTGGGAGAGATTGGAAGATGAAATAGCTAATCGCTCGTAATTCACACATCTCACAGTGGGGCTGTTGCAAATGGCTTGAAGACTGTCCTCTTTTCTCTCCATCAGAATCAATCCCATAGATAATGAGAGCTTTGTGGCTGAACATAATCAGATACATTTGAGGCGGAATTGTACTGAATATCAAATCCAATCAAGCCATATCACATCCACTACAAAATGAGCCAGACAGAACATTTGGGTCTTAAGGGCAATAAAATAAAGCATTAGTACCCCATGGCCTTGTGTTCCTAGGTTGAACTGGGAAATTTCCTTTAATTTTCTTTTTTTTCTTTTTTTTCATGACTTTCACATAACTTAGCTATAGAATGGTGTGATGTTAAGTTACATTGACAGTCCACCTAGGGCAACCTGGGGTTAAAGGTGCTATAAGCGATTTTAGCTGTTCTGGAACTTCCATGAGACAAAGCCGTAAAATAAACACACCCCCACTTTCAAAATGCCACCCTACAAAGATAGTGTTGAGACTGACATAAACTGTTGAGCAATTATCACGGTTTTTAAACACAACATTTTCAAACTGGCACCATCAGCTAACAACTTGTATGAATCCGAATATTACATTAAATCTGAACGATCCATTTCAACCACTACACTAAAATGTGCATAATGATTGAAAGGCAGAAAGCAGCATGTTCTGACTGGCTGATCAAATATTTTTTGTTTGCTATTTACATAGTCTAGTACTGTCACAGAGACCGGTAAGATATCTTAGGACATTTATATCAGTGACATCTTTCAGGGAGAAGGAACCATTTCTGCATACCATTTCATAAAAAAAATACTTACAGCACCTTTAACTGGGGTAGTTCTGGTTGTTTTTGTCATAGCATTTACAATGAATTGGGACAAGTAATTTCAATCTTCAAAAGGGATGCAGAAAAACCATAAAAATGGTGTAAACAACTTATGCATTATATTATAAGTTCATTTTTGAGTGAGCTATTCTTTTAAGTGCCTTGCTTAGGTGATACAGTAGCTCAAGAATCAGCCCATTCAGGGTTTGAACCTGCAACTATTTGGTGATCACCCAGATCTTTAACAATTAGCCAACACTACTCAATCCATCCAGCCCACCATGAATCTATCCATCCACCCATCCATCCATCCATCCACCCATCCATCCTTCGGTTATTCTACTCAGAACTTACTTAAATAGAACAAGTTTTGCCAAAGTAAGCCAGACAGGTTTAACAGCCAATTAGCCAAGTAAGCTTAACAATTACCACTTCCGGCTGTAAAAATATAAGCTCTAGCTAATTAAAAATTAAAAACATCAAATTAGTCAGTGTTATTTTCCAAAGCTTTAATGGCACATAAGAAATGCAAGGTAGAGGACTCGACTCCAGCAGCTGGGAAAATGAATGACCTCACATCATTCAGTGAGGTGACACTGAGGTCAAACATTGCACACTTCTTATACACAAACACACTGACACAGTCAGGCTCTCATGAGCTCCATAACAGCACTTACAATCCCACTCTGTTAACAGGAGTCAGTTCTAACCCAATGACTATAGCGGACATCTGCGATGGGAGACGAAAGAAGGATTATGCAGTCATTTGGCTAAGGATGACCATAGCTATAGGAATAATGTTGTGTGATGATTAAATGACACACAAAAGAAGACATCTGAATTGTTTTGGTATCTATTAAATGGTTGGATTGAATAAAGTCACCTTTTTTTTTTATCAGGGTAACATATCCTACATTAAGATGACATTCTTATAGAGAGAAAGAGAAAGCTGTCACACATAATGGGGCTTTAATGTTGCAGTAATTCAGATAATAGTTATTGTTAATGCATTAGTCAGAGTCTACATTGTCTTTGACACTAAGCAAAGATATATCAGTATTCAGATGTAAAAAGAAAAAAACATTATAAAAAAAACAGATAGATTTGACTGTAAACTCTGATTTAATAAGCCATATACAAAGCTGTTGTAAAATGTGTGCAAAGAGTGAACAATGTATCCAACATTCCACACATCTTCGGGGTACTTAAAGTACACTTCATTTTGCTGCATTTAATAATATTATTAACAGGGTTGGAGTGCTGTGTGCAACAGGCACGCAGCCGCCGGTTCCTGGACAGGCCCGTGGTTACGTTGGTGTGGCAGGGCGGAGGGCGGGGCCGGGTCATGATCCTACACACCCGGTCACATATTAGGCTAATCAAGCCTTCGAGAGGGATAAAGGTCGACTGCAGAGGATCGTGCGGGAGAGAGAGATTGTTTACGGACATGTCCGTCATGTGTGTTTGTGTCTTCTGTTTTAAGTTCCTCATTAAAATATTATTCATATTGAAAAGCCGGTTCTCGCCTCCTCCTTTCCATTGATCCCTTTACACTGGTGCCGAAGCCCGGAAAGGAGGAGGGATACCCGTCGAGGAGTCCTCGACACTGCCGTCTACCCAGGGGAGCACCACTGCCATCCACCAGGGGAGGGAGTAGACCGACCACCCAGACGTGGTGAACGGCCGCCGTCCGTGAGGCGAGTGGGGAATGGACTCCCCGACCGCCTGGAGCAATGGCGCCACTTGCCAGGGACGGAGGAGAGCCCTGCCATCCCCCAGAAACGCGGAGGGGTCAGAGCAAAACCGCTGTCCGCGAGGGGAGGAAGGAAGTGTTCCCCGACTGCCTGGAGCGGTATGGCCGCTGCCAGGGGCGGAGGAGTGTCCCCGCGAGTCGCCGAGAACGCGGAGGGAGCGTTCTGACCACAGGGGTCATGAGTCTGACTCCGGTACGCAAGGGGAGAATCCGCTGTTTTACACCTGAAAGGGTGGAGAAGTGATCGAGGAACATGCAACGGTGTATCAGAGAACCGGCAAATAGGTTTTTTTTTTCATCTCTCTCTCCTCTCGCTATCTTACTGCCGCTCTGCGTAGGCCTTTTCCCTCTCTTTTAAATTTTACAGTGTTTTTTTGGGGGGGGGGTACTACACTGTTACAGGAAGTACCCCCCAGTTTAATCATTTCTGTTTCCCTCCCCTTGTCCCCTCCCTCATCCAGGTAGATGGGGATGACCTGTCAGCAGACGGGGCTTAGGGTACACCCTCCCCCAGGGAAAGAGGGGGTGTACGTCATGCTGGGGGCTCCCCAGCCTGAGAGAACGAGGGAGGAATGTGGCAGGGCGGAGGGCGGGCCGGGTCATGATCCTACACACCCGGTCCCGTATTAGGCTAATCAAGCCTTCGAGAGGGATAAAGGTCGACTGCAGAGGATCGTGCGGGAGAGAGAGATAGTTTACGGACATGTCCGTCATGTGTGTGTTTGTGTCCTTGTTTTAAGTTTACCAATTAAACTATTATTTATATTGTCAAGCCAGTTCAAGCCTCCTCCTTTCCATTGATCCCTTTACAGTTGGCATATCAACTGCTTAGAGTTGCTGGCTGTATTTCTTCGGCATATCAACTGCTTAGAGTTGCTGGCTGTATTTCTTCGGGATTCTCCCGCTGATCCGAGACAAGCATGTCTTGATCCGTTCAGACAGCACCTCAACAGTAGCGTACATAAATCACAATGGCGGCGTGCGCTCTCCTCACGTCACAACTTGCCCGCCATCTCCTCCTTTGGAGTCAGCATTGACTGAGGTTGCTGCACGGCAGTCATATCCCGGGCAGCCTCAACACAACAGAGGACGCGCTGTCGTGACAGGCCCCACTCAACGGGAAGTGGAGGCTCCACCCCAAGGTGGTTCAGCTGATCTTGGACCATTTTGGCAAAGCACAGGTAGACCTGTTCGCTTCCCAAGAGAACTCCCATTTCCCGCTCTGGTACTCCCTCAGGTCGGAGGCAATTCCCCTCAGGATGCGCTGGCACACAGCTGGCCCTAGCGGCTGCACAAGTACGCATTTCCCCCAGTGAGCTACTTACACAGTTGCTGTGCAAGGTCAGGGAGGACGAGGAAGTCACTCTAGTGGCCCCTTACTGGCCTACTCAGACTTTGTTCTCGGATCTTACGCTCCTCGCAACAGCACCTCCCTGGTAAATTCCCCTGAGGAAAGACCTTCTTTCTCAGTGACAGGGCACACTCTAGCATCCGTGCCCAGACCTCGTGAACCTCCATGTCTGGCCCCTGGACGTGATGTGGAAGATCTGAGTGGTCTGCCACCAGCTGTCATAGACACAATCAACCAAGACCCACAGAGGTGCGCAGTCAGGTCAGTGCTCTCATTCCTGCAGGGAAAGCTGGAGGGGCGGCTGTCCCCCTCCACCTTGAAGGTGTATGTGCCATGCCTGTTCCCCTTGTGGGATCTCTCTATGGTCCTTACGGGCCTTCAGAGAACCCCCTTCGTGCCGCTAGAGTCAGTCTAGCTAAGTGCCCTCTCCCATAAGACGGCTCTCCTGATTGTGCTCGCTTCCATCAAGAGGGTTGGAGACCTGCAAGCATTCTCTGTCAGTGACACTTGCCTGGAGTTCGGTCCAGTAGATTCTCATATCATCCAAAGACCTCGACCGGGCTATGTGCCCAAGGTTCCTCCGACCCCTTTCTGGGACCAGGTAGTGATCCTGCAATTGCTGCCCCGGGAGGAGGCAGACCCAGCCTTATCTTTTCTATGTCCGGTACGTGCTTTGCATACCTATTTGGACCGCACACAGATTTTTAGACTCTCTGAGCAACTCTTTGTTAGCTTTGTCGGACAGCAGAAAGGGAATGCTGTGTCCAAAAAGAGGCTTTCCCAGTGGGTAGTCAACGCCATCACATTGGCCTATCGGACCCAGGCTGTGCCTTTACAACCCTTACGAGTTTGAGCACACTCTACAAGGAGTGTTGCATCCTCGTGGCCACTGTGGTGAACACGTGTGCTTTTACTCCCAGGTGAGTCCTCAAACTCGCGCACCCTGGATGCTCTTCCTCCTCAGCCGTCTGGCTCACGAATTCAGCAGAAGAATTCCCAACCAGACCCACTTGGGGTACTAACTACTCTGTACTGGAATAGGTGCTCCATAGGTGCCGGTTATCACGGCATCCCCCTGTGATGTATTTTCCACAATACGGTCCCCCCTGTCATACGGTCCCCCTGTCAGGCGGACCCCCGTAGAGCTCGTCCCTCATTAGGCAGGACCTACCACCGCGCCACTTCCATGTGGGGAGTAATAGGCCCATGTTATGTATTTGCCACATTTCACCTCCCCAGCCTGGGCAGGATGTGGTCCCTGCAAGGTCTTTTCCCCTGTACTGTAACACTCTTTTCCAAATTTGTGTAAACAAATGGTAAATCAGAAATAGAATGAAAATTATCAAAATTAGTAGGATCTGCCCCTGGTTTCTTGAGTATTGGGGTTATTGAAGTGGTTTTAAATGATATAGAAACCAAGCCAGATGACAGCGAAGAATGAACGATCTCAGTGATTAAAGATGACAGAGAAGGTAAACATGCTTTAACTAAATACATTGGAAATACGTTGGAATTTTAAAGATAGAAAATGCAGAAAGAGGTAGTTTGAAGGAAACCAAGTCTGACGGGCCACAACCATCATTTTATATATATATATATATATATATATATATATATATATATATATATATGATGAGCATTCAATACTTTACGAACTGTAAGACCAGTTTGGCATACAGACGCTCCGGCAGACGGCCTTTAGTTTTAAACTGGCATAATTCAGGTGTATACCAAGGAGCAGAGTGAGCAAAAGAAACAGTACAGGTTTTCAAAGGGGCAAAAAACAATTACTTACAAAACAAAATAGCGTAGAATAGTGCAGAAGTGTGCAGTTTGGGGCGCACCTCTTGACTACCACATCCAGGGTGTGCTGAGTGACTCCAGCCAGAGTTTTTTTTTTAATCCAGTGGATTACCTTACTTTCGGTCATTATGTTATGGTTCTAGCTCTCGGTGGGGCACATGGTGAGTTGTGCATGTATACCATAGTGAATATCACTGTGAACAAAAATTAAGGTGTGCTTTTGGCATGACCCAAAACTGGGACACATGACATCTGGGTAGTTCCAGTTCTGAATGCTAACTGGTCAAAATAAACTCTATGAAGGTGCCTAAATGATAGTAAGATTTGTAAAAGCTTAAATTAATTTCAAGCGTGATAGAAAGATTTGCACGCGCAGAGTAAGATTTGTGAAAGCGTTACTCAAATTGTAAGTGTATATAAATCAAGTTGCAAGCATAATAACAAATATTACCAATACTTTAATGCTTTGCATAAGTGTTATGTAGTGTTAAGTAAATTTTATTTGTATTCTTCTAACTTCCTTTTTTTCACGCTTACACTTTTGGCACTGTTTTTGTGCCTAAACATGGCTAAAAACATTTAAAACCTGCAGTTGGTGATATGCAAGCAAAGAAACAATTTGAATGGAAAAATTTTGTCCTATATATTTTAAAGTATACAGTGGTAACTCTGATTCTTAGAGCTGTCAGAATTAACGTGTTAACGCATGAGATTAATTAAAAAAGTTTAATGTGTAGAATTTTTCTTTATCGTGATTTACATATTTACTGTTAATACAGCATAAACCAGTATAAACAGGAATCTTTGCGATGTGTCCGCCCAGATTTATTTCCCTGATGTTGACACACACACACACACACACACACATACAACAGCGCTTCTGTGTCAGTGATAAAATGATAGAGAATGGAACTTTTAATGCTATTTGATGTACAAAACAAGACCAGATTGAACTTGTGATAGAAATCAAGTATTTTTCAGCCTATATAAGGTGCACTTTATTTACCAAAGAAACACTCCAATTCTTAACTATCACCAAAACACAGAATGAGACATTTTTATCTGCATGCACTTTTCATGTGTAGTTCAAAGCAGCGATTGACCATGGCACTGATGTCCTGACTCCTGACGCCCTGACACGAATCATGAACGTGGCTTTATGATTCATGATGTTGGAAAGAGGATAGCCACTGTCTACCAGTAGATTAATATTGTGAAGGATGTGAGTTTAGGAGATTTAATGCCATTGCAAAAATGCAACTGATGGGGAGACTAGTTCTTTCAAGTAGTAAAACTGTCACTTAGACTTTGGGAAACATTTAATGTTACTTGAATCTTGATACTGCGAAAGGCCTTGTTTGAAAATTTTTAATAAATCATTATATTATGACATATTGTTTTGTTTTCTTTCCTAAGATGGAAATAAATACATTCTGACAGGACAATAATTATATATAAAGTCTAATTACGTTACTTTCAAAATGGTCTTTAAATACAAAAAAGTATGCGATTCATCGCGATTAAAACTTTTAATAGACTGACAGCACTATTTTTTATGCAATAAGGCACTTGAGGACATGCATTATTATGAATATACAGTGGACAGGCCAAAATGTATATAGGACACAATTTATATCTCCCTATTGTACCTTTTTGCTTAATCAAATCTGGATTTTCTACTTCTAAACTTTTCCCCTGGCTTTTAAGTTAATGTATTAGACATCTTCACACCAAACACACACACACACACACACACACACACACTCAAATATAAATAAATTTAAGGCATGTATATCATAAACTCACCTTCCCTAGACTTCACTTGACTACACATGTCATTCATCCCATAGCTTTGAGTCTATTTGTCTAAGAATGGAGGGGCTTTCTGTAGCCTACTGAACTCATGGCTGCTTCTAGAGAGGCACCTGCATGAGTGTGTTTGTGGATGTGTTGGGCTGAGGGTGCGTGGGGAGTACAATGCTCATCCAGTGATGAGAGCTGTGGCGGACCACGAGAGACAGAAACAGAGAAAGAGTTGGGGTGTGGGAATTGGGAGTGTGTGTGCGTGTGAGAGAGACTATGGGAGCTGAAGGGACCCATTGAGCTTAGATCCCATGCCTCTGCCTTCATTAACATGCAGATAGGGTGAAACAAAGCTGTCGTCACTTTGCCATGAAGGCTGAAATATTTAAGACTCACTGTTTTCTGAAAGACTCTCGCACTGACAAGCCCACAAGTTCATCCCTTGCTTTCTCTCCTCCTCTACTCGCTTTCACCTTCTCATTGTCTGTCTCTTTATCTTTATAGATAACTCAGCTTCTCGTCCCACATCCATTCTGAGCACGGCACACTCGTTTGGATGATAATGGAGAGTTTGATTGACAGTCTTTAATCCGGCCCCTTTCTAATGATATTTGCTTTTCTCCAGTACATCTACGGCTATCAAAATGTCACAGGCAGATTTACACAGGGCCAGCCCACCAAACAAAGCTTATTTCACCCCACCGTTTTAGAGAGAAAATTCATATCAACTACAAATCAATGGCAGGAAATTTACGAGCATTACCTGCAGGTTAACGGTGCCTAACATCTCACTACAATCCCATGAATAAATGAATACATAAATAAAGCAGATAGATATTGTGGAGAGAACAGCAAATATGACAAAGCATTTTTTTTTATAATGTTTACATGTACACTTTTGTATGTTTGAATAGACACAGAAACATAAAAAGATTACAATTTAAAGAGACATTTTACAAATCTTTACAATTGGTGTTACCAGGAAATTCCTGGTAAAATCATTTATGAGTGAACGATGAAGAAACTTTGTCACAGAAAAAAAATTAAATAAAAAAAAATCCAGATGGGATAAAAGTTATAAAAGTAAAGTCCTTTGCACTCTGCATGGCTGAATTCAAATATCATAAAATCTCAACAGGTTTTAAAGATTATGGAGTTATATTAATGTATGCTTTACTTATTTACTTATTTACTGATTTATGAGTGTGTTGTCAAAACTGTTCTGACCAATCTTTAAAAATCACACAGAATAGAATATGTGTTATAATGTCAAATTAGGTAAATAATTAACTGTTAAACATATTTATTTATTCTTATTTATTATAAATATATATTTAAATTATATAAATATATAATTTAATATATAATAATAATAATACATATTTTAAAATTAATTATATCAACCCCAAAGTATTCATACATATTTTTACATCTCTAAAGTTGTTCAAAAATAGAAGGGTTTACGTTTTAGATGCTGTAAGTAATAATACGTTAATATTGCACATTTCAGTGTCAATGCCAATGAACATAGTATATTAAAATTCCCCCACTTTTTAGCCAATTTATTTCCATGATATTTCCATGACTTTTACATGATTTATCTAGTCATTTGAAATACTGAATACAGATTTTTATTATTAGATAGAAATCGCACTCACGATTAGCAATTTCTTGCCAATTAAATAATTTAGAGCAGAGCACAACAACTAAACTGTGTATTCACATCATACATTTCCATGACATTTCCATGACTTTTTAAGATTTTACTTTTCCAGGTCTGTAAATCTCAGTAACATTTTACAATAAAGTTCTGTTTGTTAACATTAGATAACAACATTAACATTAACAACATGAAATAACAATGAACAATACTTTTACAGCATTTATTAAGCTTGGTTAACGTTAATATCAACAATTAGTAAGAATTTTTCAATCAAAAGTTTTATACAGTATATTAACATTAGTTAATGCACTATGAACTAATTAACTAATGCTAACAAAGATTAATAAAAGCTGTGAAAAAATATATTGTTCAATGTTAGTTCATAATAACAAATGCCTTAACTAATGTTAACGAACGGAAACTTATTGTAAAGTGTTACCTAAATCTTTATTGTACAATTCCCTGACACTTAAATACCTACAAATACTAATGAGATCATGTTGGATATGGAGACAGGGGTCAGTGGCACTGGCAAACAGATGTTGTTTGTCCTACAAACAAACAAAAAGTTGATGAGTGTGTTCGCATTACGCTTTCAGCTAATTACATTAATCGCTTGCCCAGTTCTTCACGATGCCATCGAAGCAATACAATTTAAAGTATTGCCGCTTTCTTTGTCTTTCTCATGCTCCATTTTGCTATATGTCTCCATTCTGCCTCACACAGCCTAGGGGGCCTGCCGTGGCTGCTCATCACAAACTAAATAAAACGCGACAGACCTTCAGGGCACAATTATCCAGTGTCAACAATTAGCTCTCCATTCAGGCACTTTGCAGCAGGGTCTCTGAAGGCACTGAACATGCGTACGTCTATATGCAACCTAGAGGAATGTACATGTATCTTTAATACGACTCATTAAAAAGTAATGCTTTATTAACATGGTATTTTGGACATGGTATCATGTTAATACCATGTTTTCGGACATGTATTATGGTTATACCAAGGTTTTTTATCATGGTAATACAAGGGCATTTAGGCCTTGTAATATCAAGTAAATACTATGATATCATTGCTGAACACAACAACAAAACAAAAACAATGTAAACCAGCATAAGGGACATTGTGGTCTTTGCTAGATTATGCTTGTTTTTCTGGTCTCCCAGCCTAACCATGCTGGTTTTCATCTGGTCTAGCTGGGTTCCCAGCCTGACCAAGCTGGTATTCAGCTTGCTCTCCAAGCCTGAGTAGATGACAAGTCCCCAAACTTGTAAATCAGTAAAGTAAATCAGTCCAGCCTGACCAGAGGAAACCTGCATGGTGGTCAGATGAAATAAGACTAGTACACCACTTTAGGCAGTATATATATATATATATATATATATATATATATATATATACATAATGTATGGCTGAAGTCAGAAGTTTACATACACTTAGGATGAAGTCATTAAAACTCATTTTTTAAATACTCCACATATTTAATATTAGCAAACTGTAGTTTTAACAAGTCGTTTGACAATTGTTTCCAGACAGATTTTTTTTCACTTTTAATTGACTATATCACAATTCCAGTGGGTCAGAAGGTTACATACACTAAGTTAACCGTGCCTTTAAGCAGCTTGGAAAATTCCAGAAAATTATGTCAAGCCTTTAGACAATTAGCAAATTAGCTTCTGATAGGAGGTATTCTGAATTGGAGGGTTTCCTGTGAAAAGTGCAAATCAATTCCATAACAACAGCAAATGACCTTGTGAAGATGCTGGAGGAAACAGACAGACATGTATCTATATCCACATTACAACGAGTCCTATATCAACATAAACTGAAAGGCTTCTCAGCAAAAAAGAAGCCACTGCTCCAAAACCACCATAAAAAAGCCAAACTACGGTTTGCAAGTGGACATGGGGACAAAGATCTTACTTTTTGGAGAACTGTCCTCTTGTCTTATGAAACAAAAATGTAACTGTTTGGCCATAATGACCATAATTATGTTTGGAGGAAAAAGAGTGAGGCTTGCAATCCGAAGAATACCATCCCAACAGTGAAGCATGGTGGTGGCACAATCATGTTGTGGGGGTGCTTTGCTGCAGGAGGGACTGGTGCACCTCACAACATAGATGATATCATGAGGAATGAAAATCATATGGATATATTGAAGTAACATCTCAAGACATCAGCCAGAAAGTTAATGCTTGGTTGCAAATGGGTCTTCCAAATGGACAATGACCCCAAGCATACCTCCAAAGTTGTGGCAAAATGGCTTAAGGACAACAAAGTCAAGGTATTGGAGTGGCCATCACAAAGCCCTGACCTCAATCAAATAGAGAATTTGTGGGCAGAAATGAAAAAGTGTGTGCGAGCAAGGAGGCCTACAATTCTGACTCAGTTACACCAGTTCTGTCTGAAGGAATGTTCCAAAATTCCAGCAGCTTATTGTGAGAAGTTTGTGGAAGGCTACCCAAAATGATTGACCCAAGTTAAACAATTTAAAGGCAATGCTACCAAATTCTAACCAAGTGTATGTAAACTTCTTTCCCACTGAGAATGTGATGAAAGAAATAAAAGCTGAAATATATAATTATCTCTACTATTATTCTGACATTTCACATTCTTAAAATAAAGTGATTCTAACTGACCTGAGACAGGAAAGGTTTTCTATGATTAAATGTTCATGAATTGTGAAAAAACTGAGTTCAAATGTATTTGGCTAAGGTGTATGTAAACTTCTGACTTCGAATGCATATGAATATTGTAATCATTCAGTACCATGGCATATACATTATATCAAAGAACCATGGTAATCAATCTGAAACCATCGCTGTACCATGGTACTGCCGATGTACTTATTTTGTAAGGGCCAGAAAATCCTGAATGAGAAAAGAACAACAACAAGTGCAGGGGTGGGAAGCTACCTTAGTTAAGGGTGTGGTTTGGTGCGAACAACAAGAAAAAGACACAATGATGATGTGAATGTGTCCTGAAGGCCTCTTTGCTAAGAAATGCCCCTTGAACCAGCTTTAGGTGGTTGCTATGTTTTGGAACACTATGGTTTCCAGCAGGTCAAAGCTGGACATTTCCAAGCTGGTTTAGGTGATTGACCAGCTCTACTACCAGCTGGTGGAGACCTGGCTGAGCTGGTAGACCATATTGGACCAGTAGCAAACCAGCTACCATGTTCCAAAAACCACCTTGACAACCTTTAAATGGTATGACCTGGTGTTTCACTATTATTGTGGATTGGATATGGATGATTACACGCATTGACAGTATGTGAGCCAGCAAAGTCATCCACTGTAATCCAAACCTCTTCAAAACCACTTTCTGAGGCAGCCCCACCCTATCTGTACTCAGTACAGTGACAATTATACTAAAAGAGGCAGAAAATGATGTGGAGAGGGGAGGAGAGCGATTGAGCCATGTCCCTATCTGAGGGTTGACACAGGCTATCACTGTCAGCACCTGAAATATGACCCACTCCATCCATCAAACTGTCCCGACCTGAGTGGGAGAGAGAGAGAGAGAGAAATGAAGAGAGATTACAGCATTTATAATCTTTCTCTCTCTCTCTTTCATTAGAAGAGATATATAGTCCCATTAAAAGAATCTTTATGGGCAATGGGGACTGACTGACATTTGCAAGACAGAGTGAAGTGGGCAAACAAGTCTTTTAGAAGCAAGCCACTCTTCACACATGTATACACATGCACTGCATCACACACTATATGTGCGGTAAACAGTAATGCAGCTGCAGTTCACCCTGAGGAAAACCACATTTGTGCAAAGTTTGTAAATTAATGGGATGGAAAGAGAGAGGTTGCATTGCCACAGATAAACACTCCACTTCACCAGAGTCTTCAAAAAGGCTGACATGGCCAGATTGGACAGTCTGCACTTCAGAGAGCAGATAATTTCATTTTTGTTCGGTTTTCTCATGTCTTTAGTTGTTTATTGGAGGGGAAAATTACAAAACATATTAACGATAAACAGAGAGAAACACAAGTCTAATTACTCACAGATGTATTTTGTTCAAAAGACTGATTCTGTTACACCATTTTAGCCAATAGAAATGGCTGACGCAATATGGTAAAATGCCGCTATGAACTAAAAATGGAAAATGAACAGCGACAGGACATACTAAACGCATAACATCCTCAGAACAGAGTGGCTTAAAGTCACATATATGTCTTCAGGTAACAAATAGTTACAGTACAGTGATAGAGTCGGGTATTTCACAATAGCTAACATGCAGCGTTGACAGATATTCAAGCCATACACCGGTGCTGAGAGTGACAAACTGTTGCAGTTGGGGGTTAACAACACGGCTCTGGAGACGAGGCCTTCTGATACTTGAGAGGGATTTGCAATGAAATGCGATGTCAGATAGTGAGGATTATGCATTCACTTCACATCAAAGACAGCTTTGTTCTCACAAGGGAACATAGACAGGCGGAAAAAGAGGGACTACATTCATTCATTCCCTATTACAGATCTCTTTGATTGAAGTTTGTACACAAAACTGCCTTAAACTGACATGACAGAAAGCCGGCAACATTTTGTAAAAGTCTTTGAAAGAGATTTCATGTACATAATTGCGTAGGCACTCCAGTATGTAACGATTTGGAGCTATTCAGCCCCCTGCACATTGCTGTAGAAAGGGACTCCCTTTGTGTAAACAGTTTTAGCATGAATAACACTGTCTTTTCAGAAAATAAATGATTTAAAGAGGAAGAATTTTTTTTTTTATAAAAATCAAGCCAGAGATAAAAGCGAGTCGCTTTGTCTTCTGATGTCTTATTCCAAATGTCCTTGGTTCTTGCTGAAAATTAAAGGTCAAAGGAGTATTTGAAATTAAATAACATAGAACGCTAGCCATCTGTGATATGTATCATAGCGTTCTCGTTCTCTTTCTACACTAGCTTTCATTCATTCCCTCTCTCTGCCTCACTTTTACTGTCTCATTGACTGTTTATAGGCTCTAGTCGGTAATGTTAGAGCACTGACAATCGTAATAGATTATAGATCTCCATACAATCCATTTATGTGATCTGGATTGCTTATTTATCAATATATGGTAAAATCTCACATGTCCAGGCTACATTTCACCACAAAATGAAAAGACAAATCTATTATAAAAAGAATATGTGGCGTGAACAAAATGGCTAATAAATATATTTGTGTTGTGACATTATTTTCATGAAAATTAAGCACCCACTCTCCCCCAGTTCTCATGACCATAATGCTTCTGGTACAGACTTTTTTATAATTCTCATTATAACAGTAAACAAATTCCTGTAATACAATTTAGTTTTTAAATCAAAATCAATTTAAAAACAACAACAAACAAATAAACCATGATGCATGAATACTTCAAATAAATAGCTCCAAATACATCAAAATCACCAACAAAATTACCAACAAAATCAACATCATATGCTCATTTATCATTGAAGACCCACTTCACAATTTTTATCTTACCACTAGGAGTTCTTCTAAGAGTTCCTAGCTAAGAGTTTTTGCTTAAAACATATTCACAAACTTGCTATGAGCAAATTTTACTCATGCAATCTTAAAGTAAGAGTAAGGCGAAGTTGAACTCATTACTATGGATGACGTCATGTTCAATGTGTGAGCTTTCTTAAATCGGCCATTTGGCAGTCAGGGAACTGCTATTTGTTGACAAAATGTTGTATAAATAATATAATATAGTCTCTAATGGAAATATTTCAAAATAAATTGTTCATATTCATACACAAAGCTAGAAAATAGGCAACTCGCTTGTTGATACAGAATTCTTTTCAGATGACGAACACGTCTTCAGCCTGTGTTGGTGCACTGGTACGAACGTGTGTCCAGTCAACTAACTTCACCGGGTAGCCCATCGATGGCCATGAAAACTACCTTATTTCTCTGCAGCGAGCGTGCATCCACAGGAAAACATAAAATGATGGACGATGTGCTGTCTAGAGAGGGAATTTATGGTCAGATGAATGATGCTGCTGACAGATGACTGAGAGGTTTCCAATCCATCCACGCACAGTTGCAATTTTTTCTGTGGATAGGCCAGGGAGCGCAGAGTTGTCAAACCCTTTATCCCCAGGGTAATTGGGCTGATTTGCTTTGTGGTATAGGTAATTGCTTCCCTAATTGAGTTTAAAATTATGAAAACACCCTTACAATTTAGTCAATACCTTTTTTAAAAGGTCAATATCAAAATGATATTATAATATTATAATACATAAACTTGATTGCCAATAGTGATCCTTTTTATATAACTGTATATACATTGACTCAATTGCAACTTGGATAGATGACAGCAGCCATGCTTCGGATTTTTTTGCGGGTTTTGCGGATGTTGTTGTGGGTTTAAGAACTACTTTTAATAATAAAATGATCCATGAATTACTCTTAGTTGAAAAATATACAAGTCCTAAAATTAGGAGTGGCATGCATCTAAAGTGTATTCAATTGCTTTAAAATTTCAGAATTTTGATTTCTTTTTTGTGATTACAGGCTCTGATCAACAATAAAATCTCAGAGTGCAATCCTGCAAATATTTACCAGGCTCATTTTCACCTCATAAATAGTTAGAGAGAGTTATCCCTGCTTATCAACTAAGCATGTGCAGAAAAGGAACATTTATGTTATTGTCACATTACAAGAACAAACACTGTGCTCCTGGCATTGGCCTTCAATGGAGAACATAGAAGAAACAAAATTTACATTTTGTGAGGGTGATTTCCTGTAACATCCACATGGATGCCAGAGAAACAATGAAACTCCTCCACACTCATGCATCTGACATTTAAAAATATTAAGAAGCTAAGAACACTGCTTTTCGTTGTCATGCACTAGTCTTACTCTGCCGTTTATATTTAGCTGAAAAAATTGCAACACAGCTCCGGCGAAGTCCTCACACATTGTGTCATCTGCCATCCTTCCACTTCCAGTGTTGTGCTGCATGCATGTGTGCGAGAGGTGCGTTCTCCACTAAGGTGTTCCCCTCCCAGACGCAATCACAGTTTTATTTTGAGCGTGGATCTGTGAGATCACTTCTTCTCAGAGCTTAAAAAGCCAGCCTCTGTGACTCTGCCATCTGTCAAGACAAAAAGGCCTCATCAATTGTCCAAGTTCTTTACCTCTGTTTGTGGCAACTGTCAGTGAGTAATGCATGTGGAATCAAGAGTTGTCCCTCCAGGTGGTTTGAGCAGATTACTCAAAATCACAAAAGAGGATAATGTGTTGGAAGTCAGGGGGATGGCATGGGTGAATTATTTATATACTGTACAAGGTCTGCCACATGGATTCTCGGAAGTGATGCATACACATTTACTCCAAAGCGAACCAAAGTTGCATCATGCAACACACAGAAACGCACACACACAAAGATAAAAATAGCCATCTGTGCAACATTTGAAAAGCCAACCATTAACTTTTTTTTTTTGGCAAGAGGGTATTCAGGACCTGAGATGGGATGCTCTGTATCTTTTTTCCACCTTATTCCAAGCTCCCTCACCCTGTCTTTCAGCTCTCTGACTAAGCTTCATTAGTCAGAAGCACAGGCTCTGATTTAGACCTTAATTAGAGCAGGAATGGCCAAACGCTGTGTGTTCCAGCCCTGATCATTGTGTTCAACTAGGATGGCCAGGGGCCACAGGCTCCCTCTGAATAATTATACCATTAATCGGTTAACACCTTGCAAACATACCGACCTCATTTTAGCAATACCTGCCTCCCTATCTGTACCCAATTCATCAGAAGTCTAAACAGACGGCACTCTAATTTAAGCTATCTATATGACATCACATTTATTTGGACTCATATGTAGAGGACAAATCATGCATGTTGTTTAAGATATCACACAAAGACTGCTAATTTTGTCAGTGGTTAGCACATGTGCTTCAGCCACATTAAGCCATATGGGTACTCATATGGGTGATGCAGGTTCGAGTCTGGTCTGCAACGTATTCAGAGTCCATTCCTTCACACTTTTCCAAATATTTTCTGTCGCTCTATCCATTATATATCTGGCTAACTATTAAATAAAGATCCAGACATTTCTTCACATTTCTTCATCACGGATTGACTGTTATTAAACTGCAAAGTGATTTTCCTTCCAAGTTTCTTGAAAGTAAAAGCAGTGTGCGCCGTTTCCAGAGGATGAGGTATCATACAAACAAAGGGGGAAGGAGTGTGAAGGGTCTCAACAGAAATGGGTTTGAAGCAGGAACCTGTCACAAGCAGACTAGTGAAAATTACAAGAGGTGTGTGTGTGTGTGTGTGTGTGTGTGTGTGTGTGTGTGTGTGTGTGTGTGTGTGTGTGTGTGTGTGTGTGTGAGCTTGACGAAAGTATGTGCCATCATTTCTGATTTATGCAATCGATATTGGCTTGTTAACGAAAGCTGGATGAGCAAGGAAGAGGAAATTAAGTGTGGAATAAGGATGTACAGGAGAAAGACAAAAAGGGGACATCTAGGTTAAAAGGCCTGCATGGCTCTGGCTGCCATCCAACAAGACAACAGTGCCAATTTCACCCCAAGCTTGTGATTCAAACCTATGCTGTCAGCCTGCTCTAGCGTGATCTATTTTTATTCTCAATGTATCATCCCGTCTCATTTCTCAGATAAGGAAGAAAACACAGCCGTCAGAATATCTGTGGCCACAGGGCAAGTGCTGTGTTCTATGTTTGCCTCCTCAGCTTGAAACTCCCCGGAGACTCAGAGCAAACATGTATTTTAAAGAGTCAGTCGGAGAGCACTCATATGGCAGTGCCATTTAGATTTAACACAAATACTGTGACATGCATATTTCAGCAAGTTCAGAATCATTATTTATTTTCAGTGAAAATTTAAATGCTAAAATATTGGTTGTATTAGTATTGTTATTTTAGTGTAATTATTATTATCTTATTATTTTGGTGACGCTGATCAAATTACATTTTTCCATTTTTATTTTATGTTGAAATTTGTGAGTACATAAAAATAACTAATGTTAGGTTTAGGTCGAGCATCATCATAACCTGTTGGTTTGGGAGGCTTCACAGATTGTGCTTCAAACGGGCGCAGCTCGGCTGTGCTGCAGAGGCTCAAAGTGCGCATAGAGGCATCTCCCGCTCTGTGTTCCCCGTTTATTCCCTTATTCCCGCGGAGGGAATTAAGCGCTGGCAGAGTCCCCCCTACTGTACAAAAACGGAACTTCTACTCATTCGCCATCGCAAACTCTCAGCCAAACACCATCAAACCACAAATATTATTACCAAACGAGGCGTTTTCATTGTATGTAGCTCTAGATGTAATAAGCCACATATGGTAAACCAGTTAAACAGACAGTCCAATCGAGAGAAAGAGAGATAGAGAGAGGGAGAGAGAGAGAGAGTTTTTCTTTTATTCATTTCTCATTATTAAAGGGAGATATCATCACCGAACCGGACACAACACGAGAGCTCTCAGCCTTTTTATTACGCACTGGATACTTCATCGGAGAAGTGTTAATGCTACTGCTGTTATATAATCCATAAAGGAACATAGCTACTGGTTTTGTAACTATGATTTAAAGTAGACTACCGCTTAAATTAATTTAAGCATAAAAATGACATATGCGTAAAAATGTTCCAAACGCAAACCAAAAGAACAGGCTACGAGGAAGAGCCCCTTTCTTTGAAATTGGTAAATACAAATAAGCAACTAATTTAAACAAACTGTGAGGCGTTCCATAAAAATCGTACGGTTGACGATACGCCACAACAGGAGGAACGATAAAGAACTTACATTTTTGCGCAATAGTCCAAAGTTGCGAGAACACAGTTGGATTTTCTGGAAACAGGAACACGTTTTCCAAGTTTAAGTAGGCCTTTAGGACATTATTGCGGAAATTCATACAGGATAAATATGATCATTTACGTAATGCAGGGAAAGAAACGGAGACTTCAGACTAGAAGGGGTTTCCCATTCCACAAGGGAGTTACGACTAACAACTATTGCGCACAATGTAAAAACCAATGAAAAGGACAAAAAATGCTTTAAATGGCCTAAATGATTTAATAAGGAGACAATGTTGTCTAAAACGGCTTTGCCAACTCGGAATGGCAGCTCCACATTAAGGTACCATGGACAGCGAAACCTTCTTAAAGACACCCAAAAAGGAAACATGGAGTTGGAAGAGTTCTTCAGAAATCATTTAAGCACTATATTATGAAGGTTTGTTCTTTGATGCAACACTTAGAAAGAATAGAAAAAAGACAAACGCCTGCCAACACTAAATGATAATAATCCCTATAGGCTCCACTCAACACCACCTTAAAACGAGATCATTTCATTATCCTTATCAAAGACGAGTGATTGACTATTCTAACTATATCAGTTTTGTGTTGTGCAAGCAAATTAGTTTAATTAAATTAGCATGATGAATGGAGCTGCAATTACAACTGTAAATTAGATGCTCTGATCAAATCTAGACATAAAAAAAAATCATATTGTGGGTTTACCTCCAAAAAGTTGGCATGTCCCATCTGTTTTGTCAGCACATAAAGCCTTTGCAAAATGACTCCACAACTATTCCTCCAACTTGTTCAGAATAAGTTCGGTGCATTCATATTTTCAACAGGCAATATTTACTCGAACAAAGACACAAAAGGATGTCTGTTTGCTCCAGTGGAAGAGAGGTGTTCACAGGACCGGAAAAGGGCAACAAGCATCCATAAATTCACATCTTATCCAGTTAACGTGTAGCCTATTTCTGTTCTGTCACTTCTGAAACGGTTCATCTGTTTCCCAATTGTTTATGATTTAATCCACACCTTAAACCCACAAGTCATAATAGTCCCCCGTTATCCAAAAAACAACAACAAAGTCCTCAAGTGTGAAGGCTCCAGAGAGGCGGCTCAGGCTCGGGTTGTTGTATGTATCGGGGCAGTTGGTGTACTCCTCTCGGTTCTCGGGCTGTCCTCGCCCGCTCTGTCGACACAAACTGGATTCAGTGTTTGAAGGCAGGGAGCTGGGCACTAAAGCATATATCCAACTGCCCCCCCTGGTGGAGCAACAGCATTGCGTGGGTCACACCAGAATGAAGGAGACGCACCACGATCGGAAAGTGAAAATGAAGCGCGCTGAGAGAGAGAGAGAGAGAGAGAGAGAGAGAGAGAGAGAGAGAGAGAGAGAGAGAGAGAGAGAGAGAGAGAGAGAGAGAGAGCGAGAGCGCACGAAGGCAGTTATTTTTAAACCTCAAAAAATGTTCTTTTTGTTTCTCATTCTCGTTCTTTGTTGTTGTTTTTTAAATTATTTTATTTATTTATTTTTTTACATATTTTTTTTTTATTTTGACTTATGCCAGCAGTAGAAGCAATGAGAAAATCATAGCCAATTTTCTTTGATATGCTACTTTTAGCTGTATTTACTTTTTAATAGTAGTTTTTAAAACTGATATATAATATTGAACTGGATCGCTCATGACGTCATAACAGTGAAGCCACTGAGCCACAATATACTATGCCCAAACATTTCAATTTCCTGACTGACTTAATAGGAAATCATGTCATTTCAGCGAGTAAACATTGGTCATCCAATCACCGATTTTATTTCTGAAATCTGCATGTACATCCCTACAACGCAGACGTCCTACACATGTATTTATTTATTTAAAGTCGGGAATTCGTCCTGTTTCTTGAAAGCCCTAATGAGTTATGTGTATCTATGTAAACAGTAGGCCTATCAACCTTTAACAAACTTCATCAGCATACAGATCAACTGAATGTAAACAAGTTCACTGAAACTGAGGTAAGATACAAATAGACATTTTCAGACTAATTTATTGTGAACTTTGAAGTGTTTTTTAGAGTTACTTGTTTAATGTGTTCATCAAAAAGTGCCTTTATACGTCACTTGAATAAGAGCTCGTGTGCAGAGAGAACCAGACACTCAAATCAAAGTTGGTTAAATTTAACTGATGTCCTAGATTTAAATGTGTATTTATGACATGTATCCTTATATGGCTGCAGAGAGAACTTCAGTATGAAAACAAGCATATCCTGGGCATTAAAGGTGATTTAGAAATCCCTGTCTGACTTTTTTTTAAGTCCCTTTCAGGGTTAAGGATGTATTGTCACCCTAAACAAGCAGATATTACAGCTTTTCCTACATACATTACAACTCGTGGAAGTTTTGCCACTTCCTTTAGTGATCGTTGTTCTGTACTGACAGGCTGAACACCAGGGCAGGTGCATCCGCATATAACCTCGAATATCTTCTCCCCATGAATATTATCCATAACGAGCTAATTAAAAATGAAATACGATTGTTACTATAGGGTGACATACAACTGTGATATCTGCAGGGTGGAGATGGTGAAATGGGGGTGTGTTTTCCCCTGTCAGTTATTGATGCTCTATGAGAGTTTGGGCATACCAAGATGGCCACTCAAAAACTCTTCCTTCATAGGAGAGTGGCTTAACCTCCTGCTGCCAGTTTAACATTGCGTCAGCGATCCAGTTCAATAGCCATGCCTCGTTTGAAGGCTGCACGCTAGCTATAACGCATCCTTTGAAGGCTGCAGTATACCAACGTCCTCCTTTAAACAAGCCTTGTTTAAATGAGAGGGCCTTCATAGGACAAATGGAAACAGAAAGTAACATGGTTGCTATGACAGCACTTTAACAAGTCCCTTTGGAAGGGAATTTATGAGGTCAATTTTCTGAGTTATAATGATGTAGTGAGAAAAGGAAATAGATTTATCAGGTGTACTTTTAGTCTGTAATGCTTTATTTTAATTATATATTACTATAATTATACCTGTTATATACTCTGCACCAGTCTACTGAGGTAGGCCTTCTTCAACTTGGGAATTAACATTACTTGCGTTTGAACATCATGTTTATGGGCAAAGTGGCATAATTTGTTTTAGACAAATTATGTTAATTTCCATTGAAGCAAAGTTTTAAGCATGCCTCATGCATGCTCTGAATTCCCTTGAAAGAAGGTAGCATTGGAAGGCTGTATTCAGAGTGTCCTACTCGCTTTTCTGAAACGAGACAGCCTTGATGACGTACGTGGTCGACAAATGCTACCTGCGGAAGATGCAGCCTTCGAAACAAGACACAGTATACCTATATCAGTGGTTTTAAATGAACCTTTAAATTAACCGTTGCCTTGCTGTGCTGAGTCTCTGAAGGTTACAGATGGAAACGTTTTTGTAGAACATCTCTGCATTTTCATACATTTGTTTATTTATTTTTAACATTTAACGTTTTGCAGACCTATGGTTGGACGTTGATTTTATTAGCATACTTAAAATTGGAGTTTTAGAAATGTATATTCAAAAATAGTTGTCTTATTTAGAGTGCCACCATATTTAAGGTGAGGGTATTTAAGGCTGTGGTGTAAACTTAGGGTAACCCTAAAAGTCTTATCTAGGCTGACCAAACATCCTCTTTTTCCCGGACAGCTTCCTGTGGGAAGCTGGGAATGACATGTAAACTGGCACTTATGTGTCAGTTGCTAATAAAGGTGCAAGTGATTACACATTTGCTCTGCCAAGCATAAAGGGTCAGAAAAAGGTGAAAGTTCATCAGGTAAATTAACAGACTACTTTTTGCGACCAGGTAAAATTGTTATCACATTGCTTCATTTTCCATGGCCATGACAAATTAATAGTAAATGAAGGTAGGCGCATGGCATCAAATATTTTATTTTAGTACATGGGCATTCAAAAGAATGTTGGCAATGTTTATTTATTTAAATATATTTATGTTATGCTAATAGAGTGTCAATTTATTAAAGGGTGCATTCATAGTTACACTGTTTTGAACCCTATTATTCCACCCACATCACATCTAATTTTCACAATTTAATATTTATTTTTTTGTTGAATTTTTTACAGATTTTTTGTTTTTGTTTTTATCACTTGAACGATCAACGCCAGTTAAAAAAAAAGTCAAAAACAAAAAAAAATTATAATAATAACAAATATTTTTGTATTTGAAGTATATCACTGTGACACTTAATTTATGTTTCTTCAAGAGATACAACAGCCAGCACGAAGTTTTGTTGCCAGGTTACAAAACAACATCGGATATTGTCAGATGGGAGACAAGAAACATAATAAACTGCAACATGCTACGTCATTCTGTATATCAATTTTGCACAGCTATTTGGCGCCAAAGTATCTGAGGCGCGCCTGGAAAATGCTCTTCGGCTTCCCGCGGTTCCTCCAGCGTTTGGCTCGTAGGCGGCCACCTGCTCATCTCTCGCGCTGACTCTGGGTTCTCCTGCTCGAGGGCGGGGAGTGGGTGGCTTCTGATTTTAAATCTTCGTGGAAACGATTTGGATCCAACAAAAGCAGGGAGAGAAACATTACGCAAAAGACCATCACATCTCGTCATGTCGCCAGACAAAATGGCATCATGCAACCTGTACCATGTAAACGGAAATTGCAACATAATGTGAATAACATCAGAATTACACAATATTTAAATTATGTGTGCTGGTATTTCAACCACTGCAGTAATTAATCAGTTTGCGGGTTTATGGATGCAGCTGTGTTCCTCCATGACAACAAAAGTATAAGAGGAACAGCAGGATAACCATAAACATCTAATATAAAAACCTAAAGACATAGACTGCTGTCTTTTTCCCCAACGCACATTTAAATGCCAGGCACAAATGTATTGTTGAAAGCATTCAACAATACATTTGTTGAATAAAATTTGTTTTATTTATTGGAGTTTTGCCTTTGGCTCAGACCTCACAGCTTTGAAAATCCTCTGATGTGAAACTGAAGGAGATATGAAAAAGAGGCTTACATCAGTAAAGCTCTTCTGTTTCTTTCTCATGTATTCACATAAATACAGAGATCAAGTGGGATGTTTCTATTTTAGAGCAAATTAACGTAGTGATAGTAATTTCACATTTAGACGGTTATTTGGCATTTAACTGTGCACTTAGAATTTTTGCCAATTGCTAATTTTTTTAAACAGAAAGAAATAGTATTTGTAGAATCACATTTTTGAAAAAATTTTTTTAAATTATTAAGGATGAGAACTAGTATGAGTACAAATATATTATTTATTGATTGATTGATTTATTGAGTCTGATACCTGTTTTTTTTCTGTTCAAGTTTATTTCAATTGTATCATCAAAAAGGTGTTTAAATAAATGATTTCAATAAAAAATTTATCAAATGAAAGTATAACAATTAATTTTCAGCATGACGTTGTATTATTTTTATTAAATGTATTGATTTTATACAGAGCCTTATAGCACAATCCAAAATACAACATTGAAGTTATTTTTGTCAAATAAAGTGCTAAATAACAGAACATCACAGATGTGAGATATTGCTTAAATATAATAATATTATTAATGATTCAGTATTGTTATTAGTAGTAGTATTATAACAGTGAATATTACATACCTGTAGAGTCTTGAGCTATGTCTGCATTGCTTTTCTTCTTCTTCTTCTTCTTCTTCATCTTCTTCTTCATTTAAATTGAGCTTTTATTTTGAAATGGTTCAGTTCTGTCATGACCAAGGAGCTCTGGAGCTCTGAAGTTATGACAGTAGCTTCCCATTGCAGAAAAGCCGGTCGTTACATAACTCAAAGTGATTATTAAACCACAAAAGACTGCTATTTATGTAAATAAATATGTAGTCTGTACTGTATGTGCTTCACACTAAAAAGTGAATTAGCGTTCTGTTTGCTGTCATCTGTTACAAACAAATCTTCTGATTCTCATGATGGTGTTTTCCATGTATGAGCCAAGGATCTCTAAAAGTTATGAGCAGTTTTTGTCTGCACAACACCGGCTATTTATGACATTAAATCACAAATTGTTAAATAATCTCGTTAGGACATGACGTGATTTTAATTTGTGCGCTGAATGTTTACGTAATGACATTCATACGTCAGATGGTATCGGTTTTTGGTATCGGAGCATTTTCACGAGCACAAGTAAAAGTACATGAGCTCGGTATCAGAACCAAAAATTATGTACAGTGAAAATGCAACCTCTGAATCACATTCAAATCAAATCGTTTTATTGTCACTCAACCATATACACAAGTGCAACAGTGGGTGAAAGTCTTGTGTGAAGTTCCTAGCAACATAAGAGTATGACAATTCCAATAAACATCTGATTTACACATAACACAATTTACACATCTTGTTACACAATACAATAGACAATATACACCTAATAATATATAATATACAGAATACACAATATAAGAAGACTGTATACAATAAAAATAATATACAGTATACACAAAATAAGAAAACTGTATACAATAAAAATACACTGTAGCGGCGCTGGTGAGCCTTCTTCACAACGGCCTCAGTGTGGTCAGACCATGTGAGTTCCTCAGAGATGTAGACACACTAGAAGCTGCTGACTCTCTCCACCAGTTCTCCATTGATGTTGATGGGGCTGCGTTCTCTGTCTTTTCTCCTGATGTCCAACACAAGCTCATTTGTCTTTCTGACATTGAGGGAGAGTTTGTGCTCCTGACGCCAGCGTGTCATAGTGTGCATCTCCTCTCTGTAGGCTGTTTCATCATTGTCAGTGATCAGACCTACCACTGTTATATCATCAGCAAACTTAAAGATGGCATTGGAGCTATGTGTTGCCACACAGTCATGTGTTTACAGGGAATACAGGACTGGGCTGAGAACACAGCCCTGTGGGGCTCCAGTGTTGAGGGTCAGTGATGAGGAGATGTTGCTGCCCATTCTAACCACCTGGCGTCTGATTGACAGAAAGTTCCAGATCCAGCTGCACAGCGAGCTGTTTAAGCCCAGAGCCTAGAGTTTCACATCAAGCTTGGAGGGCACTATGGTGTTGAATGCTGAGCTGTAGTCTACAAGTAACATTCTCACATATGTGTTCCTTTTTTCCAGGTAGGAGAGACCAGTGTGTAGTGTAGATGCAATGGCATCATCAGTGGAGCAGTTGTTGTGGTAAGCAAACTACAGTGAGTTACTGTTGTTTATGTGAAAGAGATTACTTCCTGGTTCTCATGGGGCCAGAACCCATGACTTGGAGGTTGAGTGCTCAACATGTTTGTGACAGGGCGGAGGGCGGGGTCGTGATTGTACACACCCGGTCCCTTATCAGGCTAATTAAGCCTCCGAGAGTGATAAAGGCTGGCTGCGGAAGGTGGTGCAATGAGAGAGAGATCATTTATCAGTTGACCGTCATGTGTGTGTTTGTGTCTTTGGTTTCAGTTTTACATTAAACTATTATTTATATTGTCAAGCTGGTTCTCACTTCCTCTTTTCCATTAATTCCCTTTACACTGGTTCTGAAGACCCAGGAAGGCAGAGGGATACACCGTAGTAGAGTTCTCACCACCTCAACGGAGCAGGACCGAGGGAGACCCCCTCTGTCCCCCGAGAATGCGGCGGGGCATTCCGTCTGCCAGGGGCTGGAGGACTGCCTCCGATCCGCCTGGGGAGGCACGACTGTCATCCGTTAGAGGGTGGAGGAGTGGCCGAGGACCAAGCTACAGTGTATCGGAGAACTGATGAGTAAGTGTTTTTTTTCTTCATCTCTCTCTCCTCTCTCTCTCTCACTGCTGCTGCTCGTTGGCATTTTCCCTCTCTTTTAAATTTTACAGTGGGGGGGGGGTACTACACTGTTACAGGAATTAACCCCCCTATTTTAATTAAATCTGTTTCCCTCCCCCTGTCCCCTCCCTCATCCAGGTAGAAGGGGATCACCTGCCAGCAGATGGGGCGGAAAGCACACCCCTCCCCAGGGAAAGGGGGGTGGGTGTACGTCATGCTGGGGTCTCCCCAGCCTGAGAGAACGAGGGATGAATGTGACAGGGCGGAGGGTGGGGCTGGGTCGTGATTATACACATCCGGTCCCTTATCAGGCTAATTAAACCTCCGAGAGGGAAAAGGGCTGACTGCGGAAGGTGGTGCGACAAGAGAGAGATCGTTTACGGTCAGCTGACTGTCATGTGTGTGTTTGTGTCTTTGGTTTCAGTTTTACATTAAACTATTATTTATATTGTCAAGCCAGTTCTCACCTCCTCCTTTCCATTACTTCCCTTTACACTGGTGCCGAAAACCCAGGAAGGTGGAGGATACGCCGCAGTAGAGTTCTCACCATTATGTCCACCCCAACGGAGCAGGACCGGGGAAGCGGCAGGGCATTCTGCCTATAAAAACTAGTATTTATATTGTCAAGCCGGTTCTTGCCTCCTCCTTTCCATTAATTCCCTTTACAATGCTATTAGTAGCACTAGAGAAAAAAAAAACGTCATGCTTGAATTAATTCTGAACTGTCAAAGGGGGGAGTGGCACTCATCGGCAATTCGGCTAAATGGGGTTGATATCTGGGTACACTTTCGTAAGCAACATGGCGATTTACAGATTGAGGTTTTTGAACATTGACATCAAAAACCAATAAAAAATATTGTCCCTGGCCATGTGAATTTAAGTGCTTTAGAAGGGACTGATGTTGTTAAGCACTGTTATATTTCCACTATAGACTGCCTTCTGTCAGCCACATGGCCATTAGTTAGCAAAGAAAGAGAACATTCCACCAAAACATTGCAAAGCAGTTGTAAGTGTCTGCCTGAAAGGTATACATTCTGGGCTAAGGTCATTATCAACAATTATGATTTAACAATTAAGTTATGATTTATTCACCTTAAAACCAATCATAAAATATTTAACAAGACCATAGAAATGCAAATACAGCATGTTACCCCCTTCAAAACAGTTTTGCTCTTTCAAATATATGTAGATTAACACAAAGACAGGAAAAACAATGTCTGCTTTGGACATGTACTGTATGAGATGTCTAAAATAGCTCTAATTAAGTGGTTCAGCTTGTGTCGTACCTCAGCAATAAACCTAAATAGTCTCATGAAGTCATGAGTTTCTGTTAGATTACAGTTATTGTTTAGCTCTTTGCTGAGCCTCAGTTATAAATGGAAGTCTACCTAGAAAAAATAAACACTTGAACAAGGTTTCGCCAATTAAGTTTTGTTCAGTTCAAGCATTCTTACAAAATGTGTTGGCTACAAGAACATATTGCCATCTATAGAACAGATGAAGAGTTAGGCTATGTTAGTTCTAGTTGCCAGTTATGGGCCGAAGTGAAGGTTACTACTATTTTAAAAATGTTTTCTTTTCTTTTGTTGTATGCATTGAAAAGCTTTTTTAAACCTTTTCTGAAATGTCACTGGTGAGTTGGTGGTTCTGATTATGTTTGGGAGGTCACTCTCACATTTAGGAGCAAATATCAATGGATCAGAGCTCACAAGTAACAGGAGACAGCTGCACTGCAGCCCAGAAAAGATGTCTTGGATTTTATTCCTGCCACAAAGGCACAGCATGTGAAAAATTTCGGCAGATTGAATACATATTAGGCAGCAGGAAGCGTTTTGGTTGTGCTCAAGGAGGCAAATAACAGATGCAGGTGTGCCAGAAAGGAGTGAGGTGCAATAATGTTGCAGAGAGATTACAAAGGCCTGGGTGAAGTGGGAATGTAGAAAGGGCATCAGTTTTGAATTATGTCTTTTCTGGGTAAGTCCCACCTAACTTTTTATTTTCATAGCTCCAGCTTGTAAAAAAACATTTTAAAAGGCATTTCTACTGGCATACTTGTGCAAAATTACCGTGGGTACACCCTGATTTTATTTATTTTTTTCCAGTCATGTTGAATCTTGGGTGCATGACAACAATGGCAAGACATGTTGGGATAAAAATAAATAAATACATCTAAATAAATGATACCCTGCTGGAAAATCCAGCTTAAAGAAATAGTTCACCTAAAAATGATAATTCTCTCATAATTTACTCATTTACCCCGGAACAAAAATTACGATATTTTGAAGCATCAAGCGAGCTTCAATTATGATTGGACCTAGGAGACTGCTGATGGCAAGATTTATGGTGAAAAGGAAGTTTCATTTTTCATTACAGTTTCATTTCAGAAAACATGGATTAAACCGAGTCGATTTATATTGCCTATATACTGCCTTTATGTCCTTTTTGGAGCTTGGAAGTCTTAGACTTGTGTTGCATGGATGTATTCACATCATATCTCCATCAAAATACCAGCATTTGTGTTCAGCAGAAGAAATAAAAAGTCTTACAAGTTTGAGATGGCATAAGTGTGAGTAAATTATGAGATAATTAATATTTTTCAGGTGAATAGCTGTACGGTATGTCTCCTCAATAGTGCTCCAGACTTTCATGTCAGCTGACACCAGTTTGAATCCCATTCCGGAAGGGTTTAGTAGGATCAATTACAGTGGTGCCGTGACCCAGATGTGAGCGATGTTTATGGAAGTGAGTGTAACGGGAGCCAACTGGTACGTGATAGCTGTGCGATATGTGTAAACCTCACTCCCCTGGCCTTAAGAGACACACTAGTGACTGAGGCTAGAGGCCATGGCTTTTATAGCCTCCTTGCAAGCGCGTGGGGATCACCGGTTCTTATCCTGCTTGTGGCGGGTCGAGTAGGACCGGTGACATTGGTCCAAGATTGTCAACCAGCTTGAACCATCTAAAAATGCTGTCTGTTGTGTTAACATCAGCACAAATATTTGTGATTGCTTTGTTCATGTACAATATGGTATGGAAGCTATGAAACATACCAAAAAGGCTTGTTTAAATCATGACTTACTCCTTGAGTAAGAGGTTTTCTTGGTTTGCTGATATGTTTGTTTGTTTGTCTTATACCCAAGGTGTTTGTTTTTTTTCACCAGAGTGGTTGCTGCAAAGATGGTAAGGCATTAGGACAGAAGACCCTGTTCTGAGCATCTCGTCTTGCTGGCATATGGGGGAGGTTTGGACGTGCGAGCACACAGCACTGTGGGCCGCATTTCTGCTGAGAAAGGAAGAAGGAGAGGGGGATGAAAATATGTGTCAGTTTTAGAGTCTCAGATGAGTAATGCAGCCATCTGCCTCTGCTTGAGAGTGTTGATATGCACAATCTCATACTGTATATGGACCCTCAGATGTGCACACACACATAAAAATCTTGTTATTAGGAACAGTTCACCTTAAAAAAACAAAAACAATCTGTCATCATTTACTTACCCCAAAGTTGTTCCAAAACCGTATGCACTACAAAGCAGTGCGTTGACTCCATTTGATGCCAGATGGCATTGTGTCTCATGATCAGATATCACTGATGTTAAACCTGATGCAGTACATGCCTTATAGGGCCATATTTGATTTAAGAGAATTAGCATAGGGGAAGATGTTCAGTGAATAATGAATTTTGACCTGTTCCTCACAAAATCTATTGTATGGCTTAAAACCACTGAGCAGTGTTGGGGGTAACATGATAAAAGTAACGCATGTTATGTAATCAGATTACTTTTTTCGAGTAACAAGTAAAGTAATGCAATATTTAATATTTTAGACAATAATATCTGAGTTACTTTTTAAATAAAGTAATGCTATGCTTTTGTACACTTCTACTGTCCCTGTATTGTGAGAAATTAGGAGTAAAAGTGTGAAACTTCGGGGAGAAGATGTAGTGCATGATTGGCATTGTATTTCTATAGATTGTGAGGCCCGAGATTATTTAGATGAGAGACAAGTCACTTCTATATAAATTAATGGGAGAAAATGGAATGCCCAACCAAGAAACTCTATAGCACCCAACAGTCAATGGATGTAGAATGGAAGTCATGCCATGATGGTAAAAGAGCCAATCACCTTTTAGATACAGACATTGCCTGTCAATCAACTCGCTAACGCTGCATGCTCATTTCGTGTTTTTAGTATGATAAGAGGTCAACAACATTTGGTTGAGTGAAACGCGGTTGATTCATGTGTTAATTCACACTGCATTAAAAAAAATCACTAAACGCATTTAGGCAGAGTGATTATAAGTTTAGTCTTCCACTGGCCATGACATGATACACAGGGTGAAATACTCGCTCAGTTCACTGACTTATGCAGCCGAACTGCTCCGTGATACAGCCTCCTGTAACTGGGAGAATGGGAAGAGAAAAGCTGACTCTGGATCAGTGGCTCCAAGCAACATTATACATGGTTTGTGTATGCATAGAAAATGTCTTAGTTTATGAAAATATTCTACGTTTTTGTTATATAATAAACAAGTAGTTTGATTCATGAAACAATCAGTTTTTATTACATTTTGGTAGCATTAAAAACGATTCCATTCAAGTTGTATCAACATGCGCTATCAACACTGAGATTACAAGTGGCAAATATTCATTTATTCATCAGACTTATTCCTTGAACATGTTAGACTGGCACTGGAATTTTATCCTGACTTCTGAAGAACATCTTAAGTTGACTGACATTGTCGATGGGCACAGCACATGATAACAGATATGAAGCAGGTTTAAGTGTTGGACTTTGCTGCTTTAGGTAAGACAGCGGTTATTCTTCATTCATATTAGCTGCCATGTTGATGGAAAAACAAATCATGCATATTCATGTTATTGATTCTTTGTTATAAATATGACATGAAGAACTACAATATATTCTAACAAGTTACTTTTAAAAGCAATGTTACCCAACACTGTCACTGACAATATAGCATACAAGTCATGTGGACTACTTTATAGGGTATTAGGCTGCTTTTTAGTCATTTGGAGCTGAAAGTATAGTTAAAAATTCACTTTGTCCAGAACATTCTTCAAAAATGAACCTTTTCATCCTCAGTGAGCCTTTCATTTTCATATTTTTCTACATACAATGAAATAGAATGGTGACTGAGGCTAACATTATGCCCAACATCTCCAATATGAGGTTGAGTAAATGATGACAGAAGTTTACTTTTTTGGTGAACTATTTCTATAAATATCTATCATTTGATTTAACAAATAAAGCGCTTAAGAAAAACAATCATCTTGCTGAGTCCAGGGTGTTATAGAGTGGTCAGATGCATCTTGGCAGGCTGTAGCTCTGTTTCTGTGCTGAAATGTGCTGCGCTAGTCATTCATCCAAATGCTCGCTCTGCTCTATTTGGTTCAGCATTCCTACCTGACTGTTTCTCCCCACAGAGCATGTGAGAAGAGAATCTCCATGTTCGTGTGTCAGAGAGTGTCAGAGAGTTTGACCTCAGGCTAGAAAGATCATGGATATGGAAAAAAAGAGTCAGCATTTGATGAGTGATTGTAAAAGGTAATTAGAATGCTCCCTTTCTCAGAAATAACTTGCAATTATTCACAAACAAACAGAAGAATAAACAAGTAGCCAGACCATATGTTGCCACATCTGAAAATAAACACTCGCATCGTGCATATGGATGATCCACTGGATGAAACTCCCTGGACGTCTCTTTGTCAGCTAATAATATTCTTAATCTTGCTGATCTGCCATTTCTACCACACAAGAAAACTTCAAAAGCAAGCACATTTGCAGGCCTTGTGAAAGACAACCCACAGTTTCAACAGATTCAACGAATCAGTTCCACATTAAACAATCTGATAGCTTTGAATACAAGGATAATCCAAATGAGATGGAATTGCAGACTTTAAATGGCAACTGTATGATAGGACTAAGACACAATTCGGCAAGAACAAACATCCATCATTCAGCTGTGATGGGGTTGAGAGTGTTGGATGTGGTGTGTTAATAATTGTTTCCTCTCCTTGCTCAGTTCTTCTTCTTTCATTTCCCCTAGTCTTTGCTAATCTCCTTCATCGACTTGCTCCTAATCTACCTGTGGCCTTTGATGATCATAGCAGGAGATTTGGATTGGTTTAGAGTGAGTATATTTAAATCCCCTTTCTTTAAAATCTGCTCATTGATTTGCCCTAACGAGGTGATGTTACAGAGACATGGTTTAATTGTAATGCTACAGATGTAGCTTGATCATTTCAGAGTTTTTCGGTCGTAGCCGAAATGTAAAAATATATTTAGCTTGTGCCTGGGTGGTTAGTGAAGCTGTTGCTATGATTACGGATGGCCCATGCAGAGATCACCATGTTTTTAGAGCATAATGGCAAAGAATAATTTATTTACTGAAATAACAAACTGTGTTTTTACCATAAGAGAGAGCGTAACGGTCAACTAGAGTGTTACGACAGTAAGTCACCATTTGTGGATACCATACAAATGAATGGGGAGGCATGGCCAATTTCTTTGGGACCACCATGTCATGCATTACTATGCTAACCTTGTAGGCTCACCTTGATAAAAGGGCTCTGGTCAACATGGTGCTTGGCTAGGTATCATAGACTAAACTTGAACTTTCTATTCAAATGAAACTGGGGCTACATGCTAACTCTAAAATATAACAGAGGTATTTGAGCTATTTGACTCATATCCACTGAAAAAGCGACTTAAATTAGCTGTTTAGGAGATTTTGAATGACTGAGGCTTACTGAAGACAACAGATGTGAAATATGCAGACAGAACCCTTACAAAAAATCTAGAGTTCTGGCAAACTAGCCGCAAACTTGCCACGCATTATTTTCACATGCAAATGAGCTTGTGATTCACCACAAATGTTTGTCAGAGGTTTACAGCTCCTTACTGGTAGTGGTGAATCTGCAGCAAATCTTTGGCAACAATTGACAATATACCGCAAATTTGCTGCAAAGCTTATTTGCATGATATGATCAGTGGCGAAATTGCGGCAAATGTGCAGCAAATTTGCCATAAACTCTCAATTTTGTAAGGACAACATATAAAGGTACACAAAATGGGACAGGATAATCCACTAGCCATCCAAAACATACTAGTGAGTTTAGCATTTTTTTTTAGCTATGGTGCTTTTAAAGGGATGAATTGAGAGATACAACGTCTATGATATTTAAGCTTGCTGACAGATCGCATTGCATTTGCGTGTATTTACTATCAGTGTGGAAAACTTTGAGAAGTTGCGTCTTAAATCATCCTTTTTATTTAAAGCACTGCTTGTGTGCAAATTTGTCACGTTCAACAATAAATGTCAAGTTTAATAATTTTCAGACTTTAAATTGCCTGCTGTAAGCAATATTCTCATTATTATGCATCATCCACAGGTTTATTTGTGAGGTGTTGTGGACAGATTAAAGATAGTATTTTTATGGAGTCTGTTGCCGGTTCTTTATAGTGGGGTGTCTGACAGACAACAGATTACTTTAATAAACTGTTACAGAAGAAAAAAACTGTTGGGTGCTCTGAACTACATTTTATGCACCCACAATAATTTTAAGGTTATGCAGTTTTGAAGTGACTCCAAGCTGGTTACACTGAAGTGCATCATTCTGCGCCCAGGATGTGTGCCCTATGTTGGAGTGTCTCATGCACCATCTATGTATTTGTTGTGTATTCACTAGTTTTCTCATTGTATGGCTGTACTAAGAAACACGTCCATGAACATATTTAATTGCGATATTATATGCCTTTTTTGCCTCAGTGCTGTTGCATAATAAGAACATTTGCAAATATTTAAACCTTGTTTTTTTTTTACAGACTGTAATCAAACTCATCAAAAACTCAAACTGTGGCATCCCTAGTTGCAAGACTTCTGCCCAGTTCACCCAAAAAAGAACACTCTGACATAATTTAGTCACCCTAATATCATTCTAAGCCTGTATGACCTTCTTTCATCCATAAAACACAATAGAAGACATAGTATATTGCAGAAAGTCCATGGCAGAGGAGAGGTTTTTTGGTGATAAACTTAAATTCAGTTTTTTTGCTTACACAAAGCTTTTGTACGACATCAGAAGTCCTTTAAAAAAGCATTACACACATTCTGCAATATACATTCTTTTGTGATTCACAGAAGTAAATCACATTGGTGATTAACAGAATAATCTACATAGACAAACAGTTTTCGTTGTTGGGTGAAATAAACTCTTTTTTTAGGAGAAAAAAGACAGAAATGGGACAATTATAATATTGAGTGAGAGTATAAAGCTATAATATTCATGTGGACAGCATATTTTAGACAATGTGGTTTTGGAAGATTTTGATGAATAATACTGTGCAACAGTATAACAGGTGGGCAAGCAAGAGGCGGGAACCGGCTGAACAATAAACATAAAGCTTAAAGATAAAACTCGACAGCATAAACACAGACACACATGCAACGTGGCCGCGTGCATCTCTCTCTCTCTCTCTCGCTTTCGAACCGGCGTCTCTGGCTGCCCCTTATCTTGCTAATCAGCTGATTCAGCACCGGCCATGCTCCATCACGGCCTGGCCACGCCCTCCTCCTTGTCACATTCTGATATTGAAATCTTTTCCTTTTGATTTCCGTGTAATCTCATTGATTAGAATAAACAGCTGAGATATTGCAAGAGATCTCATTTGTGATGTTTCTTTTCTATGTTCTATGGTGGCGTTCCTCATGCGTTCTCATATAAAACAGCTTGACAAATGTAAGAAAAGATTGAATGTGTTTTATAATAATCATTGTGTCTTTTCTTATCTCTACAGGAAAAATGTTTTCACTCTGTTCTCTTCTATTCTTGGTGTTCAATGAGGGATGGATGCAGTGAGTGGATGGTGGTGGAAACCTTCAATACCTTTAATTAACAACAGATCTAGGATCAGTCAGCCAGAGCCCATTTCACAGAATATTGTTGCTTTACTGCATGTAACCGAGAGTAGGTAAAGAGCATTACCTTTACCTACTACACACACTTTAGCACTTCTGAAACTTTCCATCTTACAGACACAGACAGAATATTTTTTTTTTAAATGTTTTTCTATATTTGATAATTTCTAGTGTGGTGATCTAACTCTGAATGGAAGGTTATTTGACTGTGACCTGTGCCTTTAGACTTATGGCCCTAGACATTTAATCAAATGAGTTGCTGGTCTGCAATTCATAAAGCTCTTAAAGAAAATGTGTTCGCTCATTGAGAGACATTGAGTTGAGGTGTAGTTGAGAGTGAAATTGTGTAGATGATATCAGACTCATCCTGTTTTAATGGAGCAGTCCAAGGGAAATGAACTAGGCAGTTGTCCAGAAACTCAGTAGAGAAGTGAAGAGGTAGGGAAAAGGTTTTTGAAATATAAATAATGACAGAATTTTGAACTATTTGTGACCTATTAATTAAGAAGAAACCTTTTTAATGGTATACCACATAAAGTAGCTTGCAAAGGAATGCAAAAATTATTCAGTGTATATAAATTAAATAATGTGTAAAGTTGTAAACAAAGAGAGTTGTACATTAAGATTTCACATGTTAATGTGTTCATGTGTTTACGCATAACATAACATTGCACAAACATGGACTTGCTCATCATACAAGACACTGGACTTCTTGATGCATTTGGAAATGAAATGGGTAGATATGCACATGAAGAAATACAAAATATGCTATTCTAACCAGTCCTGCTTGACCCGCTCTGAACGGGATTCAAACCGGTATGGGCGGCGGGCAGAAGTGGGTAGAGTAGCCAAAAACTTTACTCCAGTAAAAGTACAATTACTTAAAAATGATTACTCAAGTAGAAGCAGAAGTAATAATGTAAAATAATTACTCGAGTAAGAAAGTATCCAATAAAAAGAATACTCAAATATTGAGTAACTATTTACTTTAATATATTACATAATGGTTGTTTACTCTCCTATATTCCAGTACATTATACACATTTAACATGCATTACAGAATGATTATTAATAATAATAATAATACTGTTATTAATAATGGAAATTGTCATCATTCACTGCCATGCTTTTCCAAACTCATATGACTTCTTTCTTCCATTCATCAAATTAAAGGGATAGTTCACAAAAAAATATAATATTCTATCATGTTCTCACCCTCATGCCATCCCAAATGTGTATGACTTTCGTCTGCAGAACACAAATTAAGATTTTTAGAAGAATATCTCAGCTCTGTTGGTCCATACAATGCAAGTGAATGATGACCAGAAATTTGAAGCTACAAAAAGCACAGAGAGGCAGCATAAACGTAATTATTATGTCTCCAGTGATTTTCAGAAGCAATATGATAGGTGTGGGTGAGAAACAGATAAATATCTATAACTTTATAGTATACTATAAAGTCCTTTTTTACTATAAATTATTCTCCCTGCCCAGTAGGTGGCGATTTGCACACGTGAATGTGGAGATTTATTAGTAAACAAGGATTTAAAAATGTATCTGTTGCTCACCCACACTTATCATTAGGGCTGTGTGTTGATACAGATTTCCCGATTCAATTAGATTCCGATTCAGAAGCTCTCAATTAGGTTCATTACTGATTCATATGGGTTTATTTCAGTTATAATGTACCTTTTGCTTACATATAAAATTAATTATCTCCCAGTTAATGCTGTTAATTATACAGGGGACCTTTTAACTAGGTATATTAGGAAAATATAAATTTGACAATGATATTTTATTACTTTTTTAAGAATCCCTAAGCCACTGGGGGTTGCGTCTGGAAGCACATCCGGCATAAAACCTGTGCTGAGTCAAATATGCGGATAACGGATGGTCTGCTGTGGTGACCCCTAACAAGAGAAGCTGAAAGTATATTTGATTTAACATTTTAGCTTTTTAAAAATTAACAAATAAATGAGATATTTCATAAATAATTTTTCTTAAATTGCATAATTTGTACTATTTACAAGTATTTATATTGATTTGTTGAACATGTGCTAAAACCGGTACTGTAGCAGACCTGCTGATCTCTGTAGGATTCTAGCATGCAACATCTCACACTTGCTCATCATTTATAAGGTAAATAGAGCTAAATTTGACCTCAGCTTGTCAGCGAGCTAGCGCGAGCTATTGTTAATATACGCAGGTGGAACCCATGTCTTTTGTTTGCCTGGATACGAAATCTGTCATTAAAGATTTCAATTTGATTCGCAAATACACCATTGATCGTGTGACCAAAGAGACGTACAGTAAAAGAGATACATACACCAGAGCTGCTCTCCTCACAGATGTAAAGGGTAAATAAAATACAATGGTAAAAGGCATCAAAAGGAGAAACATTGAAGAAATGTGCGATTGAGATGCCTAATTGTTGAAAAGTGTGAATAAAGAATGTTCTCTGAAGCACAGGACTGTTTGTGTTGTGGTGCTGAAATGTTTTGTATCAATGCACTGAAATGACATATTCTTTTATCCAGTATTGTTATTGATGATAATAATTAGATTTTAACTAATACCTATAAGCTGTTTTATGAGGTGGGGTTGAAAATGTTGTCTGTTCATTTGTGTGTTTGTCTGTTGCAAAAGTAGACAATGCAAATGTGATGAAGTATAATGCTTGTCAATTGAACATGAATTTGTACATGTGAATGGAATGTTGTAGTAAAAATACAAGATAAAAAATAATTAAAATAGTTCTTATACATATTTTTAAATAAAAAGGTTAATATAGGTAACAAAATCTTTAAAAGAACATTTAATTAGTTGTGCATAGATTACCCACACTAATGAGGAAACTGAGTAAGGGGTGAACATTGTTAGAGTTTGGATTTGTTATAAGGCCCCTTTATAGAAAGGAGAAAAAATGTTGGCCTTCGCCCCCTTCAAAGTTGCCCATCCTTATAGTAGAGGGTTGCACATTTAGTGAAAGATCTAGAATCTTGATCTAGCTTGGGATTTAAGAATCGATATCGAGATCCTTCAAATGAAGAATCACGATTAATCGGAAAAACAATATTTCTACCCACCCCTACATATATCCCTTCTGAAGACATAGATTGAACCACTGTCATTTGAATTCCTTAAATGCAGCCTTTGTGCTTTCTGAGCTTTCTGTTACCCTTTCACTTGCATTCTATGAACCAACAGAGCTGAGATTTTCTTCTAAAAATCTTTGTGATCAGTAGAAGAAGAAAAAAAAACATACACATCTGGGATGGCATGAGGGTGTGTAAATTATGTGAGAATGTTAGACAGAATATTATCCTTAAATATAATTTACTTTCACTGCATGCCCCCCCCTCCCCCTCCCCCCTCACCAAGGTAATGGTGACTGAGACCGTCAGTCCCTATCATTCTATCTAATATCTTTTGGGTTCCACAGAATACAGAAAGTTTCACAGGTTTGGAAGAGCATGGTGGTGGGGAAATTATGATATAATATTAATTAAAGGCTGAACTATCACTTAAAAGATGCTTCTCAGATTTGGACGAATCTGTCAGTCAGAAGAAAAGTTTAGAAACCGTTTTCTAGTCATTATTATGGTGAAAAATGTGACCAAAGTCACACAAATTATATATAATGTTTAATTATACAATGAAGCAAGATCATGCTTTATTCATGCATGTGTCGTTAAACACAGCTTTTTACGTCCTGCTTGAATTTAGTTCAGTGTAGTTCCAGCATTGTCAGTGTCGGAAAAATTTAGATGGGTGTGTCTCAATCAGCTCCCTAGTTCAGTAGTCAGGGCACTGATCAGGGAGTCTGTATCATTCAAAAATCAATCCAGTGCACTGAAACGTTCGCACCCAAAAAAATCACAATGCACCGTTAAAACCAGGGAGCATCGTTGCTCACTATGTTCCCTTACTGGAAACAATGCGATGTCTTCTGAAGTCTCTAAAGTCATTAGAAGACAAGCACAAGTATAAATATATGATGTCAAGTCCTTATTTCTGCTTGAAAAGAGATATTGTTTGTTGGTCACAATGAAAGTGAAACAATCTTTTAAATATAAGAGTTGTTAAAAGAAGGTTTAAAATACACTACTTTATATTTTCATATTTCTTTATGTAATTTATCTGTTATAATAATACGGTACGTTTGAATATCTTCAACGAAAATGAACGATGGTGTCAATTTATACAGCCATGTTGGTGATTTATAACACCTTGCTTGAATGAGCAAGCTTCTTCTTTGGGTTTTATGGCGGTTGACAAACAAACATTTCTGCCACCTACTGGGAAGGAGTGTGGAGAATTGATGTTGAAGGAAAATAAAGATAGAGATTGAGGAAAAAAAAGAAAAGACATTCTATTAATCAGAACTGTTGCTTTAAAATAGTCTAACAGAACATTAGATAATATTGAAGTATTCCTTAGTTCTGTACTGTCATACCACTTAAACCTAAAGACATAACTTCAATGCCCGAGCTCGTTATCATGTCGCAGGTGATCGAGTCATAAGTGTCCCAATGCTCAGTGGATGAACACCCTTGCCAGTGCCCGAATTCGTGTTCATGATATACTGATTCACATCATAGGGAGCTGATTAAGACACACCCGATAATTCGTTCTGTACACTAAGGGTAAATTGCTCCTTATCTCTGTGTTTGGAAGCTTGTTGTCCATAAGACAAAGCCTCCAGCATCTGTCAAAAGCTGTGCACGTGCAAAAAGTTTCACAATCGTGATAGGCAGGGCAAAACATTTGCACTTAACTATCACTTAATGTTTTCAAGGATTTATACAGTAGGCACTGATATGTTAAAGCACCGATATAAACATTTTAACTTAGAAACTTAGGACATAAGAGCCCATAGTTACAGATTGACGCTGAAAATGAATGAATAGCACCATGACTCTGAATATCACCATGACACCGTACAGGGTGTTCCTGCCCTGTTAGGAAAGCTCTGCAAAAACTGCTTAAGGGGTGACATGACATTCTGGATACACGTGCGAATAAGCTGTTGTCAGCATTCGTAGAGCGGTTCATTTTTGAGATAGGCCGGGTTCGGTTCAGTTTTTCAAGTAGGACTTTGGGTTCGGGTTTATAATTTATGAAAAAATATACCGGACTTCCGAACTTGTTTCACCCATGAGTTAGGGGCTGTTCACACCGAATTAATTTTTGCATGCGTCTGCTCTGATTTTCCATTGTTATTCCATGTAAACACATGCTGGACGAACGTCCTTGACTGCTGCATTGCTGTCTCGCTATTTCCTCAGTGTCTCACGCAGGACCGGCACATTTTGAGACACGGTGTCAAGTTAAAATTAACTTTACAACACACGTCTGTTTTCATTCGTTGCTCTGTGTCTAGACCGTTTTTAGCATAGGTGTCACAACGATTTAACGTTTTGAAAGTTCAGGTTGCAAAGAGGTGACTGTTACAATGTTTAACATTATTCCAGATTATTCTGCACCAAGAAAAGTTTCAGCGCTTAATAAAAATGTTTCCTTCTGCTGTAGTGTGCTGAGCTGCCTTGTATGTTTACTGTGTCTGGTTACTGTTATGAATGTTGCCAACAATGCTTACATAAAATACAGCATTTTGCAACATGATGAACAATACACTGCAGCATTAGAATATAAGATACAGGTGAAAGTAAAGTAAATAAGACAAAAAATATATTACTATTGTATAGAACAAATCATCAAAGTAATAATAATAATAATACTGTATCATTCTGTATTGTAATGAAAAACTAGACAACAATGAATAATTGTTAGGTTATAATAAAAATAGTAAAAAACAACTGAATTCCAAAATGTTAGTGAGTGAAGTAGTAAGTTTTGCACCCTGTGCATAAAAATATATGTAGTTAAATATTGCTTTTTTTATCACTGTATTGTCAAAAAACCTGGAAAACATGCATTAATTACTGTATCTTGAGCTAGAATTGTATTTAATTAAACATGTTGAATGTACTTGGCTACAATGGCTGATAGGATGAATTTAAAATTATGATTTAAAATAAATATTATGTAATTTTTTGAATAACATTTCCAAAATGGGGCCCCGGGTTTGTCGGTTCCTTGTGGACTCAGAAATCGTAAACCCGTCACTTAGCCCACATTATCTCAATCTCTAAAACTTACCTCACTGTGTTTTCTTAAGTTGGAGCTGCAATTTTAATCTTGAAACATATCCTTGTCTTGGTGTAAAAATGAAGGCATTGTGTGGCGTGAAGAAATGTTTGTTTGGCATGATTGCTGCTGTAGTGTTGAGCGCTACTCAAGTGACAGCGTGCAGCTGTGAAATTCCGCTGTCATAAGAGTCCCATTAAAAAATCTCAATAAATTACGCATTTATTAATACTTACTAAATTAAATCCAGTAATGTAACGACAGGAATGCTACCCATTGTAAAAAGTAAAAGTAACACATTTTTCATCAGAAATTTACTTGAGTTAGAGTGAAAAGTACCCACCATAAAACATTTTAATTTTTATTTAAAAAGAAATAAATTTTTTCCAAAAAGTTACACAAGTAAATGTAGCAGAGTAAATGTAGCACATTACTTCCTACCTCTGGATGCGGGCATGCTAACAAGGAGGCTAAAGGCTACAACTCCCAGCCCAGTAGCTAGTGCACCTATTGAGGCCAGGGGAATGAGGTTTACACACACTGCACAGCTATCATTTACCAGCAGGCTCCCCTTACACTCACCCCCCTAAACCTCACTCTTATCCAAGTCATGGCACAACTGTAACCGGTCATGCTCGACCTGCCCTGAACGGGATTCGAACTAGTGTCAGCCGGCATGGGAGGCGAGTGTCTAACGAGGACGCTAAAGGCTACAGCCCCCAGCGTCAGTTGCTAGTGTGCCTCTTGAGGCCAGGGGAGTGAAGTTTACACACACTGCACAGCTATCACGTACCAGCTTGCTCCCGTTACACTATGAAGCATGATTGTATATGAAGTATTTTTTAATTATGAGTGCAGCAACATGTAATTGCTGTTCATGATGATGTGTGTTGTTCAACTTTATGAAAGATGGCTTTTCAACAGTTGTGAAAGGCACAGCCGCGTCTCTACATTAGGGGTAATGGGGCTAAGCCCAATCAGAGTTGGCTCTGTTGTGCAAGTTGCATGGCATCATCATAAATTTATTTTAAGTAATAATGTATTTTCCGAAACTTAAACGTGTTTTATGTCCATTATACAAGAAAAAAGTATATATTATTTTGAAAAATTATATTATATTGAATTAAATTCAATTATATATTATATAATTCTATAACTATTAAGATATGTTGCATAAAAGCCATTAAATTGCTCTCATTTGCTATGCATGGGGCTAGCCCTTCATCCTCAATGTTAATCAACAGAGATCTGGAGAACATCATGCACTTGTGCAACGAGCATTCAACATGGCCTGAGGGGCTAGTTTGCCTTTGTCCCTGAGCCAATCAAAAGCTTCGATCATATTTATGTCAAGCTGTTGACATGAGCATCGGAAGTTAACAGGTGCAGACTAGACTGTAGTGAACTTCATTGGTAAGTTTTAAAAGCAGTTTCTTTTTCTAATAATTTCAATAAATTTTATGCCATTGCATTGAGATGTTGTGTTGTTGGTGCATTGGTTTGTATTAGATTACAAATATTGGAAGTCTGTCATCATTTTGATTAGTTTTGTTTGCTGTTCATTCAAGTTAGAGAGATAAAATGCACACCTTTTTACAATTTGCCTATTTTTGGTTTACTTTCACATTTACTTGAGCTTTTTGACTTTGATGTGCATGTCTTAGTGGTATTTTGTGCTGAGATTAAATCATTAGGAATGTTTGTGTGGCATCATGTTGTGGCATATCATGAGTTTGTGCTAGAAAAAAGTATGTATTTGTATTTCTATCATGATATATTTTTATCAGTCATACTTGTTTTCATTTTATAAATACTAGGGCAATGAGGGATGTAGCATCCATTATAATGACACATAAATGACAGTAGATAGGCCTTTATTTTTGGCCTCCCTTGTTTGAGTCCAGTGAAACAAATGAGTTCTTGTGTGAAACACTTTGTATTGTTGTGCAGTAAATTTTCACTTTTGGTTAACTGTGACTGAAAGTGGTATAACTGAATAATAACTGAAAAGTCTACAAAAGAGATCCATATGCTTAAAATGTGCTTAATTATATATTTAAATCAATGTTTTTTATGGCTCCAACCTGGTCTCATAGATACACTTTAGGCTACTATGCCTATATTTTTGCTAAATAATTTTTATGTGAATTTTTATGAAACTATCAGTAAGGTTTAGATTTAAAGATTAGGGTAGGGAGGTAGATTTTGTTGATATAAAACTTGATAGAGCATTAACTGTAAAAAACTCATCTGTTTAGCAGAAAATTGTACTCGCTTTTATCGCCCGTCAGTGAACATTTCACCTAGGAACTGGTGTAATATTTAAAAGGACCCACTTATTTTATTTTACAAAATGTCATCACATTCATGTAATTTTCATGAGATCAGGATCCAATTGAATTGATTTTTAATGTTTAATAAACTGCATGTTGGGAGCATATCATGAGGACAGTCAAATTGTCCTATCACATAGTAAATTCTGAAACAATTGTGGAATTATCAAACTGTCATAGCTCAACTGACCTGGCTTGTTATGCATATTACCATCTGTCAACCAAACCGCAGCCTTCAAAACAAATTTGTCATGATTATAACTGCTGCTTCCAATTTCTCAATGTCATTACAGTGGTGTGTGTGTATGAGAGATCCAAGAAAATCAGTCTTTTGCTCTCTCTCTCTCTCTTTCTCTCTCTCTCACACACACACACACACACACACACACACACAAACACGCACTCACACACACAAACCGCTTTCCCCTTCACTGTATTTGACAAGTGGGGCCAGTTTGAAATCTCATCCATTCAGGCAAGGTGAAGCCACCTGGGGAGAATCGGACTGCACATTGCATGATTCACCACAAGATGCTCAAATCTGATAAAAGAATAATGTTTATAGAGTATTTGTGGAACCAAACAAAAGGGAGTGACGTCAAAAGAAAGTGTACACCTAGATTTGGAACGAAGACAAACTGTAGAGGCATGAATCCGGGAGTAGGACAAAAAAACTACTGGGATGGAAAGACATGAAGAGAGAGCACAACAACAAATTTCAGGAGGTTTAGTTTCTATCTGCTCCTCATCTTTATTTCTCACTTTCTTGACAGCTGGTTTAACTAACTTTAGTAGGTTCAAATCCCAAAGGACATTTTTATTGCCCAAAGGTTGCTCCTCTTTCATACCTCTGGAGACTATTATCAACTTTTTCTCAGATGTTTCTCCTTAAACTCTTGAACCAAACTGTTGGTTTGAGTATAGAGTAATGAAATTAATGTGGATAGCATAGTCCAGATAGTTAAGTCTTGGAAGAATAAGATGAGATTTGTTTGATCCCATATTGAAATTTCTGACATTGTAGACTTCGGTATATCATCAATTATGATTCAAGTGTGCAACGTTGTTGAGATCTCTTTTGAAACTACAGACACAACATGTGAGTTTATAGTCTGAGAAGTCAAAAGTCTTAATATGGTCTCAATTCAATTTCATTACTATCTAGGAGAAACCAGTGAGATACTGTACTAAGTACTTATTTCCTACAGAATAATGCCAAAATTATAGTGAGCATCAGGCCTCTGAGGATTGTACACAGTTGGTAATTCAGAAGGCCATAAAGGACGGTGAAACAAAGCAAAGCCCCTAAAATGCGTCAATATCTTTTTATTATCATTCTTGTTCTTATAATTGACTTAATGTTTTATGAGAAATAGACAGCATATAGTCCTAATAGTCAACCAAAACATAATCTGCAGTAAGTCCCATTCATAGATGCATACAATTCAGCTTTGTGGCCCTAGGCAAACTAATCAGGCAGCTTAGCAGACCATGTTTATAACCTACCAATCAGACATGGCTCACCAGCAGCACTACCCCCTCCCATTTCCTAAAACACCAATCAGAGTGACCCACTAATGATTATCACACTAATGAAATCCTCTACCTGTGCAAGTCTGCAGCATGCCATTTTTTCTGCATGAGAGGCCCTCTAATTATGTGATTATACCGGCAAACATGATTCAGTTAACACCTCAAACAAGATAACGAAATGATTCTGGTCCTTGAAATATAATTCAAAGGGACAAATTCTTCATAAAGTACATCTTTAGTTCTCTTTCACTTTAGCCATAGCATTTGGATACAAAAAGATTTGTTGCATGCTTGCTCGATTACTTCTGTAATGTTTTAATATATCTTATAATTGCTGTGCCCATCAACACTGTGATCCAAGTTGGCCAAGACATAGATTAAGTCAGCAACTTATTGCATTACAGTCTGTCCAAAGTGTCCAAATTATTGGCAAACATGGTGTGTCCTGCACCCAAGAACTAAAAGAGAATTATAATTGAAAATCTATTATTCAAGATTTATTTGACACTATATGTTTAAGGTAGCCAAACGATTTATTTCAGACTTTTAACTAGGTCTATATTTTTAAATAGTTTAAAATGGTACCTCTGGGCTAGTTGCCACACTATTTACTCCAATTAATTTTTATCAGGGTAGTTATATTTTTAAACATGAATTTCTATTATTTCTATTATAGGATATTCAGAAAAACAATTAATGAAACATGTACACTCATCTAAAGGATTATTAGGAACACCTGTTCAATTTCTCATTAATGCAATTATCTAATCAACCAATCACATGGCAGTTGCTTCAATGCATTTAGGGGTGTGGTCCTGGTCAAGACAATCTCCTGAACTCCAAACTGAATGTTAGAATGGGAAAGAAAGGTGATTTAAGCAATTTTGAGCGCGGCATGGTTGTTGGTGCCAGACGGGCCGGTTTGAGTATTTCACAATCTGCTCAGTTACTGGGATTTTCACGCACAACAATTTCTAGGGTTTACTAAGAATGGTGTGAAAAGGGAAAAACATCCAGTATGCGGCAGTCCTGTGGGCGAAAATGCCTTGTTGATGCTAGAGGTCAGAGGAGAATGGGCCGACTGATTCAAGCTGATAGAAGAGCAACTTTGCCTGAAATAACCACTCGTTACAACCGAGGTATGCAGCAAAGCATTTGTGAAGCCACAACACGCACAACCTTGAGGCGGATGGGCTACAACAGCAGAAGACCCCACCGGGTACCACTCATCTCCACTACAAATAGGAAAAAGAGGCTACAATTTGCAAGAGCTCACCAAAATTAGACAGTTGAAGACTGGAAAAATGTTGCCTGGTCTGATGAGTCTCGATTTCTGTTGAGACATTCATAATGGTAGAGTCAGAATTTGGCGTAAACAGAATGAGAACATGGATCCATCATGCCTTGTTACCACTGTGCAGGCTGGTGGTGGTGGTGTAATGTTGTTTTCTTGGCACACTTTAGGCCCCTTAGTGCCAATTGGGCATCGTTTAAATGCCACGGCCTACCTGAGCATTGTTTCTGACCATGTCCATCCCTTTATGGCCACCATGTACCCATCCTCTGATGGCTACTTCCAGCAGGATAATGCACCATGTTACAAAGCTCGAATCATTTCAAATTGGTTTCTTGAACATGACAATGAGTTCACTGTACTAAAATGGCCCCCACAGTCACCAGATCTCAACCCAATAGAGCATCTTTGGGATGTGGTGGAACGGGAGCTTCGTGCCCTGGATGTGCATCCCACAAATCTCCATCAACTGCAAGATGCTATCCTCTCAATATGGGCCAACATTTCTAAAGAATGCTTTCAGAACCTTGTTGAATCAATGCCACGTAGAATTAAGGCAGTTCTGAAGGCGAAAGGGGGTCAAACACAGTATTAGTATGGTGTTCCTAATAATCCTTTAGGTGAGTGTATGTATGTAATATATGTAAAAGTTAACTTACACAAATATTAAACCATTGTCTGCCAACAACTACTATATATATAAAAAAAAGGTACATTTTTGTATTAAAAATATGACAACCTGACATTTAGAAACAAATAAATAAATGCAGTTGTCCTTTAAACAAAGTTCAAACTTTTGATTAAAATCTACCTTATGTATTTGACTCTTGTCTGAATGTATGCTAGTGTGCATACATAATAAATACAAATATAAATTGTTGTCTATTGACTGCAGATTATCCGTTCTTATTTTGCTGGACCTGTCTGCAGCCTTTGACACAGTCAACCATCAGATTCTCCTGTCCACCCTCTCCACACTGGGCATCACAGAAATGGTGATTGCCTGGTTCAAGTCCTATCTCTTAGGTAGGTCTGGACAGGTGGGGTGTCCGAGCTACTTACTGGGGTACCTCAGGGCTCAGTGCTTGGCCCACAAACATTTCTTCTTTGTATATACAACATCACTGGGACCCATCATTCAAGCACACAGGGTTTCTTAACACTGCTACTTCGACATGAAGGACCACCACCTTCAGCTCAACCTAGCAAAGGCAGAGCTCCTCGTCTTTTCAGTCAACCCTGCTGATTAGTACAACATCGCTGTTCAACTATGTTAATTTTAGGGGAGAGCAGCGAAGCCATTATCTGTATTTGTATATGCTCATATGACAAAGTTATCTGTCTCTGTATTCGGATAGAACAGGGTGTGGGCGGGGTTTAAACCTGAAGTGCATCAGAATTAGGGTTAGGGTTAGGGTAAAAGCCAATTTTTAAGTGTTACTCTTACATCAATATGTAAGAGCAATGCCTTGTATGTGCCTTTTCATAATAATAGCCTAATAATAATAATAATTATTATTATTATTATACAATTATTATTTTTAAAAAATATTACTTGAATCTTTTTTTTCTTACCAAATGAAGCTGAATTGTAGGCTACATTAACTGTGGAATATGTTGTGGTTTCTCATGGTATTTCAGATATTAATATCTGCATGAAACAGAATTTTCGTTTGTCTGTGCATGTATAACAACATTATTCTGGAGGCAAGAGGTGTCATGCAAAATATGAAATGTCAAGAACACATTTTGGAGTGAATAATAAATAGAAATTCAAACAATAAAATAAATAAAATCAATATAACCTACAATCAGGATTTTTTATGATTGGACACCATTATTTAGTTAAATAATAATAATAATATAGCTGCAAGCAGAAATTGTCAGGGTTCAAGCTTTAAGGTTCTTTAAGTACATATGTAACATATATTAAGTATTAATTAGACTGTAGTCTGTTTGTAACAAAAATTATGATAAAGTGCCTTAAGTTTTAGAAACATCATGCTAGGAAGCATAGAGATATGGTATGTTTTACATTTCTGACTGTTATAGTGACACTAGGAGGCAGAGGTACCCAATTTATTTCCATATGTCCTCAGATTGACCTCCTACATAAGTATATTAAATTTGGTGATGATATCTCATTCTGTTCAAGAGTTTTTGCCATTTAAGGAAAAGTGGCCACCCCCACTTTGTAAGTTTTGGCGTACTGTTGCAACAGTGCATCGAAGTTCAAACTTTTTTTTGGTTCCGATCGGTTGAACAGCCTTGGATTAGTTCAAAAAGCTGCTAAAAGTTGATTGGTCGATGACCGCCATGTTTTTCTGGATATGTGACTGTCTCAAAGAACTTGATGGCAACTTGGAACACTGCATGCAAAAGTCGATTGGAGCAATTGTTCAAAAGTTAGAGCCATTTTTAGATTTGTAATTATTACAGCTCCACCAAGAGGCAGAGATATGACATTTTTACTGTGTCCTCAGAATGACCCCATTCATATGTGTACCAAATTTGGTGATAAAATCTAATTCCATTCAAGAGTTGTAACCATTTAAGTGGCAACGCCCCCTACATACATTTTGGCATACCTTTGCGATGATGAATTGAAAGTTCAAAATTATTTTAATAATTATTAATAATGGTACAGAAGAATCTTTCTGCACAGGTTTGGACCTGATTGGTCAAATGGCCTAGGACTGGTTCGAAAAATTAGTTGGTAATTAAAGTAGTTGTTGTTGTTAAATAATCTCAAACATTTTATGCACAGTTTGATTCACACCAATGGTTCTTGAGGTAAAGTTGTTCAGAAAGAGGAGGTCTATCATATGATATGAATAAAGTGCCAAATCCAAATTTGGAATGCCCAATTCCCACTACTTAATAGGTCCTCATGTTGGAGCAGTTACTCACCTCAATCTGGGTGGCGGAGGACAAGTCTCAGTAGCCTCCGCTTCTGAGACCATTTTATCACGTGGCTCGTTGTGCACGACACCGCGGACACTCCGCGTTTGGAGGCTCATACTATTCTCCGCGATCCATGCACAATTTACCACGTGCCTCATTGAGAGCGAGAACCACTAATCGCAACCACAACTCTACCTTCCCTAACAACCGGGCCAATTTGGTTGCTTAGGAGACCTGGCTGGAGTCACTCAGCACACCCTGGATTCGAACTGGTGACTCCAGGGGTTATAGTCAGCATTAATTCTCGCTGATCTATGAAAAGTTTATTTATGAAAGACAGCCATACATCGATTTACACGTATTTAAAATGCAATAGTGCCTCTCAGTGGTCAATTGTTTTAAAATTTTGCACAGATCTCTCAGGCCAAGAGAAAAATAGGCTTACCACGTTTCGTTTCGATATTTATTTATTTTTTTAACCTTGTCAAATAGCTTCTAAATGCTAATTTGTTGATAACGGACATGTTATTCAAGATATGCGACTGTCCTCATAGACCTTGATGGCACCTTGGGCATAGACACTGCATGCACAATTTCACATTTTCAATCGTTCCATAGAGTTCTATAGTTTTTTAATTATTATAGCGCCACCAAGAGGCAGAGACAAGCAAATTTTTGTAGGTGTCCTTAGAATTACCCCAGACATATGTGTACCAAATTTGCTGATAATATCTCAATCCGTTCCAAAGATATAACCATTTTAGTAAAACTGACCATGGCCACTACATGCTACAAAAAATCCAAGAGTGTGCATGCTACACCCCTTCTTGTCTCTACACTGGCTGTTGGTTGCTGCACATTTTAAGTTCAAGGATCTGATGCTGGCATACAGAACAGTCACTAGTTCTGCACCTGTTTACCTAAAATCATTCCTGCAGTCGTGGCACCTTGTGGTACCAACACAAAGATGGACCATGTCACTTTACAGGACTTTCAGCTTCATTGTACCTCAATAGTAAAATGACCAACCCAACTCCATCCGTGAAGCAGACTCTCTGTCTTCAAAAATGACTAAAGACACAACTTTTACATGCAGACTTGACCCTACATACATAATATATAAAAAAAATTATTATAAAAAATGCACTGTAATCTCTGTCTAAGCTAGCACTTTTTGTGTTACTTTCTCCTTTGGATGAATTGCTTGTGTTGTATTTTTCCTCATTTTGTAAGTCGTTTTGGATAAAAGTGTCTGCTAAATAAATAAACGTAAATTTAGTCATGGAAATGATTATAATTTAATGGGATTTAGAAATAGGTATTGCAAACCAACATACAAACCCTCCGGTAGAGAAAGCACACATTTGTGTAATTTGGACTTTTAACTCTAAACAATATGGTTGCTGAGATATGGCCCTTGTGACAGTACCTTGTATGACAACTGTCCCTTCTTTTCCCTATATAGGGGGTGGGGTCATGGGGACTAAGGAATGAATGGATGGGTGTTTAGTGATTGTAATTAAGAAGGGCCTGCAGATTGATCAGGTCTATAGAGCATCTGTGGGGGCCACCCACAGGGACGCATGAAGGTATAAGGGTACATGTTGTGATGTGAGATAAAAGCCTGGGCAGTATTCCCAGACCCTCTTCATAAACCCCAAGAAGTGACACGAAATCCATTCCTGTCGCATGCAATTATAGCTATGCTGATTTGGTGAAAAAGCTTTTCTTTATTTTTTTATCAAGGCCACTGAAGAGCTGAGGTGGACCGTAGCCTGACAGCCAGGTTCATGGGGCAATCTAATTGTTTCTCACTGAAGCATGCCAACGCAGTGACATATTCACACTACTGTGCACTTACAGTATGTATATAGAAACAACAAACATTTTCTCTCTCTCACCTCAGTGTCAAAGAGAAGACATCATGCAAAAGCTTCTAAACAACCATGCATACACAACTGGTCAAGGATGCTGCATTAAACTGTATTCAGTTAGAGGCTGAAAATCTGATGTTGTGTGTTTCAGTAGTGAATATCTCGCATAGAAGATTAGTTCATCCAATAATTAAAATGATCTCATTATTTACTCTGCCTTATGTTGTTGCAAACCCACAAGAATTTGTTACGGTCATTCATGAAATTCAAAATTGGAGATGTTAGCCATAATGTTAGTCTCAGTCACCATTCACTTTCATAATTTGTACTCCCATACAGTGCCTTATATTGCATGTTGTGCTCCACGGAACAATCAAAGTCATACAGGTTTGGGACGACATGAGGGTAACTAAATGACCAAAGAATTTAGATTTTCGTGTGAACCCATAATTATATTTTGATGTATAAGGGGCCGTTCTGACCCAAGGTGTTCTTTGGCTAAAAAAAAACTAGACCCAGCGCAATTAATAGAACTGAACATAGGTGCCCTGAGACACATTTTTAAAGTTGCCATTCTTTTTAACATGAGAGAGTATCTAAAAAAACATTGCACAAGATGCTTCAAATTAAAAAATAAAACAGACAAAAAATAAAACAGACAAACAGACAAGATACCAATAAGGGAGTGGTACTCTCTGCTCCCTTTAACTGTAAGTGCACAGATTATGTTTGTGTCTAATAATGAATAATAATATTTTTGTATTAATTATTTTAAGTGGTAGTTGTTAAATAGGTTATCTGTGGACCGATAATAACCATAATGGACAAACTCAGATTAGGCAGATTAGCCTACACCCTAACTAATTGTTCTGTTAGGATTATCTATAAGAAGCACATGGTATATTAACCAATGTTTACTCACATTACTCTAGTCTAGACTGAGTCATGGAGTTACATTTTCCTTCTCAGGAGAAGAAGAAGACTGTATCCCCAGCCGGGCTGACTCCTTGCTTAGCAGGAAACAGAAAACAGCCCAGATGACATACATTTTCTTTCGTACCTTTGCCAACCCCCCCTTCTGGTTAGTCACACACCACCATGCCAGCACTGCCTCTGGCACAGAGAAGCTGGAGCTGTATCAAGTGATTATATATGCTTATTTTCATATAAACATGCACACATTGTCCCCCTCTCATGTACACACACCTATAATTATAGGGATAGTGTCACCCTAAATTCGGTTCAGCAGTACCAATTACATGGATTTATCATAAATATGTTTTGTGTTTTGCGCAATAGTCCCTGTTGATGACTATGTTTAGTATGTACAGCCTCATGTTACCGATTGCACCTGGTTTGCCCAAACAGCATCACAAATACTCTACGCTGCCTAATTAAAGTACCGTGTCAGTAAAGCCTCTTTCCTAGTAGCCTGAAATCTTTCACTGCTTAATAAAGGATAATTATGCTAAAAATCTCCCTCTTTAATAAAGAAGAATGCTTTGAAAGCACTGGCAGGCTGAGCATCAGCCCCTCTGATGAGAGAATAAGAGATCGCTATGTAATTATTCACTTTTACATGCAAATTGGATGATTACCTCACAGATCAGACTAATGCACCTGAACCTACAGATATATACTTGAGTACAATACAAAAAAGATTTTGTTCAAATGCAGACACCTGCGCAAACGCATACACACACATGCACACACACACATACACAAAATAGAGAATAATATGTCTTTTCCACTCTAAAATTATACAGGCCTCATGGACAACTCAAATGCATTTTTTCTTTACTATGCCTTTGCACTTTAATCAAATGAACATGGATGCTAGTGTGACTGTTTTACAAAGTGAAAGAGTCACTCACCTGTATTCTCTCAGTATCAAATGCTCCATACCCCTTCAGGTCTATCCCCTCAACCACTAGGTGCAAAGAGATAACAGAGAGCCAGAAATTGAAGTCTCCCCGCAGGTGGAAGTCCACAGAGCCGCACTTGGGCACTTGTCTGGAGGCTAAATATAACCGCTTGTTAGCTGAGCATAGATATATAGATCCTTTTTGACCCCTGACACATGTCAGGATACTCTCTTTGTTCACGTGGGTGATGCTTCAGCCTTTGCCCAGTCACTCTTATTCACCATGCATTCACAGTCTGGTACCTCCATAGCCCCTGCTGATGCACTGATATAGGTGTTGTAGTCCTAGTCATCTGATCATATGCTCAACGTCTGTCAGAAATGAAAATGCATCAGCATTTCTATGTGGAGATGACATTTGAGGCTGATCTCTGTGTGACTGTGTTGTTTGGAAGGATAGATGCACCATGTAACATCACAAAACTGACTGAGAGTGATGCATAGGTCAGCATGTCTGGGTGATGATAGCCTAGTGTTTCCTACACCACTGTTTAGCAGCTGCAAATCTACAGCGCCTGCTTAAAAAAACCTATTTGTTTACTTTACTACTTATGTGCGCTTGAGGTCCCACATGAGAAAAACACTGGGTGCCAACAAATAACGAATAAAGCATGCAACTTTCTATTCCGTTGTTCTGTATGGGTTGGACTTCAACAACAATCATGAAGAAATACATTGCATTGCAACTATCATCTTGCAAAGAGTGAGTGAGTGAGCTAAAAGCTGATGAGCAAACCAATTTGAGCGAACTAGAGAGGTTTATCTTTCATTAATAACACTATACGTTTGAATGTCTACAAAATGTATGACTGTAATTTATAGAGTGATGTTGTTGATTAATACCAGCTGTTTTAATATGCAAGCTCATAATCGTGTCACAGGTGATTAAAGGCGATTTTAGCCATTCTAGAATTTACACAAGCTATCAAGCTGAGCAATTGGATTAGACATGTCTAATTTTTTTCAAAAACCCTGCACTCTTAAGATACCAAATGAGCTTTATTGAGACAAACGTGAGCAGAAACGGTTGTCAAAAACCACAGCAGCAAAATAGCACCCTCATCTGACAACTGTTATGAGCAACATGACATAAAAAAGGCATTATACTTCAATAATTCCCTGCAACTTCAATAACATGAGAACACGCAAATTTATTGACAGCCAGAAATCATCATTGTCCGCGGCCCACGGAAACAGTTTTGTTTGCTGTTTACAGAGTCTAGAGTTGTCACAGAGACTGGTGAGATATTTCAGGACACTTATTTCATTAATATCTTCAGAGCGTATTACAATTGTTTACATACGTTTCCACAAAAAATCATTTACAGCACCTTTAAGTCATAAGTGTCCCAATGCTCAGTGGATCAACACCCTTGCCAGTGCTCAAATTCGTGTCCACAATATACAGTTTCATGACATAGGTAGTTAGTGAGCTGATTGAGACGCACTCTGTAACTTTCCTACGACAACTCTCTCTCTCTCTCTCTCTCTCTCTCTCTCTCTCTCTCCACTAATCCAGTGATGCAATGGGGCAGGGCTGAGATTCAAAATCAATCCTGATTGGCTCAAAATTTAAAGGCCTTAAAGAAACAGTTTAAAAATCAGCTAAATGAATAGAGATATACAAATACAGCTTTAATGTGTGTTATTATTAGATAACAATTTAGCAACATTAATTAACAAATTAGCAGCATTATATATATAAATACATGATAGTAGACCTTGTTTCAGAACAAATTTCACTTTTCTTAGTCAATTTTGCAATTGCTTTAATCAACTGGTTAATATCAGTTCACATTTGTCAGTTACCCTCAAGGTCACACAGGTGTCCAAGCAGACTGTAGTTCATCACATTATATATGGACATAGACTAAGTCTTACAACCAAAAAATATCCAAGCACTCTTTGTCTAACACAACAAATATTTATATTTCTTTATTAGTAAAAAAAAAAAAAGAAGGGAAAGGTTTTACTTGGACAAAAAAGCCGCTTTAAGTCTGGCTTAAGACTCTAAATAATTTGTGGGGCCAGTAATACTGAGGACAATTGTTAGGGTGTAGGCTACTGAGTTTAGTTAGTAGTATCACTAACAAATACAGTTGTAGTTTGTTATTGTTCACCAACGACGTGTTCCTGTATCCTTGAAATCAAGATCAATGTCCGACAATGGCAGTGGCATCAAATCCTTGTCAATGCGGAGCATAACAAGGAAGAGACAACTCCATTATGGCCCCACTCCTCTGAAGGTCCCCTTGAGCCCAAAGCCCGCCATACGAGATCAAAGCAGCAAATCAATACGCAAAACAAAGGAATACCAGGAAGACGAATGGGCTTTGCATGGGGAAGTGAAGTAGGAAATGGATTTTTAAGTTGCCCTGAAAAGCATTTGCAAGTGGCATTTAAAACAGAGGGGGGAGAGGTCACTCTGGCAGTAAAGAACCTCTCCGCCAAAGTGCTGGATGTCCATTATGATCACATTCATTACCCCAGCTTAAGTACCAACACATGCCCTGGCTTGTTGATTCCCAACTGAGAGTAATTGTAGGGCTGTGTATAATGTCAAGTGTCATGAATTTATTGAAAGTAATAAATAAGCTTGATCATTTAACCTACACTGATGTGACTGCAAGGTTACAACTAAATTGCAAAGCCAATTGCCTTATTACAAATTAGCCTCAACCTTGAGAGAATCTTATGTAAGAATAAGTCCTAGAAACCTCCAAAACAAAGGTTCTGAAGAATATCTTGAAGGCATGTGGGTTAATGAGACCAATTACTTCACCCACGTTTTGTGAAGAATAAAGGCTATTGCTAAATAAAAAAAAACTATGCTCTATTCTCTTGTTCGACAAAAAAGAAAAGATATATATTAGAGATATATTAATGAAGGTTTAACCTTCTGTTTTTAACTCAAAGTAGGCATGCACTTTTCAGAAATGTATCCATTCTAGTAGCATTTGGTAGTATGTTTGTTCATGAGATGCAATGAGAATGGGGTTTGATGTTTTCAACACAGCCACCACACAATAATTTGAGAGTGAATAACAACTTAAATTGTGTTCTGTTTTGCACACAGTGATCATTGTGCTTCACAAGAGTTTAAATATAGTGAATACGTAAAGTGAAATAAGTCATATCTTTTACCACTTGTACAGTCGTTTTTTTAATTTGTTTGTACTTTTTTAAACTTGACAGGCCAGATTCACTATTCACTTGGGTTCAACATAATCACATATAAAATTGATGTGTTGCTTAAAATGAACCCCATACTGTCAAATTGCTAACAAGCGGCGTTCTGCATCAGATATGTTTGCATATATTCAAATATAAAAATTTCCCTCTAGTGCTTTTCAAGAAGCTTTTCACAGGTTGAAATTTTGCTCTGAAATTCAATTATTTCTCCAATGACTGTTAAGTTTAGGGTTGATGTTTGGGTAAGGGGGCAGAGTTAATAAAAAAAATGCATTCATTACACAGTATTACGTAATGTATGACTAAAATTACAAATAACTTTTGGCGCCACTCTGTGGACATTTCACTCTGAAACTGAAGTCTGCACGAGCCCAAACGTTCAACATCACTTCCAGTTTCAGCATCTATAGAGCAGTGGTTCAAATTTCGGTAAGCACAGACCAATTTCAGCAGCAGAATTTTCTACCTACTTTCACCAAATTCACTGTATGATCAGTCTGTTGCATTATGGTAATTAAACCCTGTGAATTATTTTTCTTCCTTCTGGAAACCAAGAATGTGACTGCTGTGTCACATGAAACATGTGTTTCATGTGACAACAGGACATTTGTCATGTCCAGGCGGACAATCAACATTATTCTGAGCATGCAGTCCTGTAGCATTATTTAAAATTTAAAATTCATTCAGACGTAATTTAATTTTTCTTTGTCGCATTGAGCACTCACGCTGAGTGAGGCCTGAATGTAGTTGTCGATGAAAAGCTGAAAATTACAGAGTATGTGAATGCCAATACCAGCCAGCGTCCCCAATGAATAAAGCCTTTTGGAGAATACCACACTCCTGCTGTTCACATTTACAATTCCAACTCAAATCTCTCCCCACTTTCTCCATGCCCTTGTTTTGATTTGAAAATGTTTGTAGATGTGTGTATGAGGAACACAAAAATATATGCTAGAAACACACGTGTAATGCACACCCCTAGTTTTTAAGACGCAAGCATTTAGGACTCAACAATACGAAAGTGCTCAGAGTGCTGACTCTGATGCAAATGTTGTTTTCGTGTAAGTAGGAAAAATAGCCTTGAAAATGTGTTTTAGTAACATTCCACAAATGTGCTGAGCATCTTCTCATAGTCTGGTCTGCCTATATGCTGAGCTGAGGTTTGGGAGAATGTGCCCCGTAAGAGGATTTCTATGCATCTATGTCTTAGTGAGAAATGATAATACGATGTGTGGTATGTGAATTTAGCTGTTTTAGTGCTGCATCAAATGGAATGAAAGGGAATAAAAGTGTCAAGGCTGAGTTTGAGAGAGAGCGAGGACTCGTTGAAAGTGAGAAGAATGAACTTTTAATAAATGAAAAAATAAATAAATAAACAAAACAAACAAAAACTGCCCCAAAGGGGAAAACTCATAGGTACAGGGCAGAACACTGCAAAACAGAGTGGGTTCAATGCTCCAGGCTGGAACAAACACAACAGGGCAAGACAGTAACTGACACGGGAGAACCCAACAGGGTGATAAACCACAATGAACTGGCACAAGACAAAAAACAAAATGGGGTTAAATAGGAAAGAAAACAAGGTGGGTAATAAGGAAAGCAGGTGAAGCAAATGAACTAATAATGACGTAACAAGGGGCAGGGTCAGGATGAAAGACAGGAGAGCACATTGCAAACAACTTAACAAGAACCATGCGCTCACATAAAACACAATAGTCTGGACAGGAATAGCACATGGCAATGAAGCTGTCATTGGCCATGTGCTCAAACAAACACAATAAAGCACATGGCAATGAAAGCCATCATTTGCCGTGTGCTCAAACAATAAGATAAGACAAGAGCACATGGCAAGAGACCGGAAACCGAACACGAAGCCATGTTCTTACAAAGACAAGACAATGAGCATGAGTGTCATGATTCCGACTCAGAAACAAGACCGAACCAGACCGAAGAGTCAGGATCTAGACACCATGCACTGAAAATGAAACACGGACTAGACAGAAAAGCACACAGCAAGGAAAACAACCAAAGCTGTGCACTCACACAGAGACATAGAGCATACGTGTCAGGATCCTGTCACCATAATAAAGGTGACAGGATCTTGACAAAAAGCTTGGGCTGAGCATACAGAATTCATTACGTTTTCGTTTTCATTCACTTAATGGAAGTTTAAGGCAAAGAACAATATTATTAAACCTTAACCATTACATAGTGTGCTGTTTAAAAGTAAAATACAATGCCTACACACATACACACACAACTTTTCCACTTCGCCCAGAATCAGAAAATGTTTTTACTGCCACCCCAACTGCCTCCTGTCACCTCATTCATCTCTCCTCAAAATTCCCTACTGGCCTAATCCATTATCTTTCATCCACAGAAACAATATCCCAGACTGCCAAGCAGCAGACACTCTTCTCTCCACAGGATGTGAGTGGACGACGGGACCTCGGCATTAACCTTTCAGCTGGCTCCTTACAGAATCGCTCAAGTCAACAATTCATGTAAATCACCATATCACTGTTGGCACCTCACACAATAGGCCGGTGCTGATTCCATTTCAGTACTTTTAATTAATGTCATCTAATTCCTTCCTTCACTTCTTAATTGTGTCAGCATTCTTTGAAGGAAATCACAATGTGTATGAGCAGCCGCTGGGAACGTCTGACCCGGCAGCTTATTGAAACTTTAAACCCAATAAGGAGACATTGTCCATAGGGTGCAGTTGAAAGCAAACGTTACATGCTGCCAGGGGTAGTATGATTTTAAAGCAGCTCTAAAAGTATCCTAACTATGTTGAAGATGTTATAAAGCAAGAACAAAAGCTCCGCAGGTCTCACGACTAAAACTCATTAAGATTAGTCTCTGTTTTAATCTCTCTGTGTAGATATTGCCTTCAATGATTTCTAATTTCCAGAGTTATTACTATACAAAGATTAAGCACATTTAATATAAATCAGATAATCTGTATTTCTGCATTTGCCAGGTGCTTTAAAAAAAAAACAACACTTTATTACAAAAATACTTTATTAGCATACATGTTCCCTGGGAATCAAACCCATAACCTCAGTGTTGCTACCACTAATGTATACGCTACCATTTGAGGTACAGAAACACATATATAATCTTACTCCAATACGGCCTAATATACACTATAAGTAAAGATCAATTTAGTTGATACAGTACAAATATTACAGGGACAATGTGCACATGTACATGACATTTGTTGGCTACCTTTTCTTTACTCTCTGGTCCAACTCATCTATTTAAATTTAAATAAATAATAGTATTTTTTTAAAGACAATTATACATAGATAATATATATATATTTGCCTATAAAACAAGGTTCAAGAATTTAAGCATAAGCTTTTTGATAAAACATTTTTTTAGATCATGAGAAACATAAATTCAGTCTTTATAAATACACCTTTGACTGGTAGTGCATTATACATACTGTATATAATACATAAACACATATAATTATTCTTTAAATTCTCACTATGTTGCACATTACATCATTCTCTCATGTGTACAACATGAATGTGGCTTTCATTCAGAATAAGGCATATGTGAGTTTATAGTTCAACATGCATGATATCCTGCCAGACTGCTTAGCAGATTTACAGGTCTAAACCCAGTTACATGTTGTCAGGGATGAGTGATAATTGGTTCTGGTTTGTTACACTCATTTTTCTGCAATAAATATGCATCATTTAATTTCCTGCACTTTATTACGTGTTATAATCAGGGCCAGATCTGTGGCTTCTTCAGTACATGGGTAATAAAATGAATCCAGCTGTATTCCGCACTCCCACCCTCCCCTGTAGAGACTACATCTTTGTTACAAATGTTAAACTTTGTCTGTTTAGTCAGCTTCTCTGGGCAGGCAATGGTAAATGGTAGTAGGGAAGTTGGCAACATATTTGTGAAATGGAATATCATTTCTAATATATCTCATTTCTTCCTTGTGGCAGCTAGTGTCAGGGTCTATCAGCTTGTGAGGTTTAACTTGCCATTACAGTGAAGGAAAAATATATGACTGTAAACCAGACCGTAAGTGAGTGGGTTTGTATTCATGTTCAACCAAAGTATAAGCCAGCTGCATTTGTATGTTTTACTCCATGGAGACCAACCAGACTCAAATCCTGAAACAGCAGCGATCAGTCAGATATGTGATAATAGGCCCTTATTTTGCTAGTTAACACTGAAGGGTTTTGGTGCCTACTTGTGAATGTGCCTACGTTTAAATTTTTCAAGTATCGATATGTACTCACACACAAAAAAAAATTACACCATCCTCTTTAGCCAGATTTGACACAGACAGAATAAATTGAGGTTTACAGGCTTTATTTACCAATGTGCTAAAAGCTAAAAGTAAGAGAAAAAAATGCAGCTAAAACTTACTGTAAATGAAAGTGAAAAGGGCTTTAAAAATAACCTTTTTGTAAAGGGAAAGCACATTGTAAATGTGAAAATATCCTTTTTAGCAGAGTAGAAATTAAACCCTTCATGTTAATGCTAGCTTGTACTTAATTGTAATGTTTAGTTCCATAATGCAGCTTTCAGCCCCCTTCAATGTATGCATTATACATTTTTAGATACCCAATGGTTTTGTCCAACCACAATGCCTAAGGGGTGTTTTGGTGATTTTGGTCATGGACATTATGAATTATTAATAACTGTGGGCAAGCAGTTGTCAAAACAACTAATTATCATGGAAATACACAATGAGAGGGATTTGCATTTTGAATAAAACATACAATTTAACTGTGGAAAGCCTGTAACAGGTTTCCTGATACATATTAAATATAAAATATGTAATTACAGTAACTTCCACACTGTTGTGGTTACTTTCTCCTCAACTGAATAGGGTAGAGAGTACAGTTGTAACACTTTTAGATTTTTGCTATACTGCAAAAATACTGACCAGAACATGCCATTTCTTTCCACATAAGATACCTTTATCTGTCTACTATCAAAATAAATGTAAAAAAACTGAATATATTGTTTCTATTTTCCACAATTAGTGTGTGAAGTAAAGGAGCACATTTTTCACAACTGTCTCCATGTCGGGTACTATTGTAATACTACCCCGGGACCAGTGACGTACACAGACCAGGAACAAGGGCTGAAGGATAAAAAGGGCACTTTTTTTTTTATTTTATTAATTTTGGTATTTATTTTATTTTTTAGTAATTATAAAGTAGTAATTATATTTACTTAACTAATTTATTTGCTTTTTGAGTATTTAACCATTTTCTTGTATATACAGTGTATAATGTACATATTAAGTTTTCCTTCATCACAAATAATTGCCTATTCTGTTATATTTCTCACAAAAAATGGTAATACACTTGTTTATTTGTTTATTTTCAGACATGGTCTATGATAACCCCATGTTTATGACATGTCATAGTAAAACAATGGCATTTTTTAAAGTACCTTGTTGTACCATCTCAGTATCATGAAATATGAACATGATCAATCATTCAGTACCATGGCAATATCATGGTAACATGGTGCACAGTGCGAGGCGTGGTGAGGAAGTGCGCTCATGAGGCGATCGAATGTGTTCTGCTAATGCTACAGGGTCCTTCAATAATGTATAACATATGCGAGTAAGGGCAGCTGTTGGAGTTTCTGGTGACCCCCTAGGGTATGATGGTGCCCCTTTAGGGAGTTGGTGCCCAACTCAGACTGCGTAATATTCGTATAGGTAGCTGCGGTACTGTGGTAGCCTGATGGTATTTTTCTATAAGTGATTAGTCTAATGGCTTATTAGTTTCAAGGTTTGACTGAACCTGACAGCTCCTTCAGTTTATGTCAATATTCTATAAATAATAATTTCATTTATATAACTGTAAGCGACACGACCGCTCCCATTATAATTAATACATCTGTTTACACTAGTGGTATGCAATGCCAGAAATGTGGTAGCAATTGAGTATTATTTTTTTTATGAACTTAAAACACAATACATGGAGTGGACTTCTTATCTGAACTGTTACTCTGAGTCTGAGGTAATGGCACTTTGATATTCCTGAGTAAATTCAAAAAACATTTTTTGCTTCCTTGAATTGCACTCCTGTGGGAGGGGAGGCCACTTGAAAGCTCGTTCAAAACATTCTGTGCACTTCAGTGCTCGGGACAGTTGTTAAAATTTGTAATGAGCTGAATAAATAAATACATTTAAAGCTGCACTTTTTAAGATTTTTTTGGTTAAAAATTAACGAATTGGGGGTTGCATGATGCCATGCGAGGTTCAGACATGTGAACAGCGAGCTCTGCGCACTTTGCTAGTTTTAATACTTTTTATGTCATAACCCAGTGAGGTTCGATACACCCTGTTCCTTAACTGTTCTAGGAACTTCTTTGACAATATGTCAAAGAATTCAAAATCCTCAGGCTCTGAAGTCATTAAAAGACACATAGGTGCTCAAGCTGATGCCCCCACGGAGGCCAACTTCGGCAAGAATTGTTGAACACGAAGGTCGTTGCTGACTTGGAGGATCTTGCTATAATACATCGATCGATCACTGCCAAGGAGATTAAATTCACTAAGGTGGTTACAGGAGTGGGGGATGTCGAGAAATGGATCAATTATCTGGAGTCATCGGAGAGGGTATTAGCTGTTAATTTGCTAGCGACCAAGGTAGATTTGAAGTGCGAGAAGTTGAAGGACTTTGAGAATCTTAACCAGCGGAATAAAGTCAGAATTGCTGGAATGAAGAAGGTCGGGATTTGGTGAAATTCATGGATGGGCTCTTTCAGTGTCCGCTCGACATAACAGACCATAAGATGGAAATTGAGCAAGCTCGGTGATCCGTGTAGGGAGACAGGCCCGATCAATTCTGGCCAAATTTCTGAGATCATTTGATAAAGATCTTGTGTTATGAGAGGCAAGGAGTAATGGAAGGCTTTCTTGGAAGAACCACAGGAGTTTCTTGTTCCCAGACTTTGAGAATTTGAGAAGAGAGAAATGTGATTGGTTCAAGGAATGCAAGAAACTCTTACATCAACAGATGGTCGCTTTTGCACTGATGTTCCAGGCCAAATTGAGAATAGATATTAAGGATGGCCATAAAGTATTTACATGTCCCCAACAAGCGATGTCCTTCATGAAGTCTATGGACTGATTAAGTTATTTTGTGGTACTCACGTTGCAGACAAGTGGATTGACTCACAGAAGATCCACTTGACCTTCCGAGGAAGCTGAGCGCCTTTTTGTTGTTTATTTTTGTGCTGGTCCCGCCTAGCGGCTGGAGTTTGTTTTGTGTTGTAGAACTCCTTCGGGACAGTGTTGTGGATGAATCTGCACATTCTTTGTGCTTATGCCTCCTATTGCTTGGAGTTTGTTTTGTGGAGTATTTCCTGCTGGACATTGGAGTGATTAAATGTAAATGTGTACTCTTCTTAAATGTAAGAAATGTGATATAGTGTTTCTTAAAGAAACACGTTTTTTTCCTGCAGGAAACTAAAGGTTTGTGAATATATGGGGTGGACATGTTTTCTACATTACATTGATAAGTAAGCATCTACAATTCAAATGTCTCAAACATATTAAAGATTAATTAAGAAAAGTCATTATTGTTTTAGCAGAAATTCAGGGGCAAAGTTTGATTTTGGCTAATATTTTTGCATTTAATGTTGATGATCAGGGCTTTTTTTTAATAGATCTTGAAGGGATGTTGCAAGCTGCTGGCACCCCTCATGATATAATATTGGGAGGAGACTTTAATCTAATGATGTAATATGTGTCCTTGATCATAGAGAAGAAAAAGTGTGTAAGCCCCCTAGAGCAACACTGACGCTTTATCAGACAGAAGAACAGATATTTGGAGATTTTTAAACATTTACATTTACATTCATTCATTTGGCAGACACTTTTATCCAAAGCGACTTACAAAAGAGGAAAACATAAGAGAATAATCTTAAGGAGACAGTGGTACAAAAAGTGCCATACTACAAAGTTTCACTATCATCAGAATAGTATACAAAACAGATTTAAGTGCAACACTTTTTTTTTTTTTTTTTTTTAGTGACTGGTTAAGTGCTCTTGGAATAGATGTGTTTTTAGCTGTTTTTTGAAGATAGCGAGTGAGTCAGCTTCACGGATTGAGTTGGGAAGGTCATTCCACCAACGTGGTATGATGACACTGAAAGTCCGGGAAAGTGTTTTGGTGCCTCTTTGTTAAAAAAATAGATTTTTTTATATCTAATTTATATATTTTTTTATATCATTACATTTTAGTCTCAGATCATGCCCTGGTGAGTTTAGAGGTGTTGTCACATACAGAGAAAAATAAATCATATAGTCTGCTCTTTAATGTATCCTTTTTGCAAAATCCTTAATTCCAATAAATGTTAAAGGCTGAAATCAATGTTAATATGGAGACCAACTGGTCCTCAGTATCCTCTGTGGGCGTGGATTGAGAGGCATTTAAGGTGGTTCCTAGGGATCGGATCATAGAGTATACCTAATTTATCAAAAAAATCCAAAGCACGAGAACTCATGGAGTTGGAAGGGAATATTAAAAGTGCAGAGGCAGAGCTGAAGTGCCAAATGACATCTGATAGCCTCAGAGAATTGAACTGATTGAAATACAAATATAATACTATTTTGTCACGGAAGGTGGAGTTTTGGCTATTCAGAGCAAGACTGTCATACTTTTAGTTGGGGGACAAAGCAGGGAAGCTTTTGGCTGGATATGCAAAGCAGAGTGAGTCTTTTTCTACCATTCCCTCAGTGAAATCTGCTGGTGGTCTTATGTTACAGAACTGGCTCCACTTTTGTTAAATCAATTAATGGAATCATTAAAGAATGGAAAGCTTCCGCCAACCATGACACAAGCCCGGATCAGTCTGATTCTTAAAAGGACAAAGATCCAAGTGAGTGTAAGAGTTACCGTCCAATTTCCCTGATCCAGCTAGACGTAAAAATGTGGCCAGCGGCGAATGATCAGACTCCGGTCGCTGCCATCTCACATGACACCGAAAGGGCATTTGATATGGTAGAATAGGATTATCTTTTAAAGATTTTGGAAACATATGGGTTTGAGAATACTTTTATTGGATGGATTAAGTTACTTTATAGATACCTGGTACCGGCGGTACAAACAAATTGATTAATTTCAGATTATTTTACTCTGAATAAGGGCACCTGGCAGAGTTGCCCTCTTTCCCCGTTATTGTTCTGTCTTGCCCTGGAACCATTAGCAGCCGTGATAAGAAAGGAAGATGATTTTCCAGGGGTGGTGGCGGGAGGTATGGCGCATAAACATTTGCTTTAAGCAGATGATATTTTATTATTAATCTCCGACCCCACTAGATCTATGCCTTGCCTCTAGAAAATATAAATTCCTTTTCAAAATATTCAGGTTACAGAGTCAATTGGTCTAAATCCAAAGCTTTGTCTCTGACAGCGTACTGCCCAGTAACGGCTTTTCAATGACCAGACGCCTTCCAGTGGCCCAAAACAGGGCATAAAAGCTAGGTAGTGCAATCTTTTACAGAATTTTTTTTTGGTATACTGTTTGAAAGTCTCCTGATAGCAATCAATAATTTAAGTGTTATAAATGTAAAAAATAAAATGTATATATATATATATATATATATATATATATATATATATATATATATATATATATATATATATATATATTGTGGAAGGGCCTAAAAATGATCGACCAATTATTGCATTTGGTCCGAATGTTATGATAGAATGTCCTTCCTGTCTGTCAATCATTGTTTGCATACTGCCACGCAACTTGTTTGCACAGACAATCACACGTCATCAGCACGGGTTCCTTGAAGCTATTCAGAGTGAGCATGAGAATTATGTTCGTTGTTATTGTCTTACCTGTGAATGAGACATGAGGTAAAATGAAACTGTTGCAAACAATTCCACCAACACATCTCACCTCCTGGCGCTTAGACTCTGTGTGTGTGTTCATGTGTGATAGAGGAGGCGAGGCTTTGGAGAAACCTCTGATGTGAGGGTGGGCTCTATGCTTTCAAAGCTAGCTTGCTAACTGCTAGCCTCTCTGGATTACACACCCTGGCTTTAAGTATTTGGGCATTTTATTCCCAGCAAATTTGTATGATTTAGTTAGAGTTCATTTTGACCCCTTAATTAAAACATTTCGAGCGATGTGGGCAGGTGGGCTTCATTACATTTATCTATGATTGGGAAAGTTAATGTTATTAAAATGAATTGTATTCCAAAATTCAACTATCTGCTACAAACTCTCCCTGTAGATATCCCCCTCTTTTATTTCATTCAATTTGATTGCATAGCGAAATTCTTCATTTGGAATGGCAAGTGTCCCAGATTACATTTCAATAAATTACATAGGCCGATTGACACAGATGGGATAGGCCTACCCAAGATTTAGTTTTATTATTATGCATTCGGTCTCAGACATTTGGCTCATTGTTCGCTTCCACCTGAGAGAGCCCCTACCTGGTTTTGTATTGAACAGGAAGTTCTTGCCCCTATTTTGCCATTGCAAAGCCTTTCTATTAACTCTTTCCCCGCCAAACACGGAATTTTCCATGTTTTATGAAAAAATGCTTCCCCGCCAAACACGGAATTTTCCGGGTTTCCGTGTTTTAGGTGTTATACGGTAAGGAAGATCCCTCCGCATTTTTTGAAAGAGTACGCAACTCTTTGATCAAAGAAACAGACTGCGATCGTCTCAAACATGAAGAAGTGGAGTATTGAGAAGCTCAAATATCAGACATAAACATGCCTTTTTATCAGCTTTTTGTCTGAAATGTTGTTTTTTGACAAAACCGACCTCTGTTCAAGTCGCAATAAAAAAAGAACAAATGAAGATAAAATAAAATCGTTTTTTTCTGCTCAGATCTTTATTGTGATATATAGCATCTTCATATATTCATGGAAGAAAATATTCTGCGGGCCATTAAAGTTTAGGGAAAATCGTCAAAAACCCTGGCGGTGGCTGGCAACTTTTTTTTAAAAACGCTGGCGGGGAAAGAGTTAAACTATCTGGAGAAGTTAAGTTACATCCTGTCATCTCGCATTTGCACACGGAATGGACAAAAGTGTCCAGAGTGTTTCATTCTGACATTTATTTAAATGTTGCCTTGAGCATATTGCTGAACCCAAAATTAAAAAAGTCCCCTTTCTGCTGGTTAGAGTGGATTGTGAGGAAGGTTAATATGCTTGGTGATCTACAGTATATGAGAGTGGAGTGTTGAGATCCTTTGAAAATATGGTTCAATATTTAAGGATTCCCAGATCTCAGTTCTTTAGGTATTTACAGCTGCTCTGTACTATTTGGGGGATTTGCATACAAAAAAAGCAGCACATACTCTGGAATTGGTGATTACTGCTTTAGGAAAAGGTCATGAGTCATCAGTGTATTACTCTCAGTTAATTCAAAGTCTGGGGGAAAGAGGTTCAACTTCTCTCAAGAGATTATGGGAGAAAGATTTAAACTTGGTATTGAAGGGAGTGTGGGCTAGGATTAAAAGAAATGTCAAGTCTACATCTAGAGATGCAAGGGTGCATCTGATGCAATTTAAGATTTTGCATTGATTCTATTGGACCCCACTCTTGATTGTATAGCCATGGTCTTAGGGGGCTTTCACACTGGGCAAGTTTGCTGCGGTCCGATTCCGAGTGCGATTGTTCCCAGTGCCCCCCGCAGCGTTGGTCTTGTTTTACACTCACTTGATTCTATCGAACCAGGTCCATTTGCGTTCATCTTACGTCATCACAAACACGCATGCTGAACACAACGGGACTCATCATACATTTTGTTTTTTGGTTAATTTGGTGCCAATATGCACAACAAAGTGAACGACAATTGCGTATATGTGCATTTCATGGCATAACTCATCAGAAGTACAGGGGAAGGCGGCTTTTTTTGAAAATGTCGTTTTTTGAGGAGACAGCTGATTGCAAGTTGCTCTCACATTCACGCGAATCACGCTACAGTTCCATTGCAACCAACGGTAGTCTCGGGTTTGGTACCACAGTGTGCAACCCGGACGCATGACAGCTTTCACAGTACCAATTTTTCATGCTAACCGTGCTCCGTTTCGAACTAAACTTCCAGTGTGAAAGCACCCTTAAAAACACACTCAGCTGCTGGTGATGCCATTCAGAAGATGGGGACACAACCCATGTTTTTTAGGGGGTTTATTATGATCCAAGAATATTGGTTGAGGGTTCAGAGCATTATGTGTGACGTATTGGACACTCAATTTTCATTTTTCCCCAGACTCTGTATCTTATATTGAGATAAACATTAAACAAATTGGGTCTTAGCTGGAGAATGTTCGGGGGGAGGGGCTTAAGGTATATAATTTGATTCCATATTTGATGTTATGTTTGTTTTATGAATGGAATCAATAGAAATAGTTAATAACAAAAAAAAAACGTGTACAAATTGCCATAGTTGATTGAGTACATAAACAATCAATGTTCAATACAATGTTCTCTAAGGTAAGCCAATTAAATCGCAAGCTTATGACATACATCCTTGCGTCATTACGTCACGTCCATGAACATAGGAAAGAAGAGCTGGCTGTCTCGTTCCCATGTAAAAATTAGATGGTGGTAATGCAATTTTAGTTTGCGAGAAACCGTTAAAATGAAGAAAGAAACTACAGTTCACTTCAGTAACACTCACACATCTGGATGGATGTTTATCTGTTATCCATTTGTCAAAGATTTTTCCTGCTATAATGCTTGGATATGTTGTCTTGTATGGTTGTTGAAGCTAATATTACTTGTCATGCTTTTATGATTCGAACATTACTCGTGTGTTAACCGATCGTGATGCATCTACATTGTCAGGGGAGTTACTGTGACATGTTTACTAATATTTATGACTTCTGAAATTGACTGCTAACTGTTTGTCACAGAACTTCAGGTTCGGGTATGAAAAAGGAGGAGACAGTGAGCAGTGACACGCTTTAGGTAAGGCTTTTATTTCTCTGCCTTCAGCACTGTATGCAGTCTTTTCTTATTTCACTTGGTTCAGTAAACAACACTCTCAATAAACATAAACTTTTAAAATAATCAAGTTCTCGCAACTCAGAGACACACATAAGACACATCAATGTTGCAGACTCATGTCATTCTCTCTCTCTCTCCCTTCTGGCGTAGTATTAAGGCATTTCTCCACTATCACTGTAATGAGAAAAAGCTGTTAGAAATCATGTCAACCAGCATGACAAGCCATACCACTCCCTCTCTCCGCAGACAGACACACGACCATGCTCCTATAAACACATACCCCCACCGCCTGACTCAGGCAAGGGCAACATCCGGCCTGCCAGCTCCCCCCGCATTTCTGGAGAGAAAGTCAGCCACAGCCATCTGCTCCCCCGGTCTGTGGGTCACCTCAAATTTGAATGGCTGAAGTGCCAGTTACAAACGGGTGATCCGCACATTGGTATCATTCATGCGCTTGAGCCACTGGAGTGGGGTGTGATTGGAACAGAGTGTGAAGGCCCATCCCAGCAGGTAGAAGCGGAGAGTGAGGACTGTCCACATGATCGCTAAACATTCCTTTTCAATGGTGCTGTAGTTAGTTTCCCTCAGCGAGAGATTACAGCTAATGTACAGCACCGGTCGCTCCTCCCCCTCCACCTCCTGCGAAAGCACTGCCCCCAGCCCCCTGTCACATGCATCCATCTTCAAAATAAATGGGAGAGAGAAGTTTTGAGAAGGCAAGAGTGGTCCCCCACAAAGTGCAGATTTTGCTTTTAGAAAAGCCTATTGGCACGACTCCACTGACCGGATCGGATCGGGAGCCCCCATTTGAGATGCTGGAATGTGGCGGGGGCCCTGAAACAAGTGAACGGAAGGGTCACAAATTGGTGTAAGCCAAACAGTGTGGACAACGCAGTTTTCTCTAGGGAGATTGTTGTTAAGGGGAATCTGCCAATAATGCTTTGTTAAATCCAGGTTCGAATAAAATTCGAACCGATCGAGCAATTCATCAATCCGGGGCATTGGGTACGGGTCAAATTTAGACACCGCGTTCACTTTTCAATAGTCCACACAGAATCGGACCGTCCCGTTGCTCTTAGGTACCAGAACCACCTGGCTGGCCCAATTACTGTGTGACTTCTATTATGCCCATCTCAAGCATGGCCTCTAATTCTTCCTGAAACTTTTTTTGTGTTCAGGAAGGGGTGGCTACGAACCACCAGTGTGGTGGCTCAATGTGGTGCTCTGTGAGGTTTGTGCTACCGGGGAGAGGTGAGAACACGTCTGCGAATTTCACTTGCAACTTGGCTATTTCTGTGAGCTGCGACAGTGAGAGGTGGTCTCCACACGAGACTGGGGTAAACTGATTAGGTTTGAGTTTCACCTCTGGCCCAAGCTCTGCCCTCTCAGGAACTACAATTGCCAAGGCTACAGGGACCGCCTTTGGCCGGTGGATTCACCAACTGACATTCACGGCACGCCACACACCACTTGCGAATGTCCCAGTGAATGCCTGGTCAAAAAAACTGGACCATTATTCGGTTAAGTGTTTTTTCCTATCCTAAATGACCAGCCATTGGATTATAGTTATTCTCCTGGAAAAGTGTTCCCAATGGCCCTTAACTGGGTTGTATTTTCTTTTGTTTGAGTGTTCTGCGTTACTCGATACAACCTATCTTTGATAATTGAAAATATAGGTATGTGAGAGCGACGTTAGGCTGGAGCTGTTGACTATTGAAGTAATTGATAGGTGCATTGGACACAAGCTGTAGCAAAGTCAATTAAATGGAAAAAAATCCTGCACACTATCCTGGCTTGCAAAGAGTTTATTAAGCAACATTTCGGTCACTCAACCTACTTCAGCCATCTTAATACATTCTTAAAATCAGGCCAATTCATCCCCAAAATCAGCGGATGGGTGAGGCGGGAATTAACCGTGGCCTTCACTCTATGTATTCTCCTCCTGAATAGTTTCTCAATGGTATCCGGATACTATGTAAATAATCACCATCAACTGCCAATGAGTTAGTAGTTAATTGGTGAAGTTTTAATTACAGCATTCTTTAAAACAAGTTCAGAGCTGTGGTGCAGTGGGTAGTACACATTATCATGAGTCATTAACTGCTGTTGGCTCATGGGGTCTCAGGTTTGAGTCTGGCCTGTGGTGAGTCATAGTCCCGTTCATCCTCTATCCAAGCCCATAAAAAAATAATTATTCTGGATTATGTCAATGCTCCTATCATTCTCAGTGCTGGAATATGTTAACTATGAGAGAGAGAGAGAGAGAGAGAGAGAGAGAGAGAGAGATTAGGTCAAGGGGTAGTTCTCGTATTTCAGGAAGAGGTAAGAATGAACAAATAGGATCTTTGAGCCCCCAGAGTGCTAACAATGAAGAGGCCTGACAGACTGTTCCTCTGTCAGCAGATGGGAGGCATCTATAATTCAGTCTTGAGGATTTTGCATGCTGCTTCATTTCAAATCATATCACCACAGCTCTCTAACAGTCAGTTTAATAAAACGCAAGGACCACGTCTCCCTCCATAGCAGTGACCTCTGAATCTGTATCACAAGCATCAGTCAGACATTATAATAAAAACAAAGTTTAAGCATTTGGCAGACACTTTGGCATCCAGATTACTTTTTACCAGTATGAGTGTTGCCTTGGAATCAAACCCTTAACCTAGCACCTTTCTCAACCAGTTGAGCAACAGGAACTAAACTAAATAAGAAGAGAAAATTAATAACTTCATAGGCCTTTCTGTAATGCTTTATAATTTTTGTTGTGTTGGGAAGATATGTTAATATTCTATGAGCTCTGTGCTGTTCAGTTTGTTTTAATAAATAAATGCTCTGTCCTGCTCTGGTGATTTTGGTGTAATTGTTAGTGACATGTTTAGCTGGTGGTCCTGGCATTGCCCAAGATCTGGGCCCGAGGCTGGCTGACAGTATTGCATGTGAACAGTGTGAGTGTGTGAATGTCGGTGGGCGACAGAAGTGATATCCTGTTCTTCTTAATACAGTTTCTCTATGAAATGCAATGGTCAGATGCCTCTTCATTTAACACTTTTGTTCACTTTCTAGGAGAGAGGTGTGCGCGTGTGTGTGTGTGTGTGTGTGTGTGTGTGTGTGTGTATTTGTAGGGGAGTGGCTAATGCTTGTGTGAGAGCTGATGCTCAGCTGGTTGCTGGCCCAGGGATCTGTGAACCTCTCTCAGAACCAGCCTACTTTTTCAGTGTCATGAGTGTTTTAAGAATACATTTTAACATGCAGAGTAACTTAACAGAGTCATAAACTGCTTTTGTTGCAAACATAAAAAATTTCAACAAATTATTTTCATAGGAATCATTTCAAATACACTTAATGAGCACTTTATAAGGAACACTATGCCCCTCAAGAAGTTCCTTCTGCTGTTGTAGCCCACCCACCTTGACACTAGTGCATTCTGATATGCTATTCTGCTCATTACAATTGTACAGAGTGGTTATCTGAGTTACTGTAGCCTTTCTATCAGCTCGAACCAGTCTAGCCATTCTCCCTTGACCTCTCTCATCATCAAGGCATTTCTGTCTGCAGAACTGCAGCTCACTGGATTTTTTATGTTTTTGGCACCATTATGAGTAAACTCTAGAGACTGTTGTGCATGAAAATACCAGAAGATCAGCAGTTACAGGAAGACTCAAACCAGCCTGGCTGGCACCAAAAATCATGCCACAGTCAAAATCACAAGATCAAACATTCTGATGGTTGGTGTGGACATTAAATTAAGCTCCTGACCCATATCTGCATGATTTTATGCATTGCATTGCTGCCACAATATTGGCTGGTAAGAAAAAAAAGTAATATATATTATATTATACAAATGGGGTCAAAAGTGGCTCAAGCCGCTGTGCAATGTAATCATGCTAAACTTTGGAATAGAATGTACGTCAGCTGAACGCATTTCGCTTACAGTGTTAACAGTGTAAAGAGCTAGTTAGTCTATTTTGCAATCGGAGCTAACAATCTACTTTGGTTCTGCATCAGCACTTTGGTTCCTAGTTTGAGACCAACATGTTATAGGTGCCAGTGTAGAGCTAATATGTCTAGCCTGGAACCACCTTTTCTACAATGGAAACATGCAGAATGTTTTCCGATTGTGCACCAGGTTGGGCAACAACATGTGCATGTGAGGTCTATACCCTCCCTTAACCCAGAGAACAGTTTTCTGACCCACCCATTGACCCACACACATACACACATGGGCTTATGTAATATTAACAACCACTCTCTCTCCTCCAGTCTGGCTCATCCCAAAAGGTCATTCTCTCAGTTCATTCTTTTCCTTCATTTAATCCTTGTCTTTTATTTATTGAGGAACCAGGGAGTTCACATAAACAATTTTTTTTAAATGATTTTGATTTCTAGTATATACACTGAAAAAATTATGAAGTATAATTATTTTAATAACAAATTGTAAATGACATTTTTAATTTACCCTAAAACATTCCTTCTGATTAAAATGTTTAATTATTACACACAACATTTTTGCAATCCAAATAGTTTTATGTACTGTACATGCTGTGCTGACATTTTTGCATTTTCTTTTTTAATTATACCAAATTATTTTGTACATTTACATTATTATATATCATTATTGACAAATATTATACTAAAATATATATTTTTATGTAACATTTACATTTATTACATGATGAATATATATATAATATATATATATATATATATATATATAATATATATATATATATATATTATTATTATTATTTTAATCATCAATATCATGATGCCAGTGAGTGTATTTTCACTGCCAAACTACAAATCCCAAAACTCACTGATTAATTCATGTCACATGACTACAAGCAAGGAGCAGACGGTACAGAGTCATGTGATGTTGTTAGCAGGGGTTGAATCTGAGAGGTTCTGCCGCGTTTCTTGTGCGTGCTAAGGCTAAGTGCTCTCTCCAGAGAAAGGGTAATGCATGAAAATCAGTTTTGTTCATTTGTTTGTTTAAAAGGATTGTTTCTTTGGCTCAAATTATCTCAGGTAGAGGTCAGTGTTTGAGGATGGTGAGGAGGTAAGAGGAAGGGGGAGGGTAGGCTTAAGAGGATGCTGTCTTGTTGCCGTGAAGCCCTAGCTTTCTGCTGTAGCAGCATTGAGAAAGAACAGAGCATGTTTGTGCAGTATGTAGCAGTGTGTTTGGATAATTGCATGCCATGTACATGTACATGTACATGAACATGAACATAGTATATATACAGTATGTAGACATAATGCCCCGTCTGTTAAATGGGCAGATGTCTATATGTATGCAGTTCTATGTTAATCTCTCAGTTTGCATTTTCTGGTTGATCATGGTTTTGAGAGGGGCCTGGTTTTTATGGAGAGCTACTTTGTCATCCACAGCCGTCCATTTAGACTGTACTGAATCATTTGTTTACTGTAAAGCTGAACAATGTTAAGCAGTGTGAGGATAATTAACCTTTGTGTTCTTTTTGGGTATCTTTGAGTGGGCATTGTTCTGTGTCTGTCTGTTATGACTGCACATGATACCAAATTATGTCTAAGCTGTTTTACATTTTTCGATTCAAACAAAAGTTGTTTAGGTTTAAAATGTTGAGAATAGTATTTACATTCCTAGAATAACTTTTCTAATGTATGTGTGCTTTGAAATTTAAATTGTATTCCCCCATCTACTGTTTATTGTCTGCTGAGGACACATTAAAGCCTAACCTATTATGCAAAATTCACTTTTACATGGTGTTTGAACATAAATGTGTGTTGACAGTGTGTGTACACAACCACCCTATAATGATAAAAATCCACCCAATGAATTTTTAATCCCTATTAATCATAAGCACAGTCTCAGAACAAGCCGTTTGCAGATTATGTACAAAGTAGTGTTGTCACGGTACCAAAATTTCAGTAGTCGGTACCAATACCAGTTTTGCCATTGAGCAACATTTTAATTTAAATATATAATTTTTTAATTATAACAAAACTGAACAATGTATGCTTAAAGTATTTTTGAACACTTATATAAGATTTGCTTCAACTTTTGCAACTTTTACTTTAAGTTTTTACCAAGTTCTAAAAAAAAAAAAGCCTAATTAAACAAGCATAAAATAGAATGAATGAAAAACAATTTCCAAACTAATGTGCAAAGTGCTCTCTAATTAATAAAGCTGCATATTGCCAATTTGCTTCATGATAAGAAATGCACAGTGACATGATTAAATAAGTTGCGAATAAGTTCTAATCGAGCATTTAGCGTGCGTGCGTGCGTGCGTGCGTGCGTGCGCGCGCGCGAGGGAGGAGCGACCGAGGCAGAGTCTCTCTCAGCCGGTGAAGTTTCAGTCTCTCCCCCTTAGATCGGGACATTCGCGCAACTCATAGAAGAGGCACCGACTACACAGAGAAATGCCAGTTTCTGAGTTTATAGTTATTAACATGACCTGCTTCTGTATTATTTGAACTTTAATAAAGCAATTTTACTGCATTTATATATATATATATATATATATATATATATATATATATATATATATATATATATATATATATATATATACTATATATACATATAGTGTATATATATATATATATATATATATATATATATACACTATATATATATATATATATATATATATATATATATACATATCAGTGTATATATATATATATATATATATATATACACTATATATATATATATATATATATATATATATATATATATATATATATATATATATATATATATATATACACATATATATATATATATATATATATATATATATATATATATACACATATATATATATATATATATATATATATATATATACACATATATATATATATATATATATATATATATATACACACAGTATATATATAAGCATAAGGCCTCTTTGAGCTTCCGTACATTTAAGATGTTACGCTGGGATGTTTCCTTTAAAGAGCTCCGCCTCTGCTTATTCCACAACGGTACATGCTTCTGAATGTACTTTTTTTTTTTTTTTTTTTTTAAATCATTCCCTAATACTTTGAGATCTACATAAAATAATCATCTGGACTGATCTGTGTAATTCTTCCTCCATCAGGCCTGAATTGCTGCTCTCACGCGATATCGTTACAGTTTAATGTGATTTCATGTTACGTTAAATGAGATCAAACGACTATTCGACAAGAACATTTTTCTCATCAATTTTGTGTTATTATGTCGATAATGTCGACTAAACGTTTCAGACCTAATGCAAAAGATAATATGCTTTTAAACTCGCCTGCTTTATTTGCTTGAATAAATCCGGGTGTCTTGTCTTTCAGGTGCTTTATTAAGTTGTATGTGTTTCCTCCTTTCGTTAGAAAATTGTGAACGCAGCATTTACAAATAGGTTTTTGCTGATCTGTGATGTTTCCCTTTTCATCAGCCTCAAATTACCTGGCTTTTTCCACTTTTCATTTCGACATGATTCAGTTGAGACTCAGCAGCAACAGCAGCTTTGCTTGCCGCAATCTTTTGCTTGTTGTGAGTGTTCTAAAGTTCCCGCCTCTGCGTGGGTACCCCGGTACCTTCAGAAATTCTGGTATCGTAAATAATGTTTTGTTTGAGTACCGACTTGGTACCGGTATTTTTGACCATACTAGTACAAAGTGACATCACTTTGTTCAGGCCCTGCCCATGACAGTTGATGGACATTGCTGAAGGACATTTATGTTGTGTGTGTTGTTTTGTTATAACGCATTGCGAATGTTGTAACAGTATTTGTGTGTGTTGCTCATCCATTGTTAAAAAACTGCTGAAAAAAACGTATCGGTTACCTAACGTAACCTCGGTTCTCTCTAGATGAGGGAACGAGTATTGCGTAAGCTAGCTTACGCTACGGGAAAGATTCATCTTTTCTGAGATATTGAAGCCAAAAAATTATCCTTAATTTTTGTATCCATTGTCAACGCAGTGCGGCAGCTGCAGACCTTGAGCGGGCTATCTAGCGAGCTCATAGGTTGCTCTGCGGCAACTGCTGCAGCCTATAGACGAGCTTGGGCTGAACTCGCGATCCAATGAGAGGCGTCCGCGGCTCACTGCATCAAAGCCCGCCAAAATGGGTGTGACTAGAGTGCATATAAGCGTAGTTTGTAGGCTGGAAACCTGGTTTTCATTGACTGAAGCGAAAAGTCGCCAGTGGCGCGAAGCACGGCCGGCTACGCAATACTCGTTCCCTCATCTAGAGAGAATCGAGGTTACGTTAGGTAACCGATACGTTCTCTTCACGAGAGGTTCTCTCGTATTGCGTAAGCTAGCTTACGCCACGGGAACCCATTGTCAACGCCGTGCGCCAAGCATCCACTGTATGAGCCCCAGGGAATTGAGGGGGACCCGGGGAGCCCTTATGAGTGGGGAAATAATATTTGGCCGGCAAGAATGCGGGTCATTGATTGTGTAATACATAAGCACATAGTGGGAAGGGAACGACAGAGCGGCAGTGCCGGTCTGTGTGGAATGTGACCCATCAGTGCAGCTCACCAGGGGAGCTGTAGCGTATTAAACCGCTAGTAGTTTTGCCTGCAGAGCGGGCACTTCCATATTGTAAAATCTGACAAAGGTGGAGGGGGAAGTCCATCCCACTGCCACACATATGTCGTGAATGGAAATCCCGCTGGACCATGCCCACGAGGATGCCATGCCTCTAGTGGAGTGAGCCCTAATGCCCAACGGGCATGGCAGGTCTTTTGACGCGTATGCAGCAGCAATAGCGTCCACTATCCATCTAGATAGTGTCTGTTTCGAGGCGGCGAGACCTTTGGTGCGCCCTCGAATGAAACAAAAAGCTGCTCAGAGCGCCTGAAAGCCGCGGAGCGCACAGTATACAATCTCAGTGCTCTGACCGGGCAAAGGAGATTGGCGTCGTGTTCGCTATCGGTGCTGGCAGCGCCGATAGGAAATGACCTGTGCTCTGAAAGGAGTACCGATCACCTTGGGAACATAGCCGTGTCTAGGCTTTAAAATGACCTTGGAGTCACTTGGTCCAAACTCAAGACACGCAGCGCTGACAGACAGCGCGTGAAGGTCTCCCACACGTTTGACTGATGACAGGGCAGTCAGAAAACGGTTTTGAGTGAAAGGTATTTCAAATCCACGGATTGAAGTGGTTCGAAAGGGGGCTTTCATAGTTTCGAGAACTATAGAAAGATCCCAGATAGGAACCGATGGGGGCGCTGGGGTTCATCCTTCTAGCTCCCCTGAGGAAGCGGATGACCAGCTCGCTTTTACCCCATGACTGGCCATGCAGGGGTTCAGCTAACGCTGCAACGGCCGCCACATACACTTTGAGCGTGGATGGGGATCTGCCCTTATCCAGCAGCTCTTGTAGGAATACTGAGCAGCTGACTGACACCCCACATGTCCGCTGGTCCAGGTCTCTGTCGGTGCACCATTTTGAGAACACAGACCATTTTGACGCATAGAGTCTTCTCGTGGAAGGAGCTCTAGCGTGTATGATGGTGTTTATTACTCCTTCTGGCAGAGCGACGGGTAGTCGTTGATCACCCACGCATACAGCGCCCAGCGCTCTGGGTGGGGATGCCAGATTGTGCCGCGAGCTTGAGAGAGGAGATCTGCTCTTACTGGGATGGGCCACGGCGCTGTCAGTGACAGCTGCATAAGCTCCGGGAACCATGTCTGATTCTCCCAACACAGGGCTATGAGGAGCACTGAGTGACGCGTTTCCCTGATCCTCTGCATTACCTGTGGCAATAGCGAGACGGGAGGGAAGGCGTAAAGCGGGCGTCTGGGCCAGTCCTGGGCCAGCGCGTCCTCGCTTTTCGAGAAAAATATTGGGCAGTGAGAGTTCTCTTTGGACGCAAAGAGGTCTATCTCTGCTCTGCCGAATAGGTGCCATAACGTCTGGACTGTTTGAGCGTGCAGGGACCATTCCCCTGGGGAATATTGTCTCTGGACAGTCTGTCCGGGCCGTCGCTCAGGTGGCCTGGCACGCGCGCCACCCTCAGCGAGCGCAGGTGGCATTGGGACCAACTCAGTATGCGTTTCGGCCAGATGGAAGAGGTTCCTGGATCTGACACTGCCCTGACGGTTTAGGTAGGATACCACAGATCTGTTGTCCGAACGGACCAGGACGTGGTGACCCTGAATGACCGGGAGAAAGGGCACGAGCGCGTACTTGACCGCTATCATTTCCAGACAATTTATGTGAAGGAGCTTTTCCTGAACTGACCATAGGCCGAAAACCGGAGAGCCCTCGCAGACCGCGCCCCAACCCGTGTTGGACGCGTCTGTTGAGATGACTTTTCGGCGAGATACAGCTCCCATTGTCACTCCCCGCTGATACCATTAGGCCACTGTCCAGGGCTGCAGAGCTGATATACAGGTCTGAGTCACTTTGATGGGCTGGCGGCCTGTGGCCCAAGCCCGGCAAGACGCGCGGGTGTTTAGCCAATGCTGAAGCGGGCACATGTGCAGTAAACCCAGCTGAAGTACTGCTGCGGCTGAGGCCATGTAACCTAGCACTCTCTGGAATTTCTTCAGAGGCGTGAGGCTGTTCATCTGAAAAGATGCGGCTAGTCGCTGAACACGGCGCTGCTGTGTAGATAAGCGAGCCGTCATTGCCACGGAGTCTAGTTCTATTCCAAGGAAGGAAATTGTCTGACTGGGCTGTAGTGAGCTCTTGGTCCAATTGACTGCAAGACCCAAACTGTTCAGATGGCTGAGGAGAACTGCTCTGTGAGACAGAAGCTCCATATGTGACTGTGCCATAATCAGCCAGTCGTCAAATAGTTCAAAATTCTCAAACCCTGACTCCACAGGGTGCGAGCGCCGCATCCATGCACTTGGTGAAAGTACGGGTGCTAAGGACAGTCCGAACGGGAGGACGGTGTATTGATAAACCTGGCCGTCGGCTGAATCTCAAGAATGGCCTGTGACGGGATTTATCTGAATCTGAAAGTATGCATCTTTCAGATCGAGAGAAATAAACCAGTCCCTCTGGCGCACATGCGCGAGGAGTTTCCTGATTGTAAGCATTTTGAACGGTCTTTTTGCAAGCACCTTGTTCAAAACCCTGAGATCTAATATGGGTCTGAGGCCGCCGTCTTTCTTGGGAACAAGAAAATAACGGCTGTAAAGCCCCGACTCGCTCAGAGAGGGTGGCCCTTTTGCACAGAAGGCTTGCTATTTCTGAACGAAGCATGCACGCTGCTTCCGTGTTCACAGTGGTTTCGAGCTGCGCTCTGAAGCGAGGAGGGCGGCGATCGAACTGTAGCAAATAGCCCTGTTGTATTTTGCTTAACACCCACTTGGATATCCCTGGAATAGCTTCCCACGCATTGAAGCGTAACGCTAGAGGGTGAATGGCCAATTCGCTCTGATTGCAGCACACAGAGCGCTGAACAAAATGCGTGAGCGCTTTTAGTGTGTTCATGCATGATTGCTCGCAGACAGCATGAACAGGCTGTTTTGTGAGTGACTTCCCGATTGGAATGAATGTGGAAAGAGTCACATCTGTTACGTGATGCGCAAGCATAGTCATGGGCACGGGACTTACACACAGAGGAATGTTTGCTGGCCGTGTAACAGAGCGGGCAGAGAAGGGGCGCGCGCACGTATTCGTGGGCGCATTTATTGACTCTAGCGCTCGAGCGGTTCGTAACCGCTTTATGTGAGCGTGCTCTGGTGGGGACACGAGACATGCAGTGCTTGTGTGCAGAAGTGAACACTGGATTGTGGGCACATTTTCTACACATAGGGCTGGTCGTGTGACAGAGCGGCCAGAGAATGGGCACGCGCATGCATTTGTGGGCGCCTTCATTGACTCTGACGCTCGAGCGGTTCGTAACCGCTTTATGAGAGCGTGCTCTGATAGGGGCACGGGATGTGTTATGCTTGTGTGTAGGGGCGAACACTGGGTTGTGGGCACATTTTCTACACATAAGACATGTTTGCTCTTTACAAGATTTATTTGGGTCGCCGTGAAAACGGCGTTTGAGTGCAGGCAAGCGGGCAGTGTCACCGGCTTGTTGGCTGCTAAATTCACCACTGTATATGCCTGAGAGAAGGGGACTGACAGGGGGCAAAGCTTTGACGGTGGTCCGGCCGCGGCGGGACTGAGCCGTCGTTTGTTCAACAAAGTTAGGAAGACTTCGGTTTAGGGCTGTGACGGTATGGGATTTTGTCTTACCGCGGTAAAGAAGCAACAAATCTCGCGGTTTGGCGGTTAACCGCACCCCCCCACCCCCACCCCCACAAAAAAAAAAAACACCCGCGGCCGCACCACACACTGCTGCAGACGCGATCAAGAACCCATGTAGCTTGTAAATGACAATGGGAATGAATAATTTTAAAGCAGTATTCTTTATTAACAAATAAACAAATTAACAAATTAACATTTATATTAAACTGTAAATAATAATTAACTATTAATTAGGCTAAACTAAAACAACCTTTTTCATAATTATAAAGCAGTTTTCTTTATTATTGACAGCAAATTAACATTTATATTAAATTGTAAATATTAATAATTAACTATTAATTAGGCTAAACATAAACAACCTTTTTAAGTGCAAAATAAAATAGTCTGAACAAGTGTTCGGCTGTTGGGCCGCTGAATCGTCAATTCCTGCTGCTTTATTTTTCGGTCTTCAGGTTTCGTGACAGGAAAACCAACATGTTAACCTTGTCTGGTTTCAGCGAGGATCTTAACGGAGTAACAATGTTGCCAGCCGCACTGAATACACGCCCGAAGGAGTGCTCGTTGCGCATATAGTCATATATTTTCTGGCAACTTTCGATAGAAGAGGGAATCGAGCCTGATTATCCCGCCACCAGGCAAGCGGATCAGAGTGCAGATCGAGGGCGTCCTCCTGCAAATACCTTGCGACTTCAGTGTCTGCACGGATTCTTTTGGGACCGGATTGGAGGATTGTGCTTTTCTCTTCCAAGCAGGTCCGTAAGATTCATTTTTTTTTTTGGAGGAGGTGAAGATGATGGCGCACTTCCTCCTTCTCCCTCTCCAGCCGCAGCGGTACTCATGGCACCTTCTCCATCCCCGACATCACGCTGCTCTTCTGGCATTGCCAGCATCTCCTCCAAGAGCGCATCTTTAACGCCATCTCCGGGTTGATGTCCTTGTATCTTGGGTCAATGAATGAGGCCTTTGCCAATAGTTGCTGTGTTGCAGGTGCATTATATTTGTCTTTCAAGACTCCAACCATTTTTCTTTTCAGGTTGCGCGTCAACTCCGTGTCTTCATCGGTTGGGAGCAAACTATCCTCGGTTAATAACTGTAGGACTGGTTTAACAGAGGACGCTGTAACTGTCTTCTCGGAATACAGCGCATCTGTAAAATCCGCGACCTTCTTCAGCGCTGCATTAACGGATTCGAGGACTTCGATGTCCTGCCACGTCGGTATCAAATGCTGGCTGCGCCGGTCATCCATCAACACCCTCCTAATGGCTGGGACTTGCTCGAGAACGCGCGCAATCATTTTGCTTAGTGCCCCACCTGGTAGGACAATCCTGTGAATACATTAAAAATTGTAATCCCCAATTAGGCTATGTTTTTTTTGTCCTGTGCAATAAAATGTATTTATTTATACATCGTGCCACTATTTATACACATGTGTATATTTGCCATCTGTTGTGTTTTATCTTACGGAGCTCCGCACATTACATGGAGGAAAAAACTAGGCTAAATCGTATGCACGATTTATAAATAGAGGGAACAAAGTAGTAAATCGTCTGCACGATTTTGCAAATCGAGGGAACGAAATAGTAAATTGTGCGCATGATTTATAAAACGAGGGAACGAATTAGTAGGATAGCCTAAATCGTGCGCACAATTTAGCCTACTTTTTTTTTCTTGCACAATGTGCAGGGCTCGTATATGTGGAGCTTCTATAACAAGCGAATTTCTCCAGCTCGGGATCAATAAAATCTTATCTTATCTTAATCATGAAAATGGGCAGCAGAAATTCAGAGCGTTGATTGGCGTTTCCATAAGTTTTGCCCAGTTATTTACAGGATTTTAGATTTCAGTTATTTCAGTATTCAGCTTTGAAAAAATATAATTATTACATCATAAACATAACAATAATATGAAATAACATTTATTTATATAACTTTGTTATTTTTTTCGATATCTTTTGAGTTTAATAGGAATTATGGAACAGGTTTGTCATCGTTTGCAACCCATTATTTTGTAGAATAAATTATTCAAAGTTTCAACAAGTTGCGTTTGGACGAGTGCGTTTATATCCACGGACTGTTACATGAAAAACAACGTCTAAAGAAATAAGAATCGAAGTTTAGCACAACTCACCAGAACTAAGCAATGTTGGGGCAGGTTGAGCTCGAATTGTTCTTTCTGCAGCTTTCTCTTCTTTTGCCAGCTCTGCGAGAAAGTCGTCACCAATGTTCCGCACACACCCATGGCTCGGGCAGTGCGGTCCTTTTCCGTCTTCATTGCATTGGTGACGGCTAAATGCAGATTATGGCCAAAGCAATTTAGCCATGTCCAGCCAAGTTTTCGCACCGCAGCCACAATATTTGCCCCATTGTCTGTGGTAATACAGACCAGTTTCCTCTCGTCCAGGGACCACTCGTGGAAGGAGGACCTGAGAGCTTCCGCCAGGTTGTCACCCGTGTGGCTTTCTGGCGTGAACACAGTCTCCAGGCACTTTGAGTTTAGTTCCCAGTTTGCGCTGAGATAGTGTATGGTCAGGCTCATGTATGGCATCATGTTAACGCTTGACCACATATCAGTTGTCACTGAGAAATGATCAATGTCTTTTAAGTCCTGTATTATGCCGTCCTTCACAGATAGATACTTTTCAGGGATCGCTGTTTGAGAAAAGTACTTTCGGTCAGGAAGTACATATTGCTTATCAAATGCCTGTCCCAAATGGCTTTGAATGCTGGCTTCTCAACGGTACGGAATGGTACCATTTCTTCTACCAAATAACGAGTCACGCTGTCAGTAAGTACTCGCCACTGATCGCTGCCTCTTTGGTACTTCGCACCTCTCGCAAAGGCCTCGGAGACTCCCAACTGTCGTTGCTGGCCTGAGGTTGTAGGTGTGCTGCACCCAAGTCCGGCAAATGCCACAGGATGGTTAATTTTAAGATGTGATCTTAAATTAGTGGTATTTCCTCGCGAGACGGATACTTTTTTGCGACAAATACGGCATACTGCCTCGTCCAAATTCACCGGCTGCCCATTGTCACCTGCCTCAAAGCCAAAATGTGCCCAAATAGGCGACACAGTATTTGGCTTAGACACTAGATTCGTGGCCATTTTTTGAATAATGTCTTTTGGCTAGCACTGTCAACTGCCTATACCACATAAGAGAAGTATCGCATGCAATTAAAATCTAACTCCAACAGTTTACGTTATGATTTTGTCTTTTATGCCTGTGTTTGTGTGTATTTAATTGAACATTATCTGTAAACATCACAAGTACTGAAACCTAACAGTTAGGCTAATTAATAATAATCAGACACACAAAAAATAAATCCCCCATTAATGGACTGTTCCTCCCTTGCGCAGAAAAGCGTTTTTTTTTCTCCAGAAGCCCTTGAACATATATCTCTGCGTCTCATATTGACGCTAAAGGGTGCCATGTGCGTTGGATGTAGACGAAATGTCAAAAGTGTCACTATATTACGCCCTAGGATGAGAATGCGTTGGGAATACAGTAAATTATAAGCAAATATTAATGTGTTAAATATTAAAGAAAAAAAAGTGCGGTGATGACCTCACACCGCGGTAGGCATCTCATTAACGCGATATTGCGGTGATGCGGTTATCGTCACACCCCTACTTCGGTTGCTCTGGTTTCAGCGTTACCTTAAATCGAGGCCCGCGGGGGGGGCGGCGGTCTGCGGCGGCTGTCTGAGCGCGATCGAGGGCGGCCGCCCTGTCGACGCTGAGAAGTCTGAGATTGTTGAGCTGGGCGCTGTGAAGAGGCTCGTGCAGGAGGCTGATCACGTGAGCGGCCTGCAGAGGAGCTAGCGCGATGGAGAGAGCGGTGCGTTGAGGAACGTAGAGCGCTCTGCTTCTCCCATGTCGGCTAGCGTTAACCACAGATGTCTCTCGGTCACAGTCAGCGCGGCCATGCACTTCCCTATAGCTTGGGCTGCAGCTTTGGTAGCGTGGAGGGCGAGGTCCGTAGCACTCCGTATGTCTGCAACCGCCTCTGGATGCCTGCTTTCCTCATCCCACTCCCACAGAAGGTCCGCTTGGAGGATCTGTAGGACGGCCATAGAGTGCAGAGCAGATGCAGCTTGGCCGGCGGCGGAATAGGCGCGGCCAACACAGGCGGAAGTTGTTCTGCAGGCCTTAGACGGGAGCACTGGTTTAGACCGCCATCTCGCGGAGGGCGGGCAAAAGGTGTGCTGCTACCGCATCCTCGACCGGAGGGATGGAAGCGTAGCCCTTCTCAGTGGCGCCGTCCACCGAATCAAGAGAGGTGGAGACGTGGGATCGGACCCTGGCCGAGAAAGCGCTGCTCCATGATTTGGAAAGCTCGGCGTGGAGTTCCGGCAGGAAGGGAGCGGCCCGGGTAGCGGGTGCTGCACGGCGGCGGCTCTGTAGAAAGCAGCCGTCAAGTCTGTTGGGTGCCTGCTCAAGGGGCAGTGACCACTCGAGCCGGAGGCGGTCGACGGCCTGTGTGAGGAGGCGTGTTAGTTTCCCTTCGACTCCGGCGCGGGTCCTGCTGGATTCCTGGGCCGAGGAGGAGGCGTGTGAGCCTGACCACTCCTCGCTGTCCGAAGCCATGATGGAACAGCCCATATCCTCCGCCTCGTCCTCCGAGATGGCAGCAGAGCAGCCGCTCGGCGGCAATTGCGCGTCCCGGGTGGGCGGGGAGGGTGAAGGCGATGCTCGAGGGATGGGCTCCGGTGAGGCAATCACTTCTACCATTGTTTCCGGCAGCCTTTGAGAGCGGCGCTTTTTTCTGCGCGGCTGAACGCAAGGCGGCGCGGCGGCTTCGGTCCTGAGCGCTTCGAGTCGAGCCCGCAGGGTCGACATCGGCAGCTCCTCGCAGAGATCGCATCCGCCTTTGGCGAGGGCGAGCTCTGCATGCCCCAGTCCCAGGCAGAGAGCGCAGATGATGTGGCGGTCTCCGGTGCTGAGAGGAGCGCGGCATGAGGCGCAAGTGGAGCGAGGCATCTTAAAAAAGACGCTCGTACTCTTTTGTGAAGTTCTTAAGAATTAGCTTGCTTTTAAAAAGGATACGTCGCCGGATGGCGTAGCTTTCAGGACGGCTGAAGGTGGCGAAGACGGCCGGCTTCTTCGAGCGCTGTCCACGCTTGCTTGATGCCCCTCGAACGGCGACGCGGCTTCCAGTTCAGTGATGCGAAGAGCTTCGCTGAAGAGATGAAAATCAGGGTTCCAGCCTACGAACTACGCTTATATGCACTCTAGTCACGCCCATTTTGGCGGGCTTTGATGCAGTGAGCGCGCGGACACCTCTCATTGGATGCGAGTTCGCCCAAGCTCGTCTATAGGCTGCAGCAGTTGCCGCAGAGCAACCTATGAGCTCGCTAGATAGCCCGCTCAAGGTCTGCAGCTGCCGCACTGCGTTGACAATGGATACAAAAATTAAGGATAATTTTTTGGCTTCAATATCTCAGAAGAGATGAATCTTTCCCGTAGCGTAAGCTAGCTTACGCAATACGAGAGAACCTCTCGTAAGAGAACTACTCTGATGGAGTCTCTCCCTCATCAGTGTCTGACTCTGGTACAAACATATAAGGCTGAACACCACTATTTTCGCTGTCAGTCATATTGCTTTTGATGTCTAGTTATCTGAAGCAGAGATGTCAAAACTCCGCCCTATTCTGGATACGTGGTGGGGAGCACCAGCTCATTTGCATTTAACCTGTTAACCTGCACCTCCACTCAGGGGCTCACAGCTGAAAATGACATACCTGAATTAAAATAAATATAGCTCCTGAGAACAGTGTCCCACAGGCACAATTAAGGTCTCTTTGGAAAGAAGACACTTGGCACTCTACTAACAATAAATCAGAGTTGATAATGCTCAAACAAATAAAAAGTTATAAAAGTTGAAGTGCCTCATAAATAATGTGAACTTCAAAAGATGTTTTATTATTTCATGTACAAATATATAAAAATAGACCTGGAGGAATCCAATTAGGTAAAGGATTGAAAGCCACAAGTCTCATCAGTTTATATTTCAAATTTGAGGAAGATATAATGAAAAATGGGGTTCCTGCAAGCTTTTTTCCAAGACTATGTCAGTTCCCTTTCTCCCTACCCCTGCCCGAGGCACATCCCCAGAAATGACATCCCCAAACTAAAATAATTGTAGTTACTGAACAATTTGCTCTACATGCACAATTTAGACATATTTAAAAAGAAGACACTTTGGAGTTTATTACCCAAATGTAAAAGTTTAAAAAATTTACACAGACAAAAATTTATAGAATTTAAAGTGTCTTAAAGATAATTTGTACTTCAAGTAACATTTCATTATTTTATGAAAAAATAAATGAAAACAAACCTGGAGGAATCCAGTTAGGTAATCGATTGAAAGCCACAAGTCTCATCAGTTTATATTTCACATTTGAGGAAGATATTATGAAAAATGAGATTTCTGCAATATTTTTTCCAAGACTATGTCCAGGTACCAAGAAGCCTCCTTGGATACCTCAAAAAGCAACCTAATGATCAAATGTTATGAAGGGTACTGCAAGCTATTTTAGTCATCATTATTCACTATTCATACCGATAGTCGCCCATTCAACATTCAATGGCTGGTGATGGCCAGTGATACAGACAGCATTCATATGGATGGTCAGACATAGAACCAACAATCACACTGATGGCCAGCCATCAGACAAGCCATTTGTTTTATAAGGTGCATTACCTTATCTTTTCAGACCAAAATGCATTTACCTTATAAATCAAATGGGAAAACAAACACACACACACACACACACACACTCTCTCTCTCTCTCTCTCTCTCACACACACACACACACACACACACACACACGTATAATGTGTGCATGTTACATAGCAACTCACCGATGTAAAATTGGACCATCTTTTCCGTCCTCAAGCATATCACCCTCGTCGCTGTATTCACTCCTCAATTTCGTCATCGCTTCTTCGAGTGATCTCAAATAAAACATCTTCAGCAGAAAAAAACTTCTTTTGACGATCCATTTGATGAGATAATCCGTCCAGTAAGTAAGACGCGAAAACAGATGTTGACTGGGGAACCGTCTTTTTACTATGGCTTGTTTGTTGTCAAATGACGGGGGTGTGGTCACAGCCTAATTCGCAGGTTAGCTCCTCAAGTGTAGAGTGGCTGATTCAAATAAATTAAAAAAACATCTTGTTCGCGAGGAATTTAAACTTCCCGGGTATCGTTGGAATCGTGCACTGCTTGGCTACATTTTCTATCAGTCTTATCATTTCAATTCTTTCATTGGCTTTCGTTGTAAAGACAAAACAATAGGATCAGCATATCATGACGTCAAAAAAACTGACCGCAGTGTTTGGATATTTTGACCTATATATTGCCTTTCTTTGTATTTGTGTGTGTGTGTGCGGTCTTAATTTGTTCATTACACTCTAAGCAACACACCCATATAACGTTCGGCTACCGGGAGTCTGTTTTTATGCATAATTTTATTGCATAACCGACAAGTATGATACTTCACCCTGAAGAAACTTCGATGTAAACAAAGGAATAACCATCGATGTTACAACGTTATTGTTTCTTTGGACTAAAAATGCTCTATGGGATGTTATTCAGTGGACCCTCACCTTTCCATCCAATCTGGAACTTTTAGCAGTGGATGCGTGTGTGGCTCGTTATTACGACACTACTGGTATGTACTCTTTTTTTTTTTGATTACGTGTGTTTTGATCTGTATTGCTTACATAAATGCAAGAAATACATTCGTTATAAGCTTTTCATCGAAAAACAGAGCTCTATCATTGATGCTTGAGGCTTACACCTTTAAAATGATATATAGTTTGCCAAGATTAATGATGTTCTTTCACGTTAAATCTATTCATAAACATTAAACTGGGGACTCTTCGGTGCGACTAAGACTGGTGCAGGTTAACAGGTTAAAGACACACACAAAAACAGCAAATTTTTATTCCCACCCAAAAATTGTCATTTCAATATGATATAATAAATTATCTGTAGGGTATTTTGAGCTGAAACTTCACAGACACATTTTGGGGACACCAAAGATTTGAATTACATCTTGTGAAAAGGGCATAATAAGTCCCTTTAATGCTAAAAACAAAGTAAAAAGTAAATGTGTGTGTATGTGTATATATATATATATATATATATATATATATATATTTGTCTTAAGATGGTTATTTATATCTTCAGCTTTAGTGTGTCAATAGGAAATATAAATGTTAGACTACAAACATTACTTTTGCAAATAGAAAAGACTGCTTTCTTCTATGCATTTTGATGGTTCAGAGACAATTTAGTAAGCCATTTGTAAGTTTATTTCCCTGAAATGTACAAGCTCTGTGGCACATTTAACATTGCTCTATTTGTTTTTAATGGCCTGACATAACATTCAGTGCATTTACATACATTTTAAAGTACAATTTCAGTCAGACTAAAACTATACATTTTCTTTGTAAAGAAATGTCATGAAAATGCTATAGTCCGACTGAAATCATACTTCCAATATTTGCAAAATTGGATTAACCAACCTATGGGGGGGGGGGGGTTGGGAAACCAGTTTGCAAACTGTCATTCTTTTAACAATTCCGCTAGTGGCACAGGAATGAAACACTACAGCATTTAGAAGGAAGTAGTAATTACTGTAATACATATTATTATGCACAACAGGTCTTAATGCATATAATTATATACAGTTGACAGAATAATTCAGCAACTGATTTTTGAAAAATTTACAATGAGGTCCAAACCTTTTAGACCACCAGTGAAAATGCACCTAGTTTGCATTTTTATAAGATAGTACGAAAATTATAAAAAATTATGTTATCAGCATAACAATCTGAGTGAAGGGCCAAACATGCATGTTTAGACATGACAAAGGTCTATACTTGCTTTAACACATGACAGATGTGCACATTTAGCAGTCAGTGGCAGTTCTGACTTACTTGGTACCCTAGGCGAGATCTGACGCGGCGCACCCCCCCCCTTAACATCCCTATTACCTAACATTTTGTATGACTTTTTTTATTAACTTTTTATTACGAAACTATGCTTTAACAAAAGAAAAAAAACTAAAAGCGTCCCTTATTAAACCCTGTAAAGCGAGAACCGGCCTGGCGATATAAACAATATTTTAATGATTAACTTAAACAAAAGACAAACACACACATGACGGACATGTCCGTAAACGATCTCTCTCTAGTCGCACCACCATCCACAATCGGCCTTTATCCCTTTCGGAGGCTTAATAGCCTCTGCCCTGTCGAACACCACATTTTTAGAACAATATCTCAGTTTTGTAGGTCCATTCAATGCAAGTTAATGTTGGCCAGAACTTTTATGCTGCATTTGTGATTTTTGTTGCTACAAAGTAATCCACAAGACTCCAGTGGTTAACTCCTGTCTTCAGAAGCGACATGATAGGTTTTTGGTTTGAAACATATCAATATTTAAATCTCTAAATCTTTTTACTCTTTTACTCTAAATCTTCACTATCACATCTGAAAGTCACATGTGATGACCATTTAGTTTCACTTTCACATCTGATGATTAATGTTAAAAAGGGTTTTAAATATTGATCTCACCCATGAATGTGAATATTTCTCACCCACACCTATCATCAGGGCTGTAGCAAACTAATCAGGGCCCCCTTACTGTCTACTGCTTTGGGCCCCTTTCATATAAAAAAAAAAATACAGTTTAAAATTTGATGTGGGGCCCCAATGGACCTGCGGGGGCCCCTAGAATCATTACCACCTTTCACCCCACTACGGCTCTGCCTATCATATCACTTCTGAAGACATGGATTCAAACACTGGAGTCTTATGGATTACTTTTATGCTGCCTTAATGTGCTTTTTGGAACTTCAAAGTTCTGGCCATCATCCACTTGCATTTTATGGACCTACAGAGCTGAGATATTTTTCAAAAAATCTTAATTTGTCTTCTACAAAAGAAAGAAAGACATATTTCTGGAATGTCATGACAGTGAGTAAATGATGAGAGAATTTACATTTTTGGTTGAACTGTCCCTTAAAAAAAAAAAGAACTAGACAATGAACATAGAAATTAAATATATACAGTATATACTAGTGTTGTCACGGTACCAAAATTGAAATTTCATGGTACTCGATACCATTTTCCGTACCAAAGCAAAAACAGATTACTAAACAACACTCTTTTATTAACAAAGTTAACAAAAAATTTGCAGCATAACTAAGAACAGAAATATGCCATTGAGCAAAACATTAATTTAAATATATTATTTTTGAATTATACCAAAACTGTACAATGTATGCTTAAAATATTTTTGAACACTTATGTAAGATTTGCTTCAACTTTTGCAACTTTTACTTTAAGTTTTTACCAAGTAAAAAAAAAACCTAAACAAGCATAAAATAGAATGAATAAAAAACAATATCCAAACTAATGTGCAAAATGCTCTCGTATTAATAAAGCTGCATATTGCCATTTTTTTCATGATAAGAAATGCACAGTGTGACATATATTATGATTAAATAAGTCGCAAACAATCGCGTTCTAATCTAGCTGCATTAAGCGTCCGTGCTCGTGGGATGAGCGTCCCCCTTAGATCGGGACATTCGTGCAACTCATTGAAGAGGCGCTTACCACACCGAGAAATGCCAGTTTCTGAGTTTAAAGTTATTAACATGACCTGCTTCTGTATTATTTGAACTTTAATAAAGCGATAACACATTAAATATAACTGCATTTGTAACGCCGGGATGTTTCCTTAAAAGAGCTCCGGCTCCGCTTATTCCACAACGAGACTGCTTCTGAATTTACTTTTTTTTTCTTTTATATAATTCCCTAATACTTTGGGATCTACATAAAATGAAGCTGTGAAAGTTTAGAGTGCATCTGGACTGTGATCTGTGTAATTCTTCCTCTCCTCCATCAGGCGTGAACTGCAGTGCTGCTCTCACGCGACATCATTACAGTTTAATATGATTTCATTTTATGTTAAATGAGATCAAATTACTATTCGACAATGACAATTTTTCTAGTAATTTTTTTATTTTCGACGTTGTCGATAATGTCGACTAATCGTTTCAGCCCTAATGCAAATGATAATATGCTTTTATACTAACCTGCTTTGGTTGCTTAAATTTATCCGATCAGGTACCTGTCGTGTCGCCCCAGAGTGCGTTACCACCATAGGCGCCTGCCTACAGCGCCTAGGATTCGCTAGTGTTAGCAATAGTTATTACACTAACATTTCAATGAAAAACCATATATTTCATTTTGTACACATTTTGAATGTCACTTATCTCTCCATTTTATCAAACAAAATTTCCCTGGACTCGCAATCAGGGCAGAGCAGCTCACAAAGTTCTATAGTACTTGGATTTTAAAGAGAACGTTAGTCTCATTATAGTTCTCAGAGTTGCCAGACATCTTTCCATCTTCAGATTTAAGAAACTGATGAGAAAGCAACAACCCATGTTCCCTACACCACTATGATTAAAATGTAATTACAGCATCGTGGTCCACATCTCAGGACCACTTTCATGATTACACTCACCCTTGATTAGGTGGAGAAAGCAAGTTGACACAATGGCATCATAATTAAGAAGCCAATTGTCACATCTCAATAAATGGTGCATCATTTGACATAATTTCCCTGCCAATCTCGAGATTATGTTGCGTTTGCGACTCGGTTGAGATTGGGTTGTAATTACTTGATTGCATAAGAAAGTAACTTGGAATCTGCGTAATTGGACTGCATTATGAAGCAGGCAGTGGGAAAAAAGCCAGGCCTGGATTTAATTTGTGTATCCCTGCATACAAGAGGTACCACCAAGACAGATAACAAGCCCTGTGCTCTGGTCATGTGCAAATAATGAGTGGACAAGGGTTTAGATCTAATTAATGTAATAAGTGTTCAATGTGCTAAAAGATAAGGTCTGAGACACTTGTTGAACAATAACCTGGTCGAAAGGGCTGAGACAGTGACTGTAACGCTAAGTGAGGCTCCAGGATAGAAAAGTTCGCCTCCAGGAAGTGTTAATTTGGCTTCCTGTTATTATTTACTCTGTTCCCTGCATGTACCGTATATCTTGTGAGGTCAGATGTTTGATAATCGGCATAAAGTCTGATCCACAGTGCAGCCTATTCTGACCAAGAACCATCCACTAAGACAGTAGGAGGCCATATAACAACAATTTTTAAGAAATATAGTATTGTTGTTGTGGTTATATGTTTACTTGCTACGTTCACACTACACAAAAATCCAATTTGTTTTTCAAATCCAATTTTAGGACTGACTTTCACACTATCATTTAGCAAATTATGAAATCTGATCTCTTTGTTCAGACAGTGTATAAAATATCCAGTGTATCTACAATGGTTGCCACAGTAATGACTTAAGTGTCAAGCGCACACAAGAGACTTACAGTAAGATAGTAGCTGTCATTGTCAAAATGTGCATGAAAGAACATTTTACAGAGGTGGAGACAGAGGCATTTTATGCATTCATGCATAGGGAAGAACAGGCTATTTGTCACACATAGGCTATATTTTAACTATGAGATTTGGAGTCAAAAGCCCAAATGCAAAAATGTGTTTTTTTTTTCTAGCATAGGTTTTTAAATGTAATAATGTTTTGCAAACTTTACCCTCCAAAGTAAATTATCACTCCCATACCTTTGTTATAGTTCTTGAGTGAACATAATCAAACCAAACTGGGATACATTAAAGCAAGGGTAAACTGTATTATAAAGGCTGATTTTTACTTTTTTTTTTAAAGACAATTTTTATTAAAGTCAGGTTGAGGCATGTTGTCACATGTGTTTTAAATGTTAGAAATTACATTTTTTTTTTGTGAATTTAGGGATCATTCATGAATGATAATTGTTTTACTTTTAAAAGGCTTTTAATGCAGGCCTAGATTTAAAGAGATGTATAAATTTAGCTCTGATGGTGGTAGTGGACAATGTGATGGGGGAACGTGCCCCCCCCCCCATTGCTAACATGATAATTACAGCACTGGTTTAATGCAAGGATCCATTGTGACATCTTACCCCATAGTGTGACAACAGGCATATTGAAACCTGCATGTGGAATTCTGACCACATTCAAAGAGGGTGCAAATGCTGATGCATTTTTGTTATCCAGAAACAAATATGCAAGTAATTAACTATGCGATGAGGTTATGCGATGAGGTTACGCTACAGTCATCCGTTGTTAAAGGTTACTTTTAGAACTCTATTAATCCCTGCAGGGCAATTAAAGTGCAAGTGATTTGTTGTGGGTTCTAGCTTTTTTTATGTTGCAATGTGAATGACACAACAAACTCTGCCGTCTTGCAATCTTGTCACTCGAACAATGATCATTGATCGATGTCACATGAAATATTCCATTGGAATACACTTGGAATATCTCGTCTCTCTCCTCAAATTCCCAGTTGCTTTGGGCTCTCTCTTGTTTTCTAATCACCATGTGGTTCGGCGATACTCACGTGAAACCAAGATTCATACATGCATTTCAGATGAGAAGCATATATAGCACTCATAAAGTGCAGAACGCGTGATGAATATCATTAAATTTGCCCTGAAATTTAGCTTTGGCAGCCAAAATATGTTCAATGGAAGAAAAAGCCTGACTGTTAAAGTTTTGGAAAGCATTTGAATCAGTGTTGCCAACTATTTTCAATGGAAAGTAGCTAAAGCCTGCTCGAAAAGTAGCTAAATGTCGCCAGATGACGTCATGCGTCATTAGCATATTAATGACGTCATCGCGTCGTATTTGCATTCTGCCTAATTTGTCGGTACTGTAGCCTACTTCAGTTTATAATAACAGTTATCTCCCCTAAACCGTGCTCATACTGTTTTTATATAAGTATATAGCCGAATGTCCAGTAAAACGGTTCTCAATTACATATTTTCTGTTAGACAACGGAACGGAACTTAGCTAACGTTACATGTTTATGAGTTTGAAGAAGGTTTATTGTTGTGTTTGGATAAGTAAGATGTATAGAGTCTGTAAATATACGATCTGAAGTTGGAGAGTTCAGAAACCGAACCGGAATGAATTAAAACTCTGATTAGTAGTGAATATAAGCGCATGCCAAGAAAAAGCGGTGAAATTAAATGTTTTGAATTAAAACAAAGGAGAAGGCAGCTGCTATGTGATCACTGATTGGTTCCTGCTAACACAGCGTGCACATGCGCAGCTCATTCATGTCTATGTCCGCTGGCGTGCAGTCAACGGAATGTGCTGCTCCTCTCATCCGCTCACTGAACAGAGCAGACGCCGCGGGGAAGTAAGACCTCACGCTTGCAGTACTGGCGATATTTGGAATTTGGAAAGTTGCTAAGGTTTGTCCAAAAAGTCGCTAGATTTGTCGCTAGTCGCTTTTTTGAAAAAATGTCGCTAAAGGGGTCTGAAAAGTCGCTAAAAATAGCGACAAAGTCGCTAAGTTGGCAACAATGATTTGAATTATCCATCAATATTTTTCAAATTTGCTAAAAGACTAAGGAGTTCAATTACCACAGCCTCTGATATCATTTGTAAGTTTCCATTTTGAGTTAAGTTTCCACAGATCTCTGTCCGATCACAGTTCAGATGCATTTGACTGCAAGGTGTCAATGCATTCCTAAGAATATCCAGTTTGTTCCCAAATACATATCCAAATGGATCCTGAATCATGAAAAAAATAAATAATAGTAATACAATTCCAGTCAGACCGTTCAGACTATAACATGCATTCCTAAAAATCTTATTTTAATCAGATTTTAGCTTGCATTAGGGTTGGGCGATGTCCCCTAAATTGGCAGTTGACGATGTTGACAGTAAAACATCGCGATGGACGATAATATCGTCGGTGGGGGGGGGTTTAATATAATTTCATATAATTTTCAAAAATGATATGAAAAATTATTATTTCGTTATTTTACTAACCCAACTAATGACTCTTCAGGGCTTTATCAGTAGGTTGCACGACACGTGAAGCATTTTTTGTTTAAGCTTTCACTTAAGAAGAGTTGTGCACTTTTTATTTTAATATATCTCTTTACATAAATACTATTTTCCACTTAAAAACTATAATTTCGTTATTTTACTCATTGGTGAGCAAAAGGTCGAGGCAGAAATGACCATGTACCTGCAGGAAATGGCCATTGATGTGGAAGAGGACCCGCTGACTTGGTGGAAAACGAACGACAAAAGGTTTCCGTTCATGGCAAGTTTAGCACGGAAATATCTGTGCATATGTGCTACCAGTACTCCATCAGAGCGGGTCTTCAGCACAGCGGGTAGTGTAGTTACTCCAATCCGCAGCTTATTAAAACCAGATAAAGTGAATATGTTGCTATTTCTGGCCAGAAACATCGAAATTTAAACATGGTCTATGGTGAAAGATATTAGACTTCTTTACGCGTTTTTCGCCATCCGTTGCGGAGCTATTCGATTTTGCATATTATTTTTTAAACGTTCATTTGTGTAGTTCATATGACCACTTTACAATATTTCAGTAACATAATTTATTTTGTAGCCTGTGCTGAAGTTAATTGTGCTGCTAATTATAAGTGAAATGTTAATGCCGAGTTTCGGTCTGAGTGTTGTTCCCGTTTTCTTGTTCTTTATTTGTTGTTCTTCTATGTTTTAATAAATGTGTGTTATTCATATTCACCTTGTTTCTTTCATTTGATTTGACATTATGGATTTTTGGCCAAGGAAATTTTTCTTTAAAAGTATTAACCAGACAAAAGTTATTTGACGTTCGCTGGTCTGGGTTTATCTTAAACTGCCGCTTCAGTGTATACAAGAGCTATGTGACAAGATTTTCTGAGACACTACAACTACTAATAATTAATTAATAAAGGCTATTTTCTTGTAGCCTACAACATAAAATATTTTAATCTAAATGTACAGTGTAAGACATGTAAAAAAAAGACAAGAAGCTAACAATGTCAAGATCAATATTTGTGTAGCCTGCCTGACACGGTATATTCACAGACTAACACGTCACGTCTCTGGCATACACCACAGTATTTAAAATAGCATATATGCATTAGTTATATTCTCAATTTAATTTACAGAGCAATCCCTGCAAAGTTTTTAGGTTAACTATAGAAGAGACTAGGATTAGTGAGTCACACTAGCAAGACTCGCAAAAGGGGGCGTGGCATCACGATCGTGGCTCTACATCGTGATGTTGGTCAGCCATCACGATGGACGATGATATCGTCCATCGGCACAACCCTAGCTTGCATACTAATGTTTATTGGATCAGTTTTCTAAACACCTGATGATTCCATGTTTCAAAGGGATTTGAGTCTGGTCAGAGCCAGTTATTTTAGAACTGGTGATTTCAGCCAGGTCTGCCATTTTTGTGAATGGTCCCTCTTTTTGGGAAGAGTTTTCATTTTTAATTTAACCAATAAAAAGTTGCATGGCTTATTAGTTATTTGCTCACTCTGCAACTACAGAGGTTGAGCATATGGTTTGAGTCTCTCAATAGAGGTCATTCAATGTCATTAATCTTGTGTGGCACAAGGATGCAGTGCTGTTGCTGTTAAATCAGCCTGATACTTAAAAAATAAACAAACAAACCCATAATGGATGTTTGTAATACCTTGGCCAATAAAATGCAAAAGGTTTTTACTGTATTCCACTTCATTTTTCCCCCTCAAAAGATTGGAGGAACCCATTGATTGTATCATATTAGCTGAGTAATTGATTGTAACTGCTTATTAACCTCTAAGAACTTTGTGTCCAGTGTGCCATTGCGTGAGGACAGGCCTTAATCACTCACAAATGGCAGCCATTAATGAGATTAGTTCCTTGTTCTGCTCCGTAACTTTATTTGTTCCAGGAGGCATTGACAAGGGCATCCAAATGCTGAAGTTTACTTTTCTTTGAATTTATTTTTTTTCTCCCTATGTTTAACCACTTTCTTTGTCACTATGTTAAAAAGGAGGCTCACTGTATATTTTTTTTTTTAAATACAGTGCGAAAACAGCTCTTACACATGCTGAGAATCTGAGGTTTTGAATACATGAAACTGGATCAGATGTAATCTCAAACAGACATTTTCTGACTCGATTATAGATGAAATGACAGGATATCTAAGATGCATTACCTGCACAGCATGCGTATACGCTTTATAGATAATGCACTGTCCAGAATTTCAGCATTTAAATTGTATACTTCACTGGTTATTTCACAAATCATTTGTCAGAGGCAGACTTTGTGATTTGAAAACACTTGAAGTGTACCTTAACAAAAGAGAGCTAGAGCCAAAAATAGCTTCTGCACATTATCAGATGGTCCATCAAAATGACACAGACTATGACAGGTTATGGAAAATTGCCAAATAATGTGACTCATTAATGGCAGATTTTACCATCTGCCACATTACATCAGAGAGTCACCAACACATACATCCATAAAACAGAGCTGTACATGATGTCACAGCATATGTTAATGAGCACCTGTAGTTTTTTGCATTTGTTTGTAACTTGAACTCTTTTGCATCATTGTACACCATACATCTGTCAGAGCAGGCTACACTAACAAAAAAGTACCATGGTAGTTTTTTTTGGACATTTACCATGTAGTACCATGGAATCCTTTGAAGTGCATTGGAGTATTATTTAAATGCCAAATGCCAATTTGCTTTTTTCATTAGTGACCTAGAAATAGTGTGGATTTAGTGTGTAAAAAAAAAACATTTATTCATTTTACATAATCATTTTTTTTCTCTTAATTTTTTCAAAAACCTGAAACATTTTACTTCCAGGTTTTAATTTGATTTTGAATCCCACATTTTCAATGTGGTCTCAGATGGTACTACCTTTTTACAACTTTGACATATTTCAGGACCCTGCCAAGACATCCTATGTCCTTCACTGTCCCACTTGTGCCAAATATGCCAAGAGTATGTTGGTTTGTGGGAAACCCATCACCAGGATGTACTGTAGCTGTAGGGGGAAACATATGTGGTGTGAGGAGAGAACCAGAAGGCTAGAACTTGGGGGTCCAGTGTACCATCTGTTTCCCTTCCCTTCATGAGCCAGGGAGCCCTCGGAGCTCATAGTGAGAGCAGCTCTCCCAAACTCCAAATTCTAAAACAGCTTGTAATCCCAAAGGGGGGTCAAAGTCATGTCCAGCAGTGGCAAACAGCATTGGCAGCCAAAACAGCCTTTGGCCCTGTTTAAAATGTGTACATACATTACATCTCAATACAATACAAATGGTAAAAATGCAACTCACATTTATTTATCCTCAAAAAGAGGGATTGTCAGCTGAGATATTCAATGTTCTTCTTGGAATATTACAAGAAGAACATTGAATATCTCAGCTGACAATCCCTCTGAACACATTGAATGCTCAAAACACATTGAGCATTCAATGTGTTCAGTGCATATTAAGAAAGATACATTTTCAGTCCTACTGGACCTTTTCAGTGTTTGCTTTAATGTACATACAACCCCAAATACAAAAACATTTGGACAGTATGAAAAATGATTTTAAAAACAAAAAGGAGTCATTTGTAAATTACATTCACACTTTGCTATATTGAAAGCACAACAACTACACATTATATTATATTTGACAATGTGAATTTCATATTTTCTTTTTCAAATCAGCAATTTAAGACTAATAACAATTTGATGAGTTGAAATAACAAGGCGATATGAAACAGGAGATGTTAAACAGGTGAGGCGGTTGTGTCAAAGTACTGTATAAGGAGCCTCCAAAAACAGCCTTGTACTTCAAGAGCAAGGATTGTTCAAGACTTGTCAATTTGTCAACAGATGCTTTAGCAAATAATCCAGCACAATGAGAACAATGTTCCCCAAAGACAATTGGAAGGATTTTGGGCATTTCACCCTTTACAGTGTACAATATAGTTAAAAGATTCAAGGAATCTGGTCAAATTTTGGTGCGTAAAGAGCAAGACGAAAGCCACTTCTGTATGCAGGTGATCTCTGATCCCTCAGACATCACTGTCTTAAAAAATATCATTCATCTGTAATGAATATCATGAACATGGGTTTGGGATTACTTTAGTAAGCCTTTGTTAGTCAACACCACTCGCTGCTGCATCCACAGAATTTAAGACTTCACTATGCAAAGCAGAAGCCCTACATCAACACTGTCCAGAAGTGCTGCCGACTTCTCTGGTCTCGGTCTCATCCTCGATGGAAAGTAGAGTGGAACAGAGTTTTTTGGTCCGAAGAGTCCACATTTCAAAACGTTTTTGAAAAACACAGCCATCTTGTTTTCTGGACCAAAGAGGAAAAGGACCATTCAAGCTGTTATTAGCATCAGGTCCAAAGGCCAGTGTCTGTATGGGCCAAGGGTGTGTCAGTGCACATGCATGGGCAACTCGCACATCTGTGAGAACACCATGAATTCAGACAGATATGTACACATTTTGAAGCAACATTTACTGCCATCCAGCAGAGTCTTTTCCAGGGACGTCCCTGCAATTTCCAGCAGGACATCTTCAAACCACATACTGCCCAGATTACAAATGCATGGCTGTGTGAGCAGAGAGTGGTAGATTGGCATGCCTGCAGAATTGCAATTGAGAATGTGTGGTGCATTATGAAGCACACCATATGACAACGAAGACCCCAAACAATTGTGCAGCTAAAGACCTACATAATGTTTGAATGGAGGAAATTTCCACTTTCTAAACTTAACAAACTTGTGTCTTCAGTTCTGAAATGCATAATAAGCGTTAGAATAAATGGTGATGTTTCACAGTGGAAAAAACTCGACTGACCCAACTTTAGTGGAGCGTGTTGCAATCATCTGATTTTAAATTACTGCACATTTAAAAAAAAAAAACAACCAAAAAATAAAAACAATGAAATTCGCAGGTTAAAATATCATATAATGTTCAGTTGTAGTGCTTTCAATATAGAAAAAGGTGAAAATAATTGACAAATCTCTCATTTTTGTTTTTATTAGCATTTATCTTGCTGTTCCATTTATTATACATTTTTTTGGAATTGGGGTTGTACAATTAACACACTTGTATGCTTCTATTATCCAACACACATGTGATCAATTAGTCTAATACAAACGCATTGTGACCATATGATCCAAAAGGCCATATCATGTGTTGGCACAGCCACCATCAGCTGGAGAGCAAAAAAGAAATAAATTACAGTTAAGAACACGACAAATTACATTTATCATTCAGAACATGTGGCTGAACGGTATCCAATTGGAAAAATCCACTTACACTTGGATTGTATCAATTTCTGTTCAACATTGGTACATCGACACATGGGATGTACCATATTGACTCTACAAAATGACATCTTATCTACTGAATGATGGAGCTACAAAGTGTTTTGCAACAGGTGATTTACTATCAGCTATATTAATCGCGCTTCTGTGTTCATTAATGCCAAATCTTAGTTGATGATTAGATTTTCCAACATACTGACAGCCACAGGGACTAGATAGTAAATATAACATTGATTGAATGACATGAAATAAACTATATAATTTCAAATTATTTTTTACTAGAATGACTTACAAATGTATTAACCTTCTTTGCATTCCGACACGCTAAACAATGTCGGCATGGAAAGAATCCAGTTGAACCTTTTATTTGTCTGAAACTCCCATCTGAGTTAGGTGTGTCCAAATGATTCCTTAAATTTATCCCCCTGTCCTGAACAAACATAGGCAACCCATTAAACAATTCTTTACATTTAGCATCTGTATTTAATACATGCCAGTATTATTTGATAATTTTCTTGATTTCCTTGCTAAAAGGGGTGTTTGTAGTACAACATAACAATGATGATTTTCTTTTTTTCAACTTCTTGGTAGTTTTCTTATCTGATTTGCATACTTTTCTCAGGGCCAAATCCAGCCATTCTTTTGGATATCCTCACTGTAAAAAAAACAATAAACCTGGCAGCAGCAGTACCAGAAAATGTCTGTTGAAAAACAGAAAGTACTGTTGGATTAAAGTGTAAAAAACATAACAAAACAGTCATTTTTATATATATATTTTTTTTGCTTTGCCATACTGCCCGAGTGTCCGTGCTGTGACATACAGTGCAGATCTTTGTGTGCCTTTCCCTGGTGAACCTGCAGGAGGGCCATGGCATGCAGGGCAGAGGTTGCCTGTCCAGTGGCGCTGTAGGCTTTGGCGGTCAGTGACAACGTCATCCTACAGGCCTTGGAGGGGAGCACCAGGCGATCCTGCCAGGTGGTGGCATTCTCGGGAAACGGTGGATCGCAACCGCTCTATCCGGCTGGGGGACCTTCAAGTACCCGTGGGCCGCCCCGCCATTAAGGGTAGTGAGAGCGGATGAGTGAGGAGGTCGGTTGCAGGCAGTGAAAGGTGCCCTTGAGCTTGTCAGCTCATCATGCACCTCTGGGAAGAAAGGGGCCGGGGGTTGGGGTGGTGGCGCTTGGACCGAGGAACCAATCGTCTAGCCGTGAAGGCTGCGACGAGGACGGAGGGTTCCAGTCCAACCCTGTGCTTTCGTGTCCGATGCTGGAACGCTCTCCGATGCAGCGGCGAAATCATCATCCAGCTCGGTGGGCTCAAGGGAGTAAACAGACTTGCCGTGAGGCGAGCCGGTCTCACCTCGAGCTCGGACGGAAGTCAAGGAGCGTGCCGGGGGGCGAGTGGTTCGTGGGGATCTACCCAGCGAAACCGAACCCGCTTCCATCCCAAATTGCCTCCATCGCCAGCCGTGTTATCTTCAATCCCGTGGGAAGAAGGAGCGACACGGTGGGCGACTGGAGTGGAGTTCCTCTTTAAGAAGGAAAGCTGCAACTGCAACGTTGCCATTGTTAAGTTCTCACAGTGAGAACATAACCATCCACAAATGCCTCCTCAGTGTGATCGCAGCGAGGCAGCGTCTATGACCGTCAGGAGCGGAGAGAAATGGACCGCATCCAGGAACTACACAGGGGCGGAAGGGCATCTTTACAAAGATGCGTGTTGAAAAGAATGTTCAACACCAGCTGTGTATTGCTCTTGTAGAGAAAATAAACTCTTTTACAAATACACTCTTTTAGCAGCGCTGCCGAAGTGCCCTGGGGCAAATCTGCACTGCCGTGCAGAGAAGTAGAAAGCCTCTGATATGCGCCATAGGTCTTTTCTCAAGTTCAGAGGTAACCGAGGCCTTCAAGAAAGTCCTCTAGTGTTGCTTCACTCGACACAGTGTCGAAATGAGCGATAGACTGGGAACTAATTATCTTATTGAAGCAGGATTAGATTTGTCTGCATTATACTTAATAATATACTTAATTATCGCTTAAATAGTGCATTTTTTGCAGCAGTTGCCCCCAAAAATAAAACAAATAAAAAAGTTATGCTATAGAATTAAAACATTATGCTTGTAGCAACATTTTGGAAAATAGTTCACTTTACTCATTTAAAAAAATACACCACCACTCATTGATTATTTTATGTATTATTATTCACAAAAACAACATACAAATTATTTTGTTCAGCATATTTCAAGTACTCATTAGCGACAGCTTTAAATGCTAAGCATATTTTTCACACAACACTTTTGTTGCTTTTTCACTGGTTCATCATTTTTTTAAAGCTGACAAACCAATCCCTGAAATGTTTTTTCTCTGGGAATAACCACTTTTGTTTTTCCGCCCCTGAAAAAACAATACTATGGCCTTTTTGCCTTAACATAGTATTAATTAAAACATGAAATCAAACACACACACACAGATATTCATACACATATATTTAAAATAATAATAAAAGCAGAATGAACCTGCAACGGAACATTTGAACATTCAAACATTGCAAATTACAAAAACAAACAACTGGCTAAAAAAATTTAAATCATGGACAGTGGTTCCACGTGATTGAAACAAAACAGAATCGATTTGAATCCAATAAAACAGACCATGTAAAACTAACATGAATGAATGGTGTTCGTTTAACTTGAATCGGTTATGTTCTCCTACATTTAAGCCTTCTTTTCTTGTTTAGCCTACATGTTTATATCACGTTAGATGAAGTCGATTAGATCAAGTTACTAGAACTAGATATAATGCCAGTTATAAATGTCAACTCTATTTTCTCATTCTTCAGTGACTGTCAAACGAGACTACAGAGGCAACACACGGTATGAAACTAATCCAGTTACTGGAAAAAAGTTCTGAAGTCTGTTGTACATACCACATTCAAAGCTTAAAGGCATACAGGTTCAATACAAGTTAAGCTCAATCGAAAGCATTTTTGTCAGTGCTTTTACCACAAAACTGTTTTTACTCATTCTTCCTTTTCTTTAAGTGAGACACTTATAATGAGAGTACATGGGGCCAATTTTTTGAATGTTTAAAAACACTGTAAACACATATAAGTTCTACTAACTTTAATGGCAAATGATTGCCTTTACTTTTACAAGTCTCAAAAGTTAAGTCTCAAGTATGCATAACTTGTTTTTCTCAGAAACTATAAATTAAAAGAAATTATTTTGGTCCAATCAAAATATGCAATTACTATTGCTTATTTCAATTAACCACAACTCAAAATATTCTCAACTCAAAGTTCTGCAAACTTAATATATTTATACAACGTTTGTTAAAATCGTGAATAAAAGCCATGTTAAATTAATAATTAAACGATATAATTTTAGGTGACTTGAAATGTGCTATTACTTAAGGATGTATGTGTTGGTGACTCTCTGATGGTAATGTAGTATTACTTAAAAATGTTTTGCAAATATATATATATATATATATATATATATATATATATATATATATATATATATATATATTTTAGCAATTTTAACATAAAAAGAAAACTATAATTAAACTTTAGTAAACATATTCAATATAAAAAGACAAGGTACATTTATTGACCACAACACTGAGGAAAAACATTGACAGGATACATTTCTACAGCTGCATTAGTGTTGCACATCCTTCAACGTTAAAACCTTATAAAGCCACCTGTCTTTAAAACTATTTTGGGTAACTCAGACCCAATGCATATATCAGTCCAAATGTAAAAAGAAATGTGAAAAGCCTGGGCAAGTGTGTGATGACTTCACTTTCAAGAACAATGAAATTTCTGACCAGTAGTGAATTGCAGCATCTGTAAGTTCTCTGACAGCTGTTAACGGGGCAACTGGTGAATATCCAACATTTGGCTCCTCTGAATGCAGAAAAAGCAAAAAATGCCAAAATTAAAGAACAATTTTTAAATATCTGTTTCAAATTACACACAGTAGCGAATCAGCTCTATGAAATATTAATAATCAATCATAACTTGTTATAATCGATTATGAATATTTGGATCAGTTAATCGGGTTAACTTGATGTAGCTACATTAACATTACAACCAAATACTCGGTTCATCCCGTGAACACTCAATATTGGTTATTAATTAATTAATTAATAGAAATGTACATTTCCGGGGCAGGGGAAATGTCTTTCTTACTAAGTATTAAGAGCAAGTAGTCAAAATCTATGATTAGTGACTTCAGATATGAGCTTGAGACACAGACAACTTTACGTGTGACATGAACAAGACTTTATTAACTAGACTAAACATTTAAACTACTCTAACATACAGATACATACATGCATACAGTTTACCAAGGGAAAGAGGGCTGAAGCAGAATACAGGAAGGCAAGAAGTTATAGCATTGTTTGAAGTTCAGCAGATCAACAGCCTGAGCAAACCATCATATTAGTTCTGACACGCCCTTTTTAGAAAGGGGTAAGGATACTTAATGTATCAAATAATGAGACAAAGTTTGATACTTGCATGTCCCATTTGAATTAAACTGTCCTGATGCAATTTGTTGAGGCTCCAGTTGATCTTTGATGATGTTGTCTTGATGAGAGAGAACCAGTGGGAGTCAGAGGATCTTTGGTGAATGGAAAGACAAGGCCGTAGCCTGGCGCACGCTTGGGAGTCCTTGGGGGCCTTCTAGGTCAGCATCATCTTCATTAGGACTTCTCAGGAAGGACCAAGAGAGTAAGAGAGCACAAGGCTCAGAGAACCACAAAGCAAGAGGACAGGAAGCGAGAGGGCAAGAAGCAAGAGAGAGAACCAAGAGCGAGAGGAGCAATTTATAACCTTAGAAAACATGTCCCACCTCTCATTGGCTCGACCAATAAGAAGGGTGGAAGTTCCAGGTGGGAATTTGGTTTATTGCCCTTTGTTCTCAGGTTGCTCATTGCATGTGCACCCTGGAGGGGTGGTAGCTGATGAAGAAACTAGAAAATATTCTTGTAATACTAATATGTTGTTGTTATCGACATATCATGTACAGTCATTTCAATCTTCAAAATACCAAGTTATAGAGACCAAACATGACACACATATGATTTCGGTTAACCATAGTATGCAAAGTCTGAAACATTAACCCATTAGAGTTTGCAAGAAAACATAGACCAAACAACATTTAAGGGAAATCGTGAGATGGCACATTAGATACATGTCAATACATTTATCCCATGGATAGAATATATAGGATTAAAAGGGTTCATTTCTCCTTCTCAGTAAGAGAGCACGAGGCTCAGCGCTCTCTGAACATTTCTTTGGAGGTCGTAAAAGTCTACTTTATTTGGGCATGAGAGAGTTCCTTTGTCCTGTCAAGGCTCATTTGCATCCTTTATGACTCGGGGTCAGGACTTTGGTTTGAATAACTCAAAAGATGGTAATACCTCGCAGAACACCATTCTAAGGTAATCTTATATTTATATTCAGCTAGGACAAGTCGTAAGGTTTAATTTGATACCAAGGAACGTGTATTTAGTACACTTAGAAAGGGGATATACACTCATATATGCATATATGAGAAGCATATATGAGGCTATTAAATATACGGCCTCCGAGTTTTACTACACAACTAAACAGTCTTACTAGTTTGATCTAACATCAGACAAATACACAGGGATTAAAACATATTTCATTAGACATACATTTCTAAGTTTAAAACTGAAAACACACACACACACACACACACAGTTTTACGTTCAAGATCTCACATGGTAAAACATGCGGTGTGAGGCGAGTCGTATGGGAAAGGGGGGGCTTAGCAGGCACGAGGATTTCCTGTCAGTAGTTCATTGTCTCTTTGTCAATAGCGCATTGTGCTGTGGAGACTAGTCGGCGCTATTGCAGTAATTAGGTGAGTTTTAACAGTGGGTTCTTTATCGTTCGGGACCGGCTGAGTTAATGATTATCCTTCACTGATTCCTCCAGACGCTACAACACCTACATAAAACAATAGTTCACACAAAAAGGATGTCATTATTGAATCATTTGTTCCAGACCTGTATGATTTTATTTCTTCCATGGAAGACAAAAGCTTTCTTTAAAAGGATAGTTCCCGGGGGGCCTGGGTAGCTCAGCGAGTATTGACGCTGACTACCACCCCTGCGGAATCCAGTTCGAATCCAGGGTCTGCTGAGTGTCTCCAGCCAGGTCTCCTAAGCAATCAAATTGGCCCAGTTGCTAGGGAGGGTAGAGTCACATGGGGTAACCTCCACTTGGTCGCGATTAGTGGTTCTTGCTCTCAATGGGGCATGTGGAAAGTTGTGCATGGATCGCGGAGAGTAGCATGTGTCTTGACATACGGAGTCTCCGTGGTGTCATGCAGGACGAGCCACATGATAAGATACGTGGCTTGACTGTCTCAGAAGAGAGACTTGTCCTTTGCCACCCGGATTGAGGCGAGTAACCATGCCACCACGAGGACCTACTAAGTAGTGGGAATTGGGCATTCCAAATTGGGAGAAAAGGGGATAAAAAAAGGATGGTTCCCCCAAAAATGAAAATACTCTCATCATTTACTCACCCTCATGCCATCCCTGATGTTTATGACTTACTTTCTTCTGCAGAACACATATGAAGATTTTAGAAAAATATCTCTGCTCTGTTGGTCCTTACAATGAAAGTAAATGGTGATCAAATCTTTGAAGCTCCAAAAAGCACAAAAAGGCAGAATAAAAATAATCCATAAGACTCTATTGGTTAAATCCATATCTTCAGATACAATCAACAGATCAATAATTAAGTCCTTTTTATTACAATCGCCACTTTCACTTCCAGATCTGAAAGTAAAGCTTAACAAGCTGTCAGATGTAAACATGAAAGAGGAGATTTATAGTAATAAAGGACTTAAATATTGATTGTTTTCTCACCCACACTAATTATATCACTTCACAAGACATGGATTTAACAACTGGAGTCGTATGGATTACTTTTATCCTGTTTTTAACAGTGTTTTGGAGCTTCAAATGACTGACACCCCACTTGCATGGCCTAACAGAGCTGAAATATTGAAAATTTGTTTGTGATCTGCAGATGAAATTCATACACATCTGTGATGGCATGAGGGTAAGTAAATAATTAAAGAATTATATGTTTTGGGTTAGGTATTCCTTTAAGTTTCAAAAATTGTTAAAGGATTTAGAAATGTGTGAATAAATTAATTAACCCCGCATGTTTTGAAGAATCTTGATGCGTCTTCTCTCAGCAACACAGGGAGTGCACGAATCACAGTAGTTCGACTTCTGTGGAAACTATGTTGATCCTGAAAGTAAATTTTTAATCTAGTGTTAAATGTTGAACATGTTGAATGTGTTATTCAGCCTAAACATTAGGGATGCACCGAAATTTCGGCCACCGAAAATTTTCGGCCGAAAATGGCACTTTCGGCACTTTCGGTTTTCGGCCGAAAGAGAAAAAAGGCCGAAAATATGAGCCGAAAATATATACCTCCTCGTCCCGCCCCTCAGTGCTCAGATTTCAATCTGGATCGATGCAGCCCTTATCACAGCTGTTAGATAATTCCACAACGGCGCTACCAAACAAAGGCCGATCATGTCAGCGGTGTGGAAATTCTTCAAAGTTTCTGATAAGGACATCAAATTTGCGATCTGCAGTGTTTATTCAGCAGAACTTTCAAGATATATATATATACAGAATACAGCAAGAGATTCTACAGGAAAATGTCACAACTAGCGCAGCTACACCACAACTTGAGACGTATAGCTGAACTACGCCAGAAGCGACAATCTCCTTGACTATGGGCGCATAAACAAACACCGATTTCCTTTGCTTGCGCGGATTGCGCACAGGTATTTATCTGCCCAAGCACCAGCACAGAGAGTGAGACACTGTTCAGTGATGAGCTTTCTGACTGTCAGAAAGTTTAGCAACTTTTGTTCTTGAAGAGAAACCTGTCACTTGTACTTAAATAGAAAGCGGTCCAATTTGATGTGTATAGCAATTACATTACACTTGTTCTTCACTTGAGGATACATCTGTCGTTTATAGTTGAGGTTGGATTTAGTTCAATTACTGCTGTTTTGCACAATCATTTTCACTTAAAGTGTACATACGTTTACATAAACAGAATAGAGCACTGATCTATATATATAATTATATATTATAGTTATATATAGATCAGTGGAATAGAGGCCCTCTGCCATTCTGTGTTCTGCCTGTTGTTTTAATAAAAATTACTGTTGCATATTTAAACTTTTTGAAAGATGCTAGCTAAGTTCATTACTTGACTGTTGTTGTGCATATAATAGTTTTCTAAAACTTTACATTATTTGGATAATTGTTAATAAAATCTGTAAAATTAGATTTTTACAGAACTGAAAGAAGAATAATATTTAATATAGTTTTAATATATTTTTTGTCCAATTTTGTTGTGCTACTTTCAATAAAAGTGTGATTTATTTTATTGGTTTGTAGTTTTTCAATTCAGATTAATTAAATTCATGAAATTAATGAAAAAGTATAAAATTAATACAATTATACACAACATTTTTTTTTTTTAAATAGTTAAAAATTTCGGTTTCGGTTTTCGGCCAAGTGCATCCTGGATTTTCGGTTTCGGTTTCGGCCCAGAATTTTCATTTCGATGCGTCCCTACTAAACATTGTGAATTATCTAAAACCCTTCAGTTGCCAACCCAAATTTTTAGCTTTTGTAACCTTCACAATAGTCCGAAGATAGGAACGCTTATGCCCAGATTGAATCTGTAGACATCTTTGGCTCTTTCCAAGTAGATTTTTTGGGAAAATGTGCAGAATTTTGTGGATGGGATTTAAGCATGGTAAAATGTGTTAAATGAAAATGAGAGTTCTGTAATCTTAATGGTTGCTAAAAGCATCACACAGTTAGCCAAACTATTTCGCAAACAACATCCAAGTGATGGGGAATTTGTAGAACATTTAAGAAATAAGAAATGTTGCAATTCTGCTAGAGGTCTGCAATCCGGGTCGGGCTAGTTTTTCCAAGTAGGACTTCGGGTTCGGGTCGGTCTTGTAATTCATTAAAAATAAATAGGCTCTTACAAAAATCTGACATTAACATTTGGGCCAGGTAGGGTCAGGGTGCGGGTCAGGTTTCATTTTAACGGCCGTGCAGACCTCGAGTTTTCTGCGTGCACTGATTCTGTCTGGACTTATAACGTAAACATATTCTAACAACATGTGAATACAACTTTTCAGTACACTCACCATTAAAGTGATAGTTCACCCAAAAATTTATATTCTCTCATCATTTACTCATTCTCATGCCATCCCAGATGTGTATGACTTTTTTCTGCTGAACACAAAGATTTTTAGAAGAATATCTCAGCTCTGTAGGTTAATTCAAAGCAAGTGAATGGGGACCAAAGCCTAATCACCAAAAAGCACATAAAGGCAACTTAAAATGTAATCCATATGACTCCAGTAGTTAAATCTATATATTTTGAAGCGATCCAGTTGGTTTTATTGTAGGTGAGAATAGACCAAAATATAATGAATTTTTCACTATAAATCTCCTTGGCGATCATGATTTCAAGCTTGATTACACTTTCTATAGTGCCATGTACAAATGCAATAAGCACCAGGAAGTGTAATCAAGCTTGACATCATGATTGTGCGTAGAGATTGCAATGGCAAGACGTTCAGTGAAAAGGGGGTTTTATTGTCCTCAAAAGACATTGATTATACCACTCGAGTCGAATGGATTACTTTTATCAACTATCATTCACTTGAATTGAATGGACAAACAGAACTGAAATATTATTTTAAAAATCTTAATTTGTATTCTGCAGTAGAAAGTAATACACATCTGGGATGTGTACAGGAGAAAAAAAGTCATTTGGGATGACATGAGGTCCAGTAAATTAGAAATTTTATTTTTGAGTAAACTATCCCTTTAAGTTTGGGATAGGCTCAAAGTATTCTGTGTAAAATCAAGGTCTGTTGAACCACAGAGCAATATTAAACAACTAAGACATAACACCTTTTATTAATGAATCAAGGGAATCTCAGCAAGTTCACCAGAAGTCTTTTCCGACTCCAATGCCTTCTGACGAGATATAAAAGTAATCCGCAAAGACTGTGCCGACCAAGTTCTGCATATGTGTGTTTGGTAGATTCTGGTTTGTAAAGTGCTACTCAGCAAACACCTGAAACAGAGAGATAAGAAATGCTAGTTACATTCACAATGGTTTGAAAGAAATCCCTACAAAGTATCAAACTATTGCATGTGCACAACAGTTTATGTTGGCCATATAGATTTTACAGTAAACACACAAACCAGGGGAACAACAAAATACATCCACCTTGTTCGAACTAGGGTGGGGAAACTTGTACAAGTTCTTTGAGCTCTCAATATGCTTTAGAATGGGTAGAAAAATTTGTAGCATAAATTACACAACATTAACCTTAAATAAATGTAATTTAATCTAAAGAATCACAGGCTAACTCCACTGAACAAAACATCCTCAATGTTAAAATGCTTTTAAAATGCAGAAATTGCTCCACAGAGGAGCTGCTTAAGTTAGCACATGCTGCATCAGTTAATATAATATCCTGTAGATGGACAAAACGCTCTTTAGATAACATCATGACATCATTCGATATTTTATAATATTAGTAATATTATATTTAGCATTCTTAGATAACAATTTTTTCTTCTGCAGTATAGCTGCTAAAGAAAATGTACACCGTTTTAAAGGAGTTTTAGATATTTATATTGGAAAACAAGCCAAAACAAAAACAAATCAAAAACGTATTTTGTTGCAGTGTATAATGGGGGCAAAGACTACCTCTCTCACCTTTCTGTTCACTTCAATCCATCTTTAACTCACAAAAAAAACCTCTCTCTTATTAATAAAACTGGATATTGACATTTTTCTTCACGATAATAAATAGACAGTGACGCATATATTATGATTGAATAAGTCACGAGTCATCACGTTATAGTCTAGCTGCGTTACGCGTGCACGCTCCAGGGATGAGCGTTCCCGTGACAGAGTGTACCTCAACTGGGTACAGATTCAATCTCTCTCCCTTAGATCTGGACATTCACGCAACTCATAGAAGAGGTGCTGACTGGACAGAGGAATTACACTTTCAGAGTTTGTAGTTATTTACATGATCTTCCATATTATTTGAACTTTAAACTAAAGCTATAACACATTAAATATAACTGCGTTTAAGATGTAACGCTGGGGTGTTTCCTTTAAAGAGCTCTATCTATGCTTATTCCACAACTAGAGTGCTTCTGTATTTACTTAATTTGTATTTTTGTATAATTTGTATATATTGTACTTTGCAATCTACATCACCTGAAGCTGTTTGGAAAGTTTAGAGTGTATCTTGACTGTGATATGTGTTATTTTTTTCTCTCCTCAGTCAAGGGTGAACTGCAGTGCTGCTCTGGCACGTCATCATTAGAGTTTAATATGATCTCATGTTACATTAAATGAGATCAAATGACTATTCGACGACTAAATTGTTTGTCGATAATTTTTTGGTAATATTTGACCTAAAGACATACCGCAATCAAACAATTCATCCACATCTCTTTCTACTAATCTACAAAAGGTATCAATAGATGCATTTTATATAGGTGGACCAAAGTACTTTCCGGTTTGAATACATAAATATCACATTACCTATTGATGTAAGATCATTAGATCTTACATCAATAGGTAATGAGGTTCTGTATTTGTGGTAGAAGTAATTCAACTTAATCTTGTGAGAATCCCTCTTTTTGTGGATGAATAAAAGTGAGTTGCATTTTCAACATTTGGATTGTATTGAGATTGAAGCATTTGCAAACACGTCACAATTTTTTGACTAAGGTTCAAGATTTTTTTTATATTATTACATAGGCCTACATTACATGCCATTATCTTATAAATGAATGCCATTAAGAAAACAAAAGACTTGTGATTTACTCATTCCAGTGGTTATTTCTACCTCCTGACAAATCTTTAGGCAACTTTAAGTGTGCCAACTAGAATTTGACCAATAATGGATTTTGCTGATACCATTAACTAAGGTTGGAAAAAAGCGAAGTTTCAGATTCATGGGCCAATAATTTACAAGATTAATATATTGAATGTAATTTATTTTTAGGGTTTAACATATTTTAAGGGTTTAGAAAAATCCTTGAGAATGTGTAACTTCAAATGAACTACAGCCTACATGAACATCCAGTCAGTAATTATACTGATTTAAGCTAATCAGAAAACAGCACCAATTAGGGATACACTGATTCAAAATATGTGTGCTGATACGATATACCATTTCTTAGAATAGCGTCTGCCGATACTGTTATCGTGGTTCTGGTTTATTATGCTACTAATGCAAGATCACATGATCGAGTCCTGTTATAGCCGTATATCAGTACGGCTATGATTCGAGTGGTGCAGGTAATCACAGCCATGCTGATATTCAGACAAAACAGCACAGTTGTAAGTATGATATCACTTTTATAACAGTTCTACGGACATGTAAATACATAAGGAGAAATTAAAAGTGCCCCCAACAAAAAAAATTAAATAAAATCTTTTGTGTCAAGCTAATTTCTTACACCACGGATCAGGATGTGCCGTTGCTTGTTCGAATTATGCGCCCAAGCCTCCGTTACTAATTCAAAAACAAGTTACTGGAGTAACTAGGATGTGTGTTTGTATGTGTGTGTGAGTGAGCGGGAACGAGCGAGCAAGACAGAGAGAGATAAGTGTGTGATTACCTGCATATGTCGCAGTGATGAACAGTAATGCTGAAGCTCTGAGTTTAACTCTATTCCTCAGCTGTGGTGGATGCTAAGTTAGTTCTTGTGTACTTGGGGGAACTCTTATTTTGATACTGACAGACACCGTACTCTCCTCCGCCATGTTGAAAGTTTATGTCTCCTTCCAAATTCGCAAACTCGGGTATCTAAATGATCTCAGTTTTCCTTTGACGTAATTATGACTTGAGGAGGTGTTCATGTGTATCTTCCAGTTAAACTTGCATTTTAATTTTGACAGCAAGTGAGGGGCTGCATGAGTTCTGACTGAGTAAATCTGCTCACTGAAAGACAACATGCAGACTCTGTCTCACACCAGAAACACACTCAAAACACAAAAGACTGTAATTTGTCAAAAAAATTATCAGTTAACCTCTAGTGCAGACACAGGGCCTCAAGTTGTATTCTGATATTGCGCCTCCCCAATTTGCAACAAATTGATATTTATGTTTTTTTATTTATTTATTCTATTCAGAACTAACATGATGTAAATGTTGTGTGCCAGTTGTTGTGTAGTCTGTTGTGTAAGAGTATGCCAAATAATCTTTCATTTGTCACCCAGTTCTGCTTCATTGCGTGTGTTTCAACACTTGTCCTGACACCCAGATTTGCCGTTGAAACTCTCTCTCCCTCATATCTCTTTTTAAAGCTATTTTGGTGACTTGTTCTCGTACACTGTTGGTATACATGTTGACATTAAGGTTGTTTTATGTTTGATCCCCACATTCTGAAATTTTACTGAAATGAGTAAGATTGTGTTTTGCCCCTAAGCATCACATCTATGAATCCTACCACATCTCCTCTGTTTGATCTCACTACGCACTATTGCCCAAAATACTTCCCCTAAAAACCATGATGATTTAATCTGTAGATGTAGTATGCATTGTCTTTTCAGTTCATGCAATTGTGTGCTTCACCATTTAATATTTTTCTTCTAATAATATGTTATCTGTGATCCAGTGGCAATTTTCACTAGCTTGTATTGTGTTTTAGTATAAGCGTGTAAATAGCAAGTTTCATCATGATACAATCTTAAGTCGATTCTCTTAACCAGTGATCTGATGTTTGCCGATTCCTCATAGTTTCCCACAATGCGATTTTGATTCGATTCAGGGGCCTGCAATCAATATTGCAATATTATGTGCTAGTGTTGTCAAAAATACCGGTACTTTGGTACCAAGTCGATACTAAAATAAAAAAGATGTAACAATACCAGTGTCTCTGTAGTACAGATAGTACCGAAAACCAACTCTGTCCGGTACACAGTATGACTGACACACGGCAGTTTTAAAATGCTTGCTTGTATGGAAAGCCATATGGGTCGAAATGATTGTGTTTTGTATCGGCTTATTAAGCTTTGATACGCCATTCTCTAAACGCCGTAATACTGACTTGGATGATGTAGTCTGTTTGGGGGAGGAGCTAGGTCTCCACAGCTGCAGTGAATAATTGATCAGCTATGTTTGGTGTGTGTAACTGTAGCAAGGAGTTGATGCAAACATTCCTTTCCTTCCCTCTTTGAGAGCTCTTTCATGGAGTTGCTGTGTGAATGACTTTGTAAGTTCACTATTCTTGTTTTTATGCTTTGTTTATTTTTATTTGAGATTGTTTGTTTGGGTTTAACTTTTGCTGAATCATTTGTGGCATTTCAGTGTTCTTAATTTGTGGAACTGTTAATGTTGATTTGATTTATAAGATCTGTAATTCATTGTGTAATTAATCTTCATGATTGTTTATTGGATTTAATTAATGAAGATTATTTGTGTTTTATTTTTTCTTGATTATTGTAGAGACCATGCAACTCTGGGATTTGATTGCACCACTGCTATTGTCAAATAAATGATCATTGGATGAGAATGGGCTTCATTGTGTTTTAATGGACACACCATCCTGGTGGCACCTTACCTGAAACAAATCCTTTGAACATATCTTTGAATAATATATAATTACTTTAGGAGGGATTTTTTTTCCTAAAGGACGAGATTATACTCACTACTCGTATGCACACTCCAAATACTTGAGAATAGACTATCTATTTCTGTTCAGAAAAGATAGACATAAGATAAACAAATGTAGCATAGGAACAATGGACCTGTCCGATCATGCACCAGTATATGCCTCAGTGAGTCTAAATAAAATTCATAGAAATACATTATGGAGACTAAACTCTAGTATTCTAAATAATGAACAGTTCATAGAATGGATGAAAACTGAAATTAAATACTATCTAGAGGAGAATGACAATGGAGAAGTTTCCCCAGCAGTTCTGTGGGATGCCTGCAAAGCAGTCTTGAGAGGAAAAATAATTGTAGAAACAGCATTAGGTAAGAAATTAAGACAGGAGACGCTCATTAAACTACAAGTACAACTAAAAGAGCTGGAAAGGGAACATAAATGTACACAAGCGCATAGACCAGGCTTAATGCAAGAGATTGGAAAAGTAAAAGAAGAAATCACAGAGGTACATAATGCAGAAATAGAAAAGAATCTCACATTTCTGAAACAACAATATTACAAAGCTGGAAGTAAATCATTAAAACGTCTAGCGTGTAAACTCCGTAAACAACAAGCTGACAACACAATTTATAAAATTAGAGATCCTAAAATGAAAAAGACTAAATTTAGATTAACAGAAATTCATGAACAATTTGAAATGTTTTATAAAAAAATTATATACAGAAAATATATCTAGTCAAGAATCGGATATTAATGCATTTCTGAGTTCATTAAAATTATCCAAATTAACAGAAGAACAAAATGAAAGTTTAATAAAGGACATAACTTCACAAGAACTGTCAACAGAGATCACTAAATTAAAACTAAATAAATCACCAGGCACAGATGGGTTTACAGCTGAATGGTACAAGAAATTCAGGGAACAACTTGTCCCTATTCTCCTTCCAGCCTGTAATGCTACATTTCATGGAAGCGAGATTCCCATTTCATGGAATGAAGTGATTATCTCTCCAATTCCTAAGGAAGGAAAAGATAAATTAGAATGCGCTTCGTATAGGCCCATCTCAGTTTTGAATGTCGATTATAAGTTATACACAGCAATATTGACTAGGAGGATAGAAAAATTACTTCCAGAACTCATCCACAACGATCAGACAGGATTCATTCAACAAAGACAAACACAGGACAAAGTTAGACGCACCCTACACATAATGAAACACATTCAAGAGAGTAACATGCCAGCAATGATAGTGAGTCTAGATGCCGAAAAAGCCTTTGATTCGGTCAGATGGGCATACCTATATAGAACACTAGAAATATTTGTTTTTCATGAAAACATTATTAAAGCCATACAATTAATATATTCGAGACCACGAGCCAGAATTAAAGTAAACAGGAGTCTATCTAATTTTTTTAATCTGGAGAGAGGCACAAGACAGGTGTGCCCTCTCTCCCCCCTCCTTTTTGCCCTCTACATTGAACCCCTTAGTCAATGGATACGGCAAAATCATTATATTAGCGGGATAAAGATGGGAGAAGGTGAACATAAAATATCGCTATTTGCAGATGATGTTATGATATACTTGAGAGACCCGGCAATATCATTTACAACCCTTATGTCAACACTAGATAAATTTAGCACTCTATCAGGATACAGACTAAATGTAAAAAAAACACAAGTCATTTGCTATAATTTTATTCCATCTGAAGAAATAAGGACCAAATATAGGATAAATTATAATGTAGATGTAATTAAATATCTGGGAATCAACCTGCGAAAAGATACTAACACCCTGCTAGATGTAAATTATAGACATTTAAAAAGTAAGCTTCACGCAGATATCCAGAGGTGGAGTGTTATCCCTTTTTTTAATTTGGGGGAGAGTGGATATTATTAAAATGAATATGCTCCCGAGGCTTCTATATCTTTTTCAGACACTTCCAGTAAAGGTTTCAGAAGAACAATTTAAACATTGGGATAAATGGATTATGAGGTTTATTTGGGAAGGTAAAAAATCAAGAATTCGATATAAAACACTCCAGATACCTAAAGAAAGAGGTGGCTTAGCCCTCCCCTCCTTAAAAGACTATTACGTAGCTGCCCAGTTAAGAGCCATAGTTTGCTGGTGCAATCCAAGCTATAAAGCTAGATGGAAACAAATTTAACTTTTCTTTTTCTCTGAAGTACCAATCCAAGCAGTAATTGCAGATGATAAACTACTAAGAGCCCATATAAGTAAAGAATATCCATGGATTACTACCACACTAGAAATATGGGCCACAATAATTAAAAAATGTGAATTGAAAGACACTTTGAAAATAATTAGATGGTGTGCATATGATACAGAATTTACCCCCAATACTTTAGACAAAGTTTTTAAGAAATGGATTAAGAAAGGAGTTACGTCGTACTATTCTATCACAAACAACAATCTTTTCTTAACCTTTCAAGAATTTAAGAATCGGTTTGAAGTGAGTAATCATGATTTATACAGATATTTTCAAATAAGACACCACTTCAACACAACAGTAAATAAAACCGGGAATTGGGAACAAAATTATTTTGTGAAGATACTCTTGTCCACATTTAAGGCTACTACAATTAGTAAGGTTATTTCTAAACTTTATCATTGTCTTCAAAACCATAGACCAGAATCTACCTCCTATATCAGAATTAAATGGGAGAAAGAAGTAAACATCACTATATCAGAAGAGGCTTGGTTAGAAACATGTAAATACCAATGGAAAACTACGGGCTCCCATCAATGGAGGCTATTCGCCTGGAAAAATATAAGTAGATTTTTTTATTTCACCTGCTCAAAAGAGCCATAGTGAAGTAGGATCAGGATGTTGGAGACACTGTAATTCAGAAGTAGCAAATCACCACCACATATTCTGGGCGTGTCCAGTCATTCACTTATTTTGGAAGGATGTTCACAGGACTGTAGAGGCTATATTAAGGATGAAAATTCCATTCCAATGGTATACCTTCTTTCTGGGAAATCTGGATTTACAAGAAACCGATTATATATACCTATGGAGAATATTCCTGGTGGGAGCTAAAAAGGCTCTTACCCGTAAATGGCTTCAACCTACCTCACCCACTATAGAAGACTGGAAAGCAATTGTTAGTGAAATATATAGGATGGAAATCCTTACCTTTTCTTTGAGATTAAAAAAACAAAAAGGGGCTCTGAAGATATGGAAGGAATTTGTAGGAAATTGAGTAATTATATAACAGATGAAAACATAGATTATTATTGGAAAAAAAACTAATGATGCAAAGGTGCCACTAGACTGCACTGTACCCCATTTTTGTTTGGTTTTTTTCTGTTTGTTATTGTTTGTTTTTGGGTTCTTTTTGTTCTGTTTTTATATTATACAGGATTCGACATTTATGTATGTGTTTATATATGTATTCTTTTGTTTGTAATTAAAAAAAATACAATAAAAAAAAAAAAATAATAATATAAATTACTTTAGCCTGATTAAAAGTATTTCTTAAAGGTGCACTCTCTTGAATGTTATACTGACATGTCAACCTGTCCACCAACCTGCTAAAGTATATTATATTGTTATATTGCCCATTCGCTTTTTCTATTTTCATGGGGGCTGACATAAGATCACACGAACAGCCGGGAACTACTCACTGTTTCTTTGTAATTACACTTTTGGTTGCAGAATAAATTAATCATTTGTAATATTTACGACTGTGAATACAGTTTCTCTACAATGGCATCAGTAACCAAAAAAGAATGCTTTGGCATGATGCTGCAGTTACACTATTAGTGTATTATGTCGAAGACATATGACAAAATACAAATAAAGCCATGTACACCTCTGCAGATCATACAAGTTTTACATGATGCAGAAATTATGTATTAAAGTGTGTGGTCAATGAAATATCACCATATGATATAACCACAACCACCTTAAACATATTTGGGCTATAGATAATTATATAAAAATATAGAAATATAGAAAAGATAATATAGAAAAAAATATATATTGTAGAATATCTGCCATCTGTGTTACAGAACAATCAAAAGAAGACATCAACCTATGTATCCACTACAAATCAGCAGCACTCGATGTCCAGGACTGTCTGTAGAGCAGCAGATTAAACTTTTAAATAAACAATCTTCCTAAGATTTCAATGTGAATCTGACAATATCTAATGCAACAATTAATTTGCATAATAACAAGAAAAGTTGACAAACTGGCCAACAGCAATTATGTCTGTAAACAGTAAATAAATACTTCTGTAATATTAGCAACACACACTTCACTAAGTGAATACCAATTTGTGAATTAAAGTTAGTAAATAGGGTCTTGGTTAGCGAATATCCAGCTTAGTTAGCCAAAATTGGGCTGCAGTCATTTAATGTGCATTTGCAATGTGAAACAAAGGTTCTCGTTGCTGTAAATGATTTGAATCCTCCGACTTGCCGTAGATCCCTCAAACGCGATAGAGGAGTTATGTACATGAGCAAATGAATGGGCTACTTAAGTTACGTTTCAAAGCTTAATACGGCGATACAAAACATGTGAATTTTGACCCTTATGGCTTTCCATACTCATGCTTATTTTGAACACTTGCTCTGTTACTCCTTTTACACTGAAATGTACAATTAATCAAATTTAATTTGTGACATGTCCTGGTGTGATTTTATTAAACCGCTGAAGGCTGCGATCTTAGTGTGGATGAGCTGTGTCCTATATAAATCCTACCGCTCATACACTGGAAACTGCACAGTCATTGAAAATCTTTCACATTGTATCAGATGACAGAGCAGAGCACTAATCCACTGTATATTACATGTAGACTATATATTTATATAATTAAATCACAGCATTTGCAGTTTAATTCCAACTAAACTTTATTAATTTAGCATTTAAAACAACATAGTTGACCAAAGTGCTTCAAAGTAATAGAATTTTTAACATAACAACATTTCAAAATTTCCACATACACAAACACCAGTAATCTAAAACACAAACTCTCCAAAACTATGTACTACTGCACATTTATTTTGTCAGACTCGATGGCCAGTGCAAAGAGACGTGACTTAAAGGTCTTCAATTATTACACTGGGCCATGTGGCAAACTGTTTAACTGTATAATACAATGTTATATTCATTGTACTTTTAATAATAATAATAATAATAATAATAATAATTTAGCAATATATCAGAAGCAAGAATGCTAATAAATAAAAGTTTGGCAAAAAATGCAGACATGTTGAAATATTTTTTGAAATTAAATTAAACTTTAATACACTGAGTTCTGGAATTATTAATATAATTATGAAATATTAAAAATAATAAACTGGTTTGTTCAATAGCACATTATCATGTTTGCATAATTTTGCTGTGGTATCGAAATTGGTTTAGATATCCGTGAAATTTCACTGGTATTGGTACCGACTACTGAAATTTTTATCGTGACAACACTTATTATGTGCTTTATTTTACACAATCAGTTAGATTTATTGTTATCTCACAAATGCAACCAAAATATAATTTTAATATTGTATTGAGCTCTCTGAAATGTGCAAATCCAGTATCAAGATTGGGGCATCCACAACAAAATAAGGTACTTAAGTTGTTGAAAAAAATAATACAGAAAAATAAATAATACAAAAATAAACTCACATACATGTAAATCATTTGATGACACATCGTTTATAAATCTAGAAATGGTCACATACCATTTTTGTATGTTTTCAAACTCAAGATAATGTGTGAAGACTTTTCCCTATGGTTTTGATGCTATATTAGAGGCAATTAATCTTGATAGCATATCACACCTAAAGTCATGCATAAAAGTAGCTTTAAAAGCCCTATGGACTTTGCGGTTTTGATACAAAAGACAAACCATGTTTGGTTTTTTTGGCTAATTTAGGCAACAACATATGCAAACGGTTTATTGCATGTGGGCTGCACTCAGCTAAAAGCAAGTTGGTCTAAAACTTTCCAGCCAGGAAGGCTTTGTCAGTCTTATATTCACAGTGGAAAAACTGCAAATGAACCTTTGAATCCTAGGTGACTCATTTTAAATAAATTATGAGGGAAAATATGTTGATAAAGCCAAGTGACACTGAGACATCAGAGCCATCCTCACTTTATAACCCATTTAAAAGCACAGATGGGCTTATTGAAAAGAAACAAAGAAGAGAGGCAAGTTAGTGCCCTCTAACAAACAAAATAATTAAGGTCTCAGTTTCACTTCCTTTCTAACAGAATGTTACTTAATTCTGTTCTCACCATGTGGACAGTCTATGATTTATTTGTTACTGATAGTACTAAACTGGCCCAGCTGTCTTCTCATCTTATAAATTTGACCATATCATCAAAAACAAGCCAACCCATCTTTTTTTTTTTTTTTTTTTTGTAATTGAGCGGCTTGTCTTATATAGAACCAGTTGTAAACAAAATCTGTAAGAGATATAGCTAAAACACTCAATCCACCAAAGGTTGAATAAGGGAGAGAAAAATAATTAACAGAGTTTGTCATATGCCTCTGCTGATCTGATCAGCTGCACGTGTGTGGCACGCTCCAAATGAGCATGACAGGTTAACAACACAGAGACTATATGTAATAAGACAGCGGTAATATTCCCAGTACAATTGTACACAGTGTGGTAGGGAGGGGAATTAACGTAACTCCAATGTGACTCTGACGGCTGCTGCTCAATATTGTATTATTTGTGGTTGATAGATACGCTGTTTGTGTCAGTTTTGAGTATTTTCTGCCATCTCTAGGAAACAATGTGTTGTCTGAGTTGGCCATTATCATAGTCCATTAACACGTGCATCTTGTCAGCTGAATTTAGTTAGCAGAGTCTTTAGTTTAGGCATTATTTAAGACTTCCTTGTTTGTAGGTTATTGGCTGCATATCTAAAAAAAAAACAAAAAAAAAACAAGGCTGGGTTGTTGTGGATGTTTGATGCATGTTTTTACTAGCTGTACCTATGTAGTCGTGAGTTCATAACCCAACATGATCCGCTTTTCCATTCAATAAAATCCAGATCCGGACTCCAAGGCCTATTACAATACTGATGAATATAGAAATGCGTACATATTTTTATTTTAAAATAATTTTAAAAATCTAAAAGGTGTGCAATATTTTCTGACATCTACATACACAGTTTGGAGTTTGTTGTATGACTGTTAGTCATTTGATTCAAATGTTACTGAAGTTGAATACTCTATGTTATGGAAATGTTTGTAAATTTTTTGGATATGTATGCTTCAATGTTGCCTGTATCTTTAGAGACGGCCCCTAAATTTGCGACTAATTGTGAATAAAGAAAGCCCATCGTCAAACCAAATCTACTGCATTATTTAATGATTTTGTGATGCTTGGTCACTTGTTTCTGATTTTGCTGCAGTAGCGCGGAAAAAGAAACTGCATGTAGCCTAGCCAACGATGCCAACGTAGGATCTGTACATAATGGCACATTCAGCAGCATAGATAATCGGATCAAGTTGGGTTCTGAACTTGCGACTATATTGGTACAGCTAGTAAATACATGCATCAAACATGCACACCAACCCAGCCTTGTTTTTTTTGTTTTTTTAGATATGCAACCAGTAACCTACAAACACGGAAGTCTTAAATTATGCCTAAACTAAAGTCTCTGCTAACTAATATGATCGATACATGTGTTAATGGACAATGATAATGACCTACTTGGACAACACTTTGTTTCCTAGAGCCGGCAGTGAATCTATCAACCACAAATAATATAATACTGAGTTATAATGAATATTTTATTTATTTGTGTGATTTTATAATAATTTTTATCTGTGCTTATTTTTTTGATTCACGCATATTATTTTGTTTCATGCTTATTATTTTTGGATCCGTGACCGCAATACTTTTGACGTGATTTTGATCCTATACTAGCATACAGTACATATCATTGCAATCAGTCACACAGTCATCCTTTCACTTTAAAATATTCTCAGAACTAGTCTTCTGACATCTATCATAAGACAAACTCTGACAATAAAAACTTAAGTATGATGTCAGCATTCATATTATTCATCAAATATTCTGGGTTAAATACCATTTATATATTCAGGATGCTGTTAACTATGACAGAAAGTAATTTTTGCTCACCCTGCATTATAAAAACTGACTTAAACTTATGAAGGTAGTCTATAGGATAATTGTACCGGAGGGTTTAAAGGGGTGATGAAATTCAATTTTTTTATATAATTTTATTCCTTGATGTCCACTTATAAGTGTTTTGCACAAAAACAGCCGTAATTTAGAAATATATGATAATTTTCCACTGTCCCTGGCCCTCTGACTGAAATGCTCTGTGTCTCCTTTATACTTCAAAGGAAACGTCCACTGTTGAGATTGGCTAACATCGTGCAGCCCCTCAAATGCAGCCATATTTTAAACTCAATAGGAAGAGAATGAACCAGCTCAATAACATTAAAAAAATTAATTTAGGGGTTTACACATGCAGACATCCAACACATTCCATGCAAATAAATTCAACTGTTCATCTCAAGCACAACTTTTAACACCCAGCACCATAAATTATCAAACAGTCATGACATCTGAAATATTCATGAATAGAACTGTTTGCTTACATTTTTGATCGGGTCCAAGTGTTTTTAACTGCCTAATACTTCAATAACAGTTCCTTTGGTATGCTTGAATCGTATTATGACTGGTTCACAAGCAATCTCGGTGATAGAGCCTAAAAAAACACACACATACACAGTCTAAAGCATGGTGAAATGACGCACATACATAGGCGCATGGATGCGCACATCACCAGAAACGCAGTAAAATAATCAATGATGCCCATCTAGTGCATGTTTACATATGCCAACAATTCAAAATAGTGTAGCTATGCAATAGAACATGTCCTTGATGTATTTGTGCTCAAAACAGATAGAGGCAGAGCAGCTGAACGAAAGAGAATGGCTTCTGCTCTTCAGATTTGTAACTTTACACCGCATTTTTAAAAAGTGGCGAGATACATGATAGCAGTATGTTTACAGTATATACAAAAAATGATTCAAAATATTCTAGATGGGTCCCCTTTGGTGTTCGGGAATAGTTGGCCACACAAGGCCTGTATGTCCTGCTCACTGTCTCTTGAACTGAGCACCAATGGCCAAAGGTGTGATGATGCACATTGTGGTGTGTTAATACAACTGAACACAAAATGAGATGCTTCAGCAGGGTGATAACTATAAATGCTCTTTTTAGACTCTGGAGGAAGTTTTGAGTTCTGAAATTACAGTATGCTGTTACAGTATTATTTTAAAATGGTATAATAATTTGTATATTTACATTTTTTCGCATGAATGTCTCATAGACTTAATGTAATTGCAATGCTTTATGCACTTTTTTGATGTTGTTTTTCAAATAGAGGGAGTAAAAAAAAGTCTGTGGTTATCAACATCATGTCACAAATTCTGTCTTTAGAGTCTACATTATATTTAAGCTGGAACATTACTTTAAAACTATGAGTGCTTTAGCTTGGAAAACGAACTATCTGAGTTTGAACATTCCTTCACTAACTCTTATGCAGACACACGATTATCATTTTAGAAGTACTCTTTGAAGTGCTTTTGACCTTGCTTTGTGTACCAAACAATACAGTTATAAAGATAAGCACCTTTGGCATAAAAAAGCAGACAGAGGCTAACAATTTTCTCATTGCGCTATTTTCAAAGTCATGTATTTCCCAGACCTCTTGTTATGGGCTGATTACTTGGGAAATTGTGTTGCGCTATCCCCAGATCTCTCAACAGAATCCTGTTAGGGAATTCTCAGCAGGCTAAGAGCATGAGAGAGAGAGAGAGAGGTTACACTTAACTCTCTCATCCTCCCCCTCATCATTAACAAGCTTGTTAGAAGTGGTTGGATCTTATAATGATAGAACTCCAAAGTTGTTTGTTTGGTGGCTCCTTGTGGTGACTTTGTGCGATTTGGATGCAAATCATTAATGAAAACATGACCCAGTATGGTATTCGAATAACTGGAACAATGAGTCACCTGTTTGGCCACTGCTTCGTTATTTTATCTAAAGAGTGCTTGTTAAGCTTTTAAAGATTTTACATAAAAACAGTGACCACTACTGAGAAGTGATACAAAGCTTACATTTGATGTCTGAATGACGCGCATGGTGTGTGGTAAATGTGTGAGTGCTATGAAGTGGCCGACATAGGGTGTGATACAAAATGGGTGAATCACTCATACTAGCTCACAGGCAGGACTGGGGTCCCTACACGGAGTCTGCGCTGATGATGACCGCTTGGGTTTATAGGAGGTTATTTTTGGGAGAGAACTTGACAATTTATCTTAATAATGAGTTCTTCTCATTTGTGACAGGGCAATTGTAGTGTCTAAATTTGTGTGTGTGTGCATGTGTCCTTCACTCTCTGGTTTTGGAACTGAATGTCAACATCATTTGAGTAAAGACTTTTGAAGGGGCAGCTTTGGAGATTGAAGCATTTAAAATCTAACTAGTAATCCTATTGTTTACAAGGCTGATGAGAGAGAGAGAGAGAGAGAGAGAGAGAGAGAGAGAAAGAAGAGAGAACAGTGAACAGTGCTTCAACAAAATCCATATCTTCACTAAAAGTGAAGTTCAGTATTCAACGAAACTTTAAATGTACAGAGATTCAGAACTTGGATCTGCTTTGAAGGGAGAGTTCCACCAAGAAATGGAAACGTAAGCGGTAGTTCGGTGTGCGAACAAGATGTCATTTTTGATGGTTTTCCTAATGATGTATGTAGGATGACGTCGACGCAAAAAATACGTAGACGCAAAATATGCGCGTCAATTCGTTGGACCCAAAACAAAGATGGCGGCGCCAGCGACTAGTAGCAACACGAGTGGCTCCACAGACTATCAGAAGTGCAAGGCGGCATGCACTTGTTCCTCTAAAGTATGGGAATTCTTTAATTTAAAAGGAAACAATTCCGTGATATGTCGTCTTTGGAAAATGGAGATGGCCTTCCATTCTAGCACCATGGCAATGCACCAGCACCTTAAGAGGCGCCACCCGGTTGCAGCTGCAGATGACAGAGCACCGTAAGTTTTTTTTCAACTCCCCACTTTGCACTCGATGTTGGAGTAGGCTATAATACGTTGTCGACACCTAAAGTTTTCAGCTTATAGCTATTAATAATGCGCTTATAGCTATGAATGTCGTGAAAAATACATAGAGGACACTGACAACGCGCTGACAGACAGGACCAAGCAGGTAACATTTAATAAAGTCTCAACTTTCAAATTTGGTCATTCAAAGAAAATTAAACCATAAATAGGCCTACTATTTTGTGGCTCTTTAATGTGTCGTAACAGATTGCCTCAGTTGAAGCTGCTCGTGAACCGATCATCTTTTCCTTGGTTAATTTATAGCATCAAATAGGCTAAACATGAATGTAGCCTACATCAGAAGGACTGTTGTTTTAACCACGGAAAGATGTCAGTACAGTAGCCTACAATCCATTATTCAAATTCAAATCCACCGACGTTAATCTTCTCTCTCCTGACTACTTTGTCGGACAAAAATGGCGTATTATGATTGATTGATCAGATCGCCAGTCAGTCAAACTCCCGACAAATGTTTTTTTTTTTTTTACATTTTATACACCCCCACCCCCAATGAAACCGGTATTACCGGTGTTGTCACAAGTCGGTTAATCGAATCGGATTGAAAAAAAATGAATCGTTAGATTAATCGATGCATCGAAAAAATAAATCGCTAGATTAATCGTTTAAAAAATAATCGTTTATCCCAGCCCTAACTGTATATATAAAGACTGTATACAGTCTGTATGTGCTGCAAGCTTCAGTCATACTTCTCACACACACAATGTGGAGAGTTCAGTGAAACTTACATGAGTTCCTTCTCCAGTGAGATTTCAGCTAATTTAATTTGGAAGGCGGAGCTTATTAAAAAGTACCATAAATCATTACATACATCTAGGGCTGGGATAAACGATTATTTTTTAAACGATGGCGCCTCTTAAGGACGTCGCCGCGTTGTCCCAGCCCTATATACAGTACATTCAGAAAGTATTTATACCCCTTGATTTTTTTTCACATTTTATATTGCAGCCTAATGCTAAATGCTTTAAATTATATAAAAAAAAATTCACATCAGTGAAACCCCATAATAAAAAAGCAAAAACCAGATTTTTAAAAAGAAAAAACTTAAATATCACATTGACATCAGTTTTCAGACGCTTAACTCAATACTTAGTTGAAGCACCTTTGGCAGTGATTACAGCATCACATCTTTTTGGGTATGATGCAACAAGCTGTTCACACCTGGATTTAGGGATTTTCTGCCATTCTTCTCTGAAGATCCTCTCAAGCTCTGTCAGGTTGGATGGGGACTGTGGATGGACTGGCATATTAAGGTCTCTTCATAAGGTCTCTCTTATTTAGTTGGATGATTGCATTAATAGTTTATTTTTCACTTGTTGCTGCTTGAACTTTAATGAGGGGAACATGCGCTCTCTCAGGAGGGCAAGAGATGAAAGGAAAATGGAGAAAGAGCGCATGTTTCTGGGCTCTACAGGTGCTACTATTGTTAATGCTGTTTAATCGGGATATATTTAATAAAGATGTTTGAATTACACCACATTTTGTAACTTGCGTTATTACTAAGATGCCTATGCCCGGCGGAGACTGCGAAGCTGCCGTCATGAATGTAATATGGACCGGTTCACAGCCCACGCTGTTTTCCCTTTGCCTTGTCGCATGTGAAATGCCACATCAACAGTACAGTACACAAACTTTTCATATTTGCCATACCTCTTCCACTGCATCATTCTTCACTGCTGAATCAAGTTGGTTGTCTTACAACATTATGTCAGTATTCTCCACACTCTGTGATGCCATGATAGTGCTGCTGATGCCTTAAAGGAGCCTTGTGTCTTTTGCTACATGAGCAATCGGTTTACGAATTTGTCCAAATTACCAATCACTGATTGGGGCATCCTTAATGGCAACATAACAAAATATGATAAAAATGAAGTGGTCTGAATACTTACTGTTCAATGATCAAACTAGGCCATATCGAGATTTTAATGTGATTAATTGTCAAATTGTCATTGATTTAATTTAAGAAATGTCACATTCCATTCAATTTTGCTAATAGCACTATACCGGAGTACAGAAATTAGCAACAAGATGATATCGTACCATTTTAAAATTGTAAGTATCGTGATATTTTGTTAGTACTGGAATACCGCGCAACTCTACTAAAACATTAAATTACGATCATGAAAGAGTATTCTATTTGACTCATGTGCTATAATCCAAGTTTTTTTAAAGCCATATAATAGCACCGGCTAACAGACCAGGGCAGTCTCATAAGGAAGGACCGTAAAATCTTATAGCTGAAAATCTTCCTCTCCATGAAGTCAGTCACATCTTATTAGAATAACATATTAACATTAGAATATTGCAGTCAAGACGTGAAATCACTGATGCCACTCCTGTTGTAAAGATTGTTAAAGCAGCAAAATTGCAACTTCCTCATTTTACATTCAACCATCACTCTATTTTAAAGACATGCACATATTGTGAGTGTGCTGAACATGTCTTTAATTTTTATTTTTTTATTTTGCTATAACTAAACATTATATTGCTTATGATATTAGCAATGCACCTTGATACTGTGCTACCATAAAATTGTGGTACTTTTTGTGGTTTTTTATTATGTCTTCTGAAGCAATGCAATCACTTTGGGTGAGAAACAAATACATATTTAAGTCCTTTTTTACAATAAATCTCCACTCTCAAATTTACTTTCAGAATACACACAGGGTATTTGGCCTCTGCTTTACAATTAGTGTCTAAAAAGAAATGCCAGACTATTTGTATTTGCACCCTGCATTGAAAATAATTCTAGACATGTAAAAACACATGTTGCAAACTAATATTTCAGAGGTGTCGGTCACATTTAACTTTGTTCTTTTGTACCACTAATTAAGTAACATACATTTTTATAACCATTTAAACACTTTTTTTACTCAAGCAATTGACACATTTGAAGTTTTCGTTTATGTTTAAATTTTTAAATGAAAATACTGTTAATTGGTACTTATTGATGCATTGGTATCCAATTAATTATTCGATTTTCATAAAACTATGCAATGGGTAATCCCTAAATTAGATTACATAAACATTATAATACATAACAGATTACATTTAAAAAAAAAAAAATTGTAATCTGTACCTGATTATATTTCACAATAAATCTGCATTAATATGTATGTGCTTTTCCAATTTTGTCATTCAGATGTTTATTTTCTTCAAAAGCAATGTAACCAGCCAAGCCCTTGTATTGACCTTTTAAAGGAGCTGGAAGCATTTTATTTATTGAATTTTTTATGGAATGGTCTGCAGAAAATCTGCTTCTATCTGAATGTAATCACTGAAATAAATGTACATAGATATCTCACTGATCTCTGTGATAGCAACTCTGTAAACAGCAAACAAAAATGTGACCACGGACACATTCTTTAATCAGCCAATCAGAAGACATTCATATGTGTTTTGCCTGTAAATCATGTTGCGTGTTTTCAGTGTAGTAGTCAAAGTGGATCATTCAGGTTTAATGCCATATCCACTCATGATCAGATAATTCGAGACAGAATACCAGGTTTAAACGGTGTCTTTAATTGATACATAAAGATTTGATGGTCCAAAATGTAAAGTCCTCAGGCAAATTGAAAGCACCTGGTCTGACATCCTTAACGGGAGTAAATCACTCAGTACAAATTTGGATTGCAGGCTTTGAGACCATGCCCCACTGGTGCTAATGTACACACTCACAGACAAACCTCGGGTGGGCACACTGTTGCTGTGTGTGTATGTGTGTGTGTGTGTGAAATATGGAGGCCATGTGACAGCAGTGGCAATGTGTCCTGAACGTTCCGCTTTGTGACTGCGCTCTCGTGCTGTGCTAAGCCTCTCTGTGGTGATAATGGGAGATGGCGAGCAGAGTGAGCAGACAAATTCAGAATAAAAGGAAGCGCTGAAGCATTCTGTCGCTCCCCTATAGGTGTGCACAATCATACATGGCCTCTGATATCTGTAGTTATTGCCACCCCACTTTAACTGCCCTTCTAGACAAACTCTCTCCCACACTTGCTTAACACACAGACACACACACTCATGACACCTCGATGGACAGCTGTGGGATGACACATATACTTCCTTTCTCTGCTCTTGTTTTCTCTTTCTCAATCACCTCTCAATGTTTCAATGTTTTCAACCCTTTCAAGGTGAATCCAATGTGAGCTCTTGTATTTTTTAGTTCAAATGCTTGTTCAGATGCATTTTTAGTTTTACAATATCAGTACAACTATTACAGAGTGAATTTGGGACACAACTCTGTGTGACTTGAGGTCTCATTTGGTGGTCTTAGGTTTTGAGTTGATTAAAACTGTAAATAGCCTAATAGAACCTAAGCCTAGGTTTTGATGCATTTGTTGCAGACTGATTTGAAACAGTGAAATCGGAAACAGACTTTTCTGTAGCTAAATAAGTTAGCAAGTTGTAACATGGTTTGTTTTCAGCTGTACAGGATGTAATACATTGAAGAGGAATACATCATATCAACATGTTATCTGCACATTCCATGTACTTAGAATTTCATTACCAGTGTTTAATACTTACTACATGCTGTATATTTATGGCATCCTTAAACATTGTGATCAAGTACATTTTTATGTAGACTGGCTGGCTGTTGGCTGGCTTGGCAGTGTCTCCTGACCAGTCACTTGCTCAAGGGAGGAATGGACAGCTGTCTAATTGTGAGTGACAGAGTGATCAACCTGAGTTAATCAGCCACTCTGTCTAATATATGATTGACCTCACTGTCAGAGTGTTGGCAATCCACGTAGTCATGTTGGAATCATGTGCAAACCTGGGAATTGATGACATCATCAGACACATACATAAGACTTGGAAGCCCCAAGATTTAACGGAAGTAAAATTATGTTTAATTAGCATCTGAGAACCAAATGATATACATCATACATAGTTTTATTCAGTGTGAAAGTAAAATATCAAGTTCCAAAGTGTTGGAGAAAACGAGAAATGACAAGTAACTGCATTAAAATCAGAAGTTCATTTCAGTGAACTGTGCAAGCTAAAACAGAAGAATGTTTTTTCGTTTCATGAAAATTAATGCAATAAAAGAAATTAATGTCAAAATGAAAATAGAGTGAAAGTAAATATCCGCCAGGATTTTCAAGAGAGTGAGCAGGAAGCAGCAAAACATTGTCTGGGCTCCGAATCAAGAAACACAGAAATTGTTTATTGCTGCCAAAAGTAATTAATCTTCCCGCTCTATGGAAATTAATCGGATTATTTGGCCACGTGGCCCAGCAAATTTGATCTTCCATCTCATTCCTCCTGCAGGCTTGGCTACCTCGCCCACCTTCACTCTCTTCTTCAGAAATGGCAGAATCTTTTTCGGCAGAGACATTTGTCATTATCTCTCCATGTCCTCACACTTTCTTCTGCACTAGATTAGCTTCCATAATTTGACTAGATAAACCAAAACAAAAAAAGTAGTTAAGCCTTAATAATAAGCTTGGCATCAATGTAATTATTATTATTATTATTATTTTATCTTGTCTACTTGTATCCAACATTCAAAAAATAATGAATAAATAGCAGAACATTAATAAATACATAATATACCTTGTGTTTATAAATGTATTCAAAGGAAAAAAAAAAAAAGTTTGTGTCAGTTTGGATATGGATTTCCAACTTAGTCAACTTAGGTTGTGACAAAGTGTTAAAAAAATTGTTACATTAGCTAATTTGAATTACCTGAACAACCAGCAAAAATGGTTGCTAAATTATTCTTCCTTGATAAGAATCAAAGAATTACAAAATCTGGAGTGGAATTTGTGAAGCGGTCACACATGACATAGATGATGACATTTGATGTAGTATACGTGACACGTTGGTGGGTGATGCTATCAAGCAGGCTTTGCTAGCGGAAATGTTGATGTGTGACACACATGGATCTCTTCACGCTGTTATGTGTGAGGCCGCAACAGACATTTTCCCAATGTATTATTTAACCCTTTTGACTGTGTTAAACGGTGTTTTTGAATTTGAATGGGCAATTTAGATGATAGAGCAAATTGTGGGAACTAATTTATGGCGTGAATAGTGTAACTTTGTCACAAGGGGTTTAATGTAATGCTCCACTCATACACTCATGAAGTACATGTCACTGTGGTGTGAAATCGTGCCACAGATGCCCCCGATCAGCTCACACCTTCAGTATATTGCTAATGAATGTGACTGACAAACAATCCCAGTGCTATCATGAACCAGGACATGTGCCTCTGTTAACTGCACACCAGGCCCCATGAGTTAGATAGGCCATAATTTAAACGAGTCAGACCTAACTCTACTCTTTTAAAACTGTTACACCTGTGGATTATCTTTCTGTGCATTTGCTTGATAATATATATATATATATATATATATATATATATATATATATATATATATATATATATATATATATATATATATATATATGTTTGGTCATGTAATAACAGTGTAGTATGTGGATTATAACAATGTTGTAACTATGTGCATTTTGGTAGTGTTGCTTAGAACATTTCTTTTGCCTGTCTGTGCAGACTAGTCCAATTTCACTGCTCAAGAAATCATCCAAGGACCTAGAATGTCTTACGGATCCATTGATGCTGGCTCTATTGGAAGCAGAAATCCATTTGGTGGGCCTTCAAGGCAGGGCTACCAGCCTGTAGGTAAAGAACAATTTGTTTTCACATTCACAGGCAGAATTCTCTCCCTTTATCATCAGGCATTCTTCCAAAATTACTATAAATCATCAGACTGAGACAAAAGGGTCCCTCCTCATTTATTAAAGTACAACATTCTGCATGTATTCTCTCTCCATAAATCATTATGGGATTAATTATCCATATGGTTAATTTGGCAAAGTTCTGCCTCGTCAGAGTTCTGATGTGTTTAGTATATGCATCTTGTATTAAACATTGTCTTAATGCCACTGTAGTTATAATACATTGTCATAGTAACTGAAGAGCTTATTACATCTTTCAAACTGTGGAGTTTTATACTAGCTCATTTAAATCAACACAATAAGATCTCCATGTAAAATTATTATATCACCCAAAGTATAATTTTTTTTATATTTCTTTATTAATAGTTATGTACTGGGCAGAGGTAATATGTAATATGTTTTTAGCATAAAGAAGACCTTATTTGGGATATAAATGTCTTCATGGTCAAATATAATTAATATGCAGATCAGCATATCCAAGTACATAGTATTATAATTCTTATTTTTTTACAAAATCTAGTTGATCTTTTATTGACAAATTACAAAGTCAAATAAAGGCCTTATAATCCTTACTTCAGTGGATGGAATCCCAACAAATCTATAAATATAATATAAAAATGGGAGAGTGGCAGGGAGGATGGTGGGGCTGGGTCGTGAAGCTGCACACCCGGCCCTTAATCAGGCTAATCAAGCTCTCTAGAGGGATAAAGGTGACCAGAGGTGGCAGTTCGAGAGAGAGAGAGTTACGGGCTGCTGACCTGCATGTGTTTATGTTTGTGTCTTTTTGTTTTATTAAAAGACAATTTATTTTGTCAAATGGGTTCTCACCTCCTCCTTTCCATATAACTTTGTTACAGTGACTATTCATAAAGCATTCTCATGTGTTGTATCATTCACATCCTATTTATTTCAATAACTACCAAGCAAACAAAACTAAATTGTGGAATGTAACCATTTTAGGGAAAACTAGTTAGTTTGCCTCACTTGATCTGTTGGTTTGTTGGTCTGAGCTGGTTAAACAGGTTTATTTGATCTCTTAGCCAGGTCAAGTTGGTGCTTAGGGAGCCAATCACCTGGTCTCCCAGTCCGATCAGCTGAAAAGTGCACTAAACCCCTCTAAAACTAACAAAATAAACCAGCCTGGCTGGAATGGAGAACACCCTGCTGAAAAAAAGGAAAATAATATATATATAATATAATATATATAATATCTAATGGTTAGATGGAGACTTGGAGAGACCTTCAAGCTACAGTGTCTTGCACTCACATTAAAATTTGGTCAAGGATCGGTGATGATCATAGGGTGCTTCATGAAGGCTGGAATCAGGCAGATTCGTCTTTGTGAAGGATGCATGAATCAAGCCACATACAAGGTTATCCTGGAAGAAAACTTGCTTCCTTCTGCTTTGACAATGTTCCCCCAATCCTTCTGGATTGGTTTTTCCAGAAGGACAATGCTCCATGCCACATAGCCAGTTCAATCAAGGTGTGGATGGAGGATCACCAGATCAAGACCCTGTCATGGCCAGCCCAATATCCAGACCTGAACCCCTTTGAAAATCTCTGGAGTGTGATCAAGCCATCAAACAAAGCTGAGCTGCTTGAATTGTTGCCCCAGGAGTGGCATAAAGTCACCCAACAACAATGTGAAAGGCTGGTAGAGAGCATGCCAAGAGGCATGAAAGCTGTGATTGAAAATCAGGGTTATTCCACCAAATATTGATTTCTGAACTCTTCCTAAGTTAAAACATAAGTACAGTATTGTTTAAAAATGAAAATGAACTTGTTTTCTTTGCATTATTCGAGGTCTGAAAACATTGCATCTTTTTTGTTATTTTGACCAGTTGTCTTTTTCTGCAAATAAATGCTCTAAATGACAACATTTTTATTTGAAATTTGGGAGCAATATTGCCTGTAGAACCTTATAGAATAAAACACAAATGTTCACTTTACTCAAACATATAACTTTAAATAGTAAATCCAGATAAACTGATAATTTTGCAGTGGTCTTTTAATTTTTTCCATATATAACACACACAAACAAACAAACAAACAAACAAACAAACAAACAAACAAACAGCTTAAACCAGTCTAAGCTAAATCAATACATGCAAAAGCAAATACCTTTCCATTTCACACAGCATGACCTCAGTCAATCAGACGTTCTGAGATATATCTCTCTTACTCTGTGAGAGAATGACAAACCATAAGCATTTGGCTGCCGCTGGTCCCACAGGACAACAGCGAGAGAGTGAGGCAGCTTTGATAAGAGACAGGGCTTTGATCATTGGAAGACCTGCGTTCAGGAGACTGTGTTTGGGTGCTTCCGCATCAGCTTGGCTGAAGAGGGGCTCAGGCAATGATCAAAGCAGGGGTTAAGTCTCTAATGGAGTTGTCAGTCGAGCTAAACTTTCCCCCACCTCTCCCCTGCCAAACCTGTCAACTTCGCTCCAGCATATGCATTTCGCTGCTCTCTTTTTTTTTCCGTCACTCTCTTTCTTTGTCACTTCATTTCTCGCAGTCATTTACTTTCCCTCATTCCTTCCGTCTGCACTATTTTCAGTATAAGCATCAATAACACCTTTATTTCTTTCTTTCTTTATTTCTTTCTTGCATCACAGTCTGACCATGTCTGGACCTATCATAGTCCTCACCATGTGATTTCTCAGTAATTGTTGTCTACACTGTGGTCTCATTCCCCTCTTACAACAAACAGAGAAAAAGGCTCTTGTCATGAGAAGACTTTTTAAGCAGAGCTGAGCACATGCGGTTAGCCCGTGTCTGAATGAGGTTTCAGGCTCTGCTGTGTTCATTAGGTAGGTTTGCTGGTTTGCTGGGTGGGTCTGTCAGTGTGGAGAGAATAATAAAGGGACACTGAAACACCAGTAGGTACCGAACAGCCGTCATGAGTGACCAAACCCGGGGCGTGCTCCTTGGCCATGCTGGAGCTATCTAAACTGGAGGAGGCAGATAAAAAGCTCAGGTGTCCTGCCTCGTTCAAAGAGAGAAAGTTGAACCCACAGGGTGACACCACACACACATACATACCGTGTCTGACTGTGAGACAAACATGGCACTCATTATGTGTCAGTTGAAAAACAATGTGGAGGGTGTGTTTTTTTTAGTGGTCTCTGCCTGTTTAAGGGATCTGTTGCATTGTGTGTTTGTGGATAAAAATAATGGGCGCTATTTGCGTGAGTATGTAAAGCACAGCACTACTTGCTAAGACACATGTGCACAATGTCTTATACAGTTTTTGTGCAAGTGCTAATTCTAAGTGAGCATCTGTGCCAGTGGGCATGGGTGGGGGTATATACGCTATCTGTGGGTGTATGCGCGCAAACTTTGGGTGTTTTGTATGATAAAGAATTGCCACAAAACGCAGTTTTCAATATTCCTGAGAATAGGTAATTTTGCAAAGGCATTTCTCAGCGCAAAATCAAAAGTAAATTCCTGAAATTGCAGTTTGAAGATTCCACCAGCAGATGGTAATAAAGATCATGTCCAAACTCTGAAAATATAGTGGAACATCAAATTATGTCCCTGACAATAGCCATATGTGAAACAAAAATGTATTAGATTTAAACTATTTGTAGGTCATGGTTTATTTTAAAATTATTATTCTTATGTTTATATTTAAAATTGTATCTTATTTGTATTGGTATTTTTCCACCTGTTGTCGTAGAGTGATTTTTAAATCTCTGCAAAAGGGGCGAGTGGAAAAAGTTGGGGTAATATGTTTTGATTATTTGACAATTTCTTTATTTTTTATTATATTTTAATTTCATTTGAATTGTAATTTGAATTTAAATATATTTTTGGTTTAATTGTTTTGTGTTTCAATAAATTAATTATATTTGTCAAAATCTGGTAGATGGGAAGTGCGTGCTGATGAAATCACTGTTTATACTAGCGGTGATTAGTGTTTCTGTAGATGAAAATTATTAATAATACTTTTCCATAATTTAACGGAGCCTACAATCCTGACGAGAATCACATTTCCCATGCTATAAAAGGAGCGTGTCACTGTCAAAGAAAAATGCCTGACATTCAACAAGGAAGCAGTTAATGCATAAAAGAGGTAAATCCATATTTCTATTCTTTTAATTAATTGCATACATCCCATTTACACTACCAACTTCTTATCAATGTGCTGTCTTTGTTTATATTGCTGGTGCTTGACAGAGAACCTCAGAATTAAATTGTACTTGACCCAGCCTTTTAGCGCTTTGCACGCATCATTTTGCCAAACCCACTTGCGCCTAGACTTAGCTCATGCTTGCATGGAAATACCAAAACTTATTGGCTATGCCCACTGACTTTGAACTTATAACTCCTAAAATAGGGCCCAATAAATAAATATTTTTCAACCTTTTACACTTTTTCCAATATTTAAACATAATATATGTTTTATAAGGTGATGTTTTTTTTTTTACTCTCTTTTTTACTAATTTGACTCGGAAGCTAAGCATAATGACCTGTACGTAACAACTTAAGGGTGTATGTGCGTAAACTGTGGGTGCATTGAATATTAATATAGTGGTGTGAAGGGCAATTTGCTATTTTCCTGAGAAGTAGGTCATAATGCTAATCATTTTACATATAAACAACTTTAGAGACGTACAGATGTTTATGTATCCTTATATTGAATTTATGGAGTTAATTAGTTGATTTTTTTTGTATTTTATAATCAGTGAGATTAAGGTTTTTAAGCGGAGTTTTAAAGGGAGGTTTATATTATTAAAACACTTCCCTAATCTAAATCATCAGCCTAAACCTAACTAATAGTGTTCTTGTCGCACATGCAACATAAATAGCTAATGTTTGGAAGCAACCACGTAATTTCCTGTCACTTTATGACACTTTCTTCTCATGTGTCAGCTTTCGGGCTTGGCTGGGCTCGAACCTCGGTCCTCCGAGCCGAAAGTCTAACTCTTTTTCAGATGGGCTGTTATAGAAGCGTTCAAATGTATCGTTTTTCAAATTATGCATTCGATTAAAAGTGTTTCGATATCATAACATGGAAGTGTGCGATAGCCATAAAAAAATCACAAAAGGAATTTTATTCCATTTTATTTCTGTGCTATAATCTAAGTCATAAGATAGCTCTATTAGAGGTATAGACTCTATTTTAAGCCTTTTATTTAACAATCTTAGCATTCATCCATTAAAGTGTTAAATCTCACCGGGTCTAATAAGTCTCGTGATTGACTGCGACATGCCATATTCTATGATGTATTTGTTTGAATGAAATATGACAGCTCCTTCACGGATATTCGCTGATTTCATGCGAGGCTCAGGTGAGAAGAAACTAGAAGTGTCATCTAACTATCGGCTGCATCACTGAAGCTGCAATGTCGTATTGTTGTGTATCAGGCTGTACATCGTACCAAAGGAAAGTGTGTGATATAGATTTATCATTCCATCACTTTCCGGGTGACCCAATGGCCCGTTGTGAATGGATTGTCAAAATAAGAAAGGATGTTGGATCTCATTTTCAGGTAAGTAAAACAATTTAGTAAGCAAATTGTCGATTCCTAGATTCCTGAGGCTGAAAGTTAGACCATATACAGCTAAATGATTTGCCCATTAGATTAAAGACACAAGGGTGAACTCCAAATACTTTACCAAGGACAGCATATTTTGATCACTCACAGGTTTACATCGACTGAAAAAGGAAGTATGCCGACATGTTTACTTGGTGCTCAGAACTCAAACAAAGGAGGACAATTCAGCAAAATATGAGGTCGTCGACTTGTTTGACATTATCAGAATACCTTTTTGGCATTACTCAAAAGTGTAATATCTCTTCAGAGATCCTGTTGTTGTTTACAGGGTAAATGCATCAGTATTATAAAAAATAACCTGAATGCGAACTTATCATTAAGTTTTCCCTGGAAGACCAATAATAAAGGTGTTCTTGCCATACATTTCAATAAGCATTAATACGTGATAAATATGTTCCCGAGCTGTACGTTGACAGTTTTTAATCGTTTTAGTCTTTTTTTTCTCTACGAAATGTATTCAAAGGGGTCATGAAATGCCTTTTAAATGTACTGTTCTCTGATTTTTACATAAAAAAAACATCATAACTTAGAAGTAATAGGCTATTTTCTGTCCTGTTTTGACCCCCCTCATCGGAACACAATGTTTGAATAGGCGGGGCGGATTGTAGACTCTGAAGTAAATGCCCACTGGTATGATTGGCTAACAGGTTTACGATGTAAACTTCTGCATGTATGTTTGACAGCCAACATCCTTCATAGATGGACGCTGCTGTGATTTAGGTTAAAAACGCATAAATACTCCGTACATATCAAATGATCTGTAATAACAGATAAAGCAATTGTGGCCATGTAATAAAACAGTTATTCACACTTGTGTGGTGCAATATTACTATTGGATCCAATATAGTCGGCACTGCATCGTCTTTTAGTTTCAGTCATTCTGAAAATCCTGCAACGAATTGTGCCTTGTTTGTTAACGAATCCATGGTAAAATGAAGTAAACAAAGGACCAAGTTCTTACTGATGCGGTCTGGAACTTCATTAAAAATAAAGTTCATCCACTCTTTCCTAATGTTGGGATCAGAAGGTAGGCAATGCAAACATTTTGTTTTTCCACATCTTGTCAATGCTCAGCGTCTTGTCTTCAGATTCATCTTTATATTTATTGTTTGGTTTCTGCGTAGACCTGTGTTTGCTTCTCTCTTTATTTACCTACTATATGCGTGGAACTGTAGGCGGGGCTATACAGGCAGTGATGTAGAAGCAGGTGTTGATCTTCTGCGGAGGCGGTGTTTAGCCACACTATTATGTAATAAAGTGGCACATTCCGCATCCTGTCATTTTAGAAGATTGGCTTCAATATAAGCTGTTTTTAGACTAATGAGAGAGTTTTGAGTTCTGAAACTTACAGGATGTTTTTATAGAACAATGACCTCTTATGTCAAAAGGGAATTTTGATTTCTCAGTTCATGTCCCCTTTAATCAGAAAGGCAGAGGTAGTTGGAAAGCTAATTTGGCTAGATGTAATGTTAACGGAAAACAACCTTCAATATTGGTAATATAACCCTCTATCCAGTTGCTGAACACTTTTAGCAAAACAGCTTGTTGGATATGACATCCCTCAACATCAAAACATGTAAATCGCAGTAGCAGCTCTAGGTTGGTGGTTCAAGACAGTTTTTTTACCTTTAGTTCCAAGATTCTTCCCACTTGTGCCTCACTTTTGATTTCAGTTTGCTGCGGCATGAAATCAGTCTATTGGATGCCAAATTCATTTGGACTTCTTATGTACTGCCTTTTGCCATTTTACTAAACAAAGTATTGTGATTAAATTGATCTGCCTGTTATGTTTATATATATATATATATATATATATATATATATATATATATATATATATATATAATATTTTAACAAATATATTTATAATGGATTCGTACATATTACAATTTTCTAAAAGTGTAACTACTTAAAAATGTTGATGTTTTAGATGCTGTCAAAACATGTACATTGTCTATCTAAACGTACAATATACACGTTTATATGTTTCATACCAATAGGTATGTATAATAATGAAATCAGGCCGAATGTAATCATTGCATATTTTCCAGTTTTTTTACTTAATCGACATAAGATTTTGTCAAAGTTCAAGTCAGAGATTTCTCATACTTACAAGTAGTGAGATCAGTAAAACAGTAAAAACAATCCTAATGAGTTTCTTAGAACCTAAATGTCCATTTGAAATAAACACAGTATTCACAATGTTGCTTGATTTTTATCTTGCTAGCAAAATAATTACAAATATGTTGTGATATATTGCCCATTCCTACTTAGTGTCATTGGTTGTACCAGTAAGTCCAGTTACTGCAATTCTGTGACATTATCTCACTAATTTTGTGAGATTTCTCAGAGTGTCATTTCTCTTAAGTCAGTATTATTGTCTGTAACCGTAATGCATGTTATAGAGACAAAATATGAAAGGCAAATTGAATGAGGAATAAAGGACCTTTCACTCACAGAAGTAATCAAGCATTCCACGATTACCTAGAAAGGCCACATCGTGCGTCAATGTCTTGATTGCATTGTAATTGGTAGGTTTGGTTTTGGAAGGGTTGGTGGGGGTCTTTTAGTATGTCAAAAAGCTTCAGTATGGATTGTGAGATTACATCAGTGTAATGAGAGCAAATTTGTTTCTGTTTAGTTGACAAGTTATGTGCTGAGAAAGAATGAAATTGTCAAACATTATGTGTTAAATACCCTTGAAGACTCTTAAGCCTGGTAAGACTTTATTCACACACACACTCTATATACTGTATATTACGTCAATATTAGTTAATGAATTGAGGATCATGAACTAACAATGATCAATCCTATTGCAACCGTTAGTAATCTTTGTTAATGTTAATTTATAAATATTCTAGTGTTCATTGTTAGTTCATATTAGTTCACAATGCTTTGACTAATGGTAAATTACACTAATTGTAATGCTAAAAATATAAAATAGTCAAGTCAAGTGGTTTTTATTGTCGTTTCAACCATATACAGTTAGTACAGTACACAGCAAAACGAGACAACGTTCCTCCAGGACCATGGTGCTACATAAAAACAACAAAGGACCAACATAGGACCACATGAGACTACACAACGAAATAAAATACCTATATAAACTACCTATATATACCTATATAAAGTGCACGTGCAAACATGTGCAAAAAGTACAGGACAGTACAACAAATTACTGACAGTGAACAGGACAATAGACAGTGCAGCGCCGACCAGTACTCAGTAGTGCAAAAAGATGACAGTTTCTAAAAATGTAAACATAACATACTATGAGATAATGTTCTATGCACATAGCAGTTATTGAGGTAGCAGACAGTTATAAAGTGACAGTTATTAAAGTGCAACTCAGGACACGTGTGTGTGTCAAACCAGTCTCTGAGTATTGAGAAGTCTGATGGCTTGGGGAAGAAGCTGTTACACAGTCTGGCCGTGAGGGCCCGAATGCTTCGGTACCTCTTGCCAGGCAGGAGGAGGGTAAAGAAGTTTGTGTGAGGGGTGTGTGGGGTCGTCCACAATGCTGGTTGCTTCTTGGATACAGTGTTTTTTGAAAATGTCTTTGATGGAGGGAAGAGAGACCCCAATGATCTTCTCAGCTGTCCTCACTATCCTCTGCAGGGCTTTGTGGTCGAAGCGGTGCAAGTCCCAAACCAGGCAGTGATGCAGCTGCTCAGGATGCTCTCAAAAGTCCCTCTATAGAATGTAGTGAGGATGGGGGTTGGGAGATGTGCTTTTCTCAGCCTTCGAAGAAAGTAGAGACGCTGCTGGGCTTTCTTGGTGATAGAGCTGGTGTTGAGGGACCAGGTGAGGTTCTCCGCCAGGTGAACACCAAGAAATTTGGTGCTCTTGACGATCTCCACAGAGGAGCCGTCGATGTTCAGCGGAGTGTGTTCACCTTGTGCTCTCCTAAAGTCAACAACCATCTCTTTTGTTTTGTCGACATTCAGGGACAGGTTGTTGGCTCTACACCAGTTTGTCAGCCGCTGCACCTCCTCTCTGTATGCTGACTCGTTGTTCTTGCTGATGAGACCCACCACGGTCGTGTCATCGGCGAACTTGATGATGTGATTCGAGCTGTGCATTGCTGCACAGTCGTGAGTCAGCAGAGTGAACAGCAGTGGACTGAGACACACAGCCCTGGGGGCCCCAGTGCTCAGTGTGGTGGTGGTGGAGATGCTGTTCCCGATCCGGACTGACTGAGGTCTCCCAGTCAGGAAGTCCAGGATCCAGTTGCAGAGGGAGGTGTCCAGGCCCAGCAGGTTCAAATAGTTAATGTAGAAATTAATAAATATTGCAAAAGTATAATGTATTGTTTGTTCTGATTTACTATTGTGTTAACTAATGTTATAAAATGCAGTTATCTTGGACCTTGTATGTTTTATAATGCTTTGGTTTGTAAACAGAGCAGAATGTACGAAGAATTGTTTTTGGCTTAGTGTGAGAATCCTTGAAACTTGGAAACATTATGGATTTGTCTGCACCATGAAACCATCTGTAATTGCTGGTTCTTAATACCAAACTAATTAGTCCTAAACAATTTAATTTTTTTATACCTGCACCCATTTCTTCTAAAGAGAGTTGATTGACTAATAGTGTTTTTGCATGTTATGAAAGAATACAGAGTCTGAACTCAATAACCCTGCTGTGTGTTTTGTTAATTGAGTAACTGAAATCTTTTAAAGTAATTGCAGTTATCTCATGAAGAACTTCAGCTTGCAATTGGAATACCTTCCTCTCTTCAGAGAGAACTACAAAGTTATTTCCACAAATTAGAGAAGCACTTGTCCTGAAATCCCCAGAGCTAATGGTTCTGTATGTGTGAGTGAAAGTGTGTGTTTGCTGAAGACTGAGAGAAATGTATTAAGCACTTGCAGAAATTCCCAATGCCTTCAATGCAGTTACACACACATTCAGCACACACAAACTAAAACATACATTGACTTCTTGCATTTAATGACTTAGACAAATAAATATGCAAGCAATAAACACACCCCTTAAGGGGTTTTAAGTAATTCAAAAAGCAAACAACAAAAGTCAGCATATACGTATAACAATACAAAATCTTTAAGTGATGTGCATGGATCCTTTTTCACTTACTTGATACTTATATTTCATGTAACAGCATTGGAAATTTTCACTGGTTGTATTATTCTGCTTGTCTGTGTTCTAGTCGCCTTGATTAGCCTGATTATGGGCCGGGTGTGTAGCATCATGACCCGACCCCACCCTCCTCCCTGCCACATAGTTATAGATTATAATTATATAGATTACATTGCTCTCCTCAGTGAGTCATTGTGGATTGTGTGGCAGGCCTGGTGCTTGCACTGTGCGGATAAGAAACCATCTCACATTGCATCACACATAACGTCTGACAGCCACCTCTGGCCTGAAAACCCCTCTCTCCCTGGGCTCATCTCAGCTTTTATTTACACTCTGTCACAGCTTTTAGGCAGTACATGAGATTACTTCCTTCTATTTGACTTTGCTTTTTTCCTATAGAGTGAGTGAAAAAGGCACATGATGACATCATGCATAACAAGGCAAAAGCTTCTGATGCACATTGTGGTTTAGTTTTACAGTATTTCATGTGATGGTGGTGTAAAAATGTTTTGTTTATTGTATTGATTGCATATATTCTTTATTCTGTGTGGAGAAATTTGCTATGGTCATCAATGTTGCTACCCTGTAGCTCAAGACCGGTTGCCCACTGAAGCTAAGCAGGGTTGAGCCTGGTCAATACCTGGATGGGAGACCTCTTGGGGAAAGTTTGCTGCTGGAAGAGGTATTAGGGAGGCCAGCAGGGGGTGCTCAACCTGCAATCTTTGTGGGTCCATATGTCCCAGTATAGTGATACTGTAAAAAAGGGCACCATCCTTCGGATGAGATGTTAAACTGATGTCCTGACTCTGTGGTCAATAAAAATCCAGTGAAACTTCTCGAAAAGAGTAAGGGTGTAACTCTTGTGTCCTGGCCAAATTCCAAATGTCCCCCATTGGCCCTTATCAATCATGACCTCCTAATAATTCCATTTTATGAATTGGCTCTATCACTCCACTCTCTCTTCTCCACCAATAGCTGGTGTGTGGTGAGTGTACTGGCAGACTATGGCTGCCGTTGCATCATCCATGTGGATGCTGCACACTGGTGGTGGTTTAGGAGAGTCTCCTGTTCACTGTGTGAAGCTCTGAGTGTATTGTAAAAAAAGCGCTATATAAATGTAAACATTCATTCATTCATTTATACAAACACACAATAAATTATTCAACATACATTCACATATGCACAAGATGAGAATCAACATATATTGTAACTTAGTTTTTGCAAGAAAGAGTAGACATTCACATGCAAATAAATGCAGGAAAGAAGAACCCTGTCTGCAAATATTGCAATTATTTGTTTGATTTTTAATAGCCAGTCTATTGAATTCTATGGAAGATTTGCCAATTTAGGCCACATTTACCCTAAACACTCACACACACATTGATTTTGCTTTGTCTGCAACGCTCATCCATAGTGGAACAGCGTTTTTCTCCAAAACGCTCTACATAACCGCATACTTTGAAAGATGATGACAATAGGAAGTAGAAAACTGAGTTTTTAACCTTAAACGGATTAGTTTGGACGTGGTCTTGGAATTTTTGAGGAATATCAATACAGTGCTGGCTAGCAAGCACTGCAAATGTTAAAGATAAATACTTAATTTATAAAATGGCCAGCTAGCTGCACTATGGTACCATTTACACCTGCATAAACATGCATTTTTCGTGATTGGATCACTGTCGGATTGCACTTGACTATATTACATTGTGATCAAACCACTGAAACCACATTTGGACGTGGTCAGGAATAGATTCTGACCACATTCAAAGGTGTAAATGCAAGTGCGTTTTCGTTATCTAGATACTAACGTAATTAATTACTTAATCAGTAATTAACTGCAGTATGTGATGAGGTTGCGCTGCAGTCATCCTTTGTTAAAGCACTCTGTTGTGTGTTCTTGCCTTTTTCTGTTAATTCAGCCATCGCAATGTGAAGAATACAATAGACACAGCCGTCTTGCAGTCTTGTCACCCAAACAATGAACAATATTACATGGATCACAGTGGCAAGAAAAAGTATGTGAACCCTTTGGAATTAGCTGGTTTTCTGCATTAATTGTTCATAAAATGTGATCTTATCTTCATTAAAGTCACAAGTATAGAAAAACATGAAGGTGCTTAAGCTAACAACACACAAACAATTATAATCTGCCATGTCTTTATTTTACACATCCCATTAGACATTCACAGTGCTGTGGAAAAAGAAGGTAAACCATTGAATTTAATAAATGGTCTATCCTCTTTTGGCAGCAAACACCTCAACCAAGTGTTTCTGGTAGCTGCGTATTAGACCTGCACAATGTTCAGCAGGAATTTTGGACCAGTTTTCCTTATAGAACTGCTTCAGCTAAGCCATATCCTTAGGATTTCTGGTGTGAATGGGTCTTTTGATGTCATTCCACAGCATCTCTATTGGGTTAAGTTCTGGTCTCTGACTGGGCCACTCCACAAGTGGATTCTCTTTTTTTGAAGGCATTCTGTAGTGAATTTACTTTGATGTTTAAGGTCAATGTCTTGCTGCATCACCCAACTTCTACTGAGCTAACACACAGCCATCCTGACATTATCCTGTAGGATATCTTGATAAACTTGGGAATTCATTTTTCCCTTGATAATGGCAAGCAGTCCAGGCCCCCGAAGCAACAAAGCAGCCCCAAATCATGATGCTCCCTCCACCGTACTTCACCATTGGGATGATGTTTTCATGTTGGAATGCGGTGCCCTTTTTACACCATACGTAGTGCTGCATGTTCTTCCCAAACAATTCAACCTTATTTTCATCCGTCCACTAAACATTTTCCCAGTAGCATTGTGGAGTGTCAAACTGGTCTTTGGCAAACTTCAGGCACAAAGCCATGTTTTTGTTGGGGGAAAAAGTAGCAGCTTCATTTGTGGTGTCCTGTCATGGACACAATGCCTGTTTAATGTTTATCCAACCCTGTGGAAGTTTCAATGATTTATTCAATATGTACAAGAACAATACAATTATTTGTGTGTTATTAGTATCATTATTGTAACTTAGCTGAAGATCAAACCAGATTTTAAGACAAATTTATAAATAATATAAATAAATAAATTTATAAATTATAATAAATAAATACTGTAAATGCAGGTAATTCCAAAGGGGGTCACACATTTTTTTCTTGCCACTATGTTTTATTGGAATACACTTGAAACAAGTCTAACTTGCACATTGCAGATGAGATACATATGTAAAAAGTGCAGAACATGAGATGAATATCATTAGATATGCTGATAGAAAGCATTTGAATTATCCATCAATGTTTTTAAAAATTGCTAAAAGACAGATCATTTTTAGTTACCACAGCCACTGATGTAATATAGAAGTAGTGTTTTAAATTTTTTGCTGGTAATTTTGATCGGATCTCTATCTGATAACACTGGGATGCAAGGTGTAAATGCAATCCAGCTAAAGAATATTCCGATACTATCCTGATACGAAACGGTGTAAATGGTGCCTATGTTATCAAAAGAGCTTGTGAATGTTCTCAGTGTGGTAATACTAGCAATTTGATTGATGATATTTATATTTATTAATGATCGGCCTTCACTCTCTTATTTGAAAATAAGGCTACCTGTTTCAGTTCTAGGTTAGAGCTCATTCCAGAATAGGTGGGACCATCCACTGGAATGATCTTCTACTGTGGCACAGACACAAGACCAATAGCAAACAGACAAATAGCACTGTAGGCAGTAGGAAAATGTCAGATATTCCCAAAACAATAAATGTGTGTGTGTGTGTGTGTGTGTGTGCCTCTGTGTGATGATCAGAGAGGGAGTTTAGATGAATCCAGATCTCATGAAATGTAGAGAGAAAACCCAGCAGAGCCTCTGGCATCCTCCAGGAGGTTTTATACATGCCAACAGCCACGCGAATGCTCTCTATCACCCAGCTAAACTTACACCCTAACAGTACTTGATTTTTCCACATAAACATACAGCAAGTAGTGCCCTTGTGTCCCCCTCACCCCCTCTTAGCCCACCCCTGTTGTAGACAGCACTGAGCAGTGCTGCTCTATGCAGAGTGGAATGAATATGGAACATCCATCTATCACAGTGATGGAGGAGAGAGTATGAGAGGTGCGCTCATAGCTGGAGGCCAGTGCAGATAACAGTAAGGGCACAAAAGGTTGTTTTCCTGAAAAATGATCCACTGAGAAAGCTTATCGCTTTTGTTAAGCACACTGACACACGCACACACACAAACAGGCACATCTGGCTAGAAGCAGTCAAATAATGTCACACATTTCTCTCTGTTATGTAAAATTCACACCTAAAATATGCTTATTATTTTTTACATGCTCATGCTAAACCATTAGTCACATGTCCAATGTCAGGGAGAGTCCCACATTTGACTTCAAAGATGTGACATTTTGTTGGATGCCATGTTCAGAAAAGTTCTTCTGTCATTAACTGACCCTTATGTTTTTCTAAACTCATATGAATTTATTTCTTTTATGGCATGCAAAAAGAGATGTTAGGTAGACGTGACAGGCTCAGTCACTTATCTTTGTCATTGTTTGGAGAAGAAAAATAGGTGGAATGACAGTGATTGGTGATTGAGACTGTCAGTCCCTAACATTCTACCCAACATCATCTTTTCTATTACTTTCAAGAAAGAAAGTTATATTGGTTTGGACCTACATGAGTGTGTCTATATGATTATAGAATATTTTAAATTTTTTTGTGGTGAGCTATCCCTTTAAGGCAAGTCAGTTCACTCGATTGTCACTTGATTGTCAAGATTATGTTCCAATAGCACATTTTTTAATCAGCAATAACATCTGACAACAATGTTAGCAATGTTAGCTGAAGTAACAAACTACATATAGATTAAAAATTACTTAAAGACAGGACTTCCATTTCTACAGCCACCATATTTAGTATTATGATTTATCCATAACATTTTTCCACAAGTGGTCCACCTCCTCCTCCCATGTGTCAGGCTGAACACCTAGCAGCATCTTTGAGTTCTTTGTTCTCCTTGAGGTGTGAAAAGAAAACATAATTGAGAAGCTATTTTGGGTATAGCATGCTTCAGTGGACTTGCACAGACAAATGGGAATCTTGGAGAGGTCTCTATATTTGCTGAATGTATTTCCATTTGTTCCCCTCCTTATTTACCTGCTCCCTCTCTACAAAATCCCACATTTCTCTTAGCGAAAAAATATTCACCTGTGCAAAAGATTGCTTGCAATTTGCTCCTCTCAAGTGGAAGTGCATTAGAGCATAGATAAAGAGTTGTGAAAAACAGCATGTCAATTACAGTCATTTTGGGGGCAGAGGTAGACAAAAGCCCATAGAGATGACACATGTGTATCTCTGTGTGTGTATGGGTGCAGGGAATGTGGGTTTTGATTAGATACAAAGGTTGTGCAGTGGATGTGATTTAGAGCTCTTCATGGTTACCTGTTCATGTCAGGGTGTGCATGATGCTGTACATACATTTGATGAGAAAAATGAATGTGCCCACACGCACATTTGGGAGGCTCACGACTCAGTCTATTCAGGCCTTGTTGGCCCAGGCAGCTGCCCATGTCGCCCATACCTAAAACTGCCCCTGGCCCCTAGTGGTTATCACACAAGTACTACAGTAGACCTTGAGCCAAGGTGTTTATGTGGGAGATTTATGTTCAACATTTGGTCCATGTTGTGTCCTGAACCCTTTCTCCTTCCTATAATGTACTGTCTCTTCTACTTCCAATGTGAAGAAAATGGCAAAATACCAAAAGTTAACTTTTCCTATTTATAGCCTGTTTGCATAAAAACATTTTGAATTGAATTGAAGTTTTATTGAAATTTAAAAATATATTTTCCACCTACAGCTACGCAGGTTAGCCCTTCAGAGCTGCAAGACGTGTTCCAGGAAACCTCCTCTAATATCTTTCAAATCAATGCAAATGGTGAGTTTCAAAAGCCGCCCACCACATATTCTGAATTTGATTGTTATCCATTAAGAATGGAATGAGCAGTAAGTTGGGAGGTGAAAGTGACACATTTTAATACCCATGGATCTTTCTGTCTGTTCTTTGTAGTGGTAACACTAGAGAAAAGCCTTCAATCATTGGGCACATCCAGAGACACAGCAGAGCTACGACAGGGTTTGTAAGTCAACACACACACACACACATTTTAATATCTGTCAAAGTGGGGACTTTCCCTTGACTTTTGTTATTTCTATACTGAGTTAATAATATGTGAATTGCACATATTTGCGTTTATATGTGACCCTGTGTGTGAAAACCCAGCTAAAGTAATTTTTTTGTGATTTCACTATTTTATACATAAAATCATCCTACATAATGTAAAGAACGTTCTGTGAAAATATAATCTTGATATCTTTAATATTGAGTGAGTAAGGCTATGTCAAAGATTTGCTGAATTTGGGGCTCAGTAAATCATGTTTTTGAGAAATTCCAATGTAAAAACATGCTTATTTTTAAAAACTGCAACGCATTTGAATCATAACTATGCTGACTATGTGCCATATACCACATTTTCAGCGATATATGATATATATTGGAAAATGCTTAAAGTTTTGTAAAACAGGCAGGCCTATAATGTGCATGTCCAAAAAGCATAAAAACATTTAAACGAATGGGGGGTACCACAAGAGCTTGATTGTTGCAACAATTACCAAGTCAATTCAGTGGAATGATTTGTATAACTTTATTAGTAAAATTAAATATCAGTAGAAAATTTAATTAATATATAAATGAATTCATATAAACAATTTCTGAAAAAAATTAAAATCTCATTCTCTTACTGGGATACTGTGTAACATTTGGAGTAAAACAACATGTTCAAGGGATAGTTCACCTAAAAATGAACATGTTGTCATCATTTACTCACCCTGAAGTTGTTCCTAATCTGTATGAGTTTATTCTATTGAACATAAAATATATTTTGAAGAATGTTGATAATCAAACAGTTGAAGGTAGCCATTGACTGCCATAGTAGGAAAAAATAAGCTGTTTGTGACAGGGCGGAGGGTCGCAATCTTTTGCCTTAACTGGTGTTGACCTGATTGTCGCTCGTGTGGATTGATATTAAGGTGTATTTACACTTTCTAATGGTAGAAAAGAGGTTCCTGAAACGAATGATACAAGAATCAGCAGGTGTTTTGCACCAAAATAAACCCAGAGACTATTTAAATGAATGTTTAGGAAGCCCACGTCCGGTATTTTTTTGTATATTTTATTTTTCAGGTTTTACTATCATGTGTCCCCACAATGCAGTCAAAACCTGACCCCACAAACACATGCACACATATACACAAACTTGAGCACGTATACTTAAGGTAATTCAACCCATTTCTTCTATTGATATAAAAACTGTCTGGAACTTTTATTGCAGCAAAGAAAAGGCGCTTTGTGCCATCTTATGATGTCATGGTGGTCACTGTATTTTTTCCCACAGACCTTCAATTGCTTTAGTAGCTTTCCTATTGCTGTCTCTGTATAGATGGCTTTGAAACCAGGCAATATCTGAGAGCTCACTCTTACTGTTTCATCACCTACCGCCCAGCATGTATTGATTACTCATCTAACTTTTGTAGCCAGGACGCAGCAATTACTAAATTCCTCTCTGATGATAAAGTATCAGGTCTGGAATTGCCGTTGTTTTAAATGCATTACACTCCTCGTGTCCAGTGGCGGCTCATCAATTATATCAAACATTTTCTTTTTGTTAATGATGGCATTGAAAACCTTATAGCCACTGTTGTGTGTGTGTGGTTGCTTTTTGAGGAATTGCTACTACTAGGGCACAACATGATATATGATGTTAGCTATAAAGCCTTTGGGCAGACTGGTTGCCTAAAACTAAATGAGTTGAGTGGTCTGTATTTTACCACCAACCACGCCCACCTGATAAATATCCCTAGAACTTAGAAAGTTCTTTGAACATTGATGATAAAGCTTATATTATATATTCACAGTTATCCTGACCAACCACTGGGCAGCACCATGATGATTCTGCCCCCTGACTGTTTTCTGGAATGTAAAAACTACCAATGTAAAAACTATGAATAGTTCTAAAGAACAACAACCATTTTAAGTATTTGTTCGAGTAAAATTAGCTCAGGCTCCATATGTGCAGTTGTTGGCTATCGTAACGACTCCAAGTATTTAATGATACCAACGTAAATAACCTCGGACCATAGCTTTACGTCATTTAACCACTCCCTACAGCAATGGTTCTCATCACGCCCCCCTTTGAAACAAGAAATTAGCAGTCTTCCACATCTTTTACAATATCTTCAAACACTTTGATAACCACTGCTCTACACTTTGAAGGCAATGTCAAAAAACAGTCACAATCATCACAACAACAGTAATAACAGAAAAAGTAATAGTTTATCCTGCAATAACAGCGTTGAGATGTCTCCACATAATTAATTATTCATGAACTGCATTACTTCACAGCAAAACGGTAAAGTGGGTGAACAAAGAGTAAGTACAGGAAATATACTGTATATCTTGTTTTTGAAAGTATCTCAGGTTTGCGTGATGCTGAACACTATTTGTCTATTGGTTGACAGTGTCTTTGACATTGTTTTAGGAAAATTAACCATGTTTTTACCAAGTAACCACAATTTAACCATTGCATTGCAATATTTCTATAGTTAAACCATGGTTAATAGTATCAAAACTTGATTTCTTGATTTCTGCCACAAAAAAATAAAATAATAATAATTACCACAGTCATGGTTACTACAACATTACTGTATTAAATCCATGGTTTCTGCCAAAAGACCATGGTTTTTACAATCATAGTAACTACAATAGTATTACAGTAAAACCATGGTTCATTTTTGTTTGTGTTTACCTGCACTATTCATTCACAAGCTGCACATGGTTTGAACTTAATAAAGACCTTCTTCATCACTGGCAAATGGTAGGATGCATTTGCAGGTATGGTTTCCATTGATTGTAGATAATTATCCATTGCAACCAGCGTTATCTTTGTTTTACCTGCTCCAAATAGTTAAGTAGTGCACGTGAGTATTCTGAGTCATTAAAATTGATCCGCCTACAGATTCATACAGCTTTAGTATTAAGATTAGAGTACTGCTATAGCTTTTATCTAAGGAAATGAAATGTGGACACAGCACCCTACCAAGAAATCTGTAAATGAGCTGTTAATGTTGAACAAAGTCCTCTAGAAATGTAAAGAAATTAGGTGAGTTCTCTGCTACAGAAAAAGAACATTTCTCATAAACTTGTAATCCTGACAGTAATCACAATTTTTTTATGTAACTGTAATCTGATTACGATGGTTTTTATGTAATTGTAACGGATTGCAGTTACCTATTTTTTTTATATTCTTACCTAACACTGTTACAAGTAATCTGTTACTCCCCAAGCCTGCATTACATGATTCAGCGTTGTAGATTTTGTCAGCACTACACTACTTAATCAATAAATAGCCTTGCTACTGGAAAGCTACTTGATATTAAAACTAGCAACAGCCACCTCACTACTGAGAAATGTAGTTAAGCTATTTGTAGCGACATCTGTGCATCTGTGGTGGTCATTATGTAGTAGGCGCACTTTGTGAAATGAGTCCTTACAGTTGTGGGTGTGGGTGGTAGTAACCGTAAGTTCTCTGTACTGTTACCCCCTCTGTTGTTCTTTCAGAGTTACTGCAGAATTAAGTACCGGATTTTTTTGGAATATGAGTATAAATATTTTTTCATAATCTCAAAGGTCCTGCAATTTATTGTCCAAAGCATTTTACAGTATATGCAATACATAATATAAATGTAACCGATGACGGCCGGCGAAACACACGCGGGTGGGCTTCTTCTCCCGGGTCCTAGTACCTGCCGCATGCAACCTCTGTCAGTGCAACTTATAAACAGATGCATTTTATCTGTTTTATTTTCTCCCAACAATGCAACTTTGTCCCTGTGCAACTTATATGCAGGTGCTACTTTATTTCTAGAAAATACGGTACATCTCATACCAGGAATTATGCCATCACAGACTGCATAAACTTAATATCCCTTGTGTACCGCTGCACTAAACAATCTGTGGTTTGAGTTGTCTTGAAGGGAATTGTACAAAGTGTAGGCCCATCTGAAGCACACCTGTGTCATTAATTGATTCGAAAAGTCTAGTGTGCAATTTTTTTTTATTAAATATGTTTCTTTGGCATCCACTTCATTAGAGTGTCTGCATATATATTCAACAAATTTGCACCTGTTTCTCTCTCTTTCTCTCTCTCCATATCTCACTTTCATTCTGTCTTATTGCCTACAGCTCACCGTGGCTGTTTTGCTAATGCTTTTCACATTTTCCTGTGTTTTTCCCCCCTTTCCTTTTTCTTAGTTGACCTTGACTGTGCTTTCCTTCGTGCCAGACTTAATCCTGCTGCTCCAAACAGGTCACTTGACAACAACTCTCTCTCTCTCTCTCTTTCACTTGCTCTCTCACTCTGCCCATTTTCTTACTCTTTTGCCCTCTGTTGCACCCTAGCAATGATTCTATTACTGCCAGTTTCCACGGAAACCTTGCAGTTCCAGGGTCATACCTCCCAGATGGCGATATGTCGCCCAAAGGCCCTGGCAGACTGCCCCCCCCCTTGCCCCCAAAAAACTTCCTCACACACACACACTCACTACAATGTCACTGGCAAGCAAAGAAATGGTGAAATGGACTTCACAGCTTGTGTTTTAAGACGAGATGAGGCACAAATTGGTAAACAAATGTAGATTTTTTTGGTGAATGGCTGATTTTCCAAAAATAACCAATAAGAATGTCATCATTTACAGTACTCATCCTCATGTCGTTTCAAACCCTCATTCCTTATGTCGAACACAAAAGATCCAATGAAAGTGAATGAAGGCTGTCATTCTGCCTAACATTTTGTGTTCCACAGAAGAAGGAACGTCATTCGATATTGGAAAAAGCATGACGGTGAGTATACAATGACACATTTGCTGTGTTTGTGAGAACAATCCCTATAAGTACAAACTCTCACAACTGGTAGTGTTCTTATATTTGTGCCATTATCCAGCGAAAAATCACTTGGCCAATTAAATTTGACCCATCTCTGTAATAGAAGAAACACACGCAGGAAAACTAAGTGAATTAATCGTTCACACCCTTTGTTTGTCATTGTGTTGGTTAGAGCATTACATATTCTGCTCTGCTGCGCAAGGGACGTCTCAGGGTCGGTCTTCGTCTTAAGAGAGGAGGATACCTTGCACTGTCCGTCCTGGTCTCTGCTTAGGAATTTGGGGACAGAAGGTGTGCCTTATGCTGAGAAGCCCATGGGAACCAGAGGGAGGAATTGGGGGGATTAAGATGGGCAAGTTGGAGTGTCAATACATGGAGAAATCTGGGCTTATGAATATTAATTAGCTCCTGCTGACATTGCTGATGTTCCACTATGATTTTGCACTTCTGGGGCTACATTCACGAAAAAAACTAAGAAAAAAAAACTGTTAAGAAAGCACCTCACTATCATTGGTTTTTAAATAAAGTGTGTGAGATGTGTTAGTTTAAAGGGATAGCTCACCCAAAAATGAAAATTCTCAGATAATTTACTCACCCACATGCATCCCTGATGTGTATGACTTTCCTTCTTCTGCAGAACACAAACAAATATGTTTAGAAGAATATCTCAGCTCTGTAGGTCCTCACAATGCAAGTTAATGGTAACCAGATATTTGAAGCACCAACAATCACATAAAGGCAGCATAAAACTTATCCATAAGACTCCACTTGTTACATTTATGTCTTATGAGGTGATATGATAGGTGTGGGTGAGAAACAGATCAACAAAATGCTTTTTCCATTTAAATTCCCCTCCCTGCCTGTAGATGGCGGTATTTACAAAGAATGTGAATCATCAAAAACACAAGAAGAGCTCTTTGGGGAGAAGAGTCTTATCACTTCTGAAGATATGGATTTAACAGCTTGAAACTTATGGATTACTTTTGTATTTCATTTGTGATTTTTGGAGCTACAAAGGTCTGGTCACCATTCATTTGTAATGTAAGGACCTACAGAGCTGAGATATTCTTAGTAAATGTTGAGAGATTAAAATTTTGGGGTGAACTATCCCTTTAATGATGTGAACCGTCATAGGAGAATTTACTTGCTGGTAACCATTTGACAACTTTTAATTTGACATGGAGGAAAATAAAAGAAACACAAACAAGAGCTGGAGGTTCTTGTTGAGGGAATTACTGCAATGAAAAGTTCTCATTGGGAAGCTTGATAATTATATCACGTCGGGAAGTAAGAGGCAGGCATGGAAAAGGGTGGCGGAGCACAGTCTCAGCTTTCTAATTATATAATTATAATGTTTCTATTGACTCTCAAGATCAGAGAGAGAGAGAGAGAGAGAGAGAGAGTGCTATGCAATGCATCTGTTTAAAATGACAGGCATGATTGGTCACCACATTATGAAGGTTCAAAACAAAATTTATTGTTTGAATTTCGTGATAAAAATCAAAATGGTCAAAAAAAAAACAAAACAAAATCTTGTTTTGGTCTTTAATCACATTTCTACATCAACAGCCCATTGCAATTTCCGACTCAACACGGTAGAACGTGTCACATTTGAAACAACAGTAAATTCATCAAATCAAAATCAAAATAAATTTTTTTTTTTTTGTTACAATCTTAAGAAACCCAAAAAATTACATTCATTTGAAGTCTTTTTTCAGAAATGCAACATATTCTTAACTTTTTTTTTTTTTTTTAGATTTAAATTAAAAAGAAAATGGTATTTAAGAATATATTTCTTGTTAAGAATGTTTTGTGAATCCGGCGCCAGATTTGGCAATATCCATCCAGTTCTGTGTTTGCTCAGCTATTTTTACATTACCTTTTAATGTTAATTAGTAATTTACCAGCAATCAATTGAACTCCTATCCCAAGCTGTCAAAACTGAAATTTCAAATATTTAACATCAAAATTCTAGAAATAAAGATCAAGCTATTACAATTAATGGCATTAATGGCTTTGACTGACTTCTACATTTGAGTTTTCTCTTCTAAAATAACTGACATTCGTTATTTTCATTTTGTAATTTTTTGAATGCATACTCAAATGTAAAGTTTGCATGGAGATTTAACATTGCACATTCTTTAAAGCATTTCTACCCATTTTAAATTATGTCAGGGGTTTGAACCAGAGTTTATTAGAGCCTATTTCAGAAATAAACTTAATTACAGTATTGTAATATCAGCCACATGAGTTTGGTAGAGCAGGCTTAAGGCTTTATCACCCCTGTGCGACATGTAGGATTTAAGAATGCTATATTGTCCTGAAGCAATTTCTTTTTTTTTTTTGGTCATTCATTTGGATGGTTGTAAATCAGATATTAGATTCAGTATACATTCAGTAAATCATATCGGCAAGCATATGCAAAAGTTGCTTGTGATATTTATAATGTAAAAACATACTCAGTATCAGACATGACAGTAATATTATGATTCAGTAATCCAATCTCTGCAGAAAATCAAGAGTGTGTTATTAATTGTCTGATCTCCTAACCGAATGCATAGTTAAATATGTATCATCAGAGCAATCATAAATTAAAATTAAAAATGACTTCTACATCACCTTGAGCATTTAAAGCAAAACGAGCGCAATTTACTTGCAAACTCATCTAGCTAATTTCACATCTAAAAACTCCACTTAATCAATGTAGTGTGAAATATATTATTCATAAAACCAACATGCCAAATATGCTTGATGAAAAATACATCAAAAAGACCATTAGCTAAATTAAGCTGTGCTTTCTGAAAACCTGTTGTGAATACTCCCCCAACCCAAATAACTCAAGAGTTTCAGTAGTCCTTTTAGTGAGTAGTATTCTTGAGCCATCATTGCCATAATTTTCATCAAGTATAGCATCAATGCATAAACTTTGCATTACTTGACAATTTCACGTTGGTGTCTGTCAACTTGACTCATCTGGTATGCATCATTACCCCGGGTCAGGATCGGTGCTTAATGGCACATTACGATGGGATAATTGTTTTCTGTTCATTAGCCAAACATATCCTTGGCTCAGGGGCGAGTGAACTTGCAGACACACTTTGCCCTGTTTTCTCAAAATGTGTAGGACGATTACACCAGAATACAGTCATCAGTGTTCCAATCCTGAAATGGAGACCTTTAGTTTTTTGTTTGCCTGACCAGCTGAAATGTGTCTAAAACCCCTCTAAAACCAGCCAACAGACCTGCTTGACTGGGCTGGGAGACCAGCTAAGACTAGCCAAACAGTTTAAGCTGATGTTATCATGTCTTTTTTAACAGGAAGAGAAGCCAGAATACAAATACAATTTAACAAACAGGTGCAGACTTGTTAATACTAAACAAATACAAGCACATTCTGGAAGGCACAACCGCAAACATGTACACACAGATGCTTACATATAAGAGAGCACCAGCTGAAAATGTTCTATTCCAAAAAGACTGACTGGTAAAATGTGGTACATACACTGTTCTTTTCTATTAAGTTATATGGCAAGCTGTTAGATGTTATAGGTTCTATGTTTATACCTCTAGACTTGTTAAACATATTGAAGTCATGGAAGCAGAACTGTAGTTTAATTAATTGTCCATAATTTATTACAGTTTGAATGGATTCATGGTGCAATAGGATTTATATAAAGTGCAATTTAATGAAGGGCATTTCTTGCTGCTTATTGCTCTTGGGCCATGTGTCCTGGACTGACCTTTGTACTGAGTGGTCATCATAAATGTGGTCATCAAATGTGTGCTTGTAATCCCTCACTTCAGCATTAACATTGTAAAATATACTGTAACTATCTGCAATAATTTGAAAAAGAAGGGAGTGCCTGAAATAACAATATACTCATAAACCATCTTCTCCCTTTATATGCATATACATTGGTGTTCAGAAGTATAGAAGGTGTTCTGAGTCCACTTTTGGAAATGCCTCTCTTTGGCATTTTTCTAACTTAATATTTTTTATTCCATTACATGTTATTAAATCAGCATAACAACTAGATAGTTTGATTTTGGCTTTACAAAGCCTTGTCTGAAGGTTTAAACTAATTTAAAAAATTAATTTTGAAGGTGACAGTCAGACAGGCAGACAGAGACACATGTTTCTCAAATTTGCTTATTTGTTTAGTGTCCTCGGAATAGTGCAGAATCTTACATATTTCTTGATATCTTTGTTCTACATATTTCAAAATCTTTCAACTTTTACCACTCTTTATTTCCAGGTTTAAATTTCATTTGAATCCCTGATTTTCATGTGGAGAGTACTGCATATGTCCAATATTCAATATTCTTATGATAGATGTATATATACACACACACACACACACACACACACACACACACACACACACACACACACTGGTGGGCAAAAGTTTTGAATAATGTACATTTTTTGCTGTTTCGGAAGGAAATTGTTATTTTAATTCACCAAAGTGGCAATCAGCTGATCACAAAGTATAGTCAGGACATTACTGATGTAAAAAAAAACAGCACCATCACTATTTGAAAAAAGTCATTTTTGATCAAATCTAGGCAGGCCTCATTTCCAGAAGTCATTACTTCAACACCTTATCCTTGAGTAATCATGCTATATTGCTAATTTGGTACTAGATAATAAACTGTACTCAAGTTAAAGTACAATTACTTCAAAAACATTATTACTCAACTAGAATTAAAAGTACTAACATAAATAATTACTTGAGTAAGAAAGTATCCAATTAAAAGAGTACTCAAGTAGTGAGTAACTCGTTACTTTCACAAATGACATAATAGACATTTAATCCCCTATTTTCCATTACATAATACACATTGAACATGTACTAAAGAATTATTATTATTATTATTAGTATTATTAATGGAATATTCATGTTGTTCCAAACCCGTATTACTTTCTTTCTTCCATACAACAGGAGATATTAGATTAGATAGAATGTTTTCCTGAGTCACTATTTACTTTCAGTGAATGTTTATATATATATATATATATATATATATATATATATATATATATATATATATAGAAAGTGAATGTTGACTGAGACTGGCAGTCCCTAACATTCTGTCTAACATATTTTCTGTTCCACATAATACAATGCCTCACATTGGTTTGGAACAACATGAGGGTAGAGAAATTATGACAGAATATTAAATTATGGCTGAGCTATCACTTTAAAGAGATGGTTCACCCAAAAATGAAAATTCTCTCATAATTTACTCATCCTCATGACATCCCAGATGTGTTTGACTTTCTTTCTTCAGCAGAACACAAATATTTTAGCTCTGTAGGCCAAAATGTTGATGCTCCAAAAAGCACATAAAGGCAGTATAAAAGTAATCCATAAGACTCCAGTGTAATTTTTTGTTTGACAGCAGAGGGGTGATATGCAGAAAATAATGTGAAAACACAAGAAGAATGTGAAAGTGATCTGTTTCTCTGTTTCTCATCCACACCTATCACATTACTTCTGAAGATACTGATTTAACAACTAGAGTCTTATGGATTATTTTTATGATGATTTATGTTTGTTTGTTTAGCTTGAAAATGTTACCACCAGAATATGTGAGTGGAGTGGAACGGCACCAATTTCCCCTCTGCGCTCAAAGCATTCTTTAATCACTCTGCTCCAGCTCCCCTCTGGGTTGTCCATTTCCCGCTCCTCGCTCACTCTGCGCTCCTGGATTAGAGAAACCCTGCTCTGTGTTCGCTCCATGACAAAATTAGTTCCTAACTACCTCTCCACTGTAAAGTTATTTCAGTATGCTTTTTAATATCACAGCCTTCCATGCAGAAGGTGTATTAAATAAAAAATAAATACACAATACTAGAAGAAAAGATACAATGTGCTTTATTAGAACACTAACATTAGCCCAAGACTAAATAAAAATCGGCAGCATTTTGTGGGTTTGATCAATTAAATAAATTGCTAGATGCAAAAAAAAGAAAAGAAATTGCACCAAAAAAACATAAAATTATAAATATCAATTACCAAACAAACAAAAAAAAACATTAAAATACATTTCCAAAAAAACATTATTAGGTCTATGTGTTATTTCATAAATATTGACTATCATTTTCTATTATTGCACTTCTTTTAATTAACCTTGCCCTATAATTCTGTGAACAACAACAACAAAAAAAACTTTTTTTTAATCAAAACTAGATAAGACTGTCAAAACTATATGTCTAATGCAGAGGACACTTTTAGAAATATTAGCGTTTTTAAATCTTCCTCTATTCGCATTTGCTGAGCTTCTTCATCTGCAAATGTATATTGCATACATTAGTCTACAGCACTAAAATACATTTAGATGGCAATCGATCAAAGTCAAACTATGTAATATTAACATGTTGATTAGTTCAGTTGGTGTTTTGCGTTGTTAAAAGTTAATTTCTGTATAATGCGGGACATAATAGCCTACAGTTAAGATTGTGATACATTAGATTAAAATTATGATATGATTATTCAAAATATTTAATAGGGGAGAAATATAGATGTATGTATTGATGACGTTTAGATTGTCTCTCCAAATATGAATGGATTTTCATTGGGTATTCTGGACAAGTCTTTTAGGATTTCACAACAAACGTTTGATCGTGGCAATCACCTCCCCACTCGTGTTCTCCTTCGCCATCCCGTCATTAATTTTCAATAAACGCCTTTTGATGCAGGAATAAAGAGACAAATTACAAGCATGTAGTTAAGTCAAGCTTTACCGCAAGTTTATCTCAATAATAGGAGCGTGAAAACAGAAAGCGAAAGTAACCTTTGCGCTGGAGGTTGAACATTATCAAGAGCTGCTAGATTTTAAATTTGTATTTTGTTTTTATCACATTCTTTCTGGTTATATCAGAAATTCCATCTTTCCTTTATTCCAATAGTGTTTAACATTGCATAACATGTGGTAAATTATTGCATTTAAGTCCATTAACAGGTGTTTTGCCCATGATAGAGTGTTAATGGAGCACTCTTGGAGCGAGAAAAAACAATGACGCTCCACTCCTCGCTCTGCTTACTTACTCTGGTTGCCACCCATTCACTTGCATTGTATGGACCTATAGAGCTGAGAAATTCTTCTAAAAATCTTAATTTAAGTTCAGCAAAAGAAAGTAAGACATACACATCTGGGGTTGCATGAGGGTGAGTACATTTTTGGGTGAACTATCCCTGTAAGGGCTCTTGTCAGATCTGGATTAATTTGTCAATAAGAAGAGAGGTTTGGAAACATTTCTAGTAATTATTACAGTGAAAATGTGAAAATGTCCCACAAGGACACTATATATAATGCTGAAATATAATGCCTTCTTTTGCTATTTCATAGCTTTTAAAGTCCTGTGTGGATTCTTATTTCAGTGTAGTTACAGTTTTCAGTGTTGTAAGTATTTAGATCGTTAGTTCTGTAAAGCAAAAAAGCAGAGAACTTAATGTTCTCTATATGCAGAGAACGCAGCCTATATAGGGCACCAACTCCGGTCGTGGAACACTCACTGTGTCTGAAACCGCACAATCTTTCCTAACAAATTACCTACAATCCACCACGGAGAAGACTTATGAGCTTACTGCTTCCTTAACTGCTGAAATGTTTTATTTCATGCTGAATGTAGTAAATTACTTTTTGACAAATCATTACTGGATTAAAATAACATAATAACATATAGAGAGACAAAACATACAGATACATTTTAAAATGTACTCTTTATTTGATCAAGTGTGTTTACTCTTTATATTAACACACAGTATATATAAAAAATGACAAAGAATGAAGATTTATTGTATTAATATATTATTTTATAAGAATACCAAATAAAGCCCAAGTATTTTATAAAATTTCATATGTGACGTTTCTGCACCAGCCCCAGAGCTCCAACACTCTCGTCCGAATTCACACATTTCGTTCATTCACTGCTGAGATATTGTTCACTTACTGCCATTCAGTCTATAGGAAATAGTGAATAAGTGAACGATTACGGACACAGCCACTCTCGTCATGACAATTGCCTTGTGCACATCACACACGAGTGCCCCGCGCACCTTGCTATGCACGCGCAGAAATGCTGTCTGTTCATGCTCCAGTTGTCGATCACGCGAATGGCAGTGATTAACTTGGATGTTTACATGCAATATGAATCCCGAGGTTGAGACCTGGATACAAATATAATAAATTTAGCGTAGATGTCATTAAATTTTATGCTGACTTACATATCATTACAGATGTTTCTTGTTCTGGCAGACCTAACTAAAGCAGCCTTATTGTGAGTTGATGGGTAAATTAGGTGTATGCCTGGCTAAATAGATGAGTCTTTAGCCTAGACATAAACTGAGTGTGTGTGTCTGCATCCCGAACAGTATTAGGAATTAGTATATTCCATAGTTTAGGAGCCAGATAGGAAAAGGATCTGCCTCCTTTTGTGGATTTTGATATTCTAGGAACTATTAACAAGCCATCATTTTGTGATCATTATAAATGTGGAATATAGAGTCTCAGAAGGTCACTTAAGTACTGTAGAGCTAGACCATTCAAAACTTTGTATGCAGTTAACAGAATTAAAAAATTAATACGAATTTAACAGGTAGCCAATGCAACGATGATAAAATGGGGCTAATATGATTATATTTCTTGGTTCTAGTCAGCACTCTGGCAGCTGATTTTGAACCAATTGAAGTTTATTTATTGAACTTTCTGGACATCCTCCCAGTAATGCATTATAATAATCTAGTCTCAGGGTTAGGAGGGTTACTTTTGAAATGTATTCCACTACAGATTACAGAATACATGCTGTAAAATGTAATTTGTAGATTATTCAAGGTCAGTAATTTACTAAATACTTTGGATTACTTCTTAAGCACTTGTAGATTTTTTTACTTGTTTTGACTTTTAAAAACTCTGCCAGTACAGTAAGACAAAATACACATGTTAAAAATACATTCTCTGAAAAACATAAATATCTTATGCAGTGTTGTTTCTAAAACAAGATAAATCAAATTGATCTTGTTTTAAGGATTTTTTTAAAATATTTGACAGGAAAACAATACAAAAATTATTATCAAGAATATGATTTTTGCCCTAATATCAAATGTCTTACTAGAAAAAAAGAAATTATGATCCAACGTGAATTTTCTTAATAAAAAAATGTGATCGTGCCTGGTAACGTGCATGTAAAATGGCTAGAAATATCATTTTAGCTTAGCATAAAGCTGACAAATTACACAAGGTCTATTTCTAATGCTTATGCTCCAAACTTACTTCAAACGTACTTATCTGTCAGCTCGTATGAATGAAACGCATCATAAGACATTTTTTCACCGCTGTTCAAATGGACTTTGGATTGCATCATTTATTTGTATACAAAGACTAACAATTTAATGTGTGTCTATGGCAGCACTAAGATCTAAAAGCACTAGAAGAGAAATGCAGCTACGATCAGATGATAAGAGCAAGTCCTTTATAACTGATAAGTGCATATATACAATTTTTCTGTAGAAATGAACATAGTTGGGAGGACACTACCTTTTCTAGTATTTTCAACATAAATGGTAGATTTAAAATCGGTCTGTAATTAGCCAATTCTCTAGGATCAAGTTGTGGCTTCTTAATAAGCAGTTTGTTAACTGCCGTTTTAAAGATTCTTGGGACATGTCCTAAGGATAGTGCAGAGTTAATAATATTAAGAAAAGGAATTATATAACATACATGTTGTGGCTTTTGATTCTTTGATAAAAAAATTTAGCTCTTCATGATCTATGACAGTGAACGATTGAAGTTGCTTGTGAGGAAAATTATGAGACACTGTTTTCTGAGGTGCTGTTAGAGTTGATAGCATAGTTCCAATTTCATTTCTGCTCATTTCAATTTTACCAGTAAAGAAATTCATGAAATCATTACTATTGTGCAGCGAAAGCATATCTGGTTCAGTCAATGCTTTATTCCTAACCAATTTAGCCAAAGTACTGAATAAACACTTAGGATTGTTGTGGTTATTTTCTATGAGTTTTCTAAAATATGCTGACCTGACAGCTTTTAGTGCCTGTCTGTAGCTACAGACATGATCCTTCCATGCACAGCAAAATACCTCTAATTTTGAATAACTTCCACTTGCGCTCCATTTTCCAAGCTGCTTTCTTGAGAGCATGAGTGTGATCATTGTACCATGGTGCTTTTTTCTTGAATTTTCTTTAATCAAATTGGGGTGACACTCTCAAGAGTGCTAGTGAAGACTGTATTTATATTTTCTGTTATTACATCAAGTTCTTCTAGAATTTTTGCCTTACTTATTAGTGGTTGAAAGAATAGTTCTACGTGAATGATATAATTGTGTAGATTGAGTGGCATTTGCTGTTTGCAGCAAACAAGAGATCAAAAGACTTATATCTTGTCCTCTGATTAACACCAAAACTTCACTATATTTTGTAGCAACGCCTCCTCCTCGACCTTTCAGATGATGCTCATGTTTATAACAATAACCTGAGGGAGTAGATTCATTTAAACTAATATATTCATCCAGTTTAAGCCAGGTTTCAGTCAAACAGAGAGCATCCAAACTATGATCTGTAATTATTTCATTTATGGTTAATTGTTTTGTAGAAAGAGATCTAATGTTTAGTGGCCCTACCTTTATATGATGTTTATCTTAATTATTTATTTATTTATTTCCCCCTAAGTTTGACCTTAATCACATTTTTTCTAAATGATTTAGTGAGGGGTTTGTGTTTGGTGGTTCGTGGAACAGACACAGTCTTTATATGATATCTAGGTGATACAATCTCTATATGTTGTAGTTTATGTAACATGTGTGACATCTCAAGGCAGCTAGCAGGTGTTTGGATTAACCAGTTTGTCTGCTTCCTGACATAAACCCAAATTAGTCAAATACTATCACTATTAAGACTATGAGCCAAATTACTTGAGAGGAGAGCAAAACCTTCCTTGGAGGGTTGGAGTCTGTCTCTACTTAGCAGTTCAGGTCTACCCCAAAAATTCTTCCAGTTGTCTATAAATCCTATGCTTTTCTCTTGACACCACTCAGACATCCAGCCATTCATTGACACTAATCTACTATAAACCTCGTCACAACGACGAGCAGGGAGGGGGGCCAGAGCATATTACACCATCTGACATCATTTTTGCAAGTTCACACACCTCTTTAAAATTATCTCTAGTGATCTCCGACTGATGAAGCCGGACATCATTAGTGGAGGCATGAATAACAATTTTAGACAATCTGTGTTTAGCATTAGCCAGCACTTATACATGTAATCTGATGTCAGACACTCAAGCCCCGGACGTGCATTTAACAATGGTGGCTGGAGTCTCTATTTCCACATTCCTTACAATAGAATCACCAATTATTAAGACTCTTTCAACATGATTCTCAGTGGGTGCATCACTGAGTGGAGAGAATCGATTGAAAACCCTAACATGAACGTGGTGTCGCTTTGCTGAGTGAGTATGCCATCAAGATTTCACCCAAATGCCCTCTTGTAGGGGCTCTAGAGCCGGAACCAAAGTGTGTGTGTTGCTCTCTGTTCTTCCAGCATCCAAAACAGTATCTACCAGCTTCTCTTTCTCACTGACCTCCACTAGTGTTTGGATGCGTGTCTCTAACTCATTAACCTTCTCTGTCAGCCTGTCTAATTCCTTACATTTATCACATTTGAATCCCTCACTGCTGACGGAAGAAGCTATAGTAAACCTGTGGCATGCAATAATATGAACTAATATGGGCAGATGTCATGACTCACGAAAGGAAAAAAAGAGTGAAAACAGGTGCGTTTGTTAAAATACACGCAGTTGAAACCCAAAGCATGCTGTAAAATGGCAAAGGATGAATTTATAAGAATAAGCAATGCTAAGCAGGCTAGCAAGCTACAAACACTCATGCAGTGTGATAGCAGCAACCAGAACAGGAAGTCAAGAGTCAGTTTGCATAGGACAGAAAAAATCTAAATAACAATAGTGTGCTAAGCCTTAAAAACAAGGTAATTTATACAAGTGTCACTGAGAAATAATCTGGGAACTAAGTTGAGCAGTACAGGGAGGTAGAGATGTGAGGAATCCTGTGAAACACCTTAAATAAGGAAAACAATGTGTCCCTCACACAAATGTCTCAAAATAAAAACTGACAAAAGCAAGTTCCTTCCAGACTTCGTACACTGTGACCTTGGTATGTCACACTTTGTGAAAGACAGAATAGCTTTTGAGTCACTATACAAAGTCTCTTTATATGAACACAAAGATAGACAATGCTTTGTCCTCAGAGTTCTCCAGTCCGGTTTTTGAATTTGAGCACTGTTTATGGGTGACATGTTGCAGGATGTTTTTCTCTGCAACTTTTTGTTCTTACATAACCTGTATCTGTCAAGTTGAGCAAGGTATCACAGAGATATGTGTAAATTATTAAGTTTTAAAATGTACACTCATTGGGCACTTTATTAGGAACACTAAGGTCCTAACAAAGCGCCTGACGTGGTCCTCTGCTGTTGTAGCCCATCCGCCTCAGGATTCGATGTGTTGCAAATTGTGAGATGCTATTCTGCTCACTACAATTGTACAGAGTAGTTATCTGAGTTACCTGCCTGTCAGCTCGAACCAGTCTGGCCAGCCTCCGTTGTCCTGTCTCTTCAAAAAGGTGTTTCAGTTCACTGAATTGCCACTCATTATATGTTGTTGTTTTTGGCACCATTCTGAGTAAATTCTAGAGACTGTTGTGTGTGAAAATCCCTGGAGATCAGTAGAAAACCAATTGGTACCAACAATCTTGCCACTGTCGAAATCACTGAGATCAAATGTTGTGTAATGCGGGTGTGGTGTGGTGTGGTGTGGTGTGGTGGTGGCGTGGTGGCTAAAGCACAGGGCTGTTAATCAGAAGGTCACAGGTTCCTTGAGCAAGGCACTTAACTCCAGGTTGCTCCGGGGGGATTGTCCCTGTAATAATTGCACTGTAAGTCGCTTTGGATAAAAGCGTCTGCCAAATGCATAAATGTAAAAATGTAAATGTAAATGTAATGCAGATTATCAGTTTATAAACACTTCATTTTTGCCCTGTTCCTCACACTATGTTAATTTATGGCATAAAAACACATTAACTGTCATGCATGACTTGTAAGGCAATATATTTTAATGCTTGCATTACATGACCAATTACATTTACAGGCTTGTTCGCATGTGCTCAAAATGTGCGATTTCTCAAATGATAGCGAGTTACACTTGTAATCCAAAGGACAGTGAGTCGACACATGAGCCAAAAGTGTCATAGAAGCACCACAAAATTAAGAGGTTGCTTCAGCAATTGCATTATTTTAGGTTTTTACTTTTTTTGTTAGGTTAAGGTATAAGTTATAGGGTAGGGAGGCCGATTTTGTTGATTTAAAACTCCACATTAGCATTTAACATTAACCTTACAAACTTATTTTAAGAGAACATTTATCTCGCTTCTACTGCTACACAATGGACATTTCACCTCAGAACTGCGACAATATGTGTAATGAATCAGGTAATAGCAAATTTAGCAAATTGTCACAGTTACGCAATTATCGATAACAATACCAATTCATGTCTGCAGAACTTTAGAATTTTGTGGGACTCTTTTTGCCCCCTTTTTGGTGGCTTCTTTAGGAATTTGTGGTTATATAAATGTCACGAATGAAGCTAGGAAGCAAGTTGCAAGTGACAATAAGTTTATTGAGTCAAAATGTGAAGATTGGGGAAAAGTCCAGGTTGAAGGTTTAGTAACGCAGGGGCTCCAATGGTCAGATGAATGGGGTGAGAAGAGTGATGAGGAGTGCTGAACAAACACGACGAATCCGGGTAACAGCAAACAGAACACGAAACAGGGACAACGAGGGAACTGGACTGGAACTCAGAGGGATCAAGACAACCGGACATCACAAACAAACGATCTGACAAAGAGATGAGAAAGTGGTGAGTATTTAAAGGGAATTGAAATGAGTAACAGCTGGTGAAGAGGAGTGATTGCGGCTGAGCGCTGATCACGGTAACGAGTCGTCACGCCCACACATCCACGCACACACACACAAGTAATAAACAAAGCACGAGACAAGGAAGAGACATAGCATTTAAAAACCGTGACAGCCTCCTGGCGTTCCCAGGCTCCCTTACCTGCCGATTGTAGTTATCGATAAGGGAGTGATCCAGAATGTCTCTGGCCGGTACCCAACTTCTCTCCTCCGGACCGTAACCTTCCCAGTCCACCAGGTACTGAAATCCGCGTCCCCTCCATCTTGAGTCCAGAATACGATTGACCGAATAAGTAGGTTCCCCATCTACGAGTCGCGGCGGGGGGGTGAACCAGAACCGGTGGATTAATGCGGGAATAAAAGACGGGTTTTATTTTGGATACATGAAAGACGGGGTGAATTCTCCTGTACACCGGAGGAAGGTTGAGGCGGACTGCCACCGGACTAACAATCTTGGTGACAGTGAACGGGCCAATGAATTTGGGTGCAAGTTTATTAGATACGGAGCGGAGAGGAATGGTCTTAGTAGAAAGCCACACTTTTTGACCAACGACGTATACGGGAGGCCTAGACCGGTGGCGATCAGCTTTGGCTTTGGTGCGCGACCCCACTTGGAGTAGAGTCTCACGGGCCCTAGTCCAAGTGCGGTGACACCTCTGGACGAAGGCGTGAGCGGAGGGGACTGCGACCTCAGATTCCAGACTAGGAAAAATAGGTGGCTGGTAACCTACACTACACTCAAACGGAGATAGGCCCGTGGATGATACTGGTAACGTGTTGTGGGCGTACTCAACCAAAGACAGTTGCTGACTCCACGAGGAAGGATTCTTGGATACCAAACATCGTAACGTTCTCTCCAAGTCCTGGTTGGCTCGCTCAGATTGACCATTGCTCTGGGGATGAAACCCTGAGGACAGACTGACAGTCGCTCCCAGTCATTTACAAAATTCTTGCCAAAATTTGGACACAAACTGGGGTCCTCTGTCAGAGACAACATCTGTCGGGAGGCCATGTAGCCGAAAGATGTGGTCAATGACAATCACCGCTGTCTCCTTGGCTGAGGGTAATTTGGGCAAGGGAATGAAGTGGGCCGCCTTCGAGAACCGGTCCACCACGGTTAAAACTACCGTGTGCCCCTGGGAGGGTGGGAGGGCGGTAATAAAATCTAGAGCGATATGGGACCAGGGTCTCGACGGCACCGGCAGCGGTTGAAGTAACCCGTCTGGGGGTCGATTGGAACTCTTACCAGTGGCACAGACTGAGCAAGCCAAAACAAAACTGTGAACATCACGAGCCATCAGAGGCCACCAGAATCGTTGCTTGACTAAAAACTTAGTTCGATTAACTCCTGGATGACAAGCCACATTAGAACAATGTCCCCACTGAATAACGCTGGACCGTAGCCCCTCCGGCACAAACAAACGGTTCGGTGGGCACCGAGCCGGGGGCGTTACCCATTCTAAGGCCGTCTTGACCTTCGATTCGATCTCCCATGTGAGTGTAGAGATGAATAGCGTCTCTGGTAAAATGCACTCGGGAGTGGACGGGCGTTCGGAGCGATCAAAAATACGTGATAAAGAATCGGGTTTGATGTTCTTGGAACCCGGGCGGTACGAGAGAGTAAAATCAAAACGACCGAAAAAAAGAGCCCACCGAGCCTGCCTGGAGTTTAATCTTTTAGCTGTGCGAATGTATTCCAAGTTCTTGTGATCGGTCCAGACGATAAAAGGTACCCCCGAACCCTACAACCAGTGGCGCCGTTCCTCTAAAGCTAACTTGATTGCCAACAACTCTGTTACCAATGTCATAATTACGTTCGGCCGAGGACAAGCGATGAGAAAAAAACACGCAAGGATGTATCTTGTCATCTGAAGGAGAACGCTGGGATAGCACTGCGCCTACCCCCACCTCTGACGCATCGACCTCCACCACGAACTGACGTGACGGATCAGGGGTTATCAGGATGGGGGCTGAAATGAAGCAGCCTTTCAGTTTGGCTATCACAGCCTCAGCTGCGTCTGACCACCTGAATGTTGTTCTGGGAGAGGTCAAGGCGGTCAGAGGCGCGGCTAGTTGACTGAAATTGCGAATGAAACGCCGGTAGAAATTGGCGAACCCCAGAAATCTCAGTAGGGCCTTACGGGACTCTGGGCTTGGCCAATTTACCACAGCCTTGATCTTCTCAGGATCCATGCGCATTCCCTCAACCGACACGATGTACCCTAAGAAAGGAACAGACTGTGCATGAAAAACGCATTTCTCCGCCTTGACAAAAAGCCCATTCTCTAGCAACCTCTGAAGCACTAGTCAGACGTGCTGCACGTGTTCCTGGAGAGAAGAAAAAATCAATATGTCATCCAGGTAAACATATATAAACTGATCGACCATGTCTCGCAGCACGTCATTAACTAGTGCCTGGAAGACCGCTGGGGAGTTGGACAGGCCGAACGGCATGACCAAGTATTCAAAGTGCCCCCTGGGGGTGTTAAAAGCGGTCTTCCATTCATCCCCCTCCCTGATGCGGACCAAATGATATGCATTACGTAAATCCAATTTTGTGAAGATAGATGCTCCCTGCAACCTCTCGAAAGCCGAAGACATCAACGGTAGAGGATAAGTATTCTTTACCGTGATGTTGTTCAGCTCCCGGTAATCAACACAAGGTCGCAGAGATCCATCTTTCTTCCCCACAAAAAAGAATCCCGCCCCCCGCTGGAGAAGAGGAAGGGAAGATGAATCCTGTAGCTAGAGCATCAGAAATATATTTCTCCATAGCCTCCCTCTCTGGAACCGAGAGTGAATATAACTTGCCCTTAGACGGAGACGTACCTGGCAATAACTCTATGGCACAGTCATAGGGACGATGTGGAGGGAGAGAAGCCGCCCGAGACTTACTGAACACCTCCTTCAGGTCCAGGTACTCCGCGGGCACGTTAGATAAATCCACAGTCTCCTCCTGAAACACAGGGACAGAAACAGACAGACAGGCAGACACAAGACAAGACTTATGACATTGAGTGCTCCACGCCGACACGGACTTAGACTGCCAGTTTACTTTAGGGTTGTGACGGGTGAGCCAGGGTTGACCAAGGATGATGGGGGCAAGAGGAGTGTCCAGTATGTAGAAGGAGATGGTCTCGGTGTGATTGCCAGACGTGACGAGAGTGATGTCTTCAGTTGCAAGGGAAATGGTGGGAAGTTCCTGGCCATTGAGGGCGTGTAGAGCAATCCGATGAGTGAGAGACCTGAGGGGAACTTGGTGGTTGAGTGCAAAAGTGTAGTCCATGAAATTACCTTCAGCCCCAGAATCCAGAAGTGCTCGACAGTCGTGACGGTGGGTTGACCATTGGAGTCTTACCGGAAGGAGAGTAGATGTAGATGAGGTCTTCTCGGCGGAGATCCCACCCGATAGTAGCCTCATACTTACTATCGGGTGGGTCCTTTTAAAGGACAGTTGTAGGCGAAATGTCCAGCTCCTCCACAGTACATGCAAAGGCCCTAGGATCTCCGCCTTTCCTTCTCCTCCCGGGAAAGCCGGGCTCGACCCACATGCATGGGCTCGGGATCACAGACGGGGCTGAACGCGTCCTCGCCTCCAGAATGTTGGCCTCCCAAAGGACGGTTGGTCTGTACTCGCCATTCCACTCTGGACAGCCTCGCGTCCACTCGTAACGCCAAGGCGATCAAGTCATTGAGCTTGGTGGGGAGATCCATGGCGTATATCTCCTTTTGGACGCGATCAGCCAGCCCATGCAAGAACATGTCCCACTGCGCCTCCTCGTTCCATTGACTATCCGCCGCTAGGGTCCGGAACTCGATAGAAAAGTCTGATACGGATCTCTCTCCCTGACGCAAGTCGGCCAGCACTCTGGCTGCTTCTCTACCGGAAACAGCACGGTCAAAAACCCGCTTCATCTCCACGGAGAGCGCTTGGAACGAGGCGCAGCATTCGTCCTGGTTCTCCCACACTGCTGTTCCCCATAGTGCCGCTCTCCCAGAAAGTAGCGTCAGGACAAAGGCGACCTTGGTTCTTTCATCACAGAATGTTCTGGGCTGTAGAGAAAAATGCATTGAGCATCGTGTTAGAAAAGCTCGACAAAAACTGGGTTCACTTGAATATAATTCTGGAACCGGTAGGCGGGGATCCGACTGGGAGGGGACCGCTGATGGTGGTTGAGGAATCAGCGGTGCGGGCAGCGCAGTGGGCGCTCGCAGAAGTTGGATTTGCTGGGTGAGTCCGGACACCTGCGCCACTAAAGCCTGAACAGCGCGAGCTGTGTCATTGAGATTCTTCTCTTGGTTCTCCATACGAAGTCTGCTGTTGTTCACAAATTCTTCTAGACTCTCTGAACTGTTACTCGCTGCTTCCATCTTGTGGTCAGATCGTTCTGTCACGAATGAAGCTAGGAAGCAAGTTGCAAGTGACAATAAGTTTATTGACAGTCAAAATGTGAAGATTGGGGAAAAGTCCGGGGTGAAGGTTTAGTAACGCAGGGGCTCCAATGGTCAGATGAATGGGATGAGAAGAGTGATGAGGAGTGCTGAACAAACACGACGAATCCGGGTAACAGCCAACAGAACACGAAACAGGGACAACGAGGGAACTGGACTGGAACTCAGAGGGATCAACACAACCGGACATCACAAACAAACGATCTGACAAAGAGATGAGAAAGTGGTGAGTATTTAAAGGGAATTGAAATGAGTAACAGCTGGTGAAGAGGAGTGATTGCGGCTGAGCGCTGATCACGGTAACGAGTCGTCACGCCCACACATCCACGCACACACACACAAGTAATAAACAAAGCACGAGACAAGGAAGAGACATAGGATTTAAAAACCGTGACAATAAATGTACACGGTACAGATTAAAGTGCCCACGTACCCAACATTATAATGTAGGGGAACAATATGTGTGTTAGCAATTAAATTAAGATGTCCGTAAGTCTGTTTATAATGGAATTAGTCTTGTTTGACAACCATTATAAGAAAGATAAAGGACAAATAATTAGATTATTTGTCTGAATAAAATTATCCACCATTAAAATTGAAATGTGTCTTGTTGTATCCACTCACAATTACTATTGTAAGGAATTACCATTAGTAAGGGAATTATGATTCATTCACATTGGGGTAATATTATTCTCATGGCTTATTGAAAATAATGTCACAAATATTTTAGGTATAGCTTTAGGGCTGGAACCTTTTAAAAATCAAGTGACAAGATTATTTTTCAAAGTATACCACAGTCAAATTATTTTTGAATACAAGCAAGACTTTATTGCTATTCGAAATATAAAACTAATCTAACACATACAATCATGAAACAGGTTGTTGAGTAAAGTGAACAGAGTAGCTTGAATGGAAAAATCTATACAGAGAACATTATAACTTTATGGAGTTTGTAAACCATGCCTTGAGAACAATTCTCAGTCTAACTCGATTTGCAATCAGAGACACCAGCACTTTCAGCAAAGTCTGGAGATGTACTTGCGTTTCGTTTCAATGTGTTGCTTGGTTCTTTGGCTCTTTGTAGAATGTTTGGGTGGTTCCGTTGATGTTTTGGACATCTGTTAAGATTGTGGATGGTTTGTTGTCTGTTGCGTCGATGGATGATGAGGCGGCGTAATGTGTGTGTGTGTGTGTGTGTGTGTGTGTGTGTGTCGTAGAGCAGAGAAAAGAAGGGCTTCATCTGAGCTTTATTCCAAGCCTTCTTGGACTTCTACATTGTATGGAACTTGAGGGGTGCTGGAGTGAGGCTGGAGGGCAAGAGCGCAGAGCAAGAGAACTCAGAACTCGATCTCAGTACTCGAACTCCTGAGGGGGTTGCTCAAGCTGGCCATTTTAATCCATTCTGTTTGTTCACATCCATGAATAACACAAGATTAAATATTATACTCATCGATTTGTCATTTATACTTGATTACAAATAACTACACATATTATAAAAGGTACATCAGGCTATAATCATTAATTTGTCAGTTATAAAAGTGATCACAGTTCATAAAATTAATTTTCTGAATTATCAAGCAAAGCTAGGCATTGTGTACATATTCAGCGAAGTACTGTGACTTTGTGTGAAATGTTCCTGGATTGAGATACACTTGTATTGAAAAGTTAATTTGTACATTTGAAGTTATGAACTTTAGTTTGTCCTCCTAAAGAAAAGTCTTGAACAATGACGATAGTCATGTGATACAGGAAATGTCGAATTTTTTAGCTGCTGTTTGCAGAATACTGATCAAAGAGGACGTCTAATGACTAATTTGGAGCCTAGAAAATTGGTTATTGTCCATAAAAAAAAAAAAAAAAAGAGTTATTGAACTGCGTGGTGTTGTTCATTATAATTCTGGAGGGTCTGTGTTTAACTCTGTGTCTTTTATTGCCCATCACCTCTGCACTTGAAGCGATTGGGGTACTCTCTAGAATATCAGTCCTCCAGTCATGCAAACAATTCATCAACATGAGTGTTTTCAAGTATGTGATATCTGGACAAGTCTCTTTTGTTCATTTTATAGGCCAGATGTGTTTCATCTCGTTTAGCTGGGTCATGCCAGGCTTTAGGGAGCCATTTTGTCAGCTCTTTGTTTTATGGCTCCGAGGAAATTCCGGTGCTCTAGGCCATCTTGGTGAAGTTTTAATTCTTCTTAATTTCCTTCTGCCGGGCTACTCCGATCTTGCACTTCAGTAGAGAGAGGACAGGACATTATGGGAAAATGAGGGGATAATGGGTTTGAGAAATTACGCAATCTAGACGGTCAAACTTGCATCACCCACATTAGCACCTCGGCTCAATGTGTCAAAGCATGTGTGTTAACTGCTAGGCCATGGCTCATTTCAAGCATTTCTTTTCTCCCTAATTTGGAATGCCCGATTCCCAATGCACTGTAAATCCACATGGTGGCACAGTGACTCTCCTCAATCCAGGTGGCAGAGGACGAATCTCAGTTGCCTCTGCATCTGATATGTCAATCCGTGCATTTTATCACCTGGCTTGTTGAGCACATTACCGCGGAGACATGCGGAGGCTTCACGCTATTCTCCGCGTCATCTACACACAACTCACCATGTGCCCCACCGAGAGCAAACCACATCATAAGGACCACGAGGAGGTTACCCCATGTGGCTGTACCCTCCCTAGCAACAGGGCCAATTTGGTTGCTTAGGAGACCTGGCTGGAGTCAATCAGCACGCCCTAGATTCAAACTCACGACTCCAGGGGTGGTAGTCAGCAGCTTTACTCGCTTCATTTAGTTTTATAAAACGTATGTAATAGTGCTGTTCAGCCATGATGTCAATTTGTTGGCCAACGTAGGTGTTTTTTTTTTTTTTTATATCTGTGGTTAATTTTGCTTTAAGAGATTTTCTCTTTCTTTTTACATGCTTGAAGAATGATGTGTAACAATCTTTGTGGTCTTTATTTAGCAACTTACATTTTAAAAGCACACAAGCTTTAAAAATTTACGTTTGAGGTATCACTCTGTGTAGTTTGTTATAGAACAAAAATGGGAAAGTCTCTTTTAATAATGTTTGCAACAAACCTCAGAAAAACTTTACTTATACATTGAAAACCACTTTTCTAAAAACCCATTACAAATATCTGAGGAAATACATAGCTCAAAAATGCTAATTGTCATTCCATATTTTAGGACTACAAACAGCTCTATTCAAAACATGCGATCTCTAAGGCTAAGACAAATGTGTTACGATAAACTGCCACTAAAGTGAATATCTGAATGTGGACGACTCTGATCCATTGCTTTGGTGTGGAGAAGAAACCTTGGCCTCCTCATTCTCCACCTCCTCATTTTTCCACTCATGAGCTTCATCTCCAATAGCAACTATCTCGGCATTACCAGTGGCTCAGTCTATGTTCAGCCCTCCAGGGCTTCCATCAGACTCATGATGGCCATAGCCAGCCAAGATCCTACAAACACGGAGCATGCTAAATGCAGATCATGACTAAACAGCGTCTGGGGAAATAAACTGCTGGGTTTTGAATATGTGGGATGAGTAATAGCAGAACTTTTCCTTGGCTGCGTGTTGACCCTTGAGATTGTGTAGGCCATATTGAGTTTAGCAAGTTACTGTTGAGGGAACACAGGAAGATGTAATTGAGGGCGTTTTGAAAGTGTACAGTGGATCATAGTGTGCAAGATAATGAGGATGAATCATGGACAATCCATTAGATTTTAAAAAGGACTTTATTTGTACCACTGCTGTGACTAAACCATAGCATTATTAGTTAGTCATAAAACATTAACATTAAATTATAAAACTGATTTACAGTTTTACTTGGCAAAGTAAAAAAATAATGTCTCAAAGTCATTGTTTGATAACATAAAAATTATGTTTATTTCCTGATTTTAGTTTTTGTGGACCTTCCTGCCCCCCCAACACTGTTATAACAGAGAAACGTACTGTAAATCTGCTGTTTCTGACCTTGTCCTTGTGTTTTTCAGTGTGTCTCTGTTTTGTGTCACATTTATTTAATCGTGTACCAGGTTAACTCCCTCTCATGTGACATTGGCCATGGCATTAAACGTATGCAAATGGTGATAAGCTGACTTTTTGTCTGTGTATCTGAGATTTAATTTTTTTTGCTTCTTAAAGGGATATTTCACCTAAAATGAAAATTTGTCATCATTTACAAACACTCATGTTGTTCCCAATCTGTATGATTTTGTGTGTGTGCAAAACAGTGCTAGATTTTATAAACGTTCGCAACATTTTATCCCATTTTTGTGAGAGCGCTAATTCTAAGTGCAATTTTCGTGCCAGCGCTAAGTCCAAGTGGGTGTTGGTGGGAGTGTTTGTGATACTGTGGGTGTAGGTGCGCAAACTGAGTGTTTATTGTATGTAAATGAAGTGGCACAATTTGCCTTTTTTTCTGAGAAATATTTCATTGCGTTAAGACATTTAAATACCACCTCTTATCTCAGCGCAAAGTCCAAATTCAGTTCCTGCATTCCACCATCAGGTGGTAATAAAGTTCATGTCCAAATTCTGAAAGTACAGAACATCAAATTATATCTCTTCAATTGCTGTTTGAAGCCGTTTGTTGAACCCCATTATGAGATTTGTGTTAGTCTTTCTAGAGGTCATAGTTAATTTTTTCTATTATTATTATTATTATTATTGTCATGTATTATTATTCTTGTATATTTACAGTTGCATTTATGATTTAATTTTGATTGTAATTTACCACCTGTTGTCGTAGAGTGAAAGTCTCTGCAAAAGGGGCTGGTGGTAGAATTTGTAGTAAAATGTTTGGATTTTTTAAAGTTTTTTTTTAACACTTTGTTATTGTTATTATATTCTCAGTCCCTTTGAAGTGTTCAATAAATGAATCAAATTTCTCAAAATCAAAATCAAAAAAGTGCGTGCCGATACAATCACTGTTAATACTAGATTTGTGTGCCAGTAGATGAAAATGATTAGTAATAATTACTTAATTTAACACAGCATACATCCAAATTCTGACAAGTAACATATTTTCCATGCACATAAAAGTAGCATGTTGCTGTCATAGAAATATGCCTGACATTCATCAAGAACGCAGTTAATGCACAAAATAATGTCATTTAAAATTTTTGTAATTTATTACATACAGTCCATTTACACTACCAACTTCTTATTAATGTGCTGTCTTTGTTTACATCGCTGGTGCTTGGGGGAATGGACTATGTTATAGGATGCAGGCACTTGAATAACCGGAGAAGAACCTCAGAATTAAATTACACTTGGTCAAGCCTTTTTGCGTATTATGTGCAAATTTTTGCCAAACCCAATTGCGTGTAGACTTGGTGCAGGCTTAAATACTAAAATTTCATGGCCATGCCCGTTGACTGCTCTTATGACTTAAAGCATTGCGCTGCACCTAACACTTTCACTCTTAAAATAGACCCCTTAATGTGATATAAAAATAGTCTTCTTGCGCTAAGTCTTCTGGAGCCATCCGATAGTTTGGCGAGGAACAAACCAAAATTTAAGTCTAAATTCACACTGTAGCTCTCAAATTAAATATATCACCTTTGACCAGTCAGTGTTTGCCGTCAAATTGCGTTGATCCATTTTTGTAGTCTACATGACTTTGGTGTTGCATTTCAAAGCCTCGGTTATACAGGTTTCGAATGACATAAAGGTATATAAATGACAGAAATGTCTTTTTTGACTGAACAACTCTTTTAATACTCAGTCCGGCTGTCACTAAGACACTAGTTAACAGCAATGTGATGACTTGTCAATGATGGATTTATCAGCTATTAATTCACAGCTCCGGAGTCTGAACCACTTAACTTCCATCAACTGTGCCCTAAAACTAAACATCAGCCTATTTAGCAAGGCCAGAAGTAGATCTCAAAATAAAATTGCTGTAAAAAGAAAAAGAAAAGTTTGAACTTTCTAATTTTCAATTAGATGGATGTTTGAGATTTCTGTGATCGTTCTAGTGCGCCTCATGTTCTTAGCTCGCAGGCAGTTTTTGAAGAGAAAAACGTTGGCCTAACCAGAACTTCTCAGCCGGCAATATTAAGCTTATGTGTGCAAAACTGTTGAAGAGTGAGTCATTGTTCATGTTCAGGCCTGAAAAAAGACAGATCACGTAAAAACAGAACGTGCCTACAAGCTTCATGGTTAAACTGCTCAGCCACATTCCCCTATTCTCTGGCGTGTGATTAGAACATTCACTGTGGACCTCTGGCTTTTTGTTCACACAGCACGCCTGCTGCCGCTATTGTTACTGGTGCTTTTCCGCCTCACTGGTCTTGTTTCTCTCTGGTGGACTGAGAACGACAGTGACATGCCCCCCCACCCATACCGAATGCATGGGAGATGTTTCAGCCAAACGCCTCTCCCTTCGTTTCCTCTATAGTTTTTTAAATCAATATTTGAGTGGGAGGTGGGATCTGTGGTCTGTGCTGCATATCTCTAGGGAGCAGGAGGCACTCTGGCCGATGGTCCTAGTTTGGCTTTTAAAAGAAGGGATCAGTCGGAGCAGCACACAGACACTAAATCAATGGCCTTATCCAAACCCCTTGCTCCGCTTGAGGAGAAAACTGCATTTCTATAAGGAGATTATATTTGTTCACTAGTTTCTGACCTGCTGGCCCCTTTTTTCCTCCATCTTCCACTGAGCTCAGAACTGCAAATACAATATAGCCAGGCTCAAGTTTTCAATGTATTTATTTATATATATATATATATATATATATATATATATATATATATATATACATACACACACACACAACAGTTAGTTCCGGTCCTCAAATCTGATTGGACGAGAGACGTTCCATGAGCACTGAAGGTCTGACAGGATCAGCACTCAGACACTTCACTGTGTGTATCACTCCGCTTGTGTTCGTGCCATTCTAAACTAGGGAGTAAGAGCAGTGCATATCTGTTAGGAGTTAATCTTTATTTTTGAAATTACATATGTTAGCCAGCAGGTGGTGGCAAAAGATCATTTTTGTGTGTAAATGAGCCAGTTGGTGAAGTAAAATGAATCCGTTAGTCATTGTTTACATGGAACAGCGCTCTGTGATCGCTCGTATTACCACTACATTACTTAAGCTAGGACATTGTTTTAAAAGGCTATAAATGAACAATTTCAGGATTAAGGCTCATTTCAGCTGAGAGACACTAAGGACTGTTTGATTACAGAACTTGAGGTGCTTACTGAGTTTCCACATCGGATACACACTGTTTAAAATGGCGGAGGACATCGCTGTTTCTATAGTGAATGACTCTTGCGTGCCTACCACGAAAAAGGGAGAAATACCTCCGCTTGGAAGCTATTTTTCCACTGAGAAAGCTGACCTACAGAACGCTGACCACATATCTGCTTGGGAGTGGCAACAGGTGATTGCACATGCTCACTCTTTCTCTCTCTCTCTCTCTCTCTCTCTCTCTTTCTAACACACACACACAAAGACACGCACACACCCATCAATCCATCCTTGTTTATCCAATAACTTGTTAGAAACAGCGCAAGCCGTGATACAATGTCTGAAGTGACATTTTTGAATTACTAACGGAGGTTTGGACGCATCATTTGTTTTGAACCAGCAATGGCCTATTGTGATCCATAGCGTAATAAAGTAGTTCCATGCACAAATGCGTTTTTATGACCTGTTAGGAATATTTTTGATCTAGTCGCGATGTCCAATTCCCCGGTCCCGTCTTTCTATGTTCGTGCCCAGTAAGGTGCAGTCGTGAGTCTGAGTCTCTGGAGACTTCGCGAAGGAAATAGAAAGAACAACACACAGTCGGTCTGTATTCAGTCTACTCAATGTTTATTAGAACAAGCATGTCATTTATATTTTTCATGAGACAATAAGCAGCCAATAGGAAAGTGGTAACAAGGCCTAGGGTTAAGGGGGAGAAAATGGGTGTACAGGAAAGTACACCCATTTGTAATGCCTTACGGTTGACCTTGTGGACGGGTGTGACCTTAATCAGATCACAGAAATAAGTATGCGGAACATGATAAAGAGGAAAAATGGTCAGCAGTTGCTAAATATATTGACTCACTATCGTGCGCACTGCAGCCTGCATCTGGGGTCAACTGAGCACACATGGAAGGTCAGAAGCACACACACACACACACACACACACACACACACACACACACACACACACACACACACACACACACACATGGAGCAGAACAGCATGTACAATTTCATATTTCTCACATGACCTTACTCGGTTTTTCCTATTTTTTTTTTTTACATTTAATTGAACTGTTGTATATAAGAAATATCACACTTGCAATCGTGCTATATGGTCCTACATCAGCAGTGCTGATATAGGGCCATATAGCACTCTTGCTCATGTGATATTACTTATACAGTGGGTACGGGAAGTATTCAGACCCCCTTAAATTTTGCACTCTTTGTTATATTGCAGCCATTTGCTAAAATCATTTAAGTTCATTTTTTTTCCTCATTATTGTACACACAGCACCCCATATTGACAGAAAAACACAGAATTGTTGACATTTTTGCACATTTATTAAAAAAGAAAAACTGAAATATCACATGGTCCTAAGTATTCAGACCCTTTGCTGTGACACTCATATATTTAACTCAGGTGCTGTCCATTCCTTCTGATCATCCTTGAGATGGTTCTACACATTCAATTGAGTCCAGCTGTGTTTGATTATACTGATTGGACTTGATTAGGAAAGCCACACACCTGTCTATATAAGACCTTACAGCTCACAGTGCATGTCAGAGCAAATGAGGATCATGAGGTCAAAGGAACTTCCTGAAGAGCTCAGAGACAGAATTGTGGCAAGGCACAGATCTGGCCAAGGTTTCAAAAAAATTTCTGCTGCCCTTAATGTTCCTAAGAGCACAGTGGCCTCCATAATCCTTAAATGGAAGACGTTTGGGACGACCAGAACCCGTCCTAGAGCTGGCCATCTGGCCAAACTGAGCTATCGGGGGAGAAGAGCCTTGGTGAGAGAGGTAAAGAAGAACCCAAAGATCACTGTGGCTGAGCTCCAGAGATGCAGTCGGGAGATGGGAGAAAGTTGTAGTAAGTCAACCATCACTGCAGCCATCCACCAGTCGGGGCTTTAAATAAGATTCTCTGGTCTGATGAGACCAAGATAGAACTTTTTGGCCTTAATTCTAAGCGGTATGTGTGGAGAAAACCAGGCACTGCTCATCACCTGTCCTATACAGTCTCAACAGTGAAGCATGGTGGTGGCAGCATCATGCTGTGGGGGTGTTTTTCAGCTGCAGGGACAGGACGACTGGTTGCAATCGAGGGAAAGATGAATGCGGCCAAGTACAGGGATATCCTGGACGAAAACCTTCTCCAGAGTGCTCTGGACCTCAGACTGGGCCGAAGGTTCACCTTCCAACAAGACAATGACCCTAAGCACACCACTAAAATAACGAAGGAGTGGCTTCACAACAACTCCGTGACTGTTCTTGAATGGCCCAGCCAGAGCCCTGACTTAAACCCAATTGAGCATCTCTGGAGAGACCTGAAAATAGCTGTCCACCAACGTTTACCATCCAACCTGAAAGAACTGGAGAGGATCTGCAAGGAGGAATGGCAGAGGATACCCAAATCCAGATGTGAAAAACTTGTTGCATCTTTCCCAAAAAGACTCATGGCTGTATTAGATCAAAAGGGTGCTTCTGCTAAATACTGAACAAAGGCTCTGAATACTTAGGACCATGTGATATTTCAGTTTTTCTTTTTTAATAAATGTGCAAAAATGTCAACAATTCTGTGTTTTTCTGTCAATATGGGGTGCTGTGTGTACAATAATGAGGAAAAAAAATGAACTTAAATGATTTTAGCAAATGGCTGCAATATAACAAAGAGTGAAAAATGTAAGGGGGTCTGAATACTTTCCGTACCCACTGTATATACACCCACACTGGTGACCAAAAGTTTGGCATAATGTACAGATTTAGCTCTTATGGAAAATAAATGGTACTTTATTCGCCAAAGTGGCATTCATCTGATCACAATATTCAGTCAGAACATTAATAACATGAAAAATTACTATTACAAATTGAAAAACAAATCAGATTTTTTTTTACTACTTCAAAGACTTGTCATCAAAAAATCCTCCACATGCAGCAATGACAGCTTTGTAGATCCTTGGCATTTATCTGTCAGTTTGTCCAAGATACTCAGGTGACATTTCACCCCATGTTTCCTCCTGGCTGGCTTGTCGGGCACTTCTCAAGCACCTTACAGTCTAGCTGATCCCACAAAAGCTCATTGTGGTTATGTTCGTAATAATCTTTTCCAATTATCTGTTGTCTAATGACTGTGTTTCTTTGTCCACTCTAACCTTTACTTTTTGATTTTCTGTTTCAAAAGTGACTTTTCTTTGCAATTCTTCCCATTAGGCCTGCACCACTGAGTCTTCTCTTTACTGTTGTACATAAAACTGATGGACATGTGAGGTGTCTATTTCTCAAACTCAAGACCCTGATGTACTTATCCTCTTGTTTAGTTGAACATCTGGCCTTCCACATCTCTTTCTGTCCTTGCTCAAGCCAGTTGTCTTTGAAGACTGTAATGTACACCTTTGTATGAAATCTTCAGTTTTTTTGGCAATTTAAAGCATTGTTTAGCCTTCATTCCTCAAAACAATGATTGACTGATGAGTTTCTAGGGAAAGCTGTTTCTTTTTTATAATAGCAAGTGATTTTCTAGTACCAAATTAGCAATTTAGCATGATTACTCAATGATAAGGTGTTGGAGTGTTGTCTGCTGGAAATGGGGCCTGTCTAGATTTTATAAAAAATAACTTTTTTCAAATAGTGATGATGGTGCTGTTTTTTACATCAGTAATGTCCTGACTATACTTTGTGATCAGTTGAATGTCACTTTCCTTCCAAAACAGTAAAATGTTACATTATTCCAAAGTTTTGGCCGCTATATATATATATATATATAATTTTAATTATTTAAATATAACTATTTATAATTATTTAATCATTAAAAACATTGAATTATTGTTATTTGAGGGGCTCTCTCAGCAAATATTTATATATGCGATTACTTGCTATTATTTCAACTAAATAATCGGTACACCATGTAATTAATTTGATTAAAAATGTTGTTTGAAAGCCCTATTTTGAAGCATGTACTCGTTATTCTGTAGTGGAATACATTTTAAAATGAACCCTCCCAACCCTGCCCATCTCTATAGAAATGCAACGTATGTGGTGACTAGTTCTTTCAATTAGTCAAACTCCCTTTGGAAACATTTAATGTTACTTGATTTGGTGCTATTTTATTGCATTTCTATATTATACTGTTAAAGGCTTTGTTTGGAAAATGTTATTAAAACATTATATTGTTACATATTGTTTTGTTTTCTTTCCTAAGTAGGAAATAAATACATTTTAACAGGAAAATAAATAAATAAATAAATATATATATATATATATATATATATATATATATATATATATATATATATATATATATATGTATGTGTGTCAAATTTCAGCACTTTCAAAATATGCGATTAATCACGATAAACTACAAAAAATTATGCAATTAATCAACCGACAGCACTAATATGTTCCCAGTCTCGTTTGGCCTCACTTCCTCCTTTTTCAGTCTAATTCACATCTTGCTTCCCTCTCTCTATTCTTATGTTTGTGCAATCATAAATGTCGCCCTCTATATAATGAAATGATGAAGTCTGGATTTCATCTGCTCTGCTGAAGCATGGAGAATGGCATATTTAGAGTATTTCTTTTCATTGTACTCTGCTGCCTCTGTTTGATTTGCTGTCTCAGTACACAACGTCTAATCCGTTGCTTCTCCTCTGAGGCGACAGATTGACTCCTGTCTGGAGCCTTAAAACCTACCTGACATCAGCTGAGCTCTGCGGCCGGGATACACCACCCTTCACTGCACAATGCTGCTTCTCTGTCGCACATTCATTAATATTGCTTTACTTAATTGGTTGAGCTTAATCTAGCAAAAAAGGCTGTAATCTATGAGAGTATTGCACCTTGGGTTAGCTGATATCAGGTTTTGAATCCTCTTCTGTGGTTTTTAAAGCGTTATGACCTTTCTCTCCCACTCACACATAAAATAAAATACCAGTTTTTATTTATTATTTATTTATTTTATTTATTATTTACTCTGTATTGTCAAAAGTATGTGGATGCTCGAGCATCACACCCATATGTGCTTGTTTAACATTTCATTTAAAAACTTTGTTTTTTTGGGTGTTAGTCCTACCTTTGCAGCTAAAACATACAGTACACATCATAGCCAAGACTTTGGTCTCAGTCGTCCCAGTTGACAATGACTGGGTGTTTTATCTTTTGAGGCCGTCCTAAAAGCACTGCCAGAACTTCTTTGGAGGCTAAGATTAATGTCAGATGCACTTAATGGGTTGTCCGTGAACATCACACTTAGCCATCACACTTAGACAGTCTTTGACAGATTAAAGACTGTCAATTTTTTCCTCAGATGGCAAAACCATGGACAAAATTGTACAGTGTGAACCCAGCTTTATTTGTATTTTTAATTTTTTTTTACTGCCTAAATACAGTACATTGTTGTTATAGACCACTCATTGGACCTAGGGGGAGGGAGCACATCCAAACAATTTAGTCCCAGACCCCATCAATTTTAGTGATGGCCCTGTGTTCAGCACAAGTGTTTTCTCATTTTTTACTTTTGTCATAAACAAAAGACAATTTTTATGTTTCAGTGAATGTTCCATTGAATGTTATACTAGTAGGGTTGGATTTGTACTTAAAGAAAATACTTTTCATTCAAGGATGTAGGTACTCAAAGACACAACATATGGTGTATGGATGCAAAGTTTATACTTGGGAAAGCTAAACTAGCTATTTGGAAGACTAGTATATTTTGTAAATGTCCTACACCTTTTTACTGCTTTTGTGTTTCTAGAAGCACATTTTCCAAGCCACATGAAAGATATTTTGTGTGAATGGTGCTCTATTGGAAGTTTGTAAAACTATACATCCACATTAATCCGGATACATTTGAAAACAGCGTTTACATTTTTAAAACTCTATCTCTCCACAGTACCGTTTTCAAGTTTTTTCCAAAAGTTGCTTTTCCACACTGAAACGTATGAAAATGCTTAAATTGTCTTAATACTAGGGGTGTGATGATACACTTAGCTCACGATACGATACGCGATACTGGGTTCACGAGACGAGACGATATTTTAACACTATGTATATGACTGGTCTTTTATTCGACTTAGGGATGTGCGATACCAATATTTTCTTTTCAATCTGATTCCAAGTACATTTAGGCCAGTATTTTTACAAATTCTTTGGATGAAATTAGTAACTTAAATTATTACTTATATTTTTTATATATTTATAGGCTTCCTATAATTATTCCTTTTAAAAATTAGTTAGTATAAGCCACATATAAAACCTCAAAATTAACCATAGATATTATTATATGGCTACAATTACTAAAAACTAGTTACAATATGGATACTACAGTAATGCTGTAGCAAAACCATGGTTAATTGTATCGAAACCTTTGTTACTGCCAAAATAAATAAATTAATAAATAAAAATAATAAATAAAAAAAAACATGGTTAATACAGTCGTGGTTACTAGTCATAGTTTATACAACATTACTACATTAAATCCATGGGTAGTTTTCATGAAGGTATAATTTATTAACAAGGATTTACGATCATTAATCATCAATGTTTTAACACCTCTGATTTTAAAAAAGCCTGTAAAAATGGCTTAAAAATGGTTTGTCATTACTTAGTGTGAATAACTCCTGATGCGGTTTTTCTGTCATTACCTCAGGAAAGCACTGCTCCCTCTTTGAAAGAGGGCTGTGACTGAAAGTGTGATCCCTGTCTGCTGGTGTATTTTAACCTTTCTGCACGTCAAGATGAGCGGAAGAAAAAATAGTTCAATGATATGAACGAATGCAACAATTTGCTCATATAATTGTTATTTTCCACTTCAAAGCTTATGAGATACATTCATATTCTTGTTATCTAAATAATAATATCACTAGTTAAAAAAAAAACCTTCAGAATCGATATTTTTATATGGAGAATCGATATTTTTGAGACCACATCAGTATTGGGAGTATGGATACTTTAGTATCGATCCGCCCATCCCTAATTCGACTGAAAGTCACATAATGCAAAACAATGCAGGTGCATTTTGAAATGTTTTAACTAATCATCTTGTAATGAATGTCACTTCAGTTCTACTTTCTGAGTATGAATTATCATATGCAGTAAAAGACGGCATGCAATATGCTAGCACTGTATAAGGTTCTGCCACAAACTCAACTGACTGGCTTCTCTCCTGTAAGATTTCACATGAGTCTCTTCAGACCTGGTGGATTTTAGTTGAGAGCTGTGGTGGTTCTGTAGGTGTCTTTGCATAGTGCTTGTGTTAGCCGGGGTGTACGGCACAATTTTCTTACAGTACTTACATATTGTTCGTGTCTTGTCACATTCTCTGCCATTTATTGTTTCCACCGGGTACCCAACATGCTGCCACACAAACTATTTAAATGTGGCGCGGGCATCTTCTATCCTAATTTCACCCTCAAGTTCCATCATGCTGATATCGCGAGACAGCTTTTCACCTCGACGAGAAATATTGTCACATTGTAATATCGCGTGATCTCGTGGCACGAGATTGCCATTCCATGTCTTGTCTGAAACACAATTTTCCTCGTTTTCCGACGCCAGACAGCAATTCTGAGTAAGCTTCTTTAACAACACTATCAAAGTGAATGACAGGCATAAAGCCGATGCTACAACATGGTCCAATCTTGATTGTTTAGTGTTGAATATATCACATGACCATGTCATGTGACAACAAATACGTCATCGTTTTCAGATATCTCCATTTTCCCTGTCCACACTACAATGCGAAGGTTGCATTTCCAAATGTATCCACTTGGGACAGCGTTTTTGAAAAAAGCTCAGTTTTCGCTGTGGATGGGAGGCCAAAATGTAGAGATTTCAAATGAAGGCATGTTAGTGTTGATGTGGCCTAAATTATTCAAGTAGTGACACTTAGTGTATCTAATAACATTTTAATAATTATGCAAGTTTGATACTTTATTTTTAAACTATCTCTCTCTTTCTCTTTCTTTTGCTCTATATCTCTCTCTATCCCTTCCAATCAGACATTCCACACAGCAGCAAACCAATAAAGTCATAACAAGCACAAGCCAACTCGTTAAACAACTCACTGACATCATCAGCGGATCTTCACGGGTAAAATTCATTCCATTGTCTCTGACCTCTCCAATTCTGACTCTCATTTATCTTTCTAATAATTTTTATTTTATATATGGGTATCAGTCCATTCATAACTGTTATTCTTAAAGCAAATAGTGTGCAGTAATGTGCACTGACAGCTAATAACATGTCGTCATAGTGAAGTTATGGAGTTGTTTAACTGACGGTGTTCTCATTTTCAAAATCATGCCATTTTCTTTTCCTGCAGCAAGACAGGCTCCGTCTGACGAGGCTCAAAACAGAGCTGTCGGATTCCGTGCAGCGATATGGAGACCTGCAGACGGTACACATGAAACACACTCTTGCCTTTTCCTTGTCCACACAAAAAACATGCACTCAGATTTAGCAGAGCTCCTTCAACAGATATTTGCAGATATCAGCCACAAAAATATATCTGTCTAGGCTAGCCCTCCCTTGCAGCAATACATTTATTATTAGCCTTCCTATATTAGTTACATTAACTTTATATTAGTTATGCCGAGGATTGAGAGATTGACATAGTCACAGGTGCAAATTACCCAATATAAATGCATTATTTTAGAAGGTAAATACAATACAAATATAAACATATATATGTATGTGTCTGGCTCTGTTTGCATATTAATGTCATTTTTTTCTCTTGTCTGACAGAAAATTGCAGATCGTTCGAGGGCCTTGCTTCCTCCGGCACAAAAGGACAGGAAACAGGTGAATAGCTGCAATATCTCAGAGTCCAGAGAGTCCTTTTCTTCCTCTTTGTTCTTTCTTGAGTCCCTGCGACAGTGAGATAAAGAGTATGTCTCTGTGTGTGATTGCCTGTGAATGAGGAGCTCTTTGATGCTCCTCTTTTCTCACCCCTTCATTTTCTAGCAAGTCAGAGACATTGATTGAGTTTCCTCTCACATACTAATAGACCAGAGCTCTCAATTTAAGTGTTTGTTTGGAACCACAATGTTTGTGGTGAGAATGTGGGAAGCAATCTACTTGGTTAGTAGGTCAATAATGGAGTGCTGTGGCCTACTTTATCCAAAGCGACTTACAGTGCGCTTATTACAGGGACAATCCCCCCGGAGCAACCTGGAGTTAAGTGCCTTGCTCAAGGACACAATGGTGGTGGCCGTGGGGTTCGAACCAACGACCTTCTGATTAACAGCCCTGTGCTTTAGCCACTACGCCACAACCTAAAATCTCCATTTGATCAAATCTCCAGAAATAACCCATCTTGAGAGATAACTCAAGGATGTACTGACTATTGCTAAGAATCATCTGAATGATAGGAATTGTATTTTATGTTACCTTAACTCAGGTTGGCTGGTACAGTATGTGACTATGGTCCAGAAATACACACTCCCGTCTCAGTTCTGTTCAAATCCTCTCTTAATCCATTTCTGTTGTTCTATGGAGACGCTGCTTTTATGTGCAACTGTGTCAACCTTGACTGCGTCTCTGATGTTCCCATCTCCATTCACAATCTCTTGAAACACCCGACCAGAGCAATCAAACAAGATGTGTAGTTCTAATACTGAACATCATGAACACAACCGAAACAAACAACACGCTGAGTTGTTAGTCAAGAATTTGAGATTATTCTTTGATCACTAGGCTCCGTCTGAGTCTTGTTGAGTTCAAAGAAAGAACGGGGCCTGTTATCAGCACTGGCAATCTGTATGCTGATTCATCAAGGTAACTTGCTATTATAAACAGAAATATTGCAGTGGTAAAGGCTTTTGTTAGAATACTCATGATGACAACCCCATATGTTTGAGTGAATTTTTCTCTCAAGTTTAATTTGTTATTCACTCACTTCCCATTGTGTAAAATAACAGATGATTAATTTTATTTGTTTACCATCTTTCATGCATACAACTCTCAAAAGTTATTATCAGTTAGAATTAAAAAAACACCAAGAAATATTGAACACAAGATGCAAGAACAAAATAACATCACACATGGTAAAGCAAAAAGGTAATAAAATGCATAAATACATTGGAGAACAGAATTAATTAGAGAAATTAGAGAATAGAAAGAATATATTATAATATATATTCATGTATTATATTATAATATATAATAAATTAAACCCAGCAAGTATATCTATCACACACTGATCAACAAAATACCCAATAGTGTAACATTTTCAAAGCATTTTCAAGACAATTAGAAAATAATAGAATATAATCTATTCTGTTGTATTTTTATGTTTTATTTTTCATATATCAAAGAGATCCACCAAATGATAAAAGGTGGTTCATTGCTTCCACTCCACTTTTGTGAGACACAGCTAGCTATCAAACACATAATAAGCTACAAATAACATAAGCTACACATATTAATATTATCAGGCACTTATTTGAGTCTGAATAGACCTACAACTTAAAAAAAATAAATACAAATCTGTAGTACACCCAAATGGCAATGATCATGTTTAAGGTTTATACTTTGTAGTTTTTATGTGTGCTAACTCCTATTTGAGCAAATTACAAACAAAAATGTTTTTTTTTTTTTTTTTAATAAAGCCACAGCAGTGTGTGGTAAGACTTTGAAATCAGATGTAGGTTACATAATATAATTTTTTCAATAGAGAATTTAGATTAGTAAGACATTTATGAATAAACGTCTTAAACTGGGGATATCCCAAATTAAATATGTCGTGCTGAGCCTATGACATAATAACCCAACCTAACCCTAACCTCTCTCTTTCCTTCACATATAATATTTTATGAATGTTGTAACAAATTTGATTGTTTATGTTGGAAAATCCTATAATGGCAGAGGACTTATTTTAATGTTAAAGCTGAAGCTTGCAAGTTCTGTGCCACTAGTGTTGGAATTGCAAAAATGGTGTTTGTTTTCAAACAGGTTTCCCCAATCACTCCCCCATTTGTCGGAAAACAGATAGCCCTACCCCAAACTCACACCATTGGTTGAGCCATGTTTGTGTGTAAGGCTGGTTGGGATGTATAAAAAATACATGCAATGTTTTAACAGCACCACAGAAATCAACCTACAAATGCTTTACTCAAAAAACATTACATTAAATTAAACTTTATATTTTTACGACGTTAAATTTCACAAGGGCAATTATGCATCTGTGTACACATACACATTAAAGGATAATTTATTTATACATCTTGTCAATAGATGATAAAAACCACCCATCAAGCTGCTCTATGACCTATCAAACAATGTACTTCTCCGTGGGTGGGACAACGACAACAACGCAAAGAAGAATATGCTGTCGGCATGGCATTGTGCTGGACCGAGATGTATAGGATGTGCTGAATCTGAGCGGGAAGAATACAATGAGTCATCCACCACATCACATAAAATAATAACCCACCTCGGGCCTTTGTCGATGTCATACATATGCAATTGGAGAAATTAGCAGATCAATGTCCTCCCATAAGTGACTAACTCCCACCTCTCTAACCTTCAGGCTGGTTCAACCTAAATGACTAACAAAGGTGACTTACTTTTCCTTTTACAGGATGGCAAGCCATTATCATTGATTTACTTTATCTCCATTTCTCCACAGCTGTGAAATATCAGGGCGTTATCGTTATATAAGTTGTTTACAAACAGAGAAAGTTGTGTAACTAGTGTCACTGCTAAAGAACGCCACAAAAGTTTTGTCAAAGTCAGGTCTAAGGCCTGTGATATTCTGAACAGTATATAAACTAAAAAAGATAAATATCTCTTTATCGTGTGTGTTTGTGTGTGGATAGAGTGCACCGACACCTTTCAGTGAGCTGGTTGAGGAGGGAGCATTGTTTGGAGTTGGAGAGAGCATGGAGGGTGATAGCCAAGCATTCCTGTCAGAAATCAGTGAAGAAGATGTGGAGATCCTGAGGCAGAGAGAAGAAGCACTTCTGCAGATTGAGGTAAGAGCACAGTAGCCACACCCACTGAACACTTCATTGCATTGTCAAGCCCTGCCCTGTTTGTTCTCTTTCTTGAGCTTTTTATATATATTCTGTACCTTATTTGGGGAAATGTTATTGTCTAAAGAGCTGTACAGCTGTGACGTTAATTTGTAGACAAACCCAGAAGGCTAATCCGCCATGGGCTCCCTCTACATTTTCCTATGGGTTTTTATAATGGAGTTTTTCAACTTATGAGTAAAATAAGGTCTGTGATAAATATTACTTGATTATACGCAGTCATTTTGTTCTACAACAGAAATTACACACTTTCATACCTCAAACATGAATATTTGAAGCCGCCATGTGCTTCAAACAAATTCAAATCAAAGTTTGTGTTATGACTGTGTGTCATTTATATTGTAGAGCAAAACGTCCATGTATCATCAAGTTATGTTTACCAACCATCTGTTTACCAGATGAACTGATGTCAACTCCAACCATAAGACATGGGATACTTCATATGCCATTGTCTGAACCTTGGATTTAGGATGGACCGCACCAAACCTCACCGAAATTACCGGCCAGTTTGAACTGCAAACCACCTCACTGATCTCTACCTGCATCACCTCGGTCTATTGATGGACTACGCTCTTGAAATGGAATACATAGACTAACAATTGCCAACAAAAGCCTTCATCAGCCAATTAACAATGACAATTGCATCTATGTGAACTTCTGCAGTTAATCCAGGATGAACTTCAAAGACATTAGTCATTAATCTTACAGTTCAAACAAAATCGATGTTTAAACACTGACCCTTAACACTTACTTAGTTTAATAATTTTAAACCATGACTTGAACTATACATAAGTAATATTTACATTATATTCATGATGTTAGCCAGAGGAGAATTGGCCCCCACACTGAGTCTGGTTCTCTTACGAGAGGTTCTCTCGTATTGCGTAAGCTAGCTTACGCTACGGGAAAGATTCATCTTTTCTGAGATATTGAAGCCAAAAAATTATCCTTAAATTTGTATCCATTGTCAATGCAGTGCAGCAGCTGCATACCTTGAGCGGGCTAGCTAGCGAGCTCATTGGTTGCTCTGCGGCAACTGCTGCAGCCTATCGACGAACTTGAGTGAACTCGCGTCCAATGACAGGCGCCCGCGCCGTCACTGTATCAAAGCCCGCCACAATGGGTGTGGCTAGAGTGCATATAAGCGTAAGTTCGTAGGCTGGAACCCTGATTTTTCATCTATTCAGCGAAGCTCTTCGCATCTCTGAACTGCAGAAGCCGCGTCGCCGTTCGAGGGGCATCTAGCAAGCTTGGACAGCGCTCGAAGAAGCCGGCCGTCTTCGCCACCTTCAGCCATCCTGCGAGCTACGCCATCCGGCGACATATCCTTTTTAGAGCAAGCTAGTTCCTAAGCGAACTTCACAAAAAGAGCAACGAGCGTCTTTTTAAAGATGCCTCGCACCACCTGTGCCTCATGCCGCGCCCCTCTCAGCGCCGGAGACCGCCACCTCATCTGCGCTCTCTGCCTGGGACTGGAACATGCAGAGCTCGCCCTCGCTGATGGCGGATGCGACCTCTGCGAGGAGCTTCCGATGTCGACCCTGCAGGCTCGACTCGAAGCACTCAAAACCGAAGCCGCCGCGCTGCCTTTCGTTTCGCCACGCAGAAAGAAGCACCGCTCCCAAAGGCTGCCGGAACCGGTGTTAGAAGCGACTACCTCGCCGGAGCCTCTCCCTCGAGCCTTGCTTTCACCCTCCCCGCCCCCCTGGGACGCGCAGTTGCCGCCGAGCGGCCGCACTGTTGCCATCTCGGATGACGAGGCGGAGGATAAGGGCTGCTGTTCCATCATGGCTTCGGACAGCGAGGAGTGGTCAGGCTCCCAAGACTCCTCCTCGGCCCAGGAATCCAGCAGGACCCGCGCCGGAGTCGAGGAAGAACTAACGCGCCTCCTCACACAGGCCGTCGACCGCCTCAGGCTCGAGTGGTCACCGCCCTCTGAGCAGGCTCCCAACAGACTCGACGGCTGCTTTCTTCAGAGCCGTCGCCGCGCGGCGCCCGCGGCCCGGGCCGCTCCCTTCCTGCCGGAACTCCACGCCGAGCTCTCTAAATCGTGGAACGCGCCTCTCTCGGCCAGGAACCGATCCCATGTCTCCACCTCTCTCGCTTCGGTGGACGGCGCCACCGAGAGGGTCTAGTCTTCCATCCCCCCGGTCGAGGATTCGGTAGCAGCACACCTTTGCCCACCCTCCGCGAGATGGCGGTCTAAGCCAGTGCTCCCGTCTAAGGCCTGCAGAACTACTTCCGCCTGTGTTGGCCGCGCCTATGCCGCCGCCGGCCAAGCTGCATCTGCTCTGCATTCCATGGCCGTTTTACAGATCCTCCAAGCGGACCTTCTTCGAGAGTGGGATGAGAAAGGCAGGCACCCAGAGGCTGTTTCAGATCTAAGGAGCGCGACGGATCTCGCCCTTCGCGCCACCAAAGCTGCAGCTCAAGCCCTAGGGAAGTGCATGGCCGCGCTGACTGTGACCGAGAGACACCTATGGCTAACGCTAGCCGACATGGGAGAAGCTGAATGCTCCACGTTCCTCAACGCGCCGCTCTCTCCGTCCGGTCTCTTCGGTTCCGCGGTGAGTGGCATTGTTGACCGTTTCTCGGAAGTCCAGAAAGCCACCCAAGCCATGAATCTCTTCCTGCCTCGTCGCGCTAGCTCCTCTGCAGGCCGCCCACGTGACCAGCCTCCTGCATGAGCCTCTTCACAGCGCCCAGCTCAGCAAAGCCAGACTTCTCAGCGTCGACAGGGCGGCCGCCCTAGAACACGCTCAGACAGCCACCGCAGACCGCCGCCCCTCCCGCGGGTCACGGCCTAAGATTGCACTGAAACCTGAGCAACCGAAGTCCTCCTAGCTTTGTTGAGGAAACGACGGCTCAGTCCCACTGCGGCCGGACCACCGTCAAAGCTTCGCCCCCTGTCAGTCCCCTTCTCTCAGGCTACTGCAGTGGTGGATTCAGCAGCCAACAAGCCGGTGATACTGCCCGCTTGCCTGCACTCAAATGCCGTTTTCACGGCGACCCAAAGAAATCTTGTAAAAAGCAAACATGCCTTATTTGTAGAAAATGTGCCCACAATCCAGTGTTCACCCCTACACACAAGCATTACACTTCCCGTGTCCCTATCAGAGCCCACTCACATAAAGCGGGCACAGCCAGCTCGAGTGTTAGAGTCAATAAACGCGCCCACGAATCCGTGTGCACGCCCCTTATCTGGCCGCTCTGTCACACGGCCAGCAAACACCTCTCTGTATGTAAGTCCCATGCCCTTGACTATGCTCGCGCATCACTTCACAGATGTGACTCTTTCCCCATTCACCTCAATCGGGAAGTCACTCACAGAACAGCCTGTCCCTGGTCTGCGAGCAGTCATGCATAAGCACAGTAAGCGCGCTCACACATTCTGTTCAGCTCGCTGTGTGCGGCAATCAGGGCGACTTGGCCATTCACCCTCTAGCGTTACGCTTCAAAGCGTGGAAAGCTATCCCAGGGATATCCAAATGGGTGTTAAGCACAATAAAACAGGGCTATTTGCTACAGTTCGATCGCCGCCCTCCCCGCTTCAGAGCGCGGCTCGAAACTACTGTGAACACGGAAGCAGCCTGCATGCTTCGTTCAGAAATAGCAAACCTTCTGTGCAAAAGGGCCATAGAGAGAGTGCCACCTTCTCTGAGCGAGTCGGGGTTTTACAGCCGTTATTTTCTTGTCCCCAAGAAAGACGGCGGCCTCAGACCAATATTAGATCTCAGGGTTTTGAACAAGGTGCTCGCAAAAAGACCGTTCAAAATGCTTACAATCAGGAAACTCCTCGCGCATGTGCGCCAGGGGGACTGGTTTATTTCTCTCGATCTGAAAGATGCCTACTTTCAGATTCAGATAAATCCCCGTCACAGGCCATTCTTGAGATTCGCCTTCGACGGCCAGGTTTATCAATACACCGTCCTTCCGTTCGGCCTGTCTTTAGCACCCCGTACTTTCACGAAGTGCATGGATGCGGCGCTCGCACCCCTGCGGAGTCAGGGCTTGCGAATTCTGAACTATTTGGACGATTGGCTGATTTTGGCACAGTCACATACGGAGCTTCTGTCTCACAGGACAGTTCTCCTCAGTCATCTGAACAGTTTGGGTCTTGCAGTCAATTGGACCAAGAGCTCACTACAGCCCAGTCAGGCAATTTCCTTCCTTGGAATAGAACTAGACTCCATGGCGATGACGGCTCGCTTATCTACACAGCGCGCGCGCCGTGTTCAGCGACTAGCCGCGTCCTTTCAGATGAACAGCCTCACGCCTCTGAAAAAATTTCAGAGAATGCTAGGTTACATGGCCTCAGCCGCAGCAGTACTTCAGCTGGGTTTACTGTGCATGCGCCCGCTTCAGCATTGGCTAAACACCCGCGCGTCTCGCCGGGCTTGGGCCATGGGCCGCCAGCCGATCAGAGTGACTCAGACCTGTATCTCAGCTCTGCAGCCCTGGGCAGTGGCCGAATGGTATCAGCGGGGAGTGACGATGGGAGCTGTATCTCGCCGAAAAGTCATCTCGACAGACGCGTCCAACACGGGTTGGGGCGCGGTCTGCGAGGGCTCTCCGGTTTTTGGCCTATGGTCAGTTCAGGAAAAGCTCCTTCACATAAATTGTCTGGAAATGATAGCGGTCGAGTACGCGCTCGTGCGCTTCCTCCCGGTCATTCAGGGTCACCACGTCCTGGTCCGTTCGGACAACAGATCTGTGATATCCTATCTAAACCGTCAGGGCGGTGTCAGATCCAGGAACCTCTTCCATCTGACAAAACGCATACTGAGTTGGTCCCAGTGCCACCTGTGCTCGCTGAGGGCGACGCACGTGCCAGGCCACCTGAACGACGGCCCAGACAGACTGTCCAGAGACAATATTTCCCCAGGGGAATGGTCCCTGCACGCTCAAACAGTCCAGAAGTTATGGAGCATATTCGGCAGAGCAGAGATAGACCTCTTTGCGTCAGAAGAGAACTCTCACTGCCCAGTATTTTTCTCGAAAAGCGAGGACGCGCTGGCCCAGGACTGGCCCAACCGCCCGCTTTACGCCTTCCCTCCCGTCTCGCTATTGCCACAGGTAATGCAGACGATCAGGGAAACGTGTCACTCGGTGCTCCTCATAGCCCCGCGCTGGGAGAATCAGACATGGTTCTCGGAGCTTACGCAGCTGTCACTGACAGCCCCGTGGCCCATTCCAGTGAGAGCAGATCTCCTCTCTCAAGCTCGCGGCACGATCTGGCATCCCCACCCAGAGCGCTGGGCGCTGCTCGCGTGGGTGATCAACGACTGCCCGTCGCTTTGCCAGAAGGAGTAATAAACACTATCATACACGCTAGAGCCCCTTTCCACGAGAAGACTCTATGCGTCTTCAAAATGGTGCACCGACAGAGACCTGGACCCACGGACATGTGGGGTGTCGTCGCTGCTCGTGTTTTTACAAGAGCTGCTGGATAAGGGCAGATCCCCATCCACGCTCAGAGTGTACGTGGCGGCCGTCGTGGCGTTCGCTGAACCCCTGCAGGGTTAGTCACTGGGAAAAAATGAGCTGGTCATCCGCTTCCTCAGGGGAGCTAGAAGGATGAACCCCCCGCGCCCCCCATCGGTTCCTATCTGGGATCTTTCCGTAGTTCTCGAAGCTATGAAAGCCCCCCCTTTCGAACCGCTTCAATCCGTGGATTTGAAATACCTTTCACTCAAAACCGTTTTTCTGACTGCCCTGTCATCAGTTAAACGTGTGGGAGACCTTCACGCGCTGTCTGTCAGCGCTGCGTGTCTTGAGTTTGGACCAAGTGACTCCAAGGTCATTTTAAAGCCTAGACACGGCTATGTCCCCAAGGTGATCGGTACTCCTTTCAGAGCACAAATCATTTCCCTATCGGCGCTGCCAGCATCCGATAGCGAACGCGACGCCAATCTCCTTTGCCCAGTCAGAGCACTGAGATTGTATACTGCGCGCTCCGCCTCTTTCAGACGCTCTGAGCAGCTTTTCGTTTCGTTCGGAGGGCGCACCAAAGGTTTCGCCGCCTCGAAACAGACACTGTCTAGATGGATAGTGGACGCTATTGCTGCCGCGTACGCGTCAAAAGACCTACCATGCCCGTTAGGCATTAGGGCTCACTCCACTAGAGGCATGGCCTCCTCGTGGGCATGGTCCAGCGGGATTTCCATTCACGACATATGTGTGGCAGCGGGCTGGGCTTCCCCCTCCACCTTTGTCAGATTTTACAATCTGGAAGTGCCCGCCCTGCAGGCAAAACTACTAGCGGTTTAATACGCTACAGCTCCCCTGGTGAGCTGCACTGACGGGACACATTCCACACAGACCGGCACCGCCGCTCTGTCTTTCCCTTCCCACTATGTGCTTATGTATTACACACACACTGGCCCGCACTCTTGCCGGCCAAATATTATTCCCCCACTCACAAGGGCTCCCCCGGGGCTCATGCAGTGGATGCTTGGCGCGCACGGCGTTGACAATGGGTTCCCGTAGCGTAAGCTAGCTTACGCAATACGAGAGAACCTCTCGTAAGAGAACGAATCGGTTACCTAACGTAACCTCGGTTCTCTCTAGATGAGGGAACGAGTATTGCGTAGCTGGCCATGCTCGCGCCACGAGCGATTTTCGCTTCATTCAATGAAAACCAGGGTTCCAGCCTACGAACTACGCTTATATGCACTCTAGCCATGCCCATTCTGGCGGGCTTTGATACAGTGACGGCGCGGGCGCCTGTCATTGGACGCGAGTTCACTCAAGTTTGTCTATAGGCTGCAGCAGTTGCCGCAGAGCAACCAATGAGCTCGCTAGCTAGCCCGCTCAAGGTATGCAGCTGCTGTACTGCGTTGACAATGGATACAAAATTAAGGATAATTTTTTGGCTTCAATATCTCAGAAAAGATGAATCTTTCCCGTAGCGTAAGCTAGCTTACGCAATACTCATTCCCTCATCTAGAGAGAACCGAGGTTACGTTAGGTAACCGATTCGTTTCTCCAAAGGTTATTTTTCTCCATTAATCAACATCTTATGCAGTTTTGTGTTCCTTGCCACAGTCACCTTCAGCTTGCTCAGTGGGGTTATTAATACAGTTATTATTGAATTACTTATTTTTAAACACGGTTAACAATTGTATTTTGTCTAATTACACAATGATGATTCATCGACATTATAGACATTACAGTTTTATCGTCTGTTAATGCCTGATCTTCTGTAAAGCTGCTTTGAAATGATGTGTGTTGTGAAAGGCTCTATACAAATAAAATTGACTTGACTTTATTTTACTCATTAGTTGAAAACCCCCATTATAAAAACCCATAGGAAAATCCAGAGGGAGCACCTGGCAAATTCCCTTCTGGTTTTTTGGACTACAACCTGAACAGCTCTATTAATTTGTAAACTACAGATCCGGGACATATTCCTCATTAAAAAAAAAAAATCAGCAGTATTAAACAACTTTTCTAATGTCTCTTATTGTGGGTTTTTTTTTATAAATTTTTTTTTTAGTTTTGTTTTGTTTCATTGTTGTTGTGTCGGGCTGGGCGGGCCACTTAAACAAGCAGCGAAATATTCTTATAGCACAGGAACACAATGTTTACTGTTTTCAAAGAAATAAACCTACGAATGGCTTACTTTTAGTTGTCTCTGCATTTTAACCTGGGATAGGAGAAAGTATTATATATATATATATATATATATATATATATATATATATATATATATATATTTCATAACTATGAGATAAGTAGTTTACATCTTGTATACCTTAGTACGGCTGGAAGATTGAAAGTATGTGGGGATTTGTCCTTCCATTTAAGCAACATAAGATGTATTGTTGTCTATGCAGCGTTCTAAAAGGGTTTTACCAATCTTTGCTACAATTGGGGAACGATGTTTTTAGAAACCCCCCAAAAAGCACTTTAAGTATGTTAGCTGTCGATAACAAATGTACACAGAACATCTGCATGTAGAGCAGTGCCCTTTATTCAGAACTTGCAGGCCCACTTGAAAAGAACAAAAAAATTACTCATATTATTATGTACAAACAGAACCCACAGGCCTCCAGAATTGTAAGCATATTTGTTGTACTCACCATCATCTGTTGTAACAGTCCTTTTAAAGACTGAAACTCAATAAAACATTATGTTCTGCTGTTTAGTGGCACACACAAGCAGACAGCTTTTCATACACTATTGAAATACGGCATCACGCTGCTCTATTGAAGTATGTCTTGTGTGTTGCCGAACAGCTGTTTTCCTCCAGATGTGTGTTTACACAGATGTGAACCTGCCAGAATAGGGTCATTCTGTTGTTCTTTGTCATCAGTTTGTTCCGATTTCAAAGCATATGTGTTGGACAAGCAGCATATGCTGTTTTTTGGGATGCAGTTGGTTTAAAGAGAATTGTGAAAATGAGGAGGCCAGCTGGGACCCTGTTTACACCTGATATTCAGATCCGTCTCGGTTGATCACAAGTGTACAGTGCTATATAACGGTGTAAACAAGGTACAAAATGTTTTGTGATGCGATCAAACAACCACATTCAAAGGTAGCAGAAAACTAATCTTGAGGTGTCCCAGACTATGTCTGTCTCGCCTGACTTCATGTGATCGGATCACCCATGATTAAAGACCCAGATAAGTACAATATGTCACAATATTTCCTGTGTTGACATATTTACTTTTGAAACAGTTTGGGCGGGACATATCGAATTGCTTGTCTTTTTTTTTTTTACATAATAGGCATTAGTAACTGTACACCACACCATGGACCATAATTTGGTACTTCCTAGTCATTTGCAGGTGGTATATGGGGATGGATACATTCTCATTCTAAAGATCAATTGATTGGACAAAAACCTGTGTAGTGCTGGATGAGTCATCAATATTTTTGTCAGTTTTCCCATTTTAAATGTGTTCAGTATGGCATGTGAATTTTGTCAATGCTTGGAAGTACACTGGCATATTGATGACCTCAAAACTTATACATTCACAAAAATTTCATTGGGCCCAAATAGGTAGGGCTGAACAATTTGGAAAACAAATCTAATTGTGATTATTCTGGAAAATATTGTGACTGCAATTTTAACTGCAATTTGATTATTATTTTTAATGTATTTATTTTGTGGAGTTTTTCCCCAATTTCGCATGCCCGATTCCCAAAGCGCTCTAGGTCCTTGTGGTGGCGTAGTGACACGCCTCAACCTGGGTGGCGGAGGACGAATCTCAGTTGCCTCTGCGTCTGAGACTGTCAATCTGCACATGTAGTGCTCTACGTTTAGGAGTTTAGGAGAGCGGGTTTGGTTAATAGCAATAATAAATAATTAAAAAGAAGGATCTCAGAGGTATTTCTACTACAGATGACATCGTGGTTGAGGGGCTTTCTGATGTGCGCCTCATTCAATAGGAGTTGAGAAAGGTCAATCCTTTGGAATTTCACACATAGGTGTAAAGTGAGCAAGGCTTCATGTGATTTGTAGTCTTGGACTCCCTTTGTTAGATTTTGGCGCAGATTTTATCAGTAAGATTTATGACTGTGTGTGTGGTCCTCAGTCAGGCTTTGCGACTGTGTTAGGCCTGCCTTTGTCTTATATCTGAATACATGAGGCCCAACACACATCTTATCACGATGCTTGTTTAACGCATTATCGTGGAGACCTAGCACATTCACATGAAGGCTCACGCTATTCTCCACGGCATCCACACACATCTCACCATGCGCCCCACCGAGATTGAAACCCACATTATGGCGACCACAAGGAGGTTAGCCCAACATTACTCTACTCACCCTAGCATCCAGGCCAGTTGGTTGCTTAGGAAGCCTGCCTGGAGTCACTCAGCACGCCCTGGATTTGAATGCAATTTATATATATATATATCTATAACAAACAATATATAACAAAAATATGTTAATAATTAGGGATGTGCCCGAAGCCGAATACCTTATTCAGAAAGGCATGAATAATGACTTCAAAATGAATAATGGATTCACCCGAATAATATACTAAATATTTGTATGACTGATTATCCAAGAAGCACAAGAATAAAGTGACATTTTAAATAATTATATCAAAAATTACAATGCATTTATGAATCTGTGCAGACAATATTTCTAAAGTGTATACATTATGAATTAATATTTGCATGTTGTGGTTTCAGATCGTATGGGCACGGTCTTAACTCCGTTTGCAGTCTCTGTTAATTATACGTGTCTGGAGCTTGTCAAGTGTAACATTAACTAAGATATGACATCATATACACTTTCCACTTCTTGAAATGTATTTGTTAATTTATCACACGATTCACACATGATTCCCATGTATTTATTTATAGTGAAGTGAAGTGATGATTTCACGTCGGATCTCATCTGTTCATTTCTTAAATTGACCACATTTATTATCCACATTAGTGATTAAAGTAATTATTTGGTTAAGACTTTATTCCCCCTAAAAAATATTATTATTATGCTATTATTATGAAAATATATATTCAAGGCATATTTTATTCATATAAACTACAATTGTGAGAGTAAAATTTGAAAAATGGGCATTTCATTTAAGTTGGATGTACTTCTGGTTTAAGCCCTACCCACACCCGGTTCTATCTGAATCGAGACAGATGATTTTGTCATATGAACAAATACAGATACATATACAGATAATGGCTTCACTGCACACCCCTATTAATAATGTAAATATAAAATAAATAAATAAAAAAACACATTTGTCCACTTTGGACAATGTGGTCTTAGACCACTTTTCATTATTATTTATTTTAACCTGTAATTTATTAAGACATAATTGTGGAAATATATTTCTGTAAAATTCTATTTCTACTACTACTACTAATGTAATAATAATTATTATTATTATTGTAAAACAGCAGCATACTAATTTCATGCACTAATTTACTTTTGCATGCATCATTGCTATGTGGTCCAGTTAAACTCATAAGTCTTTATTTTGGCAGAGCTTTTGTTTTGACGGAACATGAAGGAATACATTTGTTTGTAGTTGAGATCACAGTGCCAGTTTACTGCTGAGAAATGCTCTCATCCACTTTTCTGTCCACAAAAATCTGGTGTTATGGGGTTGCTTTATATTTGGATAGTAACAGCATATTTGGAAACACTCTGTAAATGTTACATGATCAGCTCAGTAGCCTCAAGTGTGCTGTGAGTATGTGTACAGAGAACAGACATGCATACATACATTCAGCTCAGTGAGCAGCGCATGCAGAGCAATTATTTATTTAATTAAATCACAGCACTCGTGGATTGATAAACGCACTACCTGATAATGCAATTTCGATTTTATTTCGATTAATCGTATAGCCCTACTTATAAACTGTCTGCACCCATTCACCCATTCACACACACACATTCATACACCAATGGCGGCAGAGCTGCCATGCAAGGCGCTAGCCTGCCATTGGGAACAACTTGGGGTTGCTCTTGCCCAAGGACACTTCGGCATGTGGAGTCGTGTGGGCCAGGATTCGAACCACCAACCCTGCGATTAGTGGCCAACCCACTCTACCAACTGAGCATAGGGATGGCTCACCAAAAAATGAAAATTCTGTCATTTACTCACCCTCGAAAGAGATGTTATCCCCAGTGACCATTCACTTTCATTGTATGGGAAAAAATTAGCAATGAAATATATGGTGACTGATACCAACATTTTGCCCAACATCTCATTTGGTGTTCCACAGAAAAAGTAAGTCATTTATTTGGAACAACATGTTGGTGAATGGTGAAGTAAATGTAGCATGTCATAATTATCGACAAGGGTATAGAAAATAAGTCACACAGATGGTAGTGTCAAAACAAATGTCTCTTTCTATTTTGAATAGCAGAGCATTGAATAACAAGAGGGGCTACACTTCATAATGACCAATGACAACCTTGAGAAAGCCTTAGAATGAAGATATATGGCTTTCCCCCTTGAAGACCTGTCTGAACTTCATAGACACTAATGCAACTACCACATCTTCCTAACAGACAGCCATCAAACAATCCCATGTCCCGCAGCCTTCTTAATAAAATCCCATTCATCAGATGGACAAAACCTGAAAGGACTCAAACAAAGCTGACAGCTTATTTTAGAGGAATTGGACAGGGTTTTTCAGATGATTGGAAGGGTGATGAGTATGAGAGTCTGTGCTCCATTAGCTCTGACGCAGGTTCTGGAGATGTCTCTGGCCCCAGGCCCAGCCGAGATGATCATATCTGACAATGTGCTTTTTCCTGTCTAGCATCCTCCCCGCCTTCCCCAGCCTGTCTTGCACTGCCTCCTCATGCAGTCAACTCCACTCAAGTGAATCACCACTGTTTGTAGCCCTTTTCTGAGTCCCTCTCTCTCTCTTTTCATCTGTCCCTCTCTCTCTTGCTCACTGTTAGATGGGTTCCCAAGGGAAATGGTGAAGTTGGAACTGTTATCCGTGTAAAGCACAATCAGCCCCCCACACACCCTTACCCTCTGCCTTCAAAATCTGATCTGTCCTCCTGAGTAGTTCGCATTTACTCTGTCGGCATGTGCGCTCAGGCGAACCCCTCTCCGGAGAACCATGCAACCATGCAGATAGAGGACAGTAGGGTTACTCCACATGCCATTATGGATTCTCCATCTTGACTTTCTATGAAACATCCCTCAGAGGCAATGAACTGTACCTCTGGGATGACTAATTCAATTTGGATATGACACTATATTACACAGAGGGTTTAATGGAAGCAAGGAACACATTAACTCTGCCCAAGCTCCGCCCTCCCCCTTTTATGACATCTACCCCAGTAGCACCTCTTGACACTTTGGCCCTGGCCATTTTATAAAATTTTAATTCATAAAAGGAAAACATAGGGCATGACAAAGGACAACTTTCAAGGGGAATCTGAATGCAACACATGGCACATCCATGATAAAAAATACAGACACGTGTCTTCCCTGCAAATGTGTCCAGTGCATCCCTTTTGCCCTTCACTAGGAAATGGAAGTTTCAAAGCTTAGCTAAGCTACAGTAAACCACTCTAATGGCAAATAAGCACTGCTGTAACTCTACTGCATGTCATTGATTGTGAATCCCTGTCCTACTGTACTTAAAATTGTCTACTAATAGAAATGTAGGTACATTTTAATGGAGACGTCCTAAATACATGTCCGTAGGAAAGACAAATCACAAAGGAGATCTCTTGAATATGTCAATTGTGTTTTCCTTCCCTGATGATGATTTAACAGCAAATGGAAAACAAATTCTAAATACTAATATTTCACCCCCCAAAATAAAGATTATGTTACAATTTACTCACCCCCATGTTGTTAAACTGTATGACTTTCTATCTTATGCAGAACACAGAAGGAGATTTGTTAATAAATATTGCGGGCCGCAATTGCAGATAAAGGGGCACTTTAGAGCTTATAAATGGGCCAAACGTAATCTTAAAAATAGCCCACGTGACTCAGACGTCATATTCTAAGTCTTCTGAAGGTTTTGGTGAAAAACAACCCAAAATGTATACACTGCCTGGCCAAAAAAAAAAGTTTGGATTTAAATAAGCAGATACTTAAGAGCCTATGATTGGATCATTATTGCAGTGATTAATATGTTTCAGCTGGCAATTTTTTTTTAACCCTAACTGATGCAGTTTGAAGCTTCTAATTTCTTAAACAACCATGTTGGAAGACGTATCCAGTGGTCGTGGATAAGATGCTATTGTGTTTCAGAGGTGGCAAATTATTGGCAAAGAAATCAAATTAGGAAATTGCTGAAATCACTGGAATTGGTTTTAGAATTGTCCAGTGCATTATTAAAACCTGGAAGGACAGTGGTGAACCATCTTTGCTGAAGAAATGTGATCGGAATAAAATCTAGAATGCTTTTTGAAGTCACATCATAAAAAATCGACAGTAGAACTCACGGCTATGTTTAATAGTGAAAGAAAAGAGCATATCCACACAAAATGTGACGGGAACATATAGGATTGGGACTAAACAGCTGTGTGGCCACAAGAAAGCCACTTGTCAATGAGCCTAATTAAAAAAATAAATAAATAAAAAATAATAATTTTGCTAGGGAGCATAATGATTGGGCTGTAAAGCAATGGAAAAAGGTCGTGTGGTCTGAAGAGTCTTGATTTACCCTATTCTAAAGTGATTGGCATGTCAGGGCACGAAAGGAAGCGCATGAAGCGATGCATCCGTCATGCATAGTGCCCACTGTACAAGCCTCTGGAGGCAGTGTTATGATCTGGGGTTGCTTCAAATGGTCAAGTCTAGGCTCAGCAACGTTATGCGGCAATAAAATGAAGTCATCTGACTACCTGAATGTACTGAATGACCAGGTTATCCCATCAATGGATTTTTTCTTCCCTGACGTCACGGGCATACTCCAGAAAGACAATGCCAAGATTCGTCAGGCTCAAATTGTGAAAGAGTTCTTCAGTGAGCATGAGGAATCATATTAACACAGTGAATTGGCCACCTCAGAGTCCTGACCATAACCCAGTTGAAAGTCTTTGGGATGTACTGGAGAAGACTTTACGGAGTAGTTCGACACTCCCGTCATCAATACAAGATCTCGGCCAAAAATGAATGCAACTTTGGATGGAAATAAATGTTGTAATGTTACACAAGGTTGTCGAAACAATGCCACAACGAACGTGCACTGTAATCAAAGCTATTGGCGGTCCAATGAAATATTATAGTATGCAACTTTTTTTTGTCCAGGTAGTGTATTATTTTTCAGTGACAATCTTGATGTCCATTGAAAATTCAATAATGCTTTATGGGAGAATTTATTTTACAATGGCTAACTTTTTAGAACTAAATGCAAGAACTCTATGCAAGTTCTTGCGTAATACAGACATAATCACATGTCTCGTCTAGTGTTTAGATCTGAACATTGTTACACTGCTCAGAATTGTCAAAAGTCTGCAATCAAAAGTGAGAGTTTTCAGTATGAATTCAATTATCTGAGCTATTCCATCCACATTTATGTTATAGCGCCATACTCTTATTGTACGTAAACAAATGTCTCAAAAACCCAACAACAAAATGTGAAAAAACATTTGTTTATCTAGTTTGATGCAGTGAGGCTAAAGATGGTGTTATTCTTATAACAAACAAACTGACCCTCGAGAGAACACTGGCACTGTGGGGGTGTTATCTTTCGCTCTCTCTCTCTCTCTCTTTGTTCACCTACAGGTTTACGCATAGAAAGACCAGCCCTTACAGATTTTCACAGTTCTTCTCTTCTCAATTGTGTATAGGCACAGGCTACAGTCACACTGTTTGGCATCTCACACTAAAAGGCTCTCACGGCCAAACCAAGAAGCACTGTCTGATCTTATAACGCTGTATTGATTTGTTTTCCTGAAAGTAATTTTTCAAAAAAAAATGTATAACATTAATATCTGTCTTGTCTCCTTTAGTATTTGCCATTGTCTTTATTGTGTATGCTTGTGCTTTGTCTGATAATTTTTTGTTGTTGTTTCAGCATCACAATCAATAACAAGTGCTTTTGAGCAACTGGCTGACTACATTCAGATTCTAAGTGTGTGTCAGAATGCTTGTAAAAAGCATAACAAAATATATCAAGGAAATCCAGTGTTTAGGTAAGCTACTTTGAAACTGTAGCTTTTCAAGCTACAAGCTACCATTTTAAAAAAGTAGTTAGCTACACGTGTTACTAACAAAATGTAGCCAACTGCAGTGTATCTGGTAAATCTTGAAGAATAATATTTTCTGGACAAAAACAAGGAAGATTTTTTTAACATCTCACTTAGGTTGACAGTATTAACCTTGAACACATACAGTATATTTACAAAACATACAACTAAATAAAATAAAAAACATATAACTGAGTCCAAAAACATAATAATTAACACATAAATGAAGGCATAAAATGCCATACATTTTTTGGTTAGTTGAATTGAAAGTTTTTTTTTTTTTTTCACAAATGATTAGTGGAAAAGCTGCACTGTTTTAAAAACAGCTAAACTACTGTAACACAGCTGAAATCTTATTGATATGGATAGTTCAATCGAAATTTCTGTCACCATTTACTCACCCTCATGTTGTTCCAAACCCATATGACTTTATTTCTATCGTGGAACTCAAAAGGAGATGTTAGGTAGAATCTTAGCCTCGGTCACAATTCACTTTCATGCATCTTTTTTTTCTTCCATACTATAAAAGTCTATGGTGACTGGGCTGTCATTTTACTGGGGCTCAACATCTTTTGCGATTCACAGAAATAAGAAAGTCATAGGGGTTTGGAACTCATGAGGGTGAGTAAATGATGACATAATTTGTATTCTTGGGTTAACTATTCCTTTCTATTTTTCTACTTTTAGTTAGTTACCCCCTTATGCTGTATGCTACCTTTCCATCTCTGTAATTTCTGTGTGAAGCTTAGATGAACTTAATTGCAATATTTTTTAACATACACACACACACACACACACACACACACACACACACACACACACACACACACACATACATACATTCTGAGCTTTGAATTTTGAGGTCCTTGGGCTGTGGCGGAAAGAAAACATTTGATTTTACATTATAAACCATTTATTCAGCAAGGGCAAAAAGAGACATTTCACGCTTAAGCCTTCAGCAGGCCGCTTACGGAAATGTCATAATTTTTTTATTTTTTTTGCGGGCTGTAAGCGTGCACGTAAATCTGCTTAACAGTTTTTCTCCTGTGGTACTGACACCACGTCCTGTTGCCTGCTGCCTTTGGGCTGGGAGGGTGTAGGGGGATGATGTAGGGAGAATCTCATATCAGCGTTAAAACACATTTATCTAGGAGAGTAAGTGAGCGAGAGAGGGAGGGAGGGAGAGAGAGAGAGAGGGAGGGGAGAGGGGTGGTGGCAGGGATTCTGGGAGGAAACGGAAGATGGAAGAGAACGTATTAGGAATGAAAAAGTGAAGCATTTGGTACTGCATTTCAACACTGTACCGATACATTAGAAAATATAAATGAGAATAACAATATTTGGGTTGTTTTATCCTATGTGATGATGTGATGTTTGGATAGACACCCAAACAATATGTACATACAGTATAGGCAGCATCTAAAACGTGAAATCTATGTATACCTCATATACTATAATAGCGGTGTACAAATCACAATCCTCTGAATACTGCTTGGAACTGAAATTCCTTTAGCCTTTGCAGGGGTACCGTTACAGACACCAACTTCAATACTTATGATGGAGTATCTTTTAGAAAGGCAAAATATGAAATATTTGAGATCCAGATCAGACCAATAAAAGTTTAATTCACATTGTATGGCTAAATTTAAGTATCATCAAAGCTCAACAAATCTAAAAATATAAGTGAAAAGATCAGAGATGTCTGAGCTCCCAAGGGTGACCCCTAGTGTCAACTCATCGACACAACGTCTCGTTTTCTCCATCAGGGAACGGAGGTTACATCAGTAACAGAGACGTTTTTACTGTTACATTTATGTGTTTTACTCATTGTCTGATTTGTGTAAACACACAGAAGAAGAGACATCTAAAGACACATCTCTTTTTAAAATAAACCGCTTTCAAATTGGTTAATTAGACATCTATTTATACATGAAATTAATCAATATATCCACAACATCATGTAATATTACAATTTACGTCTGCACAGTCAATAAAGCAAAGACACAAGTGAACTTGAAGTTGTGCAACCTGCATTGTGTATACACTGTTTACAAAATACAAATAAAAAATAATAACATGCTACATGTACACAAAATGCAATATCCTAAACTGGCTAAAACATGGAAAATTAAGTTTGGGCAAATTCCTAGGGTTAATAAAATATGTATTCCTTTTGCCTGTAATATATACAGTAATTTACAACTAAAAACAACTGGCTTGGGCCTGGGTAGCTCAGTGAGTAAAGACGCTGACTACCACCCCTTGAGTTCGAATCCCAGGGCGTGCCGAGAGACTCTAGCCAGGTCTCCTAAGCAACCAAATTTGCCCGGTTGCTAGGGAGGGTAGAGTCACATGGGATAACCTCCTCGTGGTTGCTATAATGTGGTTCGCTCTTGGTGGGGCACATGGTGAGTTGTGCGTGGATGCCGCAGTAGATGCTTTGAACCCTGCACATGTGCTATGTCTCCGTGGTAACGCGCTCAACCACGTGATAAGATGCTCGGTTTGACGGTCTCAGACGCGGAGGCAACTGAGATTCATCCTCTGCCACCCATATTGAGGTGAGCCACTACGCACCACGAGGACTTAGAGTGCATTGGGAATTGGGCATTCCAAATTGGGGAAAAAATATATATATATATATATATATATATATATATATATATATATAAAAGCAACTCGCTTTACAACTCACTTTTGGTGCCACTCCGTGGACATTTCACCCAGAAACTGGAGCTCACACGTGCCCTTATGATAAATGGTAAATGGTCTGCACTTATATATTTTAACCTTGGTGGTTACCAAAGTGCTTTACACTGTGTCCCATTCTCACACACACACACACACTCTCTCACTCACTCATACACCAATGACTCATAAGTTATGTTCCAGAGCACTTTTAGATTTGGCCACTGGGGCAGTGGTTCCAATTTCCAATAATTAGCACTGACCTATTTCATTTAAAGAACGTTTTACCTACTGTCACCAATTTCAAAGTGAGAACAGTTTTTTTCAAAGCACGGTATGATGATATTTTATGTATTGGTACTTACTCAAATGTAAAACGATACATTTGTATTAGAATTAATTTTTACATACGAATACAAATTATGTTTGTCTTTTCCAGTCTATGACTATTATACATCCCTTGTCCTTTAAGCCCAAGTCTGTTTGAGCTAAAGGCTCACATATACTCTATATTGGATAGTTTTTACCAACAGCTGTATTTTTAGGGGCTTGCTGTCAAAGTATTCTCATTTAATACCACTGTCTCCGGCCCAACTGCGCATAGACAACACCTGTTTCTACAGCAGTCAAGCAATAAATAAGCTGCCAACTTGAATGCACTGAGGCTGTTAGACTGGCAAAGATCAAAGCCCTCTGTGTTAGTACAGCAAATACAGCATAGTGCAGAGCACCTCCCTAAAACAAAACCTACACACTAATCATAATTAGCTAACATTTCCCCAGGCACTAGCTTAGTTGGCATGCTCATCTCGACTACTGCCAGAAAAGCGACAGGCATCAGTACAGCAATCGCTCTAACACAATATGCTCTTTTATTTTCTTCTTGTTTGTTAAAATCAGCCGTTCTGTACACAGTGCTCTCCCTTGACATTTTTAGAAAACAAATTCTGAAGATTGCTTTATGATACTGCTTTCCCAGTGAATGCGTCCTCACAAAAGTGTAATTATGCCCTGAAGTAAAACACGGGCCACTCAAGGAGACTAAATAACATTTTAACTTGAAGAGGTGAGCAATACAAAAATAAGACTTTTACTTAAAAAACGCTATTGGAGGTTAGGTAACCGTTATTGGGTTTTCGAAACTAATTGAAACTTGAACCAAACTGATACTAGAATTGTGTAAGATATTTATCTGTGATTATAAAACTCATACTGTTCTTTCAAGGACACACTATTCACCCAATTGCACATACATTACATGACTGGAAGTATTTGTCACACTCTGGCCAGACTGTGCCTCCCCTGACTGTCTTGTCTGAGTATTTTCCTGTGTTTGTTTTGTCTCTCATTACCTCTTGTGCCTTGCAGGTTCCATGTGGAGAACGCCAGCTCTGTTGCCCAGGCAACAGCTCGTTCTCAAATTAACTATCATCGGCGGCACCTGCTCCCTATCTACCTTTCCCTACTTAAGTCCTGCTTGTGTTCTGTCCTCTGCTGATTTGTTTTGTTTGATAGTTGGTTTGTTTGTGTCCTGTCTGTCGGTTTGGCTAAAATAGCCCTCGGTTGGTTCCTGAAGACTAGTGATAGCTAGTTTGTTTCATTTGACTTTTTCTCCATTGTGAGAGATTTTGTTGTATTTTGTTTCTATAAATATATATATTTTTTTATTTTGTCTTCCACCCCTGTGTATTGGTCCTGCCTCTATGCCATACTGTGACAGTATGTGGACACTCCCTTATAATTAACAGGTCTGGCTATTTCAGCTACAGTACAAGCAAATGCATAAAATCAAACATAAAGCCATGCAATCTTCTTAGATGAACATTTATAGTAGAATGGGTATCCCAAAGCTCCTTTTTCATTTGCCTGTGCACAGAACAAAATCCATAAAAAATGGTTTTCTGAACCTGGTGTCGGAGATTATGACTGAACTCCAGACCTGCACCCCATTGAACACATTTGGGGTGAATTGAAGGCAGACTGCAAGGCAAGCCCCATCGCCCTACAACAGTGCAGCAAATATGACCCCACCTTTACATTCTCATTTAGATGATGGTTTAACCAAAGTAACTTGGAGTGCATTCAAGGTGGTATACATGTATCCATATGTGTGTTCCCCGGGAATAAAACCCAGTACGTTGTCATTGCTAGTGCAGTGCTCTACAAAAGATACATAAATTATAAATTAACAGTTAGTCTCTTCAGCTATGGCAAAAAGAACAGTAGCACAAATGGAAATGGCTATGCAGCTGTTACCTGGTGTGGCATTCATACAGGGTTAGTCGCAGAGTTTGAGTGAGAGATAGACTGGCATTTTGGAAAGGCAGAACAGCTGTAGGCTCCGTTTGAGAGGCGGGCAGCTGAGATGTGCAGCAGGGGTGGACGGATGCTTGACTAGAGTAATGACGTGCTTCAAGCAAATGGTGACTAATACACAAGCAGCATATGACTATAGAATTTCAAAAGAGCATTCATGTGGCAGTGAACTAAACAGGTGCACATGAGATAGCAATTCAACACTGCACAGCATTTATCACACAATAACACATACAAAAGCAGCAGACTTCAATACAGTCATGGTGTCAAGGTACAATAACTTTTATTTATTGAGTTTGAATGGTGCATTTATTTGAATATCAACACCAGAACATTTCTCTTTCTCTGCTATCTTAAGAAATGTTCTCTTCTTTTTAGTATGCACTGGATACAATAGGCAAATGTCCAGTCTCACAGATAGATAGGCCTTGCAGGTGTTTTTAACTGTCTGTTATCAGTATGTTTTGGTTGCCCATATAATTAATGAAGTAGTTCACCAAAAATGTCACCCTCATGTTGTTTCAAACACATATGCTATTATTTTTTTCTGTGAAACACAGGACGATTCTTTTTGAAGATACATTATTTTGAAAAGCTTGTTTCCATATAAGGACAGCTCATGGTGACAAAGACTGTCAAGCTTCAAAAAGAAAAGGCACACAAAAAGTATGATCTAAGTTGTCCATATATCAGCACCAACCTGCATCTCAGAACAGCATTCTGAGATGCTATTCTTCTCACTACAGTTGTACAGAGCGGTTATCTGAGTTACCGTAGACTTTGTCAGTTTGAACCAGTCTGGCCATTCTCTGTTGACCTCTCTCATCAACAAGGCATTTCCGTCCACAGAACTGCCCTTCACTGGATGTTTTTTTGTTTGTTTTTGGAACCATTCTGAGTACATTCTAGAGACTGTTGTGTGTGAAAATCCCTGGAGATCAGCAGTTAAAGAAATACTCAAACCAGCCCGTCTGGCACCAACTAACTAAGATCTGCAATTGTAGGAAAATAAAAACATCGATGTGTCACGTCATGGCTTCAGAACTCTCAGAATAAAGCACATGAGTTACAGGATAATGTATAGATTATTTGTATTGTTCTTTCATAGTGCATTAATTTTTTTTTCACTATTGACTGGCATTTTATGGAAAAGAGCTGAAAAAAATTATTATTCCCTTTAACAGCATGCAAGTTTGGAATGGGGTGTGGGTGTGGAAGAATTTTCCATGTTTGGGTGAATTATTTCTTTAAACTTTCCATGGTCATATGATCATCTCGCTTTGGTTAATTTCAAGTGCCTATGACAATCTAAACAGGGGTGCCAACTTAAATTCTAATCAATTATCTTCCCACTTTTGAGAACCGAAGAGAGAAAATAATAGTGAACTAATTTTGAAGAACTGTCTCTTTTACAGGTCATGCTGTCTTGTGATATGCCTTACTGTTGACATGAAAGTACCTGTAATGATTTATGAGACAGTCATAATCAGATTCCTGTGCTTCACCTTATTTTTGTCTATCCCCCACATCTTGGCTCTCCTTGTATTTTTAGTCTTCTTTTGATGGTCAGATCTCTCTCCGATCTAATTGTATAGCAGTGAATGGTCTTTTTTATAAACTATTATGAAGCTATCAACCACCAACTGACATTTCTGCCTCTCTTTCTCCCTCTATCATACACCTTTCACGCTATACTTTCTATCACACACTTGGAGTTACACACACCCAGCTGGCAACATCTAAATATGGAGATTTTAGGTTGTTAGCCCCAGGGGAGATTTGATATGTGCTGTGTTCAGTGAGAAGACTAAAAATCAGAAACACAGAGGGTAGTCATATCGCATTATCTTCACCCGGTTTAACACACCAGCATCGAGGGCACTTTTCAACTCTTATAAACACAGAAAACCCTGTATTTTTCCTTGACCATAGCTCATGTTCGATGATGTTAACTGCAATAAGGTAACAACATATATATAAGAATCTTTTTTTTCCCAAACATTTAGGATTTGTCCCATTCTTTAGTTTTTTGGTGTCACTAAAGTTGCTCAAGGGGATTACAAAATCCAGAGTTTTGGAATTGGAACATGAATAAACTCTGGGGCGAATTGCTAGCATTGCATGCAGTATTTCAGTGGAAAACCTGAGTCTTATTCACTAAGCACCTGCAATCCAACTTAAAGGGATAGTTTACCCAAACAAATAAAACAATATTTGATCATTCACTCAGCTTCTTTCCCTAGAACATAAAAGGAGATTTTAGAGTGTTTTTCTTCGTCCCCATTCACTTTCATTGCTTTTTTTTTTTTCTTACAATGAAAGTGAATTGTGTCTGTGTCTATGTCTAACATCTCCTTTGGAGTTCCCCAAATGACAGAAACAAAATGGAAAATGGAAAAACTTAACAAAATGAGGGTGTGTAAATGAAGAAAGTAATTTAAAATATCCATTTAACCAGGTTCCAACAGTACTTATATAGTCATCGTAAATACTCATTGACATAATTTCAGTGCAAACATGCTTTTTTTTGTGTAAATTAGGTTTACTTTACAGTAGACTGCACCTGATTCACAACACCCAGCACCATTTGCATGGTGCAATTAAAGTGTGGCATTACCGCCCATGGAAAGCAGGTGTTAAATGTATTGTGTATAAGGTGTAAAATGGAACCTGTAGATATCTGTAAACATATTCAAAAAATGTGTTTTGGGGTTTCATCACCTTTTTAGGGCCTTACTTAAGAGACCTTTAGATTACTAGCCATGAGCAATAACCTCTACTCCACATCATCCCATTTTATATTTTAAAATATAAATATGCATTTATTAAATGTTTGATTTGCTAATTATTCAGGCAACATCAGAAATAAAATGTGTGTGGCCATACCAGGTCCTGGGAAAGGTCATTGATTCCAATTTGTGACCTGAACCTTCTATTACAATGTTATAACAATGTTTTAACAATGTTATAGTTATGTTAACAGCTAACATCCAGTGCTGTTGCACCTTTTACCAGGAACACAAGAGGGCTCTCTTTTGACTTTAAGAAAACAATACCCATACTGGGATTTCTAAGATTCTTTCACAATATCAATCATATCTAGTTCATCATTTGTCTGCTCCTCTAAAGTGGACACAAACCAAAAATAATCTCTCAGTTCATTGGAAAACTTTAATGGTCCTGTGGGATAGTCAGTCCATCACTACTGCTCACTCATCACTCTCTTTCCCCACATCACTCTCTCTCTCTCTCTCTCTCTCTGAGCCGCCTGTATTCTTGTATTTGATAGACCATCTGTGAGTTACTCTCACATTCTCTCCTGTCAGTCACTGCTACTGCTAAACTTCTTGGCATGTTGAATTCATAGAAGTGTCAGTCATCTTCTGTTTGGGACTGTGTTTTCCGTGACATCTGTAGCCTTATCAGTCCACATATTTAATTGTGATGCTGCTACAGCTCCTGACAGTGTGTATCACCAGAGTGTGTGTGTGTTTGTGTGGTGCAACACAGGCCCATGTGTCAGATACAGCAGATGTCTGACATTTTGTATCTAATGAAACAAAGGGAGACCCTTTGAATCCTATCAGATCTGCACATTCTCTCTCTCTCTATCTCTCTTATTCTAAAGAAAATCAGGATATTTTGTGACGCAAACAACAAAATCATAGAACTAGGACAAAGAACACAGATAGTCTTTGGACACTTACTGTAAGGCACACCTAATAAAGAATGAATATGTTTGTATTATATAACAAATGATCAAACCAAATGGCATTTATGTTATAGTCAGCATGAAATCAAAATTGTACCTATTTAGTTTATTGATGCATGTTACCAGTCTTATGGTGAAAGATTCATCCATGCATATTTGCTATTTTATAATGTTTTCTTTACCTCGTAATCTTTAATCAAAATATAATAGCTTGCACTTCCGGAGAAATTACTGACTCTGCTGACGTATGCAAGTGGTAGTCAGTTTTAACACCGCCCCTCTAAGGGTCTTGTAAATAATCCTGCCATCAAAGCAGCTAATGCAGAGATGGAAAGGTGTATTTTCATTTTCAGTTTTCCTCAAAAACTCCCGTTCCTTACCCTAAACCTCCTTAGTTGTGGGCCCGCTGGTTTGAATGTACATTTCGAAGGAGGAATAATGGATCTTTTCTTGACATTTCACACTTGAATTGCTGAGATGATCACTACTGCATAAAACCTGAGTCGGATGCCTGTGGAGTTTATTCATATTCTAAATGCAGATATCTTACAATTTACAGCTCGAATAAGTGATTTTTCCCCTTTATATTTAGTGTATTGTGATTCAATACGTTGACATATTGTGATATTTTACTCAATCGTTTCTCAATGGCTACACCCTCTGTAAATAAAGAACGCGATGTGCTATTTTAGTGGGTTGAGATTGTTGCTCAATTTCACTGGTAACCGGCTCAGGCTCGAGCAGCACACTGGAAGGGATGTGCATTTGAGTCTGTGTGTTGACTGCAAACACGTATTCAGATCTGCCTCCACTCTGGTATGCAACGACCACTTTTCATAATTCAGTCAACAACCGTATGTATAAAATCAAGTCCCCACGGTACATTTATTTCTTTTTTGATAAACCGTTTTACTCTGGAATACGTCACAATAAGGAAGTAAATTCAGTCGCAACTTCCGTTTCATGCTGACTTTAACCCTCTGGAGTCTGGGTTGTTTTTGGGATCCTTGAGATGTTTTGACATTCCCTGACATTTGTGCTTGTTTCAGTTGCTTATACCATATCAATTGCAAAAGTGTGCTACAATAATATGTGAGCAGCATATCTGTACTCCTTTGTATTTTGGGGGAAAATAAAATTTAAACTTGGTTAGCAAAAAATAAAAAGTAAGGACACTGACATAGGGCCATAAAACTCACACTAATCATTTGTTTACAAGATTTTGAGTGCTGAATTTTATAGACCTGAGCCTTTGCTACAACATGTTGTGAAAAAACCACCTGTCCATTAATTCACATAAAACACAATTTATTTAACTTTTATAATAACCTTATGTTTTAGAAAGGCTGTATGCAAAGGAGTCAATGATCATGAATATTTCTGTATTTCACACCTAGTGTGATAATGGGCCAACCCCTTATGGTGGTTTCAAAGTGGAATGCCACTGTTAGAAGCCAAAATATATATATATATACAACATAGTTAATATTATTTATATAACTATTACTAACAATATCACTTTTTTTTCATGAAATAGTGTACATTTTAGGCAAATAGTTATGACAAATTAAATATGGCATAATTTGTCAAGTATTGCAAATACGTTTGAGACAGCAAGATGCATTTAGAGTAACAAATGAAGGTAATGCTTGTTCAAAATAAAACTTTAGAAAAGGGTGTGCCATCTCTTGTTAATTTCAATCATATCTGACATTGCATTACTTCTCAAGTGTTATATAAACAAATAAACCTCCACTGTGATTGGAATAATATATAGTATGGAATAAAAATGGTGCGATTTATTGTTTTTGGAGAAAATAAAATCTACTGAACATTTTACCCTAGAGAGCCTTTTGCCCCATTGTACCCTATAATCACACATGTAAACTGTAAGTAGATGAAAAAATGACGTACTCATCAGAAAGTATATCCTCCGCTGGATCAAGTCGATATTTAAAATGCAATCGTTTCTCATCAGAGTCGCAATCTTTTTCTGAAGAAAAGTAGAATTCTTCCTCACTGTTCAGGATCATCTGGAGAGCTTCCTCACGTGAGTAGTTTGCCATCTTACAAAAGCGATGAAAAATTAATTAATCTGATGAAGCTTGATGCCACTTTTGTAGGCGCCCCCTTGATAGGGGCGTTTGCCATATTTGTGAGGATCCTCACAGATCATTACTGTATGAATAGTGTGCTCTGCTAATGGGTGTTCATAAAAGCTGAACTAATGAGGGAACATTTGTTTTGGATTTGAATTGGTTCATTTAAAAGTAGACATTTCAAGGATTCTATAGACTATCATGTCTGTGCGACAATTATACGCTGAGTTTCTTCATTTTTGTTACGTGCTCTAAGCAAAAGATCGCAGAGATTGATGCAGCAGAAAGTGCATCCTGTTTGTTTTCTGTATTTTACATAAGCACAATGCTTTGTTTTTATTTTGAGTGGACAAAAATAAAAGTATTTGAACACAATCTGGTAGTCAAATTCTGAGAAACAATCTAACATCATTTGTTTGCAGATATCACTTGGTTTGATATTGTTTTTAATGCAATGACATTCAGACATTTTTAAGTGTGACTTAAGTGTCTAAATACTTTTTGGGGCCACTGTTTATGATGCTTGAACTATCTTTCTGCTGTTCAACTAGAGACATGCATTAAGCCACATAAGAAGGTGTCATACTGCTGGTACTTTTTGAATGTATCGCCCTGATTGCTCCTCGCCAAGCAGAGCTCCTAAATGCTTCATTGACTCAAGTTACCAAAAGCACTGAACCACAACTTTGAATTCTCATACTGGAACTGGGCATCCATGGAGACAACTCTTCCACACACACTCAGGAGTTGGACAGTATCGTCATTCATTTAAAAGAATGGTGGTTTCTGGGTCATAAGGGGTCTTTGGATCACCATGCACTTTATATAACCTTATGAATGATGTAAATCAGCACACCCCAGCCCCCAGGGCTATCTGCAGCCCCCCTGGGCAGGAGGGCATAGAATGCTCAAAATCAATATGTCTCTGTCTCTTTATTTTACATTTAAAGGAAAGCAAACATTTTTTATTTCCAGGTTAAAATGAGTGGACAAATAAAAGATTTTCAATCTGGTTGTTTTGGAACCAAATATATCACTGTATATATTGTGTCCCCAAAAGGTATTTGGACATTTAAGCCACACTTATAAATGTATGAATGGTTTTGCATTAGAAAACAAAATGTCAAACTAAGTAGCATTTACACATGCACGTTTTTCCAACAATACATTTTCCAAAAAAGAGGTTTCTTTGGTTTAAATTATCCTGTTAAAGACGGTTGGGTCTCTACAGGCCACCTTGGGTGCTTATTTACATTTACTTCATGTTTAAATAGTGAATTAGTATGTCATCTTAACAAACATACATACATACATAATTTGAAAGCTTTTAATACCATGCTGTTAGCTGTTTCATGATCAAAATGTTATAGTGAACAAACTTCCATAATTTATGTAAGGAGTGTATATCAAACCATTTGTATCATACGTACAACATTATTCCTCAAAACATCTCCAGACGTGTAAAATCAGGTATACTGGTCATTTGATGGCTTCAATAAACCACCTCCATTAGATCTTTTAGTCCAATTGTGTGCTTATTTCAAGACATTATTTCTTTAGATAGAAATATCATTCATGTCCATTATGCAATCTGAAGTGCCTTATCGCTGTAATACATATAGTGTTTTTCGTTCTCCCAGGAAAAAAAAGAGGCCACTTGTGCTCAAGATGTGATCCTAATATGACTTTAGAAGAAGAGGTTATTACATTAAAAAACACATGAAACCTCTGCATACCGTAATATATCAGGATATTATCCTTCTAAACTGTTTGTAAACTGTAATAATAATGTCTGGACTGATGAGAGATGCCGAGAATAAATAGACGTTTAAGAACATCTATGGTGTGTCTTATTTTCCAAGCAGTTGCTTGTATTTTTATAGGTTTATTGTCTGCATACTCTAAAAGTTCTGCATTTGTCACTGAACCTGTTATTTGCTTCAAGCTGAATACTCAAGAAATATTTTGATTTCTTCCTCATTCTATCCACATCAGATCAGTAAATAAAGTTTTTATAACCACTCTATGATTGTTGAAACTGAGATATATGCAGTAAATTATGTGTAATTTGTAATGTATACATTCATGGCACTTTTGCTAATGCTAGCATGCTTACCTTGACCATAGTATGCACCTGGTACACTGTTATTTATAAATTGTTTTACTTGTTTTTTAAAGAAATACATTTGATGCTACTGCAAAAAATGTTTTTTTGGTGTCAAAATATGTTTTACTTTGGCAGACAGATAAGAAAATTAGTCAATGGGCAGCGTACAGAGAAAATAATAATAATGAGAGGCACATCAATGTGGCTCAGGTGTGAATGGCTTACAGGCTTCAGACAAACACATTAACGGAGCAGCATTTCAAACAAATGTGTGAATGGACTGTATTTTTGAGTAGTTTCCCTTCTAAAGAAAATCACATGACAAAGTCTAAGAAAATGTTTCCTAAATCTCAAAAAAGTTATCCTCAGATTAGAAATATAAAATTAGCTCCATTATATTTTCAGGCCCATTCAAGGCCAGTATCATGTATTATTATTTAATAAAAAATTTTTAATGAAAATAAATTGCTGATCACTTTACAATAAATTTGAGCTTTTCTAACTATTTTCCATTATACATTTAGACATCTGGACAACAAACAAAGCTGGGGTCAGAGTGCAGGTTCAGCCATGATATGGCGCCTCTGGAGCAGATAGGTTCAAGGGCCTTGCTCAAGGGCCCAACAGTGGTGTCTTGGTGGTGTTGGGGCTTGAACCCCTGACCTTCTGGTCAGTAACCTAGAGCCTTAACCGCTGAGCCACCACTGCCACTATAGATATTTGAATATACATTTTTAGTTGAAGTAAAATGAACTAAACCTGTGGTTGCTCAGCTAGGGTACCTGTGTGATCTTGAGGGTAACAAACACCATACATCTACCTAAATTATCAATTTGTTTAAAAGTAATAGCAAAAATAGGCTTTTCATTCCGCTGTCTATCTCTAGTGAATTTGTTGACAAACAGAGCACAACGTTCATTAATTTATCCCATAGATGAATTGATTTTCCATAATAAAGAGCTCCGAGGTTGGTTATTGATGGTATATTCTTCTGTTGAAGCCATCTGTCTGTGTTATTTCAACTTTATTGTTTAAAGATTATGTTTGTTAGCGGACTTCATGGTAAACAACTACATTACCCATGGTGCAGCAGAGAAAAATCCACAAATAAAGAACCATGTCCAACAAAACCCACAAAATGTTCCTGTTGCAAAGTTCTTCAACTCTCTGAAGGAGGAAGCGGGAGCCAGGTGAACAATCCAGCGGTATGATTTTATCAAAAAAAAATTTCAGTGTGACACACAATAACTTTGCTTTTCAGCATAACAAAACATCAACACACACACACACACACACATAGCTCCATGTGTGTCTCTCTCACTTGACTTTTCAGCCCAATGTAGAATGCACACTTCAACTCGGCTGTGTGTGCCTCTCTCCCTCCAAGCTTCCCTCTGTGTATCTCTGGGTGCAGCTTTATCTCTCGCATGCTAAAACACTAATTGCCCAGAGTAGTGAGAGATAATTCACCCCAGGTGTCCATCTTGGTCTCGCTCCACACAGTGTTTGCTCGGCCACGCCCTGCTCGCCACAGTGCCTTGGAGCGACCCTCCACTCCCATGTGGCACTAAGAATGACGTCAACGAGTTAGTCTCCCTTCACCCTTAAACAACTTAAATATTTTTACATAATGGAATATTTTGCAATAAATGTAAAACATATTGATTCTATACTTATAACCAACAACTTGCATTCAATAGTTTTTTATATTCCCATTGTTTTTTATTCAATTATATCATTCGCAATACTAGATTGTAGTCCGTGCCCTCATGAAAGACAGTAAATACACAACTTGTTCCTTTGTCTTTATGTCCAATTTCAAATACTTTTTTCCTCAAAACAAAGTTTGTGATGTTGTTACTCTCCTTGAAGCTTGTTGGATTGGTTCATAGTTTACAACTCTTTTATGAAGGATTTAATAAAAAGTCTATGGAAGAAATTAATGGGGAAAATGCTTCTGGACCCAGATGGCTGAAAAAGTGTGTAGGCACTGTTGTACTCTATAGCAGTTCCCTGCCTGCTAATCAATTTTTAAGATTTATTTTTAAGAAAACACACTCATAAAATGTGATGTCATAGATAGCAACAAGGTCAGCTCTGCTTTTAAGCAAAAACTCTTAGCTTGGAGAACTTAACTCTTAGGAGAACTCCTAGTAGTAATATAAAAATATTTGTGAATACGGCCCCAGATTGATTGGGGTATATATTGGGCACCATACCAATGATTTGTGTGTCAGTAGATAAAAATTATTAATAATACTTGCATTCTCTATTTTAACGTAGCGTAAATCCAAATCCTGACGAAAACCACATTTTCCATGCATATAAAAAGAAGTGTGTCACTAGAAATATGCCTGAGATTCAAAGACGCATTTAATGTACAAAAGAACGTAAGTCCACATTTCCATTCTTGTTATTTGTAGCATACACTGCCAATTACACTGCCAACTCCTTATGAATGTGTTGTCTTTGTTTATATTGCTGGCGCTTGACATGGAATGGACTATATAATAGGATGCAGATTGCTGGAGAAGAGCTTCAGAATTAAATTGCACTTGACCAGACTTGGTGCATATTTGCTCGAAAATACCAGAATTTCCTGGCCATTCCCATTGACTTCCGTGTATGACTTATGACATTGTGCTACACTTAGCGCTAGTGCACTTAAAATAGGTGTGGACACAAACCTATGTCTGTGTGGAATTCCTGTGTTAGTTTTGAGTGACCTGCTTAGACCCACCCCAACAACGTTACTCAACCAATGCCATGAGTTGGGCGGGGCTATTTGACTGTTTGAACAACTGCAGGTGAGGGGCACATTCAAACATTGAAAACATCGTTTATTTTAGCAATCCCGTTCGGTGGTGCTAGTGTCGCAGAAATTACATACTTCAGCTTTAAGTAATTTCTTCATATTTCATCAGACTTTTCCCCAGACATCCTTCAGTGTGTTGAATTGTGTTTGCCGGTTATGACTTGTGCTTTGATTTATTCTCTATTCAGTGCATGTTAGCTACAAACCCCATTCTCAAAGGGGATGCAACTCTATGGAGAGTTCTTTACTAAAGGAGCTGTTTTGAATGTTACAGTAAATTAAACTGTGATTACTCCATCTGGATATGTAGCATGCTGATTTTTTCTTCTCCTTGCATAAAGTTCCTCTCTACTAATCATGCGTAATGATGCTCTGTCATGTCCTGTTGTCACTACAGACTGCATTTAAATTTGCACAAATGCCTTGGTGGGTAAAATAAATATGTTGCTTTGTGATGGTGTTGGCTGCCAGTGAGAAAAATGCTGAAAGTCTTTAGTAATGTGTGGTTTGCTAGGGGCCATTTTGGCTCTGGACACATGGTTTTTGCCAAGAGCCCAAATGGCCGCCAGTTTCCCAAACAATTGCAGACACCTGTGATGAATGGCTCAATGTGTTCAGCTCCACTGACCCAGCTGCACTTGCATGGGGTTGTGTATGCAGAACAAAAGGCTTGTGAGGTGGAGATAGACTCATGGTTTAGAAGCCTCCATATTGTTTCAGGGCTGGGTACAAATAATAGATGTTTGATGGGAAGCACCAACGGAGGAGGAAGAAGCTTGTTTTTAACATGGTTATTCTCCATGTTATATGTGTTTTAAGAATGTCATCTCATTAGGCAAACCCCTAATTTATGCACTATATTCAAAAAAATTATGTTATAGCTTTGTGTGAGTTATAATTCCAGAAAATGTTCTCTATGAAAAAAATCTACCCTCTATCGTGGTGCAGAATCAAAGTCGCTACATGAAGGCACGGTAAAAGTGAAGGGGAAATAGAATCATCTCAATGGGAATCCACACATGTTGGACTTCCAAAATAGCTCTTTAGAACATCTTGTTTTTTTCTTGACTCATCGTTTAGCTGTGACATCTGTTTTGTTGTTGCAGAGAGACATTCTGGACGTTAATCAGATTATGAAGGACTTGGCCAGCATGGTGCATGAACAAGGAGACACCATAGGTGAGATCTTATTTGTTTGTGGGTGTGACTCTATGTTTCAAATTAAGAGTCTATTGACTCAGCCTTGTTTGTCTGGCCTTTATTGATAATCACTTCTCTCCCTAACATTCCATAATTCCCTGCTGTGCTAAGGTGATGTTTCAGAGGAGAGAACAAGACATCACCTTCACCAGCTCAATACATGACAGTTTGTTGGTCTCTACAGCACTGAGACCTCTAAAGAAGCTGAGATCAAAGAAACAGCAAAGATTCAATGTACAGTATACACACAGCAAGAGAGAGAGAGAGAGAGAGAGAGAGAGAGAGAGAGAGAGAGAGAGAGTAAGTGGGAAAGTGGGGCAGAGAATAAGTAGTGAAAGCAAGATTCATGTGCTGAGTCACAAGTTAAAAGTATGTATTGTTGCATAGAGATTGCTGTGAGTAAGCATTAGTAACCGAGACCAAGTCAAGACCAAGACCAGACCAGTGCGAGTCCCACACTGCATGACACACTTACTATAAAATGTGGAACATAGGCACTGCTCAAATTGATCTGAAAGATCAATATTCCCATAAAAACCCACAGAAAACATATGAAGATTCCTCTTCATTCACCTCTTTTATTCCCATATGTATATGTATGTGTGTGTGTGTGTGTGTGTGTGTGTGTGTGTGTGTGTGTGTGTGTGTGTGTGTGTGTGTGTGTGTGTGTGTGTGTGTGTGAGCTGAAATCAACTTAACCATCTTTATTCAATACTACTTTTCCAAGTTTTACCATCCAATAACATTTTTGTGCAAGCATCGCAGAAAGTTTTCTGGATGACTCTTCCCCTAGAAACCATCATTAATACAGAATATATCAAACAATTATTCAATACTTAAGTTTTCACAGATTTCAAGTGCCGATAAATGTTTGATGTGGTCCCAGCCATCTCGGTAAGCATTGCATTGCAGAATTTACACACTGCTGTGTGTTTCCTTCTGGACACTTTTTTGCAGAGGAACTCTTTGTGGTTTAGGTCAGTGTTTCCAAACCTATTTTCTGCCAAGGCACACGTTTTACGATTAAAAATCCCATGGCACACCACTATTCCACATAACCATTGGCGATAGTTTTCCTTTTCAAGAACTTCTCCATGTTTTCTGTCTATCTTAGTAGCTTGAACTTGTTTGAAATTCGGCTATGCAAAAAAGGCAAGTAACATAGGCACGCTGTATAATGAGGTCACAGATGCCAAGAGCGCTAATTGGATAATGGAAAACCAACAAACTTGTGTCTTTTCCAATTTGTAGATTTGGTCTTGCAAATTAATTCTCGCAAAAGCACGGCAAATCATTTTTTCATTATTTATTTATTTACTGTATATTCCGGAAATAAAGTTGCACCTGACTACAAGTCGCACAGGGTCAAAAGCGTGTTGTCGATAGAGAGGAAAAAAACACATAAGTCGCACTGACAGAGGTTGGATGCGGCAGGCACTAGGACCTGAGAGAAGCCGCCAAGCCTCCATTCACCGGTTCAGATGTCAAACGCGCTCCAAGATTACAGAGAACCTACACATCGAATCATGGTGTTTTTGGACTTGTTTAAAGCAGGAGAATTTGCTTTCATTAATCGAATGTAACAGCTTATCATATTCTTTTTATGTTTCATGAAAGAAACGTGACAAGTAAGCCACATCTGTTCATAACATCTGTAACCCTATGCTGTGCACAAATAAACAGCCTTTAGTCTTTCAGTAAAACAATAAACCTGTTGCATTCTATTCATTCATTCAGTTCACTGACTGAATGTTTTTACTCCAAGTGTGATGATGAAGCATCATTTTGTGGGCATGTGAGGAGTTGCATTTGACATTTGACATCTTTCACAGCACACTATTGGGAATAGTAGCTGGGAAACAAACATTGGGATGTTAACAAATAACTCAGACAATGCACAGGCAATTTAATGATATCCCCACTGTTGTGGTTTTGATCGGTCTTGAAATAAAATCTAGAGTCCTCTTTCTCTGAGACAGAGACAAGACAGAGTATAAATGTGGTTGATTCCAAAGTGAGACCGAGACCGAGTACTACAACACTACACCTCAGTTTATGTATGGTGTCTGAGCAGGGTTACGTTTTACACAGTTCTTTGTTTAAGACAGTTTTTTTTTGTCTTTTTTTAAATGTCCTTTAAATTTAGTCAATATGTCATCATATCATTTATTGTAGTCCATTTCACTCTGACTAAAAGGAGATAATTTTAGTTAATGAAAATGTGCACAGTTTCAAAGTACTGCATTTACATTTTTTATGTATCAACATAACATCATTGTCTTCAAGAAAATACAATGTGGGAAAACTGTAAAAAACTGAGCTTCTGAAATTATAGCATAACATGAGAATACTGAAGCTACTGTGATGTGAAAATTTCAAGGTTAAGAGACTGTTTGTAATTAATTTTCCACATTTTAGACTGTTTAGGATATTGCAACGGATGTACACATTGTAATGGCAACTGCAAACGCATTCTCAACTTAAGTTATCCAAGTCAGAGCCTTACATTCTCATTATTAGCTTTGCTGATGCAATTTGTAATATTAAGTTTATGTAATAGATGAAATTACTCTGATGTCACACCGCAAGCAACCGCACTTCCAGGCTCTTTTGAGCAGCAGATTTGAATGGTGGATATGGACAGCAATGCCAGCTTAATAATCATTTAAGCATTATATAATGTTATAATGTATGTCAATAAAAGTTATTATAAAGGGATATCTATATTTTACAGTAAATATATTGTGTAGGTTCTTTCTGAATTATCGGTAAAACAAGTTCTAACTTGATTCAATAAACTTTTATTTTATACACAGCCTCACATGCTTAGCACACTTCTAAAGCCTGAGAAATGTGGCATATGAAAATCAAAACTACCATCAGACATACAGTATGCATCTTTTCTGCTTGAATGATTAACCTACATACAGTAAATTACAGTCAAATGTTTGACTTCAATATCAACATAATGGAATACATGTAATGGGAATACGTATTTAAAATACAAAATATAAGTAACTGTTTTCCACTACAGTTACAATTTAAATAATTGGTAATTAGAATAAAGTTACATTCAAAATGTATTTTGATTACTGAAGAGATTACTTTGCATTTTATTGCCATTTGTTTAATATTTAGTCCTTTCAGATTTATACATATAAATTATGAGATCCAAAGTGCATTTGAACAGCGGTGAAACACTTTCTTATGTTGTGTTACATTCATATGAGCAGACAGAGAAATACGTTTTAAGTTTGGAGCAGAAGAAATAGAAATAAACCTTGTGTAAATTTTCAGCTTTATGCTAAGCTAAAATGCTATTTTTAGCCATTTTACAAACACGTTACAAGGCACGATCATATTTTATCAAGAAAATTCACGTTGGATCATAATTTTGTTTTTCTAGTAAGACCTTTGATATTAGGCATATTCTTGATTATATTTTTTTTTATTATTTTCCTGTAAATATATACATTTGATTGATCTTGTTTTAGAAACAACACTGCATGATATTTTGTTTTTTCAGAGAATGTATTTTTAACATGTGTATTTTGTCTTACTGAACTGGCTTTTTTATAGTCAAAACAAGTGAAAAAAATCTACCAGTGCTGAAGAAGTAATCCAAAGTATTTAGAATACTTTACTGACTTTGCGTAATCTAACGGAATATGTTACAAATAACATTTTACAGCACATATTCTGTAATCTTTAGTGGAATACATTTCAAAAGTAACCATCCTTACCCTGATCATAGTACATGTTCAAACATAGCAATTTAACAATTGATCCTTACTTCATGCAAAATAAATGCATATAGGCCTACATCCTTTTAGCAGTATGACATTATTTTAATTCGCAAATCATTTCACTGACAGTAGCCTATGTGCTGAGATGGTGGAGACAGGGTCCCTTTCTTCCCGTTAGACCTTCCATGTTTTCTTTGTGAAATGTTCAAATCTACCAACAGCAACTGTGTGCTAATTGGGTCTCATTACAGCCGGCGCTATGTCTGTGATCTGTGAAATATAAATTAAAAGTACTGAGTTTATCCTGATCCACCCATCCTGATGGAAATTTACTGAAGCCCAAATCTCCATTAATCTTTTGGAAATGCACTGTTATACTAACCCCAGAAATCTTTTCGGGCATTTTAAGATACATTTGAGCGAAGCACCCATTGACAGTTTTTTTTTTTTCTCCAGTCCAAAAGTACCCGGAATTGCCGGATTGGAGCGTTTATTTGTAAACTGTTACTTCATCTACAACTACAACTATTTCATTAGTTATTTCATTAGGTGTCATAAACTTACAATAAACAATATTTTTAATAGAATGTAATAATCTTGGTTAATATTAATTGTTAAAAAAAAAAACTGTTGGTTCGTGCTAGTTTATATTACATTAAAAGTGGCATATGTAACAGATTTCATGTAATATTTGCCTTTGTTTTTGCCAATGTGTGAACGGCTTGTAACACAACTTAAAAACTGAGCCCTTCCCAGACTTCCTAGGTTGCCTATTAAAGCCTGTAGACTGATTTTCATGCGAAGGGAGCGGGTGTCACCATTCCCTTGTTGTCTGCCCTGGGTTTCACTTGTCATTGTTAAATGTACTACACTTCCCAGAATCCACCTGCCATCACCACTGCCATTTTGTTCATTGTTCTCACCTGTGTCTAATTCAGTCATCACTCCCTGGTTATTTAAGCCTGCTTTTTGTTCACTCCTTGTCATTCGTTGAATGTAGTTCAAGCCTGGTCTGTGTTCCTTGTGTAGCAGATCCAATTCTGTACATAAGAAATTTCAGACCGGAGACAGCAGGATAGCTTCAAATACCTCCATTTATTGACCCTGGAAACATATGGGACACTTGATCAGATAACATCCATAGCGCTAACTTCTTCCCACGTTAAACACTGTGCACAAACCACTAGTTAGTTGGCGCCACGTGCGCCAGACCAAAGTCACATGAAACTCACAATAAAAACATAATACACAAAAATACATTTGTACACTTGACTCAAAACACATTCTGTTTGATATTTAATGAACTTTAACTGAATTAATACTTTTAAACATACCAATAGTGACTGGAAGAAGAGAAGGGGAAAATGTGCGTCTTGCCTCACCAGCGTCTATTCGCGGTCTGAAGCTGACGTAACTCACGTAACTCACGCACTCCCCAAGGCATAGCGCGCAACACCAATAAGCGTCCCACTTGAACAAAACACCTTAATTGACAGATCCCGTATAGTTATTTAATACATAATGAAACCAAATGTCTATAACTCATGGCAAAATAGTTTTGGGAAGTTCATTACAAAGAAATAAAATTACTATTTCACTCTTCCCAACAGGCTACATTCACCCCCCTGAACTTCACAAAACTAGTCAAACATTAATGACTAAATGACACTGGGGATGCAATCACATTTTGACAAAATCACAGTATCTGCACGCTAACATATGTTACCCAACTCACTGGGAGAGTGACAAAAGAAAGTTGGCCAGACTCTCAAGTGTCTACCCACAAAAAGAAGTGCCATAAACACTACTTCAAAAGATACTCAATGATCACCACTTATATTTTACCCCAGATGAATAACACTGACAAGGGAATTCATAACTCCTGCTTAAGAAGCCTTTGACCTTAGGAGGCTGAGGGAAGTGTTACGCAGTAAAGTAGTCTGGGTCATAATTTGAATCAATCTATTAACTGGTTTTACCAATCTGCCAGCCCTTGTTCTGACTGTCTGAGCCATTTTAGACGAAGGCTGAACCAACTCTCCAGGAACTCTGTCAGGTGGTATTGACTCTTCCATGTCAAGTTCAACTTCCTCAACATTCATATCAGAAGGGTCAAGTTCGAACCCTGAACTCTTTCTCGACTCTCACTTCCAACATCTGTTCCATCAATGACATGCTCTGATCCTGGTCCAAAACTTGGATCACTGGTTTCCTCTTCCGTTGATGGACTCGATTGACAAACTGAAGAATTAACTGATCCATTAATCTCATTATCAGCATCCTCTAATTCATTCAAAGTAGTGACGATTATGGAGTCGTCAGTCTCACAGTCCGACTTGGAATCATCAAAGGCCGGTTCTACACAGTCCTCCCTCTCATCAACAGGCAAGAAATTTGCTCGCAACAGCAAATTCCTGTGAACAACCCTCTCCTGATTGGTCCTGGTGTTCCTGACACGGTAAGTATGACATCTTGTATCCACAGACACAACAACATGCAAGGTTGAGTCCCATTTATCGGCTAACTTGCGCCGCCCACGCTCTCCTTTGTTGGCGAGCAATACATAGTCTCCTTCCTCAATGTCTCTGCCTTTGACATCTTTGTTGTAATGCTCAGTTTGTCGTTGTTGACTAGCAGTATTGTTGGCCTGAGCAAGTAACATAGCTTCCTTGAGGACATCCTTCATTTTCCTTACATATTGGTCATAGTCTGTGACATTGTTATCCCGATCCACACTCTGGAACATCAAATCGACAGGCAATCTGGGAATCCGACCGTACATGAGGAAAAACGGGCAAAGCCAGTTGACTCATGGGCAGTACAGTTGTAGCTTAACGTCAGGGTTTGCAGCATTTGCGGCCAGTCCTGTTTGGCTCTTGGAGGTAACGCCCTGATCATATTACCTAAGGTGCGATTGAACCTCTCGACTTGGCCGTTGCCCATCGGGTGATATGCCGTGGTTCGTGACTTCTGTATGCCAGCAATCTGCAATAGGTCTTTGATCAACCTGCTTTCAAAGTTCGCTCCTTGGTCCGAGTGAATTCTTTGTGGAAATCCATAGACACAAAAGAACTTGTCCCATAAGTGACGAGCGACTTGGGCTGCTGACTGATTCTTGCAGGGAAATGCATTTGCCAGTTTTGTGAAATGGTCTGTTACTACGAGTACATCAATGCTCTTGCCAGAAGAATCCTCGGCAGACCAAAAGTCTATACAGACCAATTCTAATGGACGGGCAGTTCGGATGCTTTCTAAAGGGGCTCTCCCTCTGGTTCAGGGGTTTTGCTGACCACGCAACGTTTACAGCGTCTCACATACTCTCGAGTGTCACTCTCCAAACCAACCCATGAAAATCTCTGTCTAGCCAAGGACAATGTTCTTCCTTGACCTTGATGGCCTGCTTTGTCGTGGATGCCACGCAAGACTTCACTGACCAATAAATCGGGAACTATGAACTGGAAACGTGTAAACTTAGTCACTGGATCCTTGCAGATACGGTACAGTATGCCATCCAACAGCTTTAATCTGTCCCATTGTTTCAACAGTTTCAAGGCCTTGTAAGGTTCCTTAGCTCTTTCTCTCCGAGACGGTCTCCTACCTCGGCACACATAAAAGAGAACTCTTGAAAGCGCGTGGTCACCCTCTTGTCTCTCTCGAAGCTCTTCCAGTGAGTACACGGGTAAGGGGTTCTGACCAGCAGGCATCATCAGTTGGGTTTCTTGAGCAAGCAAGGAAATGACTCTCCCCTCTGCTCCCGCTTCCCACTTTGTATGAGCTTCAAAAATAGCGGAGACCTGATCAGAAGACAAGGAATTTTTCTCCAATGAATGTCCTACACACTGGCTATTTGCACTGAGCCTAAAGGAATCCTCTACTGTGTCTTCTCTTATCTGTTCAGACAGTTCAAGTAAAAGGTCGTAAGGCTCTGCCACTATTCTCTGACTCAGTTTTTGACTGGGAACAAACGGCTTACGGCTCAGTGCATCGGCAACCACATTCCTGGTGCCAGGAATGTACTGGATGTCAAAAGAGTATGGGGCCAACTTAGCTACCCACCTCTGTTCGCATGCATCTAATTTTGGCTTTGTTAAAATGTAGGTCAACGGATTATTGTCCGTCCAGACTGTGAAAGGGTGTCCCTTTAGCCAATGACTAAATTTATCACAGACAGACCATTTTAATGCCAGAAACTCAAGACGGTGCGCAGGGTAGTTGGACTGAGCTCGTGTAAGTGCCTTACTTGCAAAGGCAATGGGTCGTGTCTTGGACTCCCCTTCAGTGACTTGTGATAATACAGCCCCTAGACCATCCAGGGAGGCATCTGTAGAGAGGATGAATGGCCGGGAGAAATCAGGGTGCGCCAACACTACAGAGTTCACAAGTGCCAACTTAAGCTGTTCAAAGGATAGAACACATTCTCTTGTCCAGTCTGACGGGCTGAGTTTCCTGAAAGCAGCACCACCCTTTGAGTAGCCCTTTTTCCCTTTGGCTGCGGCAGTTAGTGTGAAAAGTGGTTTAGCGATGCTGGAACAGTTAGGGATGAACCGTTGGTAATACATTACCATACCCAAAAAGGACTTGATCTTTCTTTGGGAAGGTGAGATCCCATCATCCATCATGAGATCCTTTTCAGTGACGGACGTAATGGCTGCAATTTTGTCAGGATCAGTTGCGACTCCATTCTCATTCACAACATGACCGAGGAACCTGACGCTCCGTCTCAAGAAGTAGCATTTCTTAGGCGCCAACTTCAACCCGTGAGTACTCAACCTCTTGAAGACCATTTCCAACCTCTCCAGGGCCTTTTCTTCATTGGGAGCTACCACTAGGAGATCATCCAAGTAACACAGCAGGGTAAGGAAGTTTTGGTCACCAAATATACTCATCATAAGCCGCATGAAACTTGCTGGACTGTTGCAGAGTCCCTGTGGAAGACGATTGAACTCAGTACAGCCCTAGAGGTGTGGTAAATGCTGTAAATTTCTTGTCTTCCTCACACATGGAAATGTTGTAGAAGCCAGATGTGAGGTCCATTGCGCTGAACAATGCATTTCCTCCCAGAGCAGCGAGACAATCGGCTTGATGAGGAAGAGGGTGTGCGTCCTTTATAGTGCGTGAATTTAGCCAGCGGTAATCAACGCAGATACGGAGGTCGCCGCTCTTCTTCCACACGAGAACCAAGGGAGAGGCCCACTCGCTGCTGGATTTACTGAATGATGTCACGCTCTTCCATATCTGACAGCACTTGCCGTAACTTCTGATAGTGCCCTGGCGGCACACGCCGATAAGGCAACCGGAAAGGCCGGTTGTCAGACAGATGGATACGATGCACAAAGTCTTTTGCTCTCCCGCAGTCTAGCTTGTGCTTTGAGAATACGTGTTCATACTTCCGGACCAAGCATAATAACTGACTTTTCCATTGAAGTGACACGTCACAAGTGTCAATGTCCAAGTCACTCAATCCCATCTTCTCCAAGATGTTATAGAAGTCTGGGTCGGCTGATCTGTCATACACGGTTTGACTCTGGGCTTTAATGGTCTCGAAAGGTCGCTCTGCATCCATTTCCAAATCTTCCAATGCCACACAAGGAGAAACGTTGGCTACTTTAGAATTTTTCGTCAGAGTGATGGGCTTGTCATACGGGTTAAGCATCCTAACTGGCACCCATCTATCAGCGGACATGGAAACCACCACGCGTCCGACGATGACATCCTTCTTATGGGTTGGTGACTTAGTCGGTTCAATCAGCACTGCACTGCCCTCTGAAATAGGTGTTGTAGGAGGGAGCTTAGCCCACACCAGGTGCTCCTGCTTTGGCAGCAACGTGACGGCTTGAACTAATCTGGCAGTTCCAATGATGTCAGGCATCTCATTGCCTCTCCATCTGTTAATACCAGAGAGTACATTGAGGAACTGTTCAACATCAGCATTTTCCATTGCATCAGGCCTATTCACAACACGCCAGTATGTGGGGTTCTGCTTAAACTGGCTCAAGATAAATTTAAGGACGTTGGTGCCCAGTATTAATTCGTCCCGTTGTCCTGTAACAACCAGCGTAGGTACACTCACTTCATACTCATACACTCTCATCTTCAGCTGGTATGTACACTTTGGCGCAACCTGAATTCCACCACATCCAACCAGCATTACATTGGCCTGTGCTTCGCACTGATCCAGTGACAACCCAGCATCCAATAAACGGATTCCGCAACTTCACTGATGGTGCAAGCCATAGAGCCACTGTCTAACAAGGCTCTTAGAGGAACACTGTCATTGACTAAAACATCAGTATAGAAAAGGCTGTCTGCCCGTGCCAACTGGGTCACGTTCTGGAACAGAACCACATTATCACTGGTCACTGACTTACAAGTTGACTCATATATGCTTGATGCATCATCTTGGAGGGTCAGAACATTTTCACCCACACCATCCCTCCCAAGTGCGGGCGTGTCAGTTTCCCTGAGTCTGAGTGCGACTCCCAGACTCTGCACTTTTCCTAGGGCAATCCCTGCGCTGGTGACCAACTTCTAAGCAGATCAGACATCTTTTCTCAGACATGCAGTGCGACCGTGTAGAGTGAGTTCTCTCACCACAAACGCGACATCTGGATGGACGAGACCAAGAATGCGATTGCGGTCTATCTGGAGCAGCCTGTGCATTAGTGCGGTCGAGCATTCTTTCCAGCATACTGAGCACTCGCTCTAACGTACCAGTGTCGGTCAAGGCTGTGTGTGAAGGCACTGTGGTGATCTCAGGCTTAGTGGTCTGGGTACTGGGAATGCAAGCTGCTGCGTTCACTGCGGTTTTGTCCACAGTTATGGTCTCTGTGTGGCTGACAGCGGCCGTTGCTACTTGCAACGAATTGCCAGGGAGTGAGTAAGGATGTGGTTTCTTTGTTCTCAGCTCCCTTTGATGCTCATCAATGGCTTCTTGCACCTCTGCTGATGACCACTTGGTGATAGGCTTGTACCTAAACACACTAGAAAGTTCAACATTAGGGCAGTTTCTAATAAACATCATCGCAATTTCCTGTGAAATTTTCTTCATTCGACTACCCTGCTTCTGCAGGTGATTATCAGCAATTTCAGCTGCATTATTGAGACGGACCCAATAGTCGACAGGGCTTTCTTTGGCATATGGCAGTGTAGAATAGAAGTCTGCCAGTGGTAGACAAGACTCTGGGCTCTCACTAAAATAGCGTAAGAGCATTTTGTAAATGGTTTCAGGGGTAACAACCATGTCAGGTGAATCATTACTTTTTAGCCCTACTTTGACAATGTTTTTTGCTCTGCCTAAAAGGTGGTTCAGAACCTCATTGGTATGCTCTGCATTAGGGCAATCACACTTTCGTAAGTATACCTCCATTAACTCTATCCACTCATGAACAGTGTGTTTGTCTGTACCGTCACCACGGAAAATGGGAGGTTCTCTATTGTCGGATCGTACAATCAGATTCAACCTGGATAAGTCAAGAGTAGTGCTAGCTGGTTCGCTTTTAACTGTCTCTGGGGTAATCTGATGGCCCAGAGCAGGAGAACGATCAGCTAAGAGCCGGTCCAAAATACTATCTCCAATTTGGCTACCAAGCTCCTCGAGTAGCTCTGCTATCTGCAAACGAGAATCATCACTGATCGGGGCAGGCGTAAAAGAGTTTACTTTTTCCCCCATTTGTGAAAAGCCCAAATTGACATCGCAAATTTGATCCTTTTCTTTACATCTCACAACACCATCTGAACTGATGGAACCTCTACCCCTCCCCCATTCTGGTGTAGACACGTTGTACATTTTAATGTTCGTACTGGTCACTTGAATATAACAAAATAAATTGATTCAATGTCTTATTGATTTCTTTTCAAAAGTCAATGTCTTAAGAATGTAAGAGAAAACTGAATGTAACTGAATTGAGGAAAGTTCATTAGCTGACACTGGAAGGCAGGACTCGATCCACTGCAAGACACCTGGCAGACGACTGCGGCCAGCTTGCTGAATCCAGGGAAGTAACAGCAACAGTTCAACGTAGAAAGACGACACCCGGTGATCGGCTGCGGCTGATCAGTTGTATCCAAAAAGGTCACGGCACCAGTTTTATGTAGCAGATCCAATTCTGTACATAAGAAATTTCAGACCGGAGACAGCAGGATAGCTTCAAATACCTCCATTTATTGACCCTGGAAACATATGGGACACTTGATCAGATAACATCCATAGCGCTAACTTCTTCCCACGTTAAACACAATAGTGACTGGAAGAAGAGAAGGGGAAAATGTGCGTCTTGCCTCACCAGCGTCTATTCGCGGTCTGAAGCTTAAGTATTACAATTATATCATGTTTAACATTATGTAATACACATTAAAGTGAATAACAAGACATTGCTGTTATATTAAAGGAAAAATTAGGCAAATTAAATAAAATGGATGTTTGTGTATTCGTCACTCTGACAATTACTATCTCCACATGTATTAACAATGAATAATGTATGAAAATTATGTTCATAAGAACCAACATACAACCATTCCCTCAAAACAATCATACATATTCACATTATACACTGTTGAACCTCAAAAACCAGCATAACAGTTGTATATAAAGTAATCGAATGTATTACAGAGTAAGATAATGTAATAAAATAAAATATAGAATCTGTACAAAAGCACAAGACACATACACTGTCATCCGAATTATACAAATTTGATTACTTTATACTGTTTGGGTTATAAAATTGAACATACCTGGAAACATATGGGACACTTGATCAGATAACATCCATAGCGCTAACTTCTTCCCACGTTAAACACTGTGCACAAACCACTAGTTAGTTGGCTCACGTGCGCCAGACCAAAGTCACATGAAACTCACAATAAAAACATAATACACAAAAATACATTTGTACACTTGACTCAAAACACATTCTGTTTGATATTTAATGAACTTTAACTGAATTAATACTTTTAAACATACCAATAGTGACTGGAAGAAGAGAAGGGGAAAATGTGCGTCTTGCCTCACCAGCGTCTATTCGCGGTCTGAAGCTGACGTAACTCACGTAACTCACGCACTCCCCAAGGCATAGCGCGCAACACCAATAAGCGTCCCACTTGAACAAAACACCTTAATTGACAGATCCCGTATAGTTATTTAATACATAATGAAACCAAATGTCTATAACTCATGGCAAAATAGTTTTGGGAAGTTCATTACAAAGAAATAAAATTACTATTTCACTCTTCCCAACAGGCTACACTTGCTCTAGTTCTCTGTTTATGTTTATTTCCCCATTGAGGGTTTTTCATTTGTTTATTTGTTTGTTCATTTAATAAAGAAGTCCCGCATTTAGATCCTCTCTCCTCGCTGCCTCATTCGTAACAGAATGAACGACCAACTATGGATCTAGCAGGGTTCCTCATGGAGCTGACACAGGCGGACTTGACTGTCCGGGAGTTCTCCTATTTTTTCACCAACGTGGCCAGTTGCACCGGCTGGGATGACCACACTCTGAAGGTGGCGTACCGGTTCGGTGTTCCCAAACACCAGTGGTGGGAACTCCCGGAGACCGGAGACTGCACCTGGCAGGAGTACGTGGGACTCATCTTGGAGGAGTTCGCTGCCGGGGAACCACCTCTCCAGATCCCAGCTCCCTCCTCTGGGCTTTCCTCGCCAGCCACGGTGAGTGAGCCAACCCCCACGCCTGCCGTGGTCAATGAACCAGCGCTGCTAACTTCATCCGCCCGGAGGAGGAGGAGAAGAAAGGCCTCTGCTCTCCAGCCTCCGCTAACCACGGCCAACCAGCCAATGCCTGTAGCCTCCGATGTCAGTGAGCCAGCGCCTGTAGCCTCCGATGTCAGTGAGCCAGCGCCTGTAGCCTCCGATGTCAGTGAGCCAGCGCCTGTAGCCTCGACCGTCCAAGAGCCAGCGCCAGTGGCCATGACCGTCCAAGAGCCAGTACCCCCCGAGCTTTCCAGAGCTCCGCCTCCCGAGCTTCCCAGAGCTCCGCCTCCCGAGCTTCCCAGAGCTCCGCCTCCCGAGCTTTCCACGGCTCCGCCTCTAGAGCCTCCTACAGTGCCACCTCCATCGGCTCCGCTTCCAGAGCCTTCCAGGTCTCCGCCTCTAGAGCCTCCTACGGCGCCTACTTCCACGCCTCCACCTGCAACGGCTCCACCTCCCACGGTTCGGCCTCCTGAACCTGTCCTTGCCCTGTGGCCGCCTTCCAGGCCTCCTGAACCTGTCCTTGCCCTGTGGCCAGCTCCCAGGCCTCCTGACCCTGTTCCCGTCCTGTGGCCTCCTCCCAGGCCTCCTGACCTGGTCCCTGTCCTGTGGCCTCTTCCCAGGCCCCCTGACCCAGTCCCTGTCCAGTGGCCTCCTCCCAGGTCCCCCAAACCTGTCCTTGCCCTGTGGCCAGCTCCCAGGCCTCCTGAACCTATCCTTGCCCGGTGGCCAGCTCCCAGACCACCTGAACCTGTCCTTGCCCTATGTGCCCCCTTGGACTTCCTGTCTGCTCCCTGTGCCTCCTTGGACTGCCTGTCTGCTCCCTGTGCCTCCTTGGACTGCCTCTCTGCCCTTTGTGCCCCTTGGACTGCCTGTTTTCCCCTTGTACTCCCTTGGTCTGTCTGTTTGCCCCTTGTGCTCCTCTGGTCTGTCTGTTTGCTTCGCCCCCTCACTCCTTGGACGATTTTTTTATTTTTTTTTATTTATTTTTTTCTCTGAGGAGCGTCTGGAAGCCGCTCCTTTGAGGGGGGGCTATGTCACCATTCCCTTGTTGTCTGCCCTGGGTTTCAATTGTCATTGTTAAATGTACTACACTTCCCAGAATCCACCTGCCATCACCACTGCCATTTTGTTCATTGTTCTCACCTGTGTCTAATTCAGTCATCACTCCCTGGTTATTTAAGCCCTGCTTTTGTTCACTCCTTGTCGTTCGTTGAATGTAGTTCAAGCCTGGTCTGTGTTCCTTGCCCTAGTTCTCTGTTTATGTTTATTTCCCCATTGAGGGTTTTTCCTTTGTTTATTTGTTTGTTCATTTAATAAAGAAGTCCCGCATTTAGATCCTCTCTCCTCGCTGCCTCATTCGTAACAGCGGGTCACTTTTGCCGGGAAAATCTAAAGGATGTGACATTTATGCGTGCTCCCGAGAGCCTTGCCTCAGACAGTAATAGCTTCTCTCCTGCTATTCAACAGCGATGACAAACTGCAACACTAGGTAACATTATCTTAGAGATGGAATCCAGCAAACGTCTGACTCCCAGCACAACACCGACTCTACACAAACTCTGATTAAGCCAAAAAAAAAATTATCCTGAATCCCATCTGGCTAATTGAGAACGTGATCGTGGTTGGGCGAAAACTAGAGTGAAAATCAGCAGGGCATTTGATTCCTTGAGGGACCTTTGTTTGATTTTGGGGATAAGAACCGACCCTGAATAGGCGTTCTTCTTATTGGGCAGGTAAGCTTTCATAACTGCAAAGCATGTGAAATATAGTACCATAATGATTTTTAGCTAACTTGAGCTTGCCTGCTAACGCGGATGAATTGCAAGCTACCTTGCTTCGTAACTTTCAAATAATTTCAACAATCTTCACTTTATACTAATAATCAGGTATACAGGATACATTTAGGCAAAAACGCTGGTTTCTTATTCATAGTACAACATATGACATCCAAAACATACAATGGTGCAACATAACAGTAAACTGTCTGGTATAGTTCGGTAGTGTGTAGCTGTATGTGTCAGTATGCTATGTTAGCTGATAAGTAGTTGTAGTTTAGTCTCAAAGTTTGTATTAAAACAATCATAAATGTGTCATTTTAATTATGCTGCATCATTTGTCAGTATGATGCCGGTAGATCGCGTTCAGTCTCTTTGTATGCTATGTCATTGTTTTGGCTGATGCTCGCTCCCTCGTTCGCGTCCCAATGAAGTGTGTGCATGAGCAACAAGTAGCTGGCTGCAGTTCACGGAACGGCCACAGGTATCATTAATAACAAGGGTTACTGAATCTTACATACTGCACTTTTAGAGTTAACACATACAACTTTTAATTTGAAAAATCTATTAGTAAATGTTGAAGTTAACATGAGCCATGATTAATAAATGCTCTAAAAGTATGGTTCATTGTAAGTTCATGTTAACTAATGTAGTTAATTGATTTGATTGTAAAGTGTTACCCATTATGTAACAATCACATATAAATAGGATGTGTTTAAGTGAGCAAATTAACTCGCTAGGAAAGTGTTTCAGTTTATTGGTGTTCAGTTCTCTGAACATAATATAATTGGATTATTTGAATCAACCAAATTCTTTTACATTTTTTTTTTTTCTAAAACATTGTTAGTGTATTGTTAATACTGTGCAATATCTCATAATATTTATTGAACAGGACTTGAACAGTTCGCATTATTGATTACTATAATCACTTAATTATAGTTGTCATGCCTCTTTTTCATCTCTTCTTCATAAGCGCAACAAGCAATTTCATTGACGAGATCATTACATATAAAAGACATTTTAGCGTACTGTTGAATGTGAAATGTTGCATGAGATAGAAATACCACTAACCATGGCCTCCCTTTTGGATAATGTCCATTTCTATTCTATTTGGTACCCATGCGGCACTGTGTCCTTTCATCCGGCTGTTTTAATTAATCCTGTGTGTACTGTACATTGTACGGCCAGATGAGTGAAGACACTATTCCATCAGGAGAGGTTAAGGATGTACAGAGCACATTTAACACTCTCACGGTCATTAAAGCAGCAGCTCAAGGAAAAATGAGAGAAAGCAGAGGACAAACACAAAGGGAAGAGTTCATGAGAGAAAAGGGATATTGAAATTGTCCCTGTTACCAACTTCGGTCCTCACATTGGCACTTAACATTTACACAAGGAAATTATGTCAGACACGCTGAAGGTTATCACAACTTATGACTAGCGAAATTGTTAGACTCTAGTGGGCCACACAGTATAAAACCCAATTCCAAAAAAGTTGGGACAGTATGAAAAATGCTAATAAAAACACATTTATAAACATTCTTTGCTATATTGAAAGCTCTATAAATATGCATTATATTATGTTTTACCCTATTATTATTTTTTTGAAACATGCAGTAATTAGTAAACACTGTGAAATATCACCATTTCTTCTAATAACACTTATTAATCATTTGGGCACTGAAGACACAAGTTTGTTAAGTTTAGAAAGTGGAATTTTCCCCCATTCATCCATTATGTAGGTCTTTAGCTGAACTATTGCAAGGGGACTTCATTGCCACATGATGTGCTTAATAATGTGCCACACATTCTCAATTGAAGACAGGTGAGGACTTCAGGCAGGCCAATCTAGCACCCACACTCTCTGCTCACACAGCCATACACTTCTAATCTGGGCAGTAGATGGTTTGAAGTTGTCCTGCTGAAACATGCAGGAACGTCCCTGGCAAAGATGGTGCTGGATGCCAGTAAATGTTGCTCCAAAATTTGTCCATGTTTGTTTGCATTCATGGTGTTCTCATAGATGTGCGAGTTACCCATGCCATGGGCACTGGCATGCCCCTGGCCCATACAGACACTGGATTTTGGGCCTGACGGTAATAACAGCTCTGATGGTCCTTTTCCTCTTTGGCCCGAATAACAAAACGGCTTTGTTTTTCAAAAGACTCTTCAGACCAAAAAACACAGTTCCACTGTTCTACTCTACATCTAAAATGAGACTAAGATGAGACTGAAGTTGGCAGCACTTCTGCACAGTGTTGATGTAGGGCTTCTGCTTTGCATAGTAAAGTCTTAACTTCTGTGGATGCAGCGGCGAGTGGTGTTGACCAACAAAGGTTTACTAAAGTAATCCCAACCCCATGTTCATGATATTCATTACAGATTAATTATATTTTTTAAGACTTTTTAATGTCTGAGCATTCAGAGTGGCTTTCGTCTTGCCCTTTACGCACCGAGATTTGACCAGATTCCTTGAATCTTTTAAATATTGTGCACTGTAGAGGGTGATATGCCCAAAATCCTTCCAATTTGTCTTTGGGGAACATTGTCCTCAAAGTGCTGGGTTATTTGCTCAAGCATCCATTGGCAAATTGACAAGTCTTGAACGATCCTTGCTCTTGAAGGACTAGGCTGTTTTTGCAGGCTCCTTATACAGTATACAGTACTTTGACACAATTGCTTCACCTGTTTTACATCTCCTGTTTCATATCGCCATATTTTAACTTGTCAAATTGTTATTAGCCTAAAATTGCCTCTGTTTCAACTTTTTTGGGGCATTTTGCAATCGTCTGGTTTAAAATTACTGTACATTTAAAAAAAAAAATCCCAAGGTTAAGCATCATATTATGTGTAGTTGTGGTGCTTTCAATATAGCAAAGGGTCAATATAATTTATAGATCACTCCATTTTGTTATTTGCATTTGTCATACTGTCTCAACTTTTTCGGAATTGGAGTTATACAAGAAACCACCCAATAATGCCATTCTGTCCTTTAGAAGGACACCTGAGGATATAGGTTGACTGTATTTTTCTTTGCCACTTTTAATTATATTATAATATAATTTGGCACCTGCGTTGTGATTTTTCTATTGATTGTTAATTTATTTTGCTATCTCATGCTTGCTCTTCTCCTGTGGTCTTTGCATAAACAAAGAGAGCTTCTTACCTAGGCAACATTTTTCTATATCATAAGCATTGTGTTGAGTTCAATGAAAGTTGTCATTCAAAATGTAGACAGAGTTCAGAGAGTTATATAAGGGATTATTTATTCCATACTGAGAAGTATCAGTTAGTATCCATCTTTTTTTTTTTACTCTAACTTTTGGAATTCCATAGTATTAATACAAACATGGGAGTCACTTTTTAAACAAAAAAGTCCTCAAGAACTCGAGATGTGACTTCTTTCAAAAAAGTGGTGGGGACAAAATTGGCGAAGACAAAAAGTGGTATGGACATGTCCCACCTGTAAATTATGTCTAAAAATGTGTAGCTCCATCTAAATAAAAAAAAAATCATGCAGCATCTGTTGGTGGGGCAGGGGTATTAGACTGTTAAGGTTTTAGCTTAGCAATATGCTAACTTCAAACTCTATTGGAATTCCTCGATTGGAGGAGTTCCATTTTGTTTAGTATGCTGTCTTAGAAGTTTGTTTAAGTAGACACTAAGGCAGCTCACTAAGTTTTGTAACTGATCTAATGTCAGTGGATCACATATAGCATTTATTCTTTAAAGTAAAAGCCATTATACTCCTAGATATTCTCCTTCTTAAATTGTTTCTACACATTAAACAAAGGGCCTGGAAAATCTTAAGACGTTTAAGAAATGTGTCCCCCTCCTCCTTCCATATCCCACAGTGTTTTATTTTTCCCTTTAAAGCCAAAATAAGGATGAAATGAAAAAAGCTATTCTTCATGTAGTCGTAATAGGTTCCTGGATCCATGCCCTCCATCATATGAACTCCATAGACTTTGTTGTTGCTCCATGTTTATGTGAATGTATACATGCATTTAGCACAGCCTTACAGAATGCTGCGCCTCTGTGACAAAGCCTGTACTCTGATGTTGTGACAAATACCTGCGAAAAGTTGTTCTGTGCTATTGACACGGTCCATTCATAAACACCAAAACACATGTGTAATTAGTGAAATGGGGACATGCCATGGACTTATTTTGTTTCTTTATAAAGCTAATTATAATTACTATATTACCCTTATCAACACCCCAGCCATACCCTAGATGTATATTTTTTATTTTACAATAGTGTTTACTTTATTTATGAATCAATTTTCCAATTGAAAAAGTTCCTGAATGTCCCCAAAGCAATGCTTTTAATATGTAGCTCACTTTTGGGGATCATTTTATTTCAGTTATATTAAAACACAGCCTCATTGTAGTTTGAAAATGAGATGCCATCGATGTATGTGTTTGTATGGTTCATTTAAGGCCCCAATTTAAAATTGGTGTCTTTAACTACTATGTACTAACATTAAACCACATAAAAGACCATGTACTTATTGTGTAACTACATGTTGCTTTACAAAATGCTGCTGCCACTTGCCGTCTGTCGGCGGCTCCAACCTACGACTCCGGAGACTGCTCAAATTTCTGCCATGCCATGTAGGGCAACTCAAATATTTTCCATTAAATTTGACCCCAAACTGAGTGACTCCATTCAGGCTTCCTAAGCAACCAATTGGCCTGGTTGCTAGGGTGGGTAGAGTCACGTTGGGTTAACCTCCTCTTGGTCGCTATAATGTGGTTCGCTCTTGGTGGGGTGCGTGGTGAGCTGTATGTGGATGTCGCGAGCATAGCTTGAGCCTTCACATGCACTAGGTCTCCTCAGTAACACGCTCAGCAAGCCACTTGATAAGATGCACGGATTGACTGTCTCAGACATGGAGGCAACTGAGAATTGTCATCCGTCACTACGCCACCACGAGGTGGACTTAGAGCACATTGGGAATTGGGCATGCCAAATTGGGGAGAAAAATAAAAAACAAAGAAGGGAAAATTTGGTGTGTACTGTCTGCCATGCAAACCTCATCGACGTGCCCTGTGTTTGATACCAGTGGCATGTTCTAGATGTGATGCGGTGTAGCGCTTCTTGTCTGTCGTGCAACCACCGTTAGGGTTTAGAATAGGGTTACGGTTTTGTGTAAGGTTTGGGGTAGGGTTAGGGTTAGGTTTAGTATTAGGGGTGATGTTAACAGTGTAACTATAGATGTAATTAAATGCAGGTACTTTAAATGAAAACACAATCCAACAACAGGTAATTACATTATAAGTACATTGTATCAAATGCTTAAGTGCGTAGTAGTTAAAGATAGCTAATATAAAGTGGGTCCATGTTTAATTGCTATTCACTATATTAGCATTTTTTGTAATAATGTTTGTATGTAATAACAACCTTTGATCATTTAATTGTAGACAGTGTTCAGCCTGCTCTCTTTGTTTACTGCTTTTGAACTGCTTAAGGGTGTCAGTGAAAATAGTGTGTCTATTAATTTAGTAAAGAGGTGATTTGATTCTGTGGCAAGGAATGTTAAATTGAGTTTTGAACTAATTGGCTGTTTGTTTTATGGCTTAGCTTTGTGGCTCCCTAATTGGTTGATTCTTTAATTATTTATACCCTAATGTTTCAAGGAGTATTCACCAAATATGTTTGTGAGTTTGTGTGTTTTTTTGAGTCAGTAGTGTCCAACTGAGGAGTTTCTAGATAAGAGCTTGTCAAGCCGGTTCATTTAGTCATTACACAGTATGTCCCTGTAATTATTAAATTAATTGAGTATGAAGAACTGGTGTAAATGAAAAAGCAACAATATTTTACAATGTTTTCAGATCCTTTTTTGCCCATGTTTAACCGTTGATAAGATTATATTCTGCTGAACAAGACTGTGCATGTAAAAAAAAAAAAGAAATAAAGAATGATCAGGGACCAGATGAGAACTGGGCTGTGAATCAGCAATCTCAAAGCACAAATAGTTCTGGCCTTTATAGACCCCAATGCTGTACACTCCATCTCCACAGCATAGTTGAAGCAAGTTGAATGTACATCCTTTGTCAAATTCTAAAGTTTAAGAGATTTTTTTTAGAAATGGTGAAATAAAAATGAAACAAAACTTTTTAGTTCTGTTTCACAACAAAATGTTTGGCAACAGCCCAATGTGATGGCTCAATGTGAATTCACACTGCCAGCGACGAGACAGCGACACCATCCCATTCATTTTCAATGAGAGTACAGTGACGTCCAGTGACACCAGATTTGGGAGTGTCCAGCGACGCCATAAAGTTGAGATAAGTTTAACTTATTCAAATAAAGAGTGACTTACGTGAGCGACACCCAATACTAGAGAAGACGTAGAGCTCACGTGATCCTTCTCTCTCTCTCAGCTCCTGCAGTAATGGAAAGATCAGTGGACCCACCCTCTGCAGCAGCTCAACAAACTGGGTCCTGTCAAGCTTGAAGTACTGCTGGAACCGGACTTCATCTAGCCGCAGCTCCGAGATTGAATGGTTTTGTGGACCCAGACAGACCGGCGTTTGCGTTTTCGCCACAGATAAACAGCCGCTATGGCAAAGAGCACGCCTTGTTTCTCGTTCATCTTTGATATAAAGCATGTTATGTACTGATTCCATTTATATTTAGTCTTTTCCCTCCAAAATGAAAACTGATTCGCTGTCAACAGCAATGGAATGGCATTCGTGAACGTCATTTATAAAGTTACTAGGCAACCAGTAGTGGGAACGCCCACTAGTGACCTAACCGCCTGCCAAATCTACTGACAAACCTTTGGCCTGTAGTTTTATGAAAGAAATATCGGAAACAAAATTAACCGATTGAAAATCACTTTCAGGTTACAGTTTTTGGGTACATTCTGCAAAAAATGTTGGTTAGTTTTCGGTTTTCATTTCTTGAACTGTTTTTAGTCCCTGGTCTAAACTGGTCTCCAAGCCTGGCCAAGCTGGTCTTCAGATGTTCTAGCTTGATAGCAAGCTGGTCTCCCAAACATAATCTACAACCAGTTAACCAGACCAGCCTAGTAGACCTGATAAGTGCATTTTTATTTAATATTTGTATTTGTTTTTTTCACCAAGGAGGATGCTACTTTATGTTGCTGCCTATTTATACAGTGAGACAACGCACTTGCTTTTTGGAAGACCATGATTAGGTAGCATTGATACAAATCCATTTATTTTCTTTTTTACAGCATTAAAGTGACACCTGTAAGATGTTGGTTACCCTGCAGGGCATCCTTAGCAGACATGGCTGATGATTCATCAAACATAGTGTCCTCTTCTCAGTTTCACTATTGAAATATTGATTGATAAGCTGTGTTAAGAGATGTGTCATCTCCCTTAAGTGTTTCTTAATGAACCATTCTTCATTTCCACCCAGCTTTTGTGTGGCTATATTGGTTACAGATGACAGGTCAGGAGTCTCAGATAGAGACAGAAGAAATATTCAAGCTGGAAGGGTTATATTGGTCACTGGAGGATAGACTGAGTACTTCCTGAATGTTGGAACACACACTCTCTCAGAAATTGCTTTGTGTAAACTATAGTTTGTTTGTTTGCTGCACTTTAAAATTCATGCTTGCTATTTTTCACTTTTGTGACTCAATGAATTTCATTCTTCAGGTACCTCCATTTGAAAAGGAGCTTGTGACATTAACAAGAACATGAAAAAAATAAATAAAAGAAGCTAAGCAGAAAACGGTGAAGTGCTAACACAACTGCCTCCTACAGGTTAAATTATACGAACTATTGCATTCCACACAGCTGATATAAAACCAGCAATTTGCAACAGAGAAAGATGAATGTAAGGAAGGTAAGATTTAAGATGACAAGTTGGCATGTGTAAGAATTTCTTTCAACCCTTAAAAAGAAATAATAATTATAAAAGAAATATATAAAATAATAAAAATACTTTTAAATACTTCCTCCCATATGCAGTGGTGGTCTGTGGGTGAGTTTTCCAGGGATGCTATATTAATCAGTATTGATCAAACCAAACCAATAAAAGATTGCAGTAGGTTTTAGTATCATATCTCTCTTTTTTACTGATAATTATGATAATGATGCATTATGATCTTTTCGATCACCAACCCAACACTTGTCAGTATACTATAGTAAACGAATACCACAAATCATGCAGTGCCATGAACATACTATGAGCAATACAGACATAAATGCATAGGAGGCCCCATGCCATCTAACGTTCATTCACCTATTTCACAAATGTAAATATATCCCAGTTGTTCAGTCTTTCAATTGTTTTGAGATCCTTCAATTTAGGTGTCATTAATATTTTGGCAAAATTTGAAAGTCTCTCTTCACCTGTTGCTTTAATCACAAGCAGACTTGATAACACTAAAGTCATTCTGAATGCTAATTGCCCTTTCACCTTGTTTATCCACATTTTGGACAGAAGCAAATGATGATGTGTCAAAGGTAAATAGATACAAATAATAGTTAATTTTAACACTTTATTTGTTACGTTAATTTTGAATATATTTCTTTGGAGACCCAGTCTCCCTTGCCGCCTCTGATGGTCCATCACTGCTCACAGGTTTCCAACCTCGTCCAGTGTTCTCATTCCCTCCCCCTTGCACTTCCCACATCTCACAGCAACGGCAGAGACCAACACCAAATCAAATCAGAGAAAGATAAACAAAACCTCATTAGTTCCTCCAGCTAGGCGGAGGTGAAGTCTACGGTGTTCCTCTCAACTGAGTCTGCCCTGCTTTAACCCTACCGTTACTCTCGCACTCCTGCTTTCGTTCTGCTCTCCAGTGTGGTGAACCTCACATTTGTTTTTAATTGGGAAGGGAATTGACTTTGCATTTGAATAGATGTTCTCACTTTCTGGAATAAGTACATATGCATTGGAACACTACAACTCATTTGGATAATAACTAGCTTACTTTCCTCCAAATAAAGAAAGCAAGAACATAACCGAGCCTTTTTGTGCTTCCAGCTTATTATCAATGAGCATGCATATTTCTTTAATGAATTCTTGGCAGAAAAATTTCTTATTGTATGACTGTTCTTTATTCAGGTATTAGCTAATCTTGTCAAAGCAGTTTGCCTCTATTAACAAAACTATTAATTTTCACAAACACAAACAATATGTTGCTAATACCAAATGGAAGCACTAATGATAATCATTAGATTCTATATTTAAGTACTTTCCAATGTAATTTCACAAACCTTAGAAAAACACTAGAAAACAATTTCAAAGATCAATAATAAAAATTAATCAGAGGCTAATAAAAATAAACGGTAAAACTTTATTTTAGGGATCATAAATTGGACAGTAATTCATGACTAATAGTGACATGATATATATATATATAGTATCGCAGCACCGACACTATTTGAAAAATATATTTTTTTATCAAATCAAGCCCATTTCCAGCAGCCAACACTACAACACCTTCCTTTGAGTAATCATGCTAAATTGCTAACTTGGTACTAGAAAATCGTGCCATTTATATCAAACACAGTTGAAAGCTATTTGGTTCGTTAAATGAAGATTAACATTGTCTTTGTGTTTGTTTTTGAGTTGCCACAGTATGCAATAGACAGGCATGTCTTAATGTCATTATTAGGTCACACATGGCAAAAAAAGAAACATATTTCTCTAGAGGATAAATGCATCACAGTCTCTAGTTTGAGAAATAGACACCTCACATGTCCTCAGCTGACAGCTTCATTGAATTCTACCCGCTCTACACCAGTTTCATGTCAACAGTAAAGAGAAGACTCAGGGGTGCATGACTTATGAGAAGAATTGCAAAGAAAAAGCCACTTTTGAAACAAAAAAACAAATAGAAAAGGCTACAGTGTGCAAAGAAACAGACATTGGACAACAGATAATTGTAAAAGAGTGTTAAGGACCCATTGAGCTTTTGCGGGATCAGCTAGACGGTAAGGTGCTTGAGAAGTGCCCAACAAGACAGTCACATCTATGGCAAGTGCTACAGGAAGTGTGAGGTGAAATGTCACCTGAATATCTGGACAAATTGTCATCTAGAATGCCAAAGATCTGCAAAGCTGTCATTGCTGCACATGGAGGATTTTTTAATGAGAACTCTTTGTTTCAGAAGTTCTGAACATTTTTTTCAAATTGTAATTGTTCATGTTATTAATGTCCTGACTATTCATTGTGATCAGCTTAATGCCACTTTGGTGAATAAAAGTACCAACTTATATCCATAAGAGCAAAATCTGTACATTATTCCAAACATTTGGCCGACAGTGTGTGTATATATATATATATATATATGTAGACACACTGATCAGCCGCAACATTAAAACCGGCATAATATTGTTTAAGTCAAAGCCGCCAAAAACACCTCCAACCTGCATCTCAGAATAGCATTCTGAGATGATATTCTTCTCCCCACAATTGTACAGAGCAGTCATCTGAGTTACCGAAGACTTTGTCAGTTCGAAACATTCTGACCATTCTCTGTTGACCTCTCTCATTTCTGTGCACAGAACTGCCACTCACTGGATATTTTTTGTTTTAGGCACCATTCTGAGTAAATTCTAACTGCTGATCTCCTGGGATTTTCACACACAACCTGAATTTACTCTTGAAGTAATTAGTAATTATATATAGTTGCAACAGAAGTCTTTAGCATGTCACAGAAGGCTACATTCACAACGTGCAAGTAGACAAAGAAATGTGTGATGCAGCGGTTTCCTTCAGCATCAAATCTCATGGTTATCATGTTCAACTAAAAAGTATGTGTGATAAACCCTTTGTGGTCTTTGGTTTCATTAAAACATTATCAGAACAAAATTAACCAGGTACCAGAATTTAAAAATAAAGTTTTCTCTCCCAAACTATTGAAGGGACTTTGTAATTTTTTATCATTTTCGAGTGCTCTCTAATCTCCATCTTCCTAATAAAGGGAACATGGATGAGAGCGTGGGTGTGTTTGTAAAGGTACAAAGTGTGCATGGACATTCTTCTCTTTTGTTAATGTGTGTGAGTGAGTCACCCATTCTTTTGTGAACCTTAAGGTTGTGGGCGCATGGACAGAAAATGATCTGGAAACAGACTGAAAGAACATCCCGAGAGCATAGAAAATCAAAACAATGAAATGGTAAAAATGTTTCACTTGAAACACAATGACAACAACGATGCTTGTTTTCTCGCTTCACAGACAGTATTGAAGACTACATTCAGACCACCTCATCAAATGTGGAATCAGCCAATCAGGAGCTCGCAAAAGCCAGTCAATATCAGGTAGATATTGACATTTTTGTACTCATTCTAAATGTATATAAATAAAAAAAAATTCAACTTTACTGCTTTGATACCTACCACAATAAGCTGTAAAAGGGGTCCCTTGGTAATAGTCTAAGTTCCCTATTATTGTACCTGATTTGTTTATTTGTTACAGTTGACATCACACAGTACGATTTCTAACATGCTGTCATACATCAGCAACTCCCCAGTAATCACATATCACCCATTACTTACCAGTTAGACCATAAACCATTTGAAAATTCGAACTTGTTGAAAATTATAAATAATATTGATTGCTATACGATTGTGCACATATTCTGTTCCTGTGAAGATTGTGCGTAGCCAGAATCTTCAGATGAGATGGGTCACTGGTATACTCGTATATCGTAATGCTGAATATTGCAGCTGTAGGAATGAAAGCCCAGCCTTACAGTTAAAAGAGCCAGTCACCTTGTTGATTGCCCATCAGTTATCACCGAGAACACACATTAGCTCATTAGCTGGACCAGCCTGAAAAAAGCATATTTTTTTAAAAAACAAATGTTTAATGTTCTATGTGTTCTAAATTAATGATACAGTTGTTATATTTTTTCCCCTGATTTGAAATATGTAATTTTATTGTAATCTTGAATACCAGAACTGTTACGAACATGGCTGCTGAGTGTCCTGACTTGCCATAAAGGAAGTTTGGCTCCATTTCTCATTTGTCTACCATGTCATGTGTAGATACATACTGTGTAAAGAACACAATAATAATTTAAAAAAAATACAATATCTGTATAAAAATGTATTATCATACTAATAATTTCATAGCCTGTCAAGGTTCTAAGCACAAAGTCTATGAAAAGAAATCTGCATTGTTTATCCATTTGATCTTTCATTAAAAAAATCACTAAAATGTAACCTTTGATTGAAGTAAAACAATTAAAATAGAGGGAATATCTAATTATTAAAAATATATTTTCCTCCAAAAAGCATTGGCCATAATTATTGGCACCCTTTTATTCAATAATTTATGCAACCTCCCTATGCCAAGATTTCAGCTCTGAGTCTTCTACTATAATGCCTAATGCGGGTGGAGAACACCTGGCAAGGGATCTGAGACCATTCCTTCATACAGAATCTCTCCAGATCCATCAAATTCAGAGGACCAAGTTGTTGGACTCTCCTCTTTAGTTCACCCCACAGGTTTTCTATGGGGTTCAGGTCAGGGAACTGTGATGGCCATGACAGAACCTTGATTTTGTGGTCAGTGAACCATTTTTGTGTTGATTTTGATGTTTGTTTTGGATCATTGTCCTGCTGGAAGTTCCAACCACGGCCCATTGTAAGCTTTCTGGCAGAGGCAGCCAGGTTTAGATTTTCTATCTGTTGGTATTTGATAGAGTCTGTGATGCCATGTATCCAAACAAGATGCCCAGGACCTCTGGCAGAAAAACAGCCCCACAACATTAAAGATCCAGCACCACATTTAACAGTGGGCATCGGGTACTTCATCATCTCTGTGTGCGCCAAACCCTTCACTGGTGTTTGCTGCCAAAAAGCTTTTTATTTGGCCATAGACCATAGAACCCGGTCACATTTGAAGTTCCAGTAGTGTCTGACAAACTGAAGACGTTTGAGTTTGTTGTTGGAAACCCTCCCAAACAATTTGTGGTGATGTAGGTGATGTCTGATATTTTTTGGGAGACTTTCTGACCCCAAGACCCAACAAATTTCTGCAATTCTCCAGCTGTGATCCTTGGAGAATTTTTGGCCACTTGAACCATCCTCTTCACTGTGCATGGAGACAATATAGGCACACGTCCTATTCCAGGTCAATTCTTAATATCTCCAGTTGATTGGAACATGTTAATTATTTCCCTGATGGTGGAAATGGGTATTTTCAATGCTTTGGCCATTTTCTTTTAGCCACTTCCCACTTCCAACCTGTTGCCTCACATCAGAACTGTATTTAGTCTAACTGTGATTGATGATTAAGGGAATTTGACCTGTGTGTTACCTCATATTTATACCTCTGTGAAACAGGAAGTCATGGCTGAACAATTTCGTGTTCCTAGTCACCCAGTTGCACTAAACAATTTAAAATATAAATGGGAATATGCTTCAGATATAGTTTAATCATAATAATTTCTAGGGGTGCCAGTAATTGTGGCCAATGTGTTTTGGAGACAAATATTTATTTAATAATGAGATATTTCCCCTCTTTCAAATTTTCTTCTTCAATTAAAGGTTAGATTTTTGTGAAATTACTGAATGAAATATCAAAAGGATAAACACAGACTTACATTTACATTTATGCATTTGGCAGACGCTTTTATCCAAAGCGACTTACAGTGCACTTATTACAGGGACAATCCCCCCGAGCAACCTGGAGTTAAGTGCCTTGCTCAAGAACACAATGGTGGTGGCTGTGGGGTTCAAACCAGCGACCTTCGGATTAATAGCCCTGTGCTTTAGCCACTACACCACCACCACTCCACTTCTTTGCTCATATTTACCAAGGGTGCCAATATTTTAGCCACAACTGTATGGGACAGAAACTACTGTCAAAAACAACAAGTTAAAAACTGACGTATAATACCCACAGGCTCTCTTTAATAATATATAGACAAAAGTGTCATTGGTATAATGAAAAATCCCCCCTGACTGAATCTGGGGGTTTAAATGAGCTTGTCACATAGTTTACAACCTTTCACAGTCCTTGGCCTCTTTGTGTAACCGGAGGTGCTTATAAACAACATGGACACATAAGGACTTCAACATCTAGAAAAAGCTCAAACTATCGAGTAAATGCAATACATCTGTTCTGAACCAACAAATAAGGAAAGCTTTAACATGGCTGGTTTGTGTGAGCATTTACAACAACTACAAGAATGCTGTCCTACAAAGCTTAAATGCTGTAACTACGCCGACACTGAAACTAAGACAAAATGGCATCAAAAGTTTTTATGGATCCAAATATGGATTTTAAAATAGTTTCGCTCCATTTTCTCTGAATCTCAGCAGAGTAGAGCCAAACCTTTAATGTCACAGGATCGATAATTGTTTAAAAGACCTAGCACACTTACAGAGAAGTTCTTCTTTGTTCAGAGGTAAAAACATGTTCGAAACAGCTGAGCAATGATATCATATTTGTGAACATTCAGACACTGGCCACACCGCTGGGGGAGGCGTTTAGAGGTACATATACATATGATGATGCTCAACACGACATGTAAAACATAAAATAATATGACATTAAAACAGTAAATAAATGGTCGGCACTTATATGGCACTTTTTTAACCTTAACGGTTTTCAAAGCGATTTACACTGCGTCTCATTCACCCATTCACACACACACAAACACACACATTCACACACCAATGACGGCAGAGCTGCCATGCAAGGTGCTAGCCTGACATTGGGAGCAACTTGTGGTTCAATGACACTTCGGCATGTGGAGTCATGTGGGTCAGGAATTGAACTGCCAACCCTGCGATTAGTGGCCAAACCGCTCCACCATCTGAGCCACAGCCGCCCTATTTAATTAAATACAGTATGTGTTTTTAATTACCGTATTCCTCATTCTATGAGTAGAATTCACACGAGATTAGTAAAAGCTGTTTTAACCAATCAATTATGTTTTAAAGTAATGCATACTGTATTCATTAGATAATGGGCAATGTGTCATGCTTACATACAACATTAATGACATTAAATTACTAACATGCTATTCACAGCCCTAATATGTGCCGATTACACTCTGTTATTGTAAAAATTATGACACTGATACTACTGCAAAAATGGGTGTATAAAAGATTGTCAATGGGCAGAATACAGACAAAAGAATGATTATAGGCATATCTTACTTTGGACAGATGTGTTAATGGGTTTTGATACAGATGGCACATGAGTTAACTGGCACTTGGAGTAGATTTTATTCCTTTTGTAGACAAATTAATTAAAACAAATAGCACGATATGGTCTTGGAAAATGTCTCTACGTGAACAATTGTACATATGTAGGTACATTTGCACCAGCTCGCCAATAACTCTACATGCCGGTGTGTTCATGTTGACTAATCTTAACTGACTGAATGCTGTGAATGGGAATTATCTGTCAGTCAAAGTAGATGGAGCTCCAGTTCTCAGCTACCAGTGACGTGGAACAATGCCAGTATGAAGGTGTTTAACAGCCGGTAAGAAGTTTTCCTAAAAGTTCGCCCTGGCTAGCTGTTACAAACTACCAAAACAAACTCAAAAACACCATCTTTTTGGACAGATTTTGTTCTGAATGATGTCATACCCATTTGTTCTTCAATTTCATAGGAAGTATGCAGGGGCCTTAAGATGGCCAGCTTGTGTTTATAACACATTTTTTGACAAAATGTGAAGTTACTGCTTTTGCCTTTTCTTAGCTAGCTCCCTGTCTAATTTTAAATACATGCATTATAAAACTAAATACAAATCAAAATTTTAAATGTAACTCTATTATAATGAATGCTATACTTTAATACATACTATAATAAATATATATACTACTCTGCTATATACAGTAAATACCATAATAACAAGTACATTAAATTCATCACAATATTCACAATATTGCTTAATTTTACTTCGCCAGCCAATTCATCGTGATGATATTCCAGCCCTGCACAACAATCTGTGCTAGTTCTTAGTGTTCATTTTGTTTTTAGAAAGAAATCACTCTTATTGCTCAGAAACTTCACCTCTCCCTCACCTCACACGATGCCTGATCTAATGCTTAAGGAGCGAGTGAGACACAGAAGTATGTTATCATAGGCTATTTCTCGATTGAAAGGTTTTAAAAAATAAAATTTCAAAAAGGGGAAAATGTGTAATAAATGCTATCTTATTTCATTTTACTCTGACATTCTCAGATTTTTGAGAAGCTCACAATAATAATAACTTGAAATCAGAAAGTGCACATTTCATTCATAAAGTTTACATTTTAGTCATATTGGATTCACAGACTCACCATTGGGTTGTAAGAAATTTTTATTTGAAAAAATTGCTCTATCCTTGTGCTTGTTGGATAATCAGTTTAACGGATAATTCTATTATTCTGTAGAATAATATTTATGCCTTACAGCTATTTAAGCTTTGGGCACATCCCTAGTTGCAATGCTTGATGCACAGTGGAATGTTTTTCGTCATAACCAATCTCCATTCGGGAATATAACTCTTATTTTAAAAATATAGTCTAAGCTTAGCTTAGTTTAGTAACTAAAGGCCGAAACATACTTCACGCAAGTACGCAAACACAGACATGAGTCCTTGGCAAACGCATGGCCAATGTGTGGTCCTGTTGTACATACATTACGTGTGCTCTTGCATTGCCCTGGCGGTTGCAAACCTCAGACCACAAGAGGTCAATAGACTTTTTTTAGGCATGACCACGAAACCGATGCTGTGCCCGAAATCAGGAAAATGTTGCCTTCGGAGGCTGTAAATGGAGGCAGGATGAGAATAAGGTGCTTTTCAAACAGTTTGGAGACCAGTTTCCTTAAGAGTTCCATTCATTTAAAACAGCTGTCAGTTAAGCCATTAACTGATTAGGCAACAAGTCAGCTGCCTACGTTTTCGGATGTGGTAGATGAATCAATATTTGAGGTGTGGAGTTGTATATCTTTTTCGAAAAGCTTCAACTCAAATTGCTGACCAAGTACACCATGACAGTTGTTGATTGAAAGAAGAAAATCTGCTCTATGGCCCCTTGCTGTAATGCTTAGAATGCAGTGCATACTTTTCACGCGTTTTGTTATGAATTGAACGCTGACACGTTTCAACGACGCGTGAAATCGAGTTTGCGCAGCAAGGTTTCACTAGCAACACTTAAAATAGAGATTGCACATTTGAGGAAAATATTGTAATAAAGCACTTGTATTTGTTTCTTCTATATACTCTTTCATTTTCTAAAGCATCCTCCACCTTACTGAATTCCTCACTTCCCCATCACCCAATATGCCTTTTTTAATCAGTTCACCCAATCTTAAATTACTTTTTAGCTGTTGATTAATCAGCTTTGATGTTATTATACGGTCTGCCCTCCATGTGTACTCTTTTTATGTATACTTTCACCTTTGTCTTCTTCTGCTGCTGTCTTATTCCTGCAGTTGGTGATGATTGTAGCAGCTTTGATGTACCTCTCTGGAGATCACATAAAAAAATACAGGCTAATAATGGTTGGCAATGCATGAGTACTGATGTGTTTTTGTTTCTGCAAACCCGTCCAATGGCTCACATGGATGCAAGTTTGTGTTTGGAAAAGCATACGTGAGTCCCAAACGTGTGGTTTAGCATTTCACTCTTGGCTTCGGCTTCATCCTCTTTTCCTTCCTCCGCTTACAAGCATGCAAGCAAGGGAGTAAATGAGTGAGAAGCAACAGCTTTTAGATTAATTGTCATTTCATTATCTCAAGGAGAGCTCAAGTGTGACCAAACTCATGCAGAGCAATTTAGCACTTCGCCAGTCCTGCTGCCACCCACCTCTAGGGGAAGGGGGAGGGAGTGCGCCTTGCTTAGGGTGCTACACCTTTTCCTTTAAATCAGTTCCTATAAACCCACACTGTTGAACATTACACATGCAAGACAATTAAAAATAGCAAGTAATTTTCTTTCCATGGCCCAACATGTCAGTTAAGCGAACGCTGGAAATAAATTGAATCTATAATCCATCAGACCAAAAGCAGTTCCTCACCCCTCATGAAAGGTCTTTAAGTGACAAAAATGATGTTGTATCAGCTCCATCAGAGTTCAATGGACCACGATGAAACATGATTGTTCATTACCATGCCGTGGCTCCAAACTCTGTGAACAGAGTTCACACCGTAATACACAAACTCCAGACTTCAATTACCATTATTCATTTTCTCACTCTCTTCATTACAAGCCCATTTTTATGATGTGGAAAAGTGCTTTACTGGGCACTCTTCAAAGTGAACCTTAGTTAAGTTTATTCAATTCAAGACTAAGGTCAGAAAGTTTCATATTTTACAATGATTATATTACAGTGGATTTAAACTAAAGGCAAGTACAACACTTGTTTTCTAATTACAGACATCAGGATGCATTTCCCTGAGCATAATACAAGCAAACCCAGTGGTAAAATTCGTTGTATGAGCCATTTGGTCTCATAGAAACATGTTACTATATCTACATTTTCTAAATTAAGCATGTGCAATCAAGTTACTGTTTGCTCAACTTATAGGGCGTTGCAATATCCAGAGGAGCATGAAAGTTGACACATGAAGTGTTTGCTTCAGCAATTGTGCTTTTCATCTCACATTTGCTTTTATGACAATATTGGTTGGTTTTGTCAATTTAAAACTTGATAGAGAATTAATCCTAACTCCCATATGTTTGGGATTATTTTTGACCCTGTTTTAGCACCACTCAGTGGACATTTCACCTCAGAACTGTTGTGTTCCCCTTCTGTCGCTCTCTCCACGTTGTGTCGGAGAAGCGACACTAGGGGTCTCTCTTGAGCGCCGATATCCACCTCTGATCTATGAAAAAAGGCCAATGAGAGTTGGCAGCCAGTATTTGCATGTCCCGCCCCCGGACAAACGGGTATTTAAGCGGCGCAAATACGGGAGTTCATTCAGAAAATTTCTTCAGAGCCGATGGTCTGTCTGCAGTTTGCTGCGAGTTTACACACCACTACGTTCCTGTTTCCTCTGACGATCTGCATGCTGTTGGATTTGACGGCGCACAACAGCGGCTTTCTCCTACTTGCACGGCTGCATTGTTGCCCCTGAGCGCTTCGACAGCGCAGACACACACACATACTGTGTATTAAAAGAGTTATTTCCCTTAAAAGAGTGAATTTCTCTAAAAGAGCAAAACACAGCGGCGTTGAACGTCCTTTTCAGGACGCCGTCTTTTCAAGATGCCCTTCCGCCCCTGTGTTGTTCCTGGATGCGGTAGAAGCCTCTCTGCTTCAGACGGCCACAGGCGCTGTCTCGTGTGTTTGGGCCGCGATCACACCGAGGCAGCGTTTGTGGATGGTTCATGTTCTCACTGCGAGAACATGACCATGACCACGTTGCGGTCGCGGCTTGCTTTCAACAGAAAGCATGCCACCCCAGCTGCACCCCGCATTGTTCCTTCTTCCCACGGGATTGAGGACGATGTGGCTGGCGCTGGGGGCGATTTGGGGGCGGCAGCGGGTGCAGTTTCGCCGGGTGGCCCTCCGCGAACCTCCCGTTCCCCGACACACTCTTTGGTCCCCGTCCACGCTCGCGGCGATAGTGGCTCGCCTCACGGCCTGGCTGTCTATCCTCCCGAGCCCGATGCAGATGAGCTCGCCGCCGCATCGGAGAGTGTGATGTCTGATGCCGAGGACTCCCCTGGACTGCCACCTTCGGGCCAGCAGGCCCAGGCTGAGGCCGATGCTCAGATGACTGACATGCTTTCCCGGGCCGCCGTGAGCGTGGGGTTGGATTGGAACCCTCCATCCTCCCCACAGCCTTCATGGTTGGATGACTGGTTCCAGGGGGCAGCGCGCCGTTCGCGGCCACGCATCCCCCGGTCCCGTTTTTCCCGGAGGTGCATGACGAGCTGACGTCTACGTGGAGAGCCCCGCTCTCCGCTCGTCTAGGTGCCACCCGCTCCACTCTCACCACCCTCGATGGCGGAGAGCGCCACGGATATGGGGCGATTCCCCAGGTCGATAGGGCAGTTGCGTACCATCTATGCCCCGGTAGCCCTACCTCCTGGCGTGGCCACCCCGTACTCCCATCCAAGCCCTGTAGGACAACATCCTCGCTCAACGCGAGGCCTACAGTGCGGCTGGACGCGTTGCCTCCCGCCCTGCATGCGATGGCCCTCCTGCAAGTCCACCAGGCCAAAGCACTCAGAAACATGCACAGGGGTGGACCTGATCCTGATGTGCTGCAGGAACTGCGCTCAGCGACCGACCTCGCCCTGAGAGCGACGAAGGCCACAGCGCAGGCACTCTGACAGGCGATGGCCACCCTAGTGGTCCAGGAACGCCATCTCTGGCTCAACCTGGTCGAGATGCGTGAGGCCGACAAGAACCGCTTCCGAGACGCACCTGTCTCCCAGATTGGCCTTTTTGGCGACACTGTCGAAGACTTCGCCCAACAGTTCTCCGCGGTGAAGAAGCAGACGGAGGCCATATCTCACATCATGCCCCGCCGCACACCTGCCGCTACGGGCCCTGCCCCGTCTGCTCGCCGAGGGCGTCCCCCTGCGGCGAAGAAACCAGCTCCTGCACCGCCTCATCCCGGGCCCAGCTCTCAGCCCCAGTGTCAAGCACCCCGCAGGCGGCGCACGCCCCCTGTCTCACAAACCCCCTCTAGGACCCGGAAGGCTCCCAAGCGTTCCTGAGACAGTCGACCCAGAGCCAAAGACGTTAGCTCCGGAGGTGGTAAAACCGCTCCGTCTCCCGGTGGAGGGCCGGGAGGAGAATCCTTTTTTTTCATTTGCCACACCCCCTGACGGGGGCTGTGGTACCCACATTCTCAATAAAATAGCTATTTCCTTTGCCTCTGGGTCACCTGGCCTGCAAATGCCATTCTCACGGCAATCTGCTTTCAGATTACGACAGTCCCGGTACACCGGATGTGGCGATCCCGCCTTCCGCCTGCCCACGACTGTCCCCCGGCCGGCCGGTTCAGACGAGTCCAGAGGACGCCAACATCAGACCTCCTCCACAGTCACGAACCCACCCCCTGCTCAGTCGGTGCTGGACTGCCTCGCTTCCTTCAAGCCAGGCACAGTGGTCCCTCTAAAACTTTTCCAGAGGCTCCTGGGGCATATGGCGTCCTCCGCGGCGGTTGCGCAGCTGGGGTTGATGCATATGAGACCACTCCAGCACTGGCTCCCGACTCGAGTCCCGAGACAAGCATGGCACCACGGCACGCATCGGGTAAGGATCACCCCCGCCTGCCTCAAAACACTCCGACCCTGGAAAGACCTCTGCTTTTTACGGGCAGGAGTGCCCCTGCAGCAGGTGTCCCGACGCGTTCTGGTCACAACCAACGCCTCCCGGTCCGGGTGGGGTGCCGTGTGCAGCGGGCACGCAGCAGCGGGCCGTTGGAAAGGGGCCCCGCTGCGTTGGCACATCAACTGCCTGGAGTTGCTGACCGTCCTTCTTGCCCTCAGGAAGTTCCTCCCGTTAGTTCGGGACACACACGTCCTCGTGAGATCGGCCAGCACCACGGTGGTGGCATACATAAGTCGCCAAGGCGGCGTACGCTCCCGCCACATGTCACAACTCGCCCGCCGTCTCCTCCTATGGAGCCAGCAGCGACTCAAGCCACTCACATCCCCGGCAAGCTCAACGTCGTAGCGGACGCGCTATCACGACAACGCCTGCCCAGCGGGGAGTGGAGGCTGCACCCCCAGTCGGTCCAGCTGATTTGGGAACGGTTTGGCAAGGCCCAGGTAGACCTGTTCGCCTCCCAGGAAACCTCCCACTGTCCCCTCGGGACAGACGCGCTGGCACACAGCTGGCCCTCTGGGCTGCGCAAGTACGCATTTCCCCCAGTGAGCCTTCTTGCACCGGTGCTCTGCAAGGTCAGGGAGGACGAGGAGCGAGTCATGCTAGTGGCCCCCTACTGGCCCACTCGGACTTGGTTCTCGGAACTCAGGCTTCTCGCGACAGCTCCTCCCTGGCGAATTCCCCTGAGAAAGGACCTCCTCTCTCAGGGACGGGGCACACTCTGGCACCCACGCCCAGACCTCAGGAACCTCCACGTCTGGACCCTGGACGGGATGCGGAAGAGCTAGCCGGCTTACCGGCGACCGTTGTGAATACAATCAACCAAGCCAGAGCCTCCTCTACCCAGCACCTTTACGCCCTAAAGTGGCGCTTGTTCGCAGATTGGTGTTCTTCCCGAACTGAAGACCCGCAGAGATGCGCGATCAAGTCAGTGCTCCTGTTCCTACAGGAGAGGCTGGACAGGAGGCGGTCCCCGTCCACCCACAAGGTGTATGTTGCCGCCATTGCCGCCCACCACGATCCTGTAGACGGCAAGTCTTTGGGTAAGCACGACCTGATCCTCAGGTTCCTGAGAGGCGCCCGGAGGTTGAATCCCTCCCGGCCAGGCCTAGTTCCCTCCTGGGATCTCTCGGTAGTCTTGGCAGGACTCCAGAGACCTCCCTTCGAGCCGCTTGAATCAATTGGACTCAGGGCCCTCTCTCTTAAGACAGCCCTGCTGATCGCGTCGCCTCTATCAAGAGGGTCGGGGACCTGCAAGCGTTCTCTGTCAGCGACACTTGCCTGGAGTTCGGTCCGGCGGATACGCCTGTGATCCTAAGACCGCGACCAGGCTATGTGCCCAAGGTTCCTACCACACCATTCCGAGATCAGGTAGTGAACCTGCAAGCGCTGCCCTGGGAGGAGGCAGACCCAGCCCTTTCGTTGCTATGTCCAGTGCGCGCCCTGCGATTTACCTGGACCGCACACAGAGCACCAGACGCTCTGAGCAGCTCTTTGTCTGCTTTGGGGACGGCAGAAAGGGAATGCCGTCTCCAAACAGAGGCTCGCCCACTGGGTTGTCGACGCCATCACACTGGCTTATCACACCCAGGCCGTGCCCCTACCCTTGCGGTTCCGAGCTCACTCAACAAGGGGTGTTGCGTCCTCGTGGGCACTGGCCAAGGGCACCTCCCTAGCAGACATCTGTAGAGCCGCGGGTTGGGCAACACCCAACACCTTCGCGAGGTTTTACAACCTCCGCGTTGAGTCGGTTAGCGCCTCGTGTTTTCTCAGGTCCGAGCCCGTAGAACTCGGTAACACGTAGACTGACCGGCCGGGTGGATCGCTTGCTCCCAGCGCCCTTTACTGACGCCAAGGTTAAGTAGTGCGCCTTTTTTTCCCAGGGCGCCCCACTCCGAGTCGGGACCCTGGTCGATTCCTCCCCAGCCCTCCGTGTCCGCGGTTCAGCGGAGGAACTCGCCGACCCAAGCCACTGCGGGTACCCTGATGGCTGACCTGTACTGGTTTAGGTGCTCCACAGGTAAGGCCTCCTGCTCGGACTCCCCCTGTGTGTATTCCACGGTTCTGTCCCCTTACGAGCGGACCCCCGTGTCTCCCTTAGGCAGTTACAGCTGCCCCGGTCGCCGTGCTGTAGCAACTCCCCCCTTTCGAGGCTGGATCTACCATCGCACCATACTTTCCACACGAGCCCCAAGACGGCCGTGTGACGTGTCTACCACTTTTCCTCCCCAAGAAAAAGGGCAGGTGTGGTCTCAGCAGGGTCTGGGTAAGACCCCCTTCCCTATATGCGTGTAAGGGCCCCGGCCGTGATTGCTCTATGCGAGAAACATAGAGAGAAAAGAGGCCCAGCCAGGCTGGCCCGTTCCCATGTTGGCAAACATCGCCTTGTTCCCCTCTCAGGGTAACTAGAAGGATCCCGATGTTCTTATGGGGCATTGGGGAAGGGTACGTGCAGCCAGGTACAGACGATGCGTGGCACTGGATGAAATCCCTGCCCGCCTCTGTATCGGCGGTTCACGTAAACGGTTCAGCGCATGGCAAGATTGGAATGGGTCCCCTAGTGTCACTTCTCCGACACAACGTGGAGAGAGCAACAGAAGGGGAACGTTTGGTTACGTATGTAACCTCCGTTCCCCGAGGGAGGGAACGACACGTTGTGTCTTTCCTCCGCCATGTTGCTGAACCGAGCCACTGTTGTGGCCGGACCATTTCCGGCTCCTCAGAAAAATCCTCAATGAACTCCCGTATTTGCGCCGCTTAAATACCCGTATGTCCGGGGGCGGGACATGCAAATACTGGCTGCCAACTCTCATTGGCCTTTTTTCATAGATCAGAGGTGGATATCGGCGCTCAAGAGAGACCCCTAGTGTCGCTTCTCCGACACAACCTGTCATTCCCTCCCTCAGGGAACGGAGGTTACATACGTAACCAAACGATATGTGTAATGAACGACGTTACATAATTTCTCAAAAATGTTATAATTTTCAGTTTTTTTCATGAGAATGGACAATGCAGATGAACGCACATTCTCTATTAAATAAAATTAGTGGTCAACTGATATGGGTTTTTTAATGGCCGATATCCAGAGAGCAGGGTGGCCGATAGGCCGATACAATGCCGATATATCACACAATTTAATATATTAAATAACATAAACATTATCATTATAAACTGTTATTTAGCACTATATTTACTAGGGTATGCGCAGCGAAACCATTATCTGTATCTGTATTTGTATTTGTTCATATGACAAAATTATCTGTCTCTGTATTCGGATAGAACCGGTGTGGGTGGGGCTTAAACCGGAAGTGCTTCTGTGGAGGTGGGGGTGTGGTGGAGCGTACAGTCAACGGATGAAGATAGGAAGTCCTGCCTTATGGTAAAAGAGCCAACCACCTTTTAGATACAGACATCACTCGTCAACTCGAAAACGTGCATGCGCATTAGCTATAAAAGCTGGGGAAATTGAATTTTTTTGTGTAATCTGAGGTCAAGAAGCATAATTTATGATACCAGTGATGTCAGATTTTACTGCTGATTTGAAATCTGTTCTTTGTAATCTTGATCAACCGTTTTGGAGATTTTGGTCTTTCCCCCGTTCAAGTAGATAGGAGCTACACTGTCATGAATGGAAATAGCCTACTGAGAGTGTTCCAAACATGGCAGACAGTGGACTGTCTTGCTAGAAAGCCTTTGGTTGCACTCAAGCGCTTGTGCAGAGCCAGTGTGAGCAGCAGCAATTTTCTGTCAGTTTAAACGGCCTGGATCGCCCTCTTGGATTGTCATCATGGTTTGTGAATCCGAGGAACCTTTGATCCTGATCCGGAAGTTTTTAGTTTGGCTGATATAATACATGCTTCAGAGACCGATATTAGATGAGCACTTGACGGGAAGAAAACGCTTGATTTTCGTGATGTTTGTGAATTACATCTGTTTAATCGAGATATCTGCATATTTGCAAACAGTATATAATTGAAGTTTTATTGATATTTGTCTTTTATCATTAAGAAAGGAACTGTTGAGGAGAGACTGTTAGAATAAGTGCTTCAGAGGAAGATATATGAGCGCTCCACAAGATGCTGGCCTGCTGAAGTTGTGTGAGGTTGGTTTATTACATCTGTTTAAAGGAGATGTGCACATATTTGATATTAGTTTTATTTATATTCGCCTTTTTATCATTAGACAAGACATTTAAAAGTTACAGGGAACTGTTGAGGAGAGAGGGAGAATGAAACAGGTGAGCACTTTAACAATATGAGCTCACACACGTCTGTCATGGCTCTGACATTTGGACCGTTTAAATGACAATGTGTTGCACATCGGTCTGTTATTGTAGTAACGTGATAGTATGTAACAACAAAATGAACCATGACTGGTCATTTACATGTCTCAGTTGCTTCACGTGCAAGCAGGCAATTTTTGGCACCCTCAAGAAACAATTTGGCTAAAAAGGAATATCTATTGGCCGACAATTACAAAATTCGGAATTTCTGACGATTTATCTTGGTGATATATCGGTCGACCACTAAATAAAATAACATAAAAAAAAAAAAAAAAAATACAGTTTATCCTGCAATAACAACATTGAGACGCCTTCACTCAAATGCTTATTAGTGATGTACATTTATGCATTTGGCAGACGCTTTTATCCAAAGCGACTTACAGTGCACTTATTACAGGGACAATCCCCCTGGAGCAATCTGGAGTTAAGTGCCTTGCTCAAGGACACTAGGTAGTGATCTACCTAGCAGATCACTACCTAGTGATCTGCATTATATCACTTCAAAATGCTTAAGAGGGAGGAACACATGTTTATGACTTCTCACTGGAGTTAATATTGGAGATACTGTATCTCTCTTGTTTTTGAACGTATCTCAGGTGAGCGTGATGTTGAAAACTCATGGTGTTTAAAGGTTGACAGTGTCTTAGGCAACAACAGAACTGATAATATCTGTTTTCTATATTGCAATTTATGTGGTTGAAAATGAGAAAAATCTAACTGTTACACCCATTATTTTTAGGCTATATATAATGGCTATATATACCGGTAATGTGTTTTTTCAAAAAAGTATGAGTGCTGCCCCTGAGGCTACAGGGATCCAGCTTTGTATGTCCTGAGGTTTCCAATGTTGAGTAGTCCCGCTCAAGAGACTGTTGTGTGTAAAATTCCCAGGAGACCAGCAGTTAAAGAAATATTCAAACCATCCTACCAACAATAATGCCATGGTCTAAATCACTGAGATCACATTTTTTCCCAATCCTGATGGTTGATGTGAAAAATAACCGAAGCTCCTGAACCGCATCTGCTTTATTTTATGCATTGCACACTGCTGCCACATAATTGGCTGATTAGATATTTGCGTGAATAAATAAGTGTACAGGTGTTCCTAATAAAGTGCTCAGTGAGTGTATATGTAGTCTATAGCTAGATAGTCAAATAGATGTAATGTATAGTAAAGTATATATATATATATATATATATATATAGTATATATAGTCAAATTGACAAAACATGGTGGTTACACACAGTAACCACCATGTTACAGAAGACAAAAAATCACATGGAAAAAGGGTTTCTGCTTTTTATTTTTTAGAGAGCCGTACCCTCTGGTTTTATATACAGTGAGGAAGATTATGAGGAAGAGCTGAATAGTGATGGAATGCAGGGAGATGGTGGATGTGATACTGAGAGTAATAATGGAGACCAGAATACTATTGAAGATCAGGAGAGTGAACATAGAGCTGGATTTGAAGGGTTAATGTAAAACATATGGCAGTGAAATAAAGATGCAGTGACCATTCTTATCACTGAATGGCAATCAACATACTCATAGGTGTTAAAAATCACTGTTGTATCGAGACTACTAGTCCTCCCATGACCCATGCAGAGATACAAGACACATTCATATCATCTCTAATCTCATCCCTAGTCCTTTATTGCACAGCGGTTACTAAAAAAATTACCTTGGACCCAGAACCAAAAAATCTGATCCCACATTGTTTTAGTTTTAATAGTTTGTAACATTTTCATTACAAAAAATTTATTTAAAATAATTGTTTAAAATAATTTATATGTCTGAACCTTAAAGTGTTCATTTATAAATGCAATAAGCTTCTTGAGCCTTATGGTGATATGATTTTAGAACTGTAAATAGGGGTTTTAAGCACTCTGTCTTGCATCTTGACTAACAACATAACTAAGTCAAATTGCTGTAACACACTGCTTTTTTCAGAATGAACACTGTTTTTCAGTGTTGAGATTTTTCACACATTATTGCTTACACATACTGTATCTTATATCTTGTGTGCAATTGGTGTATATATATTTGTGTGGGCTTGTGTTAGGCAATATTTATGTCAGCTGGATGATCTCATGCCCTTTTGAGTGTGACAGTGAACGGGGTGTTGGAGTTATTCTTTGCTATCTGCCTCTTCTATAAACTGCATGCTGTCCCAATTGCAAGGAATCCATGCAGGCCAGACGGCTTATTTCTGTGCCCAGAGCAGATTCACTGCTTCAGCACACCCTCCACAACCAGCTCCCTCCCACACACACATAATCATATACCCTTATATATATACACACACACACACACATAAACACACAAAGCATTATCTATGGGCAAATTTAAATAAAATGTATTAGTATCGCTATTGCTCACATGTAGGGTTAGGGATTTGAACAAACCCATAAACCCTAAGTATTAAACTCTGTGTGATAAAAATGAATGATACCTCAGATCACATTACTTGCTCAGGCTTGCATGTGCTGTTACTGTTTTTAAGCAATTAGACTAATGATTTTTACCTGGCATATGAGAAAATGAGGAAAAGAAATGTACTAGCATATTTTTATTTATTTATTTTATAATACTTTATTGTGTCTAGCTGTTCAATTTTCATTACATTTCTCATTGCATTGTTCATATCATTAACAGTGTTTCCAATCGACAATTTTATTATGTTTGATATACATTTTCTCCCATACATTATTCAGCAAATAAATGAATAATAATAATATAAATAAATAAAAGTACAAATGCATATGTATGTTAACACTTTGTGTGCCCATATACAGTATACACATACGTACTGAATATCTCACAATTTTTCAAAAATAATAATAATAATAATAAAATAAAGGAATATATAGGACTTGATAATGCAATTACATTATTACATCGACTACTCGATTTTCTGACTCACCACTTTTCTGACTCACTCATCACAAAAACCCATTTTTCAAACCCGAGCCATATTTAGCAACCAAAACAGAGACATTAGGATAAGTTATTTTGACTTAAGCTAGTAATCAACCACCCAGAACACCCTACCAACCACCTAGACATGACCTGGTAACCACCTAAAACATCATTAAAAACCAAACAGAACTCCTTAGCAACCATATATCAACACCCCGACGATGCAGAACACACTAGCATTGTGGCGGCAAGTTTTGCACAGGCAAGCGTCACTTATATTTTCTTCAGGTAATGTGAAAATCTACTTAAATTTGTTATTGCTCTGACAGCTTTTCCACTCTCTTGCTGTTTCAACTGTGGTGTAGGAATTGAAATAGACCTAGTGCCTAAAAATGTGTAGAGCATATGGTTTTTCTTTTTCTTTGCAAGTGTACTGCTCCTCAAATTCAGAGTTTGTAAAATGAATGCAGAAAGAAGTTGATCAGTGCTAAGTCATGCTGTGATCAGGCACAGCAATGCAAATCAATCATGCTGTGTAATTTAGGTAATGGTGATGAATGGAATAGGCTGGTGGTGATGACTACCACATAGGCCTGTTTGTAATATTGGAGCTGATGTGAAATGAATATGTATGTGAGTGAGGTTTTGTTTTTGGCCAGATACACTGCAAAGTTTTAAATACCCCTAAATCCACTAACTTTTTGGTCCATATGTACAGAATATAGGAGTAACATCTACAACCCTGAGCTTGAAATGGCTGATATTATGATAACATTGCATCGTTGTGGGCTGGAAACATGGATGCCATCCATTTAAATGGTTTAGTGTTAGCTGTTTTTAACCAAACTAATGTGACCAGAGCTTATAGGTGTCAGTAATCTAACGTGACACCTTAGACATGTTTGGACATGTGAGTGTTTCAGTTTTTGTGGTTTGTTTGAATGTTTCAGTTAAGTTACTATACAGTATTACTAAATATTGTGTTATCGTATAACAAGATAAAAAAACAACTTTAAATGAATGTTTACCCAAAAAGGAAAATTATCTCATCATTTACTCAACCCCATTCCATCCTAGATTTGTTTGACATTCTTCTGCAGAACACAAAGGTTTTTAGAAGATCTAAGATCTTTTTTTTTTTTCAGCTCTGTAGATTCATTCAATGCAAGTGAATGGAGACCAGACCTTTGAAGCTCCAAAAATCACATAAATGTCACTTAAAGTAATCCACATGAAATTAATTTGAAATGGATATGTCTGTAGACAAGGTCTCAGCTAACGAACCATGTAAGGGAACTGGTTTTTATAAAAATGTTTGTTTTTTTCTAAATCTTACATTTATTCACCTCATAACTTACTTCTTACTCTAATTTCTGTCAACTCCATCAGCCACACTAAAAGCATACTGTTTTAATTTGATCCATTTAACAAGAGTGTAAAGTATTTAATTTACTTAACAGTGTTCAGTAAATGAATTAAGTAATAATATACTTTCTATAAAAAAAAAATCCATCCAATTCTGAAAATTCTGATGAAATTGACAAAAGTTAATATTTTTCCATTTTAACCTTGAGACTTGAGACACTTTGTTTTTTCCTCAGTTAAAGCTGCCTCTATAACAATAATGCCCAAATTTATCCCACACATCTTAATAACAATATTAAAATGGTATGACGTGACATGTTGAAGCTGTGACTGTAGAGGCTTAAACATTGTTTGTTTGAAATATAAACATATTAAACTTACCAGACCATGTGTCCTACTGTTGCATCCACCATGAGCCGGAAGAGGAAAAGGGGTATTCACAGTTACAGCTGAGCATGACATTTTCTGATTTATTCAGGATTATAAAAAATCTGATTTGGATGAGTTGATGCAAAGTGAGGCCACAATTTTGAAAGGCAGATTTGTATGGAAAATATAATTTATATATATATTGTACTATATATATATATATATATATATATATATATATATATATATATATATATATATATATATATATATATATTGCCTAGCTTTCTACATGACATTTCCTTGAATGCCACCACCCTACCCATCTCTGTGCACCACTCTTCCATCCCCTAAGAGCAATCAGTATGCCAATCATAAAACTGTATATATATATATATATATATATATATATATATATATATATATATATATATATATATATAAACACAACAGTTCGTTCCAGTCCTCGAATCTGGAAGAGGGATGTTCCATGAGCACTGATGGTCTCACACCATCAGCACTCCGACGCTTCATTGTGTGTGTATCACTCCGCTTGTGTTCGTGCTGTTCTAAAATAAAGCTTAAGAGCCTTGATACTATTTCTGAAGTGACATTTATTATTTACTAACAAAGACTTGGACGCATCATTTGGTTTGAACCTGCAACGGCCGATTCTGCTCCGTCGCGTAAGAAAGTAGTTCCATGCACAATTGCGTTTTTTTGACCGTACTCAGTTTTTCCTATTTTTTTATTTAGTTGTACATTTAACTGTTGTATATAAGCAATATCACATGAGCAAGAGTGCAATATCCCCCTAAACCAGCACTGCTTTGATACCGGCATGTAGCCAAATCATAGCAGTGCTGATGTAGGGCCATATCGCACTCTTGCTTGTGTGGTATTGCTTAAAAAAAAAAAAAATAAAAAAAAAAATATATAAATATATATATATATATATATCACACATTTAAAACTACACTTCTCTCTCCAATGCCCCTCCCTGAGAGCCCTCTAAGAAGGCCAAGTAGCTGCCCCATTTTTTATTAATGAATCTAAATTGCCTAGCCTTCTACATGACATTTCCTTGAATGCTGCCACCCTCTCCATCTCTGTGCACCACTCTTGAAATGAGGGCGCTCCAGCTGACTTCCATCCCCTAAGAACAATCTGTCTGCCAATCATAACACTGGCTAGGACCTAACTTTTTATATATTTATACCCTATACTCAAAGACTGCCTCATCGCATAAAATACAGAGTCTGAGGCAAAATTATGTAGACTTGATGTTTTTTTAGAATCCTAGCCCACACTCCCTCCTCCAATACCAACTTTAGATCTTAATCCCATAGTCTCTTGAGTGAAGCCAAAGCTCCGTCCCCCAGGCTCTGAATTAGCAGGGAGTAATACACTGATGCCTCAATACCTTTTCCAAAAGCAGTAATCACCACTCCCAGAGTATCTGCCGCTTTAGGGGGGTGTATGTACAACCAACTTATTTGGTTAGTTTGATAGAAAGGCTTTACAATGGCAAAATAGGGGCAAGAACTTCCTCTTCAATTCTAAACCAGGGAGATGCTCTTCAGGTGGAAGTGACCTATTAGCCAAATATCTGAGACCGAATGCATAATAATAATAAAACAAAATATTGGGTAGACCTAGTCCACTTTTGTCAAACTGCCTGTATCTAGGACATTTACCATTCCAAATGAAGGACATCACTATGCTATCAAATTGCTTGAAATAAGAGAGGGAGACATCTATAGGGAGAGATTGTAGCAGGTAGTGAAATTTTGGAATACAATTAATTTTTATAACATGAACCTTCCCAATCATAGATAGATGTGATGAAGCCCCCCTGCCCACATCGCTCAAAAACCTTTTTATTAAAGGGTCAAAATTAACTCTAGCTCAAAAATAACCAAATACTTAATGTCCTGTTTGGGCCACTGGAAGGTGCATGGCTGAAAAGCTGTTACTGGGCAGTATGCTCTCAGAGCCAAAGCTTTGTATTTAGACCAATTAACTCTGTTTCCTGAGAATTTAGAAAAGGAATTAATAATTCTGTGGAGGCAAGGCATAGATTTAGTGGGATCGGAAAAAAATAATAAAATATCATCTGCATAAAGCAAAAGCGGATGCGCCACACCTCCTGCCACCACCCCTGGAAAATCATCATCCTTTCTTATCGCGGTTCCAGAGCAAGACAGAACAATAATGGAGAAAGAGGGCAACCCTGCCGGGTGCCTCTATCCAGAGTAAATTAATCTAAAACTAATCCATTTGTTTGCACAGCTGCTACCAGGTGTCTATAATGTAACTTAATCCATCCAATAAAAGTATTCCCGAACTCATACGTTTCCAAAATCGTAAAAAATAATCCCAATTCTACCATATAAAAATGCCATTTCGGCATCAAGTGAGATGGTAGTTACTGGATTCTGATCATTCATCACTGGCCACATGATATTCATGAAACGACTAATGTTATCATAAGAGCTACATCCCCGAATAAACCCCACCTGATCTATATGTATAAGAGATGTCATAACTTAATCAATTAGCCATGATTTTTGACAATATTTTAACATCTAGCTGGATCAGGGAAATTGGACAGTAACTCTTACAATCGCTTGGATCTTTGTCCTTTTTAAGAATCAGACTGATCCAGGCTTGTGTCATGGTTGGCGTAAGCTTTCCATTCTTTAATGATTCTGTATAAACTTCTAGCAAGAGTGGAGCCAGTTCTATAGCATAAGATAAAACAAATTCAGAAGCAAAGCTATGTAGGCAAGGCCTCAGTTACCTCGCCAAGCTGCTCCAAGGTCATCTCAGAATAAAGAGATTTAATTTGCTCAGCCGACAGTTTAGGAAGTTCTAATGGTTCCTAAAATTTTCTAATATCCTCTTCAGTAGACGAAGATTTGGAACTATAAAGATCAAGATTGAATTCTTTATAAGCATTATTAATATCAGTGGCTGGGGTAAATATTTCACAACTAGCAGATTTAATTGATGGAATGGTAGAAAAAGACTCTCTCTGATTTATATACCTATCCATAAGTTTTCCTGCTTTGTCCCCCGACTCAAAGTATGACTGTTTTGCCCTGAATAGCCAAAGCTACACCTTCCATGGCAAAATAGTATTATATCTGTATTTCAATAGGGTCAATTCTCTGAGGCCTATTCTAGAGTCCCTACCAGATGGGTTCAAAGTCTCCAAATATCTGTAAGACCAAGATTTTTAAACATCCTGTAAAGTGTCAGTGTTGCTCTAGGGGGCTTGCACACTTTTGCTTCACAATGATCAAGGCCCGAGCCCATCAAAAGATTAAAGTCTCCTCTCAATATCATATCATGAGGGGTGCCAGCGGCTTGCAACATCCCTTCAATATCTATAACAAAGCCCACATCATCGATGTTAGGTGCATAAATATTAGCCAAAATAAGACTTTGTCCTTGAATTTCAGCTAAAACAATAATGACTTGTCCTAATTTATCTTTACTCTGAGACATTTTAATTGTAGATGTTTACTTATAGTGTAATGACTCCCCTGCTCTTACTCAAGCCAGCACTATAAAAAAAAATGCCCACCCCATATCTTTCAAATTTTTTCAGCTTCCCGGGGAGAAACGTGCCTTTCTTGAAGAAATATTATCATATTTCTTATGCTTAAGAAGAGAAATAACCTTGCTTCTATTTATGGGGTGACCCGACCTATTCACATTCCATGTGGAGAGAGACAATCCACTTATATTGCCATTTAACATTTTGACATATAAGAAAAAAATAGATTGTGTGTCAAAGACAAGATTATAAAGACCACATTCCAACATTAGTGCAACAATCAAACCCTGAACATCCCTTAGGAAACAAAAAACTGAAAATGGAAAAATGTGTGCATTAACATTAACTGGCGTCCTTCCCTCCAAAACTCAAACAGTCCATGCATGCCTACAAGATCCCCCACAACAACCTTGCCAACCTTGCTCAAGTCCGGTGTTTCTATACACATTTTGTGAGACAGAATTTCACAGCAAAAGATAATCTATATGACTTTGCTAGAAATTCTCCACAAAATAAACTCCAGCCAATAGGCAGTGCCACTCAAACTGTCAAGCAGATGTTCAGTTAAATTATTTGACAAATTTTCCTCCTAGAACAGTTATGGAACAAAGTGTATCAAATCTCACCGATTTTTGTCATGAAAGGTATTAAAATGAGCAAAGTGCACAGAGCTCGCAATTCATATTTCCGATCCTCGCATAGTGTCACGTGACTCCCAATGTGCTGCATGTTTTTTATTTTGTTTAGCAGTTTAACGTTGTCACCTGCTGAGGTGTGCTTCCAAGTGTAGAGTATGCGTTTAAAAAAGAATAATGCAATAATTAAATGTTTAATAAATGCCCTGAGCATACACATTTCCATTTGATTTAACTTTTTAAGAATTATACATTTCTTTTTTTGTTTACATAAAGAGGACTTTTGTATTTAGGACATGTTTTGTCCCATATATCAAGAATCAGTGAATTGCAAAAAACTTTTCAAAAGTCTGTCCCTGAACAATTGCCATAAAAGCAACAGGTGCAATCTCCACATCTCAAAACATACATATACAAATAAAAGCTAATAAAAATTACCATATCATTTTCTCTTCCACTGAGAATTATGTAGGGACGAAGGATCAAGGTCCAACTGTAAAACAATTTTCTGTGACACTTTCTTCCACTGAGCTATTACACACTTATGTAAACCAACCGGAAGCAGAGAACACTGTGTGTTTGCCAAAGGCAGAACTGAAAAGTGGGGACCTCAAGTCCCTGTTAATTTGCTGTGTCTTTTAAACATCATAATAAGGAAGACTTGGATTCTGAATTTTTATGTAAATTGCACATAAGCCGATTACAAGCCAGGCAGTGGCAGCACAAACATTATTTATTTTATGGACCTTCAATTTTCTGAGCAGATGAGATAAAGGCAGAATAATATTATGTCGGTAATCATCTTGCTGTGTTATTATAGCATTATAAAGACATTTCTCATGTCACATAAGGTAAGTGACTCACCCTCTCTCTCTTTCCTGCAAACCCAATTTCATTCTATTCTCCACAATGTCCACAGGCTGGGACTCACATGAGTGACTATAGATATCTTTAGCATTGTTCAGACAGGGTTTGTTACAAGGTTTATTTCAGTTGATTCAAGGTGAGCTCAGGGTCAAGGGGGTTAGCAGAAATGTTCTGCTCTTTTCCATAGCTGGGAATCTATTTGTGGTAGGGTTGTGTGGTATACTGATACTTACGAAATATCGCGATACCAAAAAAAAAGAACAAATACAAAAAAAAAAAAAAAAAGGTATAATATCATCTTGTTGCTAATTTCGGTACCATACTAGTGTGGTGCTATTAGCAAAACTGTATGGGATGTGAATTTGTATTTTTTTTAATGAAATCAATTATAATTTGACAATTAATTATGTTCAAATCTTGATATAGCCAAGTGTGATCACTGAACAGCAGAAGGATGTAATTTAATTAAATACTATAAAGTGTGCACGTGCTGGCCACTTCAGAATGAGCAAGAATTGTCCAGTATTAGCACACTGTGATTACGACATAGCAGCCTTGTGCCACAGATAATCAGCATTTTATTTGACCAAAAATGTATTTATTATTTTGTTGCTGTAAATTTATTGGAGAACTGCACATATGGCATAGCTTTTATGATCACGGATGATACGTAATACCAATAAAATATGGATATCATTACAATTTGACAAGGAATCAGTTCTCTTGTCTCTAAAATTGTACATTATGCAGAGTAGAGTATTTTATAAATCTTGCAGCAGTGTTCAGTGCATTAAATCATTAACAAGACTATCAATCAATCAATATACATAATTTCCAAGGCGATCAATCTATCATGAATGAACAAATCAAACTAACTCGAATGCAGACCGTTTCTGACACGCTTTTCCATATATCATTGTTTTATTATATCCATGCATGTGGTTAAATACAATTGAAACCCTCATGAAACCGAAACTTCTCCGTCTTGCTTGCACTCATCTCCAGTCTGCCAGGAGACAGATGATGTAAGCTCCGGTGTCTTCACTCTCATTGGTAGTCGCTCACGATTCTCGCTTTCTTTTGCATAAAGTTGAAAGTTTATCAATTTGTCTTGTTGCTCTCCACAGCGATCTCTGTCTCAAACGGGCATGACAGCTCGTGTCGATGGAAGTCGCTGTGCTCTGTTTGAAAATTAATGGGATGGTGTCGCTGTCTCACGCAATGTTGCTGTCTCACGCTTTGTCGCTGACGGTGTGAACAGGGCTTATGAATTAAGCTGTCTTAGGCTTTGAACATTTAAATGACACTTGTGGCAATTTTCTGAAATTCTTTTGAATGCAGAACAGTGCTCCCTCCCACAACAGAGTCTTATCAGAGTCAGAGAACATCAGAGGGGCCAGATGGGTTTTACGAACGGCATTCAACCAAAACTCGAGCACGGCCGAGAACGCAATCGATTTAGTATTGGTTCGGAGGCCCTAGACAAAGTACAGGAACTCTTCACTATTATTATTTTTTATGATTATTATTATTTTATTATTAACTGTGGTATGCCATGAAAAAAGTGGTATATAATAATATTCAAATAATCACTTAATCACACAATTTGATTCAACGACAATCTTAATTTATTTTAATGCCATAAACTTTGCAAGATTTGGCAAATCTAATAAAAAAGTTTTAGACTAGTTCTTTCTCAGAGGTGCTAAAATTTTAAACAAAACTTTGTTATCTGTTACCAAATGAACCGAACTACAAGATGAGTCTGTCTCTGTCTGTGTCTCGTTTGGAATGCTGTGTCCTCTGGAGGTCACATTTGTCGGCCTCATACATCATCGAGGCTGTCTTGTTTAATTTTTCTTGTTTTTTTATCTATTGCCAATGCCTTTTATGTATATGCACTTACATTTATACAATTGTTAACCTTTTTGCATTACCAATAAAAAAAGTAATAAAAAATTTAACGAGACTGACGTATGCGGCCAACAAATGTGTGTTGCAGAGACGAGGACCCGAATGCTGAGATAAAAAAACGAAATACTTTATGTGGCAGGGCGGAGGGCGGGGCCGGGTCGTGATCCTACGCACCCGGTCCGTATTAGGCTAATCAAGCCTCTGAGGTTTAAAGGCCGACTGCAGAGTATTGTGCGGGAGAGAGATCGTTAGCGGACATGTCCGTCATGTGTGTGTTTATGTGGTCTTTTGAGTTTATCATTAAATGTATTATTTATATTGAAAAGCCGGTTCTCGCCTCCTCCTTTCCATTGAATACGTTACACTTTATTACCCAAACAAACTCCCACAAAGGGGAAAACATAAACAATCCTGAAGTGGACAAAAGGGTAATTCAGGCTGGGGCAGAAAGGAACAAGGAATCAGGACCGTCCAAGACCAGAAACATGGATCAGGAATGACAGGAGCACTAGGAAAAAGATTCTGCCATTTTTTAGCCACCCTTGTGATGTTACAAACTCGTATATCTTTCATTAAAAAGTGAGAAAAATCTAAAATTAATGGTGACAGCACCTAAAAAACAGTCTACCTTTCCTTACATTAAAATAGATTTTAACATAAAATCTTGATGTTGATGAAAAATAGTCCATGGACATGTTATGCGTTAACCAACCTTCTACAGCAGCTTCACAAAATTGATAGCATGGACAGCAAGGAAATTATTTTCATTCTCTTTACATTTTCTTACCTGTCGCAACAGTTTAACCCACCCATCGGATTTCCTTTTATCCTAAAGTCATATTTCCCTTACTTACTCTTGTCAATGTCTCTGCTTTCTCTCTCTCTCTCTCTCTATATATATATAAAAATATCTCTTCCCCACCAAAGCATCAAAAAAAGTCAAGCTCCGAAATGGAGTAACAGTTGTATTGTCATCTAAAGCTTTTCTGTTCCCTTTTACCTGATTTATTTTCCTGTTTTCTCTGAATGACAGAGGAAGCCAGGATAACAGAGTGAGAATCAGCACCAAGAGACTATGCTGAGTGAAGAGAGAGCGGGAGCAAGAGGGAGAGAAAGTTTATAAGGCATGGTTTTGGAGGAAATGTAAGAATGAAGCGAGGGAATCTGTGGTGACCAGCTGCAAGAGAGGAGATAGCAGAGAGAGGCTTTTAATTCCCAATCCCTACAGAGCCTTTGAAAATTACCAATCTTCTTATCACAGACGCAGGGCTGCTTATGCAAATTGTTGTGGAGTGGAACGTTTAAACAGAAAATTACTCGACAGCAGTTTTACCCCCCCACACGCACTTCACATAGAAAGCCTGTTTCCAGTCGCAGATAAGAAGATGAATTGCTCTTCATGCTTTGAAGCACGTCAGGTTTTAAAGACTTCAGCCTAGCTGTGGTCTAGGACTCCTGCTCTTTCTGGCTTTGTCAGAAAACGAAAGGGAGTTGGAGAGAGGGACCATTTAAAATAAAATGGAAAATTTTATTTTGAAATGCACTCAGCAAGCAAATTCAATTCATTGTTTTTCTGTGTTTTTTTATTTTATATTTATTGCTCGTTCACTTGTTGGTTGAATTGTTATATTAGTTCTGAATTAGATCTTAATTTAGCAAAATGACAAAGCAATCTATTACATGTAGAATGTACCAGTGGCACCATCAGGAATAAGCTCTTATGTCTTATGCTTTGAACATTGAAATGACACTTCCGGCAATTTTCCAAAATTCTTTTGAATTCAGAACAGTGCTCCCTCCCACAACAGAATCTTATCAGAGTCAGAGTACATCAGAGGGGCCAGATGGGTTTTACGAATGCCATTCAACCAAAACTCAAGCACGGCAGAGAATGCAGCTCCCTCATGCTCGTCCAACAGCTCTTGACTCTGGGCCAAAATTCAGTTCTGTCTTTGAGAAATCATTTTTAAAGCATGTCTCTGTATTGAGGAGAGTGCCTATAGAGGTCAATTGATGGCAGCGCCTTCATATTGTGCTATTGCTTCAGTGGCGGGAATCTGTTTTTGAAAATGATGGTGTAATCTTGTTCTTTTATTCCATGAAGCTCCTTTTGTGCCCAAAAGACTGTTCGTACTGGATAATAATTGTTGATTTATTGATTTACAGCAGTGCAGGTAGTCCAAGAAGAATTTTGGTGTATAGATTTTTTGCGCAAATCTGTTTGACATTACCCACGTGTCTGGGTTTGTTATTAATCTATTAAGTCTGTTTTGCTGGACATTTTTACAGTTACTGTGGACATCCTCGTGCGTTGTTGGGCAGTAACTAAATAAGGCTACATCCACATTAATCCAGATACATTTGAAAATGGCATTTTAATTTTCATAACGCTCTACATCCACACTGCCATTTTCAAGCGTTACCCAAAAGTTGCTCTTCCTCACTGAAACATATGAAAACTCTTCACCTTACTGCACATTCAAAACAAATCGGCATTCCATGTACTGTCTGAAATGCAATTGTGTTTCTGTTCTGTTACCGGACAGCAATTCAGAGTAAACCTATCAAAGTAAATAACAGGTGCAACAATGGCGTAAAACATAGGCCGCCATCTTTATTGTTTTGATTTGAATGGATCACATGACTTTGTCACTTGACAACAAATCTGTCATTGCTTTCAGATCTCTGTCAAAAACGCTGTCTCAGTTTGGACGGAAGGACAGAACGTAGAGACAAAATACATTTTCAAATGAAAACGTAGTGTAGATGTGGCCTAAAAGTACTCAAATAGTAGTGACACGATTAACTAAATTGTTCAGTAGTGTGACTGTAACTTATCTGTTTTCTTTATACTGTAGCTTTAACAGTAACATGTAAACGTGTTGGTTGTTGTAGTATATTTGATATGCCTTCTTACAATGATCTTAGCAGCACTGGGTAGATAAATTTTTTCTAATCTGTTACTGATTCATTTGAGTTATCACTCAAAAGTATTCCCAGAATTCCCAGATATAAATAATATATATATATATATATATATATATATATATATATATATATATATATATATATATATATATATATACAGTTAAAATACAGTTAACTAAATATGAACAAAGTAAATATTTACTAAAAATGGGTTTGTTTCAATTATAATAATTAAGGTATTTTAAAACTTAAATTGATGCCGACACCCTAATTGATATCCCCACTGTTTTGTGCCAGATAAATAGTGCTCTGATTTCATAGTAAAATGATTTAATCTATTTTATGTATTATTAAAAAGATATAGCGTCCCCATGTATTTTAAATGCAGTCACTTCTTTCATTAGTAATGTGTATTCAGTGTTGATTTAGATTACTTCTAAAAATGTAATCTAGAATTTATTACAATCTCACATTGTAATTAAAACCAGAATCTTTTAAATTACACTCTTTAGGTAATACAATACGAATACTTTTTGATTACTTATTGCATGTTTGGATACATCTTTATCTGGTTCCATTAAGTACCAATTTACACTCCTTTCAATAAACATCACCCTTTGGCAATTCTTTGAAAGTGTAGACTAATCTAGGTAATGTAACCAATATGTAATCATGTAATCCATAAAAAGTTACTGCAATCTTACTAAGTACATTTGAAAATGTAATGTAATCTTATAATAAGTGCTTGTTTTTTGTAACCTGATTATGTAATCCATTTTAAATGTAACACCGTGTATTGTGTAGCTGACTACTTTTTCAAAAGAGTTACGTGATTTCAGTTTAACTTGGTTGTAGGTTGGCTAGCTAAAGTTCCTATGTCAAACAGTGATATGGAGTGGTGGTGGCATAGTGGCTAAAGCACAGGGCTGTTAATCAGAAGGTCACAGGTTCTAACCCCATGGCCACCACCATTGTGTCCTTGAGCAAGGCACTTAACTCCAGGTTGTTCCGGGGGGGATTGTCCCTGTAATAAAAGCGTCTGCCAAATGCGTAAATGTAAATCTCAAACTTTTTTTTTTCTGTATTCTGTTTTCTACAGAGACAGCTAAGGAAGAGGAAGTGTTATCTTCTTATTGCTGGAGTGTTGCTTCTGACTTTGCTTATCATCATCATTGCAGTCTCAGCCAGAAAATAAGAGCAACTACACAGGTGAGCTATTGTGCCCAGTCCGTAATATAAACAACTCTCAAAATAAGGTGAGAAAAGTGCTAGAAACACAATTAATCAAAGAAACAATACTTTGTACATTTATCACCAAAACACTGCAGAACTTTCTAAACAATTAAAGGTACGTACACACTGCCAGCGACATCGCGCGCGACAGCGACTCAATACCATTCATTTTCAATGCGAGCACAGCGACTTCCGGCGATACGAGCTGTCGCGACCGTTGGCGCTAGATGTGGGCGTGTCCAGCGACGCGACAAAGTTGAGAAAAGTTCAACTTTGGAGCGACTAACGGAAGCGACAGCCAATAGGAGAGACGACGGGAGAGCTCACGTGATCCTTCTCTCTTTCTCTCAGCTCCTGCAGTAACGGAAAGATGAATGAAAGGCTAATTCTTGCTGTTAGAAATGTTCCAGTGCTCTATGATATGTCTCTTCCCACGTACAAGGACATTTTAAAGAAAAATACTGCGTGGAAAGGTGTATCTGAGATCGCGGGATTTTATGGACCCATACAGACCGACATTTGCATTTTCACCGCAGATAAACAGCCGCTCTGGCAAACAGCACGCCTTGTTTCTCATTCATCTTTGATATAAAGCATTTTATGTACTGATTCCATTTATATTTAGTCTTTTCCCTACAAAATGTTTGTTTTTAGTGGCAAGAAAAGAGATTCGCTGTCAACAGCAATGGAATGACATCCGTGAATGTCATTTATAAACGTTACTAGGCAACCAGTAGTGGGAACACCCACTAGCGACTTCACCGCCAGCCACTGGCGACCTGCAGCGATAAAGTCGCTGGCAGTGTGTACGTAGCTTAATTTGGACCATTTAGAAAGCAGGTTGCTGTGACCAACTTAAGAAAGCTGATTTGCTGCCTCTCTGCCCAGTCAGTAAACTTCTTCACAGGCAGATTTTTTACATAATGGTCCTTCTTTAAAGATGCAGTATGTAATCTTCAGAAACCTTTGTTATTATTGTCACATGTGGCCATTAAGTGAACTGCAGCCTGTTGCTCGTGATTGCGCACACACTCCATAGGGACACGAGCGAGCATCGATCAAAACAATGACTTAACTTACAAAGAGGCTGAACGTGATTCACCAATACCGTGCTGACAGATGAGGTAGCATAGTTAAAATCACACAGTTATGATTGTTCAACAACAAACTTTGAGATTTTATATTATAGTTGACTCTCCATTGCTGAAACAAAGTGTGGATATACTGTATGTCTGACTATGCAAGACTGTAGTTTGAAGTAATCAGTTTTCTTTGCATGATACAGTGACTGCATTTATACGATAGCCTATGTCGGCGTTTGCTAGATAGCCAGCTTTATCAATAGCTGTTAGCTAAATTTGGTGGATGATGTCAGTTGCTGTTTATAAAATATAATGTACATTATAAATATGTTGACACAATTCATTATTGACGTGATTCCTTCACAACAGTCATTTTGATATACTGATGCACTATTGTTTTATAATAATAGAATGTATATATTTTCTGTATAACCAAGTTACGTTACATTAATTAATGGAGATTTTGCATTATCTTGAACATTGTTTAGCATTCATTTCATGTATTATTGTAGATTACCTTGCTGAATAATTACAGATTAACATTGACATTTAACCGTCTTTTAGTGGAAAGAGAAGATCGTTGTAATTATTTGAAATTTACAAAGCAAGGTAGCTTGCAATTTGTCAGCGTTAGCAAGCAAGATCAAGTTAGCTAAAATTACATAGATCAATCCATATGTCAGTATATTTCAAATGCTTTGCAGTTATGTAAGATTTCCTGTCCAATAAGAAGAATGCCAATTCAAGGTCAGTTTTAGTCCCCAAAACCGAATGAAGGTCCCTCCAGGAATCAAATGCTCTGCCGATGTTCACTCTAGTTTTTGCTCGACCATGATCACGTTTCCGCTTAGTTTCACAGGATTCAGTAGATAAATTTTTTTTTTTTTTTTTTTGTGTAGGTGTTGTGCTGGGAGCCGGATGTTTGCAGGATTCCATCTCTAAGATAACGTTACCTAGTGTTACAGTTTGTCGTCGCTGTTGAATAGCAGAAGAGAAGCTATTAATGTCTGAGGCAAGGCTCTTGGTAGCGCGCATAAAGATCACATCCTTTGGATTTTCCCGGCACAAGCGCCCCGCTCCCTTTGCATGAAAATCAGACTACAGGCTTTAACAGGCAACCTAGGAAGACATTGTTTAAGTTGAGTTACAAGCCTTTACACATTGGAAAAAAAATGTTAGACAGTATGTTAGTCTTTGTCACCATTCATCTTTTATCCATACAATTACAGTGAATGGTGACTGAGGCTCCTTTTGTGTTCCACAAAAAAGGTTTGGAACATCAGAGAGCAAATTATGAAAGAATTTTCTTTTTTTGCGTGAACTACCTTTTAAGGAATCTGGTTTTAGACAGACTTCCATGGCACCATATCGTCATGTCTAATGATCTAGAACAAACTCAAGTGAGTTTTAAACATAAACAAGCATATATGTCATGACTACAAAGTGTATTTTTTGCTAGAAATTAGTCGTACGTTTAAAAAATAAAATATTTATTATAGGTATTATTATTATTATTATTTCACCCAACCAATGAACTGCACCCACACGCAAATGCGAGATGACGTATGCAGCTTTTACTGCCTTCAAATAAATTACCAGATTAAGGCATCAGAATACATATAAGGCATAGTAGACATGATATTATGCAATTGTTGATGTTTTTCTTGATGCCTTCCTACCTTTGTATACTGCCAGAGAAGATTGCATTTTTCAGGTTTTGGACACAAAGCTACACCTTGTTTAAAACTTTTGGAAACAATAATTTATAAAAATAAAAAAAAGGTGTCAATAATGATCTTGCTTACCTAATTGCTTCTTGACATTTACGTTACCTGCACCAGTGTATCAGGATGCTATTTTTCACTGCAAATGCCAATGCATTGAAAGCCCTTCAGACTAATATTTCACCCATGGGCAGTCGCTCAGAGGGGAGTGGGATTTTATCAGTTAGATGGATTACCTACTCATTCATCTCTGAAAGGCCAACTGACAATTACACTCTTCTGTTATTCATTTATCCTCACAATCTACTTTTATTCGTTCATTGACTCATTCATAAGTTCATTGGGATTTCTCATTCATTCATCTGTGGGGAGGAAGAGCGTTGGAAACTGAATGAGGACTGACTCCATTTCCATAAGATGTTTATCCATGTGTTCGATCTCTCGTGGCCTCCCTTAGGGAGATGGTGCTGAGTGACAGTCTGGACTCCCTCTCACATCGATCTGTACTCTTTCTTCGCTCACGCTTTTACTTTCGCAACACGCACACACTATTTTTAAGAGCTGTGTGTGAAACTGAAGGCAGATAGCATCTTTAATTAAGTAGCTCTTAACTCACATTTGTGAAATAGAGTGAAACAGGGAGCATAAGTTGTTTGAACTTTGCTGCTAAGATCTCATCTTTTACCAAGCGCTTTAGCAAATAGGGAACAGTTGAGAGATTTTGTCACTTAAAAAAATCACTCAACTTAAGCACGCTCTGCCGTAGTCCTTGTTTAGACATTGAGAACTCTTATGTGATTGATAACACATTTAATTATTCTACTGATTTTGTTGTGTTTTTCTTATGAATACTTTTACTATTTTACAATTTAAAGGGGTCATAGCATGAGAAATAAAATTAGCTTTTTTTTTTGTATCTTTTTGTATGTTTTCAAACCAGCCTGTCTGGCACCAACAATGATTCATGCGATTGTCTAATCACCAATCGTTTGGCAGCAGTGCAGTGGTGTATATCAAAGTAACATGGTAGTACCATGGTATACTTTAAAGTACATTGAAGCACCATGTAAATACAGAATGGTGCATGAATATGGTATATCAATGTACCATGGTATTACCATCTGATACCATCAGATATTGAGTGTTATTGCCCAGATATGTTCACACACACAAGGCATTTGGCCTCTGAACAGAAGCTTCCAGTACATAAGTAAATAAAACTGATAGACACAGAATGACAGGATAAAATACATTGTATATGTACACTGGCAGCCAAAATTTTGGAATAATGTACAGATTTTGCTCTTATGGAAAGAAATTGGTACTTTTGTTCACCAAAGTGGCATTCAACTGATCACAATGTGTAGTCAGGTCATTAATAATGTGAAAATTACAATAAAAAAAAATGTCACAACTTCTTAAATTACTTTAAAGAGTTCTCATCCAAAAATCCTCCAAGCTTTGCAGATCCTTGTCATTCTATCTGTCAGTTTGTCCAGATATTCAGTTGACATTTCATCCCACGCTCCCTGTAGCACTTGCCATACATGTAGCTGTCTTGTCGGGCACTTCACACGCGCTGTACAGTCTAGCTGATCCCGCAAAAGCTCAATGGGGTTAAGATCCATAACACTATTTTCCAGTTATTTGTTGTCCAATGTCTGTGTTTCTTTGCCCACTCTAACCTTTTCGTTTTGTTTTTCTGTTTCAAAAGTGGCTTTTTCTTTGCAATTCTTCCCATTAGGCCTGCACCACTGAGTCTTCTCTTTACTGTTGTACATAAAACTGGTGTTGAGCGGGTAGAATGTTTCTTTTTTGCCATTTTTGACCTAATATTGACCTTAAGACATGCCAGTCTATTGCATACTGTGGCGACTCAAAAACAAACACAAAGACAAAGTTAAGCTTCATTTAACAAATCAAACAGCTTTCAGCTGTGTTTTTGATATAATGTCAAGTGATTTTCTAGTACCAAATTAGCAATTTAGCATGATTACTCAATGATAAGGTGTTGGAGTGATGGCTGCCTGAAATGGGGCCTGTCTAGATTTGATGAAAAATGACATTTTTCAAATAGTGATGGTGCTGTTTTTTACATCAGTAATGTCCTGACTATGCTTTGTGATCAGCTGATAGCCACTTTGGTGAATTAAAGTACCAATTTCCTTTCGGAAACAGCAAAATCTGTACATTATTCCAAACTTTTGGGTGCCAGTGTACGTAGAGTTGTTATACACAGGAATGTGCAAAGGAGATTATGTTAATAGGTATGGCTTTGTAGAGGTAGTAGTATAGATATGAAAAGTAACATTTAAAAATATTGTTTGTCCATATTTAACACATTGGTTTGTATAGGTAGCTTGTATAAATATGAATTTACATGTTTTTTGATATGCACATACATTTTAAGGTATATTGCACCATACTTCAAACTGCATATGTCATGTTTATGCATCATCCATAGGGAATTTGCAAGCGGGATATATTATCAGCCTTTATGAATTTTCTAAATTTTGCAGGGCCTAAAGTTTACTAATCTAAAAGAGGAGAAAGACATACTATAACCCACCTTTTTTGTTTTCTCCAATGGGAACGAAGAAGTTTGTAATTTTTCACAAAAATGTTATTTTTATTTCCACAATACATTTTTGCTTGTGGTAGCTCATTATTACCATAGGCTCCCACACTCACGTTCATTCTCAACATCTATAATTTTCTGTATTTGTGATCATTATAGTGTTTTGTCTTATTATAGGCCTATTTGACAATATCCATCTTTCTTGTAAACGTTAGCCTATGCTCGTGATGGAGTGGTATTGGAGCAACGAAATTGCTGATGTCCCGACTTTCAGAGAGAGAATAAAATGGTCCTCTGTGGTGTGCAAATTTCGCCGTTTTGCTTCCATTCCGCAACACTCCCGTAACGTGAGTCACGTTACTGATCGGGATGATTGGGACCACAGTCGTCTACGACGTGTATCGTGTAGTCAGTCATAATGTTGCTCAGTGTGCCATGGCGATATCAATGCGTTCATATCGTACAGTCTGACAAGCAACAATAATAAAAGACTATTATAAATCGTACAGTGTGCCCCCGCCTTTAGCTAGCTAAATTTTTCGAGTAGCTAACTCTGAGCTGTGATGCTCATGCTGGTAACCATAGTTCAAGTCCAACTAATTTCCCAAAGTCTGTTAAACTTTTCTTGCCAACATATGTGATCACATGTCACATACTGTATGTCTTTTTTTTTTTTCCTGAAAGGCCTTTATACTGTATATTCCTATAAGTGTTATTGCCACCATATCTTAAATTCTGAATTAGGTTTAATAGAATTATGTGGAGGAAATTATGTAAATAAAATGATGTAAATAACGTTTTTTACATTTTTGGAAATATATGTCCTACTCCTTTATCTTGCTAAAGTCAATTTAATATTTAATATTTAATGTATCCAAATTAAATAATATTTTCACAATTTTTGCATAATTTGTGAAAATAATGTGGCTTGTTTGGAAATTACACTCTATAAAATTATGTATATTTAGTCATATTTACCTCTAATTGTCTTTGTTTTATTCGAACATCTCTTGTCTCACATTCCATCTCAAGCATTCTCTTCACAGTATACTGTGTCAAGAAAAATTATGTGAAACCTTATCTTAAATTTACATTTATGTGTACACTTGAATTCAAATCTGGTTTTGATTATGCTATTTACAAGAAGCCTCTGCAGAAGTTGAACATACCTAGCAAAAAAGAGATTTCATAAGAACTACAATCAAGAATTATTGCTTTGCATGAATACGGAAAGGCTTACAATGTTTTCTCGAAGAGCTTAGATATTCATCTGTCCAAATTGTCTATAAATGGAAATGATTCAGTACATTGGCTACTCTCCCTAGAAGTGGCCAACGAGCCAAGATTACTTAAAGAACCCTATAGTGACAGCTAAAGACTTGAATGAATCATTGGAACTGGTAAACATCTCTGTTCATTAGTCTCCTATACAGAAAATATCCAACAGGCATGGTGTCCATGGTAGAACACTGAAGGAAGCTGCTGCTTTCCAACAAAAACATTTCTGCACATCTGAAGTTTGCCAGAGACCACCCTGGCACTCCACAATGCTACTGGGAAAATGTTTTATGGACTGACGAAACTAAGGTTGAATTGTTTGGAAAGAACATGCAGCAGTATGCATGGTGTAAAAAGGGCACCACATTCCAACATGAAAACATAATCTCAACAGTGAAGTACGGTGGAGGGAGCATCATGATTTAGAGCTGCTTTGCTGCTTCGGGGTCTGGACCACTTGCCATCATTGAGTGAAAAATTAAATCCCAAGTTTATCAAGGTATCCTACAGTATAATATCAAGGTGGGTGCGTGCCAGCTGAAGCTCAGTAGAAGTTGGGGGATGCAACAGGACAGTGACCCTAAACATTGCAGTAAATCCAGTTCAGAATGGCTTAAAAAAAATCCACCTTTTGGAGTGGCTCAGTCAGAGCCCAGGCCTTAACCTAATAGAGATGCTGTGGAATGACCTCAAGAAAACCGCTCACACCAAACATCCTAATAATATGTCTGAGCTGAAGCAGTTCTGTAAGGACGAATGGTCCAAAATTCCTTCTGAACTTTGTGCAGGTCTAATCCGCAGATACCGGAAATATTTGACTGAGGTTATTGCTGTCTTCATGGAGGATTGACCAGTTATTAAATCCAAGTGTTCACTTACTTTTTTCACAGCACTGTGAATGTTTAATGGGTTGTGTTAAATAAAGACATGAAGTATTATAATTGTTTTGTTTGTTGTAGCCTTAAGCACATTATGTTTGTCTATACTTGTGACTGATAAAGATGAGGTCATATTTTATGACCAAGAAATGCATGAGACCAGCTAATTCCAAAGGGTTCACATACTTTTCCTTGCCACTGTATGTATGTATATATATATGTATATATATATATACAAATTTCCAGTTACTAGTTTCAACATCATAGGCCTCACATGTCACTCTTTCCACAGTTCAGAACCACTGGAATGGACAGCCCCAATTAATTAATCTGACCACCAAAGACAAAAATCTTAACCTGAATGCACAAGGCAGATGTAATGTAGACACGACAGTCTACATTCCTTAATATATATATATATATATATATATATATATATATATATATATATATATATATATATATATATATATTTAAACAGACACTGCGCCCTAATGTTAGGACTACTGTTTAAAACAAACATAAATAACACAAGAAGGACATGATTGTCAGACCACCACTTCATAGCCTCAGACTAACCAGAAAAAATTACCTAGTATCTATGACCTAGTATCAAAGCCTCTCTGATACCGACTGAACCATGTTGGAATACATCCCTTGTTATCTCACTCTGGTTGACTCTAAATTTATGGATAATTGCCTTTAGAGACCTGTGGGGCAATGTGTACCCAATCATGTTTGCAGACTGTATGTTTGTAGAGGAATGAGTGGGGAAGGGGGAGGGGAAGGAGGGGGGTGTGTGTGGGGGATTCACCCTAAGCCTTACTGTCTGGTTCAGTGCCATAGCAAACTTTAAACTCAAAAGAGCCTGCCAGCTTCTGTGCTTGGGACCATCTCCAAAAGCTGAATAAATGTATAATGTCTATGTAAACATGGGCCATTCAATTCTGGTGAGACTTGTTTGTCACATTTTGTGATGTATTTCTTTTTAACTCTACTTATTACCACAAGCTGTTTGCAGTTTTTGGTGCAATTTTTTCACCGCTTGAAATGACTCAAGAGTGAGTATTTAAAAGCAATATTTACTATAACAGGTACATCTTGAAAAACCTTAGATGTTAAATATGTCTGAAAAAATGTCACTTTAATCTAAGCTAAAAGTTACGAGTGACAAACATAAGGAGGGTCTAACTTACCAATGAGATCCTTCACAAAAACAAAAGTGCCAGAGCAAAGAATTATTGGAAATATTACAAGGAGTTAAGTGGCGTTGTTAGAGATAGACATAGTGACAGAGGAGGGAATGCAGTGCATACTATATCAGTTTAATGAGCCTGGCAATGACAGAAATAACCAGGCAGCCGCTTTGCATCTCAAATCAATAGCCTTGCGATTTATGGCGCTCTAAATAATGCAATAAATGCTCCTTGACACTTATTCCTGCTGTTTTGCCAGTGCTGCCCTCACATCTTGTTTAAAGACTCATTTGGGTGAAAGAGATCCTTCAATATGCAGTGCCATGAGCTAACTACAGCCGCTGCTCCTGCTCAGAGCTGGTGAAATTGAGGGCAATTTGAGAGCGTCCCCAACTCATTGAGTCGCCTCGCTGCTAAAAATGAACCCTCAACAGCATGACAACTGACTATTACTGAGTTTTAATTTTGTGACCGTTTTGCATTATCATAGAGTAGAGGCATTTCAATCTGACTTGAATGGGGACCAGAGAATCCCCTTCAAGCAGACCCCAGTGAAACTTCTGCCTAAGTAGATCGCCTCTTATCCATGTCCTCAAATATGCATGTACACTTACAGTTTTTCTGGGGTGTAGTTCAATATAGTATTAGACAGTTAATCTGTACTTTAGTTCTCATGTTGGTAGGGGATGAGAGATGGTCCTGCCTAAACTCTCACCATTGGTGAGCCTAGCACAACCAGACCCATTCAAACACCAGTTTGCATGACTACAGAAATAAAAGTGGTTACTACAATATGATTGTAGTACATTTCGTCAGGGTCAGTAATTTCCGTCAGGGTCAGTCTTCCACTTTTACAAAAGAAGCAATACAATCTAGCCAGTCTGATGCCAAGCCATGTGAGAAAGCTATTACCACTTGCGTCCCGAACCAGTTGGGGTGTGCATGCGACTGACAGACCCCGTCCCTTACCAGGATCAAACCCTTCTCAAACTACCCCACATACACAATGACCAAATCACTGTGATAAAAAAAAAACAATCTTTGTGTTTATTTTTATTTAATATTATAAGTAGTATTAAAGAAAATATTAATAAATGAGACAGAAAAGGGATGGGCAGAAGGGTGGGACACAAGGTGGATTTAAACTCTAGTCACTTGAACAAAAGAAGCATATCACTGTCTCTGAACGCAGAAGCACGCTTTGTTTACATCAAAGGAAAACAACGAAAAGAAGTGAGTTTAGCTATACTGTAGATTTGTATTAGTCTTAAAATTGTGCGTTCGTGCATCTATCCTGTCATTCCAGTCATCCATTCATGGCAGAAAACACTCTCAGCCTCTGTTGGCATTACCTCGCATTTCCTGCATGAGCACCAGCATGTCTCTCGTACTCTCCGTCTACCAGATTCTTTTGTTTTTGTCGCTGCTGCAGCCTCCTCCATCTCCTGGAGTTCCTAGTTGGTGTAATCCGGTTCAAACAAATAGGGCTGGGCAAAAAAACTCAATCTCCTCTTCTCTTATATCGAAATCCTCTGACATTTTTCCTGTAAAATCCTCGTTGCTGTTTTCTAATTCATGACCGGTGTTTTGTTTTGCTCTATCCTCTGTGCTTCCGAGTTCGTCACTTCGCACCAGAGTGTATGCCTACGTCATACACCAGAACTTGACTCTCTTGTGAACGCGCAGATGGCTGTTACCGGAAGCCAGTGATTATAGTTTTAACGTTATACATATGGACATTTTTCTTACAAAAACCCCCTGGAGCCATATGGATTGCTTTTTTGATGGATGGATGCTTTTTTTGGGCTTCAAAATCTAAGGTACCATACTCTCCCATTATAAAGCTTGGAAGAGCCAGGATATTTTTTTATATAACTCCAATTGTGTTTGGCTGAAAGAAGAAAGTCATATACACCTAGGATGGCTTGAGGGTGAGTAAATTATGGGATAATTTTTGGGTGAACTAACCATTTAATATTGCATGAAAAAGAACATTAATTCAATTATAAACATGACTTTAGAGACCTCCCTATTCCCACAAAAGGCACCTCATGTAGCTATCACCAGAACCTCACTGATTTGTTGTCCACCCTTGTTTTTTGAACTTCTTGGAATGGTGTTGTCAGATATGCTAAAAAGAACAAAATCGAAACATCATTGAGGAGATGACTTCTTACATTTACATTTATGCATTTGGTAGACGCTTTTATCCAAAGCGACTTACAGAGCCCTTATTACAGGGACAATACCCCTGGAGCAATCTGGAGTTAAGTGCTTTGCTCAAGGACACAATGGTGGTGGCTGTGGGGCTCAAACCAGCATCCTTCTGATTACCAGATTACCAGTTATGTGCTTAAACCCCTACACCACTACACCACCACCACTCACTTCTTGGAAGCTCATTACAGTTTATGATACAGTTTATGATGGACCTTGACAAGTTATATAAAGAAAGTTAAAAAAAGCAGATCTTTTTTCAAGAGCATTTTATGATGTATGATTTATCATAGTATAAAAAAGGTTCTTAGATTTATCTATTGCATCCCAATTCTATAATAATGCTCTTTTGTTTATTTGCTTTATCACCCATTTTGTTTTGTTTGTGCTTTTCAAATGTTGATGCACATTCACAGCCCACATAATGTCACAGTCTCTCTTCAACCTCACGTGGGCCGGTGCTTTTGAATTTGACAGAAGGATGCGAGTCCAGCATACTTCCCCGGATCTCTCCAGCACAGATCTGCATGGCTGGGCCAAGTCTCAGTTTGACCCTTATAATGTCTGAGGCTGACTGCTGAGATCAGGATTAGTGGACAGGCCTGGATCTGTGTGGGCCGACACCATACCTCCCTCTGAAGGAGCAGCGTGGGCTGCAGTCAAACCGTGCAGCCAGACACAGTCACAGAGAGAAGAGACATAACAGACTGAACCACCCACAACAGGCGTGCAGGGAACGGTAGGGGGAGGAGGGGAGAATTTACATCTGCTTATCCTTAGAACCCTTTAAAATCTCTCTTCAGTCACTGCTGTTCCTGGCTCATTGTGCTTCTTTAGGAAATGTTGAATGTTTTAAAGGAAAGGAGGTGATTCGTGGTGCTTTGTTGAGGTGGTAAGATTTAAGAGTCAATTGCCTCTTATCAAACAATTGTTCCCTTTCACAGGGAACTACACGCTGTGTCGCTAGACACTTTGGGGACATGTCAGTGGTCACTAGGGATGTAACGGTTAAAATTTCTCATAGGTCAGTTTGTATCACAGGTTTAGGGTCATGGTTTCAGTACAGTTCAGTATTTGCTATGTTCCAAAATTATATATATATATATATATATATATATATATATATATATATATATATATATATATATATATATATTTATTTATATACAGGGTTGGGAAGTAACGGAATATATGTAATGAGAATATGTATTTAAAATACAAAATATAAGTAACTGTATTCCACTACAGTTACAATTTAAATAATTGGCAATTAGAATATAATTACATTCAAAAAGTATTTAGATTTTCTGAAGAGATTACTTTTCATTTTATTGTCATTTGTTTCATTTAATAGTCCTTTCAGATAGAAAACATTTATACATATAAATGATGTTATCTAAAGGGCATTTGAAGAGTGGTGAAACATTTTCTTATGTTGTGTTACATTCATACGAGCAGACAGAGAAGGGAGTTTGAAGTTTGGAGCAGAAGAAATAAAAATAAACCTTGTGTAAATTGTCAGCTTTACGCTAAGCTAAAGTGCTATTTCTAGCCATTTTACATGCACGTTACCAGACATGATCATATTTTTTTATCAAGAAAATTCACGTTGGATCATAATTTCTTTTTTTCTAGTAACACCTTTGATATTATATTTTTGGATTGTTTTCCTGTAAAAATATCTAAAAATCCTTAAAACAAGATTAATTTGATTTATCTTGTTTTAGAAACAACACTTCATAAGATATTTAGGTTTTTCAGAGAATGTATTTTAAACGTGTATTTTGTCTTACTGTACTGGCAGAGTTTTTATAGTCAAAACATATATATATATAGATTCGATATCCAAAGTAAGAATACTGTATTTGGTAACAAACACTTCAACAGGTTTGCCCTTAATAAAAATCATTGTTTTACTACAGTAACCATATTTTAATCATGGTATTTGTAGTAAAATCATAGTAACCACAAAATCAACATGGTTACTGTCATGGTTATAATATATAGTAAAACCATGGTTACTATATATTAGCTAAAGTATTACTGTTGTAAAACCATGGTTAATTGTATCAAAACCATGATTCCTGCTAAGAAAACCCTGGTGACAGCAGTCATGGTTACTTAAGTCATGATTACTACAATATTACAATATTAAAATCATGATTAATTTTCTTTAGATAACTGAACTCTAAAAAAAAATTCTCTAATTACTAAATCAATATATTAACTTTATACCTGCATTATTACGCTACAAGCATCAACATAAAGTGCATTTCAAACTCAATTCAACATATATTCAACATTCGGAAGCTGTACATCACTATAGAAGGAACCTTGCTATTAATATGGATATGAGAAGGGATGTCACGGTGTAAGGGGGTTAAGTTGGGCAAGGAGGAGGTGAGAACCGGCTTGTCAATATAAATAATAATTTAATTAAACTCAAAACAAAAGCACAAACATAAACACACACATAACGGACATGCCCATAATTCTCTCTCTCTCTCTCTCTCTCTCTCTCTCTCTCGAACCATCGTCAACGGCCACCTTTATCCCTCGCGCGACCCATCAGGCCGATTGGGGACTGGGTGTGCGACATTCTAGCCCGACCCCGCCCCCCTCCGCTCCACACACGGCTTGAGTGTTTTGATAATATGCTGAAATCCCATATCTTCATCAACGGAGTATGGCAACAAAACTTCATGTGAACTTCAATGAACTGGTGTGATTGTATAGGGCTTCAGAACACGTGACCACTGATAGCATCTAGTGATGCAGCGTGGAGTTCCCACTCAAGGAACAAAAGTTTAGTATGTAACGAGACATTTTCTATTTGATGTTATCTGAGTAATACAGCTGTACATGTGCTATTTAAAGTGTATTGATGTAGAGTATTATTAATTTAGCCGTAAAGATTCAGTGCTGGTATTTATTAAATTTCCCCCATCTTGGCTGTGTCTCGTTTCCAAGGCTGTATGCTAGGTAGGATTCATCCTTTGAAGGATGCAGTTTACCAAGCGTCCTCCTTTAAACAAATCTCATTTAAATGAGATGGCCTTCGTAGGACAAATGGAAACAGAACGTAACATGGTTGCTATGACAGCATGCCACTCTTTAACAAGCGCTTCGAGTGAGAAGATAACAAAGTCCCTTTAGAAGGGAATGTATGAGGTACATTTTAGGAGAGTTATAATGATGTAAAGAGAAAAGAAAATAGATTTTACAATTGTAATATAATAATACTCATTATATACTCTGCACCCATCTACTGAGGTACTTCAACTTGGGAATTAACATTCCTTGCGTTTGAACATCATATATAAGGGCAGATTGGCGTTATTTGTTTTATATGTTTCTGTTGAAGCAAAGAATTGTGGGTTGTGAGTGCCCACGAAGGATACACCTCATGCATACTCCGAATTCCCATGAAAGAAGGTCACATTCGATGGCCGCATTCGAAGTGTCCACTCGCTTTTCTGAAAGGAGACATCCTCGATTACATATGCAGCTGAGAAATGAGACCTCCAGAGGACACACCCTTCCAAATGAGACACAGCCTTTATTACTCAACCATTCAGTTGGCCTTAATTTTGTTAATTAATTAGTAATAGTCATTATAGCAGATGCCTTTATCCACAGTAACTGACTGTAAACTTCTTAGCGTCAGTCCCCTTGCTCAAATGCACATTGTTAATGGATCATTGCTCACAGGGATAGAAGCAGAAACCTTCTTGTTACTAGACCAGGCCTTTAACTTCTAGACGAAACCACTCAAGATTATCAATTATTGTCAATACTCTCATTTAAAGTTAACATCAAATGAAAATAGACATTATTTACTTATTACACATCCCGGTTTTATTTTGCACCATTCATACTCTCACCTAAAGGATTATTAGGAACACCATACTAATACTGTGTTTGACCCCCTTTCGCCTTCAGAACTGCTTTAATTCTACGTGGCATTGATTCAACAAGGTGCTGAAAGCATTCTTTAGAAATGTTGGTCCATATTGATAGGATAGCATCTTGCAGTTGATGGAGATTTGTGGGATGCACATCCAGGGCACGAAGCTCCCGTTCCACCACATCCCAAAGATGCTCTATTGGGTTGAGATCTGGTGACTGTGGGGGCCATTTTAGTACAGTGAACTCATTGTCATGTTCAAGAAACCAATTTGAAATGATTCGAGCTTTGTGACATGGTGCATTATCCTGCTGGAAATGGTGGCCATAAAGGGATGGACATGGTCAGAAACAATGCTCAGGTAGGCCGTGGCATTTAAACGATGCCCAATTGGCACTAAGGGGCCTAAAGTGTGCCAAGAAAACATCCCCCACACCATTACACCACCACCACCAGCCTGCACAGTGGTAACAAGGCATGATGGATCCATGTTCTCATTCTGTTTACGCCAGATTCTGACTCTACCATCTGAATGTCTCAACAGAAATCGAGGCAACATTTTTCCAGTCTTCAACTGTCCAATTTTGGTGAGCTCTTGCAAATTGTAGCCTCTTTTTCCTATTTGTAGTGGAGATGAGTGGTACCCGGTGGGGTCTTCTGCTGTTGTAGCCCATCCGCCTCAAGGTTGTGCGTGTTGTGGCTTTACAAATGCTTTGCTGCATACCTCGGTTGTAACGAGTGGTTATTTCAGGCAAAGTTGCTCTTCTATCAGCTTGAATCAGTTGGCCCATTCTCCTCCGACCTCTAGCATCAACAAGGCATTTTCGCCCACAGGACTGCCTCATACTGGATGTTTTTCCCTTTTCACACCATTCTTTGTAAACCCTAGAAATGGTTGTGCGTGAAAATCCCAGTAACTGAGCAGATTGTGAAATACTCAGACCGGCCCGTCTGGCACCAACACCATGCCACGCTCAAAATTGCTTAAATCACCTTTCTTTCCCATTCTGACATTCAGTTTGGAGTTCAGGAGATTGTCTTGACCAGGACCACACCCCTAAATGCATTGAAGCAACTGCCATGTGATTGGTTGATTAGATAATTGCATTAATGAGAAATTGAACAGGTGTTCCTAATAATCCTTTAGGTGAGTGTATATGTATATATATATATCGAATACCATCTCAGAATAGCATTCTGAGATGGTATTCTTCTCACCACAGTTGTACAGAGTGGTTATCTGAGTTACTGTACACTTTGTCTGTTCGAACCAGTCTGGCTATTCTCTGTTGAACTCTCTCATCAACAAGGCATTTCTGTCCACAGAACTGCCGCTCTCTGTAAGTTTTTTTTGTTTTGTTTTGTTTTTGGTGCCATTTGGAGTAAATTCTAGAGACTGTTGTGAAAATCGCCGAATATCAACAATTACAGAAATACTCAAACAATCAACAACAATCAGGTCCAAATCATTTAGATCAAAAATGTTTCCCCATTCTGATGGGTGACGTGAACATTAACTAAAGCTCTTAATATATATATATATTTTTTCTCTGAAATACTGTGTGTAACATGACTTTTGCTGTTATGCTGTAATAATAATAATAATAATAATTATATATATATATATATATATATATATATATATATATATATATATATATATATATATTATTATTATTATTACAGCGTAACAGCAAAAGTCATGTTACTCACATCAAACTTCAGTGCAAGTACTTAGCATCAACTGAGGCACTGAAGCTTATATGTGGCTTGTTTTTCTCTCTCTGAAATACTAACAGCGTTGAAGCTGAATTTCAAGCACCTTTTTGCTGATAAATATTAAAGAATTAATGCTCAGGAAACATTTTTATATTTAGCAGCTAAAGCTGATTTCTTCTCAGTGAAACAGAGCTGACAGGTTCCTTCAGAAAGAGGCTTATTCAAATGAAAAAGCTAAGTTGACAAGACTGAGCTGGTATTCACCATGATGAGACATTGCAAAGATGAAAAGAAAGAAATCCAAGAAAGACAGAGAGAGAGAGAGAGAGAGAGACAAGGGGGATATTTAAAGACAGACTTGAGAACTAAAAATGAGACATAAACTGAATGCCTTCTAATATAAAACATATCATAGTCCTATACATGCTTGTCTTGTCTGCTATCTTTCATCAAAGGATGAAATCTGTAAACTTGCCCTGTTTATTAATGCATTGTGCATCATTTTTAGACTTTTTATTGGAGTCCTTCATTCTTTTTTCATTACCAATGTCTCAATCCAATAATAATAATAAAAAGTATTCACAAATGATCATATTCAACAATATTTAAAATTGCAGTGCTGATAACAATTCATTAGTGTCATATTTTGAGGTTTTGTCACTTAGTATATTATATTACTAAACATATACATAATAGTAATATAGTGTACATGTGTATATACAATTATGTGAACTAAGAGGTCATATGGAGCACTGAGAACGTTTTACCCATTGCAGTATACTTATAGTAGTGAAGGTTTTCTACTTCCTACTAGCCAGAAGCAGCCATCAGAAATAAAAGACAGCATCTGCACCCATACTTGGAGTTAGTGCAATGCGCTAGTTCTAGTATATTTAATCCACATCCATGAACCAAGTGTGACAATAAGCTCTCTGTATGGACTAAAATCCTCTTAGGCAGAGCTTTGTGGGTAAACTTGCCTGATGCAAATTCTAAACCCCATTAGTGTTGAGGAACTAGTCAGCTGCATTGAGATTAATGGCAAGGCGACTACTTGATTTAATAGGGTTATTTCACTGCTTCTGGGCAAGAATAAACAACAAACTTAATGCAAGACATTACTCACTTTCTCCACGGACTGATAGAAGTTTCCGAGTTCACTTCTAACTAAGGTTTGTTCTCTTTCACAAAGTTAAAGCCCTGCATGGTTCATTTTAGCTGTACTTTCTATCTTTTTGTTGCCTTTTCACAGTTCTTTGAGAGTTCTTGAAGAATCAGCAAGAGCTCTGTGAGTGGAAAAAGAGTGATTTTTCAGACAGAGAGAAAAAAGCAATCTGATAGAACCTGTTATTTAAAGTGCATTGAACATTTTTATACTGATTTCTATGGCATGAGTGGAAAAAAAATGAGTAAAAGAAAAAAACAAAGAGTAGGAAAATAATTCACAAACTGTAGTTTCCTACCTACAAAACACCTACACTTAAAACAATTCCAAACAATCTGGAATTAAGTGATTTTTTTGGGAAATTATGGGATGAGGATTTGCAGCCTGTATTAAGGATAAATGCTGAGTGGAAAATGCTATGTGCAATTTTCCATTATAGGGTGAAAATGAAAATCCTTATTTATAAATTTTTTTGTGCTGTCAGCTTCCTCTGAACTCTACTCACGGGGATTACCGTCAAACACTCCATGTGCGATACAGGCGCTGAAACTCCCCTGTGAGAAACAGATGTGCAGAGAGGTATTATAAGTTTGCAGAGTCCCAAACCCAAATGTTAGTAGCTTATAAGGAAACAAAGATTGAGAGGACATCTCTCTGAAATACGATGACAGAAAACCACACTTGTCTCTTTTTTTTAAAACTGAAAAGACTAGGGACTTAAAGTGTCATTATTGCTGACTGATTACCAGAGAGTCATTGAATACATACTGCATGCACAACACTGTAAAAAGTTTAGTCATTTAAAAAGATACTACAGTAAAACTAAATGTATTGTTTAATCTTAAATTGCTTATAGGGTGAAAAAAATGTTTTTACACAATAAATTATTATTATTATTAAATAAGTAAAAAGTATAAAATGCCTTATTTTTTGGGTGTGAAAATTACATTTAACAAGACCATACATGCACATTTACCATAAATTAATGTTAGAATTGTGGTAAAACATTTTTTGTAAAAGTTGTTCCCAAAATTCCCAGCTTATAATAAGATGTTTGATTTGCCATTTTTAATAAAATCAGTTAAATTTTATTAAAGTTAATTTTTGTGTCATGACATTTGGTTACAAGACACGCAAGAACCAATAAGGTTTAATGTTAACCAATGAGGATTTATTCAATTTGGGCTCTGTACACATGAGTTGATCAATGATTTGATTTGCTTTGAGAGTGAATAATGGTCAGTTCATCATGATTGAATGCCTTCAGAAATCTTGGAATATTAAAAACATGGACTACTTTTGAGACACTTCTGAAAGCTTTTTTAAGCTTCTATTGTATGGAAATCAACTACCAACTTTCATTAAAATATATTATTTTGTTTTTCACAGAAGAAATAAAGTCATATGATTTTGCAACGACACGAGGGTGAGTAAATAATAACAGAATATGCAATTTTGTCTGAATTATTCCTATATTCTAATTCATCAATTTACTGTTAGGTTGTTATAACATTATAGAAGTTAATTATATATACGGTTATAATCTGTAAACTCCCCTACATCAGTAACCTTCCCATCACCTAGAAAACAGAGCCTGGGGCAAAATGAATACTGAGAACCCAACACATCACAAATAAAATTCTGAACCCTCAACCAAAATTCTTGAATCTTTACACACACCCAAAAAACATGGGTTGTGTCCCCATCTTCTGATTGGCATCACCAGCTGGTGGGTGTGTCTTTGAGACCAAGTCTATACAATCTAGATGAAGTCCAATAGAATCTATGTAAAATCTTAAATTGCATCAGACCCTTCCATCTCTAGATGTAGACTTGATGTTTTTTTTTTAATCCTATCCCTCACTTCCTCTTCCAATACCAAGTTTAAATCTTTCTCCCATACTCTCTTGATATTAATAATGATTTTAAATTATTCTATCTTGATCTTTATAGAAGATCTGTAAAAAAAAGCCCTGATCATCAGCGTTAGGTGTGTAAATATTAGCCAAAATCAACCTTTTACCCTGAATTTCTGTTAAAACAATAGTGACTATTGATAATTTATTTTTAATCATTTTGAGACATTAGAATTGTAGATGCTTACTTATCAATGTAACGACTCCCCTGCTCTTACTTGAGCTAGCACAAAAAATAACATGTCCACCCCATATCTTCCCAAATTGTTCAGCTTCCTATGGAGAAAGATGCGTTTCTTGAAGAAATACAATATTATATTTCTTAAGTTTAAGAAAATAGATAACCTTCCTTCTTTTTATGGGGTGCCCCAACCCATTCACATTCCACGTGGAGAGAGACAATCCACTCATATTAACATTTGACATTTTGACATAAAACAAAAAATAGATTGTGTGTTAAAAATAAAGTTATAATGACCAGATTCCCCTTTAGTGCAACAATCAAACCCCGAAATTTCCCTTGAACCAAACAAAAAGAAAAATGTGCGCATTAACCCCGTGCACAACAGCGCCAACTGGAGTCCATCCCTCTACGGTCCATATTCCGACTGAAACGGTCCATATTCGCCTACGAGAGCCCCTGCGACAATTTTGCCGTCGGATTGCTCAAGTCTAGTATTTCTATACAAATGTTGTGAAAAATAATGACATAACAGAATATAATACATAAAACAAAGTCCCACCGATAGGCAGAATAAACACAAAGAACGTGCAGATTCATTCACAATACTGTATCAAAGGTATGTTCCTCCGCAAAACAAGCTTCAGCCTCTTGCAGAACCAGCACAAAAAAATAAAAAAGTTCAGTTTTTTCGGACAGTCAAACGAATGTTCAGTGAGCCGGCTGTTTCATGAGTGCAGCAGATGACCTAATCCTTCCAATGTCCTGCAAAAAATACTCCACAAATCAAACTCTAGCCAATAGGAGGCATAAGCTCAAAGAATGAGCTGATTCATCAACAACTGTCCAGAAGGAGTGTAATTCCACAAATCCAGCACAAAAAGACATATTAAAGGGTGCCCAGTTTCCTCGAACGGTCAAGTGTATGAGACAAGCTCACTTGGAGGCAATGTGAGAAACACACTACGACTTCCTCAGTCCATTAGTTTTATGAAAAACATTGCTTATTGTGGGCATGTAAATATTTTGTGGCCATCCTTAGTATCTATTCTCAGTTTGGCCAGAAACATCAGTGCAAATGCGATCTTCCGTTGATGTAAGAGTTTCTTGAATTCCTTGAATTGATCATGTTTCTCTCTTGTTGAAGTCTGTGAACAAGAAAATGCTGTGATTCTTCCAAGAAAGCTTTCCTTCACACCTCACCTTGCGCAATACAAGATCTTTATCGGATGATCTCAGAAATTTGGCCAGAATTGATCGGGGCCTGTCTCCCTCAGTCGACCTGCGAGCCGGGACTCTGTGAGCTCACTCGATTTCCAGCTTGCGTCCTGTTATGTCGAGCAGACTCAAAAAGAGCCTGTATAGGAATTTTACTGTGTCTTGACCTTCTTCATGCTCAGGAATTCCAACATTTCGGACGTTGTTTTGCTGGCTGCGATTCTCAAGGTCTTCCAGTTTATTTCCAAAACACGTTCCGAATCTGCTTTAGTCGCTGGCGGATTAGCAGCTAATTCCCTCTCTAATGACTCCAGATAACCGATCCATCTCTCAACGTCCCAGATTCTTGTAACCAACTCAGAGATTTTCGTGTCCACCGCAGTAATCATTCGATGTATTACAGCAAGATCCTCTAAGTCAGCAACAACTTTCGTCAGCATCACAGACATGTTCGCCAGTTGGTGTTGAATTTATTCCACCACACTGTCCAAACTTAGTCCCTGATCCACGGGTCTATCCGAGATATCAGCTTGAGCACACAAGTGTCTTTTAATATCTCCAGAGCCCAATGATATTGAATTCTTTGCCATGTTGACTTCAAAGAACAGATATGTAGCAGGGTGTATAGAATCTCACTGATTTATGCCATAAAAATAATTAAAAACTAGAAAAGTACGCAAAGTTCACCGTTTACATGTCCGCCTCTTGTATGGCATCATGTGACTCACACATTTATATATTTTTTTATCTATTCACACTGCTGGGTGACATCAGGAAATTATTTTAAAATTATTTTACCAACTACCTTGTAAGAAAATAGGCAACATCTAGCATGCCTCACACTCTGCATGTGCTTTCAAGGATGGGGAAAATTCACAAAATCAGTTTCAAACAGGGCAAATGGGCTGGTTGACAGCTTGATAGTCGGCTGGCTCTCATTCACTGCTGGTGCTGTAAACGCTTATGCACTTACTGAGCAGGCTCCATTCCAGTGCCCAAAAGTGTGTTTGCTTAGTATGTGGGCAGCAGGACTAGAATGAGAAGTTTCAAAAAGCACTCTGCCTTCACTCATACAGATAACTCACTCTGCGTTCATGGAGGTGCTGCTGAGGAACCATTTAATTCCCCTTCTGACAATCAATACTTTGGCTGTGAAGAGTGCTTGTCTTTGATTGATATGAACTATCAGGAGAAGGCATCTGGACGTTGACTGGAAATGGGACAAGATGGATGCTTTTGGAGTGCAAAGCCCCATCTGTCCACATTGATTTGCCCTGAAAAGCATCTGACTACTAAATCTTGGAGTTCTTGGGTTGGGAAAAAAAGAGCAGAAACCCCTTTCTGGTCTAGATCTGCAGTTATTTGTGATATATACATTTTCTGACATACTGTATGTCCCAACAGCTGTTCTTAACTTTGCATAAATAAATGCTTGTGTCAGAGCCGTGGTCTAGTACTAGTGCATGTGCTTCGATATGTTGGGCTGTGGTGCTCATGCAGGCAACAAGAGTTTGAGTCTGGCATGCAACATTTACTTATCATTTCCTGCCCTCGCTCTACTACTCTCAATAAAAAGTGGTAAAAAGCATATGAGAGCTATCAATAAATGTAATCAATAAACTCCAGAGTACTTTATTGTGCCACTGAGGCAGGTGAACCTTAAGACATCCCAGAGCAACATTTGACAAAAATAATGCCTTTCTAATTCTCCTATTGTTTTCCACTAAAAAAAAACAAAAAAAAAAACATGCTGGTTTGGTTTGGAACGGCATTAGGATGAGTCAGAATTTCCATATTTGGATGAACTGTTCCTTCAATTGTATCTCATATAAGTTTGTGATCTGTTTTAGAGGCTCTCTAGCTCTTCCCTCATGCAATTTCCACACAAAGCTTGATGCTCATGTAATTGTATAGTGGCATAGTTGTTATGCAGGAAGAGAGACAGCAGATTCTGGTGACTAGGGGAGATCCTGGTTGCGGTAGCAGTGAAGCAGCCTTTGATGTGGAAGTAGCCAGCAGAGCGAGCTTCTTGGCTAGAGAGACAGCCTGGGTGGACGTTGCCCTCTGATCTCTGTCACTTCAAAGCAGGTGTTCCTTCCTTCTCAGTCACCCAGCCTTTCATCCCCTCCTGCCCCATCCTTTTACTCCTTTACCATTCCCCCTCACTCAATGGCTCTCTCTCACTCCCACTCCCTTCTCCTTCTGTCTCGTCATTCCTCTCAGCCAAGATTCCTACACAGTGGCAACAGTAACATCAGATGTGATGGACGACTCTGAAGCCTTTTTGTCAGCCAACATTACAGACATTCACATAATACTCATCTGTCTCCCTCTATCTCTCTCCGTTTTTTATTTTTATTCCTAATTCACACTCATTAAAAACTCCTCTTATCTTTGACAGGCATTTGTGTTGTTGTTGGTATTACGGGAATTCATATGAGACTGTCTGTTTTTGAAACAATATTGAATAATATTGAAACAATATTACAAATCACAGTGTGACAGTAACAATTATGAGAACACAAACATTTATAAAATATTGGATATTCTAAAGGTAATTGGACTCAAAAGAAGAGCATCTCCCATGATGTAGTGCTCGAAAAACACAGGAAAAAATACATAGTCTCATGACAACTCATAATAATTTGTATGAGATGGTGAAATCAAAATGAGCATTAGCCATAAAATGTCTCTTCTGTTTGAGAGAACATTTTACTCACTTTTAGCGCCAAACTGTGGACATTTTACCTCAGAACTGCCACGTGTACATAACCATGTACACAAAAGGGATTTTCCATTTAAAATCATGGCTAGTTTTAGTGTTTGGGTTAGGGGTTAAACTTAATAAAAAATATTATCACATTGTTTGTTGGTTCATGCATTTTTCTCTATGGGATTAAACTTTTTTGTACTAGTCAACTCGATTTCTCATGGTTTCATCATCTCGTACTATTTTTATGACTTCTCAGGAGCAGGTTCAATATATCTCTCAAATGCCATGGACCAAGCCTTCCCCCACCTTAAAGGCATTGTTCAGCCCAAAACTTTGAAAAAGTTTGGTCATCATCTACTCTATGATTATTTATTTGTTTTTATGTGGACCATACACACAAAAAAATTGATTTAGTAAAATGTCCAATCTGTTTTTTGTAAACAATGACAGTGAATAGGAACTGGGGCTGTCAAGCTCCAAAAAATAAAATAAATAAATAAATATATATATATATATATTTATTATATATAATATATATATTATAAAGGTAGTCCATATGATTCGTGGACTATATTCCATTTAAGTGATGAAAAGTCACTTTTCGGACATTCAGATCTTATGCATTTGTGATACACTCAAGATCTTCTTTGATCTCATGCAGCCAAAAATCATAAAAAGTTATAAAATGAGGAGACGTAACTGTATACGCATGTGTATCTTCTACAAGCTAGGTTTGAATCTTCAGAAACATTGAGGAGATTCTATAGCTATGGTGGAAACCTAAGATGTTAAACAACTGACCAATGAGACACTAGGTGTGTCCCAAACTACACACTTGTACACAATTCTACACAATTTTGTAGCTTTAGTTTGTGTAATATGTTTACACTGAAAATGCATCAAAAGTGTGGAATGTTGGGCTTGCCGTACGTAGGGAAAGGGGCAGAATTAACTGGATACGTTGCTGGTCTGACAAAACCATTGTAAACAATGGAGAATGTGGCAACTAGTGAAACGTTTAGTGAACACAGCACCTTACAAATGTGAGTTGAATGTTTTACCATCACCCACGCAGTGTGAATATGTTAATTATTTTAGATTTATACCAATGGTCTGATGATTGATTCTGACTGGTTCATGGATGTGAAGGTGTGCAATAATTTTTCTAGGAAATGCACAGCTATAAAGTTGTTTTGATCATATAACGGTTCCATATCACTTCGGCACATTATTTCAGTTAATTCAAAGAGCCCTGTAGGCTACCAGAACAAAATAACCTGAAAATAAATCGGTTAAGAATGTCAAAACAATGTATAAAATATCCTACATTTATTTACATTTTGGTTAAAAAGATCCCTCATGCTCCCTTGTCTTCCCCGCACTTACACACTGTAGGAAATTTGGTTATATAAATGTACACAGTTCTCCACCATTATATGTAGGAGCAGTATGTGTGAGCTAGAAATGAAATTAAACTCTTCTTATTCTACATTATTATGTAAGGACATTTATAATGGAATTCGCATTCGACAACCATTATACATTTGATAAATGACAAATAACTAGATTATTTGTCTGAATAAAATTCTCCACCATTAAAATTGTAATACAATGTCTCGTTGTATCCACTCACAATTTCTATTGTAAGGAATTAGCTTTAATAAGGGAATTAGTATTAATTCACTTATTGGAGTAATATTATTCTCATGGCGTATTGAAAATAATATTACACATATTTAGGTACCGCTTTGAAGAGAAATCTTTTAAAAACACGGATGAGATTATATATCAAAATATACCACAGTCAAATTATATTTGAATACAGAAAAACTTTATTGATATTCTAAATATAAAACAAATCTAACACATAAAACATGAAACAGGTTGATGAGTAAAGTGACAGAATGATCAATACAGTGAAAATGTACTTTAAGGAGTCTGTTGACAATGCCTTAAGAACCATTTATCTTTCTTTGAGTCTACATCAATTTGCAATCAGATTACCCAAAGTATTCAACTAATAAACCAACACTTTGAGCATAAGCCTGGAGATGTACTTGCGTGTTGTTGCGTTTCCTTGCATTGCATTTCCTCGTGAAGAACTTTTTTTGTAGAAAGTTTGTTCCATCGATGTCTTGGACTCTGCATGATCATGAATAGTTATTGTCTGGATGAAGCGAGGCCTTCTGCAAGGAGGACTTGCGACTCTCATTGGGTGTGTGAACCATAGAGCAGAGAGTGAGAGGCCTCCTTGGGACTTTATGTGTCCTGAGTTTTCCTTGAACTCTCCATGGCACCTCTGGATCTGGAAACAGCCAGATAGCCAAAGAGGAGAGACCAAGTGATTGTTCAGATGGGAGCATTGCAAGAGAGGAGTTCAGCAGAAGAGAAGAGAGAGAGAGAGAGAGAGAGAGAGAGAGGGAGAGAGAGAGAGAGAGAGAGAGAGAGAGAGAGAGAGAGAGAGAGAGAGAGAGAGAGAGAATGTTCTTCCTTAGGTAGGAAAGCTTTTAGCTGAAATTGGCCACACCCCAAAGGTGTCCTGAGCCAATCAGAAGTGGCTTTTCAGAGTCACATGATCGACTGGTCTGTCCATTTCCAAAGCTGATTTACGTTACTTTGTGGAGGATTCTTACAAACTCCCGTTCAAAAATAGCGCATGTTTAATCATGAAATTATATCTTGACAACAGTAAAAGACATGACTTTCGTTGTCATCAACATTCTCCATGCAAGCATTTACATACTAAATATTACATTCTTTCATGAATATTATACGTGTAAGTAACAAAACATAAAAATCCCTGGTTACAAATCATAATGGTTACTTAATTGGTTTTACAATGTGGATAATACATTACACGTTATGAGAAACCTGATTGTCAGGGTATAATATCCAGTTAAATAGTTACCATTCTTAGTAGAATTAGATGAATGATACCAGATTAAAGATTATAAACATTGATTCATCAGTTATGAGTGATTAGCTCATAACTGCTATAACCATTAATTTGTTATAACAGTGATCACAGGTTATAGAGTCATTTTCAGAGTTATCTAGCAAAGCTATGTATTGTGTACATTGTGGGTTCAAATATATTCTGTACTTTTTAGAGGGTTAACTCAGCGAAATACAACGTTCATGGATTCCTTTTTAGCTGCTGTTTGCAGGATAATAATCACAATGTCTCGTGATCTGATGAGTAAAAGTGCAGCAAATTGGTTTATATCAGAGGACAAAACAGAGTGTGTTCCAGGGAGTGTGTTCCCTGTATTTTATTGCTTGTGACCCATGTATCCCGGGGCCTATTTGCAGAGATGGTCTTAATAACTGTTTAGGTGGATCTCTCTCTCTGATCTTTGAAATGTGTTGTTGTGTTCATTTGATGGCTTTGTTCGTGGATAATCCTACAACATGCTCACACATGCACACACACGCACATTTGCATGCACACACACACACGTGCACACACGCACACACACATGACACACACACCTGCACGCATTACCTTTTTACTCCAATGCCGAAACGAAGTGCATCCTCTGTTGCTAGTTCTAACATGAATTTTTTGAATTAGCAATTTCTATATTTCTATATTATCTGAAATATCTGTGGGAAACACCCTTGTGCTCCCTCTCACACACACACTCCCACACTCGTGGACACACACAATACACGTAACGCACCCATTAAAGCCCAAACATACTCGTGAGAGTAAAACAGAGTCATCGTGTCAGCACACTCCTACATCTCAATGAGAATGAAAAAAAAGTTATTAGGGTTTACAACAAGAATACGGTGACATGCATTTTGGTGATTTTGAAATTATGTTACTTCTGACGAGAGCTGCAACAAATAAAGGTAATCCCAGAAGCCAGATATCTCATTTTCAAATAAAAACTCACACACTAACTCTTACACATACACACACATGCACCAATGTACTAACATGTTACTCCAGTTAGTCCTCCTGTAAAGCAGTGCAAGCCTTGTAATCCTCCGTTGCTAGTTCTGAAGTGACGTTTTCGAATTAGCAACAAAGGTTTGAACTGTATAAAAGCAAGACACTAAATCTGTGGCGAAAGAAAGTAGTTCCTCTAATTAGAACATTTAGGGATGAAAACCAGAAAATGTCTTGAAATAAAACCCTGAATGATGTCTTAATGTGTGGTATAAGCAGAATAATTGACTCTGGACCATTAAATTGTTTACAAATAATGCACACCCACTGCACATCATGACCGCATTACCACCTCGTGTGTGCATTATTTTTAAAGAATTCAGCGTTTTGCCATCAATTGTTCCTTACATAAGTGTTGAACTGAGTGGCAACACATGTCCGTGCATTTGAAACATCACTTAAATCAGATGTTAATTGGCAAATGCTTCTGTTTAGTGAAGAAACATTAAGTGTTCCATTTGGGACGATACTAATCATTGGAAATATATACACTACATGGCAGAGTGCATAGTGTACTACCTAAGTGTATAGTGTATTGTGCGGCATTTGGGACATGGTGATCCCAAAACCTTTTGAGACACGCTTTCAGTATTGCCATTCCTGACGTCATTCTGTTGATAGCCTTGGTGTGCACCAGTCTTGCTGGTTAAGTTAGTCAAAAAGCCTTGTTGAAACTCCAGCACACACTTGCATCCTGTGTAGTGGACTAGCATTCAAAACACAACATTTACTGGTGACCAGCAATGCTTTTTTACCATCCATAATCTTACCAATATTTTACATCAGTTGTTTCATTCTAGGAAAGTAACAACATATCCATTAAATCAATGGGTTGTATTTAGCAAACTAAGTGTTCAATATTAAAATAAAAGCATTAAGCATATTTAACAAGTGAAATGGATTGTGTTTTGTGTTTAAGCCTTTGAACTATGTCTTGCTTAAGTCCAGGTATGCAAAAGATTTCCAAAGAAAAATAATGTACAGTTTGTGCCTGTTTAGTCGCCTCCCACTTATAGGGAATAGGCCTTTATCCTGTGCCTGTCATTTGCCACTTTGTCCATTTAATTGCCCTTGTTTCCTTAATCTCTCTATTTTATAGTCCTTGTAGCCTTCTTTGTGTTCCATCTTTATCTGCAATATTGTTTGTGTGTGTGTGGGCATATGTGGATGAAAAGCAGCCCCACATGGGTAGGGAAGTTATAGCACCGGAGCGCACATCAAAAGGCTGCCGAGCCATTCACTCTTATTTCATTGTGCTGCTCTGACCCCTTCGATTGTCAGCTCTGGACTCAAGACCCAGCAAACCCAGACGGGCATAGACAGGTCATTTGAGATCAAACTTACCGTTCAGACCCTGGTGACGAAATCTGGAAGCCTTAGGCACAGCATATGAAATTAAGGAGTCTGAAGGAAAAGACAGACAGAGGGTAACATGGGTGAAATAGAATGCTTTAAGAGATGTGGGGTGTAAATCAAGGCAATGGTGCAGACAGTGTTAAAGAAACAAGGTATTAAGCGGTTTTTAAGAGGTGTTAGGTTGGAAAACAGGGTACATAAGGACAGACCAAGACTGGTAGGTCTCAAACCAGGTAAAAGATAATTAATTTGTTTCGGTCAGTTGCCCACTGGTTTTATTCGCAATCTATTGCACAAATTGAATTGAAGAATATTTTGGGCCTCTACTATCCATAATGATGCCTACACAAAAATTTGTGTCTAAAACCTGTTAGCAAACATTCTCACATAATGTAAAGATAATGATTAATTATTAGTGTGATAACTGATGATCAGTGTGTGGTGCAGTGGTGATTTCTCAGGGCCTAACATGCCAAATAAATACAGATTTTTCATCCTTTCATTCTCAATCACATTTTTTCCTATGTATTTTTAATCGCTTTCCACTATCAATTAATTTACCAAAAAATAGAGAAAAACAAAAAGTTTATCCAGTCAGAATTTATTCCTTGATGCTTACAATCAAAGTGTGGCAACTGTTTCACAAGTCGCATGACCAAAGCCGAACACGTTAGCTGAAGCATCACGTGAGTCTCAGCTCCACCTCCTCAGGCCTTCAGAATTTTTCAGAATCTCTCAACAATGCAAGTGAATGAGCAATTAAAGTCAGATTGTCAGATTCATCAGCCAATCACATTGATATGTTTGTTCTTGAAGGGTGTGATCTTTAGGATATGTCCCAGTCGCATTCTAGCTGGCCTTGAGTGATGCAATCATTCTATAAATTATTGCTTAATTTATTAATAAGGAAAGGAGGACTAATTTTCACCTCAAGTAACCTGGTAAGTGCTTTTTGCATTGTTATAGCAACATCAGGAATTTTCTAAGTGTAAATTAGGCTGTTTGAGCATTCAGTGTCGGATCATGTTTTGAAAAGTAGTGCTGCTTTCCATTCAACTCGGAAAGTCGGATTTTACAACTTCCTAATAGGCAAAGTGCAATGGAATGCATCTTTAAATCAGAATTACTGCTTGTAGACTCATGCAGAAATTCTCAACTCTGATTTCGCCGAAATGCAGGGGCATGATGTCACACAAACATGTCGACACTCAGGGAGATCTACAAAGTAAGTAATAAAAATTTACTTTATTAATTAATATCAATAAATTAGTTCGTTTCCACATTACATGATATTAAAGATGTTTTAACAAACGCCTGCAGAAACAGGTGTACAAAACATTATAATCTCTTTTGATAATCGTACTCCTGAAGCACAGATGCTAGTGCTGAAGCATTGTTTATCAGTTGGGTTGCTAGGCGACATCTCTAATGAGAGTCAGATCCCTGCTAAGCTAACGGGAGCATTGCAGTTTTGTTTCCTTAAATGTCATCTTCTGAATATCGGGGAATGGAATGCATTTATGGTTGGAGATATCAAGTGGGAATATCCCTCATCCAACTTGAATGGATCGCAGCATAACTGTGTACCATGACGAAACAAAATGCATTGCAAGCAACATTGCAATCACAAATATGATTTGTGATATATGAAATATGAACAAATACTGTATATATTCAGGATTCTATATAATTATTTACTGTTTGGTCCCCATAATATAGTATAGTATAAGATCTTTATAATAAAACAAAGATCTTGATTCCGGAGAGTAACAAATGGCTGTACAGGTGAAACTGTGTGGAAAGCCCTTATTTGGGGATGGTTTGGACGTGTATTACTGTATGTTAATTACTAACTGTGGGCACGCAGATTCATAAACATTAGAGCAAATATTCTGTAAGGGCAAATTTATGTGTACGCACCTTTTGTGAATCCAGTAGAAATTTTACAAAGGAAACCTTTTCTATCCACACAAGTAAGCACACTTGAAAGCAATCAAGTCAAATCCCTTTATTGTCACTCAAAAATATACACAAGTACAACAGTGGGTGAAAGTCTTGGGTGTGGTTCTAAGCAATGTAGTAATGGGGGGGGGGGGGTTTAGTGAGATCGGTGGCACCCCTGCCTGAATCATGTGGGGGAGGAGTGTGATAAGGAGGATGGCATGGCCGGCCTTGATGGAGCATGGCCAGCACTGAATCAGATGATCAGTGTGAGAGCAAGATAGATGGCAACACCAGTTTGAGAGAGAGAGAAACGCACACCTCTGCACTGCATGGGTCTATGTTTATGTTTGTTTTAAGATAAGTTTGACATTAAAACTTTTTTTTGCTGTTCAGCTGTTTCCCACCTCCTCCTTGCCCGTCCTTGAACTGTTATAAAGGTATTTTCAATAAAAACATAACTTGCACTAATGCTTTATCTTTAAATCCTAGTGTTTTCAGTGTATTGTGTGCCTGTATTCTCCATGTTTGTGTGTCAGTAGACCATATAAGCATAGGTCGATTTATTTTATAACTTATGTTTTATGGTGCTTAACAAGTATGGGACTATAACTAATACCAAATGACAGGGAATAATGCCTCCATAATTCTCAATTACTTAAAAGTTCATTGTTTTTGCTCTGAATAAGGATAATTTTAGATGAAAGCTATGGCCTTTAAGGATTGCCTAGTTGGGTGATTAATGAACCACTTCTGTTCCAAACTTAGCCTTGCACTTAATTAAAACTTTAACTCTGACCACATATCATAATCTACATCCCCAAACCTGAGGACAGTTCTGGAATAAAATTTATAATTTGCTTCCAAACCAATAAATGTTTTGTGTCTGGAGATATTATGCTGTGAATGGTGCAACGTGCCAGTATTTACTGTGGAGTTCTGATAAATGTAATTTAGCTGCAGGGTTTGGCAGTTCAAAAAATGTTTCCTCATTAGAGGTCATTAAGCTGAAACCCAAGCTCGGCCAATTGACAAGAGGCTATGACCCAACCTGACCTGACCAATACTGTGAAATAATTTAACCTCCTGAGGCCCCCATATGACTGCTGTGTGCATTTTCCATTTCCCTTTTTGATTTGTAACAAGCAGCACCTATATAAATATAGCAATTTTTTTCTAGAGCGAACAGTTTTCCTAAAAATATATATCTACATATGTGGACAGCAAGACAACATTGTGAAATTTTAAATAACACAAAGCTATAGAATGTCTGATTTTTAATTTCATCAAATTGTTTATTATGTTTCCAGGAGTGTTGGTTATGTATTTTTTGAGACGTTACAGAAATTTCGTTAAATTTATATAGAACTTTTCTGACACTACATTCAAAGCGCTTTACATAGTGGACAGGGGACTCTCCTCAACCACCACCAGTGTGCAGCATCCACCTGGATGATGCGACAGCAGCCATAGTGCACCAGTACACTCACCAGACACCATCTATTGGTGGATAAGAGATATATAGTCATTTAATGGATGGGGATTATTAAGAGGCCATGATTGAAAAGGGCCAATGGGGGAATTTGGCCAGGACACCAGGGTTACACCCCTACTCTCTACACGAAGTGCCCTGGGATTTTTACTGACCACAGAGAGTCAGGACCTCTGTTTAAAATCTCATTTGAAGGACGGTGCCTTTGTTACAATATGGTGTCCCCATCACTATACTGGGGCATTAGGACTCACACAGACCATAGGGTGAGCATCCCCTGCTGGCCTCCCTAAAACCTCTTCCAGCAGGAAACTTTCCCCAGGAGGTCTCCCATCCAGGTACTGGCAAGGCTCAACCTTGCTTAGCTTCAGTGGGCAACCAATCTTGATCTACAGGGTGATATGGCTGCTGGCTAGCAGCTGACATTACATTTTCTGTAAAGCTGAATAAATTATTATTATTCAAAGTAAAGTCCAGCATCATCCAATCACTGCCAACTGTGTTAAACTAAAGTGTTACATTATAAAATTATTAATCTATGTACTGATTACCATTGTCCCGTGTCTGTCAAACATGTTGAGTGGTCCAAACATCATCTGCAGACTGAAAATAAACTTTAGGTCAGATTTTAGGATTGAACGCAATTAGATGCTTAGAAAGCTATAGGATGCTCCCTTGCTACCTTGCTCCCTATTTAATGAATGACTTAACCTCCAGTGTGCTGTCTGTCTTCACTGGTCTCAGAATAGTTTTAAAAGCATATTATTTTCATCCTAACTTCATATAAACCCTCTGAAAGCTAAATTTTTCAGCTTTTGGCAGAACCCATTTATTCTCAATGTGAAAATGCTTAGTAAATATATAGCAGTTTCACCTATATGCATTTTGCAGCGGTGCTACGCCACTGCTGAATTATGAGTGCCACTGTTGGGATTTCACATGGTTAATTTAATATTCTTGATGCAACATAACACTTCCCAGCCGCAGTCAGCTGTGCACTTTCTACACTGCGAAAGGGAACCCACCACAGACACACTCACAAAAACACTCACTTACAGTGACGTCACCGCATAAAGACACATGTCAAACTCACTTAATTTCAAGTGGCCCACAAGCCACTTGAGTCCACGAGCCATGCATGGTATTACCTGTGGTTACCATGAACTGTTATAAATATAATTGTTAAAACTATGGATATAATGGAAGAACTATGGTGCATTTTCATTATAATGGACTAAGCTATCAGTTTCCCATCTGTGTAAAATCTGTACTCTTGTAATGCTCTCTGATTGTAGGAAATGGTAAGTTGTTTTGTTTGCCTTCAGAAATTCCAAGACTTGACTGTAGTTTAATTAGTAGGAGCCTGATGAAAGGAATCTGTAAAGAAGACTCTTATTCACACTGACAGAATATTTCAATTTAGCCATTTAAAATTAGGCGTTCAATTTCTCCACAGATGTTACTGTTGTTAATATCATAATTTCCATCTGCATGCCAAACTCAAAATCAGTGCTGTTCTGTCAAATGTGCATTTCAATGCACGTAACATGTAATATTATTCGCATGGGTGCTGCCAAAGCAGGTGCTGGTGCCACATTTTCAAAGGGCCCTTTGAGGGCACAAATAAACCCTGATGTGGCCCAGGCTGAAATTGAGTTTGACATCCCTGTATTAATCTATTCTTTGACCAACACGCATTAACATGGTCCGGTGTTGCTGGCTTTTGGACGTGCTCACAACAGCATTGCTACTGAAAAAATTCTAGGAGAAACACTGTACAGGAATGCATTAACTAATGTTAATGAATAGAATCGAATTGAACAGTAACAACAAAATAAAAATAGAACTGCAAGCAGTGATGACGGACCCAAGCACAACTGGTCCATTTCCACCTTGTAGCTTTCAGAAAACAATCTAACGTTTGGCATTTGACATTATTCTATACATTATTCACACAAATTGTCACTAAGACCCTGACAACCAGATGTGTTAGAGTTGAAAGCCATTAAAAATAACATAATAACAACTTTTGAGAAAATGCGTTACGAGTTTCCATATATTTGGACTCATATTTATCAGGATGCTGAGACATGAAAAATTTAATATTTTTTAATGCAGCATATCAAACCAACTAGAGACTCTCCTCTTTACAACCAAACATGTTTCAATGAAAAACATAAAGTGATTTCTTACCAGAAGCACTTTTGTTTGGCGCTGCCTCTGTGGGAGAGCTTCAAGGAAACCTGTTGTGTCACGTGATTCAGTGCGGCAGAAGTTAACCCTTTAAATGACAGTCTACAGTTTTGTGAACAGTATTCAGTCAGTTTTGATTCATTTAAATTATGTGTTGCATATAGCGAAGCCAAAATACAACGTCCATGCATGTGGACGTGGGGTCGCACGAGGTTAAAGAACAAATCTGACCTCTTTAAATATCTCATCTCTAAGCGAGTTTAGCAGAGCAATGTATTCAGTGAGCCAACATCTTGGATTAAAAAAAAAACATAAAGGGCCTCGTTCGGAAAAAGAAATATGTATAAATCTTTCATAAAACTATTCTGCGACAATTAATGTAAATTGAATGCAATATTTTACATAACAGTGGGCTACACTCAATCAAAAGCAGAATAAAATTCTGTGTAAATTGTTCATTAATTTATTTTTTACTTTAAATTGTATTGAATGTGATAATGCTTTTATGTACAATTTACAAAGACAATTTTTTCTGCTTTTGTTTTATGAATAAGACCCATTGCATGTGTGAACATTTACATAAGAATTGAATTATGATTGATTAAAACCAAAAATGTCCTGTTTTTATTAATGTGGCCAAAAATATTTATTATATTTTTTCTTTAATCACAAACCTTTTGATACCTAAAACTGACACGAACACAGCCCAAAATGATGTCAGATCCTGTCAGATTTGGGTCGGGTAGCAGACGTCTTTCCCCTTATTATGGTGTTGGCATGCTTTGTGACCTTTGACCTTTTCTATTATTCCTTTTCAGAGATCTGTGTTCTCACTCTTCAGTGATCTCCCTTCAGCTTCCCACAGAAAGGAGAGTCCATACTTCGAGGTGTCCACCTGCTCTCACTTACCCTCTTCTTCCTATCTCTGTCTATATTTCTGTTGGATTGTGTGCTTTCTCTGTGTATGCATGTGTGGAAATGTGGGTGTTTTTGAATGTCATTAGAAGAGTCTATTTTTAATCAGTGCTTTGTACAGTAATGTGCAATTAATTGCTCCTTACCTCTTCAAAGTGGACAAAATACAAATAGACGTTGCTGTGGGCTTTTATGCCAACTTTATACATGCTTTCCTTTATTTAATCTAGCTCTCATGTCAACCCATGTTGATATTTTGCTACTTATTCACACTGTGCCCAAAATACAAGTGTATATGTATTTTTCTAGGGTGCAATTATATAATCTGTGACAAAACCATTTAATGTTGACATTCTTTTCAGGAACACTATTTGAAGGCTTGAAAAGCTTTGTTATAAAGAATCATAACTGGTGTACTGTTGTCTATGTTTACTAAAATTTGGTATTATGAACTGACATTGAATGCGGCAGGAAGTAGCTTATTGTTATAGGTGACCCGTTGAGAGAGAAAAGAGTTATTGTTGTCATTTGCATAACCATAAAAGCATAAATAGAAGGCTTATTCTAGAATGAAACAATATTTAAAAGGTTTAGTATCATGTTGTATTGCACTGCTCTTATTATCCTTTGAATTATTTAGGGTAATATTTTTAATTGTTCACTTGCAGGCTTTGATTAAACAGTATCATATAAGAAAGCAATCTGTCCATTCATTTCTCTTATTCACTTATATCTATAAGCAACACACACACACACACACACACACACACACACACACACTAAATGGGTACCTATCATAGACGTATAATGTTTATATGTAAAGCTAATTAAAATAACTAAAGAATATTGGTGATTTCAGGTCTTACTATCCTTGTGGTGACATTTGGTCCTCACAATGTAGGTAAAACCTGACCCACACAAACATTTTCAAAATCGACTCTGACAGAGTGAGAGAACTGACAAAAAATATGTGAAATAATAGGTTTGTACTGGCTCAGTCATTCACCCTGTTAATCAATATGAGATAGGATTCTTGTGCCACACTATTTCATTCAGAGACAGCAACAAGCTTGGTACGTTTTCCACTCAGAGTGATTATCTTTACTGTCAAATGATCGCTGTTGTGAGGAGAGACAGTGAACACAGAATTAGAATAGGCTGCATTCTCTGTCATAGCAATTTTGGTTGGTACATCAAAGATGTTGCTGCAACAGAATTTTAATGCTTTGCTGCAAAAGATCTAGATTAATATGGATCGCTGTTCAAACTGTTTAAGCCAATTGAACGCGTTAGCTTGTCTTTTGGGGCGAGCCAAGGGACAAAATTTCATTTTAGTATTCAGGTATTAGAAAAAGAAAACAAAAGAAAATTATTAGAAGAAAATTGGCAAGTACCAATAACGACCCAAAAAAAAAAGAAGAAGAAAAAAGCAAAACCACAGTGTGCTATTATATACATTTCTTTGAAAGTGAGGCTGCTTACCTGGGATGCCTTTCACATACAACTACGTTACTCACTGCTTAACCACCATAGAAAGATACATCGTTGGATAAATGAACAAGCTAGTCACGTCTGTTTCCTGAAACCGCAGTAACTATGTTGCACATCCATCGTTCAAACCACATTGATTCAACAATATAGAGATGTCATTAATAGGGCTGAAACGATTAGTCGACATTATCGAAACATTTTCATCGTCGAGTAGTCGTTTTATCTCATTTAACGTAACATGAGATCACATTAAACTCTAATGATGAGAGCAGCACTGCAGTTCGCGCCTGACAGAGGAGATGAAGAATTACGCAGCTCACAGTCCAGATGCGCTCTAAACTTTCCAAACAGCTTCAGCTGATGTAGATTCCAAAGCATACATCTTAAATGCAGTTTTAATGCGTTATAGCTTTATTAAAGTTCAAATAATACGGAAGCAGATCATGTAATTAAAGGGGACCTATTATGCAAAATTCACTTATACATGGTGTTTGTACATAAATGTGAGTCAGCAGTGCGTGTACACAACCACCCTACAATGTTAAAAGTCCACCTACTGCTGTTTCTTATATTGTTATTAATCAAAACCAGTATGTGTAAATATTTATGGTTTTCGTTTCTGCTCTAAAGCGACATCACGTTAGAGCAGGCCTCGCCCACTACTGGTGATGGGCTCCACCCTATTATCATAGATCCTCCCCTGAGTGATCTAAACACAGTCCGCCATTTTTTTCCACGCTGGAGCAGATAGAGTGATAAGAATAATGTCTCAGTTTCGTAAGTGTCATAAATGTTCTGTTGTTGGCTGTAAACGTGAACTGATGAGTCTTCATGTACTCCCGGCATCTGTCACTGAAGACGCAGTGGACATGTTTTGTTTTTGAATGAAATGTGCCCCAAAACATACAAAAATGTGTGTATGTTTGTGCAAATCATTTTACACTGGACTGCTTTGTGAATATGTGGCAATATAAAGCAGATTCTGAAGCATGGATCAGTACCAGCTGTTCGTGTTCCAGCTTTATATCCTGAAGATGTAAGTAACGCACTTTATATTTTGTGAATGTTTGCAAATCGTCTTTCCGAATGTGGTTGTTAGCTGGTTCCACGGCTAATGCAGCTAAAGTTACCATTGTCTCTGATTGTATTCACTGAGACCAGAACTATGCCGGGGGTGGGGAGCAGCAGCTCATTTGCATTTAAAGAGACACACATGGCGTGTTTTTGATTCCACTCAAAAAGAGGCATTTACAACATGGTATGATAAATGATTTGTAGGGTATTTTGAGCTGAAAATTCACAGACACATTCTGGGGACACCTGAGACTTATTTTACATCTTGTAAAAAGGGCATGATAGGTGTCCTTTAACTACAAACTCTCCCCATTATACACTGCAACAAAATATGTTTATAAAAAATTTTGGCTTGTTTTCCATAAAAAATATCTAAAGCTCATTTAAAACAAAGAACATTAACTTTAGCAGCTATACTGCAGAAGAAAATTGTTATCTGAGAATGTTGAATATAATATTAAAAACACAAATATATTTAAATACCTAAAAATCCTTTAAGAAAAGATACATTCACCTGAGAAGCAGCATATAAGATATTTAGACTTGCTTTTAGAGAATAGATTATATAAATGTAATAATAAATGTGTCTTTACTGCACATGCAGAAGTATAACCAAGTGAAAAAATACATCCTCTTAAAGCAAGTCTAAATATCTTATATGTTGCTTCTCAAGTAAATGTATCTTGTTTTAAGGAATTTTACACTATTTTAACTGGAAAACAAGACAAAAACATTTCATAACAATGTATTTTTTTTTTTTTTTTTTTTTGCAGTGAATTTCTTTATTGAATTAAACTTAATAAAAAGTATTTTACCCCCTTTAATTCAGTGAATGTTATTTAGAGTTTCTTTTTAAAAGGTGATGTTGTCTTCTTAAGTCGGGCACAAGCTATAATAATTCATTGTTGCAATAATCACAGAATTGTTGAATAATCTTTCTAATAATCATTAGATTAATTGATTATCAAAATAATCGTTAGTTGCAGCCCTAGTCATTAATACGTTATGCAGGTGGTTTAGTAATAGATACAATTATAATACTTTATAATACATATACATTTACTCCAGAAACACGAAAGATAAATTGGCTGCAATAGTGGAGTTTCCCTTCACTTCAGACTTCGGGGTTCCCCCGACGCTTTTGAGCACATACACACATGTGCATTTTTCCAAAACCTATAAGAAAGCCAGTTATAACATGGACACACAAGACGTATTTTCAGGCAATAGCCATGTATGATAAGCACTTTCTGTTAATACCCTTTAATCCCTTAAATTGCTTCATTCGTGTTTACATGACGTGTTTACATGATGCAAAACCCTGGAATTAGCCATTTTCTTGTAAACATGATCAGAGTCTTGACAGAATAAAACATCAATATAGAATGCATGATATAGAAGCCTCTGCGAAAAAAAACTATGTCCATGCAGCAACTAAAAATTAACTATGCTTTTAACCACATGTGGAAACTTTTTTGGGAAACTCACCCCTGTTTGGCTAATTTCAGACAAAGCTCTGTTCTCCTGTGAGAGACTATTATAAAATAATAATTTTTACAGTGATATCCATGATGGAATTTTTTTTAACACATTTTGACAGGTTGCAAATAATTTCGAGTCACTTTGTCCCAGAAACACATTTTGGGTTTATGCACTAAAATAAAAAGTAAAGCATTTAAGTAAAGGATAATGTACAGTCACCCAGTCGTTATCACAAAATAAACCCAGAATGGGGGATCAGGACCACGATGAGGAGTGCATTATTACATGGTACCTACCAAATAACAAAATGAATGGACATGAAATATTGATTTGCACTGAAATTATGTTATTATGTGAGAAGATAGAAATCACTGAGTCTTAAGAAACAGCTATATTCTACCTCATGTTGCCTCTGGAATTCTGTTGGTGTATATTTTGCTGAATAAAAATGTCTGGCTACTCATTATCCCCCTTATTACATGACTAATTACCAAATACATAAATAAATGGACATGAATCATTGATTTAAATTTTAATTATTTTATTATCTAAGGGATCGCAGAGTGATACAAGAAGTAGGGAAGATGACTTGCAATACCTGGATAACAAGTCTGTTATCACTTTATCTCCAGATGTGCAACATTATTCAGAAATATCAGACCACTGGATGGCACGACTATACAATCAGAATTGAGTATTCAAGAGAGCTGTGTAATATCTTATTATATCAGCCAGCATTTAAATAATTATATTTCAAAGACAGTTTGGTGTAGAAACATAATTCAAAATATTTTTTTAGAAAGCGAAGACTTTCCTTTTTAAATTAGAGCATAAAACGTATAATACATTTCTGTTTCAAAATTATTTGTCATTCAAAACAAAAATCACCCCCATTTTGTGGTATGTTGGCTCAAGTGCATGCCATAATGTTACTCATAAATTAAAAACATTTTTTTAAAAATGTTTTTGGATGTGTGTCTGTTTTTACCTTATATGCATCTAGTTGATTATTTGGTCCAAGTGGAATATTCAACAAGGAATATACATTGTGCCAACCTAACAGTTTCTCATGTAAAATTCCCTGGAGTTAAGCTTGTAGAAATATAGATGCTAACATGCTGACCATTCTTGTTAAATGTATCATTGTTTGAGTGCTAAAATCATTGGCCAACTAGCAGCAACATAACATCATTAGCTTCTTTTTGCCTGTCCCATTTGCAACACTGTTAGTAGGGGGATACATCTTCGAGTTAATGCTCCTTGAGGCCTCATGAATTAGGCAGTCATCTATAGTGAGAATTAAAGTCTTTCTAACAGGATGAGCTAATGAAACATACTACCGCTGGTAACTATTGCTTCTGAGATTTGAGGATGAAATTTTGCTCAACGAAACCATGCTGGAAAAAACAGCCTAGGATGGTTTGCTTGTCTTCGCTGGTCTCCCAGCCTTGTCAGGCTGGTCTGTTTTCTGGTTTTAAAGGGGTTTGTGGCACTTTCAGCTGAAGACAAGCTTGGCCAGGCTTGGGAGATCAGCTTAAACCAACAAAGGCTGGTTTAAGATGGAGTCATTTTTTTTAATCAGGGAAAACTGTGAAACAATTTGTTACAGCAGTAAACACATATTTTCGAAAATAAACTGCAACAGGCCTCAATTTCATTTGATGACTTTATAGATGTGTTTGTGTTTTAATAGAGAACGGAATCCCAATGAATGCTCAGAAATGATTATGCAATTACAAAGAGTCTCATTTGTATTTTCAGAGTGTGTATTTAATAGCTACAGCTACATAAAAATGACATTTTGTAAACATGTCAATGGGGAACATTTGTCACAGCCTTGAACTTTCATCAAAGGTGCCTCACGATGACAGACACACACATACTGTAGACAACATGGGCAATAGCAAAATTATATTTCCACTGCTTAGGCAATGGACAGCTTTGCTCTTGACAGATACATGATAAAATAAGAAAAAGAACTGAGGTGTGTTTGTTATCGACAATTTCTAAAACGCCTCTGGCTTGCATTGGTCACACAAAAAAACTGTCTGCGTGGAGTTGGAGAGAGTGTTTACGCGTTGGGTGGTGCAGTTTAGCATCAAGGCTTTGACAGGTTACCTCTTATCACTGACATATGGATAAATGTCTTCCAACACTTCATAAATTCTCTCCGAATGGCTTGCTCACCCACCGCTGCTTTTCAAAGAGCAGCAAAATGTCAGGAATCGCAATCCATAAATGCTGATATATAGGTGCCATGTCATGGCATGTACATTGTTTTTGAAAGGCATATACTTAATTTTGGTTGTAGATTTGACACGTCACTGATTGTTTTTTACTCCTAATAATGTACTGTGCTTCAGGTTTAAAGGGAAAGTTCACTCAAAAATTACAATTATGTAATCTAAAATAAAATGTGATTCATCAGACCAGGCCACCTTCTTCCATTGCTCCATAGTCCAGTTCTGACACTCACGTGCCCATTATAGGCACTTTCGGTGGTGGACATGGGTCAGCATGGGCATTCTGACCGGTCTGCGGCTATGCAGTCCCATACGCAGCAAGCTGTGATGCACTGTTTGTTCTGAAACCTTTCTATCATGTCCAGCATTACGTTTTTCAGCAATTTCTGCTACAATAGCCCTTCTGTGGGATCGGACCAGACGAGCTAGCCTTCCCTCCCCACACGTATCAATGATCTTTGGGTGCGCATGACCCTGTTTGTCCTTCCTTGAACCACTTTTGGTAGGTACTAACCAATGCATACCAGGAACACCCCACAAGACCTGCCATTTTGGAGATGCTCTGAACCATTTAACCATCAAGTTTAAATTGTCTAGCCATCACAATTTAACTCTGTTTTGCTCAGATACGTATTCTTGCCCATTTTTCCTGCTTACAAAACATGAAATTCAAGAACTGACTGTTCACTTGCTGCCTAATATATCCCACCCCTTGACAGGTGCCATTGTAACAAGATAATAAATGTTATTCACTTCACCTGTCAGTGGTTTTAATGTTGTGGTTGATCAGTGTATATCATTTTGTGTTGCTCCTATGGCACTTTCATTTTACTTTGAGCGTATTTGTCTCCGAGTCCAAATTCCAATACTCTATCAGGTGAGCTAGAGCACAAGATAATCATGTTGGAATAGTGTGTTGGTGGGTCTGTAATACAAGCGTTAAAATGTTTTGATATAATTACAAAGCAGGGTGTGAGTAATAGAGCGAAAAATAGACATGTCATTAAGTGATAAATTAAAACTATTTATGTCATTATTTTTGAAGACATCCTCGCTATGCAACATTTTCCACAAGTGCCTAAGACTTTTGCACAGTACTGCATTTTTGGCCGATAACCTGGAAAATCTAAATATTATTATTGCACCGATAATGGAAGTACTTCAGATAATTTGTTGCAGTTTATTTACTTGTGCTTGAGAATCTCTGACTGCCTGTAGCATCTTTCATTCAGGCAGAGACTCAGGCAGCCCAAATCGACAAAATGCGTATGCACACAGATCAGGTGAGAGCCAAGCTGACGTCACTCTATGTGGACTATTTCAACATCTCTACACCGTTACCTTGTTTGGTGTCTGGTTTTAATTCATGATCATCTGCTGTAAGTAACGACATGCCATTTCCCATATTCTGTTTATGTTTCACGAGGCAATAACGAAAGCAGGACAAAAACATGTACTGTATGTATGTTACTTGGGGACAGTAATTTTCAATTATTACTTAGTGAAACGTAAACAGAGTGTGAAAAATTGCGATTAAAACATGCACCAAAACAACCTAACATGTTTCACGGACTTGAGATGGCTAAAAACTCTAGTTTGTGAGTGATAAGAATGTGCATGTTGTATTTTGTGGGTTGAGACTTTTAGAACGTTATGACTCATGACTGTTCGATCTCTATAATGTTACCTATTCCTGTTATGGTGGTTGTGTTCACATATAATAAGTTATACAGTGGAACTGTTAAGGATGAGTGCTGTAGTGAGCGTCTGTGAAACACACAAACCACCACTGCACACACAGTCTGGCTGCTATCATAAATATTACATAAACCATGTATACAGAGTTTAGGGTTTGTACTGTGTGTTTTGAGTTTTAATGTTCATTACATGCTGTTTATCACCTAATTTTGGTTTAATGCATTATTACAGCTGTTTGAATTTCATTATTCTCTCTCTCTGTGAGCAAGTCATCAGGATTACCATAAATACTCATATAAATGGGTACATTTTGTCATTTAGTTCTAATACAAATCATCATACATTTGTCTTATAGGCACATTTCTGGTTCATGTTACATCAGCCAATATCTTACATTTTAATAAATTAGCTAGCAGTTCCAGGATAATGGATAATGGATTAAAAATTAAAACTTTTATTTTAAATATTGTTTATTGGTATCAGCTGTAAATTGTCATCAATTATCATATCGTCTCAGAAATTCCATATCAGTGCATCTCTATTTATAATGTCATAAACGGCCATTGTACCTGAGAATTGTGTGGAAGTTAATAAAATGCACAGTGGTTGTAGTGCCTCTAGTGTTCATACATTGCTCATTTGCAAATGGTCCATAATGCTGCTACTAGACTTTTTACTTACTTTTAATTTCTCTGCACTGGCTGCCTATCTGTCATAGAATTTATTTAAAAATGTTACTGTTTGTTTTTAAGTCCTTAAATGGAATGGCACCTTCTTATCTTTCTGATCTTTTGTGCATAAATAAATCAGTTGGATGTTTAAGGTCGTGTGATCAGAGACTGCTGACAATTCCCAGATCTAGACTAAAGACGAGGGGTGACTGAGCCTTTGCAGTAGTTGGCCCGAAGCTAGGAACAGTCTTCTTTTGTCCATCAGATCTGCCGCCACCATAGTTGAATTCAGGACAAAACTAAAGACTTATGTTTTTGACCTGGCTTATAATTAGTTTTAGAGTGTATTGTGTATTGTATGGGTCTGAATTTCTGTTTGTTATTTCCTTTCGTTTTTATGGTTGTACAGCACAATGGCCAATGTTTTTATTGTGCTTTATAAAACTGATTGATTGCCTAGGATGCATAATTGCTTCAGGATACAGACTTTGCATTGATGTTTTCACATAAAGATGTTCGCATAGATTTGTGGACTTATAATATTTTTCTGAGACACCTTTAAAAGGCTCTACAATTACAGCGTCACTTCAAACGTTCCTATGGCACTACTGATATGCAAATGTAAGAAATTTCCAGTGAAGGAGGAAATCAATCAAAATCAATCGACACATTCCATGTCTATTTAGCAAGTGTAATAAAATATTTTTCAATATTCAAAAACATTTCAAGCTCATTATGCTTCGCTCTAGTCAGTTGTGGATGCTGGTAGAGGCGTCATATTTGAGAGCGTCCATTGTCCAATCTCTGATTCATAGATATTGCGTAATATGGAATCTACTGCTCATCCGTTTCTTCAATCCACTGATATATGCAGTAGCGATTTGCTTAGTTTTGTTAAAAAGCTGAATACCCGAAGGGGTTTTGAATCAGGAATCAATCACATACAAAGCGACATCAGATCAAAATACCATAGGCCAACAACTTGAGAACAAAAGACCACTCAAAAGGTTTGAGTAAAAGGTAGTCATACAGAAGGTGTTTGTTTCCCCCATTAAGAACAATGTGCATTTAATTGTATCATTAGATATAAATTTAGATGGATTTATAAGATGACTCCTAATGGGCAAGAAGGTAACTTGTCTCAGCTCTCATTTGATTTTTATAAAATGTATAAAATACATGTGATATCATTCTTTATTGTTTTTATCATCTACTAAACCAAAATGTAATTATGTAGGGATGTGCCCAAAGCCAAATACCTTATTCTGAAAGGCACAAATAATGACTTCAAAATAAATAACATTCATTCAAATAATATAATAAATATTTGTATGACTAATTATCCAAAAAGCACAAGGATAAAGTGACATTTTAAATAAACAAATCCAAAATTACAATGAATTTATATATCTATGCAGCCAATATTTCTTAAGTGTAAACCTCATGAATGAAAATGGGCACAGTGTGATTTCAGATCAGATGGGCAAGGTCTCAACACCGTTAAGATACAACATCATATACACTTTTCACTTCTTGAAATGTTTTTGTTAATGTATCACATGATTGCATGTGATTCCCAAGTTATAGCCTAAACCTGAGCGCAAGCTCAAAAAGTTCAAATGCTCCATAAAGGTTTAAATGCTCCATAGAGCATTCATCTATCAGGAATATTCTTCCTTATGTTAAACAAAGAAACTAAAACTCTGTATTTTTGTCTTCTTCTTCTTTAAACTGTGCTAAATTTGAAAATGTTAAGTGTTCTAGAACTAATACATTTAACATTATTATTATTATTTTTATTTTTTTTAACTAAATAATGGTGTCTTATCACAAAAAATCCTGATAGACTTACGGGACATTCACTTGTTGTTAGGCTGTATTGATTTTATTTAAATTTGTTTTAATGTTTGCATTTGTATTTATTATTCACTGCAAAATGTGTCCTTGACATTTCACATTTTGCTTGACACCTCCTGCTTCCAGAATAATGTTGTTATACATGCACAGACAAATGACAATTCTGTTTCATGCAGATATTAATATCTGAAATACAAAAGTTATCAACATTGCACAGTTAATGAAAATAAAATTATAAAATAATATTTAAAAAATAAAAAGAAGAAGAATGTTTATTTTTAATATTATTAGGTTATTATTATGAAAAGGCATATACAAGGCATATTTTATTAATAGAAACTATAAATGTAAGAGTAACACTTAAAAATGGGAATTTTTTTTAAGCCCTGTCCACACCCGGCTCTATCCGAATACAGAGACAGATACAGATAATTACTGCAACATAACCCGATTTTACAGTTCCTCCAGCTCCGAAATCCCAATTTAACCCCTGGACAAACCTGAAAACTTTGCACAGTTGAAAAGCTTCACAGACAGCTAAAGAAACTCTTGCAAACGTATTATTTGATAACTCTGAAAAAAGGTCTCTCGGGAAAGAATTGTTTTTCATAATCACATCCTGAGTATGTCAGCAGAAAAGAAAGCAGTAATGGACAACTAGCAATCGAGAGTTCATAGTGTATCATTATGTTGACAAGGGATGACAACTTTGGCAAGACACTGAAATATATTTGTCAAAATTAGATGCAATCATTCAAATCATTCCTATTCATTTTTTTTTTCTTTCACTGTAATAGGGTAATCTGCCTCTGGTTTTGTGTGGATATCCTGTGGTTCGTGTCTGTGTGCCCGGTATAAATCAATAACTGAATCATGTGTTTTTTTGGTACAAAAATGGCAGTTTCTCAACAGATTTCACGAATCGTCTTCCTCTCTGCCATTGATCAAAACTCACACCATTTGTTGAGGCAATGTTGCTGTGTCAGGCCACTTAAACAATCAGAGCAATATTTTATACCACCACAGAGATGGCTTAGTTGTCTTGGCATCTTAAGATGGTAAAGGAGAAAGTTTTATAATATCGAAAATGTTACACACTCTAAATCTAGAGTTCTGGCAAAGTAGCCACAAACTTGCCACTGATTTGCCACTAAATATTTTCACATGCAAACGAGCATGAGATTTGCCACAAATGTTACCCAGAGGTTTGCAGCACTTATACGGTAGTGTTGAGCCTGCAGCAAACATTTAGCAACAATGGATCATTTGCTGCAAGTTTGCAGCAAAGCTCATTTGCATGTGAAAATGGTCACTTTGCGACAAGTTTGTGGCAAATTTTTTAATAAACTCTCAATTTACGTAAGGAAATTTTATGGAAAAATATGCTGTCTAATATAATATAATGAAATACAAAAAAAAAATATTTATTCAGAATAGACTACTTTGGTTGACTGTTAAAGCAGAAAGATGCCTTATACCCCAATAATGGTGTAGTTACTGCATCTACCAACAGGGGCTAAATGCCCATGCTAACCAGCCAAACCCCTTCATTTTGTACTGTAGACTGTTTCAGAGAATATGTGTTGGTATGAAAAGTGATGTCTTTGTTCCTAGAACATTTCTATTAAGTTGTCAAACACATTCAAAAGAACAGCAGGAGTCACTTTATTTATAGTGACAACGTTAGCAGTAACATAACGTTAGCAGTAACATAGCGTTAACGGTAACATGAAATTTGGACCATGTTCTTTGGTGGCTGGATGTTCCCTGGATGCCTGGAACTAACAAAAAGTCAAATGTTTAAATTTTCAAAAACAAAACATGTAGTGAAGTGACGCGTGACAGCTGGATGCGTACTAACAACTGTAGTTCTCTTACGAGAGGTTCTCTCGTATTGCGTAAGCTAGCTTACGCTACGGGAAAGATTAATCTTTTCTGAGATATTGAAGCCAAAAAATTATCCTTAATTTTGTATCATTTGTCAACGCAGTGCAGCAACTGCAGACCTTGAGCGGGCTAGCTAGCGAGCTCATTGGTTGCTCTGCGGCAACTGCTGCAGCCTATAGACGAACTTGGGCGAACTCGCGTCCAATGAGAGGCGTCCGCGCGCTTACTGCATCAAAGCCCGCCAAAATGGGTGTGGCTAGAGTGCATATAAGCGTAGTTCGTAGGCTGGAACCCTGATTTTCATCTCTTCAGCGAAGCTCTTCGCATCTCTGAACTGGAAGCCGCGTCGCCGTTCGAGGGGCATCTAGCAAGCTTGGACAGCGCTCGAAGAAGCCGGCCGTCTCCGCCACCTTCAGCCATCCTGCGAGCTACGCCATTCGGCGACGTATCCTTTTTTAGAGCAAGCTAGTTCTTAACGAACTTCACAAAAGAGTATCGAGCGTCTTTTTTAAGATGCCTCGCACCACTTGCGCTTCATGCCGCGCCCCTCTCAGCGCCGGAGACCGCCACATCATCTGCGCTCTCTGCCAGGGACTGGGACATGCAGAGCTCGCCCTCGCTGAAGGCGGATGCGACCTCTGCGAGGAGCTTCCGATGTCGACCCTGCGGGCTCGACTCGAAGCGCGCAGAACTGAAGCTGCCGCGCCGCCTTCCGTTCCGCCGCGCAGGAAAAAGCGCCGCTCCCAAAGGCTGCCAGAACCGGTGATAGAAGCGACTGCCTCGCCGGAGCCGGCGCCTATTCCGCCGCCGGCCAAGCCGCATCTGCTCTGCACTCCATGGCCGTCTTACAGATCCTCCAAGCAGACCTTCTTCGGGAGTGGGATGAGAAAGGCAGGCACCCAGAGGCTGTTACAGATCTAAGAAGCGCGACGGACCTCGCCCTTCGCGCCACCAAAGCTGCAGCCCAAGCTCTAGGAAAGTGCATGGCCTCGCTGACTGTGACCGAGAGACACCTGTGGCTAACGCTAGCCGACATGGGAGAAGCAGAGCGCTCCACGTTCCTCAACGCACCGCTCTCTCCGACCGGTCTCTTCGGCTCCGCGGTGAGTGGCATTGTTGACCGCTTTTCAGAAGTCCAGAAAGCCACCCAAGCCATGAACCTCTTCCTGCCACGTCGCGCTAGCTCCTCTGCAGGCCACCCACGTGACTAGCCTCCTGCACGAGCCTCTTCACAGCGCCCAGCTCAACAAAGTCAGACTTCTCAGCGTCGACAGGGCGGCCACCCTCGATCGCGCTCAGACAGCCGCCGCAGACCGCTGCCCCCCCGCGGGCCTCGGTCTAAGGTTGCGCTGAAACCTGAGCAACCGAAGTCCTCCTAGCCTTGTTGAAAAAACGACGGCTCAGTCCCGCCGCGGCCGGACCACCGTCAAAGCTTCGCCCCCGTCAGTCCCCCTCTCTCAGGCTACTACAGTGGTGGATTCAGCAGCCAACAAGCTGGTGATACTGCCCGCTTGCCTGCACTCAAACGCCGTTTTCACGGCGACCCAAAGAAATCTTGTGAAGAGCAAACATGCCTTATTTGTAGAAAATGTGCCCATAATCCAGTGTTCACCCCTACACACAAGCATTACACATCCCGTGTTCCTATCAGAGCCCACTCACATAAAGCGGACACAGCCCACTCGAGTGTTAGAGTCAATAAACGCGCTCACGAATACGTGCGCGCGCCCCTTCTCTGGCCGCTCTGTCACACGACCAGCCTTATGTGTAGAAAATGTGCCCACAATCCAGTGTTCACCTCTACACACAAGCATTACACTTCCCGTGTCCCGATCAGAGCCCACTCACATAAAGCGGACACAAACCGCTCGAGTGTTAGAGTCAATAAACGCGCTCACGAATACGTGCGCGTGCCCATTCTCTGCCTGCTCTGTCACACGGCCAGCAAACACTTCTCTGTATGTAAGTCCCGTGCCCGTGACTATGCTCGCGCATCACTTAACAGATGTGACTCTTTCCCCATTCACCTCAATCGGGAAGTCACTCACAGAACAGCCTGTCCCTGCTGTCTGCGAGCAGTCATGCATAAGCACAGTAAGCGCGCTCACACATTCTGTTCAGCGCGCTGTGTGCGGCAATCAGGGCGATTTGGCCATTCACCCTCTAGTGTTACGCTTCAAAGCGTGGGAAGCTATCCCTGGGATATCCAAATGGGTGTTAAGCACAATAAAACAGGGCTATTTGCTACAGTTCGATCGCCGCCCTCCCCGCTTCAGAGTGCGGCTCGAAACTATTGTGAACACGGAAGCAGCCTGCATGCTTCGTTCAGAAATAGCAAACCTTCTGTGCAAAAGGGCCATAGAGAAAGTGCCGCCTTCGCTGAGCGAGTCGGGGTTTTACAGCCGTTATTTTCTTGTTCCCAAGAAAGACGGCGGCCTCAGACCAATATTAGATCTCAGGGGTTTGAACAAGGTGCTTGCAAAAAGACCGTTCAAAATGCTTACAATCAGGAAACTCCTCGCGCATATGCGCCAGGGGACTGGTTTATCTCTCTCGATCTGAAAGATGCCTACTTTCAGATTCAGATAAATCCCCATCACAGGCCATTCTTGAGATTCGCCTTCGACGGCCAGGTTTATCAATACACCGTCCTTCCGTTCGGCCTGTCTTTAGCCGCGTCCTTTCAGATGAACAGCCTCACGCCTCTGAAAAAATTTCAGAGAGTGCTAGGTTACATGGCCTCAGCCGCAGCAGTACTTCAGCTGGGTTTACTGCACATGCGCCCGCTTCAGCATTGGCTAAACACCCGCACGTCTCGCCGGGCTTGGGCCACAGGCCGCCAGCCGATCAAGGTGACTCAGACCTGTATTTCAGCTCTGCAGCCCTGGACAGTGGCCGAATGGTATCAGCGGGGAGTGACGATGGGAGCTGTATCTCGCCGAAAAGTCATCTCGACAGACGCGTCCAACAAGGGTTGGGGCGCAGTCTGCGAGGGCTCTCCAGTTTTTGGCCTATGGTCAGTTCAGGAAAAGCTCCTTCACATAAATTGTCTGGAAATGATAGCGGTCGAGTACGCGCTTGTGCGCTTTCTCCCGGTCATTCAGGGTCACCACGTCCTGGTCCGTTCGGACAACAGATCTGTGGTATCCTACCTAAACCGTCAGGGCAGTGTCAGATCCAGGAACCTCTTCCATCTGACGAAACGCATACTGAGTTGGTCCCAGTGCCACCTGCGCTCGCTGAGGGCGACGCACGTGCCAGGCCACCTGAACGACAGCCCAGACAGACTGTCCAGAGACAATATTCCTCCAGGGGAATGGTCCCTGCACGCTCAAACAGTCCAGAAGTTATGGCGCATATTCGGCAGAGCAGAGATAGACCTCTTTGCGTCAGAAGAGAACTCTCACTGCCCAATATTTTTCTCGAAAAGTGAGGACGCGCTGGCCCAGGACTGGCCCAACCGCCCGCTTTACGCCTTCCCTCCCGTCTCGCTATTGCCACAGGTAATGCAGAGGATCAGGGAAACGCGTCACTCAGTGCTCCTCATAGCCCCGCGTTGGGAGAATCAGACATGGTTCCCGGAGCTTACGCAGCTGTCACTGACAGCGCCGTGGCCCATCCCAGTGAGAGCATATCTCCTCTCTCAAGCTCGCGGCACGATCTGGCATCCCCACCCAGAGCGCTGGGCGCTGCACGCGTGGGTGATCAACGACTACCCGTCGCTCTGCCAGAAGGGGTAATAAACACCATCATACACGCTAGAACCCCTTCCACGAGAAGACTCTATGCGTCAAAATGGTCTGTGTTTTCAAAATGGTGCACCGACAGAGACCTGGACCCACGGACATGTGGGGTGTCGTCGCTGCTCGTGCTTTTACAAGAGCTGCTGGATAAGGGCAGATCCCCATCCATGCTCAAAGTGTATGTGGCGGCCGTCGCGGCGTTCGCTGAACCCCTGCACGGCCAGTCACTGGGAAAAAATGAGCTGGTCATCCGCTTCCTCAAGGGAGCTAGAAGGATGAACCCCCCGCGCCCCCCATCGGTTCCTATCTGGGATCTTTCTATAGTTCTCGAAACTATGAAAGCCCCTCCTTTCGAACCGCTTCAATCCGTGGATTTGAAATACCTTTCACTCAAAACCATTAGTCTGACTGCCCTGTCATCAGTCAAACGTGTGGGAGACCTTCACGCGCTGTCTGTCAGCGCTGCGTGTCTTGAGTTTGGACCAAGTGACTCCAAGGTCATTTTAAAGCCTAGACACGGCTATGTTCCCAAGGTGATCGGTACTCCTTTCAGAGCACAGGTCATTTCCCTATCGGCGCTGCCAGCATCCGATAGCGAATGCGACGCCAATCTCCTTTGCCCAGTCAGAGCACTGAGATTGTATACTGCGCGCTCCGCCTCTTTCAGACGCTCTGAGCAGCTTTTCGTTTCGTTTGGAGGGCGCACCAAAGGTCTCGCCGCCTCGAAACAGACACTGTCTAGATGGATAGTGGACGCTATTGCTGCCGCATATGCGTCAAAAGACCTGCCATGCCCGTTGGGCATTAGGGTTCACTCCACTAGAGGCATGGCCTCACTGTGGGCATGGTCCAGCGGGATTTCCATTCACGACATATGTGTGGCAGCGGGCTGGGCTTCCCCTTCCACCTTTGTCAGATTTTACAATCTGGAAGTGCCCGCCCTGCAGGCAAAACTACTAGCGGTTTAATACGCTACAGCTCCCCTGGTGAGCTGCACTGATGGGACTCATTCCACACAGACCGGCACCGCCGCTCTGTCGTTCCCTTCCCACTATGTGCTTATGTATTACACACACACTGGCCCGCACTCTTGCCGGCCAAATATTATTTCCCCACTCACAAGGGCTCCCCCGGGTCCCCCCACCCCAGGGGCTCATGCAGTGGATGCTGGGGTTCCCGTAGCGTAAGCTAGCTTACGCAATACGAGAGAACCTCTCGTAAGAGAACGAATCGGTTACCTAACGTAACCTCGGTTCTCTCGCGCCACGAGCGACTTTCGCTTCATTCAATGAAAACCAGGGTTCCAGCCTACGAACTACGCTTATATGCACTCTAGCCACGCCCATTTTGGCGGGCTTTGATGCAGTAAGCGCGCGGACGCCTCTCATTGGACGCAAGTTTGCCCAAGTTCATCTATAGGCTGCAGCAGTTGCCGCAGAGCAACCAATGAGCTCGCTAGCTAGCCTGCTCAAGGTCTGCATGTTGCTGCACTGCGTTGACAAATGATACAAAATTAAGGATAATTTTTTGGCTTCAATATCTCAGAAAAGATGAATCTTTCCCGTAGCGTAAGCTAGCTTACGCAATACTCGTTCCCTCATCTAGAGAGAACCGAGGTTACGTTAGGTAACCGATTCGTTTATGTAGCACACATTTTATCTTTGGTAAGTGAATAAATGTTTTGCCAACTAACTGAGTTTTATAGTATAATTGGCTTGTTTAGTCTAAGTATTTCTTTACGTGCTCTAAAAGTGAGATAAAAAGATGTAACATCTTCATTGATCATAATGGGAACAATCAAATATTGCAGACCTTTCTGCTCAGGAAATAATTGTCAGCATCTAAAATACGCATTTTGTGTCAACAAGATAATGGTGTGCATCTGATAATGGCGTAGATTTGGTTTCAACAAGTGTCAATTGTCGGGGTAGATTGATCTGTCCATCCATCCATCCATCCATCCATCCATCCATCTCAGAGTACTAACATTGGGAAATAATGCAATACTCATTACTTTTTAAATGTATTCAACTACAGATTACAGAATACATGCTGTAAAATGTTATTTGTAACATATTCCATTAGATTACGCAAGGTCAGTAATGTATTCTAAACGCTTTGGATTACTTCTTCAGCACTGGTAGATTTTTTCACTCGTTTTGACTATAAAAACTCTAATCAGAAGGACACTGGTTCGAGCCCCAGAGCCACCTCCATTGTGTCCTTGAGCAAGGCACTTAACTCCAGGTTGTTCCAGGTTGATTGTCCCTGTAATAAGGGCTCTGTAAGTCGCTTTGGATAAAAGCGTCTGCTAAATGTAAATGTTTCTAAAACAAGATAAATCAAAATGATCATATTTTAAGGATTTTTAGATATTTTTACAGGAAAACAATACGATAACAATAAGACCTTTGCCCTAATATCAAAGGTCTTACTAGAAAAAAAGAAATTATGATCTAACGTGAATTTTCTTGATAAAATGTGGTGGTGGTGTAGTGGTCTAAGCACATAACTGGTAATCTGGTAACAGAAGGATGCTGGTTTGAGCCCCACAGCCACCACTATTGTGTCCTTGAGCAAGGCACTTAACTTCAGGTTGCTCCAGGGGGATTGTCCCTAGATAATTAGTCCCTGTAATAAGGGCTCTGTAAGTCGCTTTGGATAAAAAAGTCTGCCAAATGCATAAATGTAAATGTAAATGTAAAATGCATGTAAAATGGCTAGAAAGACACCATTAACGTCTCTATTCAACACATGTCTTGTATTACAAATGCTCTAAAAATTGGCATACTGTAAGTACATGGGGGCTTTAAGACATAAGGCATTAGGCATAACTTTCTGTAAAGTTGCTTTTGAAATGTGTATTGTGAAAGGCACTATACAAATAAAAATTACTTTTAAATAGTATTTTTTTGCCTCAGTATTTTATTTCTTGACTGACATCTTTATGTGATTAAATTGCTCCTCCTCTCTTTCTTCTGTTTGATGTCCTTTGAGAAAAGTTGTTGACTCAAAGTCTTATTTAAAAGCTCCGGTAATGGCACCTCACTGACTACTTTATTTGTACTTTTTGCATATATCTTATTTGTTCTGTTTTAGCTAGACTCAAAAAGAATGCTCTAGTCATTTTGTTTTGACAGTTTGGGGTTTTAAAAATGTTGCTACTGGAAATGCTTCAGGACCAGACATGAACAGTAGCTTTGTCTTGGTCTATATAAGAATTACTTGAGCATCTACCAAACAGTAGGGAGTGCTGTTAAACCTGAGGCATGTTAAATCTGACATGAATCCAGTTGTAATGGGGTCAGCCATGCTTTCAAGAACATTACATTTATGCAGTCTTCTCTGTGTTCCATAGCATTTTGGAGAAGGAGATTTAAACTTAACATGACCGCAAACATAATTTTTTACACAAATGTCAACTTAGGTTGAGCATACATAAGGCATAGAGTATATGCTTGTTCTCAAGTCAGGTGGTTCAGGGCTGCACTTTTAAGGGTACAATCAGAAAAGAGGATGTCAGGGAGTACACAGGCCACTCATGCATAATGGATCTTTCTGTGCATGTTCTTTAAAAGGAAAACTGTCAGGCCCTGTTAGACCCAGCTTGGAGACGATTGTGCCCATGTCCACTAGGCATGCGCTTCTGTCTGGCCTTGGCCTTTGCATTAATATGTGTGTTTTGAACTTCAGCCATATTTGCAGGCACTTGCATCTTGTCTTAAACCTTAAGAACACAGTGTTTTAATATTCTACAATTACTTTCTTGGCTTCATCTAGTACAGACAGGTGTAAATACAGTATTTTTGTGCTTGGAGAGGAAGAAAACCATTATGTCAGTGAAACAGAAAACACGGGGCAGACAACAAGGGATCATAATATTAGCCCCCCTTCAAAAGGACCGGATTCCAGACGGTCCTAAAGAACGAAACAATAACAAAAATGACAAAACAACAACTAAAATGTTCAAAGAGAGAGGGGCTAGAACAGGAGGAGAACCGACAGACCAAATGGGGCACAAGGGACACAGAGACAGACCAAGGAGGCACAAGGGGCAAGTAGGCAGTCCACGGAGGCACAAGGGACGATTAGGCAGTCCACGGAGGCACAAGGGGCGGACAGGCAGACCAGGGAGGCCGAGAGGGCAGACAGGCAGTCCACGGGGGTGTGAGACGGGGCCAGGGTCAGGTGGCCTGGGGGGCATCCACCGGGTAGGGGACTGGTTTAGGTGGTCTAGGAGGTGGCCACAGGACAGAGGCTGGTTTCGATGGCCCGGTAGCTGAACACAAGGCAAGAGCCAGTCCAGGGGACCTGGGAGGCTCAGGAGGTGGAACTAAAGGAGGCTCTGGAGGCGGAGCCATAGGAGGCTTGGGAGGTGGAGCCAAGGGAGGCTCAGGAGGCAGAACCGAGGGAGGTTCAGGAGGCGAAGCCGGGAGAGGCTCAGGAGGTGGAGCAGAGGGAGGCTCAGGAGGCTGAGCAGAGGGAGGCACGGGAGGCGGAGCCATAGGAGGCTTGGGGGGGCGGAGCCCTGGGTGGCTCGAGAGGCTTGAGAGGCGGAGCCCTGGAAGGCTCGAGAGGCGGAGCCCTGGAAGGCTTGAGAGGCGGAGCCCTGGGTGGCTCGAGAGACTTGAGAGGCGAAGCCCTGGGAGGCTCGGGAGGCGGAGCCCTGGAAGGCTCGAGAGACTTGCGAGGTGGAGCCCTGGGAGGCTCGGGAGGCGGAGCCCTGGAAGGCTCGGGAGGCGGAGCCCTGGAAGGCTTGAGAGGTGGAGCAATGGAAGTGTGAGGCTCAGGGGGCAGAGCTGAGGGAGGCTTCGGGGGCAGAGCTGAGGGAGGCTCTGGAGGCAGAGCTGAGGGAGGCTCAGGAGGCAGAGCCGAGGGAGGCAGAGCCGAGGAAGGCTCGGGAGGCTCAGGAGGCTGAGCCAAGGAAGTCTCAGGAGGAGGAGCTGAGGGAGGCGGAACTATGGAAAGCTCTGGAGGCTCGGGGGCGGAGCCGTGGGAGGCTCAGGAGGCAGAGCAGAGGGAGGCTCAGGAGGCTGAGCAGAGGGAGGCTCAGGAGGCAGAGCAGAGGGAGGCACGGGAGGCTCGGGGGCCGGAGCCCTGGGTGGCTCGAGAGGCTCGAGATGTGGAGCCCTGGAAGGCTCGAGAGGCGGAGCCCTGGAAGGCTTGAGAGGCGGAGCCCTGGGTGGCTCGAGAGACTTGATAGGCGAAGCCCTGGGAGGCTCAGGAGGCGGAGCCCTGGGAGGCTCGAGAGGCGGAGCCCTGGAAGGCTCGAGAGACTTGCGAGGCGGAGCCCTGGGAGGCTCGGGAGGCGGAGCCCTGGAAGGCTCAGGAGGCTCGAGAGGCGGAGCCCTGGGAGGCTCGAGAGACTTGAGAGGCGGAGCCCTGGCAGGCTTGGGAGGAGGAGCCCTGGAAGGCTCAGGAGGCTGGAGAGGCGGAGCCCTGGAAGGCTCGGGAGGCAGGAGAGGCGGAGCCCTGGAAGGCTCGAGAGGCGGAGCCCTGGGAGGCTCGAGAGACTTGAGAGGCGGAGCCCTGGGAGGTTCGGGAGGAGGAGCCCTGGAAGGCCCGGGAGGCTGGAGAGGCGGAGCCCTGGAAGGCTCGAGAGGCGGAGCCCTGGGAGGCTCGTGAGACTTGAGAGGCGGAGCCCTGGGAGGCTCGGGAGGAGGAGCACTGGAAGGCCCGGGAGGCTCGAGAGGCGGAGTCCTGGAAGGCTCGAGAGGCGGAGCCCTGTGAGGCTCGAGAGACTTGCAAGGCAGAGCCCTGGGAGGCTCAGGAGGAGGAGCCCTGGAAGACTCGAGTGACTTGAGGGGCGGAGCCCTGGGAGGCTCGAGAGGAGGAGCCCTGGGAAGGTCGAGAGACAGAGCCCTGGGAGGCTCGGGAGGAGGAGCCCTGGAAGACTTGAGAGACTTGAGAGGTGGAGCCCTGGGATCCTGAGAGGAGCCCTGGGAGGCTCGAGAGACTTGAGAGGCGGAGCCCTGGAAGGCTCGAGGGGCGCTGGCTCTTGGACGGTCATGGCTACTGGCGCTGGCTCGTGGACGGTCATGGCTACTGGCGCTGGCTCTGGGACGGTCATGGCTACTGGCGCTGGCTCTGGGACGGTCGAGGCTACAGGCGCTGGCTCAGGGACGGTCGAGGCTACAGGCGCTGGCTCAGGGACGGTCGAGGCTACAGGCGCTGGCTCACTGACGTGTGAGGCTTCTGGCACTGGCTCACTTACGTTTGAGGCTTCTGGCCAGTTAGCCATGGTATGCATGAGCTTGGGTCCGCTGGACACTGAGGGCCGAGCCACGGGGGGGTTCTATGGACGGAGCTGCGGGAGGCAGAGGTCGGAGAGCAGAGGACTTTCCCCTTCTCGTCTTCCTCCAGGCGGGTGAGACTGGCGACGCTGGAACGCTGTGCGTGGGCTCTGGCTCGCAGACCGGGGCAGGCGTGGCCTCTGGCTCGCAGACCGGGCAGGCGTGGGCTTTGGCTCGCAGACCGGGGCAGGCGTGGGCTCTGGCTCGCTGATCGGGGCAGGCGTGGGCTCTGGCCTACCGTCTTCTCCTCCTCCTCCGGGCCGACGAAGTTGGCTCATGGAAAGCAACTGGCGTCGGAGTGGGCTTGCTGACAGGTGGAGCTGGCATGACAGGAAGTTCCATGGACGACTGTAGAGTCACCAACAAAATTCAAAGGGGGAAAAACAAAATTCAAAGGGGGAAAAACACCTTTAATTTGGCAAAACAATACGGAAAGACAAGAGTCAAGGAAGCCTGAAACTTAGCTTTGAAGACATACAAGACGCTTTTAGATGATTTATATTGTTTGTTTCGTCTCTCCCCATCTCACTGGATGTCAGTTCTAATAGGCTAATGTTAGTACATAAAACATTCAAATAACAAAATACATGTAAACATTGCAAATCACATGCTGTGTGTGTGACTCTTACTAATAATTAATTTGGTCTAAGAAAACAACCAATATTTTCAGAATAAAAATGAGATTACAGGGAAGCGTTGCAAACAGCTAACACCAACAGTAGAGAGTGCTAATTATAAGTGCCCCGCAAGAAAAAAAAACCTCTCGACATACTGTAGTTCCGGGCAGAAAGTTAGCTAACTGCACTCACTTTGGATGAAGTTCAGCAAATGATGTGTTGATTTACTATTCCTTTAACATTGTTTCTAGCTGGTTGATGAAAGACATTTATATTGGCAGGTCCAAGCTGGTTTAATAGGTTTTGTATAGTAGGTTGTATGTCCTACCGTTTTCAGCAGTATGTTCCAGTTCAGCACCTGCCCAATAATTATTTCATACTTTCCCTTTGCATCAAAATGAGGGCGTTTATATTGTACACATTTATTTAGATAGAATGAAGGATGTCCATCATTTTCCTTTTTTCCTATTTATTTTATTTTGAACATCCTTTGGTATATGGCATTAGTTCTGCTCTGTTGAAAAAGCAGAGAAGAATGCACGCTCTCACGAAGGAATTTGAAAACATTAAAATGACATTCTGTCAGTGTTTGGTGCAGGCAGAGATGCCAGGAGAGACAGGCTGAAGACTAGGCTGTCACTGTATGCAGTCAAGCGCTTATTCATGATGAAATGGAATTACTTTCTGACAATAGCTAGGCATACTTCTGAAGCTGCCTGATTTTGCTGGACTTTAAATCTCTTAGCTGGCTGGCAGCCTTTTTCTCGGTTGCTCTCGACCATTCTGTCCTGTGTGCATATTGGTGTGTATGATTGCAAATAGCTTTTCATATGTCAAAAAACATTGGACAAGCAATTCAGCCTAAAGGGCCAATACCGGGATTTATCTTAATTATTGTCTTTTGCAAGTAATTAGGAGTTGAGAGAAATTCACAGCTTACAGTAGGTTGTTCAAGTTAATAGCTGCAATAAAGATAGAACTATATGTTTTGAAGCTAAAGTCATTAGAGCTGAATTGTGTAATTTCTGCACCACTAGCATCACCAAATGTCATTGAAAAAATAATGACTGTATTCAAACAGGTTTCCCGAACACTCCCCCCATCTGCCATTGGTTTGAAAACAGGCCCAACCCACACTCAAACAATTGGTTGAACCAATGATGATACAGTATTTTGTGCTAATTGGGATTCTCAAACATACAATTTGTGTTTTGATAGCACTAGAGAGTCTATCAAAACAATGATACGAATGGCTTAAAGATCTGTTTCTTACCCATTCCTATCATATCGCATCTGAAGATATGGATGTAACCTCTGGAGTCTTATGGATTACTTTTATGCTGCTTTTGTCTGCTTTTTGGACCTTCAGATTTCTGGCCACCATTCACTTGCATTGAAAGGATCAACAGAGCTGAGATATTCTTCTAAATGTCTTTGTGTTCTGCTGAAGTGAGAAAGTCATACACATCTGGAATGGCATGAGGATGAGTAAATGATGAGAGAATTTTCATTTTTGACTGAACTATCCCAGTTAACTGCACATAATTATATCAGCACATTGTGTTGCTGTTCTAGTAGCATTTAAAAGGCTTCATATTTTTTTGATAATGGCACAAAACAGATGACCGTTGTTTCCTTTTCTTTAATTCCTGATCAAAACACAGCACTTGCCAAGCTGTCATTGACATGCTGTCATTGACATTAACTCAAAGAGATAATTTAGTAAGAATAGTCACACAACACACTGAAACACATCACTCACTTCCCAGAGATTGACACTCATTTGGCTGGCTGTGAATTCCATGGTGATGATTGTACAATAGGGCAAATTATAAAACAAGTGAAAGTCACAAAAGAGAAGCAAGCATTGTGTATTTCTGGGAGGTGCAGGCATCCAGACTACCATTTCTCTAGAAACATTTGATCTCTAATTGTGGTGGGGTGTTATCATCCAAGAGATTATTGTCTAGCAAGTTTCAATATTTAAATTTGCCTGTGGCTGGTGCTAAGGGTTTCTTGCAACTAAAGATATTTGGTTTGTTTTCTCTGCTGGTGCTACGATTACTGAATTGAGTGATGACCTCACATATAGTGGTGTATTCATTAGGGTGTATAACAAGACAGCCTACCTGAATAGGGCTGATCTCAGAAAACATCCCTCTCTGTAAAAGGCAGTAATATAAAAGCCTTTTGCAGCATGTTGCTTTGAAAAATTATCAAAGAACTAAAGTGGAGCTGGAGTCTGCAGGCAGATATGGAACCAAAGATCAATTTGTGTCTATAATGTCTTATTCCCAAGAGGTCAGGGAAGTTGGCCTCTTTTAGCTTCTGAGCCAAGACTAATGAAAACAGTGCCAGTATTAGCAAACACTTTACAAGCAGATGTTCAGTCATCGGCCCTTTGGCCCTAATTAAGCATTTAAAAGTCAGACACTGACACAGATACTGCTTATTAGAGTCACTTCATTGTATACATATGACCAGAATAACAATCCATCCCAAATCAATCTTGTTTTCATTTATTTTCGTATTTTTCGTAACTAGAGGGGCTTGTTTTTTTTAACATGTTCTATTTATTTCTTTTTCTTCAAATAACTGTCCTTCTATTGGATCAGACAGTGGCCATGAAAGACTAGGGTTTTAGGAAATGTTGCCACACTCACATAAGGGTGATCTAGAATCAGGGTCATCATAGCATCAATATGTATTTTGATTTGTATGAAAGTGAATACATGCAGCTCCAGAGTTCATTTTACCAGGAAACTGCTGCAGTAAGTTTAACAAGCTATGTAAAAATAATTTAGCAAAAATCTAGGTATAGCAGTGTGATTCTCAAGACTAGGTTGAACTAAATCCTTTATACTTGTTCCCATGTTTTATACAGGTAGGATTTAAAGCTTATTAGTGCTCTTATAAATATAACACAGGTGGATGGGCACACTTAAATGGTTATACATGACTACCCCCTGAATGTTTGTTGTTGGTTTAGTGTGTGTGTGTGTGTGTGTGTGTGTGTATGATTATTAGTGTGCTTGTGTTTAATTGAGTGTTTATTTGAATGTGTGTGATATTTGCTTGTTTTTTGTTGATCAGTGCACATGATTGCTGATGGAAGTCCCAGGCTGACCACTCAATTACAAGCTTTTTGTCTTGTGACGTGGTTGGTGGGGGGTGTAGGAGGGGGTGGTTGCTCACTTCCACACATGGTCCTCATCAGATCAGCCTATTACCTGGCCTAATTACCTGACAGCCTGGCATAAGTCAGCACCCGCTGAGAATCACCGAGCCTGTTCTGCGAGACAGCGTGATCCTTACACCCCTGAAAAATACTGCCATCTATTTTAATAGAGCTTTATATCAGTTCAGCCACCACACGCACACAGGCAATCCGAAGACTAATACCATAAACCATTAACATTAGACACCCAATATAGGAATAATTTCTTTGAATACCCACGACCTCATTGCAGAAATTGGTAATAGAGGTTTTATGAGCCCAGCTGAACCCATACATTAAATGTAACACAGTCAGTTTATAAGAAAGTAGAGAAAATAAATTATAAGAAACATGTGGAAAATATACAAACACTTATATATTAAATAAAAAAATTTAATAAAATGTAAAAAAACAAGCTGACATTATAATGATAACACTGTGTATCAATTAAAACAAAAATGTTGGCTCCTGGGTAGTAAGTGTTATTTCTTAATTGCGTATGCCTCAAAACTATAGAAAATGGTTATTATTCCCGACAAACTTTGCTTTTGTGACCAGGACAGTGACATTTTGAAATATACCTATTTTCCAGAACATAAGATTCAGACAGATAGATTCAGTACTGAGTAAACTTGGATCCGGCAGAGGCATTTTGCTGTCTGTGGCCAATTTATCAATACAAGAGTGAAAAAGTACTCCATGAAAGCATCTGCTAAGATGTGTGAGGCCTACAAGGCATATTTCGGCATGCCTGCCAGGGATCAAGACAAACCCTGATCACCTCATTTCACCTGCGAGCACTGCAAAAAAAAAAAAAACTCTGGAAGGTAAAATTGCTCGGAATTTGATGTTATAAATGTGTTAATTTTTAAAATTGTAAAAGTTTTTCATTTTAAAATGTTTTACAATTTTCAGTGTTATTGAAAAAATATATCATATATGAAAAATGTTGCGAGAATCTCTTACACATTAGTTATGGGCGAAATAATGGTATTTTTGTTGGATGGTAAAGAGGGGAAAAGAGAGCCATGAAGTTCACTGTCCCAAGAATTTTGCCGGAACACACTGACCACTCAAGCAACTGCTACTTCTGCATGGTGGACCCTTTCAAACGTCAGACTGGCAAGAATGCACCTGCTATCACGTATTCAGACATTCCTTCATCCATTGCCCCGGTGCCACACTGCCATGAGCTCCCCGTACCCACTTCTCCACAGAGAGAGCAGCCATCTTTATAAGAGAGCAGCAAGTCAGTGAGCGAGGAAGACGTTGTAGATCCAGATGACAATTTCAGAGGTGGAGCTGAGGAGAGAAACCCATACTACCCCAACCAAAAGACCTTAATGACTTGATTAGATATCTTGGTCTCACCAAGTCCATTGCCGAGCTTTTGACATCTAGCTCAAGTAGTGAAACTTGTTGGATGAAAGTGTGCATGTTGCAGATCAGAGGAAGCGTCACCAACATTTTTCCAGCTTCTTCACCCATCAAGATGGGCTCTGCTGCTGCCACAATGTGACTAGTCTGTTCGAGGCAATCTGAATCGCCTGTAACCAGAATGAGTGGCACCTCTTCATTGACAGCTCATCCAGGAGCCTCAAAGTCATGCTGCTCCATAATGGTATCAAGTACCCGTCTCTTCCCCTGGCTCACTTGGCGCACCTCAAAGAGGATTACAACAGCATCAAGACCTTGCTGGACGCCTTGATGTATGATGAGTACATTTGGGAGCTGATTCATGAAAGTGATTTACAGTATAATCGTAAATCTCGAAAGACTACTCACTTCTAAATCTTTTGTAGTCATTTTTGTATTACTTTAGCATAAATACATGTTAATTTGGATTCATATGTTGTTTTTTGTTTATGTTTATGACTTTATGTGAACAAAAAGACACAAATTTGCCCATTTTCTCATTTAAAAAAGATACATTTCAAATGATCACTGTCCTGGTCACAAAAGCTACGTTTGTGGGGAATAATAGCCATTTTCTATACTTTTGAGGCATAAGCAATTAGGAAATAGCACTTACTACCCAGGAACAAAAATGGTGTTACATAGTGTAATTGAATTATTTTCTCACACAAGAAATGAAGCGCAAAATAAATCAGTTTATCTTTTTATAACACAAGGCAAATTAATTCCCATACACTGAATCACCACTTAATTAAACAGTGTAGTTAATTAATGTAGAGGATTTGAAGCTGTTGTTTAAGAATATGTTTAGAAATAATAACAGGCAACCGCAGAGCCTTCGATAATAACAGTAGTTACAATGCAACATTTATCTTTGAATTTTGAATGTGATGTCATAATGGAAATGCTTACACCTCCACACCTGAACCACCTACATCAGATTAAATTATCTTGTTCTTATCTAGCCATCAAAGTAACTATCTTTACACATAATTTAAGAAACAAAATTACTGAGATACTAGTAATCTTACTTAACATCTGGCGGAGAAATGTGGTTCCATTCAGCGATTAGGGCCAATACTTTAAGAGATAAACATGAAATGTGTTAATGGAAAAGCCAAATAACTAACTGAAATAAGTATTCATGTCAAGCTAGAATAAAACTGGAGACAACCTACACTTGCCTTTCGCCATTATTATCTCTTTTGTCTATATTGTCTGTATAATCTGTATTGAAATAAATTATGTCTCTCCATCTGTATGTGTAAGTGTGCGCACGCACTCACTCTAAATGAGTGAAGTTGTTTCATTTAGATGAGTTACATTACAAAGGCCAAAACAGCTGCTGCAGAGGATTTGACCAATTTATTATTTTTGTGTTATTCAATTACAACACAAAGACACTGTGCTGCATTCTCATCATAACAAATTACCTCCAAACAAATAATTAGTGCTGGGAATGAATCTCTTGTTATATTTCATTACGACCCAACATGCCAGGAATGTGCTCTGAAATACCACTTCTGTTCAATTTGTCCATTCTGAGATTTTGTTAAAGGGATAGTTTAAACAAACTAAAAATTCTGTCATCATTTACTCATTTTCATGTTGTTCAAAACCAATACTGTATGGCTTTCTTTCTTTTGTGGGACACAAAATTAGATGTCAAGGAGAATATTAGTCTCAGTCACCATTCACTTAAATTGTAACTTTTTTTTTTCCATTCATTGAAAGTGAATTGTAAATGAAGCTGATTCTAAAATCGCTAACTCGTTCATTTATTCACTATTTCTTATATACTGTACACTGATTGTCAGAGAGAGCCCTGAAGCTGTCACAGAAACAACTTTGTCACATATGTACTTTCTTGTGCCTTACGTTAGACACGAGATTCTTATAAAATTGTATAAAGTATATACAATAAATCTTCATTCTGTTTGTTGTGTTTAATATATATTTTTATAATGAATTAAATTATATAAAAAACCTGCCAACAAGAAAAAAAAAACATTTGAATAAATGTACAATATTGTATTTATTATTTTGTATGGTCTTGAAACTCATAGAGAAGCGCAGAGAAGAGATAATCGTGTGCATAGTGTCCTAATGCAACTTTAATACAGTACTAAAGTTATCAATAGTATCCACTGATTAGATGAATACATTATTTACATTTGATGAAGGAAATATTTGAATCATCCTCCACTTTATGATTTCCATATCACCTCAGCGAATTAGTGAAAAGAAAAATCAACAACAGCCTCATCTACTGTATATCATTTCATCTGAATAAATATATCAAATTGGAAAATGTATGTGTATGATTTTGTCTCATTGTATTTTAATATTGAATTTTGCCAAAAAGTATAACACTACAGTTATGGTGAAATATAGCATCGGGAGTGTCCACTCGAAATCAGAGTGCATTGTGTGTAAGAATGAGTGAGCATATATAAGGAACGAGTTGTCACTCAGAATTTAGACAGTACTACAAAATGGCCTACACCCAAAATAGTGCAATATATAGTGGATATGGGGCAATCTTAGACCCAGATTGAGGCATGAGTCATGCTACCTAACATCTCATTTTGTGTTCAAACGAAGGAACTTCTCTTAAGCACCTTGTTCACTGAACATTAGGAAATTAAAATCAAGCAACATTCTCTTGACATGACTCGGTTCCCAAAGCCTATTTAAAAATAAGGTTCAAAATATTACAATAAAACATAATGGGCACTATTTTAGGAATGCTTAGCTAAAATTCTGATAACATAATCCTATTATGGAGACTAAATTCAAGTGTTTAAAATTCTGGACCAAACTACAGACGTCCACACAGAGCAGAAAAAAAATTTGTAAAGTCCTTATGTTAGAATTGGAAGCCTCGCTGGATTCATCATATACAGAGATTACATATGCACTCTAATCAACTTCCAAACTCTTATTAAGCAAAACCATATCAGATCATTTGTCGTATACATTCCTGCAGGGCAAAGGGTGATCATTCAGCTAATTATTTTCATTATGGCGGCCTGATTTTTTTTCTCTCTATAATTACACTGCAACTCAGGCCTTATTTCCAAACTAGAGGCCAGAGTTATTAAAACAGTCTGTTATGCAACTGCACATAATTAACAGCAACAAATTAGGCTTTTTAAATGTGAAAGCACCATATGTACAATTAATGTTCTAATCAACCTTTTTGAAACGCAGTACGTAGTTCATTTGGAATAGCCCTTCTGTTTGCATAATGAACGCAGTTGAAATGGAGGGTGGAGGGTAGGCAACTAGTCACACAACAAATAATAAACTTATGAAGTATGCACAGAATCTAGAAAGAGCATGATTCCCTCTGCACTCTTTTGTAGTTTGTCCAGCAGAGTAGAAAATGCTTGTTGAATAATAATATATATGAATATCATAATAGCTGTTGTGATCTTATTGTCATAACGGTGTCTTTAATTAGAGTCTGCTTTTTGCTCTACTTTTTATCAGTGGACATTAAACAATGTTTTTGCACTTAAAGGTGGAAAAGTGAGTGATTTTTTTTACAAACTTTATGTTAATGTCTCTGTGGTGTTGTCAAAACATCACTCGGTTTGTTTGAGAATTCCAACCAGCCCAACACACCAACATTGGCTCAACCAATGGCATGACTTTGGGGCTGGACTGTTTTTTGACCATGGGAAGATATAAGGAGTGGTATTATTTTTTCCATACAATGAAAGTGAATGGTGACTGAGGCTAACATACTGTGTACAATTTTCCTTCGTTCTCCTGAGAAGAAAGAAAGTCATGCACATTTGAAACAACAGGAAGGTGAGAAATTATGACATAATCTTTGGGGATGAACTATCCCTGTAATGTAATTTATCTATATTGTGACCTGCATGGTCTCTTCAAGGTATCATTGATAGCAACCAAACAAGCCTATCAAAGGTAAATTATTAAATACTAATAACTAAACTCAGCTATTATCATGATTACCCAAGGACTGATGGATTTATAATGAACTACATTAAGAGGCAAACAGGCAAATCTTAATGCTTGATGGTGAGCTTATGCTAACACTTACATTTTCCACATTAGTTTACACACTAATTACTATTGATTCACAACCCATGGCTTTATATAATGTAGATGAAACCCAATACACCACACATAATCAATGTTGCTGTGTGTTCTTTTGAGGACAAAACATAATTTCTAATTTATTAAAATTCCCTCAATATTGCCCGGAGGTTGAATTTGATTTCTATTGAATGCAGTGTTGTGCAGAAGAAGAAGAAAAAGAAGAAAAAAGATACAAATAATGGCACAATGCACAAATCAGACATACAATTTGCAGTTAGCACTATTGTAGTACCAAATCTGAAACAGCTATTCACTCTATTTCCAATCAACCAATTTTAAATTTCACCTCTGCATTGCCTCAGGTCTGTAAAGTCAATCTGCACTAAATTAGCTTTTCTGTTTCAGCTCCAAAACTGATACAAATCTAAATATATACTGTAAATTATATAAACTATCAGTTAAAAGTTTGGACACACTTGACTATTATGAAATATGTAAAATAGTAGTAATAAAAAATAGGTATTGTAGATGTGTCCATTCTTTTGACTGGCAATGTATACCACCCCAAGAAGAACAATTAGTACATAGTGAAAACATGTTCTTCAAGTGACCCAGTGGATGTCCTGCCAAGGTGGACAATGTTGTGATATCCTGTATGGTTGTTGAGAAAGAGGGCAAGGATGAAAGAGAGAGCTATAAGGATCATGAATCTCACATTTTATTCTAATGATTATGAATGTCCTAATTATTTGCAATTTACAGATTCTCAATGGCCACATTTTTGCATTTATTTCTTTGGATGAAAATACCCTTCTTTTAGTCGCACTCCTGTATCTCATCTAGAGGAAAAAGTAATGTGGAAAGAAAATAAAAGAATATCTAAAAAGATCAATAAACATTTCATCAGATTTCAAGGATGGCATTACCCCGAGCTTTATGGAGGCTCTGACACAGTTTCAGGGTGGTCGAGTCCTTGGGAATTTAAAGAAAAGTTTATAGCGCTGTAAACATGCTACCATTCTCTTTTCCATTTCATCCACATAAAGTGCAGACAGATCAGTAAATCTGCAATGGATGGAGGTTGTGGATGCTACTTTAGCACCCTCACTCTCTCTGTCTTTCCCTCCCCTCCACCAGTACTCCTCATCTGCTCCATTGTCCTTCAAACTATTATTTAAATAGGGCCGGTTTATCCTCTGATGTTTTGAGATGCTGTACACTTACCGTAAAGTAAACATGATGCTTGCATATTATCTCTGTGCTGTGTTTATATTGGCTATGATCTTTTCTTTGATAAGAGAGCGCAGCTGTCATAATGTGCAAAAACACAACAAATGATCCCTTAACCTTGCTCACTGCAGGGTGATATTTTAACAAACAGCTACAACCAGATTACTGCATCTGTTTATGTTTAAAATATTAGATAAATGATAAGCAATAGTGTCTCAGCACTCATATATTTTATTACAGTAATTATAACAAAGCAGCTTTACAGAGTTTGAAGCCTAAATCCCAATTTCTGCATCCAAAGGAAGGAGGTTTTTCTGAAATATTAACCCTTTCCGAAAATTACAATTCTTACTTGCTCATCACATATGACTCGTGGTTTATTCCATGTTTTCTAAATTAAAAAAAATAATAATAATAATATATATATATATATAAACAAGGACAGATGCATGATTGGAGGGGATAAGTCACCCACTTCATAGCAATGTCTCAATAGATTATACAATAAAAATTAAAACAGCCAAACTCTAGCACCAAGGCTCTCCTTGAAGCAAGCAGACAAGAAAGTGAGATGTTCGGTGTGAGTCCATATAATAAATTCAGGTCAGCATTTACAAAATCGAAATGGACACTTCATCCTGACTCTCCTGAGGGGCCAAATTGCATCTACCCTCTCCTGTGACAAAGCAGCTGATGGCACAATAACAGGACAGCCGGGCTGAAGCCCTGAGGCCCCATGAGGAGGTTTCAACCCAGAAGAGAGTGACGGTATCTGAGGAGGAGGTGTAAAGGTGAAGATACAGGTGGAGGGAAGCCTGCTGTAAAGGCATTTTCAATATTTTCATACTCCAACCTATGGTTTTAAAATAAAATTATGGCTATTGGTTTTGAATGCTTTGCTGGGATGAGACTTTTCTGTTGTCATAGAGGCAACACAGATGGGAGACTTTTGTTTTACAGATGAATTGTAAAATGAGGGGATTGCCGGTATTTAGCCTAATCATTAGACGCACATGGTGCAATGAAATCTGTGCATCAGCACTGGTGCCAATGAACGACAAAAGTAATCATATATTAAAACCCTCTTAGCTGTCTGTCATTCGTGTTTCCAAATAAATGAAATAAAAATGAACAAAAGCTATATCCCATGATTTCCTGGCCAATTAATTGTTGATGTTGCGAATAGAAGCTTCTATAAGTGTTACAGTACCTACTGTAATTTCATATTAAGTAATTCCAAAACCAAAGGTTGTTCCAAAACCAAACGGAGCCTATTCTCATAAAAATTACGTGGCTGTAGCTACATTTTTGTTCATTGATTTTATGTGGCTCCTTACGTGTATCGTGACAGTTACGAGGCTAAAATCAGGTTAAATGGTCTATCAAACAGATGAGGTTTTTAAGATTAACTCTCTATCGAGTTTTAAATCAACAAAACATACCTCCCTACCCTAAAGTCCTGGGTATACTTCCAATTTGATTTGAATACTCAGCGTCTGGGTACAGTTGAAGGCGAGCCTGTCAAAGTATACTCTGTATAACTGTGCTCCCATACACAGGCAGTTGGCGTATGTACACTACAACTATTATGAGACACCGGACTTTATCTTCAGGGTAGGGTTGCACCAGCTGTGCATAAGTTTTCATGTAAATTGGGATGTAAAATTCACACTAAGGGCTTAGTAACTACTAGTTATTTAGTTACTAAGTCAGTGCTTAATTTGGTTGCACCACCTGTTCTTAAGGCAAGACTTAACAAGTAGGTTGTAAGCTCTCCGTAAAGTAATGCGTAGTCTCATTATATGATGTTTACCTGTATTGATTCACTCAGCAGCCTTCAAATTTGTACACTGAAGTATTAAAAAGCCATGCATTTCAGTTTGATCTTGTAACAGTTGATGTTCAAACCTTGTTTGCTCACGTAACTGTCAGCTGTAATAAATTATATCCGCATTGATATACGATATGTAATAAAACAAGATTTCATTAATGTAATTTTAGACTATGTAAATAACAATATTTAATAACTGTATATAAAACTAACAATGGACAATAAATAAATAATGTCTTATACAACAGGCTGGAAAAATAGACATTTATTCATTGTAATATATATATATATATATATATATATATATATATATATATATATATCTGGAAGACTCGCAGACTTGAGTTAAATTTAAGATGACCTTTATTTGATGAATATAAAACAGAAATGTAATGGCTCTCTTTGGCGTAAGCTCTGTCTGGCAATCCGAAGTCATATCCTGCCGGAGATAGGAGGCAGGGGCGAGGAGCCTACCCCTGTGCAGGTCGGGACTCAACCTGTGGTGGTGGGGTGGTGGAGGTTTCCATGTTAGCACACTGAAACAGCAATGTGATAGATTGTGAGCAGACTTATAAAGCAATGGCTTACATGTGATTGGCTAGGAGTTACCTAGCTAATGGTGCGATGATGTACAACTGCTTGTCTTCCCGCTAGAACTACGCTGCGCTTACGTATATTGTATTGGTTGAAACTTGACATCGTGCACAGGAAATTGCACCATTAGATCGGTTTCATGCTGGAGAAATAAGTTTTTTATATAATATTTTCTCCCATAAATGTAAACGAGTGTAAATGCCAACATCATAATTTTTGTTGAAAGGATTGGAGCCTGTCATGCAAAATATGAGCTCATTGATGTCATTAAGTGAGTCTGCATCCGTTACGCCTGATCGCTTCTTCGTGACAGCAACGGCTCAAAATGTAAGTGTTGGCATCTTGTGGACCCACTAATTAGTGCAAATAACTCAAGGCGAATGAGCATTCTGTGCTTTCAAAATCGGGATGTGCGTGTTCAGTGCTCGCACTCTGCTCATGACGATTTGCATCACACGTCCTACACGTTTAATTAGCATAAAATTACCTTTTTTATGGTTTTTATCGTTGCTGAAAAACTTAAAGCACTGTTTACTCTGTTCTCTATTTAATTACTGCTCTTGAATAATTTCTTTACAAGCTTGAAGCAAGTTTTACAAGAGAAAAACCGAAGACCTTGTTGTTTTAATTAATTTGTAATTTATATATATATATATATATATATATATATATATATATATATATATATATATATATATATGTATATTTTTTTCTTTTACTTTTGTAAAATAACAGTGTTTTATTGCTTATTTGCTTAGAAGTTCAATACAAAGTTAACATTGAACTGTTAATGGAGCATTTTTCTGCTTGTTTTGCTTTTTATTCAGCATGTGAGAAACAGTTTAAATAGTTTACTATTATTATAAATTTATGCAGTTTATATTAACATTATTTATTTATTTCTTTTATTGTAATTTTTTCAATAATCACAAGGTACTGTTTGGTTGATAATGTATTCGTTGCGCGCTCTTGTGGACTTTTTCCAATGTATATATCTGATTTACAACTTTATTGCATGTTTGCTTAGATTGATTGGAGATTGATCACATTGTGTCAGAACCTCTTGTAAATTATATGTTACTTTGTTTAATACCCTTAATGTATGTCCATGTTTTTTAAATCACCGAAATAAGCATTTTATTCAGAATCGTGAGAGAATTTATTCTAAGCAAAAACATTTAATTCTCAATTTACCCAGAATCGCGCAGCTCTTCTTACAAGTTACGCGCTGTAGTGTTTAGAAGTCAAAAGATAGCATTGTGCGAGGGACTGGGCAAGAAGTGAATGTTATCAAATGGATATTCTGCCAATTCACTCATGATTTGTGTGAAAGGAAACACAAGTCATTGTTGTTTTAGCGCCTCTAGTGTTCATTTCCCCAGGAAACTGCCCCACATAGGGCCACATATAGCTATGTATACAGTATTTTTTTTACATATAGTAACGTGTTTCTATGAGAATGGGTTTCTCACCATGCTTTCACAAAACTTGGGAAATGATGCATGACTCTTATGGGCTACTTATATGATATATTTGGGTCTTTTTTGAAGTGAAGCAGTATCCACTGTACTGACAACATGGACTGTGATATTCATTAAAACATATCCTTTTGTGTTACAGACAAGAATGAAAGTCATACGGGTTATAAATTACATTAGGGTGATATTTGGGTGAACTATTCCTTTAACCGAAAATATTTTGTCTTTCAATTTGACTGATAAAAACAGGTATCTGGTCGTTTGTGTTTCCCTAATGTTGAAACATTTCCATAGTAAAAGATGCATATATATTTTATATGTTATGTTATATGTATTTATATAATCTGTAGTGATCTACATTTGTAATCTACATGATCTTTGTATTTATACTGGTAAAACAGACTATGAGAATGTGGACACACAGGCTTCTGTGAGCTATTTATTGTCTTTTGTAGTTATTGAAAAGGTTAATACTGGCTGTATCAAGACAATATCAAGCATAAGGGACAAAAATAGACCATGACAAATTTTACATCCCAGTCCATTAGAATGTCAGATAATTATTATTTGTTGTGCAACCACAAATCATTTTTTTTTTTCTTCTTTTTTTTTTTTAGGAAGGAATCTAGCTGTTTGCACATAGCCGAAAAATCGTTCTCATTTCATAGAAAGAACCTCTTCATGTAATCTGTCTTATCTGCCATTGGAGAACCCCAAGACGCTGGCTTTGACAGGCTGGATGCTCTGGGCCCTCCTCTATGGATTCTCACACCACGTAAGTGACTATTGTTTGGGTTCATAAACAGAGTGATTGAGTGTTGCTGGCAGCCCGGCCGCCACTACAGACAGCACCAGCTGACATACGGCAGCAAGGACTAGTAGCAAGGGAAATCAAATCGCTGTCCCACAGACGGCTCCTAATCATTTCCCGTGTGTGTGTTCTTGGTGGCCTTTTACCACTGTTGTCTGTCACACTCATTACACTTCACGGTGCTATTGTTTTCTGCTGAATAATGATATGTGTTTAAAGGGACACTCCATCTTTCTTTTTAAATGCTCAGATATGCTATGGTCATAGAAATGTTAGTATATGCAAACATTTCTTTATTTTACAGCTTTATTATATAAACTAAAGGGGAAATTTAGATGGCAAAGCATTGCCAAACAGAATTGCACAAAAAATTTATGTTTTTGAGAGGGTTTCATAAACAGTCCCCAGTCTTCCATTGGTTGTGCAAACAGATAGTCCTGCCCCAGACCCATGCCATTGTTTGAGCCAGTGTTGGGCTGTTCTTGATCCTCAAACAAACAGTAATGTTTCTATAGTGCCACAGAGCCACAGTGTTTACATTTTGGGGGGAAATTAACCTACAAATGGTCTACTGATTGTTGTGTCTGCATATTAAGGTAGGATAGGAGAAAATATTTTAACAGAAAAAAATGGCACAATTCAGCTTTAATTGATTTGTTTTGTGTCCTTGACCCCTCTTCTTACCAAAGTCACTTTTGTAAAAGGGTCAGTGAGAGTTTCTCCAGTGTCGGGAGAAAGCAAAAAACAAAACAAAAAATCAATCATGGAAATTCAAACATGGAGTAGTGCAGAATAATGTTTTATTATAATTTCTTTAAAAAAAAAAACCTTTGTGTTTTTGACCCCTCTTCTTACCGAAGACTGGTTTGAGTATTTCTGCTTATTTCCTGGGATTTTCATGCACAACAGTCTCTAGAGTTTAATCAAAATGGTGCTAAAAAATCCAGTGAGCTGCAGTTCTGCAGAGGGGAATGCCTTGTTGATGAGAGAGGTCAACAGAGAATGGCCAAACTGTTTCGAACTGACAGAAAGGCTATGGTAACTCAGATAACCCCTCTGTACAATTGTAGTGAGCAGAACAGTATCTCAGAATGCACAATCGCAAGAAAAAGAGTAAATTGTGTACAATATCATGTGTTCAAGGTACAAGGAAAGTAAAAGGAAATTTTACTTTATGGTTACACCTCATGACATTTTAAAACTCATTAAATAATTTTGTGTAAAAATTGTATGAATGTGTGAAACTAAATTGGATGCAAACATTTTATTTCTGTGAACTTGATGTTTTTAAACTTACTTTAAAATTTGTAAAAGATTTCTTATTTTTTTCATTTTAGCCATATTATTTGTCATTAAACCCCCAAAAAAAACTCCTTGACAGCTTCCAATTTTTATTTTGTCATCTGAAAAACCTCAAAGGAAATTATATATATTTTACAGTATATATAAAACAATTGACCATGCAGAAGGGGCACGCACAAGTACAGGAGGTGTCCCGAAGGTGCTATTATTAGTTATGGAACAGCTGTGTGGGACATGAATGATGAAGCCAGGGTAGATGGATAATGAGCAAGGACAGAGCATGATTTTATAGTTGTGTAATAATTACTGATTCAATATTTATATTCAATCTCTGTATTCACAGGAAGGATACTGTATATGTGAGCTAGTATTCACTTGAGCTACAATCCGTTGTGTTGCCCTCCAGATATCCAACATATTTTAAATCCAAGATGTTGGAGATATTTCAAATATTTCCCCTAACTTGCCACAAGGCATGCCGGAGGGCTCTATTTATTTGACTCTAAATGCCAGTGTTAGATCACTGTATTATCTCTCGTGTCTCAAAAAAAAAAAAAAAGTATGCCAAGTGTTTTAGTGCAGTAACTCTCCGTTATTTCTCTCCGTTATTTCAATTGTTAAAGCTCAAACTGCACTATGGTAATAATCCTACTCTAAAGGTGAAACTCTTTCACCTTTAACATAATTATACAATTTTATACTACTACTGCTACTGTTATGACTGATTCTAAAGGCTATAGCAATACTAATACTATCAAACAAAACAGAAGGAAGTATTGTGCATACCATTAAACACTTAAATACAAAGGATTGTTGTTTTTTATCTTTTTATAATAAGTAAATAAATAAATAACAAAAACATACAAAAAAAATGGGAATATAATAATGACCAGTCCTGTTATTTAAAATGATCTGAAAATTAACAGTGTTACATGCTTTTTCTGTCAATAAAACTGATAGTTCACCCCAAAATGAAAATGATGTCAAATATTTAATCACTCTTGTTATTCCAAACCCAAATTACTTTCTTTCTTCTTTGAAACAAAAACGGAGATGTAAGCTAGAATGGTAACAGCCTCAGTTACCATTCACTTTCATTGTATAGACAAAAGATGCAATTAAAGTGACTGGTTACTGAGACTCACATAATGACTTGCATCTCCTTTTGTGTTCTACTGAATCATACAGGTTTGGAACCACATGAGTGTAAATAAATGACAGAATTTTTATTTTGGTGTATATAACTACATAACTGTAAAGGTTTGCGTTCCTCCAGAGTTGGGAACCATCCACCGTGGGCTAGTCAAGGGCATATTATTGCTATTATGGTGGAACTGTAACTTTTACGTTATGGCATTGAAGGTGTGGAGGAGTCTAACAGCCTCAAAGAGGTTTTTGAGAGCTGAAACTGTAAGGTCAGACTCCAACATCGGCTGTTCTACTTGTTGAGAACCCTTTTTTGCCCTTGTGCTCCATCTGTCATCATACCCTTCCATTGACAACACATTAATCCTGCAGCTCAGAGAGGCTTTTACTCTTTACCTGTGGCACCTTGCCTTTGGCTCAAATCCCAACGGCATAGTGCATGTTAGTTGTTGTGAAAAAGTGGGTTGATAATGCATGTAGCAGGACCTGTATTGTACTGTATATCTACTGAATTTTTGTGCGGATGTGTCAACACAAGCCCAATGGGAGCTCTAATCAGAGCCAGAGTGCACTCTGGGGCCGCACATACTTGTATGCTGCTGCCAAGAGGTAATAGATGGGACCACTGAGAACCCTTAGACTGGGCCAGAGCTGTGCTACCCCCTTCCTGCTAACCCTGCCTGACACCTCCACAGCCCACCTGCAGCTTACGTGTCCATGTGGCCCTGACTCATTGCCACACTCCAGTGAGCATGACAAAAATAGCCTTCCTCCAACCCCTTCTTTTATTGCACTCTTCTGATCCATGTGTTTACTTGTGTGCAACTGATAGTCAGGCTGCGATGTGCTTTTTTTGAAACATGCTTGATTGCTCTCAAAAAGCATTCTGTAAAAAAGTAAACTATAAGGGGTTGGAGACTTCTGTCATTTCTTATGCTCAAGGCATGTATACTTGAAAGTTCAGCAATTTTTTTCTTATGATTTCTTGGTTTGAATTTATTTTATCTGGCAAATTGCCCTTGAGGGAGAAATAAATCAAATACTGCAGTTTACACTGTATGTTTCATTAGTTGTGTGATTTCTACCAATACTTCAGGGGATGGTCATTGTATATATTCCATGGTAACATGGACTCTTGTAAAATCACTAAATATTGTGAATAAATGGGTTATGTTGTAGGAATTGATCTTCCACTACCCATGTGGCCAAGGAGGACCAATAGTTTCTACACAAAATGTAAAGTTATGAGAAATGGGTCATTTTGATTGATTCAGCCTTGATTTGGCCTGATCGCTCATGGCAGTCAATTAAATTGAGGTATTCCTGGTTCTTTTTTCTAGTGTGACAGGTTTACAGACAGAAGCTCAAAATAATCCTAGAAATAATCAGTAATTCTTCATTCTTCCCTACATAGGCAGGGCTTCACAAGCTCTCATAAAGACAGACTCACTAAAGGTATGTCAACACTGAAAAGAACATTTGTTCCATTGATACATAGAGGCTCAAAAAATTATTTGGAGCCACACAATGTATTCGTGACATTGTGTTTAATAGCAAAATATCAAACAAAGTGCCATTTATTTTAAAGACAGATAGCACATTGTTAAGACAAAAATGGGTAAGAAAAGAGAAGTTAGTTCTGATGATAGTTCTAGCATCAAGTTGTTATATAATGCAGAGACCTTCAGACATTTTTAAATGTTGTTTAAAGGGACAGTGTAACCAAAAATGAATATGTCATCATTAACTCCATCATGCAACATATTCAGCCCTCCCGTTGTTTTAAATCAGAAAGACTTACTTTCTTCTGTGGAACACAAAAGGATCTTTTGTTTTTTGCATCTTTTTATTTTTCATACAATTAAAGTGAATGGTAACTGAGGCTAACATTCTGCCTAACATCTCTTTTTGTGTTCCACGGAAGAAATATAGTAATGTGGATTTGGAACAACATAAGTGTGAGAGAATAATTACAATATTTTCATTTTTGGGGACATTTTCCCTCTGAGCCACTGTAAATGTTGTCTTTGTGGAACTCAGATCTGATATAATATCAGTGAAGTACTAAACAAAGGTCTCATCCTATAACCTGGAAAGAAAAGCACATAAATATAAGGTTCTAAAGCTTCACTGTTTGGATAATTGGCATGTAAAAGGATTATGTGAATTGGTCTTTAAGGATTATCGAGTTGTTATCAGATAATAGTGCATGTGATTCCACATGTTTGTTTTTGTTACAGAGTGAGAAAAACATTGTTCTCATTAGGGAAATAATGTGGAGAACAGAAATCGTAACATCATCCATCCATATGCCAATAACTGAAAATGCAGTGAAAATTTTGCAATATTATGTTTCCTATCTGAGGTAATAGAACACACCCAGTGACCACATCCCTGGAATGACAAACATAACCCACTCACATGCAAATGCACACATACACACTTGACAAACATAGAATTTGAAATCCATTGGGTTTCCCCACAGCTCTGTCCTGTATTATAACACTGCATTATACTGTATATCAAATCAGAATATACACAATATGTAAGAAAATCATGAATAATCAGATTAATAACCACTGCTTGCTCAGTGGCTAATGCAGTTGTTATCCTATAGATATGGTTGCATAAGGAGGATGTAGCACCAAGCATCAGAGGTTTGGTCAATGTACCATACATTTCATTTCAAATGTAATCTGAATAATTCTGAATTGAATCCAGGCATCATTCATTAGCGTATATAACAAATTATGAATTGCCTCTCGGTTCAACAATCTAGGCCAATGCAATTATGTTCTTGGTGTGAAAAAAAAAGAGGCGTTGGTAAATGGTGTGACAACACGGGTCAAAGTGAATACATTTTGTGGATATGTGACTGCATGAAAAAAAAATCTGTTGAATGTCATATGTGTTCAATGCTAATGCATGAGTGTATATGAGTATGTATGCGTGTAAGTGTCTCATTGTACGTGTTTGCGTGTGTGTAAACATCCTCATTGCTGTGTGTTTGCACTTGCTGTCTTGTTAATTGTCTCTGATTTTTGCGTTTGTTTAATTGTGTTGTCAGTACATGAGTAAATGAATGTTTTATGAGTCGAGGCCTTTTAAGTATGCTCTTTCCCCAGCCTCAAGCTGTCACTTCCAATTCCACTGCATTCTGCTTCCCATTCCCAGCGCTCCCAACATGTAAAATCACTGTTGACATGGCTTAATTACAGGGTTACATTTAGCCCGAACACCTCAACTAACACCTTATATGGGTCACATGTGCAAGCCGTTGGCTCTCCAATCTCTTTGTGCCCTGACTTTGCCCTTTAGTCTTCGGGAAGTGAATTAGTTTCTGTCACTAGGTTGTCATTTGTACAGCTAAGGATGATCAGTTGAAGGGCTGCTCTGGCAATTTGCGTCACTCCCTCATATACCACATTTGATCAAACTGTAGTTCAGTGCTTACGCCACATCCATGTTTAGTGAGTACAACAAGCATTGAAAAAGGATCATGAGCAATGCTCCCTCTAATTTTTGTTGTGGCTGAGCAAAACATATTCCTATTGGGCAGAACCTCTGGTCACCTGAGCAGAAACATATATGAAACATACTGTAAATTAGATATAAAAAAATATTTTTAAAAATATTATTATTTTAATATTGATTAACTAATATTTTTGTTTATTTTATATTGATGTCAATTATAAGATATACAATTAAATATTCTATAATGCACAATCTTTTTTTTTGAATTTTTATGGAATTCAGTTGTGACAAAATGTAATCAGTCTTAATCTTCAACAGCACCCATTCACTTAGCTCTTAGATTCAAAAAATCTCTAGCTTTTTCCCCATGTGTTTTTCAGTCCACCTTCTTCACAGATTTGTTTCTATCCATGCAAGAGCATGCAGCTTAGAGGGAACATTGATCATGAGCCATACTGGAGCATATATATTTTTGAGCCGTAAAAGAACATGGTGCATCCACACTAGGCAGCTGAGTTTGGAAAAGGGAGAGCCATCTTTAGTGTACCAGCAAGGTGAACACAAGCAGCACTAATGAATGAATAATGCCGGTCACCAAGGTAACAGTGCATATTTATGCGATACATACTATTTACGAAAAGGGACTAAATAAAACAAAACCTTTGCTTGTTGTTCTGCCAAACCAGTGGTGCAGAGCAGCATTTTATCTTGTTAATAAATGCCAAATAAGATCCACTGCTCTGTCTTCCATTTCCCTAGGCACATTTAGCATTAATGTTGCACAGCATGAAATCAATAAACAGTGGATAGTAATGGACAAAATCTATTAGCAATAGAAGGCAAACCTCTAATTCAAAGGTACCATTGGTTCCATTCTTACGTTTTAGTGAGTGCTCCTTCTTAGAAAATGTAAAAGTAGTTTGCTTGAGTAGTCTAGTCAGTAATGTGAATTATTGAAAGTAATGGTTCAAGTAAGAGCCCAAATGTGCTGGCAGTTTTTTAACAGCTTACTGGACAAAAACAATAGCACTTAAATAAACCAAGAAATTTGACTGACTGACTGGGAGCTCAATGCTTAAAGTTTTCTTAAAAACAAATACAAATAAATACAAAAATAGTCATAAATGAAAACATCAACAGTGTTTTTGTTATTTTGTACAAATTCTATTATATACATTATTTTCATGAAAAATGCATACTGAAGAAAAGTATCATTTTTCCTTGTTTTCTTGTTTTAAGCTTAAATCTAACAACATGTTGTGATTTAATTTAAACAATTTACCAGTGGGGTAAGAAAAATAAATATAATTTAAGATATCATTTCTGAAAATGTGTTTTACTATCCTACACCATTTTGTTTCTCAAGTATATTTAAATGAGTACTCACCCAATTTTCCTCACCCAAAAAATACAATTCACTGTCATTCCAAAGCTGTATGTCTTTCTTTCTTATGCAGTAAAAAGGAGATGTTTTAATGAATATCCAGGTAAGTCTTTTCAATACAATGCTAGTGGATAGTACCTCACTTTTTACGCTTGTGCGTCACATTCCATCTTTTCTGAAGGAAACAATAGGTCCTGGAGATAAACACAAAATGTAATACATTTTTCCAAGAAAATCTTGGTGTCCATTGTGCGTTCATGAGCACTATAAAAGAATCTCCTATACAGTGGCTCGCATGTTCGCTTGAGAACTTGCATTGTTCAGCGCTAAAAAAATATGAAAGTTCTCTTATAAACACATTCCTTTAAGGATGTTTGGATCTTTTTGCAGTGCATGATAAACCATTATTTTCCCACTGTCCTCTCCAAGTCTTGACTTTAAACAGCACAGTAAAATGTGTCTGCTTGTGTGTGTTCTACTTATACTGTCGTCAGTCCATTTTAATGGGTAAATCTGTGTTTGGACCAGAATGTAAGCATCAGAGCCTGATAGCTAGGATAATGTGTTTGGCTCCTGAGTATATCACATGTGGCTCTTTTAATGTGACAGCTGGCATCGGGCACATTGGCTGGGCACGGAGAACTCAGGAATGCTGTGCTAATGGTGCTTGGTGGGTGACAGCCACAGAGGAACAGGTCCATTGGAGCCCCTCTTTTAGCCCACACTGCTGCTCTGTCTGACGTCTTAGTGCGGATTTCGTCCTCCATGTGCCACTCACCTACAAGGACAGCCTGCTAATTTAGGCATGCCCATTGACAGCTGTGAAATGGTAGGATTAGGCTTTTTTGGAAGCTTGGTAAAGCATGAAGTCAGCGCACTGTCACACACAAGCATGCACATATAGTATTCACATTTCACTCTCTTCAGATATGATAATCTTAGACATCATTTTGTCAGGTAGAAACACCCATGTGTTGCCTGTTGTATTAGCCATCTTTTTCCAGCTTTCTCCTTCTGTAACTACTCAGATCTATATGCATGTTTGACCTATAGTTTGATGATACAGGTGAAAAAGAAAACAGCCTAACCTAGTTTGCTGGTCTTAGCTGGCTTAAGATGGTCTAGCTGGTTTCCCAGCCTGGTCAAACTGTGTTTTAGATGGTTTAGCTGGTTTCGCAGCCTGGCCGTGTTGGTTATTTAGATGGCCTGGCTGGTTTCCCAGCCTGGTAAGCTGGTTTTTAGAATGTGTAGCTGGTCTTCCATCATGGCCAAGCTGATATTTAGATGGTCTAGCTGGTTCCCCAGCCTGGCCAGTCTGGTTTTCAGATGGTCTAGCTGGTCTTCCAGCCTGGTCAATCTGGTTTTTAGATTGTCTTGCTGGTTTCTCAGCCAGGTCGTGCTGGTGTTTAGATGGACTAGCTGGTTTCCCAGCCTGGCCAATCTGGATTTTAGATAGTCTAGCTGGTCTTCCAGTCTGGCCTAGCTGGTTTTCAAATGGCTTAGCTGGTCTACAAGCCTGGCTTTTAAAGATGACTTAGCTGGTTGGTGAACTTGTCTGCCAGATGACAAGTCTCCAAAACCCTTCTAAACTACCAAACAAAACCAGCCTGACCAGTTTGGACTGGTTAAAGATTTTTTTTTTTTTATCTCAGTAGGAGTGACACAATTCAGTAAATGGTACAGTCAGACAAATGTATACTGAATTAGATCTCTAGACATGGCCATTCCCGAAGACACATACATTGCCGAGACTCTGCAGACAGGCGGAGAGAAAAATTTAATGGGGTTATGTTTGGGAAAGGCTTGAATATGAGGATAACAACAGCTGGCTGATAGAAACTGACAAGGCTTTTTGAGAGGCATGGAACATTACAAAAACAGTGGTTGGCTGATTTAGCCACAATTTGGTCAGATGGGCTGGAGGAGATAAGCAGAAATAGCCCAGCTGCTTCCAGTATTTCATTGTGCTATAAGTACCCTTCTCACTGCGCTGTATTTCATGTGGACCCAAACACTGTAATGGTCTTCTTATTTGATTTACACTAGTTTTTGGTCAAACTGATCTCACTCTGAATTTGAAAACAGTAGGTTGACACTACTGGACCTAAACATCTCGGTTACTGTCATAACCTCCGTTACCTGATTTAGGGAACAAAACTTTGTGTCGATGTAGTGACACTAGGGGTCGATCTTGAGAGCCCCAATCCCCTTGGATCTTTGAGAAAAGGCCAATGAAAATTGGCAAGTGGAATTTACATGCCTCTCCCCCGGACATACGGGTTTAAAAGGGAGCTGGAATGCGGATTCATTCAGGTTTTGTGCTGAGCAGCCGAGACACGGTCACGACCATTTCAGCGGCTAGTACAACATTGTGGCAAGAGGGACACAATGTCTCGTTCCCTCCATCAGAGAATGGAGGTTACAAGACTAACCGAGACATTCCCCTTCTGTCACTCACTCGACATTGTGTCGATGTAGTGACACTAGGGGTCACTATGGAAAAACGCCACAACCGCTGAACCGTGTTACGTGTACTGCCGATGCAGGTGCAAGCAATCTGCTGCATGCGTAATAGCAGGTGCATCAGACTGCACGTAACCTCCCCCAATACCCCAAATGATGTGATGTAGTTCCCCACATCAATGAGGAGGGGAAGATACGTAACTATCATGGGAGCAGGGCATACCAGCAGTGGCCTTTTCTCTCTATGTTTCCTCTCCACAGAGTATTAGATTCAGCTGGGGCCATCTAACGCTATCATACACATCGGGGAAGGTGTTCTTTTCCTTTCCTATTCTTTCAGGGGGAAAGACCCCATGGAGACCACATCCTGTCCAAAAGGGGAGGTCAACATGTGGAAATACAATGCATGGGCTCAGCAGCCGCACATGGAAGAGGCGCGGTGGTAGGTCCTGCCACAAAGGGGGGTGAGCTCAATCAGGAGGGCCGTCTTTAAGGAGAGGACTTTCAGCTCGACAGACTCTAGCGGCTTAAATGGCGCTCTCTGAAGGCCCAGGTGGACCATGAAGAAATCCCATGATCTCATTGGCATTTTCTCAAAGATCTGAGGTGATTGGGGCTCTCATGATTGACCTCTAGTGTCACTGCATTGACACAATGTCGAGTGAGTGACAGAAGGGGAACTCAGTCTGTGCTTACCAAAATTAGAGGAAGTGCCTCCATTGGCCGAATCGGGAAGTGTTATGGAACATAAGGGCATGTGTGAGCTCCAGTTTCCGGATGAAATGTCCACAGAGAGCAACAAAAGTGAGTTTTAAAGTGGGTTATATTTAGCATTAAGTGATTTAATAAAGTGAAGAGGAATGCATATTTTAATAACTCTACTCCCCAACCTTAAACATAAGCATCATTACAGTAAAAGTGTATTCTTAGAGGGAAAATGGAACCTCTGAGACGCACTCATAGCTAATTATGCAAACACGATTACTTCCTTGTTTCAACAAGTGACATAAACCCAGCTCTCCCACGCTGCTGACTAAATGTTCTATCTGTCATACCACAGGTGAAGGTGAATACTTTTAAACTTATGCAAAAATGTCTGATGGCAGGTACCACTTGTAAGTAACTTGCTCAAAGTGGGCTGATCTCAGGGTACTGGCACATTCAAAAGCAACATGCTAACTTTCTGTGTGATCATGTTTTTTATCTGGTTTTGAGGGGTAGTAAACAGTATAATGGGGTAGAAGTAACTGAATGGTAAATATACTCTAGTCAGAGCAGATGGCACATTTCATTTGACAAACACAAGCAAGGCCATGACGGATGAAATTACAGTCTGTTCAATATGTTGAACAGTTGTGTCTGGTTGTTGATCGTGGTTGTTGACATGTACTTTTAATATTTTGTCAGCCGAATGATCTAAACCCAGATACTCAATGATACAATATATTAATCTGAGTGTACATCTGTCTCTCACAGCCTCATTGTTGTCCATGTCAAAATAAACAAGGCATCTACTATGAGTACAGTCTATATCCTAGACTGTTGACAAAAATAATTGGTAACATTTTACAATCAGGTTCTATACATAAAAAATATTTAATACATTAGATATCATGAACTAACAATGAACAATAATTTAATACTTTACAATAAGATTCGATTTGTTAACATTAGTAAATGCATTAGGCACCATTAACTAACAATGAACAAACATTTGTTTACATAATTTCTTATTTTTGGTTAATGTTAATTAAAAAAAATACAAATGTTCATTGTTAGCTCATGTTAGCTCATAATACATTATCTAATATTAACATAGATAGAACTTTGAAATTTAAACTTTGCTAAACGTCTTAGGATAAAAGTAAAAACAAAATACAGGAGAACATTTGGGTGAGTTAAGAATAATCAAAAACACGTTTTTGGTTTTAAAACAAATCTTTGAATAAAAGCTGCTTATAGCTTAGACTATTGTATACTTATAAAATCAGAAGACAATCAGAAGACTTACTGAGTTACTGAGTACTTCAGTAGTATGAACTGAAATACAGTATTGGCTAAAAATGACTAATCAAAATACATGAAGTAAGCAACTTAACCACCCTGCTTCTGAGAGACTTTAATATCCCCTTTGTACAAGAAAGCCAAAAAGTTCCTTGAAAGAAACTCCAACTCCTAATTTTCTAATCTTGTTACACAATGACACAGTCTTATCAGTGATATGGTCCTAGGGTGTGATTAGGACAGCAGCTAAATCAATCATGTGAAGCCAACTTCCAAAATTCCTTCACTAGTTTCCGTTCCTACTTTAAGCGGTTCGAAACATCATCTTGATGTGTGTGGAGAAATTGTATTTTTGTTTTCCTCCTTTTTTGGAACAACCTCAGTTATTGGAAGAAGGTAAACACTTTTTCTGTGCAGTTATATTTTGTTCAAAGGTCTGCATATGCCTGTTTGGGTGAGATAGGAAAGAACCGAGCAGAGACTCATCTCTCTGCTATCTCTGCCTGCGACATATGTACCGAAAAGGGGCTGTGTGTACAATAAGCCAGTATTCACTGGTGGAAGCTTGCCTGCTGCCTCCTGCTAGCCTCGGAACTACACAGAGGTTGAAAAATGACTGAATGGAATAAAAAAACATATTGGTGCTTGTGCAAATGGAAACAGAAAAAAAAATGGAAGGTAAAAGAAATGGCAGGAGGGAGGTGTGTGTGATGTGCGATAAGGCAGGTTGAAAGCTATGAGTAGAGCTGAGTGAGACAGTGAACCGTGTGTGTGTGTGCCTGCTGTTCTGCAGGGGTCTGCAAGGTAAGCCATGCATCTGAAAATCTCTGCTGAGTTTTATTTTATTTTTTTTGTTTGAGTTTATGACCTCAATACAAATGGACTGTACAGCAAAAAAAACAAAAAAAAACAAAAAAAAATATATATATATATATATATATATATATATATATATATATATATATATATATAATAATTTTCTTAATCAGTAGCTTGTTTTCACAGAATATATTTTTGAATTCAGTTATTTCTCTCACCCAATTCTCATTTATTTCTAAATCTTAAAAAAACCTAGTGAGATTTTTGCTTAAAACAAGAAAACCAATTTTCTAATCAGGTGGGAAAAAATCTGCTTACAATCTATATATTGTATATATATTTTATAATAATTGATTAATGTAAAAACGAAACAGCCTTATATTGAACACATGGCCTTTGACATCAACAACAAAAGAAGTGAGTTTTTTCCCTTTTCACAGATAATTTGTCTATTTATTTTGCTATCCTAATAATGCACAGTTATATGTATTTTATTATTTATATTTTGTATTGTTTTTTCCATGTTCTTAGCGACCCTATCAGAACAGACCTAGGACCAATTTTTGGCTCGTAACCCAGCAGTTAAGAACTACTGGTTTTAATTAAAAGGCAAATCTAAAATCTTTGAAACTCACACATTTCTCCATAGTGAAGATTCCAGATGTTTGTCACTTAACTCAACATGCAGATGCACAACTTGAATCGAAGATATTTGTCCACGGAAAGCTCCAACTGGGACTTAAATAGCGCCAGATTTCTTGTGCTTGAGTAATGAAGTGTAATGAGCAGTATCATGCCCAACATAAAAGAGACAGCTTAAACAAAAGCTCATTTTAATTTGGATCTAACCAAAACTCATCTGAACCACAGTCTGTTCCAGCATTGTCTAGAGCTCTTTGCCTCTTTCTTTGGCTCCTCTCTGCTCTCAAAGCTCACCATGCCATCTGCTTCTCTCCTGTGCCACTTTTCATGATGAGAATAAACAGTACAGGGACCAATCTTAATGGTCTTTTTTTGTTTCAACAATGCCCTTGCTTTATACAAGTCTCCAAATGTGTCATCGGTTTAAACAGAAGGGCAAAGGTGCAGGTGCTTCTTACAGGGCTGTTTTATGTGCCACAGTAACCCATCATGTTGAGCTCAAAAGATCAAACGTAATGCCACAGAGCAGCCTGCGGTCCTGGCATTATTGCAGTGTGTTTGTCAGATAGACAGCCCCCAGTGGGCAGACCAAAGGGGAATGAGGGGCTTTGTGCAGTCAGGAAAGCTAATAAGCTTCTTCACATGTAAAGATAATAATCTTCTATAATTCCACATTGCATGGGGGAATGAAACCTGTTCATTCTGTCCAACCTCCTGTTGCACGGAATGATTGTGCACCGGTCAATGTTGGCAAATTACTATGCATGAGAGTATGCCACCATGTTTGAGGAAGTAGATGGAGTATGTTGTCCTGGCCAGTTCAGCTGAATGCAACAAGACAATGAAATCCAAATAATCTGGGTTGAGGCAGAGTTGGCAAAAATAAATGAACTAACAATTGGATACATGCTCTTGAACAGAAAAATGCAACCACAGAAAAACTATTACACAAAATGTACTTTGTATTTGCATATTTTCTATTAAATAATTTGGTTAAAGATGATCTATACTCACTGGAGCTCGAGCTCAACCACTGCATCTGAAACCAGCAGCTCTTTTTCTTTACCTGCCCTACCACAAGCGATTTGTTTCAGTTCCAGCAGTTGCAGCTAAAAAAGGGCAGCTGCTGACCTTTAAAACCCAGGTACAACATATCTAACATCTCTCTATACATCTCCCAGCAGGACAGAGCATTGTTGTTTTTGAGACAGAGAGAGAGAGAGAATGTGTGTGTGTGTGTGTGTGTGTGTGTATTTATCACTTTGTGGGGACCAAATGTCCCCATAAGGATAGTAAAACCCGAACTTTTTGACCTTGTGGGGACATTTTGTCGGTCCCCATGAGGAAAACAGCTTATAAATCATACTAAATTATGTTTTTTGAAAATGTAAAAATGCAGAAAGTTTTCTGTGAGGGTTAGGTTTAGGGGTAGGGTTAGGTTTAGGGGATAGAATATAAAGTTTGTACAGTATAAAAACCATTATGTCTATGGAAAGTCCCCATAAAACATGGAAATACTACGTGTGTGTGTGTGTGTGTGTGTGTGTGTGTGTGTGTGTGTGTGTGTGTGTGTGTGTGTGTGTGTGTGTGTGTGTGTGTGTGTGTGTGTGTGTGTGTGTGTGAACATGTCATAGTTTATCTAAAATTTGGAAAATATGTAAATGTTAACAGTAATTAACTAAGTGACACCCTGACCATGTATTAATATGTGTCATGTTCTGCTAAAGTTGTAAATGTACAGAGCTTTTCAGAGTTTTATTGATCTTTTGTCAGAGACAGCACTGACTTAAGGTCTTAAAGACTGGGTGACATCTGACCCTCAGTCATTGAGGCTTGCATCTTAAGAGGTCATATATACATTAGACATCCTGTTGACCACTGCTGAGCATTCTTTCTTTAGATATTCTTGGCATATGCAAGATATAATTGTCCCATGACGTTAGTAACTTTTTTTATGGTAATGATCTATTGATGTGTTCTTTGAATCACTTGGATGAGTAAAATGCTAAAGCCTGGAGTGAATACATTTTCACCATTTAAACCTGTGCCTATTCAATAACCACCATTTAAGCAGGTGTCGAATGTGATTAAATATGAATATATTTAATCAATTAAATATATAATCAATTAACTCGATGTCATTGATTTGCGCTATTTCAGCACAAATACTCCTCCTTTATACATACATTTCATTTATTCTATTGCACTTTATTCACAGAATTCAGCAGTATTTGCCTGCCGCAGTTTATATAACGCTGTTATTGCACACGGAAAACAGGTGGTAAAAGGACGTTTGAATACATTGAATACATTCAACTTTTTGACAGTGCAGTTTAGTTTATATAGATTTTTTTTGTTTTGTTAATGAAGAATACCAGAAAATAATAATAATTTAGCTGGTTAATGCAGCGACAAGCGTTTGCAACAAAACTATATTTCCCATCATTATATGTGGCTGCACAAGAATAATAAAATAGATAGATAAAGCATTAATTACAAACCTAATGCATGGCTTTGTTCTTCATGTTGTTGCATTGATGCAGCTTCCTGCCTTCGCTAGTAAATGAACCAACAATGAAATTGCAAAACGGGTCCGAAATTTCCAACCAAAATCCTTTAAATGCACACTACAGCATATTAACGATTTCCAACCTTGTAATAACGAACTTCTCAGGAGGACTTCAAAGCACCATCATTCAGGCACTGTGAGGTTTGTTGGAGTGTGCTTACTGCCCCCTGCCGATGCGGCTCGTTGCATGTATTTCAAGCTTGAATTGCTGCGATGGTAGGAAAATACAAACTTTTATTAAAGAATTTACTTACGGGTCAGGGGCATGATTAATTGTGTTATTTTTTAACACTTTATTTTTATACATGTAATTAATCACACTAAATGAATAGCTCTGGTGACAGACCTACATTTTATTGTGGAAAGGGGACAGTGAAGCATTTAGCTGAATTTAAATTTGTAACTTTAGCTTTGGTTTATGTAACTCACATACTTCCTGTTGAAGACCCCTGAAATACCATTAAACGTGAAAGTGTTCAAATTTACACTGAATATTCTCATAAACAGGTTCTGGTGACTGTTATTTCATTTTAAGAAAATCTGTCTCAGCTTTTTAACTGTAAAAAAGGGGTATGTTCTTAACCTTAAAGACCCATGAATTCAGTTTTAAGGGGGATTTTTGTCCGTGGCTTAACTACAGGGAGGGCAGGGTGTGCAGATGTCATAGGGCCCAGGTTAAGAGGGTGCCCCCAGCAGTCGACCAAAAGGACCCATAAAAATGACTGCAGGCTCGACGGGTGATGATAAATGACCCAGGCTCCCCAAGGAGTGGGCCTGACAGGTTCTTTACACTGGGGCCCGTAAGATCCAAGTTACACTACTGATGATTGTAATCCTCCAAGATTTGGCCTGCCAAGTGCGGATTTCCACTCTGATGAGCTGTTTGTCTATTGAACTGGCTGTTGTTTTGGATGCTCTCCATGGAGGATACAAATTGCATTATTCACGGCATGCAGGCCAGTAATGGCAGCAATGAGCGATGGGCTCCTTTTTGCTAGTGACAGGGAAGGTTGAGAGAAGAGCTCTGTACAATTACCACTGAGTCTCAGCTCAATGTGTGCTGCTCTACTGCTAAACTGAAACAGAGGGTTGCTGGAGGCTTACCCCGAGGGCTGGAGGTGTTTGACCTGGTGTTTAGAAGTTCAGATCCTAGGTGGCTTCCTCTTTCTGAAGGTGAAATAGTTCTTGTTGTGAAAATGCTCTACATGAGCTGTCACTATTGGTTTAACAAGCTTTTGAACATCTTGTCTTTCCTGAGTTTTAAATGGTGCAATGAGTTATCTTAAATGTAGAATAAACTATGTGGAATAAATGAGTCCTCTAAAACAGTGATTCTCAACCTTTTTGACTCAATGCTCAGTATTCAATATTCATGACTCATCTTGCACTATGCAGATTTTTGTCCAATCAAATACTCTCTAGAATGTCATGTACCACCTCCTAATACAACATGCATCCCTTATAGCAATGTTGTAGTACTCAAGACTGGACTTGGTCTTGTCATGGACTCGTGAGCAATTTGACTCAGTCTTGACTCAATCTCGAACAAGTGTGGACACAAACTTAACCCTGAGTTGAGTCAAGTCGAGTCGAGTCCCTTTTCAAAAAATATAAAGCGAAAGCTCTGCCAAACATTTTTACTGACAATATCAGAGATCTTGACGTTTGTCCCACATTTCAGTCTGCTGCTTAGAATCAGAACTAGTGATGCCCAGTTCACAAATAAATCAGTCAGTTCTTTTCAGCGAATTGGCCAAACAGGTTAGCAAAAAGGTCTGAATCCACTGGCTATTCAGTCCGAATAGTTCAAACTGTTATCTCACTGAATAATTTGCAGCAGTTCTCACTCATTAAAACTGCATCAGTATATTTAAGAAAATGGAAAACAAACCATTCATTGGATAAAATGGATATTTACCTACAGTCAACAAAAGACTGCTTTTTTGAGAGGTAACTTTGAGAAACTTCCATTGGTGCTGTGTCTTGTTAATAAGGGGCTGTTCACACCAAATGCATTGTTGTGTCTATCCATGCTGTTTTCCAGTTGTTTTTCTATGTAAACATACTAAACGGATGTCTTTGACCATTGCATAATTTAGCGCTATTTTTGATGCCTCGTGAAGGAGCACAAAATTTTTTTTTAATTATTTTGTCAAGTTAAAAATAACTTCAACTGTTAAAAACGTGTCTCATGACACCTGAGTTATACCCTATTCCCCCACACATACAACAACCAGATGTCTATTTGATGTGTGTGCTTACATCTGGAAGACATCTGTTATACCTTATTTGACGTATATTAATAAGTATGTCTTGGATGTCAAAAAGACATTCAGCAAATGTCTTTGCAAAGACATCTGAGCAAATAACAACGTTTATGATATAGATTGATTGTAAATCTGACCTTTTTAAGATGTCTAGCAGATGTTAGATGCTTTCTAGATGAAAATATTTAAAACTATTTCTATCTGGGTTTGTTGCACTACTTTGGTCTAAATGGCCTCTAGTCTTTTAGAACACATACAAAAAATTAAAAAAAATACTTCTTTCGATGTCATCAGAATTGAATGGTTTCTTAAAAATAAAATGGTATCTGTGCGTACCCCAAGGTGAAATCTTGTAGGCAAAAGCAGAAATGTTTACTTGACTTACAATGAGGGACTATAGTAGTGCAATTAAATAAATTGTTAACAAATTGAATGTAAATGTTTTTATTCACTTTCTGCATAAACTTTGTCATATTTAATACATCATTGTCAGATTTTTATGCCCATTTTAGTTATTGTACATTAATACTGTATTTTGAAAAGCAGAAATGTTTACTTGAATGGAATATAATAGTATACAGAAGCTGGTAGGTTTATTTGAAATAAGTGCCTAGTCAATATTGGTTTTAACAATATATTTAATACATTTATTAAAAATAAATGCTCTTGTATTAGACACAGCCTTTACTAGTACCGGTCTCGACTCGGACTCGGCCTCCTCTGGTATTAGTCTTGACTTGGACACAACCCTCTTCTGGTCTTGGTCTTGACTCAAACTCAACCTACACTGTTCTCAGACTAGACTTGAACTCGGATGAGCTGGTCTCGTCTACAACACTGCCTTATTGCAAACCATGGTTCATGGCTAAGACGTAAATTAAGATTACTAGCAAAGTTTCTTAAAGAGACAAGCCCTAGGAGCAGGAAATAAGCCAACACAGGAAAGAAAACTGAGCTTGTCAAGTGATTTCATGGGGTCTTTAACACATACACAAACACCTCTCGGTTCATCTGTTTCATATCTGAACCCCTGTCAACCCATCTTTGTGGGGACCAGCCAACATTATCCTATTATCAAAAACATATTGATTTATGAAGTTCATAATCTCTCTTCAAAACATGGATACAATAGTCATTTCAGTGCAGTGTAAGCTACACTTGAAGTCAATTGTCTCTGATCTACAGCTCACACCTAACCCTCCAGATGAGCTGGTGTGTGAGACGTAGTGAAGAAATGAGGAATTAATTCACAGTGGACACATCACTCTAAAATTATTGTCCTTCTTATGGTCCTATATTAATATATATTGATTAAATTACATTAGAGTATTTTATATTTCTATGTGTGAGACTCAGTGTTGGGTTGATTACTTTTTAAATGTAATCCAGTACTAATATGACAAAAAAGATTAAAATTGTTATCAGTAATGTAATCTTTTAGATTCGATTTTTTTTAGGTAATGTAATCTGATTACTTTCAGATTATAATCAGTAAATTATACACTATTAATTGCCATTGGCTGATTGTTAATGTAATAAAAAGTGTAATCATGTAATCCATAAAAAACTAAGCCTAACTGTAATTTTAAATACTTAATTTTTGTAATCTCATTACATAATCCAGATTCCATGAAATCTATTACTGCCCAACACTAATGAGACTATAACTGGGTTGCATTGCCATAAAGCTCACTGTATATTTTTGGCAACAATATCACCATCTGAAACAAAATACTGTATTTATTTTGTTGTAGGACAAAATTGACCATCTTTGATAGCTTAGTGTGAAATGCTAACCAGCAGCCTCCAACATAGTACTTATAGTGTCATTTGATTGTATTTCATTATATTATTGTGGATGTTTTACTAGTGAAAGATTATTTTTAAAGATATGAAAGTAAATGGTCTGCACTTATATAGCTTTTTAACCTTAGTGGTATTTAAAGCGCATTACACTGTATTTCATTCACCCATTCACACACACATTCACACACCGATGATGGCAGAGCTGCCATGCAAGGCGCTTGCCTAGAGGTCTTCACGGGTCCAAAAATGTGTGCCCGATCCCGAAGAGACCAGGAAATGTGCTATCCAGAACTGACCCATCTATTATTTTAAAGTTTGGACCCAGAGCCATGCAGAACTGAGAATTGCCATAAATGTACTACCCGGAAACGACTTGGACCAGTCTATTATTTGAAATCTGGACCAGACCCGGCCAGGACACACAGACAGGATTGATCCCGATCGGCACAGATCCCACAGCTAATTGCTATTAACAAGTTAATTTACAAGTTGTGAAAATAAAACTTTGTGTCTTACCTAATGTAACGTTAGTAGCCTTCTCTCCTGTACCTGACCGTGACGCATAAAATCCATCCTCCTTGCCAAGAAAGATGGCATAATCCACTCATTATTTCATCTTCAAAAGTCCAATTGTGGTCACTGTGGCAGATGACAAACATGACTTTGCAGCTTTGCAATTTTTTGTATCTCGCATAATACGATAACTTCCACTGATTGCCCTTTTGAACTATATGAACGATTGTTCATTCAGTGCCACGGCCGCTGATGTTAGCATCACTAATTTGCTGTCATCTGTGCTCTTTGAGACGTGTCTGACCATATATTTTAGATATACAAGAATGATCTCCAACCACAATATCTAAAAACCGATGCACCGATGCCAATAATGCACTTCGGTTTACTTCATCTGTCAAACACCGATAAGGCAGAATAAGTCCCACCTTCTAAATAAAAGAGCCAATCGTCAATTGGTAAAGTAATCACATCACTGCAGATGTTAAACACAACCAGGGGCACAACCGGGTCGGGTCACGGGTCCTCAGATTCGGGTGGACCCGTGAAGACCTTTATGCTAGCCTGCCATTGGGAGCAACTTGGGGTTCAGTGTATTCCCAAGGACACTTCGGCATGTGGAGTTGTGTGGGCCGGGAATCAAACCACCAACCCTGCGATTAGTGGACAACCCGCTCTACCACAGCTGCCCCATGAAGTGTGAAAATATATAAGTGTGAAAGTATATAATGAAATTATATGGCCTTATATAAATAATATAAAACTACATATATTTTTTTAATTAACATGTAAAAAGTTTTTCACTTTGACAATTGATCATTCACTTGACTAATGTTCCTGTAAATTAGTGCACATAAAGGAAACATGACAGCCTCCAAGGCGCGTACTTCATCCTCTAGCTGAGCGACTGCCATTGCGATCAATGCATACAGGTAGCTTAATCTAAAGGATTGTAGACCTCCTTGCCCTGGACTACTTTCTTAGGTGGATTCAGATTTGGTTCGATGGACCATACCAGAGTCCACAACAGCTTTCTCACCAACCATCCAACCAAAAAAAAAAAAACGGACTCAGTTCTGTACCAAAAGCTCTAGCATGAAAGCATCCTAAGTCACAGCAATTACATTTGCCCCAAGTGGCAGACAGTGGAAGGTTATTTTTAAGTACAAGGTGCATGACTTCTGCAGAGGCAAATTAATAGGCTACTGTGAGTTATTAATCTCCATTTATTCATGTTCTTGTAATTTTACTCATTACACACATTCATTTCTATCTAGTGGCCTTTTTCTTCTTTGTCCAAGAGGCTTTTGTGCACGATAAAGAGAGAGATGACATTGGTAAATTTCAGTCCTATCTTGTAAACCTCCTGTTCCCTCTGCATTTGCTAATGAATAATGCATGTGGTGGAATGCCGACTTTGTCTGTTATTACCTATAGCCAAAATGATTATGCAGAGTAAGCTAAATAAATAAATATTCCAAATGCAGACACACGCACACACACACTATTAGAATTTGGTTCTCTGTGTGGTATGCGAGAATTAAAAGCGTAATGTCTCAGCAGTTGTGTGCAGAATCGTTTAAAATGTAATTACTCTGCGGTTGACAGTCTGCAGATGAAGGGCAAATTACAGTATTAGTAGAGCCCACTGCTCTGAGAGTTGGCTTCAGCCTCACTAACATGGGACTGACAGTTCCGGTGTGGAATTCGGGATTTATAGACCAGTCATGATGTGTTCCTTTGTGTCAAACCAAACAGCAGTAGTATATAGCTGAGACACAGTGCAAACACAGAAAAATTACAAAGGTTATTCTATCAAAGGCATATAACAAATGTACTATATAAGTATGATTTGTGTATTTGACTTTTAATATTGAATTGTGCATGGATTTTGGGTGAATGGTATGACCGTCCTTAAATTCGCCAAGAATATGCTTAAAGGAGCCCTTATTAGGCTAATCAAGCCTCCGAGTGGGATAAAGGCTGACTGCGGACAGTGGTGCGACAGAGAGAGAGCATTTACAGTCTTTTGACTGTCCTATGTATGTATGTGTTTGTGTCTTTTGGTTTTGCACGCAGCCGCCGCCTCCTGGACGGGGCCTCAGCTGGGTTGGCACATCAACTGCCTAGAGTTGCTGGCTGTAATCCTTGCCCTGCGGAGGTTTCTCCCACTAATACGGGGCAAGCACGTCTTGATTTGCTCAGACAGCACCACTAGATAGCGAACATAAATCGCCAAGGCGCCGTTCGCTCTTGTTATATGTCACAACTCACCACCATCTCCTTCTTTGGAGCCAGCAGTGACTCTGGTATGCTTGATTCTCTCGGATCTCACTGTACTCGTGACAGGCCCTCCCTGGCAAATCCCCCTGAGGAAGGACATCAGGGACGGGGCACCCTCTGGCATCTGCGCCCAGACCTCTGGAACCTCCACGTCTGGCCCCTGGATGGGATGTGGAAGATCTAAGTGGACTACCACCTGCTGTCGTAGACACAATCAACCAAGCCAGAGCTGTCTCTATCGTGTAACTTTACGACCTAAAGTGGCGCTTGTTCCCTATTTGGTGTTCTTCCTGATCTGAAGTCCCACAGAGATGAGCAGTTGGGTCAGTGCTCTTGTTTTTGCATAAGAGGATGGAGGGTAGGCTGTCCCCCTCCACCTTGAAGGTTTATGTAGCCGCCATATCGGCTCACCACGACGCAGCGGACGGTAAGTCCCGAGGGAAGCAGGATCTGATTATTAGGTTCCTTAGAGGCGTCCGGAGGCTGAAACTTCCCAGGCCATGTCTGTTCCCCTCATGTGATCTCTCCATGGTCCTTTCAGGCCTTCAGAGACCCCCCTTAGAGCCGCTAGAATCAGTTGAGCTCAAAGCCCTATCCTTGAAGACGGCCCTCCTGATCACACTCACTTCCATCAAGAGAGTTGGGGACCTGCTAGTGTTCTCTGTCAGTGACACTTGCCTGGAGTTCGGTCCGGCAGACACCCATATCGTCCTAAGACAGTGACCGGGCTATGTGACCAAGGTTCCTATGACCCCCTTCAGGGACCAGGTAGTGAACTTACAAGCGCTACCCCGGGAGGAGGCAGACCCAGCCTTTTCGTTGCTGTGTCCGGTGCGTGCTTTGTGTACCTATGTTGACCCATGCAGAGCTTTAGATGTTCTGAGCAGCCCTTTGTCTGCTTTGGTGGACAGCAGAAAAAGAACGCTGTCTCCAAAAAGAGGCTTTCTCACTGGATTGTTGACACCATCGCTTTGGCCTATCACACCCAGTCCAGGCCCGCCCCCTTGCGGGTTCGAGCACACTCGACGAGAAGTGTGGCATACTTGTGCACACTGGCCAACAGCACCTCCCAAGCAGACACATGCAGAGCAGCGGGCTGGGCAACACCCAATACATTTACGAGATTTTACAATCTCAGGGTTGATTCGGTCTCGTCCCATGTTCCCTCAGGTCCGAGCACGTAGAATTCGGGAATGCGGAACATCTGACCGGGTGTTACGCTTGCACATAGTGCCTTTCCCCTCCACTGAGGTAATCACATACATTCTTTTCACCCAGGAGAGTCTACTAAACATATGCTCACTGGATGTTCTTCCTCCCTAGCCCTCTGGTCCATGATATCAGTGGAGGAAATCCCCGACCAGACCCACTATGGGTACTAAAATTACTCTGTACTGGAATAGGTGCTCCACAGGATGGGCCTTTGTGGACTAATCACCCTGTGTGTATTTTCAGCTGTACGGTCCCCCTACGGGTGGACCGGCTTCTCCCTAAGTCCTGATGGGAGCATATCAAAAGTAGAGAGAAGGGGATGAGTATAATCATTAAATATCTCAATTACCATTTTTTTCCATGAAATGAAATAAATAAGTCCTGGAGTGCAGATTGTTTATGTCCAATGATGTTACTTGCCCGGTTAATGACTTGTGAGAGTTTATTCCTTTGTTTAACTGTAAGATTTCCATAGAGCAATGTTACAATGCAAGTATGCTTTCAATCATTGATCTATAAAACAATGGTTAGAGTATGTGTACTAATATAAAAACACCTCAGTTTCCTGATTCTTATGGATAAAATATACATTACTTTGGAAATTTAGTTTATCATCAATTATCGTACATACATTTTTTAAACTTGAGACCAGCTCTACCTCTTGGCCCTTTATGCTAACTGATTTATAAGTAGGGCCTATGCTTCCAGTTCTCCCAAACAGCTCTTTTGTCTTTGTGATATTAAGATGTAAAAAACTATTATCAAAGACTGTCAATATACTTAAAATAAGAGGGGATGTTCATTTCCTGGAATTCCTTAATCCAAGAAACAATCCAGCTACTAACACCCAAATCATTTAAGCGCTTTAGGAGAAGATGAGACTGAACAGTTTTAAAGGCAGATGAAAAGTCCATAAAAAGAATTCTAACATAGGTGTTAGTTTTATCCAGATGATATTGGACATTATTCAAGAGAGTGAGAGAGGCATCTACAGTGCTCTGATTAGCTTGAATAGGCGAATTGCAAAGGATCCATGGATCCACTTATTTGAGATGACAGTTCTTTACATATTATATGCTCCATACATTTGCTAAGAACTGATGTGAGAGCAATGGGTCGAAAGTCATTAAAAGTATTTAGTTTGAGGTGCCTTGGGCACTGGAATGAAAGTAGTATTTTTCCAGGCCAAAGAAACAAAACCATTATCTAAAACAATTTGAAACATCCTTGTCACACAAAATCCTAATTGTGCTTGGAATCTTTCCCCTTCAGACCATCTGGGCCAGGGGCCTTATGAGGTTTAACCTTAAGAAGCACGGTGATAACCTCCCTCTCCTTTATAATTATAGGTTGTGACTGAATCATCATCGTTTCACTACAGTTTATTATTTGCAAAAATAAAGGGTCCTCGTATTGTTGGACTGGTTTCCTTTGTAGGAAGCAGTAAACCCACGAGCTGTGAGTTTACTGCTTCCTTCACTCCTGCAATGTTTTATTTCATGCTGAATGTAGTAAACTACTTTTTGACAAATCATTACTAGATTAAAATAACATAATAACATATAGAGAGACAAAACATACAGATACATTTTAAAATGTACTCTTTATTTGATCAAATGTGTTTACTCTTTATATTAACACACAGTATATATAAAAAATGACAAACAGAATGAAGATGTATTGTATTAATATATTATTTAATTAGAATAACCAATAAAATGTCATATGTGACGTTAGAAAACTTACCTCAGTGTGATGCCTTACGTTGGAGCTGTGACATTAATCATGAAATATCAGCTAAAAAGGACTAGAGCAAACAAACACACAAGCACACCAGCGTCTACTTCCACATTACACACAGGAATTTCATAAGAGAGTTGTAAGAAAAGAATCAAACCTACCAACATGAGGTAAATCGCAACATTGCAAACTTTGTTTTGAGGCAAAACGTATTTGAAAATCGGACAAAAAGACAAAGGTAAAAGACTTTGTACTTGCTGACTTTCATGTGGGCACGAGCTACAATTTCATGAAGCATTGTGAATTATGTTATTGAATTAAAAAAATGGGAATATAAAAACTATGGATTTTAGTTTGTTGTTATAAGTAGCCTGTAGAAACAAATATATTTGTTATTTTTTGCTAAATATTTAGACATGTACAGTAAAGTAGTTGATTACATCATTTACATTGTGTCATGAGACTGGTTGCACCGAGGCATATTTTGCGGGTTTTGTTGGATACGTTTCCCTGATTGGTGAAGCTTTCTCTGCTGGACCATGGGTAATGTAGTTGTTCACCAAGAATTCCGCTTTTAAATAAATTTCTTTAAAAATGAAGTTAAAATAATGCAGACCAATGGCTTAGGAGCTCAGAGCTCAATGTATGTCTGTCTTTAAAAGTTTATAAGTTAATATTGAAAAAAATTATTATTGGAATTTTTACCTCTGGAACTAGACTGTTGCACATTTTTGGATAAGACCCAACGCATATCCCCAAGCAAATGAATACCTCTTACATGCATGTACAGTATATTGAAAGAAGATGCACCTCCACAACTTTATAAAGTAGATAGTACATCTGAGAATCTCATCGCTATAACAGAAGCCAATGTATTTGTTTTCTCTTGTAGCCAGTGCATTAATATCTCTCTGCGAATTAAATTAAAGATGTGAGTGGAGAGCATGTGTTGGGGCCACTTGTCTATGGGATCCACACTTGATATGTCTCTAATCTATTACCATTCTGCAGATGCAGTCTGACCCCAGATGGCTCTCGTCTCTCTAAACAATGCAATCACTTTCATACCTTAGCAATTGGGGACTCAAACACCTATGCATAGGCACATTCATTTGCCACACCTGCACATTCGTATACAGGTTTGATTCAAGTTGTAGTGAAACACACATAGCAGACAAGGACACTTGCTGTCTATATGTGACAGGTATGATAAGCAAGTAATGAAATCAACTAGCAGGTTCTCTCAGCCGACGCATCTGCAGATTTAGTAAATGAGTGTTTGTAAAATGTTAGCTCTATACCAGAAATGTTTTGGAGCTGCTGTCTGTGGTCACAATTTGTCCATGGCAATTGGACACTTGGCAATTGGAAAAAAACACACTTTGTCTGTGTAAACGAGAAATTGTTAGCTCTAGCTAAAGTAAAGTATGGAGTGCCACAAGGATCAGTTTTAGGGCCTCTTCTTCTCATTATTTATGCTTCCTCTGGGAGACATTATCAGGAACCGTAGAATAAGTTTTCACTGATATGCCGACAATACTCAACTTTATATTACTTCGAAACCCAACAAAAAAAGAGTTAGCAGAATGTATCAATTATATCAAAGATTGGATGACAAGAAATTTCCTTCTACTCAATTTGGCAAAACAGAGGTACTAATTATCAGAGCAAAAACCTCAACAACCTCTGTATTGTCAGGATTGAGTAGAAGGAAATATATAACCATACAATCTTTAATATCACTGATGCAGTAATTGGACAAAACTGTGTCATTTTTATTGTATACTGTCTTCTATTTTGTGTATACTGTATATTGTATATTATTATTATTTATGTATTTTTGTATACAGTCTTCTTAGTTTGTGTATACTGTATGTTGTATATTATTAGGTGTATACTGTGTTGTGTAGCAAGATGTGTAACTTGCGTTATGTGTAAATCAGATGTTTATTGTAATTGTGATACTGCTATATTGCTTGGAACCTCACCCACGACTTTCACCCACTGTTGCACTTGTGTATGGTTGAGTGACAATAAAGTGATTTGATTGATTGATGTGTCATTTTTCATTCCTTCAGTTATATCAGAACACAACTGAAGACAACGCAAATCTGACCACCTCCTCAACTGACAAGATTTGTCACTGTTTGATTGGCCAGTTTAGACCCCACCAGACAAAAAATAACCCTATATCTCTGGATAGCATCAATACTTTTACACAGCTGTATGTTGACCACTGTAAGATGTGCAGTGACTGGCAGGTGATCGCATATGCTCTGTAGGAACACTGGGGACAGGGATGGAGGTTTCTTAGTATAGCTCTCCAGGGATGGCCCTGTTTTAAAATTGTCCTCAGCTCTGCCCAGCGGGCATTGGTGAACCATGGAGTGGGAGGTTAATCATATTGTCCCCTGGTGTCTGTGCTGGAGCTCAGAGAGAAAAATAAAGGAGCATTTATTGCCTTTTCTATGCGTGTTAGTGCTGCATGAGGGGACCGGAACAGTGCGTGGTCAGTACAGCACTTTTAATGTACTCAGGAGATTACATTGGAGGAGAGGTTGTGGGGAGTGGCAGAATTCAAAAACACACACATAAAAATACACATTAGTCTATTTAAAATCATAATTTAGATTTTCTTGTACATTTTTTACCCTCTCTGAGAATTACAATTAAATGAGGTAACACTTTACAATAAGGTTCCATTTGTTAATAATAGTTATCTACATTAGTCAACAGTAACTATCAATTAACAATACCTTTACAGCATTTATTTATCTTGGTTAATGTTAGTTTTAACATATACTAATACATATTTAAAATTCAAAGTAAATAAATTAACATTTAGTTTAACATTAGCTAATGCATTATGAACTAACATTAACAAACAATAAAAAATATATATATTTTTATAAACTAAAATTTAACCTCCCATGCCATGTTTCACCAATGCCTGCTGGGCAGAGCTGAGGGCAATTCTAAAAAAGCGCCATCCCTGGAGAGCTATACGAAGAAACCTCTATCCCTGTCTCCATTAATCCCCATCCCTGAATTGGCTACATCACTCTACTCGCTCCACCAATAGCTAGTGTGTTGTGGGTTTTCTGGCGCACTATGGCTGCCGTCGCATCACCCAGGTGGATGCTGCACACTGGTGGTGGTAGAGGGGATTCCCCCTATACTATGTAAAGCGCTTTGAGTGCTTTATAACTATACTATTTTCTACTATTGTTAATTAAATACAATTGTTAGTTTATGATACATAATGCATTTACTACTGTTAATAAATGGAATCCTATTTCAAAGTGTTACTTTAAATGGGCTGTTCTTTGCTACTGCACATTTATGTCTTCTATTTTATCAGACTTATTCCATTATTCACAGGTTACAGGTATTCTGTCCGATCTAATATTGTTGCTGATCTCTTTTCCTTCAGTAGCAGCCTCTTTGAAAAACCTACATTTGATTGTGACAGCTTCAAAAACATTCTGACCTTGTTCAAATTAAACTTCAGCCATTCAATTTCCCCATACGTTAATTCTAAGTGGAATAATTGCATCTGCTTGTTCTGTTATTTAGCAATATAAGTATTTATCCTATATCATACTAGTATCTATTCTGCATTAAAAGTTGCTAAAGACATTTTTATTTTATTTAAGTGTTTGTTTGTTCTGTGTTTTTTGTTTGTTTGTTTGTTATTTTGATTTTAGTTTAAGCTCTTAAAAAGATCAATATTCTTATGTAATAAAAATCTATATTTTCAAAATATAGCTAGATAATACTTTTCTCTCTTGCAATGGTCTTAACCTCACACCTCTTTAAAAAGTGTAGTGCACATAACACACACACACTGCGATCGCTTACTGTACAACTGAAACCCATCCAAATTCACAGCATGCTTGGTGATTTTCACACATGCCCAGTTTCATGACTGGACAGTAAGTTTGCAGCCAGTATGTGACACTGCCTGTATTGATTTACTGTCATTCGCACAGCAGGTGTGTAATTTGGCTTCAAAAGAATAGCTGTCAAACCAATGAGATGCCTTGGATGCCAGGAGATCTTAGGGAGGCAAAAAGTGGCATTCAAACAAGTGTTGAATGCTCATATGTCAAAATCTAGAAGCAGTAATGCATGTGCTCCTTCATCATGCTGTCATGCAAGTTGTGCATATGCAAATGTAGAAATTGCACATAATGAATGATGAAGATCTGTAAAACTGCATGTGGTTTGAGCTTGAGTGATCTGGTAGTTTTATACAGCATGAATAACCTTATTCAGAATCAGAATCAGCTTTATTGACATGTATGCTTACACATACAAGGAATTTGTCTTGGCGATAGGAACTTAGTGCACAACAATACAAAACAGCAACAAGACATAGATAATAATAAAAAATAATACAAAATTGAATTAAAAAAAAAAATAAATTGAATGGAAAATAAAATATATATAGAATACACAATAAGACCGAAATTTACCATGATTTATATGCTCGTCAATTAAAGGTGGTATTAGGGGGAGGGACATTCTCATTCTAGTGTTCATCTGATTGGACAAAAATCTGTGTAGTGCAAGATGAGTCATCAGTATTTTTAGTCTGTTTTCCTAAAACATAAAGACCATACATTTGAACTGCTTATATTTCTATAACTGCTAAAGATTAATTTAGTTAATTTTAGGAGTACATAACAGTGATTCTTGAGATCAGGGACAAAACAGGTTTTGATTTTTCTAAAAAAAAAAATCTTCATTATTTTAAAAACCAGCGTATACATATTTGTTAAATAAGGGTTTGGCTATGTAACCATGTTTTGGAACAACCTCCCAGTTTTAATTTTTTTTTATAAATTAGAGGTTTGCGGGATCAGCACTGGATTTTTGTCAACACCATCAGACACATAAAAATGTCTATAAAATTATTTTTAATTAAATTATCACAGATAATTTGGTGACATTTGTAAGAAACAAAAATATTTCATTCAAAATGACCATTGAAATCTCACAAATATGGTAACATTGCAAGATATAAAGAAAACACATTATATAACCAATTTTTCATCTCATGGGAGTAGAGGGACTTTACAGGCAATATAAAAAGAAATTAACCCCCTTCGTAAAGTCCACAACATCTTCAAATATATGCTGCTTATAAAGTATATAAACTAATTAAAATCATCCATAGTCAAAATGACAGCTAAACCTTTAAACTATTACTAAACTGTCATAAAAAATGTAACATTTGACTTCTCAAGGTAGTTGATGGAGTTTAAACACCAGGCAACAGACGGTTAAAGTGTTCCTCTTCTATGAAATCCATGACCACTGCTGATATGTTATAGATCTCCCTGGTGCTGCTTGTACAGACGGGTGATGATGGCTCATTTAGCTTGACTAGAATATCTGTAAATGGCACAAAGCAGACATCCCGCCCTCCTTGTTTTTTCTGAAAACAAACATTTGGCCCATGAGGGTGAAAAAATTCAACTTGAACATCTTGATGCTCTGGGTCAATTGTTAAGGCTTTAGCCAGCCACCAGTTCTGTTCGTACATGACAACAAGCCAGTCTCCACTTTGAGTATCATCAGGGTCTATCCCAGTTGTTGTGCCCTCAGGTTCTCTGCTAGGCTCTTTCTCCATGGCCTCCATCAGCATCGCCAGAGGACTGGGTCCTTCATCTGGGTCCTGAGGGATGCCATCCAAAGTGTGAGTAACAGGACTGAAACACTGGCAAATCTGTGGCTCACTGCAAAAACATGAAATGTTTCTACAATGGATGATGTTCCCTTGAGCTACAACTTGATGAATCTTCCTTGTTCCAGGGATGGATTTCAGGGGTGGCATGAGGAGAGTGTCATAGGACTGAAAATCATCACTGGTAAAGTATTGTAGCTTGACACCACTTAGGCTGCTGGACACCATCTCATAAAATGCTCTGCCATCCACAATGTCCCGACCTCTCAGCACAGTACTGTCTGCACACCTCTTAACTGTTGCCCCAATGCCATCTGGGGCACCCTTGCCATGTGATGTAGGAAAGAAATTCCACGTTGCATTCTTGAATCCCAGTTGGGGAGGGACAGCACAGAGGAGATGAAAGTTCTTCTTATTTTTATACTGTTTGCTTGGACCATCTGACCAAAAGTGAACAGTGTTAATCTTTGGAAATCTTGCATGAATGGCTGTCAGGATTTGATCCATATAGGTCCAGATGGCTGCAGCATCCTGGCGCTTGGACTCTGAGACCGTGCAGAATCCTGCCTTTTCATGTTTGGTGTAGAACATGCCTGTATGAAGTGTGAGCTGTGGGAGGTTTTGCCCATAGTGACAGGATTGTACTTCTGAGCTGAATTTACATTTCCAGGCCTCAGAGAAGTCAACATGAACAATAACAGTGGTTTCATCACAATTTGTTATCATGTTCCTGTACTCCTTGGTTTGATTTTGAACTGAGTGGACATGGGTGGTTGTCTCATTTCTTAGTTTGTCTTGGTAGAGAATCATAAGCTCTGAAAGAGTGCCAGTGTGTTTCACAAGTTTGGTGTGAAAGTGAGCTACATCTTCTGTTCGCTCCTCAATACGCTTCCACTGCTTCCACTCCACTTGTGTTTTCCCTTGCTCTGGAGAAAGAACTGAACATTTGTTCAGACATCGGGTGCAGGTACGTAAAAGACAAGATTCGTTTGCTGGAGAACAACATACAAGTTGGAAACTCTCTCCAAGTTTGCTGGTTGTTAAAGCATTGAATGACTTCAGGACCTCAAGCATCAGTGTTGCATTCTCATGGTACAGACACTGACATGTCTTTCGGTCTGAGGCTCTTGGAGATGTAATGTGAAATGGACGCAATGCACAGAAGGACGAGTAACTAAGCCTAATGTTAGGGTTTTGCTGGACAAATGCAATGTGAAGGTTTTGCATCGTGTCGGTCAGAATCATCCTTTGACATTTTACTTTTTTCCTGGTAATGGTGTCTTGCTTGTCAGTTGTCATCCTTGCATTGTTTTCCAAAAAACTGTGAACACTTAGGGATATGGTCTGGAGGAACCTAGGCTTCCTTTGTTTTGGTATTTTTTCTGTCAGTGTTTTGTAAGTCAGGCCAAACTCATGAACCCTGTGGATAAGGCGATACTTCTTGAGAATTTGGCCAGACAAAGACAGTTTTGGATGCTGGGATGCAAGTTTGCCTCTTCTGTGGGAACGAGGAGCATTTCTTCTCAGCTCTGCAGTCATTGCATGGTGGAAAAGCAGTGATCTTTTGATTAAAGTATTTCTGAGTTGGCTCCCTTGAACCATCATCTCTGTTTTGGTTCGAGGTCAGTCCTGTGTCTTCTCATTTTGAATACTTTTTCCACGTTCAAGTCGCTTTCTCAGCTTGTCCCTCTCTTTTTTGTACTTGTCAAGTTTGTCTTTCAGTGCTTTAATCTCTCTGGAGTGTCTTTTTCTAGTTTTGCGTCTTTCCCTTTCACCAGCAACTAGCTGTCTACTAGTCCTTGGCTCCTCAAAACTGATGTCCAAAGGACTCTGTGGTGGGGTGTCTACATGCTGGCCTTCCTGTGCTTTGTTCTTGCGTTCTCTTGACTCTTTCTGTGCTTGTTTCCAAAACCTTCTCTTATACCTCTTTTCTCTTTCATCCAAATCACTGATGTTTTTTATTTTGCCCTCCTTCACTCTATTTCTCCATCTTTCCCTCTCATTTCTAAGCAACTCTTCTTTCAGCTCAGGCTGGCTATCAATTTTTTTTTCGCCTTATTTTTGGATACTCCCTATTCCTTCTCTTTCGTTCCTCCACTGATAGCTTCTCCCTAGCCATTCTAGCCTGAAATGCATACCATTATGCGGTCAGTATACATTTCTGATGGATAAGCATAAGCTGCAAATGATGGGTAATCATATGCAACACCTTATTACATATCAAGTACTCGAGAGGCTATGAAAATGAGATTCAATTCAAAACATGAAGCTATATGGCAATTGGTTGAAATTCAACACATAAAACTGAGCAACAGTAATATCAAATGTTTGGTAAGTAATATCATTGACGTAAACTACACTAAAATGAGGAATAATGCACATAATGGCATTTGTCAACACCGTCTTAGAAAGTGTCAACACAGTCAGACACAAATCCTGATGGTGTTGACATCTGACGGAGCTAACAAAATACCATGTTTCCTCTCATAACACATGTGCTTCTCACAGAAGCCATCTTGTTTGTCATTCATTGCTTGTAACCTTTATACTTTACTTAAATTAAGCATTTATAACAGAAAATATCATACAAATCTTACATTACATTGTTTATGGTGTTGACACACTATGGTTGTGACATGTAAAGTATTAAAAAGTAGGTATAAAATTAAAAGAATATTAAAAACTTACCAGAGCTAGAGTGGTCTCATGGCATTTGAAAGAACAAGGAAGTGATAAAGGGGTCCTCAGAGTTTTAGCTGCCCTCAATAATTCCTGATTTTTTTTATTTAAAAAAAAAGGTCTGACGGTGTTGACAAAAACCCAGGACACAAGTTAAAACGTCTTAAAACTACATTAAAATCAGTTTTTCAGTTGTAACATTTGATTCTCATTAAATTAAGTACTGAACTACTTACACATAATAAATATAACATTTAATTTAAAATGACTTTTAATTGTTTTTAAGCTATTGTAATGTAATGACACCTGCTTCCGGACAAGGGTTTTTACAGACACTGGTCACATCATTTAGAATTAAAAATATTTATAAAACAACATGAAATAATATTTAGTTGTGCTTTCATTATCCTTTTTAGTCTTCTGGTTAAGAGTATGTGTAATATTAAGTAAATTTTTTACCCACAAACTGTGTTTTATGTGGTGGACATGTTTTGTCCCTGATCTCTAGAATCACTGATAAACATATACACTACCGGTCAACGGTTTTGAAACAACTGACTGAAATGTTTCTCATGATCTTAAAAATATTTTGATCTGAAGGCATTTGATTAAATTATTGAAATTAGTTTTGTATACAAAAACATAATTGTGCCACCATATTAATTTATTTCATTACAAACTAAAATGTAATAAAAAAAAAAAACTTTTTGAAATTGATGACTTCTTAATATTGATAATAAAGAAAAGAAGCCAATAAGTGCCCAACATAGATGGGAACTCCTTCAATACAGTTTAAAAAGCATCCCAAGGTGATACCTCAAGAAGTTGAGAAAATGTCAAGAGTACATTTCTGCAAATTTTAGGCAAAGGGTAACTACTTTGAAGTTGCTAAAATACAACACAGTTTTGTTTATTAACAACATAATTCCCATAGTTCCATTTATGTTATTCCATAGTTTTTATGACTTTACTATTAATCTTAAATGTGATTTACCTCCAACTCTTTTCCAATTCAAACACAGAGTGAATGCCTGCATCTTCCCAGTCATTATCTCTGCTATATATATATATATATATATATATATATATATATATATATATATATATACCACAGTTAGTTCCAGTCCTCGAATCTGATTGTACGAGAGACATTCCATGAGCACTGATGGTCTGACACCATCAGCACTCGGACGCTTCACTGAGTGTGTATCACTCCGCTTGTGTTCATGCTGTTCTAAACTAAAGTGTAAGAGCAGTGCCGATCTGTTAGGAGTTACTGCCTTTATTCTTTTTAAATGTATGTTAGCCAGTAGGTAGTGGCAAAAGCTCATTTTTGTGTGTAATATGAGCCAGTTGGTGACGTAAAGTGAATCAATTAGTCATTGTTTACATAGAACTGTGCTCTGTGATTGTTTGTATTACTAATACATTACCAAAGCTAGGAAATAGCTTTAAACAGCTTTAAACAGACAACTTCAGGATTAAGGCTCATCACAGCTGAGAGACACAACAAATGTATTACAGAACTCAAGATGCTTACCTTTTATTGGAGTTTCCACATTGGATACATACTGTTTAAAATGGCAGAGGACATTGCTGTTTCTATAGTGAATGACTCGTGCGCACCGGCTACCACGAAATAGGGAGGAATACCCCTGCTTGGATGTCTATTTTCCACTGAGAAAGCTGACAGTCATAAAGCTGACAGCATCTCTGCTTGGGTGTGGCAACAGGTGATCGCACACGCTCTCTCTCTCTCTCTCTCTCTCTCTCTCTCTCACACACACACACATAAACATACACACAGACACACACATCCATCCGCCTATCCTTGTTTATCCAATGACTTGTCAGAAACAGCACAAGCCATGATACTATTTATGAAGTGACATTTTTTAATTACTAATGAAGGCTTGGATGCATCATTTGTTTTGAACCAGCAAAGTCAGATTCTGATCCGTCGCGTAACAAAGTAGTTCCATACACAAATGGGTTTTTATGACTGTACTCAGTTTTTCCTAATTTTCAAAAATGTACTTGTTTATTGAACTGTTGTATATAAGCAATATCACACTCGCAATCGTGCTATACGGCCTTACATCAGCACTGCTGTGATTGCCTGTGGCTGAATCACAGCAGTGCTGATGTAGGGCCATATCGCACTCTTGCTCATGTGATATATATATATATATATATATATAGGTATATATATATATATATATATATATATGACTTGGGGACCCAATCAAGGGCATCTGCAGTACAGTGAATATGCAAAAAAAGGAAAATGGGTGTTCTGTCATGGCAGTGATTCAGGTTTGACTGTATCCAAGGTCACTAATGAGCTTTGCCCATCACTATTTTACATTTTCACTAACAACATGACTCATATACGCCCCCATAGCAGTTTTACACAAGCCTGGTTTTCTCCTCTCCTGACAGGTTCAAACGAACACCAACATAATGCTGTAAAAATTATCAATGTGGCACTTTGTTTAGACAAACAATGTTAAACAGACTAATTACAGAATGCCTGGGATCCCCAGGGAACCAAAGCATGATGTAGAGCCCTCTTCGATTATTTCTGTTTTATAGAAAAAACAGTGATCTGCTTTCTATCTTCTTTATCTCCTCTTTTTTTCTTTTTATGTCAGACAAGAGCAATCCGTTCTGTCTATCACACCGCTACCTACCAGGAGGGAGAATTGTCATCTGGCGGAGGTAGCAATTAATGTCTGCCGAAAGAGATGCTTTCCATCACCTCCCTTTAATAGCCAGCGTGTGGAGTACATTTTGGCAGATGTTACACAGGAATTCATTAACACCCGTTACCAATCATACACCTCCCTTGTAAGCTATTATCCTCAACCCTGGCTATGAGATATATTCTAAATCCAGCACACAGCACTCCCCTGACAACTGTCATATACCACATAAAACAGCATATGGTGTTTGAATGAGTAGCCCTTTTGGCCCCACAGGAGAATGGCTTCTGGAAAAGGAGAGGGACTTAAGACCAAGGTTTGGGGTAATATTTTAAATGCAATTCTGTGACATGGGGGGGTGTGGTCATGTGCCTGTCTGCGAGAGAGGGAAAGCGGTAAGGCTTGTCACCTGGGCTCTAACACTAGTCTCTCATTATAGTGATGGCGGAGGGAGATCTGATAAGGCTCGGTAGAGCGTCAGAGGAGGAGAGAGAGAGAGTGGCCCAGAGCAGTAGGGGGAGGAAAGAACCGCAACTAAAGCCAGAGACTGTTCATTCAAAGCACTATTTTGAGTTGGCCACTAAGAGCCATTTCCTGTGTGTGTATGAGACTAAAGTGTATGTGAATAAACATGCAACAGTTCGTTGTCTCCTGGCTCCTCCATTGCCCACAAACTTAACATTACCACAAATTCACATTAGAGATCAAAATAGGATCTCTGTTTATCACCAAATGACCAAGGTCTGTTGGATTTGTGGTCTGGTGACTCTCCTGCAATATTTTAATAGAACGGAGCCTTCAGCCTTTTTACTGCGACAGTCCCCCTACAAATCTCTTTTGCACTTGCGTATATTCTTATCCCGTGTTAAGATATTTAAGAGTTTTGAGTTCTGAAGTTTTTCAGTGAATAACTACTTAAATTTAGAATTATCTTTTCCTCACGCATTGATATCATATGGTTTCAGTAGAATTACAATATATAAGTTTCCCAAATATAAACTTGGCGGGGGGGGTATATACCCCCCTCCGCCAAGTTTATATTTCTCAGTTGTCTCCACGTCTGAGGCCGTCTATCCTTGCATTGTATCAAGTGGCTTGTTAATCGTATTACTGCGAAAACGTGTGGCCTCCACGTTATTATCCACAACATCCATGCACAACTCGCCACAAGCCCCACCGAGAGCGAGAACCACACATTATTGTGACCACGAGGAGGTTACCCCATGTAAATCTACCCTCCCAAGCAACTGGACCAATTTGGTTTCTTATGAGACATGGCTGAAATCATTCAGCATGCCCTGGATTCGAACTTGTGACTCCAGGGTTGGTAGTCAGCATCTTTACTCATTGAATTACCCAGGCCCTGAGAGTCCCCAGTTTTAAATTCTCGGGGGTGAACATTACAGAGGACTTCTCCTGGGCTATACATACCTCCACTGTTATTGGAAAGGTACAACAACAGAGCGAGGAGAGCGAGACTGCCCCAAGACCTTCTTGTGAACTTCTATCGATGTACTGTTGAGAGTGTACTGCCATACTGCATTACTGCATGGTAAGCCAGCAGCATAAGATAAGACAAGAGAGCTCTGAAACAGGTTATCAGGACAGCTCAAAATATCATCTGCACACAGCTACCAGCAGCCAAGGACATTTATCTGTCCAGATGTCAGAGCAGAGCCTTAAAAATCATCAGTGACCCCACCCACCTAGCACACCCCGTCTTTAAACTGCTTCACTCTGGCAGGCATTACAGGATAATTCACTCACAAACCACAAGGATGAAAAACAGCTTTTTTCCTAGAGCTATAAAACAGTTGAACACTGCTTGATCCCCCCTCCAACACACACGCATACATACATACATACATACATGCAATTGTATTGTGCATTTTAATTGTCTGTTTTATTGTCTTATTGTTTTGCCTGCTTAATGTTGTTGTCTGAAGAACTCAGGGGATACCAACATAATTTCATTGTTTTGATCGGCAGAACAATAATAATACATTTTTCAATTCAATTCAGTACAATTGTACAGAGTGGTTATCTTAGTTATCGTAGCCTTTAAGTTGCCACAGTATGCAATAGACTGGCATGTCTTAAGGTCAAAATTAGGTTAAAAATGGCAAAAAAGAAACAGCTTTCTCAAGAATCTTGTCAGTCAGTCATTCTTCTGAGGATTGAAATTGCCAAAAAACTGAATTTTTCATTCAAAGGTGTACACTACAGCAAGGGCGCAGATGGCACTAGGGACGGGGGGGACATGACCCCCCCAGATTCATAGTGACCCAATTCGTCCCCCGCCTTCACTATCCCTATGAAAGGCAACAAAAATCGCAACACATTGTCACACCCAACTCGTCACATATGGACGCGTGGCGAGGACCCCTTGGCGTCACTTATTGACGCACTGGGTATACCTTTGGCGTCATTTTTCAACGTGCAGGGTAGTCCGATAGAACCGGAGCCTGTAGCGTTGAAATTTGACGTCTTGGGCTGCGAATGGGTCGAGAGTCGAGACTGCAATAAATAAAAATAAAAAGGAATAGGCTACAATAAATGATCTATGCCAGGGCTAGTATAATGGTGGCCCCCAGATCATCTTTATCTGGCCCTCCAACTGTATGTTTAAAAACCCTCACAATCTGATATCAAAGTGCCCTCTCAGCAAAGGTTTAGCGCGTTCATAGGCAACCGCATTCATCAGTGAGTTTAACCGCATTCATCGGTGAGTTTAACAATAAAGAAGTCTATCGGACTACCCTGCACGCTGAAAAATGACGCCAAAGGTATACCCAGTGCGTCAATAAGTGACGCCAAGGGGTCCTGGCAAAGCGTCCATATGTGACGAGTTGGGTGTGAGAATGTGTTGGTAAAACAGAGGATTACGGCCCGCCGCTGCTTCAGAATCGGGTCGGGACAGACGCAGGCTGACACACAATAATAATCTACACCGGTCGGCGGTCACCATTACTTTGTACCCACATTCTCACTACATGCTGTTCTGTTGTCAATAAACACACGATGCCATCATGCCACCGACGTTTACACTCTCTCTGTGTGTGTGTGTGCTACGACTCCTGAGTGACGTTGCCAGGGTCCTATGAGGAGGTAGCTGCCTCAATCGTGCCTGTAGGAGCGGACCGGTAACCATAGTGATCATATACCATCTATGACTGAACTGAGTCGGTGATTTTCTGAACTGAGAAAAATCGACTGTAAATGCCACATAAAGGCAATGAAGAGACAAAAAACAATCACCTCGTTTTTTCAAAAACCAAACAATGTAAGTATCCTATGGCTGTTGACTTTCCCAGATGTGGCAGATTCGATTTGTTAAGGGGAATAGCTAGTCTGACAACAATGGCAAAAAGGCTTTTGCACTTAGCAAACACAGCAAAATGTGGAGACCATAACTATGCATTTAGGTGAGTGGACAGAGGCAAATAATGAATGAACATAAAAAGAATGGTTGGATAAATAAAACAATTTATCGCCGTCAGGAAATAATATTTTATCTTATCATTTAACCCATTGTACTGTATAAATTGACTGAGGTATGTTCACTGTCGTGTGTAAGCCACTATAAAAATAATTATAATAAGTACATTTGTGTGGTGCAAGGTTTATGCAAACAACAAATAAAGGCCTACATAAACTTTTGACATCCTCTTATAGCAGGAAATCATGTTTTTTTTTTGTTGTACAGAGCAACGGAGGATATAGATTCTTAAATTATGGGCTATGAAAAACATTTCTTAATATGTCATACATCATTTGAAAGATATTTCTAATCTATAAATTGCAAAAACTTGTAATTAACACTTAAATTTAAAATTTTGAGTTATTCTTAGACATTTGAAATAGTAGTTTTAGCCATTCATTCTCAGGAATATGTTGTATTTCACATTGTTGTGAAATTCTATAGAGGTATAGAGGGTTAACTGAAATTATAAGATTTAAAATGTTATCCTCCTGGCCTGCAGGCAATTTCTGATGACAGTGAGGCAGACCCTAGTCAGTCAAGTGAGGATCTGCAGGAGGGCAGCCACAGTAGAAAAAGACAGCATGAGGAAGGAGAGACAGTAGAATTACAGACAGAAGAAGCAGGGACAGAACAACAAGGAGGGACAGGAGGCAACACAGAGGGAGAGGATGTTGACATGATAATGACATATACAAAGCCAAATCAACCTGACCCTAAAGTTTTGCAAAAGCAAGTGATGAAAGACCGGACACTGACATTCCAAAAATCATGGTATGAGACGTTTTGGTAGGTGATTGGCATACTAGTCAAATAACAGTCTGATCATGCATTGCTAGTGGTGATCAGGTAGGCCTTAGTTTACCTTTGTTCATTGTTGTTTATCCATGATTTCAAATAAGAATCCCCCAATGGCTTTTTAGTGCAAATCATTAGCCCAAATTAGGCAAAGTAACTACTTGAGCACTAGTTGAAGCCCAAATTACGCAAAATAATGAATTGAGTTTAAATCATTTGCTGACAGCTTGGTCCCCCCCAGTTAAAAAATCCTATCTGCGCCACTGCACTACAGTCTTCAAAGACAAAGGACAACTGGCTCTAACAAGGACAGAAAGAGAGGTGGAAGTCCCAGGCGTATATATAAAAAGGCCTAATGGGAAGAACTGCAAAGAAAAAGCCACTTTTGAAACAGAAAAACAAAACGTAAAGTTTCGAGTGGGCAAGGAAACAGACATTGTACAACAGATAATTGGAAAAGAGTGTTATGGATCTTAACCCCATTGAGATTTTGTGGGATCAGATAGACTGTAAGGTGAGTGAAAAGTGCCCGACAAGACAGCCACATCTATGGCAAGTGCTACAGGAAGCGTGGGGTGAAATGTCACCAGAGTATCTGGACAAATTAACAGATAGAATGCCAAGGATCTGCAAAGCTGTCATTGCTGCACGTGGAGGATTTTTTGATGAGAACTCTTTGAAGTAGTTTAAGTTTTTAGGGTAAAGTTTTTTTTTTTCAATAGTAATTTTTCACATTATTAATGTCCTGACTATACATTGTGATCAGTTGAATACCACTTTGGTAAATAAAAGTACCAATATCTTTCCATAAAAGCAAAATATGTACCTTATTCCAAACTTTTGGCAGCCAGTGTATATATACTGTATACTTATTAGTAACATATATAAAAAAGTAATATATTAAATGTGTTATATGGACTGCTTTTATGATGTTTTTATCCTTTTTGGATCAGTCCCCATTTACTTTCTTTGTATACAATAAACTTTATTTTTTCTTGTTACAGTGAAAATATCAAAACACACTTAAAATTATGCTTTTACTTGAGATGCAAAATAACATCGTCTATGGCAAGATTTTAATCAATACGTTATTAATAAGCCTTGCTGTCAGAGAAATCAAACACAATTTAGTGAGGTTTATGCTTTTATTTCCAATGGGGTAAAGAACAAATATATTTTTTAATCTTATTTTAAGCAGAAACCTCACTGAATGCTGTTTTATTTCTTTGAAAACAAGACTTCATATCTTATGACATATTGCTTCTCAAGTGAATTTATCATTTTTTTAAGAAGGCTTAGAAATGTTTTAGGAAAGGAAACATACGGAAGAGGATTAGGGCCAAGCAATAATAAAAAAATAAAACCATCTCAAGATTAAAGTCATTATAATGGGAGATTAAACTCGTTAAATTTCGAGAAAAAAGTCGAAATACAATCTTGAGAATAAACTCATTAAATATCGAGATTAAAGTCATTATAATGCGAGATTAAACTCGTTAAATTTCGAGAAAAAGTCGAAATACAATCTTGAGAATAAACTCATTAAATATCGAGAATAAAGTCATTATAATGCGAGATTAAACTTAACGAGTTTTTTCTCGAAACACAACGAATTTATTCTCGATATTTAATGAGTTTATTCTCAAGATTGTATTTCGACTTTTTTCTCGAAATTTAATGAGTTTAATCTCGCATTATAATGACTTTAATCTCGATATTTAATGAGTTTATTCACAAGATTGTATTTCGACTTTTTTCTTGAAATTTAACGAGTTTAATCTCGCATTATAATGACTTTAATCTCGAGATGGCTTTATTTTTTTTTATTATTGCTTGGCCCTAATCCTCTTCCGTAGAAACAAAACCAAAAATAGTGAGCAAGAAAAATATTTTTTGCAACACATGGAAAATTGCAGTGTAAACATTCTACTAAATTCCAGTGTTCCACTTCTCTTCACCGGAGTTCTAATTTTCCACACCTGCACTCAATCTGCTCATCACAGAATGCTTAAAAAAGTCACCTTCATTCCTGTTCACTGTCAAGTCTCACACAAAGGACTCTAGTTTGACCACGCTGCTTTCACGCAGTGTTTACTTACCTTCAGTATTTGCTCGTAGATCTTCGTTGTTATCAATCTATTGTTTATCCTGCAATCCCGCCTGACTCCTCTTCTTCAGCTCTGTGGACTTAAACCTTGTGAATCCCCCTTCAGTTTGTGTCACTCCTCTTCTGTGTGATACCACCTGTACCATTGATCCTCATTGTGTTAACCATGTAAATCCTGTGAAACTCAGTAAACGCTCTCGCACTTGGTATTCACTACTTTTGTGGCCTGAATTCCTGGCAATTCTGGGCTTATACGTTGTCCGAAAACGTTTGCTTGCTCAAAGCCGCGTGACTGCCTCTTAAATTATTATATCTTTTTTAATAAGGATAATTATTCAAATTAGCCCAGTTGGGTTTTAAAACTCTCCTGCACAAATGTACAAAGTCAGGTTTGGATCAACATGAGAGTGAGTAAATGATGGAAATTCTCATTTATGGGTGAACTCTCCCTTTAAGTGCATTGCTTAAGGGAAAAATTATGGTGGCTTATGGCTCACGCCTGAGTGAAATGTATGGGAATAATCATGTCTGGCTGTGGAGTCTATTCATGCCATGGATGTGTGAAAAATGAGTATCATGAGTAAACAGAAATATTTACACTTGGAATGGGGCTCAGTGCTGGATCATCTGTGAAAGTTGTTTGAGTTTTTCTCAGTGGTTTACAGTGGGGTGCTTTCTATTCCAGGATAGAAATGTCTATCATCCTAAACACCCCACCCACTATCAGATAACAGACAAGATTGACACCCTGTTGAGCAGGCAACAGATGGGGAAGGAAAGTACCATACAAGTGACATGGAATGCGAACCCACTGAGGAAAAGGCCATTAAGCAGCATGGAGCAGAATTAGTAAAACACACTCTGCTTTATGTGTGGTTTATTTATTTGTGCCTGAGGGTTGATACAGTGACTCAGAAACAGGGGTTATAAGACTGGATTAAAAGGTAATGAGACTGTGACGAATGTGCTTTAAATGAAGTACTCAAACTCAACAGCTGGAACAGAATTATAGCAAATATTGCATTGGTCTTGTGTGTTTGTGCATGTGTTTACATTGTGGCTGTCTGACAGCATTCCCAGAGAGCCCACATGGGAACTGCTGTCACCTCTAATCTTCAAGACCAATAAAACACCCCACAGTGCACTAAATCTAGAGAGAGAAAAAGAGAGATATCAACGTATATAAACAACCAGGGATGCACTTTTATTTTAATTCGGCTAGTCAGTGAGTAACTACATCAACACTGAAACTGAGAAAAAAAAATGGCTTCAAAGATTTGTGATTGTCCAGCCAAATGCTGAATATCAAAGAGCCTCACTCTGTTTTCTCTGAAAATGAAAGGCCAAACCCATCTGTCACAGGTCAGACCTTAGACTTAGTGACCTGATTTCAATCATAAACATGTTCCGGAACCCTGGCATTGCCCACATTCTGCCAAGTTAATGACAAGTGCCATCTTGCATCAGGCATCAGGCCACCTGGGGATTGTGGCGATCTCAATGTCAAAGGCAGAGTTTCGCTGAGTTAGATCTCGATTTCCATCATGCAAAACCAAAATAAGTTAACAAACTGCAGCTTCAATCTCCATCATGTTAATTTCGAGGGCTAGCTAGTCTCCAGAGTATGATACCTCAGCTTGAGCTTCCCTCCTGCTTGTGAAATGGGTGGGGTGTGTGATGTTGTCTCCAAGGTGGCATATAAAGGGTAGATTATAGGGCTATTGGTCCAATATTTGGAATGCAGATCGATTTTGGTCTCACGGCTTGGGGTCCGAGTCTATTGGCCCTGGCTGACGATTTGATAGCCCTGGCTTGCACTGGCCCATTACTGGAAATTTTTACTCTTAAGATTACATTTATATTCCACTGACAGGTTAGGTTTAGGGCTGGGGTTTGATTTATGGCATATGATTAATAAAATACGCCTTCCTGCTGACAGTATGACATAATTTCAGTGCCCCTCTGTTGACATTTCTCTCGGAAAGTGTAGCTCACACATGCCCATACGTTCCTCAAGTCTTCCAGCTTCATACACTGGGGGGGCAGTGATTCACATTTGGAGAAGAATAGATCAATATCAGCTGAAGAACTTTGAACCTGCTGTTGCCAAATTCTTTGGGTGCACCTCATTCAGTTCCCTAGTTCAGTAGTCAGGGCACTGTCAGGGAGTCAGCCATTTCTAGGTTTGCCTCAACTGCAAATTCTTTCCAATGTACTGAAACACCTGCTCCCTGATAATTCCCAGAATGCACCGTAAAGACCAGGGAGCATTGTTGCTCACTATGTTCCCTTACCAGAAACTTAGTCATGTCTTTTTTTTTTAATTATTCAAATTTGTATTGATTCTACAAAGACAAAGAAATACAAAACATATATTATATACTGAATCAATGTTTATTTTGACTGATAGTGTATCGGTCAAAATGGAAAAAATCCAAAAGCCCAACATGTCACACACAAAACTCTGTACCATCAACCAAAATTTCTGAATTTCAGCACACCATCAAAAACCATGGACTATGTCTCCATACTCCGATTGGCAATGCCAGCAGTTTCTTTAAGACCAAACCTATACAGTCTAGAGGGGTCCAATAGAATCTATGTAGAATCTTGAATTGTATAGTCGCACCCTTGCATATCTAGATACAGACTTCACATTTTTTTAGAATCCAGCCCACACTCCCTCCTCCAATACCAAATTAAAATCTTTCTCCATAATCTCTTGAAAGAGGTTAAAGCTCTGTCCCCCAGACTCTGAGCTAGCAGGGAGTAATACACTGATGCCTCATAACCTTTTCCAAAAACAGTAATCACCACTCCCAGAGTGTCTGCCACTTTAGGGTGGTGTATGCTACTCCCAAAAAATAGTACAGAGCAGGTGGCGCAACTGTAAATACCTAAATAACTGATCTGGGAATACCAAAATGTTGAACCAAATTACCAAAGGATCTCAACACTCCACTCTCATATAGGTCATCGAGTGTAGTAACTCCCCACACAATCTACTCTGACCAGCAGAAGGGGAACTTATCAATACATAATATTGAGTTCAGCCATATGCTCGAGGCAGCATTCAAATAAATGTCAGAATTAAACACTCTGGACACTTTTGTCCATACTGAGTGCAAATGTGAGGTAACGGGGTGTAACTTAGCTTCTCCGGTTAGTTTGATATACTGTAAAGGCTTTGCAATGGCAAAATAGGGGCAAGAGCTTCCTGTTCAATACAAATCCAGGGAGGGGCTCTCTCAGGTGGAAGCGATCAATGAGCTTCCCAAATGCTTAATTGATTTTAAAGTTATCAACGTTTTTGCTCCACTCAATATATGAATATATGCTTTCAAAGATGCTTTCAAATCATGCCCATTCACCCCATGACTGGCTCCTCTTCGGTGTTAGATGGCAGTCAAAATTTTACTTTGCTGTCCAACTTACTTTTGGGTTCAGAAGTAGCCCTCACATTCTAATTCTCTATCGGAAGGCCTATGCTGGATCCTTCTCAATCAATTTAAGCTCCCCTTCGTTCTACACCTGCTCAACGACTCCCTGCTCATTGATCACCCCACTGCCCAAACCCCTTTTTTGGACTTTTTAATCAAGCTTTTTCACAAATTGGGTATTCCCCTCTCAAGTGAGAAAACTACAGGCCACGTCTCTCGAATTTCTCGACATCATGCTCGATTCTCTAAACATGCAAGCTTCCCTGCCTAAAGATAAACTCACACTAGCTCATTCCATAGAAAACCTCTCCGACATCATATCAGTCGATGACGGCTGCCACTTGGACCTCCTCCTCTGGTCACAGATATTAAATCACTGGAATGGCTTTCCCTTTTTACACAATGAAAAACCCAAATCTCCGCACGACATTTCCCTTTTCACGGATGTGGCTCCCTCCGTAGGATTTGGGGTATATTTTCAAGGATCATGGTTCATAGGGAAATGGCCAGACTAATTTGTCAATATAGCTTCCAACACTTTCTCATCCACTCTCTTTGAAATTGATCCCATTATCAAGGCTAGCGTTATATGGGGTTCCCTTGGACCTGCAAACATGTTGTAGTTTTGCGACAATTTGTCACTATAATCAATAAAGGCAGGTCCTCCTCTAGCCTCATCATGTTCCTTATGAGACATCTGACATGGCAGAGCATTACCTACAACTTCATTATTTCAGCCAGACACATCCCTGGGTGTTTCAATGTAATAGCTGACTCCCTCTCTCGTTATCGCTTCCAGGAGTTCCACAGACTATGCCCCTCCACCAGCAAAAAAACCCATTCCCTGCCAACCCCTTTCAGAGCTCCTTCTGGATTAAGGGCCTCCATACTACCCCATTTAAAATTCCACTTTCATACAGAAATTTGCATTTTCGCTCCTTCGAGTTTTTTTGAATGCAAAAACGTAACGCATGTATGTGTTGTTCGTCCTACTGAAGTGTTTTCTTCACTGTGTAAACTGTGCGTTGCTCATACAGCTGAAATTTCACTTACTGCCCTCTGGAGTTAACAGGTGGTATTACAAGCTTGCATTTCTCAGGAATCTTCCTTATTATGGTCCGTGGTCATGCGATTAATTGCGTAATTCCACGTTATTTTTTGTAAAATGTATCGCACTGAATTAACGTGTTAAATCGACAGCCCTTATATATATATATATATATATATATATATATATATATATATATATATATATATATATATATATATACATATATATATGTCATTTATCTTTCATAGTAACACTCTACAGTTGAATATCTACAACGAAAATGTACAATAGTGTCCTTTATACTGATCAGCCACACATTAAAACCACCTACCTAACATTGTATAGGTCCCCCTCATTCCGCCAAAACAGCACCAACCTGCATCTCAGAGTAGTATTCTGGGATGCTATTCTTCTCACCACAATTGTACAGGCAGTTATCTGATTTGCCATAGACTTTGTCCGTTTGAACCAGTCTGGCCATTCTCTTATTGACCAAAAAAACATCCATGGATGTTTTTTGTTTTTGAGCCAATGCTGTTCTGAGATGTGGGTTGCGGCTGCTTTGGTGGCATGAGGGGGACGTACACAATATTAGGCAGGTGGTTTTAATGTTGTGGCTGATCTCAGAGTTTCCGCTAGAAAAAAATGGTGTTTCGTTTTACGGACATTTTGATGATATGCCGGTCAAATATATCGCCTCTTAATTAGTCAAGTTGAGGAAAACTGGAGGCAGTCTATGTAACTTAAAAAATGACATAATCAGGCCGTATAGAATGCAACATATTATTATTAGCTTAACTTTCAAATAGACGAAAAAAAAAAAAACATGAACGTCCGATTGGCGTCAATCAACACCAATTGTTTTTTACTGTGGTTTCACACACATTCACTTTTTGAAACATTGAGGCACGGATGTACCTAATACAAATAAATAAAACATCTCCAGTTAACTAGCAGATCATTAATTTAGTCCGTTATTAAATAAGAGATCTAGCGCTAAAATCTGTTGTTTTTGAAATCAAGCTGAGCGCTCGTGTCCGCTGCTATCAGTTGCATAGACGACGCGCTGCGCGAGTTGCGTAATCTTCACTAGGACGCGCGTTTCTATGGCGGGCCGGAAGGTCCAAAAATAGGACTAAATAGGACTAATGATTTGTCGTAGGAAGTCACTATACTATAGCCACTAGCTACTGACTTTCCCACTGATAGGCCAGTGGTGGATCTGTATACGTACCCTCCTCACACAGCGGGCGACCCATTCTCCTCAGCGAGCGACTCACTCTCCTCACACAGCGAGCGACTCACTTTCCTCACACTGCGAGCGACTCACTTTCCTCACACAGCGGGCGACCCATTCTCCTCAGCGAGCGACTCACTCTCCTCACACAGCGGGCGACTCACTCTCCTCACACAGCGGGCGACCCATTCTCCTCACACAGCGGGCGACTCATGTTCCTCAGCTAGCGACTCACTCTCCTCACACAGCGGGCGACTCATGTTCCTCAGCAAGCGACTCACTCTCCTCACACAGCGGGCGACCCATTCTCCTCAGCGAGCGACTCACTCTCCTCACACAGCGGGCGACTCACTCTCCTCACACAGCGGGCGACTCACTCTCCTCACACAGCGGGCGACTCACTTTCCTAACACAGCGGGCGACTCGTTCCTCAGCAAGCGACTCACTCTCCTTACGCAGTCATGTACATTGGCCTAATATTATAATAAAATCATACCCTTTGCAAATACTGTGGTGGTGCAATAACTGAATTGTAAAGTGTTACATGTATGTTGTAAACGTCATTTTATATATATATATATATATATATATATATATATATATATATATATATATATATATATATATATATATATATATATATATATATATGTGGCAATAGTACCAGTGTTTCAGAGACATTATATATCAACAGAATCATCTCTCCATATACATTTCAACAGTATAAATACAGTCCCACATAAAAACATCCTCCACTTATGATATATCAAGCAAACAATAACATTGACAAAACAAAAAGCAGTAGTAACAATGAGCCAATCTAAACCAATGGAACAAAAAAAACCTTAACAGTATGTTAGTGGACTGATTTGATGGGGCTCTGCACTGGATGAGGTTGATCTGATGAAATGAAAGTGGCACCATGCAGAAACGTGTGCTTTTACAATCTGAAAGCACTGATGAAACAGAATGCACAGAGAACAACCAAGAGACAGAAACGACAGTCTACAGAAGCTTGAGCAGGACACTGAATTGTGTAGAACTCTATTGGAGGGTCTGAGACAAGACTAGCTCAGATGGTGGGCTTAGATTTAGATCATATAAGATGGTTTGATTAGTGAGGTGGCTTGTAGGTCTGTTCTATTAGATGGGCAGCTGGAACTTGACATCAACCTGGGCCTCTTTGGCCAATGATACAATTTCAGAGAGCTTCACAACAGAGACAAAAAGAGAAAGATGGTAATTAAGATCAGAATCAACCTAAAATGATTCCCATTGCATTTTTTTTACCTTTATAAAAGGCAATTTCACCCCAACTGTCATCTTTCATGTCAAATGACATACATTAAGTCACTATATGGCTTTTACCAACCAAATTGACTATCAACAAAAATATTTTTCCCACTGCAGAGAAAACAATCTGCATCAGAGGTGGCATTTAGATATTCAAGAAATGTTATATGCAAAACAAGCATTAAAAAGCCACTTTAAAATAGACATATGTAAAGCTTTTGTGGATTTTATAAATTATCCTTAAAATAGAATAATCTGAAAAGTGACACTTCCATTTGATTCACATTGGTATCAAAATAGGTAAAACACATTTAAAAGTTACATACACCATTATGTTTTTGTAATATCACATTTGTTAACTGTATGGTTTGTGTTTTTGTCTATTATTTTAAAACATAATTATTTGATAAAACCATTCAACATGAATGCCCCATGAAGTTATATTTATGGAAATTAACTTAAAAAGTAATACATAATGAGTACTTGAGTTTAAACATTCATTTAACTCGTGTCTGCAAGTTAAACTTTGGGGGATGGTTTACATAGAGCAAATAGCCCAAAATAAAGAGAACTTGTCTCCATTTTGAGTTAGAGCAGCTGCCAGCAGCAGTCCTTACATGAATTCGTATTGAGAAACAAAATATTTTTCTATTTAATATGTAATTATCAATTAAAGTGCCCCTATTATGGATTTTTGAAAAATACCATTCATGCAGTGTGTAACGTAGCTGTATGTGAATGAACACAGTATGCAAAGTTGTAAAGCTAAAAGTGCTTCATAAATCGTTTATTCAAAGTCGACTCTGAACCGCTCAAAAAAGTCTTTGGACTTCAAATCTATTTTCGTGAGGTTCACACATCACAACTTATTGCATTTGCATAATGCTCACCTACACAGCTTGGACCCTAAATAGTGACCATTTCACTCAATCTTAGTGCCTCGAAGTATAGATCTAAGCCAAAACATTGACTTGACATTAGGGGATGGATGTGGTGGGTGACTTCTTCCAGTACAACCTCCTGAAGGGTTGCGGGGGCCTCAGGAACTGCAACAACACCACAATCCATTGCAGGAACAGGACCATCCCAGTCCACTCCAAAGTTAGTGAAATCCATCTGTTACAACCAAATAAAATAAGGGGAGGGAAGGATGGAGTTTAGTTTGGAATAACTACTGTTAAAAAAGAACCAAATCATTACACACAAAAATAAATGTATATATATATATATATATATATATATGCTGCTGTCATTTACAGATATTTTAAAGCTAAAGGATGTTCTCAGGCACACCGTAGTGCAGAGTACCTAAACCCCCTTAGCAGTTCCAAAATAAAATGCAAGTTTCCATAAAATAAACACAAAGCAAACAAACTGTTATTTATTAATAACTAATAATTCTTCTATGTAATTTAGATCTTCAGCAGCATTTAGAATGGTTGCCAAGCAACACAGTGGCACAGTATGCTGATGTAATTGTCACAGGTGTGACTGATGGCTCAATGGCTTCGATCACAGATCAGCCAATCAATATCAAGGACCAGAATTATCTGTATCATAAGATATATATAAAAAAAAAAAACAATAAAGTTACTTTTTTTTTTTTTTTTTTAAGTGTGATGGTTTCAGTTTGTTAAAGGGGTGGTTGATTGTGATTTCATTTTTCTAACTTTAGTTAGTGTGAAATGTTGCTGTTTGAGCATAAACAACATCTGCAAAGTTACAATGCTCAAAGTTCAAAGCAAAGGAAGATATTTGCTTTTAAGAAAAGGACTACAACAAACGGCTGGTAGGGACTACACAACATTCCTCCCGTGTTAGTGACATCACTAACCCTAAACCCTAACCAGGACATAGTTCTAAAAGGTTAGTTCACCCAAAAATCTGACATGCTTCACTCACGTCTCCGAACGCATGACTTCCTTTCTTCTGTGGAATACAAGATATATTATGTTTTATTTGCCCAAACATTTTAAGTTCATGGTAAGCAAAACTGTTAGGTTACTAACATTTTTCTACATATTTTCTTCTATGTTCAACAGAAGACAAAAAGTCATACAGGTTTGAAATAACATGAGGTGTGAGTAAATTATGACAATATTCATCTTTGGGTGAACTGTCCCTTTAAGGGTTTATTTTAGTTTATTTTAACATGGAGATTTATTTTTGCTGAGGATAAATTGCATTTAACAATGTTATTAAATTATTTCAAATGACTATTTACTACTTTACTAACTGTTTGTTCAGTAACAAAGCATTGAGTGCCAGTCACAATTAATTGAGATTATTTTTGCGATTTAAAACGTTATCATCCAACAGGGTGGAAAATAAGCTTTTCAAATAACGCAAATCCATATTTACATAGTATAATAGTAGTAAATTGATCTCACATGTCACAAAAATCACATCTACTGTCCTGCAACAGAACAATAACCAGGTGGTCACACTAATCCAAAACCTGCCTAATTATCTAATGTTGTTTTCATCCAACTTGCTGGATCAGCTGGAGCATCTGTATTCAACAGTTGACCTGAAACTCACAACTGTTGCGGAGATTTGTTGCCTTCTGATGAGAGGGGATGTCGGTCCCACACCTATAGGGTGAGAATTGTCACAAATAAATGGAAAGAGATTCACAAAAAAAGGATCAAATTCATAAATAAATAAAACCTATTTATAAATATTTGTTTTTATTTTCAAATCTCGTTTTATGTCACAAACACAACTCTGGCTGCCATTCACTTGCAAATCCACGCATGCATCTGTGGATTTTAAAACACTTCAAGTCAAAGTGCAGACAACTCCACAAATAAGTGGACTCCACCCACCATTTACTCAAGCCAATCAAATAAAGGCCACATTGAGCTGACCAGCCGTAGCAGGTTTTTGCTACAACAAATTAGGCTTATACTGAAGCGTATTGCATTCACTTGAGGAAACAAAATCTACTGTTTTTCTGAATTAACGAGTTAATTATCTCAGAATTACTGAGATAACTTTTTTCCATGAATTTTTTTGCTGTTTTTCTGAATTAATGACTTCTCAAATTATGAGTAACTCATATTTCTTGAAAAACATTTTTCACTCTGTTTTTATGAATTAACGAGTTAATTATCTCAGAATTATGAGATATTAATTCATAAAAACAGAGTGAAAAAATGTTTTTCAAGAAATATATATCTCATAATTCTGAGATAATTAACTCGTTAATTCAGAAAAACAGAGTAGATTTTTTTCTTCAAGTGAATGCAATACGCTTCCGTGAGGCTTACACTCAGGGTGGGAACAGATTCCTTTTGTACCCCTAAAAGGAGCTGAAATCTATGGACACTTTGTTCAAACTGAGCTGAGCTGTTGTTTGTGTGGTTAAAACACCCTATTTCCAAAAGACTATTGTAGTTTAAGGCTTCATTATCTTGATTCACTGATTTCGATGAAAATATAAACTCAGGAATATACACAAATTTATCACAGATCCCGAGCATCATGATCAGTAAAGCCCTCTCGCGTTGTTCCTCGTTTCTACGGCATTTTCAAAGGCTCATAAAATACTGTGGCTTGGCTTGATAGATAGTCTAATGGTCTAATTCTAAACGAAATCCAAACATATTTTTCTGTACCAATTTAATGGGCCTAATAAATCTCATTTTATTTATTTGTGAATATGATTTAATTTTTGTGAAACTCTTTAAATTTATTTGTGGATCTTAATCTATTTATTTAGAATATTGCAACAATTCTGACCCCATACACACCTGTCTGAACAGGTCAAGGTCCATATTCAGTCTAGGCACCATGACATAGTGTAGACAGATTAGGTGTTTTTCATTGTCTGGGTCCAGTGCTCCAATATCCTGCAGATACTGGAAAGCTGCATAATAATTTGATGTGACCGCACACCAGACATCCCGCCACAGACGCTCAATTCTTTGGTTGTGGACACTTCTTCCAGTAATATAGCTGGTCTTCTCTAAGTTGTAAACAGAAGGAATAAAGAAAACAAACAGTCCATATTACAACAAGAAATGGTCTAATAGCGTGTATAAATATGCACACTACCAGATGAACATTTGGCTACAAACATCTTCCAACATCATTGTAAACTTTTCTCAGTGGTCCTCAGCCTTTTTTGGGGCCAGCTTTTCCCTTTCCATTACCCCCATTGTATAAATTGAGAGGCAAAATGCATGTTACCTGGTCCACGAAGAGGATGCTCCAACATAAATCTTGCCACATCAACATTCTCACCACCCTTATCACTCCTCACTCTGCTTGGCAAACCAAACTGCTCAACAGCTTCCAAAAATGCCTCCAAAACTGTTGCGGCCTGGTTGTTGGTGGAAGCCTTCAAATACATTATTTTACGGCTGAATCCATCTATACCCCCGTGTATGACGATGCGCCACCTTATTGCAAGCACAGTTTTACCTGTTGAGCACACTTTCTATGTACAATTATAAAAATTACATGTCGGGCACCAAATTCAAAGTTCAAAGGCACTGTAAATACTGTAAACACACAGTTGAAATTATTTTTTTAGTAAAAATGTCTACTTACTAGATCAGTCTGTGGTTTCCATCAATGTGCCAAAGAGACAAAGGTGAAGGAACTGAATATACCCTTCTCTGAACGAAATTAAGGTGCAATCCACGCAGTAGGGTGCCCACTGGATCCACAGCCTTCAGAGTTTCCCGAACTGTAGATCGTGTAACTCTATAAGAGTGGAGAGGACAACTGTTAGCATCAGCACTTCAAGTTTGTACTGTAATTTAATCTTTACCTTCACTTTTTAATAACAAAATGTGTCAGGATAACAAAGTATAGTGTTCTGTAGGCTTCAGTTCTCTATACATTCTCTTAAACCAATTTAAAAACTGCAGCCTGGAATGGGAAGGGTTAGGGGTCCATGGAACAATAGGGAGAAAGTAAAAAAAAAAAAAATAAATAAATAAATAAATAAATTAGGGTATGTCAAAGTAACATGTGAACACTCATTACAGTGGAATAGATGCACTTTAAAGGACTTCCTAAGTCATCCAGCCATTCACTGCCATTATCAACCTTGTAAGAGACAGGACATTTTTTTAATATAACTATGATTGTGTCTGAAAGAAGAATATCATATACACCTAGGATGACTTAAGTGTGAGTAAATCATGGGCTAATTTTTATTTTTTGGTGAACTATCCATTTAACTTATTAATTGAATAGTTTCTCCATCACCTTTAGTTTGCTCACATGGTGTGTAAGACATCATTACACGAATACATTATAACATATCCTATTACCAGTTGCCAAGAAGCGAAGAGTTATCATTAGGCGTTCACGGGGTGAAATGGCATCTCTGAAATTTGTATTTAGCCTTTGAATGATTGGTGTCACCACCTGAAGGTGCTGAAACCCACAGCCTCTTTTCACGGTTTCAAAACGTTAAGAAGCCCAGAGGGCTATTACTATTAATGACTAATTACTAATGCTATAACTAATTAGTTATAAGGCTAATTTACTTAACCAACCCTCCCCGTTAATGGGAAGACTATTTATAGTAAGTAAACAACTCAACCATTTAGATATCACCGCTTTGTCACGTTAAAATCAAACTTGAAAACATGGCGGTTTTAGAGAGCAATCAGCATGGGGCATTTTAGCCGGGGCCATTTGAGTTGAGATGTATACTGAATCAATATTCGCACTTAATAAACATTTGGGTGCATCTTGCACTTCTCTGACATATTGATTAAGGTAAAATTATAAATCTCATTTAACAGATCCGCGTGCAAAACGCAGTGCTAGACAGGTCGGGTAAAAATACACAAACCAACAAATGACAATCACACTATGATATACATTTCCTCATAATATTATAATACTTACCTGAACCACTTTCTCATCGAAAACACAAAATGTTTTCACGCGTCGTTCTCACTAGCGTCGTCTGCTCGTGCAGTGTGTGGTGGCGGGCTGATTCTTCTCTTGCAATTTTGTTTTTGCCGACTCGCACATCGCCATCTATTGTTGTATGTATGTATATGTATGTATGCATGTATGTATATATATATATATATATATATATATATATATATATATATATATATATATATATATATAAATTATTATTATTAATTAACAATTATTATTGTTCAATATAACGTTACATAGAAGATTCCAGTCATCTTCTCTATGTATACTGCACAATTAATAAAAAATATAAAAAAAAATATATATATATATATATATATATATATATATATATATATATATATATATATATATAATTATTATTAATTTACAATTATTATTGTTCAGTATAACGTTAATTAGAAGATTCCCAGTCATCTTCTCTATGTATTTCTTACGGCAAGGGTCGGGAGGTACGTGTTTCCTAAAACAATTATTATAAATAACGACTTTATACTGGTTAAAAGTAAATTTACATTTACAAAACACAAATTAAACACTTTACTGAAGTATTTAGTTATTGCACCACCACAGTATTTGCAAAGGGTATGATTTTATTATAATATTAGGCCAATGTACATGACTCTCTGCGTAAGGAGAGTGAGTCGCTCGCTGTGTGAGGAAAGTGAGTCGCCCGCTGTGTGAGGAAAGTGAGTCGCTCGCTGTGTGAGGAGAGTGAGTCGCTCGCTGTGTGAGGAAAGTGAGTCGCTCGCTGAGGAACATGAGTCGCCCGTTGTGTGAGTCACTCGCTGAGGACAATGAGTCGCTCGCTGAGGAAAGTGAGTCGCTTGCTGAGGAGAATGGGTCGCCCGCTGTGTGAGGAGAATGAGTCGCTCGCTGAGGAGAATGGGTCGCCCGCTGTGTGAGGAGAGTGAGTCGCCCGCTGTGTGAGGAGAGTGAGTCGCCGCTGAGGAGAATGGGTCGCCCGCTGTGTGAGGAAAGTGAGTCGCTGCGCTGTGTGAGGAGGGTAGCGTGATACAGATCCACCGCTGGCCTATCAGTGGGAAAGTCAGTTGCTAGTGGCTATAGTATAGTGACTTCCTACGACAAATCATTAGTCCTATTTTTGGACCTTCCGGCCCGCCATACGTTTCAATCTATCACCGCTAGTGAGACTCTCTATTAATTCGGTGAAATCACAAAATAAATATATATATATATATATATATATATATATATAATTATTATTAATTTACAATTATTATTGTTCAGTATAACGTTAATTAGAAGATTCCCAGTCATCTTCTCTATGTATTTCTTACGGCAAGGGTCGGAGGTACGTGTTTCCTAAAACAATTATTATAAATAACGACTTTATACTGGTTAAAAATACATTTACATTTACAAAACACAAATTAAACACTTTACTGAAGTATTTAGTTATTGCACCACCACAGTATTTGCAAAGGGTATGATTTTATTATAATATTAGGCCAATGTACATGACTCTCTGCGTAAGGAGAGTGAGTCGCTCGCTGTGTGAGGAAAGTGAGTCGCTCGCTGTGTGAGGAGAGTGAGTCGCTCGCTGTGTGAGGAAAGTGAGTCGCTCGCTGAGGAACATGAGTCGCCCGTTGTGTGAGTCACTCGCTGAGGACAATGAGTCGCTCGCTGAGGAAAGTGAGTCGCTCGCTGAGGAGAATGGGTCGCCCGCTGTGTGAGGAGAATGAGTCGCTCGCTGAGGAGAATGGGTCGCCCGCTGTGTGAGGAGAGTGAGTCGCCCGCTGTGTGAGGAGAGTGAGTCGCTCGCTGAGGAGAATGGGTCGCCCGCTGTGTGAGGAAAGTGAGTTGCTCGCTGTGTGAGGAGGGTACGTATACAGATCCACCGCTGGCCTATCAGTGGGAAAGTCAGTAGCTAGTGGCTATAGTATAGTGACTTCCTACGACAAATCATTAGTCCTATTTTTGGACCTTCCGGCCCGCCATACGTTTCAATCTATCGCCGTTGCGGAGACTCTCTATTAATTCCGGTGAAATCACAAAATAAAATGCACACAAACGAGTCCCTGCTTGATATAGACTGTAACCATGCACTGATGAACATAGGCTATTCAGTTTTGATGATAGAGAAAAAAACTGCACGAATGCGCGGATTAGAAGCACTGATCTATCTATAATGAGATGTTCCTGATTCACCATCGTCTGGCCTCTGAAAAAAGCTTTTAAAGCTAGTCTGCCTGGGCCTGGCCATATTTGAAACGTCTCACTCAATCGTTCGTTGTTTAGGTCTATATTGCAGCCGTTTTAGGCGTGCCCTTTTTTTGAAATGCAGCATGCGATGTTGTTTCATAACTTTCAAACGATAGAGCCTGTTCCTTTATAAGATAGCAAGAGATCGGTGTATTTTTGCTTTATACATTTTAGGCTTATTCTCAAATTCAGATTGTGTTAGGGGGACGGGATTATTAGGCAATTTTAATCAGACAATTTGACCGGAGAGATTTAATTTTGTCGGACATTGAATTTTTTTACCGGCCAATATCCGGTAATTACCGGACAACGGAAACCCTGGCTGATCTGTATATATCAGCTGTCACAGGAAAATGAGTTATAAGGGTCCCAATATTCAGTGGATGAACACCCTGGCCAGTGCCCAAATTCATGTTCATGGTACACTAATTCATGACATAGGGTGCTAGAGAGCTGATTGAGGCTGATTGAGATCAGTCTGTGTTATGAATAGAACAAGTGCAACTGAAATCATGTAAACCTTGAACTAGTTGAGACAGAAACAATACATCGACTACTGACACAACTAAGTGACTAGCCTGTGCTATCCCTAGAGTGTAGGCACCCTAATACTCAGATAAACTCACACAGGTTGAAAATGGAAGGGAATGAGAAAGAATGCAAGTGTGGCATTAAACTACAGCCTTATCCAGTTTCAATTCTTTAGAGAAGATTTTCTCTACCATTGATTCCACTTAATTTCAGTTGGTGTGTGAAGCGATAAACAGCCCAAATAATGTCCCCGAAGTGCTGTAATCTGCTTAGAGGAGGAAGATGGGTGAAGAGCAGCATTAATTTCATCAGAAAGCTGGCTGACTGAATACCGGTGTCTGACGTTTCAGTTTGCCGGAGGAAAAATGACCTCCCCTTCATATCATTATACACCAAAGGGACTCCAACAGCTCCACCTAATGAGAAAACTCCATTACTCTCCACTCGAAAAAACTGAAACAAGTGTGTCTGCATTGGTTTGTGTGTGTAGCAGTGATATGTCCATTAAGGAAGCAGATAACAAACATAATCATGTTTAAGGTTAAATTGTGTGCCGCTAAACCTCAAACATTCATTTTGCGGTCACAGCACGCCTCCCATAATACAACACCAGCCTTCTCCTCTGACCTACAACCTACATGTGCTCACCACAGCATAAACATAAAAAGTTGCAAGATGTGACTCAAAACTCCCTCTTTAGCAGACGTGTTTCTTCTTTGAATTCTTTCAATTACTCCCCCCTTTCTTTTTAATAATTCAAGAACAATGAAAAATTCAGTGTCCATTGCTTCAGTGTTAACAAGGAAAGCTACTCTGTGAGCATGTGGCCATCATGTGCACAGGATATGATGTCCTGAGTAATTTATGATGAGACACCTTGTGGAGGCAGAAAGGAAAATGTTTGGTGGTGATCTCAGCCACATCCAGACAGGACACCTGTTTCTACACCTGTGTTAAATCAGGTGAGCTATTTATCAACATTTGCTCTGCTATCATATGAATGGAAATGAGAATGTCCCGTTATGAATTATGAGGGAGACAGGCCTAATTCTGATATACTTGTAATACAGGACTGTACTCTCTCTTTCTCATACACACAGGGGTGGCGAGTGCCTTGCTGTTCTGCAAATGTATGTGAGGATGGATATTTGAACTTCTTGAATGTAGGACTAAAGGTGCGGTCACACTAGATTTGAAGCATGCAAAATAGTTTTAGACCCTGTTAAAAATATGGACAACATTTAGTTCCGGTCCTCAAATCTGATTGGATGAGAGACGTTCCATGAGCACTGATGGTCTGACACCATCAGCATTCAGATGCTTCACTGTGTGTGTATCACTCTGCTTGTGTATATCGTCCTAAACTAAAGTGTAAGAGTAGTGCATATGTGTTAAGAGCTTATGTAGGCTATCTGTCTCTTTTTATATCTGTTTTCATTTTACATTGCATATGTTAGCCAGCAGGTGGTGGCAAAAGATAATTTTTGTGTGTAATATGAGCCAGTTGGTGACGTGAAGTGAATATTTTAGCCATTGTTTAAATAGAACAGCGCTCCATGATCACTCGTATTACTACTACATTACTAAAGCTAGGAAATAGCTTTAAACGGCTTTAAATGAACAACTTCAGCATTACGGCTCATCACAGCTGAGAGACACAACCGACTGATTGATTACAGATTACCTCTTGCCGGAGATTCCACATTCAATACATACTGTTTAAAATGGCGGAGAATGACTCTTGCGCACCGGCTATGGCAAAATAGGGAGGAATACCCCCGCTATTTTACCACTGATAAAGCTGACCTTCAGAAAGCTGACTGCATCTCTGCTTGGGTGTGGCAACAGGTGATTGCACATGCGCCGTCTCTCTCTCTCTCTCTCTCTCTCTCTCTCTCTCTCTCTCTCTCTCTCTAATAAACACACACAGACACACACACACACATCCATCCATCCTTGTTTATCCAAAAACTTGTTTGAAACAGCACAAGCCGTGATACTATTTCTGAAGTGACATTTTTAAATTACTAATGAAGGCTTGGACGCATAATTTGTTTTGAACCAGCAACGGCAGATTCTGATCGGTCACGTAAGAAATTAGTTCCATGCACAAATGCGTTTTTATGACCGTACTCAGTTTTTCCTAATTTTTTAAAAATGTACTTGTTCATTGAACTGTTGTATATAAGCAATAGCACACTTGCAATCATGCTATATGGCCCTATATCAGCACTTCTGTGATTACCTATGGCACTCGGCCTGCTGTCGAATCACAGCAGTGCTGATGTAGGGCCTTAATCGCACTCTTGCTCATGTGACATTGCTTAAATATCTATATATACGATGCAATTTTTTCTTGTTCAACAAAACAAAGGTTTGAAGTACAAATAATGTTGAAATTAAAAATGCAACTTTCTTTGTTCACATAAAATCAGTAACTAGTGGAAAAATATTAGTAAAAAACATTATAGTACTAAAGCAACACATGTGGCTCTTCATATATTTATGTAGTTTTTGGATTTCAGAAATACAAAGCTCTGGAGATAATAATTTAGTCTAAAAACTAAAGGTGCTGAAACTCTACTGCATTTGAACTAATTTTCTTATTACTTTTTTTTAGAGATCCCAAACTTCACTAGGAGGTGCTATAATTAACACATTTAAATTCTCTGGAATGCAAATAACAACTGTGGATCCATTTCTGCAAGAAACATATTCTCCTTCTTTTTTAACAGCATAATGTTTTTTAAATCTGTCTAATTCACAAAAAATATGGACTACACCCAAAAATGTATTTGCTCATATCTTATAAACAATGAAATGAATCCACTACTGTGAACACACAAACACCAACATGCGTCACAGCCATACTTAAGGCTTTTGAGGGCTCTAAAGCTGCAGGTGGCTACAAGGCTTTATTTAGCTCTTGAACACCCTAAACTTTCATTTGATTTATTTCATTTTAAAGAGAAGACTACAGAGGCTTGAACTTTGTTTTTCTTCCCTGAGATTGGCTAAAATGATCTAGCTTTTATGGTTTCTTCAGGGTTATTGACTGATATATTATCCTGACTCTGAGAGCCAGGGTTTTCAGATGGTCAATTGCTCTACCACTGTGCAACAGGAAAGAGGTAAAAGAAAGACAGAGGCTGAAAGTTTCTTTCAGTGGTCTGGTGCTAAATAAAACTATTTTGGCTATGGATAAAATCATTAAGAAGCAAACATCTAATCAATGCCTTTTAGACAGAGTTATTACTCATTTTACCATTTATTGTAATAATTGAATGACACAGGTTTGTTTCATTTTTTGCTCAGTCTTCCCTCGTGGTGACAGTAAAATGTTATTATATCTCTCAAATTGTTCTCATACACCTTGTTAAAGGTGCTGTATGAAAGATTCAGACACCCTTGTTATTAATGACACCTGTGGCTGTCAAGTGATCTGCAGCCAGCTACCTGTTCCTTGTGCTCACGCTCGTGCACACACTCCATAGGGACGCAAGCAAGAGAGCATCGACCAAAACAATGACTTATCGTACAAAGAGGCTGAACGTGATTCACCGACATCATGCTGACAGATGAGGTAGCATAGTTAAAATCACACAGTTATGATTGTTTCACAACAAACTTTGAGACTGTATATTATATTTGACTCTCCAGGGCTGAAACAAAGTGTGGATATATGTCTGACTATGCAAGACTGTAGTTTGAAGTAATCCGTTTTCTTTGCATGATACAGTGACTGCATTTACATATACGATAGCCTATGTCAACTTGCTAGCTAGCCAGCTTTATCAATAGCTGTTAACCAAATTTGGTGGATGATGATATAATAAATGTTTATAAAATATTATGTACATTATAAATATGTTGACACAATTCATTATTGATGTGATTCCATCATAACTGTCATTTTGATATACTGATGCACTATTGTTTTATAATAATAGAATAACAGATTAACATTGTTTATGACAGTTACTGTGCAGGCAAGATCACGTTAGCTAAAATTACTCAGATCAATCCTTATGGCACTATATTTCAGATGCTTTGCATTTATGCTAAGATTACCTGACCAATAAGGAGAAAGTCAATTCAGGGTTGGTTTTGATCCCCAAATCCAAACGACGGTGCCTCCAGGAATCAAATGTCCTGCCGATGTTCACTCTAGTTTTCGCTCGACCACAATCACATTTCCGCTTAGGCTGATGGTTTCCCTGTTTCTGTATTGCTAACCTGTATATCTGTAATTATGATGGAAATCACTCTATCCGTAATCCTGTGCAATAATTATTTTGAAATAATTTTAAAATTGTCATACCTGCCCAGGGACTACAGGTGGAAATTAGCAATTGTTGCTATAACCTGGCCCAAGACATATTCTCTTGTTTATCAAGTTTAATGTTTATTTGTGCATTGTCCCTGTTTCAAATAAAATAATTTCCATTCCATTCCATAGCCAGACTGGATTCAGTAGATAAATTGGTTTTTTTTGTGTGTGTGTAGAAGTCGGTGTTGTGCTGGGAGCCAGATGTTTGCTGGATTCCATCTCTAAGATAATGTTACCTAGTGTTGCAGTTTTTTGTTGCTGTTGAATAGCAGAAGAGAAGCTATTACTGAGGAAAGGCTCTCAGGAACATGCATAAATGTCAAATCGTTTGGATTTTCCTTGCAAAAGTGACCCACTCCCTTCGCATGAAAATTAGTCTACAGTTTTTAATAGGCAACCTAGGAAGTCTGGGAAGGGCTCCTTTTTTAAGTTGCATTACAAGCCGTTCACACATTCGCAAAAAAAGGTGAATATTACATGAAAATGATTACATATTGCACATTTAAGGGTTGAAAGACCTTGACTCACAGAGCACTATTGGCACAAAGTCTGGTCCACTCTGCAGTTTATTCTGGCTAAGACCCACCCATGCTCTCTCTCAATGCAGTAGATTTAGTTTGAACATGGGTTACAAATATGGGTCCAATGGGGTAGGGGGTTGTAATGTTTCATTACACAGTGCATAAGAACAATTCACATTAATGAACAGAAAAAAAGAAAGTTATATTCATTGCAGACTCTTAAATACGTATACATTGTGTATCATATAGAAGCATTAGGGTTAATGTTTCAGAAAAACATTAACCCTTTCAAAAATATTATATTATCTGTTTTCCTCACCCTGAAAAAACAACTTATCATACCTATGGATGCTTTAAGTTATTCACTGAAATAATAATAATAATAAATCAATGGTAATTGTATTATATTCAAGCAATATCTCACATCTGTTATGCAGCACTTTATTTGACAAAATACACAGATGAGCCAAAACATTATGACCACCTGCCTAATATGCAGTTGATCCTCCGATTTTCACAACACAGTGCCGACCCACTGAGGCATGGACTCTACAAGACACCTGAAATTGTCCTGTGATATCTGGCACCAAGACGTTAGCAGCAGATCCTTCAAGTCCTTTCAGTTATGAGGTGGAGCCACTGTGGATCAGATTTGTTTGTCCAGTACATCCCACAGATACTCATTTTAAACAGTATGTATCGAATGTGGAAACTCAGATAAAAGGTAAGCACTTGAGTTCTGTAATAAATAAGTTTGTTGTGTCTCTCAGCATGAGCTTTAATCCTGAAGTTGTCAGTTTAAAGCCGTTTAAAGCTATTTCCTAGCTTTGGTAATGTATTAGTAATACGAGCAATCATGGAGCGCAGTTCTATGTAAACAATGACTAACAGATTCCCTTTACGTCACCAACTGGCTCATATTACACACAAAAAACATATTTTGCCACCACCTGCTGGCTAACATATGTTATTTAAAAAATAAAGCCAATAACTCCTAACAGATTCACTTTAGTTTAGAACAGCATGAACGCAGAGTGATACACACACAGTGAAGCATATGAGTGCTGATGCTGTCACACCATCAGTGCTCATGGAACGTATCTCGGCCAATCAGATTCGAGGACCGGAACTAACTGTGGTATATATATATAGCAGAGATAATGACTGGGAAGATGCAGGCATTCAGTCTGTGTTTGATTTGGAAAAGAGTTGGAGGTAAATAATACATAGCACAATGTCAAGTTTTGTGCTCAGGCCATATATTTATTTGTAATAAATTCCTTCTAGTTCGCTTAATACAATAAAACACAATTATGATGACATTTGTCGCTTTTCATTCTTTATGCACAATAAGATACTATATGACTGGCAGGAGCAGTTGTTGCTGCTGAATCACTCACACAACAAGATTTATATGGCGATATTATCAAACATGCTTGAACATTTTGCAGCATTTGACAGCTCAAGACTGACTCAGATCATGTCGTTGAACTGCTCATACTTAAGGAGAATACGATCTGGTGTTTTTGTCACAGACCTCAGAAATCTGTCTGCAACAGCAAAATCGAGTAAAACATGTCAACTGACATGTAAAACATCCAACCTCAGTTCATAATGCTTTCACATGCCATTTAGGATGTGTGTATCAAATCTGACATATGGTGCATTATACCAAAATAATAGACCAGTGTGGAAAATACTGACGGTAGTCTCCATGATTGGTTGTTTGACAGCAGCATGTCACCCTGCAGCTCTCGAATGGTAACCCACTAACACTAAGCAGGGTTAAGCCTGGCTAGTTCATTGATGGGAGACTGTAACTGTTCGTGGAAAGAAGGAAGCTGGGGCTGGCTTGACAAAACATGTAGACATTTATTGTTGCACTTTTCAGCCACACACAATAACACTGCTTCACACTACTTTATGCTTTTCAGCTTCACTTCACATAAATCTGTTGGCTTTTCAGCCAAACACTACACACAGGCAGCTTAGTGCGTCTCTCTATCATCTGCTACATTCTCCTCTCCTTAAATACTCCTGCCGCCCCTTGCTAGAACGTGAGACCGGTGTGGCACACAGGTGGACCTCATTCACCGCTTATCTTCCCTGCCTTTTTCTGTTCAGACGCCGCTCGGCCCCACCCTGCTTGCCACAGAGACCTCCTGGGGAAAACTGAGATTGCTGCTGGAGGAGGTATTAATGAGGCCAGCAGGGGGTGCTCACTCTGCGGTCTGGGTGTGTATGCTAATGCCCCAGTATAGTGATGGGGATGCTATACTGTAAAAAGGTGAGATAGTAAAACCGAGGTTCTGCCTCTCTGTGGTCATTATAAATCACAGGGCATTTCTCGGAAAGAGCCGGGGTGTAACCCCAGCATCCTGGCCATATTTTCCCATTGGCCACAATCCATCATGGCATCCTAATAATCCCCTAAATACTGTGTATACGAATTGGCTGCATCACTGTATAGCTGGTGTGTAGTAGGCATTATGATGCACTACGGCTATCACATCATCCAGGTGGATGTTGCACACTGGTGGTGGTTGAGGAGATGTCCCAGCTACTATATAAAGTGATTTGAGTGCCTAGAAAGTGCTATATAAATGTAAGGAATTATTATTATTATTACAGAAAAGACATGAGCAGATAATGTATGCAGACTTTGTGATCAGAATTTTTGTCCGCCCATTTCACAGACTGAAAATTAAGCAGAATATACAAATCTGCTTGTAGATATGTTTACTTGCTTCTAAGGGCCTTAATAAAACTCTGTATTATATGTAAAAGATTTTATGCCAAAACCTTGCAAATTTTGGAGTAACCTTGCAAGTAATTCCTCCCCAGAACAGCTCATAATAATATCAACTTGGTACCTTTAAAACATGATTTTGTTTCCAGAAGACTCCTGAGCAGTCGACTTATCTGATTGGAGCTTTCAATTTTTACAAGCACTTTGTCATGTTTATTCTGTTGGTTCCTGTTTTTCATGTCTCTTATTTTGAAAAGTTAATGTCATGTGTTTCCCTAGTCATGTGATGTTCTGTTTTCCCTCCATGTTCATGTGTCTTGTTTTCATTGGTTCCTTGTTTGATTACCTTATTATTAGTTCTAGTTTGTAATTGGTTTTATTAGTCTTATCTTGTTTAGAGTTCTATTTGTTCGTTGGTTTATGTTCCCTTGTGTCCTTGGTCGAGTATTGTTGATGTAATGTCGTTTCGTGGTTATTTCAAGTCAAAGTCAATTAGTTGATGTTTGTTTGGTAGCACTTTCAAAGTTTATGTCATGTTTAAGCCATGCTAAGTCTTGTTTAGGTCAGGCCACGTTTATGTTTAGCCATGTTTTAGTCATGTATATGTTTATGTCTAGTTTAGTTCTCATTTAAAGTTAGGGTTTTGGATTTCACGTTTATTTAATAAAACTGCACTTGGGTTCTACACATTGTCTTCGTCATTGCCATTGCCAGCTACAATGTTACACACTTGCAATTTTGTGTGCAATATGTATCAAACGATTTTGTTCCTTAATGCAAAACTTTGCAGAGAAAAATGCATGTATTCATTTATTTATTTTGCTTAAAGAGTATTTTAACAAATTATGTTCATAGATATTAATTACAGACTAAACAGCCAGTTAACTAGGTGTTAAAATATTGGGTCTTGGAGCCTAAGTTTTCATAGTGCACAAATTTTAATTGTTAATAAATTGTCTCATAAACTTTATATGTCAAGCTAAGGTTAAAGTTTATCTTCCTTGTGTAACACTTGGAACATCTTTGGCTGACAGCTTTGCAAATGACTGTTTTTCGGTTGTGGGGCTTGTCCTCTGTTGTTCCCTTCCGAGGGAACTCGCACTGCGTCGTTGAAAACGACTCTTTGGGGACGCCTAGCGGCCTCTGAATTATGAATGAAACTATTCAATCTTGATTGGTGTTGCCATGACGTAACATGTGACAGCATAACGATGCATAAAAGTGGCCGTACACACACATTAGCTTTTGCTCTTCAGCAAGCTCTATGTTGAAATTGTTTGTCTTATTTGGTGTTGTTTGTCTGATTTAAAATATTATGGCCACGAACAGTTCAAGAGTGTGCACCCTGCCCTCGTTACGGGTAGCTTTATGTGAACTGTTTGGGAGCGCACTGCAGGCAGCTCTCGAGGGATCTGCCTGTGAAAGTTGTGAAGCACTACCCATGAGAGTGCTGTGCTCCGGTTGGCGTGCTTTGATGAGCACGGTCAGGCTCGCGTTCCCCACGGTTTTGGTCCCGCGTCTGTTGAGGCAGCGCGGCGATTGAGATCGTGGGGTTCGCAGCGGATTTTGCAGATGAGAATGAGACTGCTGCGGCACTTTCTCATTCTTCGCTTGAGGATCCCGAGCCTACTGTGAGTGGTGCAGAAGCCCGCGCCGCGGCTTCTTCTGCCCATGATCAGGTCCCGATGCTTGAGCTCACTGTTTCCGAGGAAGTGGATATGCTCAGCATCGATGCGGATCGACCGTGAGCCAAGCACGCCAGTTTTTGGCCAAGCTTATGAGGAGCTGATTGAGGTTGTGACGCGTGCGTGGTCAGACTGAATATCAGCTGGCCACAAAATGAGCAGGAACGCAAGTTGAAAGCAAATTAGACGTGCGCTTCCTGCGGCACAGATCACAACCTCAGCGCCAGGGTTTGCCGCTTTTCCCCGATCTCCACAAAGATATCTAAAACGAGATCGTGGGGTAAACCGCATTCGTCCCGTATCTCCAGCCCCAGTGTTTGATTACAGACGATGTTTTGGGGGCACGGGATATGGGCTAAAACCCGGCGCTGCCTAGTAAGCCCTGCAGAGATACATCTGCTTTAATAAGTAGGGCTTACATGGCGGCACACAATCGGTGTTGGTTTCCGCCGTCTCTGACGCCGGGCCACATCAATTTCCAGCGAACGCACACCGTGCCGCTCGTGTAAAAAAAAATTTAATATTTATATAAAAAACAACAAGCATCAATTGTGGTCACAAGAAACCGTGATCGACTAAATCCTGCCGGTCTCTCGCTTCAGGAAGTCGGGAACAGTGCTCGAAAAACACCGAGACCAGCCTCGAGAGGCTGGTTCCCTTAGTTGAAGCTTCGGAAAGAGGTCCTACCGAGGTGGTAGAACCTCGGAGGGCTGTCCCCTGCTGCAGAGCAACCGAGGTTGCTCTCACAGCGGAGTCCTCAGGAAATCGGTGTCGGTTCCGCCGCCTCTGACGCTCGGACCACATCAATTTCCAGCTGAACGCACACCATGCCGCTCGTGTCAAAAAATAAAAACACACATCAATTGTGGTCACAAGAACTGTATCGACTAAATCCTGCCGGTATCTCGCTTCAGGAAGTCGAGAACAGTGCTCGAAAAACACCCGAGACCAGCGTCGAGAGGCTGGTTCCCTTAGTAGATTTTGTAGAGGCATGGAATCATCTTCCCAACATATCTGCATGGGTCCTGCATATAATAAAATCAGGGTACAGACTGCAGTTCGGGCACCGCCCCCCCCAAATTCTCTGGGGTGGTGCAGACTACAGTGGTTCCGGAGCAGGCTCAGGTGATGGAACAAGAAGTGCAATCTCTGCTGCTGAAGGAGGCCATAGAACGTGTTCCTCATTCAGACAGGAGTCCGGTCTTTACAGCCGGTACTTTATAGTTCCAAAAAGGATGGGGGTTGAGGCCGATTTTAGATCTCAGAGTTTTGAACCGGCCTTTGAGGAGGTTCAGGTTCAAAATGCTTACCATTCCTGTCATCATGAGTCAGATCAGATCCGAGGACTGGTTTGTCACGATAGATCTAAAAGACGCTATTTTCATGTACCCATCCTTCCATGTCACAGGAGGTTCCTGAGGTTCGCTGGGGCTGAAGCTTACCAATATCGGGTTCTTCCGCTCGGCCTAGCACTCTCTCCCCGCACATTCACCAAATGTATGGATGCAGCTCCTGCTCCTCTGAGACTTCAGGGCATCCGCATACTGAATTATATCGATGACTGGCTCATTCTGGCCCAGTCTCGAGAAATGGCGGTTCGGCATCGAGATGTCGTCCTTGGCCATATTCGAAGTTTGGGGTTGAGACTCAACACAAAAAAGAGTGTGTTACAACCATCCCAGTGCACAACGTTTCTGGGTGTTGTGTGGGACTTGGTTATGATGCAGGCACGCATGTCTCCTGCACGTATCGAGTATCCAGGCCATCACTGTAAAGCAGTTTCAAAGACTGCTGGGCCTCATGGCAGCGGCATCCAACATTATACCTTTGGGCCTTCTACACATGAGACCCCTCCAGTGGTGGCTGAAAGCCAAGGGGTTTTCCCCCAAGGGGAATCCATTTCGTATAATCAGAGTAACGCGCAGGTGCCTTCGTTCTCTGCTAATATGGAAGAAACCTTGGTTCCTGTCCCTAGGGCCAGTGTTGGGAGCGCCATGTCGCCGAAAACCGCTTCGACAGACGCCTCCCTCACTGGCTGGGGCGCGGTCATGGACGGCCGCTTTGCCAGGGGTCTGTGGCAGGACCATCATCATTCTTGGCACATAAACTGTCTAGAGATGTTGGCTGTGTTCAGGGCTCTGAGGAGCTTCCTTCCAGACATCTAAGGTTACCATGTCCTAGCACGCTCGGACAATACATCAGTGGTAGCTTATCTGAACCAACAAGGGGGACTCAGTTCGCCCTCTGTGCAGACTGGCGCATCAGATAATTCTTTGGTCCCAAGGGAAAATACTGTCTATCAGAGCAATGTATGTTCCGGGGTTCAGAATCAGGGAGCAGACATCCTGTCGAGGCAGGGGCTGAGGCCCGGGAATGGAGACTTCATCCAGAGGTGGTGAAGTCGATAGGGGACAAATTTGGACCATCGGAAGTGGATCTATCAGCGTCTCGAGGGACGTCCCACTGTCCACTTTGGTTCTCCCTCTCACATCCAGCCCAACTGGGGTTGGATGCCATGGTACAGGCCTGGCCGAGGCCTCGCCTGTACGCATTTCCCCGATCGCTCTGCTCCCGGAGTCCTGGAAAGGGTCCGCCAAGAGGGCATCAGTCTACTTCTGGTTGCCCCGATGTGGCCTGCCCGAGTATGGTTCTCAGACATAATTTCACTCCTGATAGCTCCGCCACGGCAGATTCCTCTGAGGAGGGATCTGTTGTCTCAGGCAGGGGGCACAGTTTTCCACCCTCGCCCAGAGCTGTGGAAACTGTGGGTCTGGCCCCTGAGGGGTTCAGTACCTAAATGCTGGTCTATCAGCTGGGGTGGTTGAAACCATACTTAGCTCTAGGGCTCTGCCTACTAGGAGATTATATGGCCTCAAGTGGAATGTGTTCTCCACTTGGTGTAGAGAACATGAATTAGATCCAGTTAACTGCCCGGTGGCTTCAGTTCTGGAGTTTCTTCAAAATCGCTTCTCTATGGGTCTCTCCCCTTCCACACTTAAGGTGTACGTGGCTGCCATTTCGGCTTTCCATGCACCACTGAGTGATGGGCCTCTGGGGAGGCACCAGCTGGTCATTCGTTTTCTCCGTGGTACATGGAGGATGAGACCGACAACCAGGTCCAGGGTTCCTGCCTGGGACCTGGCGGTGGTTCTCGAAGGGTTATCCCTGGCCCCCTTCGGACCCCTTCAGTCGGCTTCGCCCAAGGACCTGACGTTCAAGATGGCTTTTCTCTTAGCTATTACCTCTCTAAAGAGGGTGGGAGATCTTCAAGCCCTGGCAGTAACACCAGCTTGCTTGGAGTTTGACCTGGCGGTGTTAAAGCCATTCTGCACCCGAGACCTGGCTATGTGCCTAAGGTGCCTTCTAACACGGCACAGTCTATGGTCCTGCAGGCTTTTCATCCTCCACCTCATGTGTCGGCAGAAGAAGAGAGGCTCCATTTGCTCTGCCCTGTCAGAGCTTTGGGCATTTACCTCGAGAGGTCCTCTTCTTGAAGGAGGTCGGACCAACTGTTAGTGTGTTTTGGGTCACCTAAGAAGGGGCTCCCTGCCTCGAAACAAACCATTAGTAATTGGATCGTTCAGGCTATTATCTCGGCCTACAAGGTGCGCAATTTGCCTTCACCTTTGGCCATAAGGGCTCATTCAACTAGAGGCATGGCGTCCTCTAGGGCTCTCTTATCGGGAGTGCCCCTCCAGGAGATCTGTGAGGCAGCCGGTTGGGCTACCCCGCACACTTTCATCAGGTTTTATAGTCTGCACCTCCCTAGTACGCCTGGCGCACATGTGCTCTCGTCCTAGTTGAGTGCCTGAGTTCAGTTTCACTCTAGGGCAGGCCTTTTTTCGGTGCGTGGCCTAGTGGGCATTCGTTCCCCAAAGAGTCGTTTTCAACGACGCAGTGCGAGTTCCCTCGGAATGGAACGTCTCGGGTTATGACTATAACCCTTGTTCCCTGAGAAGGGAACGAGACACTGCGTCGTCCTGCCACGCCCCTCAATGCCTGAGAGCGGCTTGCTTCATCGCTAGGCTAATGTGTGTGTGTACCGGCGTCACTTTTATGCATCCGGTTATGCCGTCACATGTTACGTCATGACGCAACACCAATCAAGATTGGAATAGTTTCATTCATAATTCAGAGGCGCACACTAAGGAGCGTTCCCCAAAGAGTCGTTTTCAACGACGCAGTGTCTCGTTCCCTTCTCAGGGAACAAGGGTTATAGTCATAACCCGAGACGTTTATTGTACAACCCCAATTCCGAAATATTTGGGACAGTATGAAAAATGCTAATAAATACAAAAGGTAGTGATTTCTAAATTATATTCACCCTTAGCTAAATTGAAAATAGTACAACTACACATTATATGATGTTTTACCATGTGAATTTCATTGTTTGTTTTTTGTTTGTTTGTAATTTCAACTCAGATGATTGCAACACACTCCAAAAAAGTTAAAACAGGGGCAGTTTAAGACTAATAACAATTTTACAAGTTAAAATAACAAGGCAATGTGAAAAAGGAGACGTTAAACTGGTGAGCTAATTGTGTCATAGGAAGGAGCCTCCTAAAACAGCCTAGTCATTCAAGAGCAAGCATCATTCGAGACTTGTCAATTTGCCAATAGATGCTTCAGCAAATAATCCAACACTTTGAGAACAAAGTTCTCAATAACCCCTCAAAGACAAATTGGAAGGATTTTGGGCATTTCACACTCTACAGTGCACAATATTGTAAAAGATTCAAGGAATCTGGTCAAATCTCGGTGCGTAAAGAGCAAGACTAAAGCCACCTCTGAATGTGTTTTATCTCTGATCCCTCAGACATCACTGGCTTAAAGAACATCATTCATCTGTAATAGATAGACATGAGCATGGGCTTTAGATTACTTTAGTAAACCTTTGTTAGTCAACACCACTCGCCGCTGCATCCACAGATGCAAGTTAAGACTTTACTATGCAAAGCAGAAGCCCTACATCAACATCTTCACTGGGCTCGGTCTCATTTTAGATGGAAAGTAGAGTGGAACTGTGTTTTTTGGTCCGATGAATCATTTCAAATAGTTTTTGAAAAACACAGCCATTGTATTCTCCGGGCCAAATAGGAAAAGGTCCATCCAAGCTGTTATCAGCATCAGGTCCAAAAACCAGTGTCTGGCCAGGGGTGTGTCAGTGCACATGCATGGGTAACTCACATCTGTGAAAGCACCATTAATGCAGACAGATATGTAAACATTTTGGAGCAGTATATACTGCCATCCAGCATGTCTTTTCCAGGGATATCCTGGCATTTTCAGCAGGATGACTTCAAACGACATACTGGCCAAATAAGCAGAGTGCTGGTGCTAGATTGGCCTGCCTGCTGTCCAATGTGTGGTGCATTATGAAGCACACAATATGGCAACAAAGACCCTATACAATTATGCAGCTGAAGACCTGCATAATGGCAAGTGGTGGTGGTGTAGTGGTCTAAGCACATAACTGGTAATCTGGTAATCAGAAGGATGCTGGTTCGAGCCCCACAGCCACCACCATTGTGTTCTTGAGCAAGGCACTTAACTCCAGGTTGCTCCAGGGGGATTGTCCCTGTAATAAGGGTTCTGTAAGCCACTTTGGATAAAAGCATCTGCCAAATGCATAAATGTAAATATAATGGATGAATGGGGGAAAATTCCACTTTTCAAACTTAACAACTTGTGTCTTCAGTGCCTAAATGCTTAAAAAGTGTTATTAAAAGAAAGTGTGATGTTTCACAGTGGTAAACACTTGACAGTCCTAACTTTTTTGGAGTGTGTTGCAATCATCTGATCTGAATCTGAAATTACTGTACATAAAAAAAAATCCACAAGGTAAAACATCATATAATGTTTAGTTGTGGTGTGTTCAAAATAGCAAATGGTGAATATAATTTACATATCACTCCTCTTTGTTTTTATTGTCATTTTGCATACTGTCACAACTTTTTGGGAATTGGAACATATTACAGCAAGGTGCACGTAGTAGTAGACAGTTAATTCTTTCATAAATTGGAAAGCACTCAATTCTTAATTATTCATACAGCACTAGGGCCTTTTTAAAGGTTACATGTTACAACCTTTTGATCTCAGATACAAGGAAACAGGAATTTATGGTCAGTCTTTCATGCTTTAAACATCTGCTGCTCCTCTGGTGGGATTCCCAAGACTTGCCCTCCTGCAAGTTCTCAAGTCTTCTAAAAGGTCTCCCGCATTAATCTTCCTTTTAATGCTTTTCATTGCGATAAGGAGTGAACACCCCTGAGGAGAAGGGAAATGTGAGATGTAGAGATACAGAATTTTCCAGAGGGCTGGTGGCCAGACTAATAGTGCTCCAGGAGGTCTGCAAGACTCTCGACAGCTCCCAACATGTGATAAGAATAAGAATATTAAAATATAAACTTTTTCCACTTTTGTGAGTGCAAATGGCAAGCAAGTTAATACATTTACAAGCCAGAAAACCAAAACACAGATACACATAATCAAATATAGTTTTGTATATGTCACAGGTGCACTCACAAGCATGATCTCTTAACACTGTAAGTACAAGTCACACAGAAATCTAAATAACAACATTTATACAAAGACAAACATACCCACATGCACACACACACACACACACACACACACATACAGGATGATATTTACAGTGTCAATGCTAACCAGTTTTGCGCCAGTGGACAGTGATTATGAAGACCACTGGTGCCCTCTGGTGCTGATTGTGTGTGTAGAGACAGTTACAGACACATGGGAGAACATGAGATGGGCATTTAAACCATAACCGAGCTCATGTGATTTCGAAAGGTCATACTTTCATACTTATTAACTGGGTTAGAAGTAGGACAATTTGATCAGTGACATCGACTTTGAACAATATGTCACAAATCAGTTTTGGGAAATGTGTGGGATGTGGGGTTTGCGTTAATGACAGGATGATAAGAGTGGCAATGGACGAGTTTTGCATGAAAAAAATAGAATGCATGAGTAAATGGAAGACAAAGAATTAGAATGATTTTGAAGAAGGGGAGATCAGCAGGAAGGCAAAACGAAACATGAGCCTGAATAAATAGAGGGCACTTAAACCATTTTATGCAACCAATAAACAGTGTAGTGATCATCAGAACAAGATGGCATTTCATGAGGCCTCAGTTTATTGCATTCCCCCTCTTTACCTCTCTTAGGAATGAACAGGGGATACATTTTGATTGTATTATGGTGGACCCACACCAACAAATGCCAAGCAGACAAATGCCAGACACCTCTTGTGGAGCTGTAAGGAAAGCCCAGACCTCCACATTAAAAGGTGAGTTCTTATCGGCAGAATATTTTGGCTCATCTTGCCCATCCTAAGATGTAAACTGAGGTGGCAATAAAAATTCCTCAGGGCCTCCAGATGCAGCACCTTATTTAACTGACCATGTGGCAGCAGTTGCTGAAACAAAGAAAAGACATACAGAAGGACAAATTCATCCATATATTCGCTTGAAATCCTTGAAATGGACAAGTACTGCAACACATGCACTTCATGTTCACGCACAGAACTGTTTGTGTCAATTGTAGTTGTATGCTAACATTGTAATTCAACCTATTAACACATAAATGAATGTATGGGTGATTTTACAATTATTTCTTATCATGTTTGGTCTCTAAGCAATCAGAATAATATATAGACTAGTTTGAAAGAGGTTTGGAAAATAAATGATGCATAGATAAATCTTTAAGGGCACTGATCTATCTGTGTACATTAAAATATACTAATAAGTTCCACACCAGGGTGGGCCATACTGTGGCAACTTCTGATAACAACGGCCAATCGGGTTGCTGGAATGGGAAGGCAGCAGACTTCATATCTCACCATATCAGAAAGGGATAAATGTATCCTCTGGATGGACACACCTTTGCCTTAAGTTTCTATCCTGACAATCAAAGAGACAACAGTATGACTGAGGTTAAGCTCTTGTGAGTAAAACCTGCCTGATCCTCAGTTCCTTCAGTGTTGCAGCCCAGCCTGCAAAGGAATCTGTGACAACTTCATCACCTTACTAGCTGCAAGCCCAGATTCTAAGGACCCTCGTGGTGCAAAAGAAACTCTCCTGCACCTTGTGGCCACAAATGTTGGAGCACAAACCTGCACCCGTCCCACTGCATGCAGTCTGCAAAACCAGTGGATGATGTCTCTGCCACCTGGACTGATCACTGGACTGTATGGAATGTAAATATAACCTATCCAATATAACCTAACCTTTCTAGAGACCTCGGCATTAGTTTATAACTGCAGCTGATGATTGTCTTACTTGCTTAGATAATGTTTATCTGAGGTCAGTGCATAACAAATAATAGTCAGATTATTTGTTTGATGATAAATAAGCATCTAGCTATTATCGTTTAACAGAGACCATAAAATGTTTTTCCCTTAAGATTTTGGCTACCATAATCCTCTTTTATTGCTATATTCAACTCTACAGCATTGCATTTATCTATTCTGTGTTTATCCCATTTATTTGTTTTATATATTGATTCAGTATTCTGTTATATCTGGTTATTAGTTATTATTCATTAGTACGGCATATTCATTATTAGTATCATTCAGTATTTCTGAAATGTACTCTTTTATATCTTGTGTTAATAAATACATTTTATTATAATTGTGTCTTCCTTGTGTTGATGATCAGAGGCTCTACTAGCTATCAAGAATCTCACAAATCCTTCAGATGAGTCAGTTGACAAACTCTCTCTAAATAACATATTTTATAATAAATTGAATCATCCTCTTGGATAGTTCTTATAATGTTAAGATGAGATTCCTTAGCTGGTTCTCCAAGGTAAACAGAGGGAGGGGGCCATCTGACACACACACACACACACACACACACACACACACACACAAATCTAAGTGAAGTGGGATTAAAAAAACATTCACCACAAAATTGGGTATCAGTGTGAATATCACAACAACAGACATTAATGTTTATGCATACAGCAAAATAAAGAGAAAGAAGTGATCAAGCCTTTGCATAGCAATACAAATGTTATACCATAAATCTTTACAGCTTTTTGTCATAAAAATGTAAAAACATTTAGAAAATAGATTGTTAGAATAATATCTCAGCTCTGTAGGTCCATACAATACAAGTGAATGGTGACCAGATCCTTCAAGCACCAAAAATCCCATAAAGATATCTTAAAAGTAATCCATATGACTCCAGGGTTTAAATACATAGTATGTAATCCTTTCCCAAACCTTAACCATGAGTGGAAGAGACTTCTGGAGTAACCCCGCCCTCTTTTGGAGATTCCATCCCCATTTGGAGGACTCCGGCCTACACAGCTATAACTACTTGAAAATGTGGAGCCCCTTGTAACAAGCCGCACCCACAAGCAGTGATATAATGTAAGTAATGTGATGTAGTCCTCTTTATTTAGCTTTTTTCGTTCTTTTTTTTCTTTTTCTTCTTTTTTATTTTGTGGAAATATGGCAGTCTGCAAACTTTTCTGTTGTCAGTCAGCACATGTTGTTTTCTGTGGTCGTGTTGTGTGTGGGTGTGTTTGGGTGGTTTACTATTAAAAAATGTTATGTTACAAACTGTTTATTGCAGGGTATTATGCTATAAATGTGGTTTATGAGGACATTTCTAGTGTCCCCATAGTTTAAATTGCTTAAATAAAATACCAAACAATGTTTCTTTTTTTTTAAATGTTAAAATGCAGAAAGTGTTTTGTGAGGGTTAGGTTTAGAGTTAGGGTTAGCTGATAGAATCTATAGTTCATACAGTTTAAAAACCATTATGTCTATGGAGTCCTCATAAGGATAACCGCACCAAAATGGTTTATACTGGCAGTTTCTTTGCGAAGTCTCACATTTGACAGCTCATCCATTCATCATATAGAGAATTTGGGTTTCCAGGCTGGACAAAAATGCATTAATATAATGCCCAAACTCCAATAAGTAATCAGATGCAGATTCAATACAAATATATGAACATATATGAAGCTCCAATAGACTCCCTGAGAATCGCTGTCCTGGCGGGACTCAAAATTATGTGTTTAGAGGCTCTCATCCAATCAACATTTATCTTTAGTGCATTTGATTTAAATGATACAGATATCTGCTATGGACAATGTTCTGTGCATCCATGGTTTTCTATTGGCACAATCATGCAGAAAAATATATGTTACTTTCATACTCTAAAATATTGAAATGCACAAAAATATCTATGTAGTTTATATATATTATATTATTCAGCAATAATGTATATATACATTACTGCTGCATTTTAATGGCATTTTATTAGAAGCCGTGCTTCCCATATAGTCTAAAAGCAATCACCACTCAATAGGAGATACCTCTTTGCCTTTTAAAGAAAGGCAACTTGTGAAACTGACCTCAGAACTGGAGGAGCTGAAAGTTACTTGAGGTCTTCACATCAGAACAGTGTCCTGGGCTGTGAGCTTCATTTCCTTTTTTACAACTTTTGAGGCATGATCAAAGCAGCTCAGTGATTACCTGCACTTTAGATTATCTCAGTGTCTGCCTCACTTATGTTTTTTTTTTTCTTCCTTCTTCTGCCCCGAGGCAGGAACATTTTTAGATATAAGCATACCTTTGACAGAAGTCCTTGATTTATCAGAAAATAATTTCAAATGCAGCAGCTCATCTGACTTTCAATGATGTGGATGGTGGCAACTGCAGCATCTTTTTGGCATCAAACAGAAGTGCAAAAAATACATTTTTATTTTAAAACAGAAAGAAGAAAAGAAAGCAGGCATGCCAATGTATTGCAAGACCTCATGATATCTCTTGGTGACCTCAGTTTACTTTCTTATGTTAAAGTACATTATTTCCTATTGAAACATGTTTTGGTGGAAAATATTGAAGGGCTTTTTAAAATAGCCATTAGGCCTTAGTTAAAGCAGAGCCAAAGATTTGCTACTTGCTAGTTGGTAGCATTGAGTTGAAATGCTGAAAATGCTACTGACTAGCAAGTAGCAATGGGAGATACATTCACATTCTAGAAAGAATTTCATTGGACAAATATCTGTGTAGTGCGAGATGTGTCATCTGTATTTTTTGGTCTAGTTTTGCAGTACATTTTATATGTGTACATGTACTAAAAGTGAATTTTATCAACATTTAAGTGTACACTTTTACTTTCACTTCACTACATTTTGAAGAGAAAATTTATACTTTTACACCAATTCATTTCTCCAGACCCTTTTGTTACATTTGCAACTGAACACAGCAAGAAAATAACAGCTGTACGTGTAAAAATGCATGCAGATCGGCGGTAGTGATGTGTGATTCGTTAAAAGAATCCAAAGAGTCGAATCATTTAATTTGATTCCTTTGAACTGAACAAAAAGATTAAAAAAGCAGTCTAAATGATTCGTTTTGGAAATCACGAATCTGAATCAAAATCACAAGCGAAGCACGTGCCAGATTACGTGTTCTGTCTCCTGTCTCCACTGGGGTAGACAAGAAACTGCTTATGCAAATTACATTTTTCGTTTTTTTTTTATAATTAATTTGACAAGTCTAGGCTAAACATTATGAAAGCTGTTAAATAATGAAGTTATGTGTGATCAGTCTCCCACCTTTCCAGGAGACATATTCATGTAAAAGTCAATCACATTTAAACAAAGTGTGTTGTGTATGAATAATTACCAGCACTCATCAAAATGTCCAACAATATTTATTTCTATATTTTTGAAGATGCGAATGGTCTTTGCTGAAGCATAACCAGTTTTCTAGTGGTTGCTAAAGTGTTATATTTGCTTTGTAGCACATTTATGCTACAGTATGTGCTTACTAGGTTTTTCTGGATGGTTGCTTGGGCATGCAATGCTGTTGATCTCTGCTGTGTGTTTGGCGCAGTGCTACAGTATGTGGTTGCCAGGATGTTACTATGCTGTTGCTAAGTTCTTTCTGTGTTTTTTGCCTATTGCTCTGCAGTTGATAGGGTGTTCTAGGTTGTTGTCAGGTTGTTGCTATGCTGTTGAAATTTGGTTTAACCAGGGTGTTCTGGGTGGTTGCTTATTGGCCCAAATGAAAAGAGCCCACCCCCACAAGGTTCTGGTCTGGTCACTAATATGACTTAACTCCCCCCTCCAGTGTTCCAATTTTTATGGACTGTGGTGTTCATTTACACTAATCCCATAAATATGATCAAATATGACAAACAGATACTTTATACAACACTGCCTGTAGGTTCTTCTATTAAGCTCAGGAAAGAGTGCAAGAAAAAGTGTACTTAAAATGTATCCTGGTTCTTATCTCCCAGGATCTCTTAAATAGAACCAACACATGACAACTCCCTGACATTTTTCTTTTCCTCAAGTCTGATTTAGCTGCTGCTTTTGACAAAGTCATAACAGCCAGACAGTGAACCTGCTTTGATCTTTCATTAAACCAAACCTTGTTTACTCATGTTCTTTCCTGCTGTCCCACCTTACTCCTTTTGCCCTCATCTGACACTTAAATGTCTTGCCTTCTTGCTCACTCTGGTAAGTTCAAAGTGAGACAGCCTTTCATTCATGAAATGTCCAATAAGTGTACTTATTTTAATCTCTTAGGTCATGTGGGTATTCAACACATAATTTCCAGGAAAGTCAGCACACTGTTGCTCCCAGAAAAGTTAATGAGCTCCCTACAGATATAAACGTGACGTTTGGAGCTACATGCTCTTCATCTGACAAAGATTCATTCATTCATTCAACACATATCATAATGCTGTCCTTCAAGCATTTCATTATATATGAGGAAGGATAAAAAGAGAAAAGTGAGGGAGGGAATTAAAAATCCTCTGCCTAATGTCACAACAAAAAATATTGTGTCATCATAATGCGTGGTGTGTGGTTGAATTTGTTCGGGGTGGGGTTTCCCGGGATGCTCAGCGTAGGGCTTGAACAGGCTAGTTAAAGTTAGCAGTTAAGTGTTAAATAAGGTGTGTTTTGGGAAGAAATTCAGTAAATAGGGATATGTTTTATGTTCTGTTATGCAGGGGTTGAAAAGAGGTGTTTTTATTTTCAGGGGTTACCATGACTGAGAATGCTGGGGTGTTTGGTTTATATGGGGCCTGGCTTGTTGAATGTTAAACTGTTCTATAAATTATTTAAAATAAAATGATGTTCTTGTGTCAGCAAACAAGCATCACTAATTCTCCTCTTAATTTCCACAATCCATCCACACCTTGTGTTGTGATATACATTCAGTGGCATTCTGTAGTATTGAATAGTCCTGCTCATCCTTTCATATCCAACTGTTTAAGACTACTATGGAGACAGGAACAGGTGAGGCTGTGTCACATGATCTGATTATTAAATTGAAAAATGTACCTGTTATGACACTGCTCTATCGTTCATGCCTGAGTAAATACATTTATTTTTCCTTCATTCTATTTACCAACAAATTTTAGATATGTTGCGTGGTGAATAGTAATAGTTCAGGAAAAAAAAAGAAAATTAGTCATGATTTACTCAGCATCATTCAAGTTCTTGTGTCAGACACAAGCAGCTTGTGTCATGTAATGTCCTCTCTACCCCTCTTATATCTCTATCAATAAAAACAGTTTCCTTTGTAACTGAAGATACACAACTAAAGAAAAAAGGTATATGTTTTCCACATTTGCCTAGTTTAGTATTCCTTGCCTGTGGGTTTAAGTGCTAAAACATTTGCTCTAAATATACAGTGTTGCCAGATGGATATCACAGAGTGGCATATATCTGAAGAAATGTAATCAGGCCATATCAAGACATCAATGCATTTCCAATTTTAAGAGGCTCTAAAGACCTATTCACTCATAATGAAGTCAAGTCAAGTCAAGTCAAGTTTATTTGTATAGCGCCTTTCACAACACACATCGTTTCAAAGCAGCTTTACAGAATATCAGCATTAACAGACGATAAAACTGTAATGTCTATAAAGTCGATTAATCATCATTGTGTAATTTAGATAAAATACGATTTTTAATAGGGTTTAAAAATAATTAAATGATAATTGTATTAATAACCCCAGTGAGCAAGCTGTAGGCGACTGTGGCAAGGAACACAAAACTCCATAAGATGTAGATTAATGGAGAAAAATAACCTTGGGAGAAACCATACTCACTGTGGGGGCCAGTTCCCCTCTGGCTAACATTATGAATGTAATGTAAATATGAATTATGTATAGGTAAAATCATGGTTTAAAATTATTAAACTAAGTGTTAAGGGTCAGTGATTAAACATCGATTGTGTTTGAACTGTAAGATTAATGACCAAAGTCTTTGAAGTCCATCTCGATTAATTGCAGAAGTTCACATAGATGCAATTGTCCTTGTTAATTGGCTGATGAAGGCTTTTGTTGGCAATAGTTAGTCTAAGCATTTCATTTCAAGATCGTAGTCCATAAATAGACCGAGGTGATGCAGGTTGGAGTTGGCATCATTTCATCCTCTGAAGTCCATCATAATAGATTGAAGTGATGTTTGGCTGGCACCGACTGCATTTAGTCATCATCATTCTGCGACATGTAGCAGTGGAGTCCAACATGAAGCAGGAATGGTGCTGGATCCAGCCGGTTCTGGTGACCTCAGGATAGGAGTCCCGAGGTTGAGACAGGGAAACAAATAAAAAGATGTAAGCGTAGATGCCATTTAATTTATTGCAGATTTAGTGATCATGCTCAATGTTTCTGGTTTCTGGTTCCGGCAGACCCAACTAAAGCAGCCTAATTGTGGGTTGGAGGATAAATTAGGTGTATGCCTGACTAAATAGATGAGTCTTTAGTCTAGACTTAAACTGAGAGAGTGTGTCTGCATCTTGAACAGTGTTTGGGAGACTATTCCATAGTTTAGGAGCCAAATATGAAAAGGAGCTTCCTCCTTTAGTGGATTTTGATATTCTAGGAACTATTAATAGGCCAGAATTTTGGGATCTTAATGAACGTGTTGTAATATAGCGTGGTAGAAGATCACTTAAGTACTGCGGAGCTAGACCATTCAAAGCTCTGTACTTAGTTAACAGAATTTTAAAATCAATACGGAATTTAACAGGTAGCCAATGTAACGATGATAAAATGGGGCTAATATGATCATATTTCTTGGTTCTCGTCAGCACTCTGGCTGCTGCATTTTGAACCAATTGAAGTTTATTTATTGAACTTGCTGGACATCCTCCCAGTAATGCATTACAATAATCTAGTCTTTAGGTCATGAACGCATGAATTAGTTTTTCGGCATCAGCAACCGAGAGCATATGCCTTAATTTAGCAATATTTCTTAGGTGGAAGAATGCTGTTCTACAAACATTTGTAATTTGATTTTCAAAGGACAGATTGGTATCTGTAACCCGCACAAGAAGAGACAGTCACAATGTAAGTCAAAAGTACAGCACGGAAAATCCAGAGGGAGAATGGTCAGGGTAGCGTAGGGTCAAAAGCCGGGGAAACAAAGTCGAGTAAGGGGCAAATCCGGGAGAGAGTGGTCAACGAGAGTGGGGAGGTCGAAGCCGGGAAACAGGATCAGAGTAGACGGGACTAGTGGGAGCAAAAGACAGGGAAACAAGGGGAGCTGGCAAGCTAAGAGGAAGACAAGAGGAGATCAAAACTAGACGAGACTAGCGGGGGGCAAAGACACAGGAAACTAAATACAATAACCAACCGGAGTGAGACGAACGGGTTGTGAAATATATAGGGGCGAGTGCAGGTGTAAACAATGATAGGTGATGAGACGAGTGCAGGTGAAACTAATGTGCAGGAGTGCCGATGACGCGAGTGCAGGTGGTCATAATGTTCTGGGGGATTGGAAACGCGTGAGAAACTCGAGGAAGGGAGATAACCTACGAGCATGTGAGCGAGTAGGAGCAAAGTGGGCGTGAGGGCTCGAGCGAGCAAAAAGAGCGTGAAAAGCTCGAGGGGGTGGAGCGAGGGAGTGAGGTCGAGGGAGTGAGTGTGTGTGCGACGAAGCGGGGATGGGGCAGAGGAGCGGGGTTCGTGACAGTATCAAATATAACACCTAAGTTCTTCGCTGTTGAAGATGATGTAACAGTACATCCATCTAGAGTCAAATTATATTTTAGTGGCTTATTTTTAGAGTTTTTTGGTCCAATAATTAGAACCTCTGTTTTGTCAGAATTGAGTAGAAGGAAATTTCTGGCCATCCAATCTTTTATTTCATTAATACACTCTGCTAATTTTGAGAATTGTGAAATCTCATCAGGTTTTGAAGAAATATAAAGTTGTGTATCGTCAGCATAGCAGTGGAAACTTATTCCACGATTCCTGATAATATCTCCCAGGGGAAGCATATACATGGAGAAAAGCAGAGGCCCTAAAACTGATCCCTGTGGCACTCCATATTTTTACTTTTGTTTGGTTTGACAATTCCTCATTTACATAGACAAAGTGGTAGCGGTCTGCTAAATATGACCTAAACCATGCTAATGCCACTCCACAAATTCCAACATAATTCTCTAGCCTATTCAAGAGAATGTCGTGATCTATCGTGTCGAATGCAGCTCTAAGATCTAAAAGCACTAGAAGAGAAATACAGCCGCGATCAGATGATAAGAGCAAGTCATTTGTAACTCTGATAAGTGCAGTCTCTGTACTGTGATGAGGCCTAAATCCTGAAGTCACTTAACAAAATTAACTATAAAAAAAGATGTAATTGTTAAAAATATAATACAGTATAACTTAAAACATCCATTACTTTGATAAAATCCACATATAAAGCAATAGTTCACCAGAAAATGAAACTTCTATCATTATTTTCTCACACTCATGCTCTATAACCCATTTGACTTTCTTTATTTGGAACTCAAAAAGTAAATTTTTAAAGAATGTCCACGCCACTCTTTTCCATATAATGAAACTGAATGAGGCACTTTAAAAGTGGTATAAATGTGGCTTGTGTGTTATACAGTCTTCTGAAGCCATACGACAATTTTGTGAGAAGAACTGAAATTTCATATGTGTTCATTGGCAACTGCCCTAGGTCTCCTTGGTGCGTTCATGAGACAAGTAGTAATTACGTCAACAAATCATTCTTTTGAGATCTTTTCAATGTATCGGTTGTCTGTTTCACAAAACGAATCAGAATGATTCGTTCATGGGTTCATATCACTGACACAATCATTTAGTCACAGCCATTCATGGACCATTAGAGAAAAAGATCATCAGTGAATAGCAACTTCAATTTTGAAATATCCCTGACAGAAAGCTATTGTATGACTTTAAAAGACTAGAAATATAGGTCATGAGTCATATGAACCACTGTTATGGGATTTTAAATTCATAATTTGGTCTACGGAACAAATAATGTCAAAAGGGTTTGAAACAACGTGAGAGTGACTAAATGATGAACTATTCCTTTAATTAAATTAATGCATTTTGTATTGAAACCTAAGCATTCACTGTCTTATTTACTTTCAACTTTATTTCTTGTTACTCTGGAAAAGACTTCCCCATCAGCAGCTGCAGTTTCAGCTGTCAATTCTCTATTGTTGCGATATCACATGTGTCAGATTACTGTATTCTGTTCCGTCCAGAATTACAGGAGTGCCCCGTGTTGTGTTATTCAGGATCTCATGGATTTCCATCCCATTTAAGATTAGCAGAGGTGTTCTGTTTGGGATTATGCGTTCCTCCACTCACAGGCCTCCTGACGCCTACAGATAAGTTTACTCCTGGAAAGCAAGTGTCACATAAATAAAACACAAATATGGGAAATTGTTTTTTTTGTTGTTGTTGTCATTGGATTTTCAAGTTTGAAGTTGTCTTTGTACTCACTTAAACTGCTCGGAGGGAGACTTTGATCATGCAAATGTAAGAAGATTGACGAGGGTAGAGTTACTCTGCATCTTGTGTCGAGTGGATGATGACTGAATATTTAGAGCTCTATGTACAGCATGTTCCAATAAACAGTCCAAGGGGCCGGTCACACAGAATATTTTGTGTGTTTGTGTGTGTGTGTCCTTCTGCATTGTTTTCTATTTGTTTTTCTACGTAAATGTGCTAGACGGACATCTTTGACCATTTTGTTGCATAGTTCACCCAACATTTTTAATTATCTCATCATTTACTATCTTATCATTTAGAAAAGTATCTCAGCTCTGTAGGTCCATACAATGTAAGTGAATGGTGGCTAGAACTTTGAAGGACCAAAAAAGTTAATAAATGCAGCATAAAAGTAATCCATATGACTCCAGTGGTTAAATCCATGATAATGAAATCTATGATAGATGTGGGTGAGAAACAGATCAATATTTAAGTATTTTTTACTATTTACTACATTTTAACCTATAGCCAGAAAATGTTTACTCTAACAAAAAACTGACACATGCAAAAGCCACGTTAAATAACTTCAAACATTCTTCATGTAAGATCTACTTTCTTTAGTAACATTTTTATGATACTATGAATTCAGAAGCTGTGAATTCTGAAAACTTTTAATATAGACTAACAGGTGTGGGCAAAATGCTGTAGTGGATTTTATATAAAGAGACTGTGATAAAGAGTGTGTGAGGCTCTGTAGCGGTAGTCTAATTGGTGCCATCCATATTAAGGATGACAGTCAGACACTGGTCTGGTCCTGAGCGGAATTCCAATGCGACACTTATATGCCACAAAAGCAGCTCCCCTGAGATATCGGGAAATAATGTTCAGCCCTCAGACAGACAATAGGCCAATTTAGCAAGGGCTTAGAATTACAAATCATTTGCCTATTTAAACAAACATAATATTAGAGGTTGAAACATGTAGTGACTTTCAAATAGCAGAGCACTGATTAATTCTGTCTATATATATTTTGATTAACTACATATAGTAAATCAAGCACAAAAAAGCCTATTTTAAGTGTCTGCACTGGGAAGCCACATGTGAAAATGGAGACGTGTCAGAGAAAAGGCAAATTGAAATGTAGCCAATTGAAACTACCAAAAAAATTGCCTAAATTGAAAACAAAAAATACACTTGGTCTTTCTGTTGAGGCTTTGACTATGAACCATAAATAGCTATATTTAATTAATTTGTTGGATGCAATACAATTCATTCTGATCATAAGTACAACTGATGAGGTTTTTGGATGCAATTTTCTCTCGTTGTCTCTGCTTATATTTAATAATGAATACAGAACTATTTTGTCTAAGCCCTTATCCCTTCTTCTAACAAAATACTGAAAAACTTTTGTTCATTGTCTAGTACTCAGTGTAAAACCTAATTGCTAGCAATTACCATGTAATTGTGTCCATGCACCATACTCTCTCACACACACACACACACACACACACACACACACACACACACACACACACACACACACACACACACACACACACAAATACCTGTTTCATTATTTTTAGGAGAGCTAAAGACATAATGGGCTCTTTCTAGGGAGGACTAGAGAAGACACTGTAATTACAATGTGCTTTGATTACTTTTCACTGAGGCCATTTGGACTGCTAGTTCAATATCTATTACTTTGAACATTTTATAATGGTCTCCAGTCTCTCTCAGAGTAAAGGAAAGAGGTTAAAGAGGACAATAGCAGCAGGTCTCTCTGGTCAATTCATACTTCTCTACTCTCATACCTATCGATTTCGGTGGAGGCGAACAGATTGACTACCTTGGGAAACCACAAGTGCAGGAGAAGTACAAGCAGTTACAATGCGAACAAAGGCTGAATTTTAACGAGTATAGGCTCTCCAGTTCATCGCTTGTCTAAATATTAGCTTAGCTCGCTGTTTCCATAGTTATTCATGTGAGTGTCAATGCAGGTGAAAGGAACGTAATACGCATGCCATATTTGGTTAATGGAAAAGGGGAGACTGGACTAGTTTTTACACGTTACTCCAGTGAATATATCTCAGGGTAGATTTATTGTTGATAGATGTCCTTGCAACAATATCGGGGCATGTTGTCACAATATATGGGTAAGTTGCATATAGGTTTTTTAGCATAATTACAGTAAAGCAATAATAAAATAAATTTTTACCCAGCCCACGAGGCCATTTGAGAAATTATTTAAAAAGCAAAAAATGGCATTGATTCAATTAACCTGAAAAAAAAATCCTTTAAAGAAATATTTAAAAATAATTTTAAATGATAACAATACACAATATTGTATAATAGACAATAAGGTATGTGATAATTGTAACACATTGTAATGAATGTGAAATTATAAATATTTAATGTGTAGTTTATAATGTTAGTGAAAAAAACACACATCATATGTTCATGAAGCACAGACTTTATTCACATCACCAGACTACAATGTAAACATATACACTTATTCACTAACATGCCTCAGTTGCTTTCTGTGTATTCTTCATGAGTTAAAAGCACCTCTTAAATTCATACAGACGAGATCATCACAGACGTTTTGTAATATTATGACCAAATCTCAAGATGGTGGCAAGTATGACTGCTGCTTTGCGATCTCCGACTCAATGTTGAAGTTTTGTCTACAATTCTACATATATTCTCAACAATAGACAAACAATTTTGGACATTGGTCCTGCAATAGTACACTGAAAACAAACTTTAAATACCTCATTGCCGACCCGCTGTATACAAACACGACAGCTGAGCCCTTTGTCTGGGCAGCCCGGCCACGGAAACGCAACTGAAATGGGGATGGAGAGCCGGCGTTCTCATCAGACTAAGTCGTCGCTCAAATCGACCCCCGCTCCCCAGTATTCTACTGGACAATATTCAAACTCTGGACAACAAGCTCTGCGAGCTGAGAGAGTGGATCTCTTTCCAATGTGAGACTAGGGACTGCTGCATTATCAGCCTAAAAGAAACTTGGATGTCTGTGGAGATTCTAGACTCATCCATCGATTCCGCTGGGTTCGCCGTGGGGATAGAGCAAAAAACCTCTCATGTAAAAACAGAGGTCGTGTTGTATGTTTTATAATCAACAAATCACGAGGGGACTGGGTTTTGGACCATTGCTACTCTCCCTTTCGGGATGGCTACAAATCCCTCCCCCGCCCACCATTTGGCAAATCGGTCCACTCTTCCTTTTTTCTTCTGCTCGCTTACAGGCAGAAACTAAAACAGGAAACACCTGCCCTCAAAATGATCCAGTGCTGGTCAGACCAATCAGAACCTATGGGTTCTGATTGGTCAAATCATCAGAGCATGCACGAACCAACTGGCTGGTGTTTTTACAGAAATGTTCAAACTTTCCCTCTCTTTGTCTGTAGTGGACTGGGAGATGTTCCGGTCCGCCTCTGAAGACGACATCAAGTTAAACACTGAGAGGATGTTGTACCGACCAAAAAAATACGGATCTACCCTAACCAGAAACCATGGATTAATAGAGATGTTCGTGCAGCACTAATGCGCAGACATCCGCTTTTAATTCTGGTAATGCAGAAGAGCATAAACAAGCCAATTATGCCCTTTGCAAAACTTTCAGAACAGCCAAACGCCAGTACAGGGACAAGATTGTAGGACTGTTCAACACCACCGACTCTAGAAGCAATGGCAGGGAATAAATATCATCACAGACTTCAAAGGGAATAAAACCTCTGCTGTGAACACTGCTGCCTCTCTCCCGGATGAGCTAAATAAATGTTATGCTCGTTTCGAGGGAAATAACACCACCCTCGCAGAGAGAGCTCAGAGGTTAGTTCACTCTCCGTCTCTGTACCATATGTAACCAATCCTTCCGACGGGTGAATATACGTAAAGCTACGGGTCTAGTCGGCATTCCGGGCCAAATCATCAGAGCATGCACGAACCAACTGGCTGGTGTTTTTACAGAAATGTTCAAACTTTCCCTCTCTTTGTCTGTAGTCCCCACATGCTTTAAAATGTCCACCATTGTGCCTGTACCAAAACAATCCAAAATCACTTGCTTAAATGACTGGCGTCCTGTTGCTCTGACCCCCATCATCAGCAAATTCTTTGAGAGACTAATCAGAGATTACATCTGCTCTGTGCTGCCCACCTAACTGGAATGACTGCAGTTTGCATATCGCAACAATCCCTCCACTGTTGATGCATTGCATCTATACTATACACTGCTCTCTCCCACCTGGAAAAAAGGAACACATATGTACATACAGCTCAGCATTCAACACCATAGTGCCCTCCAAGCTTGATGAGAAACTCCGGGCTCTGGGCTTAAACAGCTTGCTGTGCAGCTGGATCCTGGACTTCCTGTCAAGCAGATGCCAGGTGGTTAGAATGGGCAGCAACATCTCCTCATCACTGACCCTCAAAACTAGAGCCCCGCTGGGCTTTGTTCTCAGCCCACTCCTGTATTCCCTGTACACACATCACTATGTGGCAACACATAGCTCCAATGCCATCATTAAGTTTGCTGATGATACAAGGGTATAGGTCTGATCACTGACAATGATGAAATAGCCTACAGAGAGGAGGTGCACACTCTGATATACTGGTGTCAGGAGCACAACCTCTCCCTCAACTTCAGAAAGACCAAGGAGCTTGTGGTGGACTTCAGGAGAAAATACTTTTTATTATTATTGGAAATAAATATTGGGCATTTAAAATGGCACACATTGACTTGATAAATTGTTCTGTTTGTCTTATAAACTTAGAACACAGTCACAGAGATAGATGGAGAGTGACATAGGAAGTGGGAGAGAAATCCTCCTCGTTAAGACATCAGCTTTCCTCCTACCTCAGTGTGTTGCTCTTTGATAAAGACCTGTTACCGGGGCAACACAGACCTAATTCACAGACTGGGAACTGTCATGCACTAACCTCTGGTGCAAAGGAGGTTAGGGGGAGGGGGGGGGGTGGAATTCAGTTAATTACAGAATGCAAATAACGTTGTCAGAAGAGCCATTCAAAAAAGTGTCTGCTCCTGCCTTTCAGCTCCTCCCCTTTGGTGCAGGTTTAATAAGCAACTCTTTCAAACACTCCTGCCTGTGGCTTAGAGACAACTAGAAATAATCTCAGAATGATGAACAGAATCAGATTGCCTCTTCTAAGCCTTGACAGCAACCTAATTAATGCAAAATATAAAGCTGTGGATACAGCCATGGGCATCTTGTGTTGAACAACCCTTTGGCTTCCCTTACAATTCTCTCTCTCTCTCTCTCTCTCTCTCTCTTCAATTCAGTTCAAATGTGCTTTATTGGCATGACAAAAGTCATATGTAAACAGATAATTAAAAGTCATTATATGTAAATGAACATATAGTGTTAAACATATAATGTAGAATTAAATGTGCTGTAAGTGTTTGTGTGTGTTTGTATATGTGTAAGTTTTGTAGCTTTAATTCTTGAAAAAATGAAATGTTTGCATGAACAATGCAGAATAATCTTTCAATAATTTTTTTCTTAAAACAAAAGCTGTAAAATACATTTGGATGGATGGATGATTGGCTAACATCTTTGCTGAGCAAACGCCCTTCCACCATAATATGCGTGAAACTGTTCTTTTCCAAGTATGAATGATGTGCAAGCGATTTACATAATCCCCAAAAAGAACTCAGTCCAGACAATCATTAGCTGGGTTTCCATCAAACAATTTTTATGAACATTTTAAAATTGTGCATAAAAAATTCTGAATGGAAACGCTTGATATGAGAATAAACAAATTTAATGCAGTAAGAGGAGGTGGATTTTCTAGTGTTTTGCATTTTTTAAATGTGCATTAAAGTGATGGAAACAGTTTATTCTCAAAACGATGACGTGTTTTGATCATTCGTGCATTTGTAATGAGTGTGCAATAGGTTGATGTGAACGAGAGGTCCAACTGTGGCACACAATTCTTTGTGCATAGCCCATGACATTCACAAGTGTTTAACCATCATGATGTGTTCCAGTCATTTTGACCCCAAGAAGAATGTAAACGTCTAGGTTACGTATGTAACCTCCGTTCCCTGATGGAGGGAACGAGACGTTGTGTCGAAGAAGCGACACTAGGGGTCTCTCTAGTTTCACTTCTTCGACACAATGTCGAAGTGAGTGACAGACGGGGAACGTCTAGGATACGTATGTAACCTCCGTTCCCTGATGGAGGGAATGAGACGTTGTGTCCTCCCGGCCACGTCGCTGAGCCGAGCCACTGTTGTGGCCGGACCATTTCCGGCTCCTCAGAAAAATCCTGAATGAAACAGACACATTTCACCGCCGTTATATCCGTATGTCCAGGCGGGACATGCAAATTCTGTCCGCCAACTTCTTATTGGCCTTTTTTCATAGATCAGAGGTATATTTGGCGCTCAAGAGAGTTCCCTAGTGTCGCTTCTTCGACACAGTGTCGAAGTGAGCAACAGACGGGGAATGCTAGTTAATGTAATCCTATTGGACTAAAACTTACTGTCTTTGCTCACACAGTCACTGCTTCCCAAAAAAAAATCACTTTGTTTCACTTGTGTTTCCAACATATTAAAAATTGCTTATAAATGTCATTATGCCATATCATCACCAAATATTGGATTCAATTAGCACAGGTTTTTTATTTCTTTTTGGAAAGTATTTGTATTTCTTGGAGCTTATGCGACTCCATTTCTAAGTGCATATTTAAAGCATTATTTTTGGCAATATTACATCAAATATGAAAATATTCTGTTCTATTTATCACACTAGTGTGCTTTAATGTTTAACCAGGAAGTTTGTTTTGAAATGCTTTTATATTGTACAAAATGGCACAAAGTCACTCTTGTGGTGTTCCTGGTCAGAAATGACGGTCAATTGAAAATGAATGGGTGAGATCATAAATAAGATACAAATTTAGTGTTTAGAAGCATGTTCATCATGTTCACATATGTGCACTAACACACACACACATGTGCAAGCACACACAAACACTCACATGCTAATAAAATGTAAAAAAATCTCTAAGTATGTAAATATTACATACTTTCTTACATGTTCATGTTCACCTATGTGCATGTGTGCTTACAAACATAAAGGCCTCGGATCTATGCATGCGCACATACATACACACACACACTAGCACGCACATACGAGCACACATGCTCAACTACAGGCACAAACTCTTTGAGTATTATATGCTTCCTTACATGTTGGTGTTCACATATGTGCATGTGTTCTTGCAAACATAAAGGCCTCTGATCTGTGCACTCGCACATACACACACACATGCGTGCACACATGAACACACATACTCATGTACACACACAAACTCTTTGAGTATTTCATGATTTCTAACATGTTGGTGTTCACCTGTGTGCATGTGTGCTTGCAAACATATAGGCCTTGGATCTGTGCACGTGCACATACACACACACACATGTAAACTAATTTACACTCACACACACACACACACACACACACACACACATGCATGCACACATGAACGTCCACATACTCACGTACATGCACAAACTCTTTTAAGTATTACATGCTTTCTTTTAAATAGATATTAACTTTATCCTACCCTGAACTGCATCCAATATCCATTCATCCATCCAGCATTACCACACACACACACACACACACACACACACACCAAACTGTCTTTGCCCCACAGTGACCCCTCTCAATAAAATTGTGGTGCTCCCGGTGAAAGATGACTGGCCATTGAAAATAAATGGGGAAGATCACAAAAAGCAGGACTTTTATATTGAAATGTTTTTATTTTCTGAAAAGAAAAAAAAAAGTGGATTGTCCACTAATCACAGGGTTGGCGGTTCGATTCCCGGTTCGATTCCCGGCCCACACATGCTGACCCACACATGCCGAATTGTCCTTGGGCAAGACACTGAATATCAATTTGCTCCCAATGACAAGCTAGCACCTTTCATGGCAGCTCTGCTGTCATTGGTGTGTGAATATGTATGTGAATGTGTGGTTGAGACATAGTGTAAAGCACTTTGAATACCTGCTAAGTTTAAAAAGGTGCTATATATGTGCAGACCATTTACCAAGACACCATGAAGTGTCACTTTCATTTGTGTGTGTCAAATTAAATAAATGTGTAATTATGGCAAATATTTTAATACCCTTGAACATCTATTGTTGCCTGCTGGAGGCCCTATGACCTTGACCTATCATAGCCACATTCATGTCATAAGTGTTATTAAACATATGGCTGAGTTTGTCAGATACACCTGAAGACAATTTTATCCATTGCCATGACAACACTTTTTAAGCTATCAAGAATCCCTTCACAATTTTTCATCAGTGGTGTATTGAAAGTATTGTTTACATATTTGAAGTGATTTGGGTAAATGTGTAGGGAAATTTAGTAGTATAAATGCACACAGTATGGATAAATGTGACTGTGTACCTTCACCATAATATGTAAGGAATTTTATTATGGAATTAGCCGCATTCATGATTAATTCACTTACTTAAGTAATACTATTCTAATGACTTATTGAAAATAATATCACAAATATGCTTAGATATAGTTCGAGCTTTGGAGCGCAATCTTTTAAAATCATGTGTCGAGATTATTTATCAAAATTTTATCAAAAATTTTTAATACAAACAAGACTTTATTACTAATCTAATATTAAACTAACACATATACAAACATGAACATGTAACAGAGTAACTTGAATGGAAATGATCTATACAGAGAAAATTAATGTTAAAGAATCTACAGACAATTCCTTGAGAACCATTAATACTTAATTCAGTCTTACTCGATTTGCAAATGGGTAACTCAATTATATTAGAGAGACACCAGTACTTTCACCAAAGTCTGGTGATGTACTTGCATTCCCTTGCATTTTCTTGCGTTTCTTTGCGTTGCTTGGTTCTATGGCTCTTTGTAGAATGTTCTGGTTCTTCCATCGATGTTTTGGACCTCTGTTAAGAATGTGGAGGTCTGTTGCTAGGATGATGAGGTGGGGCTTTGTAGCTAGGCCTTCCATAAGAGAGACTTGTGACTCCCTCGTCACGTTGGTGAGTCATAGCGCAGAGAAGAGAAGGGCTTCCTCGGAACGCTTCATTCCGAGCCTTCCTGGACTCTATGAAAGAAGACACGAGAGCAAGAGCGTGGAGGATTGAAGTGAGCTGAAGAGAGAAAGAGGAGCATGAAGAAGAAAAGAGTGTTTGTCAGAGGCAGGGAGGCTTTATGCTATTGAGGCTGGCCACACGCCAAGGGTGTCCCGAGCCATTAAGAAGCTTCTTTAGAGAAGTCCTGTGGTCATTCCTCTCACTTTTTAAGATAATTTATTTACCAGCATTTGTCTTAAACATACTCAGTTTCCTGCTTAAAAAGAGAGCATACTTTATCATTCATTTTATATCTTGAAGATGGTGTAAGAGACATGACATGTGTTAACATCAACATGCTCTAAGTAAACAAACAATCATTTACATATGAAACATGACATACTTTATCTTAGTAGTTAGTTCCTAAATAATGTATGCATGAGGTCAGGATAATGCATTCTATAATTCTAACTACACTTAATTATAATATGAGGGTTTTTTATACATTTTAGCATATCAAACGTTGGACTTTTTCAATTCGCGTGTTCATGTGAACACTTTTCTACAGCGTAAAAAAAGGCTTGCAAACCCTTGGCTCTGGAACCTTCTCTACATAACTTAGATGCTGATGAACATCTCAGTTTTTTTAATCTTATATGTTCAAATATTTGAAAGTGTATTGCTCCACTAAAGGCCCAACATCCCAAATCTAAACCGGAGCCCTGGTTCAATGACACATCCCGCTCACATAGATAGATCTGCAGAAGAGCTACAGATACAAACTACAGGTGTTCTATGAAATTTGGAGGGACTCACTGTCTACATTTCAATTGCTAAGTTCTCTGCTACTATTTCTCAGAGATTATAACAAAAAACTGTCATAGACCGAAAACAAAAAAATTCAACCATTGACTTTGTTCTTAACCCTTCTATTAATGTCTATACAGAGATATCTGCTCCTCTATGTGAAAGCTTTTTTAGGTTTTTGGTTGACACGGTTAAAGTTTTAAGATACCAGATGTTGCCTTCTGCTTGTGACCTGTCAGAGACTCTAAAGTGCTCTGAATCTTGGTATGAGTTTGAACATATCTCTTTCCAGACCTGCAAAGAAATTATTGAACATCTAAAGCCCAACCAAGAATGTCCCCAAGAATTTATACCTTTGCGTTTCCTTAAACAAATTGAATCTATGATCTTTTTTCTACAAAAATCTATGATCAGTAACTGTCTAAGCACTGGGACTGTCCCTGATTGCTTTAAACTCACTATGGTGATGAAAAAAACCAAGTTTGATCCTCACTTTTTAGACCTGTCTCTAAGTTGCCTTTTTATTTCAAACATTTTGGAAAAAGTAGCATTAATTCAATTACAGACTCTATTCATGAAATGTACCAGTCAGGATTCAAAACACTCCACAGTAGTGAATCTGCTCTTTTAAGAGTCTCAAATTATAGCTTATTAATGACAGATTCTGGGAATGTTCTGGCTCTGGTTCTTCTAGATCTCAGCACAGAATTTGATATGGTTGACCACAACATTCTTATTTCCCGCCTAGAGCTTGGTACTGGTATTTGTGGCACAGTTCTAAAATGGTTTAGTTCCTATCTAACCAATAGAAGATTCCCTGTCATTCTTGGTCAGCATACTTCTTCTGCGGCGCATCTCACTTGTGGTGTGGCACAGGGCTCGATATTTTTCCTGTTTTATTCTCAATATACTTGCCTCCTATTGGTTCTATAGTCAATAAATAAAGTGTTTTTTCATTGTTATGCTGATGACACTCAAATTTATTTCCCTCTGAAACGCAATGACTGTAGTTGAGCTACTTTAAGCTTGTCTAAAAGAACTAAAATTGTGGCTGTAACAACATTTTTAAACTTGAACAACTGTAATAATAAGCTCAATTGTGAACCAGGCAATCTTGCACCCTACATCACATCTTGTGCAAAGAATCTTTGCTTCCTGTTCGACTGCAGCCTCAAATTTGATAAAAAAAATAAATGCTGTGGTAAGGTCGAGCTTCTTCCACCTACGACGCTTGACGTGAAAGCGAAAACTTTTCTCTCTGTGAAGAACTTTGAAATTGTTATTCATACCTTCATTTCATCATGCATAGATTATTGTAACTCTGTCTATACTGGCGTGAACCAATGTTCTCTATCTCGTCTTCAAATAGTCCAAAACACTGCAGCTAGATTTCTGACGAGCAGACATAAATATGAACATATTACCCCAAAATTTGATTTCGCTGCATTGGTTGCCTGTTATATACAGAATTGATTTTAAGTTTTTTATTTGTCAACAAATCATTGAATTGCCAGGTTCCACCATATCTCTCTGATTTGCTGCACCCACACAATCCTTCAAAATCTCTTAGGTCTGGGTATCTTGGACTGCTCTCTGTTCCTAGATTCAAATTAAAGCACAGAGGAGACCGAGCCTTTGCCATAGCCTGCCCTATAACATCCTGCCGCTTCCTATTAGAACTGCACTATCTATTGTTTTTTAAAACATATCTATTTTCATTGGCCTTTAATTTACCTTGAACACTTACTCTGATGTGTTTATATCACTTTTACCTTTCTGCCTGTGAAATACTTTTATTGTCTCTTTTTATCTGCTCTTATCTATACTTGCTTTTGTGCAGCATTTTGGCCAACACTGGTTGTTTTTTATATGTGCTTTATATATAAATGTGACTTGACTTATGTGCATTGGGATGTATAAAGTCATATATTTTCCAGCAACTCATGGTTTCAGGCTGCCGTCTCCAGGAAATGACCAAAGAGGATGTCTCATGACTAATTTGGAGCCTAGAAAATTGGTTATTGTCCAGAATAAAAAGTCATAGAATTGGTGTTGTGTTTTTCAGTGTAATTCACGAGGGTCTCACAAGGAGAACTTGTTCTATCTCTGTGTCTTTTATTGCACATCACCTCTGCTCTTAGGGTCTCTTTGCTGAGATGGTTAGCTGGTAATGTCATGGTGGTATTCCCTGATATATAACATGGACAAGTACAAATTTCTTTTGTTCTCAAGATGGTTGGAAAATAAAACCCAGATGCTGTAGCATTAGATTGGCTGGCACCAGTCTGAATTTTTTTAGCTTCTCGATGCTTATAGGAATTTCCAGGGTTACAGGCCATCTTGGTGTAATTCTTAATTTCCTTCTGCCGGGCTATTCCGATCCTACAGAGGACTATATCAAAGAATGTTAAAAGTGCCACACTTCACAGTTGGTGGCCCTATGACCGTGATCCACAGTAGCCATGTGATCAGCCCCCATTACCAAACATACAGCTCGATTTTGATCTAAATCACACAATACATGCAGAGGATATGAGACACTTTTTCCTATTTTTTGCAATTCATTTATTGCCTTCCCATGGCAACACCATTCAATTTATCATCAATCTGTTCGCAATTTAGCAAATTCAATGTCTTTGCATAATGTTGCCTAAATGTGGTGACTGTCACATGAATCCCCAAGGAAGAGAATTCAAAAGTTCAGAGCCTGAAATGTTCAAAAATCCCAAAATGTTTAACTTCTTGTTGGGTGGAGATAATGGCTGTTTTTATGAAAGTTGTCCAGTTTGATGAGAACAATATATGTACCAAGTTTAGTGACTGTAGGTGAATGATGTGCTACAGAGGCCCCACTTACACGCCCATGTTCAAGGGGGTACTTTAAGTGCTTGGTCCCTAAAAATCCTTTGAAGAATTATCATATTTATTATTATTTAGCAATCAGTAAGTTTGATCTACTGACATCCATTTATCAATATCCAGCCTTAATGGGTATTGATAAAGATTTCTTGATTCAATTCAATTTAAACTCAATTCTGAATAATTTGGACATCTATTTCATTATAATTTCAGTTATAAAGTAATTTTGCTTTCATATGAAAAAAAATATATATTTCTTAGTAATGCTGTTAATAATACAGGGACCTTCTAACTTGGTATTTTACAAAATAGAAATTTTACACATTTTAGCTTTTTTTTTTTCTGTACAAATTTCACGTGTTCCATCATAACCATTGAAACGGAATATACTGTATTGCATACATGTACTTTATTACATGTTTATGGTTTAAATGCATAATTTGTCCTATTTACATGTATTTACATTGATTGTAGAACAATTGGTAATGTCTCTTTAAGACCATCTGCAATTCTTCCAGTGATGCATATAACATGCATGATTTCTTTTGCACATCCATGCTATGGATGTGGAAATGACAACTTTTTGTTGTTTTTAATAAGCAAACGACTGTAAATAACAGAAAGAATATTAAAAGAGACATTATTCAATGACAATTGGATTGCATGGATCTCAATTGGACTCACATTACACAACATGGCAAAAATCTCATTTGTGAAACATGCATGGACACAAAAGTTTACATTTCTATGAACTTGATTCAAGTTTTTGTCAATAACCCAGATAATGTTCTGTTTCAAAATTCAGAGTGAATATTGTGTAAAAAAAAAAAAAAAAAAGTGTGCATAATGTACACATCTATCATCATTTAATTGGCTACCCTGCTCTCTAGATATCAGCATTGGTCATTGGAAAATTGTTAGTCGACCGCTACTAAAAAAGGTTGCATAAATAGGTAGAGTTGAAGTCAGAAGTTTACATAGACCTTAGCCAAATTATTTTCACAATTCCTGACATTTAATCATTGACAAAATTCTCTGTTTAAGTCAGTTAGGATCAGTACTTTTTTTTAAGAATGTGAAATGTCAGAATAATAGTAGAGAGAATTATTTATTTCAGCTTTTATTTCTTTCATCACATTCCCAGTGTGTCAGAAGTTTACACACACTTTGTTAGTATTTGGTAGCATTGCCTTTAAAATGTTTCACTTCCACAAGCTTCTCAACATAAGTTTCTGGAATTTTGGCCCATTCTTCTAGACAGACCTGGTGTAACTGAGTCAGGTTTGTAGGCCTCCTTGCTCGCACATGCTTTTTCAGTTCAGGTCAGGGCTTTGTGATGGCCAATACAATACATTTACTTTGTTGTCCTCGAGCAATTTTGCCACAACTTTGAAGGTATGCTTGGGGTCATTGTCCATTTGGAAGACCCATTTGAGACAAGTTTTAACTTCCTGGCTGATGCCTTGAGATGTTGCTTCAATATATCCACATCATTTTCCTTCCTCATGATGCCATCTATTTTGTGAAGTGCACCAGTCCCTCCTTCAGCAAAGCACCCCCACAACATGATGCTGCCACCCCCATGCTTCACGGTTGGGATGGTATTCTTCGGCTTGTGAGCCTCACCCTTTTTCCTCCAAACATAACGATGGTCATTATGGCCAAACAGTTCAATTTGTGTTTCATCAGACCAGAGGATATTTCCCCAAAAAATGTGCACTTTTTTATGGCAGTTTTGGAGCAGTGACTTCTTCCTTGCTGAGAAGCCTTTCAGGTTATGTTAATATAGGACTAATTTTACTTTGGATATAGATACTACCTGTTTCCGCCAGCATTTGCACACGGTCCTTTGCTGTTGTTATGCGATTGATTTGCACTTTTCGCACCAAACTATATTCATCTGTAGGAGACAGAGTGCGTATGTGTTTATTGGTGTTTATACTTGTGTACCATTGTTTGTACAGTGGTACCTTCGGGTGTTTTTCTGAGGTCTTGGCAGATTTCTTTTGATTTTCCCATGATGTCAAGCAAAGAGGCACTGAGTTTAATGGTAGGCCTTAAAATACATCTACAGTTACACCTCCAATTGACTCTAAGCTCAGACTCAGAAGCTAATTGCCTAAAAGCTTGATATCATTTTCTGGAATTTTCCAAGCTGCTTAAAGGCACAGTTAACTTAGTGTATGTAAATTTATGACCCACTGAAATTGTGATATAGTCAATTAAAAGTGAAAAAAAAATCTGTCTGTAAATAATTGTTGGAAAAAATTACTCGTGCTGTGCACAAAGTAGATTATTGTTTGCTAATATGAAATCTGTGGAGTGGTTAAAAAATTAGTTTTAATGACCAACCTAAGTGTATGTAAATGTCTGACTTCAACTGTAAATTAACTGCTGTTGAGATGGAACTGTTGTTCCCATTACTGTTGTATTTTTTAGTTTATTTCCTTTTCGGCTACTGCTTGGGCAAAAAAGCTGAGAAGTGATTTTTCCTGACAAAGCATTCTACATCATAGGCTTGGCAGCCACATCCTGAATGCATTCATGTCAAGTGACTCACATTTAAATTCAATCAACTTCACTGTGATTTCTGTCAGAGGCGACAGCTGTTTCAAAGCAATGCTAAACTGTATATTTACATCTCTCTCTCTTATTCAGAAGGAAGTGTTATTCATCAGTTTAAGTGGATATGGATCCCTGTGTTTCACACAAACTTACTCTAAAGTTAAATCAATAGAATTACATGAGCACTGAGCTCCAAATACCATTCATTCTGGATCCTGGCGATAGCCACACAGACTTCAATATGCAGCACTAGTGAGTTGCCACTAGAGTCCTCAAAAAAGCTAAGAAGACTTTAAAACAAAAAGAGATAAAAGCTAAAGAGGGAGGGAATTCCAATTACTCCACACTGCTGACGTCCATCACAAACCCCTGTTATCTTAATTGTACAAGACAGGCAGCTCTGAACTCAAAGCAAATCAAAGCGATCAACACATTTATTTTAAATTAGAAACCCATGCAGGCACACAGGAGTTTGTAATTACTTATGCTAATACTCTGGTGATATAATGTAGGGAGGAGAGTGAGACAGAGAGGTGTCAAGAATGGGATGGCTGTCAAGTCAAGTCATATGTATTTGTATAGTGCCTTTCACAACACACATCATTTCAAAGCAGCTTTACAGAAAATCATGCATTAAAACAAAATGAAACTGTAATATCTATAATGTTTTAAAGTCATCATTGTGTAGTTTGATAAAATATGGTTTTGAATTGTGTTTAAAAATAAGTAATTAAATAGTAATTGTATTTAGAAACACAGTGAGCAAGCTGAGGTGGCAAGGAACACAAAACTCCGTAAGATGTTGGTTATCCCTTTAAAGCCTGAGCCCAAAATTCCGAAAATTCCATTCTGTGCCTGAATATGATATTCATATCCAAATTCATATTATATTCATGTAACATCACACAACTGAACTGTATATACCATATTGAAGAGAGGAACTAGGTATTTCAAATTATATGAATACATGTATGATTATTTAAGGCTAATCATCCTTTATCAATAAGATTTTACACAGCAATTTTTACAAAAATCTTCTCCGTCCACCATACTTCATCAGACAACTGAATTTTCAACCATTTTAATTACAAGCTAGAGGGAAACTAAGAGTGTATGAAATAAACATACTTTTGTGGGCAATGTAGAATAGCAGACAGATTTTAAAAGTTTAAAATTTATGACCATTCTAGTGATCTAGGAAAACAGAATAATACAAACATTTAGAATGTTAAGATCCACTTCACATGACCAACCCTTCAAATACTCCATTTGAGCACCTGTAATAATACATTGAGATTGGATCTGAAATTGAAGGACACAAACAATTAACTATACATTTGATGTGTTCAATAAAACACACACTTTATTTAATTTGAACATTAGAATTACACACTAATTACACAGCAAAACATACAAAATCAAACTTTCGAACTATCTACAGTAAATACATTTTTAATAAACAGTGCAGGAACATAATGTATATAAATTCATAAATACTCAACAACTGCAATACCAGTGGAGAGAAGAGAGGGAGAATAGAGGGGAGAATTACGAGTATATTTCCCTTAAAGGGGTCATATAATGCACTTTTTCAAGTTGATTGTACTGAAATGTGTGTTGGCTGTGCCTGTACACAACCATCCTATTATGATAAAAATCCATCCAGTGTTTTTGTTTTAATCTCCTTGTATATTTTCCCCTGCCTCAAATCGAGCCGTTCGACCGTGTGACGTCACACGGTCGGACGCCCCTCCCAGGATTGTTGATTGACAGCAGTGTTTCAACACAGACCACCTCGCTCGTGAGCGAGCTGTCAATCATAGTCCGTCATCATTGTTGTTACACTGGAGCAGAATGGCTCTAAGCGATTGTGGTGTTCTGTTCTTCGGTGTAATAACGAACACAGCAGTCATTTTGATGTTCCTAAATCTGAACCGCTGAAGACGCAGTGGCTGAGTTTTGTTTACGATGGGAATATTCCCCACGAGCAACATCAATGCGTTCATGTTTGCGCGAATCATTTTTCACCAGACTGCTTTATAAACGAGGGTCAGTATAAAGCTGGTTTTGCTAAGAAGCTGCTGCTGAAAAAAGATTCAGTACCAACTATTTATATTCCCTCTGCACCTCCAGAAGAAGTAAGTGTCACATTTTATTAACCTTTATATTAATCTTTGCAAATCGCTTGCACGCTTCACAATGAATGTGGCTAATGTTTACACTCAGGGTACATTACGGCATGTTTTCCATAACGTTACGACGTTCTCAATATAATTCATAATCCCACGTTTATAATGAACAACGCGTTATGGTTATTGTGTTATTAAAAACTGTGTACGCAGGTGTTACAGTTAACATGGTAACACTAAGTTACACCTGGTTTACATGTATGTTACTGATTAAGAAGTAATGTCAAAAAAACAGTTATACGGAGAATAACTCCAGAACGGAGGGGCGGGGTGACCAAAGCTCATTATCATTTAAAGTCATATGCTCTGAAACGGCGTGCTGAAAACATAGCAGTTTTTGAACAGGTAAAATTAGTGTTTTCTTAAAATACTAATGAGAATTTTTAATAAAAGTATATTACAAAGTTTTCATTTAGACCCTAAAGATTCATATTAACTTGTACAAAAATGGCATTATATGACCCCTTTAATCATACACCACCTCATCTCCCCACAAGCTGTCTTCCGTTCCCATCTTTTGATGTCTTTAAATTCTGCAGGAAACAGTTTACGATTCACTCTGCATGTCTCTCGGGCATTAGTTCCCATTTCTAACACCTTAATCATAAGGGGATGTGTAAAAGTTGTGAAACCAAACATTGTGGCCCTGGTCTTTGAATGGCTACAGTAACGTTTCAACTACTTTGGTGGCCAAGTCAGTGACACACCCATCATGATTACCTGTGTAAACATTAAAGTCTAGAGTATACCCTGAATCTGATGTTGCAATTACCCATTATATAAAACCTCACCGAGTAGGCTTGCCCTTCATGTATTGTTTATATCCTGCCTAAGCATTAGACTTGACCATACGTTCATCTATTGCAAAATTTTGGTTAGGTTGAAAGAGCTGCTTGCATTTTTGTTTGAGGTGGTCCATAAGATAACACAACTTCCTGAGGCGGTAGGGTCTGTCCTCTGTGGTAGGGTCTACAACATGAAGAGCTGCTAAAAGAACCTTGTAGTGATCATGCAACATAAGTGCCTTGGTTCCCCAATGACGATGGGAATCAGGGAGAATTGAAAACCCCATGTAAATGAGCAACCCAAGAACTTTTTACTATTCATTGGGGTTTACCACTATCCAAGTACCTTGGTAACTAGAATATGATGGACAGTTTAGGATGAGCTCGCACCCCTGATGGTTTGTAAAGCTGCACATCTCAGCAACTACACCCTGAGTAAAAAACAGCATGCAAAAGTAAATTTCTCGCAACATCATATTGAAGGTTGACCACACAGCTTGACACATGCTACCTAAGTCAATACCGAATGGATGGCTAGGCTTAAATGGGAGAGGTTTTGATGCCCGTGAACCGATTTTAGAGTACGAGGGATAAGAAACAGAGTCAGGGAAGTGTATACACTTTCTAGCTGACTTGGGACCTGTGCAAGAATGGCGAGAGTAACAGTGTTAGTGTTACTGTGAGTATCAGTCATATGAGAAATAGAAACAAACAATACATACACATTCATATATACCCAGTTGATGGTCTTGGCTGGGGATCAGGTTCCATCTCATCCTCCATATCCTCATGGTCTGGGTCTTACTGCAGTACTTCCTGGTCCAGCAGATCTTCCTCCTGTGTGCTCATGCCACGTCCTCCTCTGCTATCAACCTAAGCTCATCAGCAGCCAGTTACCGCCTCCTCTTGATGGTGCTGAGCAGGGGCCCATAGTCTTTTCCATCTCTACAACAGAAAAAAGTATGCAATTGGTAGCCAGCAGTGTATTCTTCATAAATCTGTTCACTGAATAGTCACCAAAGGCTTGCAGACTAACCAGAATGTCCAACTGCATACAGCCTCTCACATTTTCCTTGTGAACAGGAAGCTACAAACAATCTAAAATAATGTCTGTGTGATGGATGGGTAAGGCTATATGCTAAATTATAGAAAGATATCTTCCATTTATTTTATTACATGGGCAAATCAACTAGCATGATAACATATCTAACTAGCAGGCTAGTTTCCAGGCATGTCTGAAGAGCGTCAAAAAAAAGGTCTTCTCTCTGCCTCGCATTACTTCTGGTGGATTTTTCACAAGCGACAAAACTGGCAAAAAATATATTGATATTTAGTTAAAAATGTACATAGTATTGCTAGCTAATGTTTATTTAGCAAGTTTCACAGAAACTGCCAAAAAAGGTTTATTTAAAAAGAAGAGGCTCACCAGTGAAGGTCACTTTTTTTCCAGAAAAAAACTAGCTAGCGCTACTACAAATAAAGGCTTTGTAACTAAACATGTTTGACTATCTTCCACAGGTGAAAGAATTGGCCACAAAATGTACATAAACTGTATATAGTATTGCTAGCTAATGTTTATTTAGCAAGTTTAAAAAAATTTTGCTTAAAAATAGAGGCTAGCTGGCTGTCCAATGAACGCCGACAGTCATGTGATTTTATCCAGAAATAACTAGAGTTACTCCTACAAATAAATGCTAACTAAAATGTTTTAACTTTAAATAGACAATATTGACAACAAATGTTAAATAACTTGTCTTACCTTGACAGATCACCTCAGTTTTCAATTTGAAGCAGTAAATCCAACAAAGTTAATCTCTCAGGATTTCCTCTCTGGCTCCGCTCAGGCAAATGGAGGATGACGATGATTACGATATATTTATTATTTACGCCCAGTAACCCCTTAACCAATCATATGTGATTTTAGCTTATATTGTCATGAGTATAAAATAACTTTATAATAATACATAAATGATGTGATTGGATGGCGAAGATATTGAGACAGGATCCATGGGAATAATTGTTCCCAAATTTGAACGTTTCCGGCTGAAAATGATTAATGGAGAAAAATAAACTTGGGAGAAACCAGGCTCACTGTGGGGCCAATTCCCCTCTGGATAACATCATGAATATAATGACAATATTACATAATTATGCATAGTGCAAGTCATGGTTTAAAAATTTTAAACTAAGTAAGTGTTAAGGGTCAGTGTTTAACAAAGATTTTGTAAGAACTGTAAGATTAATGACTAATGTCTTTGAAGTTCATCCTGGATTAACTGCAGAAGTTCACAAAGATACATTGTCCTTTGTTAGTTGGCTGATTAATTGATTTTTTGGCAATTCATTGATAGTCTATGTATTCCGTTATAAGAGTGTAGTCCATCAGTAGACCGAGGCGATGCAGGCAGAGATCAGTGAGGTGCATCGCAGTTCAACTGGCCAGTAATTTCACTGGTCACTAATTGTGAGTTGAAGGTTAAATTATATCTAAATAGATGAGTATTTATTCTAGACTTAAAATTAGTGAATGCATCTGCATCTCAAACAGTGTTAGGAAGACAATTCCATAGTTTAGGAGCCAAATATGAAAAGGATCTACCTTCTTTTGTGGATTTTGATATTCTAGGAACTATTAACAGGCCAGAAGTTTGCATGGTAGAAGGTCACTTAAGTAAAACGGAGCTAGACCATTCAAAGCTTTGTTCGTAGTTAACAGAATTCTATAATTAACATGAAATTTAACAGGTTGTCAATGTAAAGATGATAAAATGGGGCTAATATTATCATATTTTTTGGTTCTAGTCAGTCTCTGGCTGCTGAATTTTGAACCAATTGAAGTTTATTTATTGATCTTGCTGGACATCCTCCCAGTAATGCATTACAATAATCTAGTCTTGAGGTCATGAATGCATGAATTAGTTTTTCGGCATCAGCAACAGCGAGCATGTGTCGTAATTTAGCTGTCACGCGCACAAGAAGAGACAGTCACAGTGTTGAATTAAAGCAGCTTTATTCCAAAAAGCAGGCTACAGTACAAAGGGGCAAATCCAGTGAAGAGTAGTCAAAGGGAGCGTGAGGTCGAAGCCGGGGAATCAGTAGATGACAAAGGGGCAAATCCAAAGAAGCGTGAGACAAGGGGAGCGTTAGGGTCGAGCCGGAAATCAGTATACAAAGGGGCGAGACAAGCAAGAGGAAAAGACTGGGGATTCTAGGGGAACACTAGAGCTGGCAAAGCGAAGGGGTAAACTAAACAATAACCAACCAGAGTGAAGCGAAAGGGCAGCGTATATATAGGGGAAAACGAACAGTGCAGGTGAGACTAATAATCTAGTGATTAGAACGAGTGCGGGTGAAACTAATACTCTGATGATTGTGAGCGAGCGCGAGAGCCAGAGGGGGCGGGTGCAGGTGAAACTAATAACAGGGAACGTGCACGCTAACAAGGGGACTGTGGAGTTAAATACGGGACGAAATGGGCAAAGAAGAGGTAAGGGCAAAACGGGACAAGGTGAATGTTACATAGCCCCCCCTCAAGGGATCGGATACCAGACGATCCCAACGAACAAAACCCCAGAACGGAAAACCCACAAAAACCCAAAAACAAAAATAGGGCAGTCCAAGGGGGCACAAGAACAAGAGGGCAGTCCAAGGGGCAACGAGGGGCAATGAAACAGTCCACAGGGTAAATGGGCAGTTCAAGGCAAGGTCAGGGGGAACATAGCGGACAGGTGGGTGGCCGGGAGATCTGGGGGGCAGACATAGGGAAGAGACTGGGTCAGGGGGCCTGGAAGGCGACTGTAGGACAGGGACTGGGTCCGGGGGCCTGGAAGGTGACCACAGGACAGGGACTAGGCTAGGAGACCTGGGAGGTGGCCACGGGACAGGAACAGGGTCAGGAGGCCAGGGAAGAGGCCACAGGACAGGAAGAGGGTCAGGAGGCCAGGGGAAAGGCCACAGGAAAGGAGGAGGGTCAGGAAGTCCGGGAAGACAAACGGTTACTGGGGGAGCTGGCAGAACCAGGTGAGGAAGGGTTTCCGGGGGCGGAGCCGTGAAAGGCGGGGCCGTGGAGGACTTGGGAGACAGAGGCCTGGAAGGCGGAGCCGTGAGAGACTCGGCAGGCGGGGCACTGAGAGACTGAGGAGGCGGCGCCGAGGAAGGCTCGGGGGCCTCAGGAGGCGGTGCCATAGGGGGCCCAAAAGACAGGGCAAAGGGAGGTGGTGCCGCAGGAGACTCTAGAGGCGGAGATCTGGAAGGCTCTGGCGGTGGAGCCCATGGAGGCGGCACCGTAGGAAGCTCTAGAGGCGGGGGCCTGGAAGGCTCAGGAGGCGGAGCCAATGGCGGTGGCGCCGTGGGAGGCTCTAGAGGCGGAGGCCTGGAAGGCTCTGGAGGTGGGGCCGAAGAAGGCTTTATGGGGGAAGACCTGGAAGGCTCTGGAGGCGGAGCCAAGGGAGATGGTGCCGTGGGAGGTTTCTGAGGTGAAGACCTGGCAGGCTCTGTAGTCTCTGGGGTAGAGCCGTAGGAGGCTTGAGAGGCAGAGCCCTAGAAAGCTCTGGAGTCTCTGGGAGCAGAGCCGTAGGAGGCTCGGGAGGTTGAGCCGTAGGAGGCTCTGGAGGGGGAGCCGTAGGAGGCTCGGGAGGCAGAGCCGTAGGAGGCTTGGGGAGAAAGGCAGTGGAAGACTCAAGAGGCTCTGGAGGCAGAGCCCTGGAAGGCTTGAGAGGCGGAGCCCTGGAAGGCTCGAGAGGCTTGAGTGGGGGAGCCCTGGGAGGTTCGAGAGACTGGAGAGGCGAAGCCCTGGGAGGCGGAGCCCTGAGAGGCTCGAGAGGAGGGGGAGCCCTGGAAGACTCAGGAGACGAAGCCCTGAGAGGCTCGCGAGGAGGAGGAGCCCTGAAAGACTCGAGAGACGAAGCCCTGAGAGGCTCGAGAGGAGGAGGAGCCCTGAAAGACTCGAGAGACGAAGCCCTGAGTGGCTTGAGAGGAGGAGGAGCCCTGGACAACTCGAGAGACGAAGCCCTGAGAGGCTTGAGAGGAGGAGGAGCCCTGAAAGACTCGAGAGACGAAGCCCTGAGAGGCTAGAGAGGAGGAGGAGCCCTGAAAGACTCGGGAGATGGAGCCCTGAGAGGCTCGAGAGGAGGAGGAGCCCTGAAAGACTCAAGAGACGAAGCCCTTAGAGGCTTGAGAGGCAGAGCCCTGGGAGGCTCGAGAGGAGGAGCCCTGGGAGGCTCGAGAGGCGAGGCCCTGGGGGGCTCGAGAGGTAGGGCCCTGGGAGGCTCGAGAGACTTGAGAGGCAGAGCCCTGGGAGGCTCGAGAGGAGGAGCCCTGGGAGGCTCGAGAGGCGGGGCCCTGGGAGGCCCAAGAGGCGGAGCCCTGGGGGACTCTGAGGGGCGAGCAGAGGCTGGCAGAGCCATGGAAGACTCTGAGGGCTGAGCAGAGGCTGGCAGAGCCGTGGAAGACTCTGAGGGCGGAGCAGAGCCCAACAGAGCCGTGGAAGACTCTGAGCGCGAAACAAGGGCCGGCAGAGCCGTGGGAGACTCTGAGGGCGGAGCAGAGGTCGGCAGAGCCGTGGAAGACTCTGAGGGCGGAGCAGAGGCCGGCAGAGCCGTGGAGGACTCTGAGGGCGGACCAGAGGCCGGCAGAGCCGTGGAAGACTCTGAGGGCGGAGCAGAGGCCGGTAGAGCCGTGAAAGACTCTGAGGGCAGAGCAGAGGCCGGCAGAGCCGTGAAAGACTCTGAGGGCGGAACAGAGGCCAGTAGAGCCGTGAAAGACTCTGAGGGTGGAGCAGAGGCCGGCCGAGCCATGGAAGACTCTGAGGGAATCTCTGTGGTCTTGAGCACAAGACAAGACTGGGGAGAAGGTGCCCTCTTCCTTCTCTTTCTCCTTCGGCCAACAGGGAGCGTGGCCATGGGGACGGTCGAGGTTACAGGTGCTGGCTCGCTGGCCGTGGCAGGCATGGGCGCCGGCTCGCTGGCCGTGGCTGGCATGGGCGCTGGCTCGCTGGCCGTGGCATGCTTCGGGACTGGGGCCGTGGCAGGCTTCGAGACTGGGGCCGTGGCAGGCTTCGAGACTGGGGCCGTGGCAGGCTTTGAGACTGGGGCTGTGGCAGGCTTCGAGACTGGGGCTGTGGTAGGCTTCGAGACTGGGGCCGTGGCGTGGAACTCTGGTTCAGTGTCTGCCTCCCCCACAGTAAATGAGGAACCAGCAAACAGTAGGGTGAGGTCAATAAATTGAGCCAGGTTGAGGGAGCAGTGACCACCAGGCATGAACGATGAGGTTGGCTCATTCAGTCCACATTGAAAAATGTCTTTCAGAGCCACCTCATCAAAGTTCACCTGGTTAGCCAGGGCACAAAAGTCAACCACATAAGCCTCCAAGGGTTGACTCCCCTGACGCAAAACCAAGAGTTGGGCCGCTGGGTCCATAATGTTAAGGGCAAGGTTTATAGTTCTACAACCGCTGCCCTGCATAAAAAACCCTTGACAAGCCTCCGAAGAGCCATCAAACCTCTCCGGGGGTGGAAAGCTTACGGCGCTCACGGATGCGTTGAGAGCATCAACGGGCTCAGGGACAGACACAGGTGGAACAGGGTGAAATGAATGGGAAATAGCACCTACCTGCTGCCCCTGGGCCGTGAGCGCTTGGTCATGTCTCCCAAACGTAGATCCTTGTGCCGAACATGCTGTAAAAATCCGCTCTAGTGAGCTGCACAAATCCTCCGCGGGATACATTGTGACTGTCTTTGGTGAGGTTGGTTATTCTGTCACGCGCACAAGAAGAGACAGTCACAATGTCGAATTAAAACAGCTTTATTCCAAAAAGCAGGCTACAGTACAAAGGGGCAAATCCAGTGAAGAATAGTCAAAGGGAGCGTGAGGTCGAAGCCGGGGAATCAGTAGATGACATAGGGGCAAATCCAAAGAAGCGTAGACAAGGGGAGCGTTAGGTCGAAGCCGGGAAATCAGTATACAAAGGGGCGAGACAAGTGAGAGGAAAAGACTGGGGATTCTAGGGGAACACTAGAGCTGGCAAAGCGAAGGGGTAAACTAAACAATAACCAACCAGAGTGAAGCGAAAGGGCAGCATATATAGGGGAAAACGAACAGTGCAGGTGAGACTAATAATCTAGTGATTAGAACGAGTGCGGGTGAAACTAATACTCTGATGATTGTGAACGAGCGCGAGAGCCAGAGGGGGCGGGTGCAGGTGAAACTAATAACAGGGAACGTGCACGTTAACAAGGGGACTGTGGAGTTAAATACGGGACGAAATGGGCAAAGAAGAGGTAAGGGCAAAACGGGACAAGGTGAATGTTACATTAGCAATATTTCTTCTCTGTTGAAGATGACGTAACAGTACATCCATTGAGAGTCAAATGATATTGTAGCAGCTTGTTTTTAGAGGTTTTTGGTCCAATAATTAGTACCTCTGTTTGTCAGAATTGAGTAGAATAAAATTTCTGGCCATCATATATTTGATTTCATTGATACACTCTGCTAATTTGGAGAATTGTGAAATTTCATCAGGTTTTGAAGACATATAAAGTTGGGTATCGTCAGCATAACAGTAGAAACTTATTCCACGATTCCTGAAAATATCTCCCAGGGGAAGCATATACAAGAAGAAAAGCAGAGGCCCTAAAAACTGATCCCTGTGGCACTACATACTTAACTTTTATTTGGTTTGACAATTCCTCATTTACATTTATCCATTTGGCAGACGCTTTTATCCAAAGCGACTTACATTGCACTTATTACAGGGACAATCCCCCGGAGCAACTTGGATTAAGTGTCTTGCTCAAGGACACAATGGTGGTGGCTGTGGGGATCGAACCAGCGACCTTCTGATTACCAGTGAAGTGCTTTAGTCCACTATGCCACCACCACTCCATACATAAACATATTTATTTACATTAATTTACATAAACAAAGAGGTAGCAGTCTGCTAAATAGGACCTAAACCATGCAAATGCAAATCCACAAATGCCATCATAATTCTCTAGCCTATTCAAGAGAATGTTGTGATCTATCGTGTCGAAGGCATCACTAAGATCTAAAAGCACTAGATGTGAAATGCAGCCACGATCAGATGATAAGAGAAAGTCATTTGTAACTCTGATAAGCACAGTCTCTGTACTGTGATTGGGTGTAAATCCTGAATGAAATTGTTCTAATATATACTATTTCTCAGTAGAAATGAACATAGTTGGGAGGACACTAGGGCTGGGTATCCACTTTGATACATTTTAGGCACCAACCGAATTGCCTCTAAACAATCGAGTATCAAAAAATGTCTTGTCATTGATAGATGACTATCATAGCATGATAGTTGTGCCCAAATCTAAAAGTGCCTGTGATTGGCTGTGTATAGGCATCAAGGAAAAACACTAGTTTACGCCGGTTATGCCCAGAGACCCGGCTCACACGTGAGGCTATAGTGTGTATGCGTCCCAACCCCCATAAATGGGAAAGATGTGGAAAAGATCAAAAGTGTGGCTACATTTCACCAGGCTCGATGCCAACAGCACACAATGCAATATTTCCGACAAGATAATTGCTGCCAAGACCGGCAACAAGACATATCTGATGAAGCACTTGACAGTGCATAGAATAAACTTAAGAGCAGAAAGTTGCTCCATCTTCGACTGCAAGAAGACCGAGCTGGTGCAGTCATCCTCTCAGCGTCCTCCTGCCAGAGAGCTTCCTTGAACATGCCCACCACACAAGTCCTCCTCCAAAACTACTGATGAATGCAGAGGCGCTATGACTAGGACACTGACAGGTAAGGTTAACGTTTTGCAAACAAACCAGCAAACAAAATCGTCTAACACTACGAAAACACTACCTTTTCTAGTATTTTCGACATTAATGGCAGATCAGAAATTGGCCTATAATTAGCGAGTTCTAAAGGATCAAGTTGTGGCTTCTTAATAAGCGGTTTGATAACTGACGTTTTAAAGTTTTTTGGGACATGTCCTAAGGATAGCGAGGAGTTAATAATATTAAGAAGAGGTTCAGAGATTACAGGGAATACCTCTTATAAGAGCTTAATTGGTATTGGATCTAGCATACATGTTTTGGCTTTTGATGTTTCGATAAGTTTTGTTAGCTCTTCATGACCTATGACAGTGAAGGATTGAAGTTGCACTTGAGGAAAATTACGAGACACTGTTTTCTGAGGTACTGTGACAGATGATTGCATAATTCTTATGGAGTTTTGTGTTCCTTGCCACAGTCGCCTTCAGCTTGCTCACTTGGGTTATTAATACATTATTATTTAATTACTTATTTAATTACTTACTTTTAAACATGATTAACAATCGTATTTTATCTAATTACGCAATGATGATTCATCGACATTATAGACATTACAGTTTTATTGTCTGTTAATGCCTGATCTTCTGTAAAGCTGCTTTGAAACGATGTGTGTTGTGAAAGAAAATTGACTTGACTTGACTAATTCCAATTTTATTTCTGATTATTTAAATTGTATCACTCAAGATATTCATGAAGTCATTACTATTGTGCTGCGATGGAATATCTGGTTCAGTTGATGCTTTATTCTAATCAATTTAGCCACTGTACTGAATATATATATATACCTAGGATTGTTGTGGTTATTTTCTATAAGTTTGCTAAAATATGCTGACCTGGCAGCTTTTGTGCCTGTCTGTAGCTACAGACACTATCTTTCCATGCACCTCGAAATACCTCTAATTTTGTATTCTTCCACTTGCACTTCATTTTCCAAGGTGTTCTCTTGAGAGCATGAGTGTGATCATTGTACCATGGTGCAGCGCTTTTTCTTTAATTTTCTTTAGTGCTAGAGTGCTAGAGAAGATTGTATTTATATTTTCTGTTATTTCATCAAGTACTTCTAGACTTTGGGGCTTCAAGACTTTGGGACATATGAGATAGATCTGGAAAATTGTTAGTGAATCTATCTTTAGTGGTTGAAAGAATAGTTCTACCTGAACGATAGCATAGTATAGACTGAGTGACATTAGCTGATCACAGCATACAAGAGCATACAATTTCTATAGTATCAACATCAACTCCATTTGACAGAATTAAATCTAGCATATGATATCATTGGTCCTTTCACATTTTGTCTGACTCCATTGTAGCCAGCTGGTAGGTAGTGACTGATGCTAGAGACTGTAGCCTTAAGCCTCCTTGTTAGAGTGCCCACCTCCCATGCTGGAGACCCTGGTTCGAATCCCACTATGAGTGTGTCAAAAAGGACCAGTGACCAGTGGCGGATCTAGGCCATCCCATTGGCCACCTCACTTGCAAGTGCTGTTTTAGTCTCTCTTTTTTATATATATTTTGGCACAATTTAGTTCACCAATGTCACCAAACCTCTCCGTCCAGGATGTCATTGTAACCCCCCCCCCCAAACACACCCTGCTCTGAGCATGTCAGATGCAGAGAGTGTGCAGTCGAATTAATTTAATGAATACTGAATACAGCCAGAACCACCCTCTGCATGGCCCCTCTAGAGGACAGGAGCCATTGGGTGGTAATTACTGTTATCTGCCACTTGTTTTATTAACATGTGTCCTCAAAGAATGGAGTTCAACTGCACCGCCATGTGGTCCGATGCCCAGTTTGATAGGCTTGCAAGAAGAAATAATTATTATGCGGAAGCTCTTGTTATGCCATATAAAAGGGCTTTACGTGGAAACACCCACGCAGACTTTCACAATGTGCAAGGCAGTTTGGCTAATGGAAAGATAGAAACTATTAAACAGCAAGAGATGATGGAGAAGATATGTGAGGGAGGGAATGAGAGAGAGAGAGAGAGAGAGAGAGAGAGAGAGAGAGATAACAGGCCAGAGCTAGAGAGAAAGGACACTGGGGAGAAGATTTACAAGGAGAAAGAAATAAAGTACTGTTGAAAATGGGAACTGCATGTTTAAAAAAGGATCCACAATAAAGAGAAGAAAAGAGAGAGCACAGAACAACGAAATATTGGGTCTTGTCTGCGCCTCCAGCCAGTAATTATACGCCAATCATCCACCCCGAGGACAGCATGGGAATTAACTAAGCAGAGAAATTGTGGAGAAAATTCAATTAAAATTTAATTAATAAATGTGCTTTGGCTTTGTGGACTAGTGCGAGACATTTTAAGGGAATTGGACAGAATATAATCCACTGCTTTACCTGTGAAATACATACATGGTGAAGGCTTGTTAAATTTGGTCCATAGTTTTGTGTGTAGGTATGTGTGTCCAAGTGATGAAAGAGCCAATGTCAGTTGCATAAATGAGAATAATGGCCATCTCAGTTACCTGTTGTAGGCAAACAATAAAATATCAATTTGACTGCTGTGGAGGACATTTTTCCCACTGAAAAGCATTATTAACCACGTAATTGTCCAATAATTAAATCATTGTTTGTTTGGCACTTTCAGTGAGTGGTAATACTGACCCAGTTTAATGATTAATGGCTTCATAATTTACATTCAACAAGTTTAATTATTTCCTCTCCAACTTCATTATGGCTGCCATGTTAATGGCATGCTTCTCGCCTGAGGGTGTTCCCACTTGGAAAAAGGAGGTCTACATGGAAGTTCTGCAGCCTCCTTTCCAAAAGTTTACCGGTTAGAACAAAATAAAAGAATGGTTAATAACATTATTTTAAAAATGACAGTACTCTGTGCTAAGGTGTGGGTGAAATACCATTTGTGATGTTGCCTGATCTTGCAAGAGAATCAAGCAACATGGTCTGAAAAAACAAGCCCCAAATAACCCACTTGCCTCACACAAATATGCAAAAATAAGCACTTTTTCCCTGTGTGGTGGATTTATCGGCATAGAAATCATAAAATAGCAGTTAATTAACAATTATTTAAGATTTTTAGGATTTCATTTCAGGCCTCCTCCTCTAAACAATGCAAGTGAATGTACTCCAATTTTTGACATTCCAAAATGCATATTTAGGGTGCATCAAAGTAATCCACACGACTCCAGTTGACAAATAAAGTTCTTCTGAATGCAAAAGACTTATTATTTTGAGAAACAAATCAATACTTATATTATTTTGTATGATGCATTCATACAGATTTGATGCTGCTGGGTTTTGACTCAGAAGCAGCTCTTTAATTAAAATTTTACTTAACTGTTAATTATTAATTATTAATTATGTTAAATGTGGACTTTAGATATATATATATGTAAGCACATGTGATTGATACATTTTGTTGAAGATGTTTTGTAACTTGTCTGAGTGGCCTTATCAGTGGGGCTAAGGTGGGCATTCCTCTGAATTTAAAGGGATAGTTCACCCAAAAAGTAAAAAATCTCTTATAATTTACTCACCCTTATGCCATCCCAGACGTGAATGACTTTCTTTCTTCAGTTGAACACAAATGAAGAGTTTTAGAAGAATATCTCAGCTCTGTTGGTCCTTTCAGTGCAAGTGAATGGTGGCCAGATATTTGAAGGTCCAAAAGCAGATAAAAGTAGAATGAAATTCAGGGGCGGACTTGCCGTCGAGAGCACTGAGTGTTTCACCGAGTGTTAATTTGGGCATGCCGTTGCTGCACAAGTACCGGTGTCATGATAAATTAAGTCCGCCTGGTAAATCGAGCCCCCATGTGGGTAACCGTTTGTAATGCCTGAGCAAAAACCTATCATGTTATCATGGTAGCATGTCATTGAAATCTAGGCTAGCTTAAAAACACAAACAACGACACATCTTTGATATTGTAATATATCAGTTTTACACTATTATGTGTAACTTTTGGCTTAAAAGTCTTTAAATGTCATATTTACAAAGTTATATTGACATTTCTACTCAGGCAGTGAATATAGAACCCATTAATAGTTCCCTCAGCCAATGGAATTGCTGTGACATCAGAGGGAGACCCGATTTTCAGGGGGAACTCAATATCTCACAACACCAGCCTGTCCTACATATAATATAGGCATAATACATAACCATGCAAACACCATTACAGAGTGAAAAATCTATGTAAGGTAAAGCCAATATAATGGCTTTTATTTTGAAAAACTGAAATTACATCTATTTTGAAATTATATACACATATCATAATGCGATTCTGTGTGTGCAAATTAACTACGTACTTCCATGTGACCTCATTATTTGACATACAAATCTACAATAATGCTGTAATACTTAAAACACTGCTGATATAAAGATGCAACAAACTCACATAGAGGGAAAATATGAGCAATTAATCTACAAAATAGTTGTTCACTTTCCTGAAAGTGCGAAATGGGATGAAGTTGATTAGGTAAAGATGCTAAAATGACCAGTGTCAGTAGCTAACACAGGACTTCTAGCATGTGCTGATGGGATTCAAACACAAACAGTGTGTCTTTGTGAGTGAGGAAAAGTCTTCACATGAAAACAAATATCTGGATGCTTTCGAATAAAAATCCTGCCACCTTTTATAGTAAATGTAGATTTGTGGAGGTAATAACTGCTCTGTCATTCTGCTTATCCAGTGTGAGCCTCTTTCACCCCCCCCACCCCCACCCCCCCCCCAGCAACATCTTGACAGAGAAATTAGTTGCTGCTGAACTGAATAACTGCTGAATGTGTATTAAATAATTTTAAATCAATGCTGACAGTTTAATCTCATTATTTCATATGTCTCTATTGCGAGAAACTACTTTATGCAAATAATGATTTTTTTTTTTATTTATTTATGACTTTTACAATAAGATGATAAAATACTTTTTCCTGATTGCTGTAGCGAAGTTGCATATACAAGGCTGTAAGCAGGCATTTGAACAAATCAAATTGTGCTAATCGTTATAGAGAACTATGTACATTTAAACTATAATGAAATATAGCATTTACCTTCAATTTGTCTGTACTTAAATTATACAAGTATTGACATATTTACATACTGTTGCTCCTCTTGAAACCTGTAACAGAAGAATAAGAAGGGGCTTATATTTAAGACTAAATATAGAGGAAAAACTATCCCCTTTTTTCTTTCTTTTTTTTTTTTTTTTTGCTAAAAGTTTATGTATAACAAATCTAGTCCTAAAGAGATCTACTGTATATTTATATTAAGTACTCTTATATCCAGCCACTCTAAAAACCTTTTTATTTTTTTTATTTTAATAGTCACAGTTTACAAGCCTGTGCCTCAAATAGAAACAATCAATTTTCATGCACTCAGGACAAAAATCAAAAACCAATCTAATGGCATGTCTCTCTAGCTGATGCCAAGTTTGCTTCACTCTTCATATGAAATCTTGGAAAGGGTATATTGTCGACAAGACACTTGTCATAATATGGTTCACAAAGCTGATATTTAAATACCCAATGATTACCAATCATGTTGTCAAATACAATTGCAAGTGAGTCTGTACAGTTCAGGACAGACAAGGAGCTGTAATATCCTCAGTACCTGAGTATCCTGAGTTGGGTTGGGAAGAAAAGATGCTTGGAGGCTATTTAACATTTAGTAATATCACATTACTGCACACACACACAAACACACACACATACACACACATATATATATATATATATATATATATATATATATGCATGTGTGTGCATCAACCCTAAACCTAACCCAAACAGTACTGAGACCAAAGCAGCATTGTTTCACTTCAAAAGAGATCTGAAATCAAAGGCACAGTGAGGACGATATTTAGGGTATGAACATTTGCCTCATGGTGATGCTTATGCAGAATTCAGGACATCGTGTCCCAATTTGGGAGAAAAAAAAATGGATTGAACTTGGAATTAAATTCCAATGTGACCATAATGGTATCTGCAGTTTACAATTAAGTCAACAACCAAGGAACGTGTACTTTAGGGGTGCCACTTCTGAGATAAAGTATTTCTCTCATGAAATTAGAGCGCTAAATGATTTTATAACTTTAATTATGTGAATAATGCCCTGTCATTTTGTCTGTATTCTTTTTATTTTGCTCCTGAATATATAGGCTAATGTTCACTTCATTCATCGAGTTACAGTATGTTCTGTCATCGCTCCACTGAGAGAATGGCAGCAAGGCAATTTCACATTCAATCCATTCATGTGCTGCAGGCACATCAAGCGGCTCTTTTACACTGGGGATGAGTTGAACAGGGAATATTGTGAACAAACACACCTCTGCTTCTGTAACTCCATCCAGCAGACTGAAGACGATTCCTGTCAACACTTGCTGTTCACACTCTGTAATAGAGTCATCAACGATTTTGAGCAATTCATTAGAGAGAGATAGAGAGAAAAAAAAAACAATATTTCTACTTCATTCAATTCAAAATAAATAAATTTGCTTTGTGTCTGATCAAATTTATACTAGCAACAAATCCAGCTTTTCTTTATACTGTATATATGGATGATAATGTTTCCATTGACTTGTATTTAATCAACTTCAAGATTTTAGGTTAAAATATGTGAATAAGTGAATTGTAACTGGTCACTAAGTTTTTCACCATTTTACTTAATTTTTTCTTCAACTAGTTCATTTTAATTGGTTTGGATTGAACTTCAAGCACATTATTTCCAATTATAAAGTAGGATCTAAAATTGTTGTGCTGTAGAAATACACCAGTTTTATTCATAAGCAAATAAAGCACTTATTTTTATCTGCAATACTTTTAACATACAAACATTGCACAAACTGAGTTTCTTCTTTCCTGCTGGCAAGCACTGTTACAAACATGGTGTTCAAGAGAGACAAAGGGACCCGAAAGGTCCATCTTAAGGGAGCAAAACACTTCATTAACTTGTATTTGCATGACTGCTAACTCCTTTCATGTGCTGTCTGATTGTGACATGCCCAATAGACTGTGGGCAGTTCATTTCTTACTATTACTTCCCACAAGCCCCTGAGACATGGGGCAGTCTCCTCATGAAATGGCCTTTAAAATTTGCATGATTGCCTAAAATAGACTTATTATTATAAAATCTCCTATTATGCATTTATACAACACAACACAAGCACATTTCTATATCAATGTAAGACAAATGATGTAGAGTAAAACATATTTGTTAAAATGCAATGTAAACCAATGAGCCAAAACATTATGACCATGCACAGGTGAAGCGAATAACGTTGATCAAGGGCCAAATTGTTATGGCCAGACGACTGGGTCAGAGCATCTCTCAAACAGCAAGGCTTGTGGGATGCTCCTGTTCAGCAGTGGTGAGTACATTCCGACAGTTGGCCATGGAGGGACAATCCACAATCTGGCGACAGGCTGTTGGGCACCCATTGATCCTGTCTGGTCCAAACTGATTGAAGGTCTACTGTGGCACAAGTCACAGAAAGATTTAATGATGGTTACGAGAGGAATGTATCACAACACACAGTCCATCGCACCCTGCTGCGAATGAGGCTCCACCAGTGGAGCAGTGGAAGTAGATCGCCTGGTCCGATGAGTCATATTTTATTTTACTTCACGTGGATGACTGTTTACGTGTTTTCCATTTACCCAGAGAAGTAATGGCACCAGGATGCACTGTGGAAAGAGGACAAGCCGACAAGGAGGGAGTATGCTGCTCTGGGCAATGTTCTGCTGGGAAACCCTGGATCCAGCCATTCATGTGGACGTCAATTTTACATGTGTCACCCACCTAAACATCATTGCAGACCAGGTACACCCCTTCATGGCAATGGTGTTCCCTGATGCCAGTGGCCTCTTTCAACAGGATAATGCGCCCTGCCACACTGCACAAATTGTTTGGGAATGGTTTGAGGAACATGATGAAGAGTTCAAGGTGTTGCCCTGGACTCCAAATTCCCCAGATCTCAATCCGATTGACCAACAAGTCCAATCTGAGGCAGCTCCACCTCGCAACTTACAAAATTTGAAGGATCTGCTGCTAATGTCTTGGTGCCAGATACCACAGGACACCTTCAGCGGTCTTGTAGAGTCCATGCCTTGGCAGGTCAGTGCTGTTTTGTTGGCACGGTACCAACAGCATATTAGGCAGGTGGTCATATTTATTTCACTCTGCATCACATAATTTGTTCTTTATATTGAGAATTATATAATGCTGTACCTTTATAGTTTCCTGCATTGTTATTAACTGCAATTTTCATTTCTTTTGACACTGTACGTGTTGTGCTATGATTCTAGATTCATAATATGTTGTGCTTTTTCCTACAATTGGCCCATTCTGATAAACATTGCAATAAACTTGACTGGATTTTACTTTTATTGCAATAAAAGTAACATTTATGCATATAACAGACAATTCTATCCAAAATTGCTTACAGTACAAAGAAAAAATATATTTTTTCAGTTCATGTATTCTCTAGGAATCAAACAATAATCTTGGTGTTGCGAGCATCATGCTCTATCAGATGAGCTACATGAATGAAACATTAAAACAGGAATTAAACACATTAGACATGAACTTAATGGAAGTACTGTTCATTTCCTGCACACTGAAGTTGGGGAGCACTTGTGTTTAGTAAGCACACCCAACTTTGGGAAAGACCAATCAACTGCCACAGCTAGGGGCAGAGTAACAGTGTGAGGCATTTTTTTCTACCATCAGAGTCCTGTTTTCTCTCCCTCTATTCTGTTCATGTGTGAAATGAGCAAGGGTCTTATCTCTTAGAAACACACCACTGAGCCAGAGGAGACACAAGCAGAGAGAGGATAGAAGAACGAGGCAGAAACAGAAAGGGAGGGGTGAGGGCAGAGAGCGATGGAGTGTAGTTACCCACGTGGACTGCACACTAATAGACTATATTTGGTATTCTACAGGCCACACATTTATTTCCAACTGCGGGCAGCACTAATCCAGATGAGCATGAGCTCCATGCTGCAGACAACTCCCTGAACATGCCTCAGCTTTCAAGTGAAGTACCAAGACACAAATTTTCACCTATGCACTGTTTTTGTGATCATTTTCTTCTACAAGGTGGTAATTTTGATAGTTCAAGGGCTGGAACTAATCGAAGAAGACCTTATTTTGTGCTTTCAGACTGAAATACATTCAATGGCAAATTCAACTGAGTGAGAGGTAGCGAGGTAGAAGGGGAAAAGCAATAATACTTCTGTGTGAAAAAGAAAATGGAGTGAACTGTAAGGGTCACTGAGTGGGACATTGTTTTTATTACTACAAATCTTTTCCGCTTCAACCGCTGCTGTCCACTGATGTCTGTCTACAATGTCTGGACTGAGAAAATTGCTCCCTTTTTTATGACAAACTTGATTGCTTCTTGATAAAGGTCTGCCAGTGGTATGTTGTAATAGAAACAAAAATACTTTTAAGCCAAACACTGAGCTGAAGTTTGGGCCATAGAGTTAAAAATAGTACAGTACTGCAAACTGTAAATACAATAAAGCGTTACAAGGTCAGACATTATCTATAAGTATGCACAAAAGAATTTACAACCTTGTCCGTCATTGTGAAAGCCATCACTTCGCAGACATCTCTTACCCAATCAAGAATAAATGTCAACAAGCATACAGTCTTTTTTCAAGGCAAGACTGACAAATGTATTTTAAAAGGAAACATATGTCATATTCTATAAAGCCAAATATAACGGCAAACTGTTATCTGGAGGTAATATAGCTTATTAGAATCCATAATATCTGATGTTGAAGACACGGCACAAATATTTCTGCCAACAAAATGTTGCAAGAGAGCCAATGTCTATTAGTTACATACAATTAATCCTTTTTTAGGCGTTTCGTTTGAGGATTGTAGATAGCAGTTATCTTACTCTGGTGTGCAGGTAGGCTATTCTTGAAGCAGCTGTTAGCAGCTTAGCCAACAGACGTCAGAGCTAACCTGCTTCTGCGTGGGAGCGGCAAAGATGCAAGTATCGTCATTATACGTTAGCATGGCATCAGGGCAGAACACCCACACAAGTTAGGTAGTGAATACGGAGACAGAATAATTCATCCACAGATGGCCGATGCAATGAGAGTGTACCATAATCACCATACCAACACCAGCTCTATTTCTAGACAATCACAAGTGAAGAACTTTTCAAAGGGTCTTTTGGCTCATTCTTGGTTTAATATGCAGTCAGGTGTTGTAAAGCCTTTTAGAACACGCCAAGCAGCTGAATGTATAAGAGGTCAAAGAAAACCCATTCATGCAATAAATTTAAGTAATGTTATTGTCACTTTTACTTCTCAAGCTTTAAAGGTTTAGGTTTAAGGTTGAAGCTTATTTCTGTAATTGATTACATTTTGGCATTAATATATTGGTTTTGAAGCCCTTCAAAGGACAAATGAATCAAGCGAAAAATAGACAACCTCATGAGGACAGTCACGTAATCTGGGCATCATGACTGAGAATTACTTTTTTGCTTTCTTTATAAATTAAGTCATATTGCTAAATCAAAGGTCCTTAAATGTTGTAGTTTAACACTGAAGTAGGTTTCGCAGTCTTAGTATTGGCATATGGCTCCATAAATAAGATAAAACTACGTAGATGTACTGGCTCACTAAACATATGAAGATGTGCTGCCATCTGGTGGTTGAATCTAGAATGAGCTTACACTAACTCTGATGCCTAATTTAGCAGTGTAAATCTATCAAACTTTTGTTAATTTGTGTATTTTTGTATTATTATTTATGTAAATGTACAACATTATACTGTGTATTATATTTTCCTGGAGTAAGTTTTCACAAATGAGAAACCAGCTACTGACTAATGTAATCTCTCTCTTGTGTTCTTCGTTTGGAAAACTGTAAAAGCGAAATAGTGGAGTTTTTTCTTTTGCCGTTGGATCAAACGGATAAGCAAAACAATACATATTTGATGTTCTCTCCTATTCACCCTGCTGTCGTTTACTTCCACATTCCAAACCCAGATATGTGAAAGCTCCATTAGAATTGAGTAAGATCTTTTAACATTAAAATTTTCAGTCTTCAAGTGTGAAGTAATGACATTGCACCAGGACAGTTACTCTAATCAATAACATTACCAGCTAATGAATGGCCAATTGTGCACTCAATGTAATGTCAATACAGTCTGTGTTTTGTTTTATGCAATTGCACAATTTGACTCAGTTTTTACTTTATTTTTTTAAGTATTCCGATTATTATTCAGACAATTTGACACAAATGGCAATAATGGCCAAATGATAGTAAATTGATTAAAACAGCAGTAAATTCTTTAACTTCTCTTAAAGGAATATTGTGGGTTCAGTACAAGTTCTGTTCAATCAACAGCATTTGTGGCATAATGTTGATTACCACAAACATTTATTTAGACTTGTTTCTCATTTTCTTTAATAAACAAAAAAGCAAAAATCGAAGTTACAGTGAAGCACTTACAATGGAATTGAATGGGGCCAATTTTTTAAGCATTTAAACACAGAAATGTGAAGCTTATAATTTTATAAAAGCAATTACATTAATTCTTCTGTTAAAACTTCTGTGTTATTTGAGCTACAAAGTTGTAAAATTGTATAATATTTACACAGAAAAGGTTAATAAGCAACTTTAGCACACTAAAATCATATAACACACCTATTGTTTATGTTATGTGGCTATGCTTTTGAAACTTTTGAGTATTTTAACATTTACGGAATGGCCCCATTCACTTCATTGATGTGCATCACTGTTACCCAGATTGTTGTGCCTTTTTTTTTTAAAGATAATGAGGGATGAGTCTAATTAAATTTTTGTGGTAATCAACATTGTGCAACAAATGCTGTGGATTGAGCTTAACTTGTATTGAACCCGGGATATTCCTTTAAAGGTGCACTCAGTAACTTCTGTCTTTGTGTCATCTTGGACTTACACTGACACCTAGTGGCTTGGATACAGCATAATTTAAAATCAATAGTTTCCAGATTCAGATGCCAATGTAGAAATGTTGTATTCACAGTCAGCCATGATTACTTTAATCAATTAGTGAAAGTGTCAAATAACGGGACAGTTACTGAGATTAAGTGAGTTTTATGGGCTGGTCATGTGATTATAACATATAATTGTTATTATAAACTACCGGCTTTTTATTAATTAATTTTTTCAAATTCATCATCTTTCATCTCAATTGAGCAGCACTGACAGTTATTAATTTATTCACTTTGGCGCCACCCTCAGGTATAAGCACTTTATGTTATGCTTTCTCTGATTCAAAGAATTGTTTACCACCCTTTCATTCAACACTGAACGTTTATTCAAATTGAATCACACCAGCTACAAATGGCCAAGGTAAGCATGCTTACCAAAATGAGCAAGCCAATCAGAAGCTCTTTCCTTCAGTCACGCTATCTGAAATGCTAGATCTGAGTTTTGTGTCAACACGTTCAAGTTCATGTAACGAATGAGTTATTAAGCGCTGAAATGGATATCTGCAGTGTAAACATCGACGACCTGTGTGGATTTGGCAAAGTTATTTTCAATTAAACATTGATAAAGAGATACTATCAAAACTTCAACAAGCAGGCGACTTTTACAACGAAGTGACAGAGATGTTAATTCGCCAGGAGAGACGCATGAATTTTGTGTTCAAGTAAAGGTAAGTTAATATGTTTATTAACAATCTGTGTTATTGAAACTGTTAAATTCCAATAATTCTGCCAACAAAATGCTGCAAAAGAGCCAATGTCTATTAGTTGCATACAATTAATACTTTTAGGCATTTCGTTTGAGGATTGTAGATAGCAGTTATCTTACTCTGGTGTGCAGGTAGGCTATTCTTGAAGCAGCTGTTAGCAGCTTAGCCAACAGACGTCAGAGCTAACCTGCTTCTGCGTGGGAGCGGCAAAGATGCAAGTATCGTCATTATACGTTAGCATGGCATCAGGGCAGAACACCCACACAAGTTAGGTAGTGAATACGGAGACAGAATAACTCATCCACAGATGGCCGATGCAATGAGAGTGTACCATAATCACCATACCAACACCAGCTCTATTTCTAGACAATCACAAGTGAAGAACTTTTCAAAGGGTCTTTTGGCTCATTCTTGGTTTAATATGCAGTCAGGTGTTGTAAAGCCTTTTAGAACACGTCAAGCAGCTGAATGTATAAGAGGTCAAAGAAAAGCCATTCATGCAATAAATTTAAGTAATGTTATTGTCACTTTTACTTCTCAAGCTTTAAAGGTTTAGGTTTAAGGTTGAAGCTTATTTCTGTAATTGATTACATTTTGGCATTAATATATTGGTTTTGAAGCCCTTCAAAGGACAAATGAATCAAGCGAAAAATAGACAACCTCATGAGGACAGTCACGTAATCTGGGCGTCATGACTGAGAATTACTTTTTTGCTTTCTTTATAAATTAAGTCATATTGCTAAATCAAAGGTCCTTAAATGTTGTAGTTTAACACTGAAGTAGGTTTCGCAGTCTTAGTATTGGCATATGGCTCCATAAATAAGATAAAACTACGTAGATGTACTGGCTCACTAAACATATGAAGATGTGCTGCCATCTGGTGGTTGAATCTAGAATGAGCTTACACTAACTCTGACGCCTAATTTAGCAGTGTAAATCTATCAAACGTTTGTTAATTGTGTATTTTTGTATTATTATTTATGTAAATGTACAACATTATACTGTGTATTATATTTTCCTGGAGTAAGTTTTCACAAATGAGAAACCAGCTACTGACTAATGTAATCTCTCTATTGTGTTCTTCTTTTGGAAAACTGTAAAAGCGTAATAGTGGATTTTTATCTTTTGCTATTGGATCAAACAGATAAGTAAAACAATATATATACACTCACCTAAAGGATTATTAGGAACACCATACTAATACTGTGTTTGACCCCCTTTCGCCTTCAGAACTGCCTTAAATCTACGTGGCACTGATTCAACAAGGTGCTGAAAGTATTCTTTAGAAATGTTGGCCCATATTGATAGGATAGCATCTTGCAGTTGATGGAGATTTGTGGGATGCACATCCAGGGCACGAAGCTCCCGTTCCACCACATCCCAAAGATGCTCTATTGGGTTGAGATCTGGTGACTGTGGGGGCCATTTTAGTACAGTGAACTCATTGTCATGTTCAAGAAACCAATTTGAAATGATTTGAGCTTTGTGACATGGTGCATTATCCTGCTGGAAGTAGCCATCAGAGGATGGGTACATGGTGGCCATAAAGGGATGGACATGGTCAGAAACAATGCTCAGGTAGGCCGTGGCATTTAAACGATGCCCAATTGGCACTAAGGGGCCTAAAGTGTGCCAAGAAAACATCCCCCACACCATACACCACCACCACCAGCCTGCACAGTGGGAACAAGGCATGATGGATCCATGTTCTCATTCTGTTTACGCCAAATTCTGACTCTACCATATGAATGTCTCAACAGAAATCGAGACTCATCAGACCAGGCAACATTTTTCCAGTCTTCAACTGTCCAATTTTGGTGAGCTCTTGCAAATTGTAGACTCTTTTTCCTATTTGTACTGGAGATGAGTGGTACCCGGTGGGGTCTTCTGCTGTAGCCCATCCGCCTCAAGGTTGTGCGTGTTGTGGCTTCACAAATGCTTTGCTGCATACCTCGGTTGTAACGAGTGGTTATTTCAGGCAAAGTTGCTCTTCTATCAGCTTGAATCAGTCGGCCCATTCTCCTCTGACCTCTAGCATCAACAAGGCATTTTCGCCCACAGGACTGCCGCATACTGGATGTTTTACCCTTTTCACACCATTCTTTGTAAACCCTAGAAATGGTTGTGCGTGACAATCCCAGTAACTGAGCAGATTGTGAAATACTCAGACCGGCCCGTCTGGCACCAACAACCATGCCACGCTCAAAATTGCTTAAATCACCTTTCTTTCCCATTCTGACATTCAGTTTGGAGTTCAGGAGATTGTCTTGACCAGGACCACACCCCTAAATGCATTGAAGCAACTGCCATGTGATTGGTTGATTAGATAATTGCATTAATGAGAAATTGAACAGGTGTTCCTAATAATCCTTTAGGTGAATGTATGTATATATATATATATATATATATATATATATATATATATATATATATATATATATATATATATTTGCTGTAGTCTCCTATTCACCCTGCTGTCGTTTACTTCCACATTCCAAAACCAGATATGTGAAAACGGTCCATTAGAATTAAGGTAACTTTTAACTTGAACATTTTTAGGCACAAACATACAAAAAATTGCATGTGAACAAACCTACATCTAACATTACCAGCAAATGCATGGCCAATTGTGCACTCAATGTAATGTCAATACACTCTATGTTTTGTTTTATTGGATTTCACAATTTGTATCTATAGTGGTCTTTTTGTATTCTGGCTCTATCTCAGTTACTATCTCAGTAAATTCTTTAAGTTCTCTTAAAGGAATATTGTGGGTTCAGTACAAGTTCAGCTCAATCGACAGCATTTGTAGTATAATGTTGATTACCACTAAAATTAATTAAGACCTGTTTCTCATTTTCTTAATAAAAAATACATGTAAAAAATGTAAGTTACAGTGAGGCACAATGGAAGTGAATGAGGGAAGAGCAATTTATGAAGAGTTTAAACAGTGAAATGTGAAGCTTATAATTTTATAAAAGCACTTACATTAATTCTTCTGTTAAAGCTCCTGTGTTATTTGAGCTGTATAGTTGTTTAAATCGTCCTTTTAGTGTTTATGTGTTACATCGTTATGGCTACAAAGTTGTAAAATTGGATATTACTTTACACAAAAAGGGTTAGTAATCAACTTTAGTACACTAAAATCATATAACACACCTATTGTTTATGTTTTGTGGCTATGCTTTTGAAACTTTTGAGTATTTTAACATTTACGGAATGGCCCCATTCACTTCCATTGTATGTGCATCACTGTTACCCAGATTTGTGCATTATTTTTTTTTTTAAAGATAATGAGGGATGAGACTAATTAAATTTTAGTGGTAATCAACATTGTGCAACAAATGCTGTCGATTGAGCTTAACTTGTATTGAACCCGGGATATTCCTTTAAAGGTGCACTCAGTAACTTCTATCTTTGTGTCATCTTGGACTTACACTGACACCTAGTGGCTTGGATACAGCATAATTTAAAATCAATAGTTTTCAGTTTCAGGTGCCAATGTAGAAATGCTGTATTCACAGTCAGCCATGATTACTTTAATCATAAGCACTTTATGTTATGCTTTCTCTGATTCAAAGCATTGTTTACCACCCTTTCATGCAACACTGAACGTTTATTCAAATTGAATCACACCAGCTACAAATGGCCAAGGTAAGCATGCTTACCAAAATGAGCAAGCCAATCAGAAGCTCTTTCCTTCAGTCACGCTATCTAAAATGCTAGATTTGAGTTTTGTGTCAACACGTTCAAGTTCATGTAACGAATGAGTTATTAAGCGCTGAAATGGATATCTGCAGTGTAAGCATCGACGACCTGTGTGGATTTGGCAAAGTTATTTTCAATTAAACATTGATAAAGAGATACTATCAAAACTTCAACAAGCGGGTGACTTTTACAACGAAGTGACAGAGATGTTCATTCGCAAGGAGAGACTCATGGATTTTGTGTTCAAGTAAAGGTAAGTTAATATGTTTATTAAAAATCTGTTATTGATACTAGGTCCTAGATACTAGGTCATTGTTTCGGGTTAGTCTGAGGCTATGAAGTATTGATATGGAAATCATGTGTTTATGCTCTGTCTGTTTTATAGTTCTAATGCTAGGGCTCAGTGTAAGTTTAAAAAAAGATATTAAGTGGCTTTTAAGCAACCAAATTGGCCCAGTTGCTAGGGAGGGTAGAGTCACATGGGGTAACCTCCTCGTGGTCGCTATAATGTGGTTCACTCTTAGTGGGGCACGTGGTGAGTTGTGCGCCGATGCTGTGGAGAATAGCGGTAAGGTATTCAACAAGCCACATGATAAGATATGTGGATTGGCGGTCTCAGACATGGAGGCGACTGAGATTCGTCCTCCGCCACCCAGACTGAGGCGAGTCACTACACACCAAGAGGACCTACAGCACAATGGGAATTGGGCATTCCAAATTGGGGAGAAAAAGGGAAAAATATATTAAGGAATGTAGACTAACGTGTCTACGTTACATTTGCCTTGTGCATTCAGATTAGTTAATTTCTGCTGTCAATTCCAGTGTTTCTGAAATGTGGGAAGAGTGACGTAGTGAAACTATTAACTTGCAATCTTTTCTTTTTCATTTTCTTTTATGTCAAAACAAGCTCTTCTGGCACTATGGATCATTGTATGATTTAATGGACATAAACATGCCTGGCCCAATATAATAATGGCAAACTTATTATTTGGGTGATATGAGCAATATTACTGTCTTGACAATTTGGTCATGAAGTTTGACACAGTGACATAATTGTTTCCATTGACTAGTGGGTTCTAAGGCAATGCTTTATGTCAATATGATTTCCGTTTCGTTACACTCATCCGTATAATGTTTTTTGGGCGTTTAATAATGTGAATTACAAATATCTGCTGTTGCCCAGTCTCAAATCCCATGGCAGAGGCGGCGGCAGCCGATTTTGCCGGGGCTTCAGCCCCGAATGTTTTGAGTGTAGCCCCGAATGTATTTTGAAAAGTTGACTGACAAATATGAATCCGGACAAAAGCCTATGTAAACACCCGAAATCATAAGTTGCCTTATTTCATTGTGTTTTGGCTTTGCACATACTGCATACAGCCTGTAAAAATAGACATAGGCATAATCTAGCCTATAGAATACATTTATTTGCTGTCGGTAGCCTATGGGCGACTCCGTTTCTTCCTCTCTGTTGAATATGCAGCAGGTAGGGGAGGAGCTTCCACAGTCATTGACATCAACTAACGTTACTTAGTGGCGAGTTAACAGCGGTTAGCAGGAAAGACAGCAAAAATGAAGCAAATGAGGCTTTGGGGATTTTTCTGAAAGAAGTCAGTGGGTAAGAATTCACATTTGTTTTTGTCCTTAAAGTCTGAAGATCATCATCTGGCTGGCTTTCACCCACAGTAGGCTAAACCTCAAGAGGTGCACTACCGACTGTCATTACATGTTGTAGCCTCTAGCCTCCTTGTTAGCACATCCGCCTCTCATGCCGGAAACGTTGGTTTGAGTCCCGTTCGGAGTGTACTTTTCTTGTTTAACAGGTGTTGTTTTCTCTAAGGATAACCAATAAGCATTAGCATAAAATGTATGTGTGACTTGTTTTGTGATATTAGTTTGTAGGAAATATACACTTTGATTTGATTAAATGGTTTTGTAGAGGGTAGCAAAGATGAGCAACAGACTGCCAGCAGCAGCTGTGCCAGAATCAGGCATGGAAACTGGTAACAATTAATCAATCACTTTACTTTAGGGAAAGTTAAAAGTGAAACATTGTTTATCCCAATGATCCTAATGAAAGGATTTTGACAGATGAATATTGAGAATTATATACAGTTCGATGCCATGGTGTGTCAATGAACTTAGACTAAAGTCATTCATGTATTGCTTTAACTTAGGATATTATACATCATTTTGCCTATTTATGTCAACAAATATAAATTATTTATATAAAAAAAAATTTACTTCACTTTAGTCACTATAATATAACTCTTTTGTGATGACTTTATGGTAATGTACATGAAAGTCAAGAATCATGATAGATCTTAGGGGAATCCCACTGATCTGCTCTTCCCAATACATTTTCTTCAATGGTATTGGTCTACAATTTTAAATATGTAGCACTTGAATTAGTTGTTTAAAGCTGATTTGCAATAAGTTATGTGCTGTTTCTGTTCTTTTGCATCACAGAAGATTCAGGGAGGAGAGAGGATGAGTTAGTCGAGGATAGTACTAGAGTGGAAGATTTAGGAACTGTAGAAACAGGCCCAGCCAGAGCAAAACTCAAAGAATACCCTCTCACCAGCTTTGGACTACAGAGAAGTTGTTGCTAGTGTGAAAATAAAATTGTCTGGGCTAAGTCCCGGATGTCCTTCAATGAAGGAAACGCCTCTGTCCCATTGCACATGCCTGCTACATATATTGCAAAATTACAGTTCATGTCTTAAGGAGTTAAACTTTTTAATGAGGAAAAAATTACTGAGTGCACCTTTAAAGTTTTCAATAAATCAATCATCAATAGCAGATTTTTGGGATTTTCGTGATTTTCGTGGTTGTGGCAACCTTGCATCGATTGCGCATCATGCATACGTCATTTAGATGCGCCATGATATTGGCCACAAGGCAGCAATCGTCAGCAAGCAAGAGCTTTGTTTTCAAACACATTTAAATGTAAAATGTGTGAAACAAATTTTTCATCGGGTCTCCAAGAGCGCATACAGTGTTTACAGGAGCTCACAGAATTCGCTGAAAGTTGTCAGGCAGAACTGGGGGATTTGTTTGAGGCGTTGGGATGGAATCAGGAAGTAGACACACTTGCAGTGCAGGTAGAGAAACAATGCAGAAAAGCACATCAAACTAAGGATTTTTACAGTGCACGAGTTTTTTTAATCCTTTTAACCAAAGCAACAAACGTCAGTCTTGGGGTGATGATTTTACTAACTTAAAAAGCGGTGTGGCTGATATTATGCCCATACACATTAGGCGAATAATAATTCAGAGGTACAAACAATTGCTAAAATTAATTAACAAATATATGACACGAGAGCTAAAACTGGGTTTAATCTGGTAGTCGATGAAAACGACGATCTCAAAGTTGCCAAACATCCGATAGTGTTCGGTAAATTGGTCTTTCACTAGTACATATACTGTTGAAAAAACAAACATCAACAGTAAACAGCTTGGCTAAATAAGCTGTTTGGCTGTTCTTAGTTAATTATAGCTGGGAGACCAGTTATAAAGTGCGTCAAACCCCTCTTAAACCAGCCAACTGACTCTCTCTCTCTCTCAATTCAAATTTAAATGTTAAAGTACTTTATAGGCATGATTGTGTTTACATACAATATTGGCAAAGCATTAATACACAAAACAGATAATGACAAGACAAATAATAATAATAAAATGTTAACATATAACATTAAAGATAGAATTTAAATAAGGTGCCAGGTAATTAATAAAATAAAAACTATAATAACAATATACACTATACAGTTTAATATAAAATAAGCATTTAACAGGACATTATGAACATAAGAAAATAAAACTACTGTGACTGAAGTACATTAAGGCAGTGATTGTGACAGTGATTGGTTTCTGAGGGTGTGCTGTGCATCTCAAAAATGATTTTTGCTGCAACTGATGCATAATGGTCCTCCCCCAGTAACACCAGCATCTGATCAGTTTCTGCAAAACTGTGGCATGAGGTTTGAGAGTTTGTGGAGGTATCTCTCTCTCACCTCTGTAAATGTCTCACAGTGAAGGAGAAAGTGTGTCTCTGTCTCGACCCGTGTAACAGTGAGCACAGACTCTTTCTTCCTTTAGAAGCCATGTTTGTCTGTTTGTCAGTCTTTTTCTACGGCCAGACTGTGATCACTGAGTTTGGTGAGGATTCGTCTCTGTTTTGGATCTCTTACAGTGTGGAGATATTCTGCCAGATTATATGTTCTGTTTAGGGCCCGAAAACATTCCAATTTGCTTTGGTTTTTACTTTCATTTTCCCAATGGTCCAAATTTTTGCTTTCTTTTATGATTTGGTTTATTCTGATTTGGTTTAGTTCAGCAGTGCTGGTCTGAATCTGGTGTTTGTTAGTGGGTTTGTGAGGTTCACAGCCAGCTGACAAAGGGGACTGGTTTTAGGCTTCAGCTCTTGGGTTTTAAGGGCTTCTTAGGGTATGATATAATTAATATTGCTTAAATTAGTAAGATTGAGAAGGGCCCACTGCTCTACCTCACATTTGCATTGACAGTTATAAATCACTCTATTGCTGTTGCATGACATGACATGTAGTATGCTTTGTGTACCGATCTGACAGATGGAGGTTTGTCCAAACAATCCAAACCACACAGTACCACAGGACAGGATGGAGAAACACAAAGCTGCCTGTCTTCTCAGCCAACTGGCATACTCGAAAGAGGAGCAGGTAAACCAACAACCAAATAAATATTGCCTTGCCTTGTGGTAAGCCTACTTTTAATTTCTGTACTAAGAATGAGATGTTATGTCTGATTTTTGGTCTATAATTTGTTCTCAGGCTGAAATGTGTGATCCTTCAGTATACTACGAGAAAGCCAACATTCCTACCATAACTATGGGTGAGTTTTCTGACTTGGCTCAAGACTTCCTATACAACCACACATTCCATTGTATACTTTATTTCTTTCAATTAAATATTTAAATTATATATATAAGATATTATGATTTGTCTTCACATGAAATATAGAAATCAAACAAGGCAGTCATATTTTTATGCTTTCGATCATTCTTGGTGTCTTTTAAGATCAGTTAGTCAATTGCATCACCTTAAAAACATTTACATTTAATCATTTAGCAGACACTTTTCACCAAAATTGTTTACAAATGAACAAAGACAAAGGTGATTTTCATTCAGAGCCAATAGAATTAGCATTCCCACAAAACAGAATTTTAAAGTGATAGGTCACCCAAAAAATGTAAAACGCTCTTGATTTACTTCTCATGCCATCCCTGATGTGTATGACTTACTTTCTTCTGCTGAACAAAGATTTTTAGAAGAATATCTCAGCTCTGTAGGTCCATACAATGTAACTGGTTGGTGACTAGAAATCTAAAAGCTCATAAAAGAGTTACATTTGATCTGTTCTCACCCAAAACCTACTGGATCGCTTCAGATGATATTGATTAAACCTTCTTATCTTATGGTCTTATGGATTAGTTTTATGCTGTCATTATCTCATTTTTGAGGCTTTCAGAGTTCTGGTCACTTTTGGTAAATGGTCTGCACTTATATAGTGCCTTTTTAACTTTCGCTCTATTCAATGCGCTTTACACTGCGTCTCATTCACCCATTCACACACACACTCTCACACACCAATGACAACAGAGCTGCCATGCAAGGTGCTAACCTGCCATTGGGTTCAGTGTCTTGCCCAAGGACACCTTGGCATATGGAGTCATGTGGGCTGGGAATCGAACCACCAACCCTGCGATTAGTGGTCAACCCGCTCTACCACCTGAGCCACAGCCACCCCTTTTCACTTCTCTTGCATTGTATGGGCCTGCAGAGCTGAGATTTTCTTCTAAAAATCTTTGTTTGTGTTCAGCAGAAGATAGAAAGTTATACACATCTGGGATGGCATGAGGGTGAGTAAATTATATGAGAAGTTTCATCTTTGGGTGAAATATCCTTTTAACACAAAGGGAGAAATTTTGAAAAAACAATTGTGCTCAGTAATGTCATACAAATGCAGTTTATGCAAACCACCTCTTCAAGCTTCACAAAGGATGCAAAAATATAATTCAGAAGTCTAATAAAAAAAACTCATGTCTTCTTCTGAAGGTATACGATAAGGTTTGGCAAGAAACAAACCGAAATCTAATTTATTATTAGTGCAAAATTTTAGTGCAAAGCCAAAGAACAACTAACGCATTGTGTATGGATTTAATACGGACTGCAATTTCCCCCATTAATTACGGGATGATTCCTTATTTTACGGGACGTTTTGGCATATTTTGTTAATGAATTTTACCTGATACTACTGCTTCAGCATGTGGGTGACTCTCTCTCTCTCTCCACTTCCATGCATTCCCTCAGTCAATGACGGTGGTGACAGTGGTTGTCAGGGACGGGGACTGGTAGAATTCAAGTGATGCACCAATTACAACAAAGAATCGCTAGTTTCATAAAACAGCATCCAATACAGTTAAAGGGAAACTAACACCAACTGTAGATTATGAGCTTCTGAAGCAGCAAAATATGTGGGTATACCGAGGGTATACGCAAATATTGATCCTTAGAAGTTGTGCCATGAGAAAAAAGTAAGCATACGTCATATAAGTGCCCTGACTACACCACTGGTCTCTGCAGACGCATAGGTTGGGTGCTGTTCTGTGATGGTAACTTTTGTCCTCTTACAGATAAAGATAGACAGCAACAAGTCATCCTGCAGGCCCGAGCCAATGCTACTCCCATGAGATCTACAGGACACTATGCACAGAGTAAGTACCATAGACTTAGTGTGTTAGTGCATTTCTGTTTTTACAAACTGAGGGACGGGTCAACGTGCCACATGCTGTCGATTGAGATTAAGCAGCCTGTATTGAACCTTTACATTTCCTTTAATGGTAGTAAAAGCTTGAAATCTTGGTATGTTTATCAGTGTTCACATATAAAGACTGATGTCTTTTTTTATTTATTTTTATTTAAAAAAAAATAAACATTTTATCTGTGCTTTTTGTTTTTTCCAGTTTTAGGGGTGAGTATTAGAGGAAGTCTGGTCTAGACAGTTTTCCACTCATACTTGCTGTATCCTTTGGCACAATATCCTTTAAAAGGCTTGGTCCTTAATGTTGCTTGATGTTACATTTGTTTTCTCAGTTATTTTCTTTGGCTTGGGTACATATTATTTACTTGTTCCATTGACATAAGGCCAAACATATGCAGCAATCTAAAGGTCTGCATGTCCCTTAACATCCTTATCACCTGCCCCCATCATTTAGGGACTATTTAATTTTTCTAACAGTTTAAAACAAGTCTTTTAAAATTTCCCCTTTCTGATTACTGCCATGAGTTTTTTTCAGTAACTTTTTGATAACTAATATTATTAATTGTGATATCTGTGTAACGTGTGTTTTATTTCTGTAGGTGATTTCTCTGCAGATCCTCCTGATGTACCCCAGAATCATAAACGAGCAATATGTGACCTCACGGTGGCCGACCGATTGGCCCTATATGATCATGTGGTACAAGAGGCCAGTCAACAGAGTACACGGAGCGAGTACAAAAATGAGGATCTTTATGTAGATCTTGTTGCTAAGCTTAAAAAAGGTACATGCAATTTTTTTCTCTGTCAACACTAATCCTCACTTATTAAGAGTATGCTTTAATCCATTATATTAGTATTAGTGGATCAGTGGCAGAAATAAATAATGTTTTCACCTGAAGTTGCTGGAATTTAATTTTTTACCTTTTAAATGGCAAGTTTCCAGCCATTTAAAAACACAAAGTGTGTCATAATTTGTGTGAAACACTTCAATTTAATAAATTAATGGGGGAAAAAAATTCTCAATTTGAACCACTTTGGCCATTATCTCTATAAAATGAAAGTAAACATTAGGCCTAAAATTTCAATGAATATAAGTAATTGGCCTGGACTCGCTGAGTCTAGAGGCAGAGCTGCACCATTGGGCCCATTGATTCTGGAAGTGGAGCTGCACAACAAGGCCTACTGAGCCCTGAGCTGGAGCTGCACCACGAGGCCTAGTGATCCCAGAGGTGGAGCTGCATCATGGCTGCTATTTAAACAAGACATTGCTCTATGAATGCCAATGTGGCATTTTAGGTTGCTCTCACATTATAATCTTTCTGGGAATTTTGTCACCATTCCCCATTATTTGCTGACACTCGTATGGACAGTATTTCTTTAGGCAGCACCGTTTACTTGATGGTACCGTATAGATGCTGCATAAGTAAAGAATGATGCATAACTATCTGTACTGAAAGCTTTGTGTGAAATCTATTCTGTAAAAGAGGAACAAAGTGGACCAAAGTCTCACCTGGAGGTCTTGGCTGAGATGAGAGACTACAGGAGGCGCCGGCAGTCTTATAGAGCAAAAAATGTTCACATCACCAAGAAGTCTTACACAGAGGTATGTGCTTTATCTTTTTCTTTGTTTGTGTTCTGGTCTACAAAATCCTGTCTTTGTCTCTTAGAAATACTGAAAAACTTATAGCATGACTTAAGGGCCACAGAGAATATTACTCTTTATTATTTGTAATACTATGCATATTATTGTGCATTTTCCTAAATATCCTAGGTAATTCGAGAGGTGATTGACGTGCACTCTGGAGAACTTGCCAGGGTATGGCAGGAAGAGGGTGATGAGAAGTCTAAAGCCTCACAGCAGTCATCTCACAGGTAACATGTCTGACTGTTTCTTAGTGAACACCTCTTATTTCCCTGACATAAGCAGTGCAGATTGAATGTTATTTATTTTATGTTGGTTTTAAATGCAGAGTGGCATCTGAGGAACGACGTTCTGCATCTGTTGAGTCACATAAATCTCGTATCAGCTCCCGAGATGAGCATGGGCGCAAACGGCACCGCAAACGCAGTCGAAAGCGCAGTCGAGATAACAGCCGAGAGAAAACCAAGAGTAGGAGGTAAGGCCATGACACTCATTGATTAATTAATCTCTCATTTTTTTTCTAAACTGATGGCCACTAACAGTTAGTTTGTCAGTTTACCAACCTAACCTCTGAGTGGATAATCACAGTACGATATGTCAGAGTTAATGTAGGACTTCTTAGAAATGCATCGTTCTATCTAATAAACTTGTGCCAAAAATTTGGTCTGAATAGGCAAAGGTATTTGAGATGGTATCCTTTTTTTGTCTTTGTGTTTATATATAACTTGATTATTATTTTGGTATTGGTATCATATTGTTCTGTCCTTTTGTTTTGTCCTTAGGGATTCACACTCTCCGGATGCGGAGAGACATCATAAGAAAAAAAAGAAGAAGCATAAGTCTTGAAATATGTGTATTTAAACAGATCCCGAATGTTTTGACTTTTAGAAATGCTGAGCATGATTTTTATTTATGGATTCAATATGGCCCATTTGTTTCATGTTTGGCTTTTTGGCCTATTGTCAAAATTTTTTCAGTTTTAGTTTGCTACTGTAATGTGAATAAAAAAAATTGTTTTGCAGTTTGTTTACTGTCTTATTATTTTTTTTTTAATTATTATAACCTGATTGTTCTTCTGACACTGCCTGTCCAGTGCTGTGAGTGGATAACATCAGTCCCACTCTCTGTTGATGATAGACAATAACCCATCGTGGATTTTGAAAAATCTGTTACTCCTGTGCCATCCCTTGACATTTTGACAAGTAGGTCAAAGGGTTACTGAATATCATAAATACACTGTTCAAAATCATGTACTGGTTTTTATTTTTCCTTCCTGGTTCATGGAAATGGCTTCACTAGTCTCTAGGTACTAAAGAAAATAATTACATACAGCTTCCCCTGGTCATTGAAAACCTGGAAATATTAAGGAATTTGTGATTTCAAAGCCTGGAAAAGTCATGGAAATTAATGAAATGATAAAAAGACAAGGACATTTCTATAGTGAATAATATATATTGTTTCTAGTGCTCTGTTTTATATTATTTCATCAGCTAAAATGAACATTTCACTTTGAGTATAATCTCTCTAAAACAATTTATATTTTATGATATTTTCATGAATGACTGGAAAAGTTTTGGAAGAATCATAGAGATTAGTACCCTATGTTTATAAGAAATAGTATTACAGTGAAGCTTGAGATCAGGGAACTTCTATCTGATAAGAATATTTTTACCATGCTTTTTCTCTTCATCACTCTCCTTTTTCCTCTGTAGTGAGGGTGTGTTTGTTTGGGGAAGGCTCAGGTATTTCTCACCCAGTTGCCAAGACGTAGGAGCCTGGGAGATTCTGGTAAGGGACCAGGAGAATTGTTTGTCTGTCTCTGCACAGGGGACCCAGCATTGCATTCAGGATGAGGGAATGATTTGAGGAGAAACGTAGCCCTCTGTTAAGACCGTGCTGTCTGCATTCTCAGTATCCCGTGTGGGAGCTCTGTGTCAGTGGATTGTTCTGACAGGACGCAAACCTGAGCAGGGGTCTGCTGGCCATGGGAGCCTCCAGGGTGAAGGTAAGATGCAGAATGGGCAGCCACACATGGGCTACTGGAATATAGGGGGAATCCAGACTCTGTTCAGATACTTAATGTGAATTAAATGTATTATTTAGTGACAGATTATTTGCTTTCCTTGTACAGAGTAGTTGTTTCAGGTTCATAATGGATTCAAGGACAGTCTTGTGATAAAAAGCAAAGAGCTGATTTATAGCACTGTGAAAGAAGTTTATTGCTGTGATATTTTCTACTAATGGACTGTTTGTTAAATTTAAAGAGTGTTTATTGTCTTAACACTTCTTAGTCTCATGAGCAAATGCACATGTTATTTTTATGTATGATTGGCAAGCAGTATCACCTGCTGCAAAACAAGCCTATTATGTTCTCATGGGCCTTTAAAAATCATAGTGGTTACTTATCCTATTAGGCCAATATAAACCATGTTTTTATTACATACACTTAATACACTCAACCTCTCCTCTTTTTCACTTTACAGCCTACAGACTTACTTTATTAGCCTCTTCAAGCTTTGTTGTAAAAAATCTCACAATCACTCCTGACAGATTTAAAAATTTAGCAAAAGAGCACATACATTTGAAGTTTCAGATAGTAAGCTGACAGAGAGCTGGGAGACTTTGTCTTTGTGTATTTCTCATATAGCACCTTACTGTCCCAGAGGGCCTGTGGGTTGGTGAGAAATCCAATGGCATCTTCCCATGTGCCACTAGCACTGTCTTGCATTTGTTAAATATTCTGGGAGAGATTTGACTGATATGCATAAAATAGAATATATGCCTCTGTGTTTCTGAATGTTTCTAGCCTTTTATAACCGTTTCAGGTTCAAGCTATAGAACTTGAAACGGTTATAAAACATAAAGGCCATAAACATCATAAGATCTTCTATCTTATGCATATCAGTCAAATCTGTCCCAGAATATGTAACAAATTCACGACTTTAACAAATTTGCACTTAAATTGGTCATTGATAAATAATAAACGTGAAAAAATAGCAAAGGCAAGATTTTTACGGGGCGGCTGTGGCTCAAGTGGTAGAGCTGGTTGGCCACCAATCGCAGTGTTGGTGGTTCGATTCCCTGCCCACATGACTCCACATGCCGAAGTGTCCTGGGGCAAGACACTGAACCCCAAGTTGCTCTCAATGGAAGGTTAGTGCCTTGCATGGCAGCTCTGGTGTCATTGGTGTATGTGTGTGAATGAGTGAATGAGTTTACATTGTAAAGCGGTTTGAAAACTGCTAAGGTTAAAAAAGTGCTATATAAGTGCAGACCATTTACCATTTTTAGCTTAATGTAACCATTTCTTTAACCTCAACCTTTTGTTTCACTGAATTCACTTAAATAGCTAAATAATTGTGACAAATATTATTCCATGGCTTTCCATGCACTCCCAATTAATATAAGCAACATGCATAATTATCATACAAGAATTTGAAAAAAAGTGCAATTTAAAAGGTTTTATAAGAAACAAATCATGTCATAGGTCACATGCTGTGTTTGCACTGTGTACCGTAAGTACAGCAGCGACTCATTCTTGAGATGATCATGCAGCACTGCTTTCTCAAAAAGAGACACCATCATCATCTAATCCACATTTACAGGCCCCCTACACCACCCGTAATACAAGTAGACAAGGTTAAGATAATACTAATACAACTTATATTTAGAGAAAAATTGCTAATGGTTGTACTCAAGCTTATTTTGGGGCCCTGCTGAATATAATATACATTTTGTTTTCTAGGCCCAGTAAAGTAATTTGTTATATTTTTTTTTGTCTTCAAAATTGTTTTTTTAAATAAAAGATTAAATGTTTGTTAATATTATAATTGAGAATAATTACTAAAATTATAATTAGTTCTGTTTTAGTGAGAAACTACATATTTGCCAACAGATAACTGGTTTTGAATCTATAGGCAGAGTTTATTAGTCTTGCTTTATGTAAGGTCATGTCACATGGTTTGTCAGACAGAAGTTCCATGACCTCACTTGTGACATTTGATGTGACATGTGATTACATGAGGAGGGACAAAACAGGAACAAGGTTAATTTATGCAAAGGGAAGGTCTTTTTTTAAAAGATTGGTTTATAGTTACTACAGTTCAACTTTGTTTATTTTCAAAGTGGTATTAAGTATTTAAACATGCAAAGAAGACTAATAGAAAAGTACACCCTGATCTTGAAACAAGAGTGGTTATAGACCTACTTAAAGTCATCTACAAAACTTCATCAGCATGGAAGAGCTTTAATTAACAATTTAGGATACTTTAGTAATCAGGATTGTCTGGTTACAGAGTAGCAAAAGTTAATATTTTCTCACAAAATACTTGCATTATTTTAAGTTCAAACTTCTAAAGCAGTTTTAACAATGTGGCAGGCCTAAAACCAGAGTGTGATAGCAAGGAAAAGCCCCAGTTAATTAAAGGCACATACTGAGAAACACATCTTAAAGGGGAGACCCCTTTACACTTGACCAAACTGGTGAAATAACTCAAAATATAGTCAATCACCATTTTTACATTAAAAAGATCATCAGTATCTTTAATAAAGTTAGTGAATCCATTCCAATAATGGTTTTTATTCATCTGAACTTAAGATGATCAGTTCAGAGTTTCCACTGTGATGCGTTTATACATTTAAGTGTATATATTTAATGGTGTTTGTGTTTTGTTGTGCTGATGTCAGGTATGGGCTCTGTCTCTCAGCTATGTGTTCCTGCTTTGTGCACTTCACACTCAGGCCCAGCAAGATTATTCTGGCTTACACTCAGGTAAGACAAAGACAGAGTTCTTAGAATAACAAATATATAATTAAAATGATAAATTTGACATGTTTTTCAGTGCCATTTAATGCATTCAATTCAAAGCAACTTACAACAACTGTAAGCAATTCATTAAGGAGGCAGTAACATTAGAAATGGCGCTAAACAAAGTTTCAGAATTGCTCTGAAAACTACAGGGCACGACAGACGTGAATGTGAGACACCGTTAAACCATAGCTAAAGAATAGAACAGAAATTAAATGCTGTTTAAAGATCCGGAATGAGAATGTACTGTTTTACATCTCAGCAATGCTGAATATAATTTGTATTTAAATGCTGTTTTTCCTCTCTTTTGCAATCATAGGCGAAGGACATATGTATGAAGGCTCCTTGTCTGAACGATACAATGAACCTTCTGTATCACACAGTGGTAACTAAGCTATTACTATTCCTTATGCAGAAAAGAAATAAAGAAAATCACCAAAACCCTCATTACTGATTCTTTTATTGTTGTTATTTACTTTTCAACAATGTTTAACCCTCTAGCAAATTACATAAAAATCCCAGAATAAAAATAACAAATGTGCTGGGCACTTTATGTGCTGAGCTCACTGAGCACTTTATTCTTCTGCTGTTGTAGCCCATCCGCCTCAAGGTTCATTTTGTGCATTCTGAGATATGTTTTTTATTTTGCTGAGAAAAAGGGCTTGAACTTTTGCTTATGAGATTCACCCAAACATGTTTATCTCTGTAATTCACCCTCATATCCATACAGACAACATTAAAACCTTTCACATTCTTTAATCATATTTTTTAAGGGTCTGTTTTCCCATGTTTTTTTTTTTTTTTAACATCACTTGTTTGCAATGGGAGCTTCATAGTGTCTTTTTATCTGCTTCCTCAGTTGAGTATCCCAAAGAACCAAAACACAGTTTTGAAGATGAGCTCTCAGCATCTGGCTTTCAGCCCTCTGGGCCCACAGTGGTCACCATGATCACAGAGGAGACTTACCCATACTCCAAAGCTGGGGAGTCTTTCGATTATGCCAAAGAGGATAAAACCTTGATGACCAAGGTTCCATATGGAGGGGATGCTGAGCTGGGACAGGAGGGGCCCACAGAATGTGATTGTGAACCAGGAGAGCCGGGATTTGCAGGCTTTGCTGGGCCAAAGGTTGATCATTGCCATGTCCTTAAAATATGTCACATTGCATTTGATTTCTCTTTTGTTTTAATGACTCAGTTGAGCAAGTGACCAAATATTTTGGATTGGTGGGGTCCAAATATAGGGTTTATAAAACCCATATCTATGAACCAAAAATCATGGTGGTTTTACCGCTGGTTCATTGTGTTTTTTGCCCTTTATTTTTTGTTTGTAGGGCTCTAGAGGACTGCAAGGCAAACAGGGGTTCCCTGGGGCTCAAGGAAGGGAGGTAAGAGTAAAACATCAGTTTGAAATGTAATATAAGTGACATAAGCTCATAGGATTTGCAACCAAAGTGACTTGTTTCTTATTTTTAGGGTTACAAAGGAACTAAAGGAGTGCGAGGAAGAGGAGGGGACCCTGGCCCTGAGGTGAGTGAAAGAAAAGACTGGAACTAACAGAAACCATACTGAATATGAACATCTTGTTAAGAGTATCAGTATTTTACAAAAGCATGCAGCTCTTGGCAAAGTAAAGGCTCATCCTACTATCCATTCACCTCGTTTGCTTTCTGTTCAGGGAGACTCTGGACCTGATGGAGAGGATGGAGAATCTGGTTTCTCTGGTGCAATTGTAAGCAAAGTATTTTGGAAAACGTTAATATTACCATACATTATTTGGGCTTAATGTCCTGGAAAGATCTCTAATATTTAGTTTTCTTTCTCTGCTTCATAGGGCCTACCTGGATTACCAGGAGACAGAGGTGAAGTTGGTGTACCTGGGTTAAAGGTATGAGCAAATTTTGGTAGTAGTAACTGAGCAACGAACATTGTCTTATATGTGTTTAAAGAATATGGGTGATGGGGTTTTCAGTATAGGATTATAGATTAGGATAGATAAATTATATTTAATCATGTTTTTCCAGGTTTGTTATTGTGATTTCACATTGCATGCCAGTGTGTGCTCTCCAAAGCTGAGTTTATATTGTGTATGCAGGGTGATTTCGGAATAGGAGGTCCAACCGGTGGAGTGGGTCTATCGGGAAAGACTGTAAGTAAAAAAGCACCTTCAGTAATACCTATAACCACCAGAATTCCCTCTATACATGCATTTGAATTTTTGAACTGTGGTTTAGACAAAAGAAACATTTGACTAAACTGCCATTTGAAATGGGGTTTAGTCAAATGTTATTCTTTGACCTTGCACGCCCCACATGCGAGTCCTTTTTGAAAGATTCCATTCTTAAAATTATTCAAGAGCATTTATGGGCCATTCAGTCCAAACATGTCATTGCGCTGGAAAAAGATAGATGCAGCGCAATGAAAGCAACAGAATGCTGGTGTCTCGAAATGTGTTTTTTTAAGAAAAAGTCTTCAGCCTGACTTATCTCTACAGTCTATCTTACCATCTAGTTGCTATAGTGTGGATTCATGGCAATACCACAGATTAATCCAAGCTAATGAAATGAATCTAAACTAATATTTGTATATTTGACTGCAGGGCCCAGTTGGCCCAAAAGGAAAATCTGGAAAAGTAGGAGGGAAAGGAATTAAGGTGAGTACTTTCGTGAGAAAAGCACTTAGAGGAAAGAACCATGATGTACATACAAAACATGTCTGCACAAACTTTGAATATCAAATTATGTTTCCCTTCTGGTGAAATGTGTCACCCACGACAGGTAATTTTTGAAGTATCATTTCTCATGGCATCTGTGTGGGAAGTGTTGTTTTTTTGTGACTGATATCTCATGTATGAGTCGTTGACATTGACATGACATTTCAAACAGTGACCAAAGGGGACTGCAGCGTGACATGCTGTACACACTTCAATAATAGCTTATTAAAAACTACATTATTTTAAACAGACATTTTTATTTTATGATTATTATACATGCTCTTTCTAAGACTTCTGTGCTGCATTGGGGCTTGTTGTTCACAATGTGAAAATGTTTAAGGGTATAGGGTATATTTTTTTAAGTAGATTTCTGTATAGGTGCATATCTTTAAGTCTTGGCTACAAAAAGTCTTTGAACATTTCCTCCATTTTTGCCCAGTAAAAACTGTTCAATGAACACAGTAAACTTTTTGTTCCCCAATAGTGAGGAAAAATACCCTTTCAGCCTTTCAGTTAAAATGTACCTTCATCATATATGGAACCTTTGAATGTATGCAAGTGTTGTTTATTGTGTTCACTTGTTTACCCAACAGCTATAGTAGACTAGATGAGATGCTGAGGTTACTGAGATACAGTAACAACTTTCTTGTGTGACAACTAGCCCCAGTCTCAATTTGTCCTTTTGAAAATTAATTTGTTACACCTTAGGTCTATGAAACGAACTGCAAAATGCTGAAAGGTGATACAAAATGGTGACAAATTTAACTTGTAATCAGTTACAGCACCTAACATATACACTTTCCCTTCTACTAACGTATTCATGTATAAAAAATCTTGATGTTTGATGAATCAAAGTTCATGTCCATTTTTTTTGTCAACTGCCCATGTAAAAGAATAAATGTGCATCCATTTGAGTCTTGATTTGTCCAAACTTTTTGATATTGAATTTCAAACTTAAAGCACTGAAGAGTCTCCCTTGTCTCTAAACAGGGTTCCATTGGAAAAACAGGGAAACTGGGTCCTGAGGGACGACAGGGGCAAAAGGTTGGCACTTGGACACATCTATTTCCAGCATATCTTGAAAGATCAGTCATTATTAGATTCACACCCTTTTGCCCAGCTACTGTTTAGACTGTAAATGCACTCCAGCGTTCAGTACTTCAATGGGCTGTTTATATTATGATTCATGCTGATTTTACTGTTGCTGACTAATCTGCCATTTTCTTTCTCCATCATCAGGGTCAGCTCGGAGCGCCTGGATTCTCAGGGGACCATGGAGAGCAGGGTTACTTGGTGACAAAATCACTCACAATCTACTTTCTCTCTAAATGCTGTCACATTTTCTCATCAGGAAAACCCCTGAATTTATCTAACTGTAGTTATCTGTCTTTAACACAACAAGTTTTGTTCTGTTGTGTTTTTAGGGGTATTCAGGAGTACCAGGAGACAGAGGTCTGCCCGGACCAAAGGTCTGATCTCATAAAATCATTTGTGATGGTTGTGTCAATGACTAAAATTTGTTTGTCTTGTTTTATCTGATTAGTCCAACTGTAATCTCCTATGAATTAATGTATTCATCCATATTGACTAGGTTTTTGTAAAGTCATGCAAGAGTTTTAATTGTTTTACAAATAAACACTTAAGGCTCTATTTTCATGGGTGCACAAAGCCCAGCACTACGCTAAGACCATGAGCAACATCTTATCCAAGTTTCGTGAGAGCACTAGTTCTACACGCAATTTTCGTGCCAGCGCAAGTGGCCATGTGTGCAAACTGGAGGGGTATTGTACAGTATGTAAATTAAGTGGCACAAAGCGCAATTTGCTATTTTTCGGAGAAATAGATCTAAGACGTGCAAAAGCAGGTCCGTTTGTAGTGCAAAGTCTAAACTAAGTTCCTGCATTTGCATTTTGGAGATTCCAATAGATGGTAATAAAGTCCATGTCCAAACTCTGAAAAAAAACAGTGGAACATCAAATTATGTCCATGACGATCACAGTTACAAATATTTCTGAGATCTTTAGGTCATGGTTTATTTTTCTATTATTATTATTATTATTATGTTTTATATTTACAAATGTATTTATTATCTAATTTATATTGGTATTTTTCCAATATAAAGTCACTGCAAAAGGGGCTGGTGGATGAAGTTGGAGAGGGTAAAATGTTTGAATTTGGTATGAATTTTCTGACCACTTTGTTATTTTGGTAATATTTTAATTAATTTAGATTTTTTTTACTTTTCAAAATCAAATACAATATGATGCCCAATTCTCAATGCGTCACTGTTAATACTAGCCATGATTTGTGTGTCAGTAGATGAAAATTAATAAATAATACTAACATTATCTATAATTTATTGGAGCATAAATCCCAATCCTGACAAGAACCACATTTTCCATGTGTATAAAATGAGCGTGTCACTGTGCCTGACATTTAACAGGGAATTAATGCACAAAAGAATGTAAGCCCATATTTCTGTTCTTCTAATTTATTGCAAACAGTCCATTTACACTACATTATCTTATAAATGTGCTGTCTTTGTTTATATTGCTGTCGGTTGACATGGAATGGACTATATAATAGGACGCAGATAGTGCTGCAGAAGAACCTCAGACCCAAACCCACTTGCGCATAGACGGAAAAAACAACTTCCTGGCCGTGAACATTAACTTTGCATCTTTGACTTATGGCATAGTGCTGCGCTTAGCTCTAGCACTCTAAAAATAGGGCCCTTAATGTTTTGCACAGTTTAACTGAATGGTAGTCATCTAAAGACTTTTCCTTTCATTAACTCTTGCACACTAACATTTGGTATTACAGTAGGCAACTTTCTCTATCTGCTATCATCTGCAGGGTGCTAAAGGGCTAGGTGGCTTACCAGGAAGTGATGGTGATCCCGGAGAGGATGTAAGTTGCAAGTTCTTAGTAATGAAAATGTCACTTTTCAGAAAAAATTCCAAAAGTACTGAATTTCAAAAAACAATATTTCACAGGGTCCTCTGGGTGTGCCAGGAGTTGTCGGTGTGCCTGGGCCTTTTGGACCTAAGGTATGGTAAAAATATGAATGTGTATATATACTGTACAATCCAATGTATGGTAGAAAGGACCATATAAGGACCTAAGGGTATGGTAGAAATATATCTAGAGGAAGAGAAACTGTATAGAAATTTAAACTTGCAAATTGATGACAGAAAAAAGGGTGGGACTATAATCTAAATACATTATTAAATGCTATCATACACTATATAATATACTCTATAATTTTCCTCTTCTCACCAGGGTTTGAAAGGTGATCGAGGAGAAAGAGGACGTCCAGGAAGAGTAGGATCTGAGGTAAGCTGTGATTTTGGCTCTTTGGGGGGATATTACACAAATGAAATAACAAACTATTTGTAAATCAAGAAATATTACTTTGTTTACTAACATATGATATTATTCACATGATCAGTGTGATCTTTGAGCAAAACCAAATTGTTTGAAAGTTGGAAATTACCCAAGGTCTGCATGACTCTGTTAGGCTTGGTTTAAAAGGAAAAAATAGGGAACAATTCATTTTACATATTAATAATAATCCCATTTGTCTTCATCTCATGCAGTGTGGTTTCAGAAAAAATACTCTAATGAAACGGCAATCTGTTTTCTCTTAGAAAACATCAAAGTAAAGATGGACAGAGGCGGTGTAGTTGGTGCTATATTTCTTGATTTAAAAAAAAAAAAAGCATTCAACACTGTCCCTGTCCTTTTCTGCATATCGCTGCCCCTTTCGGTATATCCCGGCACCGTTTTTTTGGCCCTTTCTACATAATGCGTTGGCCCGATTCTCCCGATGGTCTGATCGACCTCAAAGTGGGTCAGCCCACCGGGAAAGTGTATGCCTGATTGCCAATGCAGCCCTGATTGCAAGACTACTTGGACACAAACATGCAAGTCCATTCTTAGGCTGTTAAAACTGTCTATTAACAAACTCTTAAGGTATTAGACGAAACGTATGTGGTATTTTAATTAAGTATTCTTTTTTTAGCTGGGAACATCTAATAAAATTTGCTGATTTAGTGTTGGTGTTTAAGATCTTGAATGGTTTTGCTCCACTCATATACAAGGAGTATATTTATAATATGATAAGAAGCTACAAGAGCTTGTACAAGGGGTGATTGTAATATACCGTTGAGAAATGGTGTTTATTTAGTCAATTATCCTTTACTTTTAGAGGAACCCATGACTGGAATAGACTTCCATTAGAATTTAAAGAACAAACAATTCATGGTGGTTTCTCAGAAAAAGAAAAGAAAAAGAAATTGGTTGATGTCAAATCAAAACTGTCAACATTTGTAGGTATTTAGTGTAATATTTAGTTTTTTATTCATTGTGTTGTCTCTCTCTCTTTTTTTTTTGTCTCTTTTTATTTAAAGGTCCCCTGACATGCTTCTTTTTGTAGGCTTTGATATAGGCCTTAGTGGTCCCTAGTACTGTATCTGAAATCTCTTTTACAAAATTCAGCCTTGGTACAGAATTATAGCCACTACAAGCCAACCCATAATGAGCTTTCCTTCAGATGTGCCGTTTCGGTGTCTGTAGTTTTAAATGCTAACGAGGAGGAGAAAGGCGGGGCAAGGTGTAGTGTGGGTGTGGTCTTGACCAGCTTGCGGCAACGGTGTGTGTATTCACACATATACGTGATGCTATCTACCTTTACATTAGCGACAGTAACTCGGCTGTTAGCTGCATAGCTAATGTTACAGCCACATTCTACGTGTAACAAGCTAGGTAACCATAAATAGTAAAGCAACACAATTATATATAATTAGTTGACTTATTTGTCCGAGGTTTGTAGGTGAGCCAAAGAGAGTTGGTACTGATCCAGACTTCAGTTTCAGACGTTCAGCATGCCCAGCTCTGAACTGACCCATATTGTGAAAACAGTCGTCTGTGAAATGTTTGGCACAGACATACATAAATTTGGTGTGTTGTGTCGGTGCATTCCCAGAGTAAATGAAATTTATCCATTGATCCTTCTGGGGATTGGATGAAGGAAGTAAAAAAAGACTTCTGTGATCATTTGTGCATTCAATTATTGAGCAACTTTTGTGCTTCGATCGGTCACACGCCATGATATCTCTCGAGGATAAACTAAAATCGCGCACGCGCGTTCGTACTTCCTAGCTCGAATTCTCTGGGCGGGCAAAGCAAAGAAGGGGGAGGTAACCTTTCCCCTGTATGACGTCATACGGGGGAGATTCAAGATCAGCCCGTCTGAGATCTCATTTTCTCACAGGCAGAGAAAGATAGCCAAAACTCTGTTTACACCGACTGAAATTTCTAGACACGAGGGGACCAAATACAGGCTAGGGGAACTAATATTAATGTTAAAAAACCTCAGAAAGTGAAAATTTCATGTCAGGGGACCTTTAACATCAACCTGCCCAGGGACTACAGATGAAAATGTGCTATCTTGGCTAAATCTGGCACATTTTACATTTGATATTATATTTCTTAATGTGTATTATCCCTGATTAAATAAACAAATAAAAAAGTCCCTGAATCACAGGGAAATTCCTCGAGACCGAAAGTGAAACTATGATGTGGGTTTTATTTTTTGCCCCCGCAGTTCCTGCTAAATCTTAAAATGTCTCCAACTGTAGGTAAATCTGTTTACGAAGGAATTCCCCTTCCTTTTCCCAAAAAGGAAAGGAGACTATAATGTATAGTATAGAACATGAAACAAAATGAAATGCCTAAGCTTAGTTTATTATAGTATAGTTTAGAATAGTATAGTACAGTATAGTAACTTTTGCTCTTTTGCTAGGGGACACTAATTGGAGCTAATTATATTACAGTTAAATGTACTAATGTAGAGTGTTTTCACTTCACATAGAAAGCAAATCAAAGTGGCAAATATACTGTGTTTACAGAACCATTTTAATGGTGCACTGAGTTTTTAAATTGTGTTTCACTTTATCATTTTATCTTGCCACAGGGTCCACTAGGCGAGAGTGGGGATGCAGGAGTTTCGGGGAAACCCGGACCAAAAGGCTTGCTGGGCCCAACAGTATGCATCTGATTTCACTTCCTAAATGATTATTCAGTTTAATAATGTTTGGTTTAACTATTTGTTGCTTTTCAACTCCTGATTGATTACACATGATTACAACCACACTTTTATTGTACGACAGTAATGATTGATTAATATAATTGCTAAATCAATGATCAAATGTTCTGGTTACAGGGTGCCAAAGGGGAAATAGGACCAGATGGCGAAAAAGTAATATTAGAGACCTATTACATTCCTATTAGAAATTTATTTTAAATTATTTAAATCAGTTTACATTAGATGAGATCATCATTAGTTTAATGACAATTGTTGTTTTTATGACACTCGCAGGGGACACTAGGAAGAAAAGGTGTGAGGGGTACTAAAGGAGAAAAGGTACAGCTGCCATGATGTTTATTAATCCGAAAAACCCATCACATTGTCCTATCTCTTCCTGTTTCCATTACACTAGCTAGATGTTTTCTTTTAACCATAACTTTTTTGCATTTTTTCTCACAGGGAGATGCTGGTTCTCGTGGCGACAAAGGGCAGGTTTGTCATAATCTTGCTGACATTGTAACAATATTTTACATCACAGCTGTGGCATAGTTAAAGTCCACCAATTCATGACATACAAGGATCGGAGTGCTTTTTCTGGAACACAGATTCAATTCCAGACTGCTTTGTTTCATTATCCCACTTCCTCATCTCCCACCTCAGTAGTTTTCTTTCACTATTTATTGTCCTTTCCAATAAAAACTCTACAATGGTATGAAAGACGTGTTATAGCATCTTTTCAGATTGTGAAGAATAACACTTTTGTGCATTTTTGAATATGAGTATGAGTAAAAATAATAAAGGAGGGTGGAATTATATTAGTGGACATTGTATTATTTCATGAAAATATTGATCATAACTTTAACTTTTCTTATGTTATGTAGCATGGAATAAGGGGTCGTTTCGGCCGTGATGGGCCTGTTGGTCCTATTGGTCCTCCAGGTTTTCCAGGCCCCAGAGGAGATAAAGGCCCAGGAGGGGACCTGGGGGTGAAAGGACAAAGTGGACCGAAAGGAGAGCCAGGTGTACCTGTGAGTATATTATGAGCTAGGATAACTATTCCAGAATTTATTTATTTATTTTGAAAAAAAGGGGGCAGGCAAAACAATGATCTAAATAAATATTCCGTTTTGGTGCCTGGGTAGCTCAGTGAGTAAAGATGCTGACTATCACCCCTGAAGTCACAAGTTCGAATCCCAGGCGTGCTGAGTGACTCCAACCAGTTCTCCTAAGCAACCAAATTGGCCCGGTTGCAAGGCAGGGTAGAGTCACATGGTAAATGGTAAATTGTCTGTTATATAGCTCTTTTTTTAACCTTAGAAATTACCAAAGCGCTTTACACTGTGTCCCAATCACCCATTCACACACACACTCATACAGTAGAGCTGCCATGCAAGGCGCTAGCCTGTCATTGGATTCGGGGTTCAGTGTTCACCGCCGACCCACTCTACCACCTGAGTCACAGATAACCTCCTTGTGGGCGCTATAATGCAGTTCGCTCTCGGTGGGGCACGTGGTGAGTTGTGCGTGGATCTCTGCGGTAACCCGCTCAACAAGTCATGTGATAATATGCGTGGGTGGACAGTCTCAGACGAGGAGGCAACTGAGATTCGTCCTCTTCCACCTGGATTGAGGCGAGTCACTGCGCCACCATGAGGACTTGGAGCGAATTGGGCATGCCAAATTGGGGGGAGAAAATAAATCAATAAACATTCAGTTTCATGTGTTTTTTTGTATGTAAAAAATGAAGTCTTATACAATAAAAATACAATAAAATAATTTTATTGTATTTATTGAATTTATTGTATTTATTGTACCTGCAAGAGTTCCAACTCAAAATTCAGATTGGATGAGCCATGCTCGAATTTATTGTAAAAAGCCAATAAATGCACACCTGTGACCGCACATTCTATATTAATACGCATTCGATGTTGCTTGGCAATCGTGAAAATTAGGCTTAGGCTAATGAACTATATTATTTGGTGAAATAATAGGTTTTTTTCTTATTATTTATTATAAATGTAACTATTTATTGAACAATGATTTTTGAAGAATGATTTTGCTTCATTTTATAAAAGCACTGCCACCTGAGGCGTTGCATTTAGGGGATTTTCTGTCAAAAACCTTCTTGATGCACTATGAAATTGCTCTGTTCAGGGTCCAGGACTGACAGATGAACAGATATTGCAGCTGTGTCAAGGTGTGGTCAATGCTCAGATCTCCCAGTATGCTGCATCTATACGTGCCAAATGTACACAGGGCTGTCCGATCAACAACCGCACCCTTATCGGACCACCAGGAGTCCCAGGACCCCCTGGAGATCCAGGCAAACCTGTAAGCTCTTCAAATGTTTAAAGTTGACAAAGACTTTTAATAAAACTGCAACCTTTTTTTATAATAACATTCTGTATTTTGTTTTCAGGGTAAAGCAGGAAAGGCAGCTGCTAAAGGAGACAGAGGTCCTCAAGGTACGAGAGGATTAGAAGGTCAGAAAGGGGCTCAAGGGGACAGAGGTAAGACACTCACAGAAGGAATTCTACAGACAGTACTATTAAAAGTGCTGTTCATATCTATCATAAAGATTATAAGGGGTTAAAATAATCATGGGGTAGAATAAACGTTTTCTACCTACAAATGAGCTCTGTGTTTTTAATCAAAGGTTCTAAAGGTCAGAAAGGGCAGAGGGGTGACTCTGGCAAAGGCCTTCCCGGGCATGATGGTCAGCAAGGCCTCAGAGGTAAGATTTCTTTCAATCACAGCATAGATCACAGTTCAACTCTGGGCCACACTAGACATAAAGAGTGCAGTGCTCCACTCTTACAGTGCATTGAAGACCCCATGAAATGTTTTGAAAAATGTGGTTTTCTTTTCTTTTGTTGACATATTTAATGTTGATATTCCATAGGTTAACCAGGAGGTAGGTACATAATATGTGAGTGTAAAACAGTTAAACGATGGGCAAGGAGGAGGCGAGAACCGGCTTGACGATATAAATCATAGTATAATGGAAAACTTAAAAGACAACACAAACACACATGACGGACATGTCCGCTAACGATCTCTCTCTCCCGCATGGCCCTCTGCAGTCGGCCTTTAAACCTCACGGAGGCATAATTAGCCTAATACGGGACCGGGTGTGTAGGATCACGACCCGGCCCCGCCCTCCGCCCTGCCACATTCCTCCCTCGTTCTCTCAGGCTGGGGAGCCCCCGGCCTGACGTACACCCCCTTTCCCTGGGGGAGGGCGCCTTCAGCTGACTGCCGGCAGGTCATCCCCATCTACCTGGACGAGGGAGGGGACAAGGGGAGGGAAACAGAAATGATTAAAATGGGAGGGTACTCCTGTAACTGTGTAGTACCCCCCCAAAAAACTGTAAAATTTAAAAGAGGATAAAGGCCAACGCAGAGTGGCAGTGAGAGAGAGAGAGGAGAGAGAGATGAAAAAAAAAAACTTACTCGCCAGTTCTCCGATACGCCGCAGCTTGTTCCTCGGCCACTTCTCCACCCTTTATCGGACGACAGCCGCGCCTCTCCTGGCGGATCCGAGGCAGTCCTCCAGCCCCTGGCGGACGGAACACCCCGCCGCGTTCTTGGGGACTAGAAGGGGTCTCCCCCGCCCCTGGCAGCGGTTCTCTCGCTCCAGGCGGTCGGCAGTGAGCCCCTCCCCGCTCGCGGTCGGCGGTCTGAAACCCCGCCGCGTTTCAACGGCCGGTAGGCGACTCCTCCGCCCCTGGAAGCGGCCCTGACCGCTCCAGGCGGTCGGCTAGGAGCCCCTCCTCCCCTCACGGTCGGCGGCCATCGTCCTCGCTCAGGTGGCTGGGCTCCTCGTCCCCCAGCAGATGGCCACGGCTGCTCCGTTGGGATGGATGGTAGTGGCGAGAACTCTACTACGGCGTATCTCTCCTCCTTCCCGGGCTTCGGCACCAATGTAAAACAGTTAAACGATGGGCAAGGAGGAGGCGAGAACCGGCTTGACGATATAAATCATAGTTTAATGGAAAACTTAAAAGACAACACAAACACACATGACGGACATGTCCGCTAACGATCTCTCTCTCCCGCACGGCCCTCTGCAGTTGGCCTTTAAACCTCACGGAGGCATAATTAGCCTAATACGAGACCGGGTGTGTAGGATCACGCCCCGCCCTCCGCCCTGCCACAGTGAGTAATAATTTAGCTGACACTTTTATCCTTTGGCATTAGTGTTGATGTATGACCTATCGAAGAACTGTTTTCTTTTAATAGCCAATAGCCTTTAGATTACCTCAAAGTCTGGCAAAAACACGATTTGCTACATTCTATTTGTAGTCAGTGGCAGGTGGTATTTGAGGAGGAGATATGTCATTTTATTGGGCAAAAAATTACATACGCCCCTGCATACAAGATGAGTCATCAATGTATTTGGTTCATTTTCATGGAAGAGAAAGACTATACATTTAAATGCCTATATCTGACAAAAACTTTAACGTTTGGAAGTACATTCTTTTATGGTCTCAAAGCCGATGGAATTAAATCAACTGAATTTAAATGTAATTTTCTTTCTTTTGAGGATTTCATCAATCCCTCTGACAAAAAACAACTACTGATACTCCCTGTAATAAGTTCACTAAAAATTACTACTTACTCGGATCAGATCTTACATTACTTCTACACCGATGAGCCAAAACATTAACCATTCACAGGTGAAGAGAATAAAGTTTATCATCTCTTAACAAGTCCACATGTCAAGGTCTGGGTAGATAAGATGGTAAGCGAACAATCAGTTCTCGTAGTCAACGTGTTGAATGCAGGAGAAATGGGCAAAAGTAAACACCTGAGTGACTTTGACAAGGGCCAAATTGTTATGGCCAGATGACTGGATTAGAGCATCTCTGAAATGGTAAAGCTTGTGGGGGTGCTCCCAGTCTGCAGTGGTGTGTACCTACCGACAGTGGTCCGAGAAGGGACAGTCCACAAAAAAGTGAGAGAGTGTTGGGCGCTCAATGCTCATCGATGCACAAGGGCAAAGAAGGCTGCCTTGTCTGGTCCGAACCGACAGAAGGTCTACTGTGGCACTAGTCACAGAAAATGTAAATGATGGTTACGGGAGGAATGTGTCACAACACACAGTGCATCGTACACATGATGACACCTGTCCACTGTCGAAAGCACCTACAATGGGCATGTGAGCATCGGAACTGGAGCTTGGAGCAGTGAAAGCTTTCCTGGTCTGATGAGTCCCGTTTTCTTTTACATCACATGGATGCCCGTGTGCGCCGTTTATCTGGGGAAGTAATGGCACCAGGATGCACTGTGGGAAGACTACAAGCCGGTGGGAGGAAGTGTGATGCTCTGGGCAATGTTCTGCTGGAAACCCTGGGTCAGGCCATTCATGTGGACACCAATTTGACACGTGTCACCTACTTAACCATTGTTGCAGACCAGGTACACCCCAGCACTGGTATTCTCTGTTGGCAGTAGCCTCTTTAAGCAGAATAATGCACCCTGCCACACTGCACGCATTGTTTGGGAATGGTTTGAGGAACATGATGAAGAGTTCAAGGTGTGGCCTTGGCCTCCAAGTTCCCCAGATCTCAATCCGATTGAGTATCTGTGGGATGTGCAGGACTAACAAGTCTAATCCACTGTAGCACCACTTTGCAACTTACAGGAATTGAAGGATCTGCTGCTAATGAATTGGTGCCAGATACCACAAGACACCTTCAGGAGTCTTGTAGAGTCTATGCCTCGGTGGGTTTTTCGGTGGCACACGGAGGAACGACAGCATATTAGGCATCTGTTCACAATGTTTTGGCTCATAAGTGTAATATTAGCTACATTGCCCATTGTTTACATGTCCAAATTTGTCTCTTGAAGTGTCACATGATGCTATTTCAACAACTGTGGAATGGATGTAGTTAACTATAGTTTCTCCAAACAGGACTGCCAGGCCATCCAGGAGAACCAAAGGATGGAGCTGAGGGGCCACGAGGAGCTCGCGGTTTTCCCGGGCCTGTGGGTCAACCTGGCATGGCTGGTGGTGCAGGAATACCTGGAGTGTGTGAGTCACGGGACTGCAGCATTCATGCGCCTGTAGTGCGCAAAGAAATGGGATTGGTCAAGGGTCCCCTCACCCAGATCTGATTGCAGGGAGGTGTGTGAGTGGCCTGGGAAATGAGGTCTGCTACAGTGCCAAGCACAGAGCTCTCTGTGGTCATCTCCAGTCCTGGAAAATTGGCTGCCAATAAAGGGTTAAGGTACTCTCAGTTGGAAGACATCACCAAACAGACTGACTGGAATCAAGACCTGGAGAACTTTATCAGTTTATTTTTTTTTACTATGACCCATTTCTTTTAAATCCTCAAAGACATGCAATAATACAAAATAGTACTATTAACACTTTTTTTCTTTCATTATCAAAAAGATGTGGATTGATAACAAATTCAGTAGACATGTTGTAGATTAATTGCAAATTCAGCAAACATGTAAATAACTGTGTAAAGTATCATAATGTTGAAATATCATACTTTTTTTTGTCTATAAAAAGGAGCCTTTTAATATTTCTTTTTTTTTTTTTTTTTTTTTGCTTATTTGTTAATGCCCTCATTTTTTTATTATTCAGACCATTACGGCAATATTTTTTTTTTCATCTATGAGTCATGATTGATCAAGCTGAATTTTGGTTTAAATAGTATGTCATAAAATTGCTAATGTGTGTAATTGTAGGCTAATTGTCACATTTAGATTAATATTTTCCTAAACAGTGCTTAAGTTTTTATGGTCCTGCCTGAAAAATGTAATATGATGGACAAAATACAATATTTTATAACAGAGGGTTTCTCTCACTTGCAATAAACCTTTTTACTTTTTGCTGCAATGTAAAAGAAAGTCTAAATCAACAGTGTATAGGTTTCAATTCCTAAATATAAACATTAAAGAAAATACTGGTACTCAGAAAATGCTGTTTTTTTATTTTGTTTATTTTTTTTTATATAAGTACATAAGTTTACTTCTAGGCAAGGAGAAAAGAATGTGGAAAAAATAATACATCAAATCATATTTCAGGATGTGTGCTAATAACTGAAATTATAAGAATTATCTATTACACAATGCCCTAGAAATTTGACTAATGCAAAAACGTTCACCTTTTCAAATAGAAAAATTAACATTAATCATGCAAAGAAGCAATTTCATAATGCACTATCCCATTCCAAAGTCTTTTACACATTTTCAAGAGATAAAATAAACCAACCAGGAAGTTTTAATTTTCTGGATACTTTAATGTTTAAAATTTCCAAAAACATTTATTATTTTTTTGTAATAAACGTATATCCTTTTTTTTGTTGCATGTAGCTCATTAGACTTGTTTGTTAGCTTAATTGTTTATTTAATAATTCATGAATATATACATTGAACATTGTCCAGCATGTATGATATTTGTTATTAGAGCTGGGGAATTGTACCTGCCACATAAATATAATGCATTTTTGACACTTTCCTCATGTGCTCCTCAATAACAGGGGCATTTCCTGAATATACTTGCATGACAGAAATGTAGCATATTTCCTAGATTACACTTACTGGTGTATTTTGTCACAATCTTCCCTTCAACTTGGTAATGTATTATTTCATTTAGTTCTTATATGCTTTTTTTTTTACTATTTGCTTGTATAATGCTATTTACCTGTAGATTAAGACAGTGTCACAGAACTTCAACATTTATAAATACAGTTTTGTACCCTTACAAAAATGTATATGCAATTTACTCAACAGTTAGTTCTTCAAATCTGATTGGACAAGTGAAGTTTCAAGAGTGCTGATTGTGGTGTGGATTTTGATTCACCGTCCATTTTTATTTCACTCGCAGATCTGTGCAGTGACCATTTCTGGAAATTGCATATTTATGGCAGGAGGTGGTGACAAATGAGCCTCTTTGACGTTAGAAGTGAGTGATTCAATCATAAATTAAACAGATTCACTTAAATACACAGAGTTGTTCACCACCGTCACAAAGTAAGTAAGTGAGAATGGTTTGCATAGCAGCATAAACATATAATTGCACCAAAATTAATGTAGTAAACATGCTTTATAGTCCAGATTCTGAAGGTCTTTAGTCTCAATTATGCACACCACATCAATGGATGGTCTTGACGATTGCTTCTGTTTTGAAGATAAGACCATCCTGCACACAGTACAATGACTATAAACAGCAGAGCAATGGCCAGGATAACACCTAAAAAAAAGACATAAGCAAATTAAATGAGTGGTAGATACAATTTATTTAAACCCTTTATAAAACCTTGCTGCACTACATTGCATTTGTTCACACAAAGTTAAATGTAAAACAAGAGATAATTTTCAGTATATACAAAGTCACAGTTTGCACAAAATTGCAGGTTTCAGTGTTTTAGTTCTGTATTACCATGGCGAGCTCTATTCACTGGGTTGGATAGTGAGTGAGGGACCATTTTGCCTACAAATAAGTAAAAGATGTTGTGTAAGAGAATGATGTGGTTCCCCAAGAATAAAACATACATCAGATACAGTAGATAGGGAAAGACAACGCTTACCATAGAAATGTACACGGTTTTCAATCAAATACTCCTGCAAAGCATAAAGAGACAAGTATGCTGGTTAATATGATATTTAAACAGTGATTCTTAAAAGACATGATTTGTGGCGCACACAAAATGACTTACTCTTTCGCATATAACAGTCAAGGTGATATTGAAGCAGTCAGTGAGTGTGATTCTCCCAGCGGTTAATGCTTTGCATGGATTATGACACTCTGGGGTGAACTTCACAAATGTTCCGATGCACTGGGGGAAATAAACCAGCATGCAAGCCAATGAGCTAATAATTATTTTACACATTCAATCTATCAAATAGTAATAATTTAAACAGATTTTTCAGCCAACTCACATGGTCCTGGACAGACCAATATTGCTCACATTCCTGGTTCTTCATAGCATGCTCAGATTCTACATGGTGCAATTCTCCTGTACAGGTGTAGTACTCTGTTCTCTCTGTGACTGTTGACAACACTGAAAGAAAGCAAACTGGGCATTGGCATTTTTTCTCAATATTTTCACTAATTGTCAAATTCTAGAATCACATTGCTTTGTTTTGTGGACAAATAACTCCATGCTGCTTTTCTGGATTACTAGCAAACTCGCAAAACCTTTACATTGAGGATGTAAACTTAAATGTTAAACTCTTGTGCAAGAATTCAGAAAATGGCCACTTCAGGATCAAGAGTTAAACAGTGGCTGAAGTGACCTAGGGTAAGGGATTTCAAAATGGGGCCCCAATACATCTTTAACTGCATTGTTGTTGTAATAGCACAATATCTTTCTCAAACTACATAAATTGGTTTTATACATAAAATGCCTTTAAATTTTGGGTGTCCCTCGTAAGTCATTACATTTGGGGGTCATTTGCATCAAAAGGTGTGAAAACCAGAGGTGGGGGACTCCAGTTACATGACTTGTGACTTGCTTGACTAAATAAAGAAAATTATTTGACTTGACTTGACTTTGACTTGAGAACCAGTGACTCGAGACTTGACTTGAACTGCATGACTCGACAATGACTTGAATGTTTTTTATTATTACTATTTTCAATAACTTATAAAAAGTAATGAAATGTGCTTAAAGCCCGCCAGCACCACTGTTCTGCATCTGCGCAGTTAATGCTGCACTCACAACGTGCCAAAATGACAGATGATTGTGGAGTTCCCGAAATAATCTCCTTTGGATGTAAAGATGTAAATTGGACCATGTGAATAAAAAAAAAGTATGAAAATATGCAATGCAAAAATATCTGATACAACCACCACAACCTCGAATTTCATCAGACATTTCAAAAACCACAAGAAAAGGTAAGCAAATCATTTAGTTATCATTTCATTATCCAGAAAGATTAATATGTAAATTTACTGTTCAAATGTTTGAGGGTTGTCAGTAAATTAAAATGATTCATGATTAAGCTCGTGTTTTGTAGCGCGACAAGTGTGAAATGACCCAACATTACATCTAAATGTGTGTGTGCCTTTTCTAAACCTTCTCAAATGTCAACAATAAACCATAACCATTTGATGGCAATATAAAATCATAACAGGCAGATTTGCAGTCACAGCACTTTATTTAAAACGTGACTAGTATAAAATATACAGAATGACTTGTGACGAAATCCAAGTGCTCTTATAGTGATTATGACTTCTGAAGACTTTGACTGACTGTCTACAGAAAAGTTTCAATGGCATTTTTTGACTAATCTATATATATATATACACTCACCTAAAGGATTATTAGGAACACCTGTTCAATTTCTCATTAATGCAATTATCTAATCAACCAATCACATGGCAGTTGCTTCAATGCATTTAGCGGTGTGGTCCTGGTCAAGACAATCTCCTGAACTCCAAACTGAATGTCAGAATGGGAAAGAAAGGTGATTTAAGCAATTTTGAGCGTGGCATGGTTGTTGGTGCCATACGGGCCGGTCTGAGTATTTCACAATCTGCTCAGTTACTGGGATTGTCACGCACAACCATTTCTAGGGTTTACAAAGAATGGTGTGAAAAGGGTAAAACATCCAGTATGCGGCAGTCCTGTGGGCGAAAATGCCTTGTTGATGCTAGAGGTCAGAGGAGAATGGGTCGACTGATTCAAGCTGATAGAAGAGCAACTTTGCCTGAAATAACCACTCGTTACAACCGAGGTATGCAGCAAAGCATTTGTGAAGCCACAACATGCACAACCTTGAGGCGGATGGGCTACAACAGCAGAAGACCCCACCGGGTACCACTCATCTCCACTACAAATTCTCGATTTCTGTTGAGACATTCAGATGGTAGAGTCAGAATTTGGCATAAACAGAATGAGAACATGGATCCATCATGCCTTGTTACCACTGTGCAGGCTGGTGGTGGTGGTGTAATGGTGTGGGGGATGTTTTCTTGGCACACTCTAGGCCCCTTAGTGCCAATTGGGCATCGTTTAAATGCCACGGCCTACCTGAGCATTGTTTCTGACCATGTCCATTCCTTTATGGCCACCATGTACCCATCCTCTGATGGCTACTTCCAGCAGGATAATGCACCATGTCACAAAGCTCGAATCATTTCAAATTGGTTTCTTGAACATGACAATGAGTTCACTGTACTAAAATGGCCCCCACAGTCACCAGATCTCAACCCAATAGAGCATCTTTGGGATGTGGTGGAACGGGAGCTTCGTGTCCTGGATGTGCATCCCACAAATCTCCATCAACTGCAAGATGCTATCCTATCAATATGGACCAACATTTCTAAAGAATGCTTTCAGCACCTTGTTGAATCAATGCCACGTAGAATTAAGGCAGTTCTGAAGGCGAAAGGGGGTCAAACACAGTATTAGTATGGTTCTCCTAATAATCCTTTAGGTGAGTGTATAATTGTATAACACATTACTGTTATACAATTCATATAAAAAATGTATGTAAAGATATGTCTATAAATTCATCTTTTCAGAGCAAAATAATTTCAAAAATGAACCTCTATTTATTTATTGGTTAAGACTTAAGACTTGCTTGTGAACATGTGACATGCACCCACCTCTGGTGGAAACCCCTGACACGGTGAAACACGTGCTTAAGCAAAACATGTCGCAATGGGGAATTCCCTATATGAAAGGGACTTCTAAAAATTGAAGCGTTAACCCTAATCTGTTCTCTTTAAAAAATATTTAATCTTAAAATCTATAAAATGAATTACCCTTGTTGAAACATGTATTTCAATGTTTCTCACAACCGAGAGAACTGTCTCGGTGTGACAACAACAGAGACCTACAGAATTAGACAAACGCACGGGGGAAATTAATAGAACCAATAGAACATAATCACTGTGACTAATATTGCAAATAATTCATGCAGCGTAAGAAAAGTAAGCAATTTTTGCACTATTCCGCAGCTTGTTTGACGAATAACTTTAAGTCAAATACTTCAACAACCAAAGTCAAGACAAAAACGCAAAGAGAACATTTGCATGAAATATGTCTTACCCGGCAAAATAAAGATGCACAGCGATATGAAAAGCATCAAAACCTTCGGGCGGCACATTGCGAAGCTGCTTATCCCACTTGTATTTTAAATTGCAGTTCAGCAGCATATTTTTTTTTTATTATTTAACTTTCGAGCACGTGAACGTTGGGGATTCCCCACAACACACAAGTAGGCAGGGTATATAAATACTGAAACCCAGCTACAACAACAGAAGAACCATGCAATACTACGCGGAGTTAATCCTTTGCTTTGTCATATTAGGTAAGACTCGACCCCCTGACTTTAATTTATCTTGACGAGACTATTGTCACCCAGTTGATACAGGGTTACATGATATCTTTCAATTGTTGCAGCTGTGACGCATGGTGTCAGACATGAGATTCTCTCCATTAGCGGCGAGGACGTCCTTTTGCGCTGTGCTGCGTCAGCTAAGCCCGACGTCCAGTATCGGTCGGTGATATGGTACAAGGTAAAGTTTATAGTTGATCATGCATTTTGTATGTGTTTATTGTTAATCGATGAAAAATATGTATGTCTTGCAACGCTTCACACAAACAAAAAGTAGCCTACCGTGTTTTTGGACAAGGGTCCATCTACATCTACCTTGGCGATAGCCTACCATGTTTTTGGACATGTATTATGTTAATACTGCTTTATTCTTTGATGTACCATGTTGATAGTAGGCCTATGGTACTGCAGGGTACCAAATATGGCAGTTAATCAGTAGCCTTCAATGCATCTGATACAATAATTATGCCATGGTAGGCTACCACCAGCGCAGTTCTTGGTACATTAGTCCTTATATTATTACATCTGATGATTCTTAAGAGATGTACTGCTGTTTTTATTTGATCTGACGTAATTTTAACTGAACATCTCTTCTACAGGTTATTAAAGAGCCTTCCAGGCAGTTAACTGGTCTTGTAATGAAGAAACTGACTCAAAGCAATAGCAAAGTTAAAAAATATAAAGGCGTTGAACGAGATATAGAGTTACTCGAGGACTCAAAGTACCTTCTTCTGCCCAATGTGACTACAGAAGACAGCGGTATATACAGCTGTTTCCTTTACGCTCCCCTCGGGCATCAGAACCAGGAAGGCGAGGTGCATCTAAAGGTCTGTGGTAAGTTTTTGGACTTATGGTGATCAAGTATTTGAAGACTTAGAAATATGTGAAATATAATGGATTGGATAACAAAATATCATACAAATCTTGCTCTGCATATGAACAATGCCAGAACTTAATTTATAGTATGTTAAAAAAAAAAGCAAATTTCTATATTTGTGTGAAAGTTTTTACTTGAAAGGTGCACATTTGCCACCTGGTTTGATTAATTTCTCTAACAAAATGACATTATTTAAGACTTAAAGGTGCACTCAGTAATTCTTTCCTCATTAAAAAAGTTTAACTCTTAAAGACATGAATTGTATAATTAAGACTCCAGTCATATCAGGAATGCTATAAAAGCAGTTTTATTCTACATGGAGAGGGTCCACACATGGGGGCTGCCAATTTAGAATCACATGACCTGCTGAATATTACTCACTTAATCTCATTTACTGTCCGGTTGTTTGAAACTTTCACTCATTGATTAAAGTAATCATGGCTGACTGTGAATACTTCATTTCTACAATAGCATTTGAAACTGAAATTGATTTTAAATGATGCCGCATCCAAGCTGCTAGGTGTCAATGTAAGTCCAAGATGACACAAAGACCAAAGTTACTGAGTGCACCTTTAAATATCCAAATACTTATAGTGGCCAACTTAATTATATTGTGACCAGTCAAAAATTGTCAATGAAAGATGAATATAGACTAACTAGAAATCTGACTTTGGTGTGTTTTGTCTTTTTTCTAGAGCATCCTAAAGTAGAGGAAATGCAATCAACTAAAAACGATACAATTTATGTTGTGGTGGCTATCACAGTACTTGTGTTGGCACTCCTCATGCTGTGCATAAGCTATGTAAGTAAATTCATGTTTTTGTTATACACTTGAGAAGATGTATGTTTTAAGTCATTATGCATATATTTATAAGTTAAGTTATTTTACATGTTTACCCCAGGTTTGTGTTAGGAATGTACCCCAAGGCAGCAAGAAGCTCACTAAAGACTTTCGGCTGAAAATGCCTCATCAAGGCAAGAAATTAATCGTCACTTTGCAGTCCAAAAATGTGGTTTGCAAGACCTTACCTGAAGTCTATGTGTGATAGTAGAGTCAGTGCTCAGAAGAAATCACACAAAACTTTCCGGATGGGTCACCAAAAGTGAACAGAGCAAGTTCAGAAGAGGACTATTCAGGACAGAGCAAAGAGAGTGCTTGTATAGTTACCTATACAAGTTTGTGTCTAATGGTCAGCATATGGCAAAAACATACATGCATGAAAGTTTCAACATCATTGATACCATCATTTGAGAAATGCATCTTTACATCATGGATGTTGAAGCAAGATAGAAACGCACACATTTTATATATAGAAATCGTGCATGCTTAATGAAGGATGCTTGTTCTTGAGTATAGACACCATGGAAGAGGAGTGACCTTGTGATAGAATTGTGTTGAATGCTGTTAAATAATAGGAAAATCCCTTGACAAGCACACCTAAACACACCAAATCATTCAATCAATAGATTATAAAAAAGAGGAAAGTCTTTTAAAATGCTGGGGGGAAAACTATATTCTGTGTATGAGCAGAACTCATAAATATGAAAATATTATTTTTATATTCATTTTATTTATTTATAATGTTTATGATGCATTGTTATCGTACACATGCTTATTGAATCCCAGAATCAGTTGTTTGAGAAATGTTATTACTCACATCTTCTGGTAAATTATGTTAACACCAATAAAAAAATTTGAAAATACCTGACTATAAAGTGAAACTGTACTCCTACATTATCCACTTTAAACAGTTTTCCAGGTTGAAAGTAATCGAAAGTCCAACATTACAATGTACATTAGTTTGAGTGATAAAATGTCCATCAGGAGCATCACTATCTGCCCACTTAGACATGAGATGAGTGTTAATTGCAGAGATGAATGACTGAATTCTTATATATAGTTGTCTAGCAAGCATCACTGTAATGTTTGAACCAGGTGTAGAACAGATAGTAGCTCAAGTTATTCACATACAGCAAAACTAAGCTGAAACCAACAACAAATTAGAACTTTAATAGTGTGACAAACAATGGAAAATTAACTTAATAAATCAATAGCACATGATGTTTTGTGAACAGGAAATACTGGGCATAAAGTTACAACAAGACACCATGGAGCCATCTAGAGGCTGAAACACACATACTAGTCCCTCTTACAAAAAGTGTGCAGTTCTAAAGAAAGTGACAATGAAGGAGCAAAGACCACATGCCATTTGATAGTGTTATGTTTACAGATCGTGAAAGATACCACAATTTCATTCCACGTTGCTTTACCAGTTGAATCTAATTGTTTGGTTCCCAACCTCGGGTGTTGGAACATTTTAATCAAAATTGTAATCTAAAAAAACAACCAACCTTTTACAGGGTTAGACTTAGGTTAAGGACAGGTTAGGGAAGGACTTTGGCTACACTTAAAATATTAGAAACATAGAATTGTATTCAGTCATGGACAGTGGTTCCATGTGTAATAATCTCGACACAAACACTGTGTAGAAAGAATGTAGTTGAATTGGGTAAACCCAACACAATTTGACGTTTAAGTGTATCTCAAATACAGCTATTTTTTGTGCTAACTAGTGACAATGAATGTTAGCAAGCTAAATACATGCTGGTTGAGAGTATTACACAATGTAGTTTGGTAACTGTTTACTAACAAACAACTAGCTCAGTAATTACTTAGTGAAGCAAGCAATTAAAATCATGGATGATAGCTACCTGTCCTCATTGTTAGCCCAAACTCCACTCTTTACCATAATGGTAACCCCCAAATCTCCAACATAACAGAAACTGTTCTAAACAACAACAGAAAAAATAAACAAAAATTAAACACTAACGGGTATCCCCATTTATATTCATCTCACACAAAAGCACATAAAATAACGCTTAATTTTAACATTTACTCTCCTTATCGAGTCCCATGCAAAGCATGCTGGGAAATGGAAATCCCCTGCCCATTTTTATCAATGCTACATTATCACCACAACAAGTATTCATGTAGTCCGAACTCAAATGAATTAAGTAAACTTCCATTTTAGAAATTTAAATGAGTAGAACACAATGAAATCAAGTTGCGACAAACTTCACAATTGCGTTGTTTTAGGTTGATTAAGTGAATTGAACAAGCAGCAAATATCTTATTTTTTTGAGTGGGTTCATTCCTGATGATTGTATTTTCACAAAAAAGGATACCTTTTCTAAAAGTGGATAGACAGTACTATCAAGAGTTTGTCCCACCTGCCTCATGTCCTGAAATCTGTGTTCTCACCCTCTATCCTCCTTGAGCTGCTTTATTTCGCTTTTTACTTCTCCTCTGTAATCATTCTAATGCGTAATTGCTGTTCTTGAAGCAAGCTGGTCAAATGTGCTTTAAATGTTGTCTCTTAAGACCTGAATTTGTCTGTCAGTTCCAGTTTTTCACTCAGTTCACATAAGAACCAAATCAGACCAATGTCGGGCAAACTCTTCACAGGTTTAGCTGTCTATGCAATTGTAAATTGTCTTGAGCAGAACCAGACATTTCTGTCCACATATCATTCTTGCAACCATTGGAGAGCAAACAAAAACATGTTCTTACTTTATTAATAAGCATTTTTAAACAAGAAAAAAGTAGACACACTAAAATGAAACAACCAGTGACCCATAATATAAGAAATTACTTTCACCTCAAACACATTTTGTTCAAAATCAAATGTAGTGTTTCATTTTTAAGCCTATGTTGGGTCTGACATACCTCCATGAATAAGTCACAAACACCAAACCACAGTTTACATAATGCTCCTATGGAAACCTGGCAAATATGGAAAATGCTGAATTAAGTCCACATGATTTACATAAAATTCACATCAGCTTTGTCTTGTAGTCATCAATGCATCGCTTACATGGGTGGGTGGGGGGGGGGGGTTAAAAGTGCTAAACTTGAATATAAGAATAAAAGTGAAAGTAATTTTTTTAAGGGTAATGCAAAGCAGGCATGGGAGTGTTTGAATGTCATGATGGAAAGAAAGGGGAAGAAAATTTACACCACTCCTTCATATAATGCATCTTTTGCAGATGATTTAAATGTGTTGTTTAGTAGGTTTGATACTGGGGAATATATATCTGAATCTAATAGGGTTTGCCCTGAAATTCCTTTAAATGAGAATATTACCCTGGAAGAATATGAGATTGCATACTGTTTGTCTCGCATTAAGCCTAATAAGGCACCTGGACCTGATGGGCTGAATGGGCGGGTATTGAAAGACTGTATTTATCAATTGACTGGGGTTTTTACTAAACTATTCCAGCTTTTAATAAATGCAAAAACAGTACCAAATGTATGGAAAATATCTACTGTCATTCCCATACCAAAAAAAAAACCAGGAGCTAAACAGCTAAAGGATTTTAGACCCATTGCCCTCACATCTGTTTTGGGAAAATGCATGGAAAGAGAGATCATGAGACATCTAATGAATTCTGTGAGTGACGTTCCAGATCCATTGCAATTTGCATATAGAAAAGCTAGAGGTACTGGTGATGCTGTGTTAACTTTATATAATTCAGTTGCTGAACATGTACAACAAACTACAAACTATGCTAGGACTTTGTTTTTAGACTTAACGTCAGCTTTTAACACAATGAAAATCCATATTCTTATGCAGCTATTGATTAATTTGGGGATTAACGGGGGACTTATTTGGTGGATTAAAGATGTTCTTTCTAAACGTCCCCTTGGGCTGGATGTCTGGAATAATTATATCAAACACAGGAGCCCCACAAGGAGCAATTTTATCATCGTTACTCTTTTCTTTGTATATTAATGAGTTTACAATTATAAATAAGGTGTTTTGTCTTTTTAAATATGCTGATGATGTGGCTCTTGTGGGTCTTTTGCAAGTAGGAGAGATAGGTAGGACTCGCACATACCAAGAGCACATATAAGCCCTTTTTGATTGGTGTCAGCTGAGTGCACTTGTGGTAAACGTGGATAAAACTAAATAATTGGTAATTACTGGAGATAAGCGGAATATTTTGAAGTTGGAACCTGTAATACTTTGTTGGAATCCAATTGAATTTGTTTGCAATTTTAAGTATTTGGGGACACACATAGATGCTCAACTTAGTTTTATAGAGAATACTGACAGCATCTGTAAGAAAGCTCAATAAAGGTTGTATTTGATCAGGAGGTTAACTCACTTTGGTGTGAGTAAGAACATAATTGAAATGGTCTATAAAAATTTAGTTGAAAGTATTTTAACTTTTAACATTACCTTGTGGTATATGGTAATTTGAGTGTTAGAATCAGGGTCAAGATGACCAAGATTGTAAATGAAGCCAGTAAGATTATCGGCAAGATATATCTGAATGATCTATATACTTGTAAATTCAAGCAAAAGGCTTTAGTGATAGTAGGGGATGTGTCTCACCCTCTTCATGGTGAGTTTCACCTGTTGCCATCAGGGAGACGTTATTGGCAACCACGTGCAATGAAGAACGTTTATCAGTTATCTTTTGTGCCCAATGCTGTTAAAATTTTAAATGCAAGGGATCGATGACTTCTGTCTTGTTTTGTATGCCTTTTTAATGTATATGTATATTTATATATACATATATATATATATATATATATATATATATATATATATATATATATATATATATATATATATATATATATTGTTTGTATGGTGAATCCAGAGACAATTTTCCACAACGTGGATAATAAAGTTAATCAACCAACCAACCAACCATGACTGGCGCTTAGTCAAATTATTTGCCACACCAGTCATAGATATGATGTCACATAGCTTGGATGCTTTACACATATAAGTTTGTGTAACTTTACACATACATTTAGTAAGTGATTTTATCATGTTAACACTTATAATGTTTACATCTGGTGGCTATACTTTTGAAACAATGTGTATTTTTATGTTTATGGACTGGCCCCATTCACTTTCATTGTAAGTGCCAAACTGTAATCCCTATTTAAATAAATGAGGGGTGAAAATGACTTTGTGTGGTAATCAACATCATGCCACAAATGCCATTGATTTAGTTTAACTTGTATTGAACGGTCCTCTAAACATAATCATCTAACATCAAAATGAATATCCATCTTCTATACTCTACATTATAATGTGGTTTAAATTCACAATATAAATCCAATTGTAAATATTTTTAAAAGTTTTTTGTGTTTTCATAGTTACAGTTAGTCATTTAGCAGATGCTTTTATCCAAAGCTACTTACACAACGAGGAACATAAGCAATTCGTCATACAAAAGCCAACAACATCACAGTATCGCACTGCTATGTTCTATTCGTAGCTGGAGTAGAGCAGTTAGTGCTGAAGAAAGAAACGTTTTTTTTATTATTTTTATATAAATGTAGAACGCAAGTGTCTTCTGTTTGTGGAATGATTAATTGCTCATGGAAGACGTGTCTTCAGCTATTTTTTTTTATGTTAAAAGGTTTCAACATATCGGGTGGAGGTTGGAAGCGCATTCCACCACTGAGGAACAGAGAAAGTGAATGATCTGGTGAGCAACAAAATTTGGTCATCAAACACCACTCCCAGGTTCCTGGCTGTCCTGGTTGGTGTTGGTATTGTTAGACGAATTGTGAGGTCGTGGTCAACAGTTAGGTTGAATGGGATTACCGGAAGTTCTGTCTTGGCAAGGCTTAGCTGAAGGTGGTTTTCCTTCATCCAGGCATAGATATCTGAAAAGCAGTCAAAATACGAACTGAGACGGCGGGGTCACAAGGTTGGAAAGTAGGCCTATCATCTGCATAGCAGTGATAGAAGCCATGTGCCTTTATAATAGGTCGACCATATGCTGCCTTAAATTAAAATATTTTTACTGCGAGTGAACACGAATGTGTACGACTGCTTTGTGATACTCTTTAAGTACAGTCAATGGCATGTGCAAGCGCCGACGATACACACAGACTAGAACCTGCAAGTCGAGAAAATCTGAGCTGCATGTGGATAGTCTGCATAGACTGTGCTGTTGATGAAATTTGTGTCACGAATACTGTGTGCCGAGCAATCAGTAACGCACACAACCAAAGCATCATTTGGCCTTTATACAGCCCACCTCAAGTCTCTATGATATTTTGCTCCCTAAATATGTCAAGGGACATATCATCCAACAGGCAAAAATCCTAAATCCCATCGCTTAGCACACCTCTCCTCAACAAGGCCATACAATTCGAAATATCGTAAAAAGCGCAGAATGAGTTTCGTGTTAGGGATTTTTTGTTTGAATCCCAAACTCTTGTGAAAGCCTTGATGATTTTATATAGGCTACAAAGACCTTTTACCTTCTGAAGGCTACATCAGAACGAGCGAGATATAGCCTAGCTGTAGGCAGAGCGCCAAAAAGGGGTGGGAGCTTCAAACTGCCAGCAAAGATTTGGGCTGAGTTCAGAATTGCATACTACCATACTGCTAATACTATTTCTGCCACAGACACATATGGCTGAAGTAGTAGAGAGGTATGGGTAGTATGACATCCCGAACTCAGCCATAGGGAGCCCCTAACCTAACCCTTTCCCTGATCCATGTGTAGAAGTGACATACCTATTTGTGGTTGGAGCAACCTTTTTTGGAGATTCAGTCCCCCATTTGGAGATCTCCAGCCTGCAGCTATACCTACTTGGAATGAGACAGTGTTCTGCGGTTGTCCCACTCATTGGGAACGGCTGACCTTCTCACTTTCACCACAAGATGGGGCTGTATGTTCAGTTTGATTATATGGTAAACCACAAACCCTTTAGCTAGGGACCAACTGAAAACTAAAAGAGAGGAAGAGAAAGGTAATTTTCTGTTCATGTGGATGTTGATATGATGTGACCCTTCAAAACTACAACTCATTGGCATGCAGTAAAAAAAAACACTCAAAACACCATCATATCTAATTCCCTGTCACAAGTCGGCTATTTTCAGATGATTATATCAGAGGTAGTTCAGGAAACACTAAAGCAAAATGACCGAAAGGAGCTCTACCTAAAATAAAATATGAGAGGAGTTGAATTAAAGCGGTCACAGATGGATCGTTTCAATAGCATTTAAGCAAAATATCAAATTGGAAGTTGGAAATTGAAGTTTAATGTGAGTCTTTATATAACATGAAATTGTTGGTGAAAAGAAAGTGAATTAGTTCTAATTTAGGTAATGAGTTTAGAGAGAAATTTTGTGATGAATTTCAATCATTTTAAAAAGTCAAGCTGAAATGGTCAAGCTATTCTGGTGTAAGTTTGTGATACCCATTTTAATATGTAACACATATATGGTTAAAATTATGTTTGATGGGAGAAGGTGATTGTCTATAATTCAGAATGGGTTGGATGTACTGGAACATTTGGTAGCAACATATTGAGTTTCTGTGTTCTCATGTTATTTCTATCCCCTGACCCTACCCCTAAACCTAACTCACACAGAAATCTTTTGCATCTTTTGATTTTCATTAAGATATTATTTAGTATGCTTATGGTAACCCCATCCACCAGGACACACATACAGCATGATAATAAGTACAGTACTTTCCACATAAGCATCCCATGGACTGACTAGATCTTTCTTCACATGGAAAATTTAAGGCTATATAACTATGCTCCATAGAGTGCCGATGATTACATACAGTAGTACTGTGCAGTTTCAGGTCACTCTCAGGTTAAACCTGCACTATAATTCTTCAGATTAACGTTTATTTTTCTTGGGTTTTCCTCTACTCACGCAAATCTCCCTTCCACCCACTTCTCTGCTCGCTTTTTCTCTTTGGAGTACTGTTGTAGATGATGCCACGGCTGTCAGAATGCAAAGCTGCTTTATGGCGGGTCGGTGTCCAGGCTCTTCCTCAGTCTTTCATTGCCACTAGCTGAAAGCAGGAAATATAGAGCCCCTGAACAAAACCGCTACTGGAAGCTTATAACCATAAATACACCCACAATATTTATGTTGTTGCTTTTCTCATCAGCTTAAGTTTTTTTTAATCAAGAGACGGTGGAGATTACAGTGTGTGCTGTCAGGGGAGTACAGAATCTGGACCAATCTTTTACCACGCAATTTAGTTTTATCAATGACTACACCATGATGGTACAAATCAAATATGTCTACACAGATGGTACTAATACATGAATAAATAAATATTGTAATGGCAGAAATTGAAGACTTTATAACAAATCCAAAACGATGATGATGCAAATCCTGGTCATAGCCCAGAAAAAGGCTGCCTTCTTTTGCAAGCCAGGTATCGAAAGTCGTCCAAGATACGCATCAAAAGCTTTTTTAAACTTTCTAAAGACTTGTTTCATACAGATGCTCCATCATCATTGGAAGTTTATAGAAATATTGCTATACACCCCTTGGCTCTTCACAGTCGACAAGCTTTCATCAGCTTAAAGGGATAGTTCACCAAAAAATTTTTTATTCTGTCATCATTTACTAACCCTAATTTTGTTCCAAGCTTGAGTGTGTCTCCTGCATGTAACACAACATAGTTATCAAGCAGTACTGTCTAAGCTGTTCTGTTCCATATAAAGAAAGCTAACCTTGGTCCCTATCCACTTGCATTGTATGTAAAAGAGCAGCTTGGAAATTTGAAATAAAGTCAAATGGGATTGGAACGACATGAGGATGAGTATGTGACTTTTAAACCTCCACTTTTGGTCCAGCTTTCAACTAGAGCCTTGAACATGATTCACTAGGACTTGTCCTTGCAGCCCAACATAAGGAATGTTAATTTTCAGTATTCCTTTGAAGCGAACAGCTGATGGAAACCTGCTCATTCAATATGTTTCTTTCACAGCTCAGGCTCTACATGCCGTGTGACACATTTGACTCTGGGAACGAATGCAGGAATGCCGGTTGCCAGGTATGTGGCAAAGAGTGGGACAAGCAAGGCAACTCTGTCCAGCATTAGGCAAGACTTAAATAAAATACCTCCTGCACATTTTTAAAAGCATTAGTCCAAGGCAAATTAAAAGGTATAGTGCAATTAAAATAAATCACTGTGTAAATGTTAGCATGTGGAAGTTTTCCTATTCCTTTTTCTTTTCTTTTACTTATTTTGTAATGTAATGAAAACCCCTGAGGCAGAGTTATGCAGCTGCCTGTTATAACTACATACATCTGGTTTTGATCAGGCCCTATTACAATCAAAATCATAAAAAAGGTAATGTGGTCTTCTTGCACATTTAAATATAAGAAACTCTATACATACAAAGTTCATCTGTTCAAGGCCCCTCTCAGCTCTATGAATGAAAAAAAAAAAATGGAAGGGATCACTTTAAAGTCTATAACTTGAAGTAATTTGCACTTGGTGAAGCCTGACCATGTTACGACATTCTCTCTAAATGAACAAGAACTGTGAATATAATTGCATGTCTGCAAGTGATATGTTCATCTTTCAGCAGCAAAACAAACCTCTGTTATTTTCAGTTCTTTAATAATAAATAGTAAAGAAACACTTCACCCAAAAATGACAATTCTGTCATCATTTATTCACTCTTGAATTTTTCTTTCGAAAGACTAAATACTTTTTTTTTTAAACAATCATTTTAGATACAATGAAAGTGAATAGGTGCGGGGGCTATCAAAGTACAAAATGACAAAAAAGCTATTATATTAAGAATACATAAGAGTGGCTAGGATATTCCTAAATAAATCATGTTTTGTGTTCCATGAATAAGTCACAGAAGTCACACAGGCTTTAAAACAGCTCAATTAATCAAGCTTAATTAATCACGCTCAATTAACAGCATTTGTGGCATAATGTTTATTACAGAAGAAATATTTAGACTCATTCTGCATATATAAAAAAAAAGCCAAAAATCTTGGTTACAGTAAAGCACTTACAATGAAAGTGAATGGAGCCAGTCTAAACATTTAAATACACACTGGATCAAAAGTAGAGCCACAAGACGTAAACATTATGCATGTGAACATGAATTTCGTGTGATAAAATTAGGGATTTACCGGCATTACAATGTTTTTCAAGATTAAAGAGTTTACCAGCGTTACGCCATCATAGCAACAGAGTTGTAATAAAACAAATTCACATGAGCAAGAGTGCTGTATGCCCTTAAATCATTATGGCTGCAAATCACATCCATGCTGATTTAGGGACATACAGCACAATTACGAGTGAGATATTTCTATATTACAATTCTGTTGAGCGTGTGTGATTACCTGCGTCTGTCACGACCCCAAAGCAGAGATTAACAGTAAAGCTGTAGCATGAATACGAATCTGCATTCAGCCTTGTGTGTTAGTCAGCTTGCTGAAGATAATGGAAATTTGGTCAAATACATTCTGTTTTCTCTTTGTAAAAATGTAGTATTTCCCAGACGCCGCCATGCTGAAAGTTTACATCTGCTCCCAACGTGGAAACTCCGGTATGCAAGCACCGTGAGTAAGTGATTACTTTGTCTGTTGTGTCTCCCAGCTGTAATAAGCCTTAATGCTGAAGCTGTTAGTTAACTCTATGTCCCAGCTGTAATGTAGTAGTAATCCGAGCGATCATGGAGTGAGAGACAATGCCAATGACTTAAAAGAAACTGCTTGCTGACTGTCAGCACGAACTCAAATAAACAACTAAACTGGCTTACAACACATAAAAATGGTCTTTTGTCACCATCTTCTGGCTAAAATTTTTTATGTCACTGGGGAAAATGAAAAGACACATCTAGCAGCTTTTAGCACATCTGTGCTGCTCTTACACTTAAGTTTTGAATGCCACGAACACAAGTGGTGATACAAACAGTAAAGTGATAATAATGTTACATGGTACCTAATTATAATTAGGTTAACAATAACAAAAACAATAATTCAGAGACAGCAGCACACTTGGAACACCCCTTGTCCAATCAGATTCAAGGAATGGAACTAACTGTTTTGTAACATTGGATATAACTTCACACAAATAATGTTAGTACACAGTTATATCACACTAAAATCATGTGAACATGTATAATGTAGCTATACTTTTGAAACAATGTGTATTTTAATGTTTATAAACTGGCCCCATTCACTTACATACTAAGTGCCTTACTGTAACAAAAAATAAATAAAATCACAAATTCAGCAGATTGATCTTAATTTATATTGAAACTGGAACATTCCTTTAACTAAGTTGTCAAAATGAGTGTCATTTTAGGCTTGGCTTTTTGAAGCCACTATGTTTTGAGAAAAGAATTTGAGTGTGTCCTTAAATAAGCTTTGCTTGTTCAAACTTATGACAGACCATTAGACCAAGGTTAAAAATATGAGCCAAGGAGAGGCCACACACAGCCGTTGTGGTCATGTCCAGGCAGCTAAACTGATTAGCATGGCTTAATTTGAAATGAGGAATATGGTCATCAGTATCCAGATGTAAGAAAAGCGCAACATCCACATTTATTTTATGAGAAAACTAGTTGCCATAAGATTGCACCGTTTTAAAACTGCACTCTTTACTGCAAAAAAAAATGTCTTCAACTCTAAATGTGTTTAGATTTGCAGCTTTGTATTATCTGGCAAGTATCTCTGGCACTTGCTCAGTAATTCCTGATAGGTTGATATGACAGCTGTAGCTCTGCTTTGGAGAGACCATGGACTGTCGAGTTTCCACTTACCAAGAGATGAAATTGTCTGTCCAGAGATCTACTTTCCCCAGCATTAAATGGAAATTTCCCCATTATCAGAAGGGTGAAGTCTGGGTTTTGTGAATATTTCACTTGCAGGACACTTCATTTTCCCTATAGATTACGTGTTCCCTCAAAGGCTGCCTCTTGCGTGGTGGGACATGGATTCCTTGCGAATCCCGAGCACTGGTTGTCACGCTGACCATCAGATTTTCACATTGCACGTACTCAATTACTGAAACTTGACATTTGAAAACCATAGTGTTATTCCAGTGTTCCAGCTGAGAAAATATATTAAATATTTAATGTGCAATAGGTGCCATGTTACATTATGAAAGCTGGTTCTAAAGAAGGATGGATAAAATATACACAGTTTCCGGAATGTCTCATTCCAACTGCATGCTAGAGGAGCTACTAGGGCTTTGTAGACAACGAAGATGAAACACTAGGCTAGAATTGTTTTGCACTTTAAAATTCTTTGGTGAACCCCATTGCAAATGTTTTATAAATGCATATTAATGCATCAACTGCTAATAACTGTCTGATCTGTTAGGCCAGAAACACACTTTACGCAAGAATGTGTATGCAGATGCGTCTATTTGATCAAACCATTGCCAACGTGAGGTCCGGTTGAATATAAGCTGCATTCTTGTATTACTGTGGCGGTAACAAATTTCAGTACTCAATTGGGCGATAGAGTTACCTTCAAAAGTTTGTCCATTAAACTGGTGTTGTTATTATTTAGATAAGCTGCTATAAATATATTGAATTTATCGTAGTCAGCATTATTAACTCTTCAAACTGTTGCTCTGCCATGACAATAGTTGAATTACCATAGAAGTGGAGGGTTCACACTAATGTCCACTATAGTGACGCTTATGGCAAGGTTAAGAATTCAATGTGTATGCGTTGTACTACTACACATGAAATCAAGCTCATAGCTAGAAGTGTCTGCATTAACATATTAGAGAATGTTTCGGCCATTAGAGGGATCACTTATAAAAGTAATAGCACAATTCTCCTCAGCAGACTGCATAATTTAAGGTATCATTCATGTCCATTGCACAAACGGTACAGGATGAGTTACATGCATTTTATTACTTGAGGTTAGGGTTACTTCATAATCCCTTACCCTTATGCCGAGTTTACACGACACTATTTTAGGCCCAATTATCACTTGCCGAAAGTTTTGTGTAGATCGCCGATAAAAGCCCGAAATCATAGGCAAATCAGAGCTTGCTCCCGTGAGTGACGAATGCAATGTATGAATTATCAAAGACGTGATCTGAGAGAAGCACCAATGAGTCGCCGATGTCAGCGAGATATCTAACATGTTAAATGGACCTGTCTGTGATTCCAAATTGTGCAATGTGAAATGTGTTTTGACTGACTATACAGCCAATGAGAGAGCAAGAAATGGGGCATGTGAAGTTTCAGTGGAGGTACATCAGGAGTCCTGATGTACCTGCAACAGAACATCAACTAGGATGGCTGCGGTATCAAGAATGTCTCATTGGACTGAAGAAACTGTGTAAAAATGTGTGGAACATTGGCAGGTGCACCACTGCCTATTTGATGTTTCATCTGAACTGTACCACAACCGGGTGGAGAAAGAGAAGAGGTAGAGAGATATTGCTAATTCTCTTGGACAGCCAGGTAAGCAAATAGGTCGATTTTTCAGTAGGAGGTACTTACATGCTAAAGAAGGTACTTAAAACATACGCTTCATATTCTGAAATGCATAACATATGATTGTAAAGAATCAGACATGTCGGGCAGATTCATTTGCAACAATATTTTAATGGGCAGACTTCAAGGAAACATAAAACCTCTCAGAAATGAGCAAACACAAGGCAAAGGTCCAGTCTGATGCCCGGGAGAGGGTTCAAGTCAGGGGAAAAGGTTCGGCTGGATCTGAGATCGGCAGCAGGGTTCTGAGAGGCGTGAAACAGGCTTGGTTCGGGGCAGGCAGCGAGATATCAGAGTCCAGTAGCAGGCACGGGTCGTTAGGCAGGCTGCAGACAGGCAGAAAGGTTAGTAACAGGCTGGGATCGGAACAACAGAATCACTTAGAGAACGCTCAGACATGCAACATGGGGTGAAACAATACTTCGCACAAGATGCCAAGTTAATCAGGCAGATATAGTCTCAGGGCGAGGGTTTAATGCTTCCATGACAAGACAGACAGTTGTGTAATATGAACGGTACCACAGTCCAACATCTTTGAAAGTCGTGTTGTGCGTAGGAGGCATTAGTATGAGCTCCGTTGGCGTGGCTTTCGAACAGTGCTGCCGAGCATTCATCTAGTGAATCTCCACCCCTCTTCCTAACAAAACGGATGAATTAGGGACTTATCAAACTCTGCTGCCTTGTGCTTGACAGAAACCTGACTGAGTGAAGCCATTACGGACAGCACATTACATCTGCTTGGCTTTCAGCTGTTCAGAGCGGATCGCATTGTGGATTTAACTGTGAAAACGAGAGGTGGTGAAACATGCTTTTACATCAATGAAAGTTGGTGTACAGATGTAACAACGTTAAATAAGATGTGCTGTCTGTAAGGAATATTTTGGATCTGGTCGCTATCTCCAATTCCCCTGTTCCCGTCTGTCTATTTTCGTGCCCAGTGAAGCGCAGTCATGAGGCTGAGTCTCTGTAGACTTCGCGAAGGGAATAGAAAGAATGACACACACACTCGGTCTGTGTTCAATCTACTCAATGTTTATTACAGCAAGCATGTTATTTATATTCTTCATAAGACAAAGGAACAAAGAATCAGCCAATTGGAAAGTGACAACCAGGGTCAAAGGGGGAGAAATGGGTGCTCTGGAGTAATACAGGAAAAGGGCCATATGCAGATGCTCCAGACTTACGGTTGACCTTGTTCACCTCAAGAGCACGAGTATGATCTAATCACCTCACAGAAATAAGTATGCGGAACATCATAAAGAGGAAGAGAAGAAGACGGACAGCAGTTGCTAAATATACTGACTTACTAACGTGTGCACTGCAGCCTGGATCTGGGGTCAACTGAACACACATGGAAGGCCAGAAACACATACACAGAGCAGAACAGCATGTACATGTAACCCGCACAAGAAGAGACAGTCACAATGTAAGTCAAACTGCGTTTTATTGCAGGCAGGCAAAAGTACAATCAAGGGGCAAATCCAGTGAAGAATGGTCAGGGTGAGCGTTAAATCGAAGCCGGGGAATCAAGATAGGGTAAAGTGGCAAATCCAGGAGAGAGTGGTCAATGAGAGCGTAGGGGGTCAAAGCCGGGGTAATCAGAATCAGCGAGACGGGACTAGAGGGAGCAAAAGACAGGGGAACAAGGGGAGCTTGAAAGCCGGGGAATCAAGAGGAAAATGACGAGACTAGTGGGAGCAAAAGACAGGGGAACAAGGGGAGCTGGCAAGCTAAGAGGTGAACGAGAGGAGGTCAAAACTAGACGAGACAAGCTCTGGAGTCTCTGGGAGTAGAGCCGTGAGAGGCTCGGGGAAAAAGGTCGTGGAAGACTCGAGAGGCTCTAGAGGTGGGGCCCTGGAAGGCTCGAGAGGCTCGAGGGGGGAGCCATGAAAGACTCAAGAGACGGAGCCCCGAGAGGCTCGGGAGGAGGAGGAGCCCTGGAAGACTCGAGAGACGAAGCCCTGAGAGGCTTGGAAGGGGGTGGAGCCCTGAAAGACTCGAGAGGAGAGAAGAAGAGAAGAAGACGGTCAGCAGTTGCTAAATATACTGACTTACTAACGTGTGCACTGCAGCCTGGATCTGGGGTCAACTGAACACACATGGAAGGCCAGAAACACATACATAGAGCAGAACAGCATGTACATGTAACCCACACAAGAAGAGACAGTCACAATGTAAGTCAAACTGCGTTTTATTGCAGGCAGGCAAAAGTACAATCAAGGGGCAAATCCAGTGAAGAATGGTCAGGGTGAGCGTTAAATCGAAGCCGGGGAATCAAGATAGGGTAAAGTGGCAAATCCAGGAGAGAGTGGTCAACGAGAGCGTAGGGGGTCAAAGCCGGGGTAATCAGAATCAGCGAGACGGGACTAGAGGGAGCAAAAGACAGGGGAACAAGGGGAGCTCGAAAGCCGGGGAATCAAGAGGAAAATGACGAGACTAGTGGGAGCAAAAGACAGGGGAACAAGGGGAGCTGGCAAGCTAAGAGGTGAACGAGAGGAGGTCAAAACTAGACGAGACTAGCGGGGTGCAAAGACACGGGAAAGTAAATACAATAACCAACAACCGTGAGATGAAAGGGTAGTGATATATATAGGGGCGAGTGCAGGTGTAAACCATGACAGGTGATGAGACGAGTGCAGGTGAAACTAATGTGCAGGAGTGCAGATGACGCGAGTGCAGGTGGTCATAATGTTCTGGGGGATTGGAAACGCGTGAGAAACTCGAGGAAGGGAGATTGCCTACGAGCATGTGAGCGAGTAGGAGCAAAGTGGGCGTGAGGGCTTGAGCGAGCAAAAAGAGCGTGCGAGCTCGAGGGGGCGGAACGAGCGTGGGAGCTCGAGGGGGCGGAGCGAGGGAGCGGGGTTCGTGACAGTACTCCCCCCTCTAAAACGGACGGCTCCTGACGGCCGCGCTCGGTTGCGAGGAAGTGGTGCTGGACGAACCCAACAAACAAAAAACCCTGAACAGACAACCCACAAAACACACAAACAAAATTGAGGGCAGTCCAAGGGGCACAGAGGGAAATGAGACAGTCCATGGGGTCAATGGGCAGTATCAAGGCAAGGTCTGGGGGAACATAGCGGACAGGCGGGTGGTCGGGAGATCTAGGGGCAGCCGTAGGGCAGAGACTGGGTCAGGGGGTCTGGAAGGCGACTGGAGGACAGGGACTGGGTCCGGGGGTCTGGAAGGTGACCACCGGACAGGAACAGGGTCAGGAGGCCAGGGAAGAGCCGTGAAAGGCGGTGCCTTCCAGAACCCCACCTCCAGGCGGCTCTGGAGGTGGGGTTCTGGAAGGCTCTGGAGGTGGAGCCGAAGGAGGCTTTAGGGGCGAAGGCCTGGAAGGCTCAGGAGGTGGAGCCAATGGAGGTGGCGCCATGGGAGGTCCCCGAGGCGACGACCTGGCAGGTTCTGTAGTCTCGGGGGGTAGAGCCGTAGGAGGCCCGAGAGGCGGAGCCATAGAAAGCTCTGGAGTCTTTGGGAGCAGAGCCGTGAGGGGCTCGGGAGGTGGAGCCGTGGGAGGCTCGGGAGGCAGAGCCGTAGGAGGCTCGAGAGGCGGAGCCCTAGGAAGCTCTGGAGTCTCTGGGAGTAGAGCCGTGAAAGGCTCAGGGAAAAAGGTCGTGGAAGACTCGAGAGGCTCTAGAGGTGGGGCGCTGGAAGGCTCGAGAGGCTCGAGGGGGGAGCCATGAAAGACTCAAGAGACGGAGCCCCGAGAGGCTCGGGAGGAGGAGGAGCCCTGGAAGACTCGAGAGACGAAGCCCTGAGAGGCTTGGAAGGGGGTGGAGCCCTGAAAGACTCGAGAGGAGAAGCCCTGAGAGGCTTGAGGGGAGGAGGAGCCCTGAGAGACTCGAGAGGGGAAGCCCTGAGAGGCTTGAGAGGGGGAGGAGCCCTGAGAGACTCGAGAGGCGAAGCCGTGAGAGGCTTGAGGGGTGGAGCCATGAAAGACTCGAGGGACGGAGCCCTGAGAGGCTCGAGGGGGGGAGGAGCCCTGAGAGACTCGAGAGGCGAAGCCGTGAGAGGCTTGAGGGGTGGAGCCCTGAAAGACTCGAGAGGAGAAGCCCTGAGAGGCTTGGGAGGGGGAGCCCTGAAAGACTCGAGAGGAGAAGCCCTGAGAGGCTCGAGAGGAGGAGCCCTGGGAGGCTTGGGAGGAGGAGCCTTGGAAGGCTCGAGAAGAGGAGCCCTGGGAGGCTTGGGAGGAGGAGCCTTGAAAGACTCGGGAGGAGAAGCCCTGAGAGGCGGCGCTCTGGGAGGCTCGAGAGACTTGAAAGGCAGAACCCTGGGGGCTTGGGAGGTAGAGCTCTGGGAGGCTCGAGAGGAGGAGCCTTAGGAGGCTCGAGAGGAAGAGCCCTGGGAGGCTTGAGAGGAGCCCTGGGAGGCTTGGGAGGAGGAGCCTTGGGAGACTCGAGAGGCGGAGGCGCAGGGCTCTGAGGGGCTAGAGGCTGGCAGAGCGGGAAGACTCTGAGAGCGAGCAGAGCTGGCAGAGCCGTGGAAGACTCTGGGGGCGGAGCAGAACCCGGCAGAGCCGTGGAAGACTCTGGGGCGAGCAGAACCCGCAGAGCCGTGGAAGACTCTGGGGGCGGAGCAGAACCCGGCAGAGCCGTGGAAGACTCTGGGGGCGGAGCAGAGGTCGGTAGAGCTGTGGAAGACTCTGAGGGAACCTCTGCGGTCTTGAGCACAAGACGAGACTGGGGAGAAGGGGCCCTCTTCCTTCTCTTGCGTCCTCGGTCAACAGGGGACGTGGCCATGGGGATGGTTGAGGCTACAGGCGCTGGCTCGCCGACCGTGGCGGGCATGGGCGCTGGCTCGTTGGCCGTGGCGGGCATGGGCGCTGGCTCGTTGGCCGTGGCGGGCATGGGCGCTGGCTCATTGGCCGTAGCGGGCATGGGCGTTGACTCGCTGGCCATGCCAGGCCTCGGGACTGGGGTCGTGTCAGGCTTCGGGACTGGGGCCGTGACAGGCCTCGGGACTGGGGCCGTGTCAGGCTTCGGGACTGGGGCCGTGTCAGGCTTCGGGACTGGGGCCGTGTCAGGCTTCGGGACTGGGGCCGTGACAGGCCTCGGGACTGGGGCCGTGTCAGGCTTTGGGGCTAGGGCCGCGACAGGCTTCGGGACGGGGGCCGCGACAGGCTTCAAGACGGGGGCCGTGGTAGGCTTCAAGACGGGGGCCGTGGTAGGCTTCAAGACGGGGGCCGTGGTATGGAACGCTGGTTCAGTTTCTGCCTCCCCCACAGTAAACGAGGAACCAGCGTACAGTAGGGCGAGGTCAATAAACTGAGCCAGGTTGAGAGAGCAGCGACCACCAGGCATGAATGATGAGGCTGGCTCATTCAGTCCAAATTGAAAAATGTCTTTCAGAGCCACCTCATCAAAATTCACCTGGTACGCCAGGGCACAAAAATCCATAATATAAGCCTCCAAGGGTTGGCTCCCCTGGCGCAAACCCAAGAGTCGGGCCGCTGGCTCCATAATGTCAAGGACGGGGTTATGAGTTACATAACCACTGCCTTGCACGGAAAACCCTTGGTTCGCGTCCGATGAGCCATAAAACCTCTCCGGGGATGGAGAGCATACGGCGCTCGCGGATGCGTGGAAAGCATCAACGGGCTCAGGGGCAGACACAGGTGAAACAGGGTGACATAAATCAGACAAAGAACATACCTGCTGCCCCTGGGCCGCGAGCGCTCGGTCCTGCCTCCAAACTGTAGCTCCTCGCGCCGAATGTGACGTGCACCTCCGCTCTAGTGAGCTGCGCGAATCCTCAGCGCGGGGCATTGTGACTGTCTTCGGTAATGGTTGGTTATTCTGTAACCCGCACAAGAAGAGACAGTCACAATGTAAGTCAAACTGCGTTTTATTGCAGGCAGGCAAAAGTACAATCAAGGGGCAAATCCAGTGAAGAATGGTCAGGGTGAGCGTTAAATCGAAGCCGGGGAATCAAGATAGGGTAAAGGGGCAAATCCAGGAGAGAGTGGTCAACAAGAGCATAGTGGGTCAAAGCCGGGGTAATCAGAATCAGCGAGACGGGACTAGAGGGAGCAAAAGACAGGGGAACAAGGGGAGCTCGAAAGCCGGGGAATCGAGAGGAAAATGACGAGACTAGTGGGAGCAAAAGACAGGGGAACAAGGGGAGCTGGCAAGCTAAGAGGTGAACGAGAGGAGGTCAAAAC